>NC_133122.1:202106830-203412216 GCF_033568475.1 Henckelia pumila
CATATATCATAATCAAAGCATTCATTATATCAAAGACTTATCCAAGTAATCAAGGTAAAACACATAAGAGCACTTAAGCAAACAAGTAATGTGAATTGTGGGAACTCGATACAAACCATCTCGAGTTGTAATCCCAATCAAATAGTAGTCCACTTTTACCTTTCAAATGTGTTGTCTAGGATGTCTTTGAGCTTGTTCAATTCTGTCCAAGATCAATTACCAAACACAACTCAAATTCTGTTCAATATCAACTCAACCTTCCACAAGAACTTCAAAGGAAACTCAACCAACCTTGTGTGTTCTTCTATCGGTTTCGAATTCAACGTTCTCGAGTTCACTTGTCCTGTTTACACACTGAAATCATAGCATAACAAACAAGGAATCATCAGCTAATAGTTCAACAACTTCAGATTCCAAGAACAATAGCAAATCATTTCGATTCAAGAGTTCGACGGCATTTCGGTATTACTTCGGCGATCCCGAACAACTCTAAATCATTTCTAACATTCATATCAGATGTTCAACAACTCAACTCAACATATCAGCAAGTATATATCAATCGAAACATATCTGGAAATCATAAGGACATGATATACACATCACTCTTTAACCAAACTTCAAGAACATCAAAGCTAGAAGATCAAAACCATCAAAATTCATTCCAACTTCTGATCCCTGTCCATTTCGAATTCTCAAACCAACATGAAAGACAGAAAAACTTACATCAAATCGAAGGTCTTGTCGAGAGGATTCCAAAACATCTTTCGGAATCGAATTCGGATAACCGTAGCTCAAGATATAAGGATTTGAAGATGAAGAAGCTTGAAGATCTCTTGAAAGTTGCTCTCGGTTCTTTTTCTTTCCTTGGGCTGAAGAATCTGATGGAATTGCAAGATAATTACACGTGACTAAGCCTAGGAATAACAAGTGTCCCACTAACAATCACAATTTTGCACTTTAGCCCCTCAACTATGCAATAATTGCAATTCAGTCCTTAATTCCTCCATTCATTCAATTTCAATCCTAATCAATTTAAGAATATTAGAATTTAAATCAAAACTCCAAATATTCCCAAATTAATTAATTCTCGGATTAAAATTAAATAATTACGGGCGTTACAATTCCCCCCCACTAAGACTCGATTTCGTCCTCGAAATCTTAGTAATATCAACAAATCATATCACAGATATCAGATAACAGAAAACTAAAGGAGACTCACATCAAGAAAATAACTCTGGAAATCGTTGTCTCATATCTGATTCAGTCTCCCAAGTCGCTTCTGTAATACCATGACGACTCCACTGAACCTTCACAAGCGGAATAGTCTTCGTACGAAGTTGCTTCTCTTTACGATCAAGAATCTGAATCGGCTTTTCGAAATAACTCAAAGTCTCGTCGAGTTCAGCTTCATCAGATTGAAGTACATGAGATTCATCAGAAAGATACTTTCAAAGCATTGATACATGAAAGACATCATGTATTACAGATAACGCCGGAGGAAGAGCTAATCGATAGGCAAGATTGCCTATTTTCTCCAGAATTTCATACGGACCAATGTAGCGTGGAGACAACTTCCCTCGCTTGCCAAATCTGACTTGTAACTCTGAAAGGAGAAATCTTCAGGAATACTCGATCCCCCTGTTCAAAAGACAAAGGTCGACGTCGAATGTTAACATATTTCGCTTGTCTATCTTGAGTTGTCTTCATTCTTGTCTGAATAAGCTTCACTTGATCAGTCAGATCACGTATCATATCAGGGCCAGTGTCAGGTACTTCTGAAATATCATCCCAGTACAAAGGAGATCGACATTTTCTTCCGTATAAAGCTTCAAATGGAGCCATTCCAATACTCGATTGGTAGCTGTTGTTGTACGAGAATTCACAAAGAGGTAATGAATCTTGCCAACTCGTGCCAAAATCAAGCACTACAGCTCTCAATCATGTCCTCCAATGTCTGAATGGTACGCTCAGACTGCCCGTCTGTTTGTGGATGATAAGCTGTGCTCAAACGAAGCTGAGTACCCAAAGCACTCTGTAAGCTATGCCAGAAGTGAGATGTAAATCGAGGATCACGATCTGATACAATAGACTTCGGCACACCATGTAATCTGACAACTTCACGGACATAAATCTCTAACCATCTGATCATGTCTGTACGTCATACGATAAGGTATAAAACACGCAGCCTTCGTCAATCTATCGATAATCACCCAGATAGCATCATAACCTCTAGAAGATCGAGGTAATCTCGTCACGAAATCCATGGAAATAAGATCCCATTTCCATTCAGGCACGGATTAAACTCTGTAAACAAGCCAGGTGGTTTCTTCCTTTCAGCCTTCACCTGTTGGCAGTTCAGACACCGAGATACAAAATCAGTGATATCAGAACCTTCATTGGTTTCCACCAGTTTCGAGTCTTCAGATCATTATACATCTTCCTACCTCCAGGATGAATACTATAACGAACTACAATGCGCCTCTGTCAGTAGTTGTTGTCGCACATCAGAAATATCAGGCACTACAAGGCGATTGTGAACATAAAGAAGATCATCTCGAACCCGGTATTCAGATACATGCCCTGATCTGACTTTCTCAATAGAATTCTGTATATTCTGATCAAGTTTCTGAGCATCTCGAATTCTTACCAATAAAGCTGGTTCAGCTTTCATTTGATTAGAGTCGAAGAGGTTGATAATTCGTATCAAATACTAACCCAGACAGACAACAGTCTTCAATCAAATTTGATACACCAATCGTCGATAAGGACAAAGAACATACCTTTCGACTAAGTGCATCTGCTGCCGGCATTCGATTTCCCTGGATAGTACTTAATCTCACAATCAAAGTCTTTAAGCAAATCAAGCCACCTCCGCTGTCTCATATTCAATTCTGACTATAAAAATAGATACTTCAGACTCTTGTGATCAGAATAAATCTCAAACTGCTCCCCGTACAGATAATGTCGCCAAATTTTCAAAGCAAATACAAATGGCGGCCAATTCAAGATCATGAATCGGATATCTGGTTTCGTGAGACTTCAAACTGTCTTGAGGCATAAGCAATCACATGTCCTCGCAAGCATCAAGACACACCCTAATCCTCGATGAGATGCATCACAGTAAACAGTGAAACCACCAGTACCTGAAGGAATCGTCAAGACTGGTGCACTGGTCAGTCGTGTCTTCAACTCAAGAAAACTAGATTCACAAGCTTCAGACCAGACAAAAGGAGCATTTTTCTGAGTTAACTGAGTAATTGGGCTTCGCAATACTGGAAAAATCTTTGATAAATCGACGATAATACCCAGCCAATCCCATAAAACTCCGGATCTCAGGAACAGATGTCGGTCTTGACCAACGGATTACTGCTTCTACTTTACTTGGATCCACAGAAATACCATTTCCAGATATAATATGTCCAAGAAAGACAACCTGTTTCAGCCAAAACTCACATTTCGAAAGTTTAGCATACAATTTCTAGGCTTCGTAAGGTTTTCAAAACTGTTCTCAGATGTTCAGCATGATCAATCAGATTCTTGGAATATATCAGAATATCATCAATAAAGATAATTACAAAATCATCGAGATACTTCTGAAACACACGGTTCATCAAAGCCATGAATACAGCTGGAGCATTCGTCAAACCAAACGGCATAACTATAAACTCATAATGGCCATACCTGGTTCTGAACGCAGTCTTAGGAATATCAGAATCCCTAACTCTCAGCTGATGGTATCCAGATCTCAGATCAATCTTGGAATACACAGAAGAAACCCTGCAACTGGTCAAATAAAATCATCAATACGAGGCAAAGGGTATTTGTTCTTTACCGTAGCCTTGTTCAGTTGCCGGTAATCAATACACAATCTCATTGATCCGTCTTTCTTTCTGACAAACAGAACTGGAGCACCCCAAGGAGAAACACTGGGTCGAATGTATCCCTTGGCCAATAAATCTTCTAACTGTTTCTTTCAACTCTTTTAATTCCACTGGTGCCATTCGATATGGTGCCTTCGAAATCGGTGAAATTCCAGGCATCAGTTCAATGTTGAAGTCAATCTCACGATACGGAGGTAATCCTGGAATCTCATCCGGAAAGACGTCCGCAAATTCACTAACCACTGGCAAGTCAGCCAGGTTCGGGCTAGTTTTCAACGTATCCACCGCATAAACAAGAAATCCCTCTGCTCCTTTCTGCAAAAGTCGGGTCATAGATAATACAAGAAATAAGAGGAATCTTAGCACGTGAACCCTTACCATAGAATTTCCATTCTCCAGCCATCTCAGGTCTGAATCTCACTACCTTCTGAAAGCAATCGACGGTAGCTCTGTACTTATTCAGACATATCAATCCCAATAATACAATCAAAATCAGACATACCAAGTACAAAACAATCGATCTCAATCTCATTACCCTCATACTGTAGTACACAATTCTTTACTATCTGAATCGAGATAAGACCCCTCCCCAAAGGAGAAGAAACAGATACTACAACTGGTAATGACTCAACAGGCAAAGAATGCAATGCAACAAATTTGGCAGATAGAAACGTATGGGATGCACCGTATCAAACAACACATAAGCAGAATAACCAGAAATAGAACAGTTACCTGCAATCACATCATCAGGTGCTCCCTGTGCCTGCTCCTCAGTCAAAGCAAAGACATGAGCCCGCTGTCTCTGAGGCTGATTGCCTGCCTGACCTCCACCTGGTCGAGTCTGCTGCTGTGGATGTGCTGGCTGGAAAGAATGAACAGAAGAGGCCTGTCTTCCAGGTTGAGCCACTGATCGTGATGACTCTGCACCTCTTGCCTGTCCAGTATTTCTCTGAGGACACACCCTTGCAAAATGACCCGTCTGTTGCATATATGGCACCTCCCAGATACACCTCGGCACTGATCGGTTGGATGATTTCCACCACAATGTTGCAGAACACTCCTGACTTCTGCTTCGTACCACTGGAACTCGAAGAACTGCTCCCAGACTTCTTAAATTGTTTTCCTCTTGCTTGCAAGAACCCTTTCTTTCCACTGCTACTACCACCTTCAAATCGAAAAGACTGTTGCGGAGTTGGAGCTGCAGGTTGTGACTGTCTCAGAGGTTGTGCGGTATACGAAGCTCCTCGCTGCTGTATCAAACCAGCTTCCGCTCCCTTGGCACTGTTCAAGGCATCAGCAAAGGTATTCGGTCGCCTTGTATTCACCAGTGTAAAAACATCCGGACTCAGGCCATTGATAAACTGATCAGCCATAGCCTCGTCACTGTCAGCAACATGTGGAGCAAAACGTAGCAATGTAGAAAATTTTGCAACGTAGTCTTCGATATTCAAATTCCCCTGTTTCAGATTTGCAAACTCAGCCCTTTATCCTTGCGGTAAGACACAGGAAAGAAGCGTTGGTAGAACTCAGTTTTGAAGACATTCCAAGTCAGTACAGTTCCTCTACGCTCCACAGCTCTTTTTGTAGTGAACCACCAGCTCTTCGTAACTTCATGCAACTGATTCCCAATCAATCTAACTCTCCGTTCATCCCCGTAGTCAAGTGAATCAAATAGCATCTCCATATCATCAAGCCATCCCTCGCATTCAACGGCATTTTCTGTACCTTTCAAAGTAGGCGGCTTGTAGGATTGGAAACGTTTCAGAAGTGTTTCCATAGGAGTTGCTGTCATATCAGTCATATCTCTTGACGTACTTCCCTGTTCATTACTCGGCACTGCAGTAGCTCGAGGCACTATCGGTGTAACAACTGTCGGTGGAGTATGAACTGTCTGTTCTGGCAGAGGAATAGGAACCTGTGGTAGAGTAGGAACCTGTGGTCGAAGAGAAGGTCTTCCTGGTCGTCGAGACATATCTGATTATCAAAATGGTTAGGATACCAAATCATCAAATTATCTCAGTCCTCCTCTGATCATCTTACCTCTGATCAAGACTCGGTTCTGATTCAGGTGTAAATATAGAATCGAAGAACAAGTACTCAACAAGACATGCTTCCAATCAAATCCGATAATCAGGTAGCATATCATAATTAACAGATCACATGCCTCTAATCATTCCAGATATTCCAGTAAACATGTGTCGTTAATTATAGTACTCATACTTTCAAATAAAATAAATACAATATTGTAATAAATTACTTGAAAGTAAATCATGCTATCATTTAAACCATGTAATTCAATCACGTAATTAAATCATAGAATAGATCATAAATAAGTAAAGCAGATGACTCGATCTACCCCACTCATTGTCTATCTAAGTCCAGAATTGTCTTGCTCTGATACCACCTGTTGTGATGACCCGAGTTCTAATCTCTCATTAATCTCATTAATCATTATTAAACCATGTTAGACAATAATCAAAGTCTAAACAAAAGAATAAAAAAAAATTTTTTTTTTTTTTTAAATAAATTGCTCTGCGCACGCGCGGGCATCACCCCTCGCGCGCGCGCCGGCCAATGGGACCGAGGCCCCCTGGCTTGGCTCGCGCGGGCGCGAGCAGGAGCTCGCCCGTGCGCCAGCCAAACCAACAGAAAAAAAATATGGCTCAGCTGCTGTCAAAAACGAGATCATGCCTATGATTGATTCAAGATCATGTCCTACCAAAGTCTAGACATGGTTTAATCAATCATAACATCTAACATGCATTCTAACATGCTATAATTGTTAGGAATAAACCATTCCAAGGCTTTACAACATAATCATAATTCTCATAACATGCAATAACATTGTCATATATCAAGTTCAAGACACCTTATGTTGATTCAAGGATTTACAATATATTTCCAATCCTATAAACATCAACAAAACCACAACTCAATCATCTACAAGTCTTGGTACAAGTATCTTCTAACATGATCATGTTTAAGACTCAATAAACTTCATGACAGCACACATAACTCCTAACTCGGATCCTCACGCTATATCGATTTCATCCCTTGTTCTTTAAGTCCGCCTTTGCCCGGTTCCACTTCCTCCTATTGCAATGACACATACAACAAAACAATAGCCGGATAACTCCGGTGAGAAATAGATTTCCCAGTAAAAGCAACTAAACATGCATAATCAATATCACAATCATGATATAGAAGTAAATACAATGCATGCTTTCAAAACAAGGTTCATTTCGTCATTCATCGACTGGGATCCCGAGAAGAAGATATCATAGCTAATCCACCGACACACCCTATCGAGGTGGGGCTACTATCTTGCTCCTCTAGTCTTTGAAGCCATTATATATGTAGTTCAGACACTAGGCTAAAACAACCACCCAGGCCATACATATACAATCCCTCAAATCGTCTATTCGAACGTGTCCGTTCATTTCAAATTCAAGGAATAAGTCATCAAGATGAATGCAACATATATCATAATCAAAGCATTCATTATATCAAAGACTTATCCAAGTAATCAAGGTAAAACACATAAGAGCACTTAAGCAAACAAGTATGTGAATTGTGGGAACTCGATACAAACCATCTCGAGTTGTAATCCCAATCAAATAGTAGTCCACTTTTACCTTTCAAATGTGATGTCTAGGATGTCTTTGAGCTTGTCCAATTCTGTCCAAGATCAATTACCAAACACAACTCAAATTCTGTTCAATATCAACTCAACCTTCCACAAGAACTTCAAAGGAAACTCAACCAACCTTGTGTGTTCTTCTATCGGTTTCGAATTCAACGTTCTCGAGTTCACTTGTCCTGTTTACACACTGAAATCATAGCATAACAAACAAGGAATCATCAGCTAATAGTTCAACAACTTCAGATTCCAAGAACAATAGCAAATCATTTCGATTCAAGAGTTCGACGGCATTTCGGTATTACTTTGGCGATCCCGAACAACTCTAAATCATTTCTAACATTCATATCAGATGTTCAACAACTCAACTCAACATATCAGCAAGTATATATCAATCGAAACATATCTGGAAATCATAAGGACATGATATACACATCACTCTTTAACCAAACTTCAAGAACATCAAAGCTAGAAGATCAAAACCATCAAATTCATTCCAACTTCTGATCCCTGTCCATTTCGAATTCTCAAACCAACATGAAAGACAGAAAAACTTACATCAAATCGAAGGTCTTGTCGAGAGGATTCCAAAACATCTTTCGGAATCGAATTCGGATAACCGTAGCTCAAGATATAAGGATTTGAAAATGAAGATGAAGCTTGAAGATCTCTTGAAAGTTGCTCTCGGTTCTTTTCTTTCCTTGGGCTGAAGAATCTGATGGAATTGCAAGATAATTACACGTGACTAAGCCTAGGAATAACAAGTGTCCCACTAACAATCACAATTTTGCACTTTAGGCCCCTCAACTATGCAATAATTGCAATTCAGTCCTTAATTCCTCCATTCATTCAATTTCAATCCTAATCAATTTAAGAATATTAGAATTTAAATCAAAACTCCAAATATTCCCAAATTAATTATTCTCGGATTAAAATTAAATAATTCCGGGCGTTACAATAACGGAAATAACACTAGGATTACACTATAGTATAACTAAAATTACACTAGGTTTACACTATAGTGCAACTAAATTTACACTACAATAACACTATAGTATAACTAAAATAACACATGAATTACACTATAGTATAACTAAAATTACACTAGGATTACACTATAGTATAACTAAAATAACACTAGCAATACACTATAGTATAACTAAATTTACACTACAATAACACTATAGTATAACTAAAATAACACTAGAATTACACTATAGTATAACTAAAATTACACTAGTATTACACTATAGTATAACTAAATTTATACTACAATAACACTATAGTATAACTAAAAATACACTAGCATTACACTATAGTATAACTAAAATTACACTAGGTTTACACTATAGTATAACTAAATTTACAGTACAATAACACTATAGTATAACTAAAATAACACTAGAATTACTCTATAGTATATAACTAAAATTACACTAGGTTTACACTATAGTGTAACTAAATTTATACTACAATAACACTATAGTATAACTAAAATAACATTAGCATTACACTGTAATATAACTAAAATTACACTAGGTTTACACTATAGTATAACTAAATTTACATTACAATAACACTATAGTATAACTAAAATAACACTAGAATTACACTATAGTATATAACTAAAATTACACTAGGTTTACACTATAGTGTAACTAAATTTACACTGCAATAACACTATAGTATAACTAAAATAACACTAGAATTACACTATAGTATAACTAAAATTACACTAGGATTATACTATAGTATAACTAAATTTAATCTGCAATAACACTATAGTATAACTAAAATAACACTAGCATTACACAATAGTATAACTAAAATTACACTAGGTTTACACTATAGTATAACTAAAATAACACTAGCGTTAGACTATAGTATAACTAAAATAACACTAGCATTAGACTATAGTATAACTAAAATTACACTAGGATTACACTATAGTATAACTAAATTTACACTATAATAAAACTATAGTATAACTAAAATAACACTAGAATTACACTATAATAAAACTAAAATTACACTAGGATTATACTATAGTATATAACTAAAATAACACTAGCATTACACTATAGTATAACTAAAATAACACTAGAATTACACTATAATAAAACTAAAATTACACTAGGATTACACTATAGTATAACTAAAATTACACTAGATTTACAATATAGTATAACAAAATTTACACTACAATAACACTATAGTATAACTAAAATAACACTAGAATTACACTATAGTATAACTAAAATTAAACTAAATTTACACTATAGTTTAACTAAAATAACACAAGAATTACACTATAGTATAACTAAAATTACACTAGGATTACACTATAGTATAACTAAATTTACGCTACAATAACACTATAGTATAACGAAAATAACACTAGCATTATACTATAGTATAACTAAAATTACACTAGGATTACACTATAGTATAACTAAATTTACACTACAATAACACTATAGTATATATAAAATAACACTAGCATTAGACTATAGTATAACTAAAATAACACTAGCATTAGACTATAGTATAACCAAAATAACACTAGCATTAGACTATAGTATAACTAAATTTACACTACAATAACACTATAGTATAACTAAAATAACACTAGAATTACAATATAATAAAACTAAAATTACACTAGGATTACACTATAGTATATAACTAAAATAACACTAGCATTACACTATAGTATAACTAAAATTACACTAGATTTACACTATAGTATAACAAAATTTACACTACAATAACACTATAGTATAACTAAAATAACACTAGCATTACACTATAGTATAACTAAAATTACACTAGATTTACACTATAGTATAACTAAATTTACACTACAATAATACTATAGTATAACTAAAATAACACTAGCATTACATTATTGTATAACTAAAATTACACTTGGATTAACTATAGTATAACTAAATTTGCACTACAATAACACTATAGTATAACTAAAATAACACTAGCATTATACTGTAATATAACTAAAATTATACTAGGTTTACACTATAGTATAACTAAATTTACACTACAATAACACTATAGTATAACTAAAATAACACTAGGATTACACTATAGTATATAACTAAAATAACACTAGCATTACACTATAGTATAACTAAAATTACACTAGATTTACACTATAGTATAACAAAATTTACACTACAATAACATTATAGTATAACTAAAATAACACTAGCATTACACTATAGTATAACTAAAATTACACTAGATTTACACTATAGTATAACTAAATTTACACTACAATAATACTATAGTATAACTAAAATAACACTAGCATTACATTATAGTATAACTAAAATTACACTTGGATTAACTATAGTATAACTAAATTTACACTACAATAACACTATAGTATAACTGAAATAACACTAGGATTACACTATAGTATAACTAAAATTACACTAGGTTTACACTATAGTGTAACTAAAT
Organism: Henckelia pumila; assembly: GCF_033568475.1. Classification (NCBI taxonomy): domain Eukaryota; kingdom Viridiplantae; phylum Streptophyta; class Magnoliopsida; order Lamiales; family Gesneriaceae; genus Henckelia; species Henckelia pumila. The sequence continues at coordinate 202,117,835 of NC_133122.1, forward strand.
TTACACTACAATAACACTATAGTATAACTAAAATAACACTAGAATTACACTATAATAAAACTAAAATTACACTAGGATTATACTATAGTATATAACTAAAATAACACTAGCATTACACTATAGTATAACTAAAATTACATTAGATTTACTCTATAGTATAACAAAATTTACACTACAATAACACTATATTATAACTAAAATAACACTAGTATTACACTATAGTATAACTAAAATTACACTAGATTTACACTATAGTATAACTAAAATTACACTAGATTTACACTATAGTATAACAAAATTTACACTACAATAACACTATAGTATAACTAAAATAACACTAGCATTACACTATAGTATAACTAAAATTACACTAGATTTACACTATAGTATAACTAAATTTACCCTACAATAATACTATAGTATAACTAAAATAACACTAGCATTACATTATAGTATAACTAAAATTACACTTGGATTAACTATAGTATAACTAAATTTGCACTACAATAACACTATAGTATAACTAAAATAACACTAGCATTACACTGTAATATAACTAAAAATACACTAGGTTTACACTATAGTATAACTAAATTTACACTACAATAACACTATAGTATAACTAAAATAACACTAGGATTACACTATAGTATATAACTAAAATAACACTAGCATTACACTATAGTATAACTAAAATTACACTAGATTTACACTATAGTATAACAAAATTTACACTACAATAACATTATAGTATAACTAAAATAACACTAGCATTACACTATAGTATAACTAAAATTACACTAGATTTACACTATAGTATAACTAAATTTACACTACAATAATACTATAGTATAACTAAAATAACACTAGCATTACATTATAGTATAACTAAAATTACACTTGGATTAACTATAGTATAACTAAATTTACACTACAATAACACTATAGTATAACTGAAATAACACTAGGATTACACTATAGTATAACTAAAATTACACTAGGTTTGCACTATAGTGTAACTAAATTTACACTACAATAACACTATAGTATAACTAAAATAACACTAGAATTACACTATAATAAAACTAAAATTACCCTAGAATTATACTATAGTATATAACTAAAATAACACTAGCATTACACTATAGTATAACTAAAATTACATTAGATTAACTCTATAGTATAACCAAATTTACACTACAATAACACTATAGTATAACTAAAATAACACTAGCATTACACTATAGTATAACTAAAATTACACAAGATTTACACTATAGTATAACTAAATTTACACTACAATAACACTATAATATTACTAAAATAACACTAGCATTACATTATAGTATAACTAAAATTACCCTTGGATTAACTATAGTATAACTAAGTTTACACTACAATAACACTATAGTATAACTGAAATAACACTAGGATTACACTATAGTATAACTAAAATTACACTAGGTTTACACTATAGTGCAACTAAATTTACACTACAATAAGACTATAGTATAACTAAAATAAGACATGAATTACACTATAGTATAACTAAAATTACATTAGGATTACACTATAGTATAACTAAAATAACACTAGCATTACACTATAGTATAACTAAATTTACACTACAATAACACTATAGTATAACTAAAATAACACTAGAATTACACTATAGTATAACTAAAATTACACTAGTATTACACTATAGTATAACTAAATTTACACTACAATAACACTATAGTATAACTAAAATAACACTAGCATTACACTATAGTATAACTAAAATTACACTAGGTTTACACTATAGTATAACTAAATTTACAGTACAATAACACTATAGTATAACTAAAATAACACTAGAATTACACTATAGTATATAACTAAAATTACACTAGGTTTACACCATAGTGTAACTAAATTTACACTACAATAACACTATAGTATAACTAAAATAACACTAAAATTACACTATAGTATAACTAAAATTACATTAGGATTACACTATAGTATAACTAAAATAACACTAGCATTACACTATAGTATAACTAAAATTACACTAGGTTTACACTATAGTATAACTAAATTTACACTACAATAACACTATAGTATAACTAAAATAACACTAGCATTACACTATATTTTTACTAAAATTACATAGGTTTACACTATAGTATAACTAAATTTACACTACAATAATACTATAGTATAACTAAAATAACACTAGCATTACACTATAGTATATCTAAAATAACATTAGCATTAGACTATAGTATAACTAAAATTACACTAGGATTACATTATAGTATAACTAAATTTACACTACAATAACACTATAGTATAACTAAAATAACACTATAATAAAACTAAAATTACATTTGGATTACACTATAGTATATAACTAAAATAACACTAGCATTACACTATAGTATAACTAAAATTACACTAGATTTACAATATAGTATAACAAAATTTACACTACAATAACACTATAGTATAACTAAAATAACACTAGAATTACACTATAGTATACTAAAATTACACTAGATTTATACTATAGTATAACTAAAATAACACAAAAATTACACTATAGTATAACTAAAATTACACTAGGATTACACTATAGTATAACTAAATTTACACTACAATAACACTATAGTATAACTAAAATAACACTAGCATTACACTATAGTATAACTAAAATTACACTAGGTTTACACTATAGTATAACTAAATTTACACTACAATAACACTATAGTATAACTAAAATAACACTAGAATTACACTATAGTATAACTAAAATAACACTAGGATTAAACTATAGTATAACTAAATTTACACTACAATAACACTATAGTATAACTAAAATAACACTAGAATTACACTATAATAAAACTAAAATTACACTAGGATTACACTATAATATATAACTAAAATAAAACTAGCATTACACTATAGTATAAATAAAATTACACTAGATTTACAATATAGTATAACAAAATTTACACTACAATAACACTATAGTATAACTAAAATAACACTAGGTTTACACTATAGTATAACTAAATTTACACTACAATAACACTATATTATAACTAAAATAACACTATAATTACACTATATTATATAACTAAAATTACACTAAGTTTACACTATAGTGTAACTAAATTTACACTGCAATAACACTATAGTATAACTAAAATAACACTAGAATTACACTATAGTATAACTAAAATTACACTAGGATTATACTATAGTATAACTAAATTTAATCTACAATAACACTATAGTATAACTAAAATAACACTAGCATTACACAATAGTATAACTAAAATTTCACTAGGTTTACACTATAGTATAACTAAATTTACACTACAATAACACTATACTAAAATAACTGTAACGACCCACTATATCAAGACGGGTCTTTTCAGCGTGCTTATGTCCTCACTCACACGCACCCTGAGAAACTTCCCAGAGGGTCACCCATCCTATAATTTCCACAAGTCAAGCAAGCTTAACTTTGGAGTTCTTATATGATGAGCTTCCGAAAAGAAGATGCACCTTCTTGATATGAGTTGTACATATCAAATTTTTGTACCTCTCATTCCGGTGTGGGATCGGTTCATTCATGTCACCCGTCGCCCATTCTTTGGTGGGGTTTCCATCTTTCAGGTATTAACCACCCATATTGCGGACCATGTACCGCCCTAGGACTTTTTGGCTCCGGGTATCACATGCCCACCAGCTTCCGCTTGGTTCGTCCCCGAACCACACCGTACTGGGAGAGGCCAGGCTCTGATACCATTTGTAACGACCCACTATATCAAGACGGGTCTTTTCAGCGTGCTTATGTCCTCACTCACACGCACCCTGAGAAACTTCCCAGAGGGTCACCCATCCTATAATTTTCCCAAGTCAAGCACGCTTAACTTTGGAGTTCTTATATTATGAGCTTCCGAAAAGAAGATGCACCTTCTTGATATGAGTTGTACATATCAAATTTTTGTACCTCTCATTCCGGTGTGGGATCGGTTCATTCATGTCACCCGTCGCCCATTCTTTGGTGGGGTTACCATCTTTCAGGTATTAACCACCCATATTGCGGACCATGTACTGCCCTAGGACTTTTTGGCTCCGGGTGTCACAATAACACTAGCATTACACAATAGTATAACTAAAATTTCACTAGGTTTACACTATAAAATAACTAAATTTACACTACAATAACATTAGTATAACTAAATTTACACTACAATAACACTATAGTATAACTAAAATAACACTAGCGTTAGACTATAGTATAACTAAAATAACACTAGCATTAGACTATATTATAACTAAAATTACACTAGGATTACACTATAGTATAACTAAATTTACACTATAATAATACTATAAAACTAAAGTAACACTAGAATTACACTATAATAAAACTAAAATTACACTAGGATTACACTATAGTATATAACTAAAATAACACTAGCATTACACTATAGTATAACTAGAATAACACTAGAATTACACTATAATAAAACTAAAATTACACTAGGATTACACTATAGTATATAACTAAAATAAAACTAGCATTACACTATAGTATAACTAAAATTACACTAGATTTACAATATAGTATAACAAAATTTACACTACAATAACACTATAGTATACTAAAATAACACTAGAATTACACTATAGTATAACTAAAATTACACTAGATTTACACTATAGTATAACAAAAATAACACTAGAATTACACTATAGTATAACTAAAATTACACTAGGATTACACTATAGTATAACTAAATTTACACTACAATAACACTATAGTATAACTAAAATAACACTAGCATTACACTATAGTATAACTAAAATTACACTAGGTTTACACTATAGTATAACTAAATTTACACTACAATAACACTATAGTATAACTAAAATAACACTAGCATTAGACTATAGTATAACTAAAATAACACTAGCATTAGACTATAGTATAACCAAAATAACACTAGCATTAGACTATAGTATAACTAAATTTACACTACAATAACACTATATATAAGTAAAATAACACTAGAATTACAATATAATAAAACTAAAATTACACTAGGATACACTATAGTATATAACTAAAATAACACTAGCATTACACTATAGTATAACTAAAATTACACTAGATTTACACTATAGTATAACAAAATTTACACTACAATAATACTATAGTATAACTAAAATAACACTAGCATTACACTATAGTATAACTAAAATTACACTAGATTTACACTATAGTATAACTAAATTTACACTACAATAACACTATAGTATAACTAAAATAATACTAGCATTACATTATAGTATAACTAAAATTACACTTGGATTACCTATAGTATAACTAAATTTACACTACAATAACACTATAGTATAACTGAAATAACACTAGGATTACACTATAGTATAACTAAAATTACACTAGGTTTACACTATAGTGTAACCAAATTTACACTACAATAACATTATAGTATAACTAAAATAACACTAGAATTACACTATAGTATAACTAAAATTACACTAGGATTACACTATAGTATAACTAAAATAACACTAGCATTACACTATAGTATAACTAAATTTACACTACAATAACACTATAGTATAACTAAAATAACACTAGAATTACACTATAGTATAACTAAAATTACACTAGGATTAAACTATAATATATAACTAAAATAAAACTAGCATTACACTATAGTATAACTAAAATTACACTAGATTTACAATATAGTATAACAAAATTTACACTACAATAACACTATAGTATAACTAAAATTACACTAGATTTACACTATAGTATAACTAAAATAACACTATAATTACAATATAGTATAACTAAAATTACACTAGGATTACACTATAGTATAACTAAATTTACACTACAATAACAATATAGTATAACTAAAATAACACTATCATTTCACTATAGTATAACTAAAATTACACTAGGTTTACACTATAGTATAACTAAATTTACACTACAATAACACTATAGTATAACTAAAATAACACTAGCATTAGACTATAGTATAACTAAAATAACACTAAAATTAGACTATAATATAACCAAAATAACACTATCATTAGACGATAGTATAACTAAATTTACACTACAATAACACTATAGTATAACTAAAATAACACTAGAATTACACTATAGTATAACTAAAATTACACTAGGATTACACTATAGTATATAACTAAAATAAAACTAGCATTACACTATAGTATAACTAAAATAACACTAGATTTACAATATAGTATAACAAAATTTACACTACAATAACACTATAGTATAACTAAAATTACACTAGATTTACACTATAGTATAACTAAAATAACACTAGAATTACAATATAGTATAACTAAAATTACACTAGGATTACACTATAGTATAACTAAATTTACACTACAGTAACAATATAGTATAACTAAAATAACACTATCATTACACTATAGTATAACTAAAATTACACTAGGTTTACACTATAGTATAACTAAATTTACACTACAATAACACTATAGTATAACTAAAATAACACTAGCATTAGAATATAGTATAACTAAAATAACACTAGAATTAGACTATAGTATAACCAAAATAACACTAGCATTAGACTATAGTATAACTAAATTTACACTACAATAACACTATAGTATAACATTATTTCTGTGACGACCCGAGTTCTAATCTCTCAATAAACATTAATCAACAATAATAGACAACAATCAATGTCTAAAAAAAAGAATCAAAAAAAAAAATTTAAAATGGATTGCCCTGCGCACGCGCGGGCATCACCCCTCGCGCGCGCGCAGGCCAATGAGCCTGAAGCCTCAAGGGCGGGCTCGCGCGCGCGCGAGTAATAGCTCGCCTGTGCGCAGGCCACTGCACCAGAAAAAAAAAGAAGGTGCTCAGCTGCTGTCAAAAACTGTTCTTCATTCATTTCCATCCAAGCATCAACTCCTAATGTTTTCATACATGATCTAAATCATATCAACATCTATTATGCTATACAATGGATACAAATAGATCAATACAAGGCCTTAAAACATAAACAAGGTTATCACAACAAGCAAGAAGCATTGTTATACCATTCAAGATCATGATACCCAAGTTGATTCAAAGGATTTACATAACATTTCAAATCCTATAAACATCAACCAAACCACAACTAGATCATCTATAAGTTGTGAATCAAGTAGCTATAACGAGATCATGTTTAAGGCTCAATTCTACAACATGACAGCTCATTCAACTTCTAACTCGGATCATCACGCTATATTCTCTCCTCCCTTGTTCTTCAATTCCGCTTTTGTCCGGATCCACTCCCTCCTATTGCAATGACACATACAACAAAACAATAGCCGGATAACTCCGGTGAGAAATAGATTTCCCAGTAAAAGCAACTAAACATGCATACAAACATATATCAAAATCATGATATAAAAGTAAATACAATGCATGTTTTCAAAACAAGGTTCATCTCATCATTCGTCGGTTGGGATCCCGAGAAGTAGATATCATAACTAATCCACCGACTCTCCCGATCGAGGTGGGGTTACTTATCTTTCTTCTCAAGACTTTGAAGCAATCATATATGCAAATCAGACTCTAAGCTAAAACAACCACACAGGCCATACATATACGATTCCACAAATCATCTATTCGAACGTTTCCGTTCATTTCAAAATCAAGGAATAAGTCTTCAAGATGAATGCAACATATATCATCATCAAGGCATTCATAACATCAAAAACTTATTCAACAACTCAAATGAAAACACATAAGAGCAATTAAGCAAACAAGTATGTGATTTAGGGGAACTCGATACAATCCATCTCGAGTTGTAATCCCAATCAAATAGTAGTCCACTTTTACCTTTCAAATATGGTGTTTAGGATGTATTCGAACTTGTCAAAGTCTGTACAAGATCAATCACCAAAAACTCATCTCAAAGTTGAAAGAGTGGGTGCCCAGTGAGCCAACTTGTGGCTATGGGCTTTGATGACTCTTTGTACAAACGATCTTTTGTTTAATATAATTTACACTTTTATTAATGGCAATGACTTTATCTTTCTTCATATTGTTATATTCTGATATACTATTGTTGTTTTGATAAAGACCTTGAATATACTATAGTGTATGTAAGATGTGGTAGAACATGGGGATGTCTATCATGAAATACATCTTATAGTCACTGTATATTCTAAACTGTTCCTAGTCGATTGAGCCGTCCGATAATAAGGATAAGGATCGCTCGAGTTTGAGACTAGCATTTGCGATGCGGAGTACCACGTTTCATTGGTAGGGAACATGGAGATGTTCGAAGCATGCAAATGGATATTCATAGGATGAATAATCGAACTACCCTATCCGGACTTTCCAAGTGGTTATCACTTATCGAGTGGATAAAGTCCGCGGTTTTGGTTGTACACCATTAGTCCTTACTACTTGAAACATCATGGAGACTCTATATGCTAGTACTGTGCTTTGACTCGTTTACCGAATCTATGGGGGTCATCAGGTGTCGGGATTGGGTACAGTTACAACACATATAGGAGTCGATGCATTGTTGTCAAGGATTCACCACATACTTGCGAGTGTGGATATCCTATGCGATCTGAGGAGATATTAGTGTGACGAATCTCTGGCCAGAGTACTTGATGTGATTTAAGAAATGGTTTCTTAGTAGCACATGCGATGTCACTAATTTGATCTTCAAGATGTATTGCATAGTTATCGAATCTTGAGCGACTCTCGATATACCAATGGTTGTTGATTCGATCGGGATATATGGATGAAGGGACCGTACTGTACGCTAACCAAAATCTACTGGTTCTTGTAGGCACTATCAGTGATACCTAGGGAATCATGGGGCGATGTTGCTAGGCGCTTTACCATGATTCGTTGGGCAAGTCGGAAATCGTTGTTCCGAGTCACAAGGAGTTGTGAGCCCACGGCTAGCTGTATCCCTGAACCATTGATGGTCACACAGTGTAATGGAGTTTTAATCCCCGTTGAGATAGTTAAATTTAAAGAGTTAAATTTAATGAATAAAGAAGTTGGACTTCTTAAATAAGAGTAAGGGAGTAGGATTTCCTAAAATGACATAGGGATGGACATTTTTTGGAAATCACTGAATTCGGATTCAGGAAAATTTATCTTGACTTTAAAATGTGCAGAAATGGTTTCTGTGCACATTGGTGAAATCGGTTTATCAATCGGAGTCACGATGAATTTTATATTAATTTCTGAACATGCGGGCTTTGCTTGTCGGGCCTCAACTTATGACTAATGGCCCTTAAGGTGTTAGTGGCCTGCATTATAAATAAGTTATTGCAGTACAGAAATTACACACAATTGGTCATAATTTGAGAGACAGAAAATCGAAAACCCTAGCTCTCTCTCAAAAGAAATTCGGCCGCCCCCTCCCTTCTCTGCGTGAGAAATTCCGGTCTGTGATTTTGAATTGCAGTCTGGAATAGCGAATCAAATTCGTTTATTCTCTTCGTAGAAAACTTCTGATAGATTTTCTAGTGCAATCTATCAGAGGGATTAAACCTCCATTCGTGGACCTGATTGAAGGACAGAATATTCATCAGTTCCAGGGAGAGACAACAAGAGCAGATTAAATCTGTTGGTGTCCAATAATCTCGCTTCGAGATTGAAGGTAAAAATTACATAACAGTTATTTAATTTTTACACACACAAATAATTTAATCGTAAAAGGATTGATACCAACACTATGGAATTGTTCCATACAAAATTTTAAACTTCCGCTGCACCGGGTATCAATACCGATTGATCTGAGAGCCGAGTTTTCCAACAGTGGTATCAGATCCAGGTTGCTCAGATCAAACGATTAAATTAATCGATTGTACAAAAATTTTTGAGTCTTGGTTTTTTAAAACAAAATAAATATTTTAAATAAAAAAAAATAATTTTTCGGGCAAAACCTGGGCAGCGATTGGATCGCTGCCCCGGGCGGCGCACGGCGCCGCCCAAAGGGGGCGCACAGCGCCGCCCAAAGGGGGCACACAGCGCCGCCCACGGTGGCGCACGTCGCCGCCCAGGGGCGGCGCTCAGCGCCGCCAGGGCAGCGCTCGGCGCTGCCCAGCGCAGCGCAGCGCAGAGCGCTGCGCACGGCGCCGCCCAGGGGCGGCGCCAGGCGCCGCCAGGGCAGCGATTGTCGCTGCCCTAAAGGGGCAGCCGGGCTGCCCCGGCCCGCGCCCACGGGTGCGGGCCAGCCCGGGAGTGTCCCGGGCGGCCCGCGGGAAAAATTATTTTTTTATTTAAATTAATTTTAATGTGTTAAAATTTTATTTTTGGTCCGGTCAAAAAATTGTTTTTGATTGGTTCACGTGGCATCGGATCGAATTGTTCGAGTCCGAAAATTTTAAAATTGATTTTTGGATAAATTTGAATTTTTGGAAAATTTTAATATTTTATCCTTAAATTGAATTTTGAAATCAATTATTTTTGGTACAATTGATGATAAGATTTGATCTTATGTATATATTAAGTAAAATATGATTTTATCTATAAAATTAGATTCTGTAGATAAAATATGATTTTATTTAATAAAAGGTAAAATATGATTTTATATGTAAAATATGATTTTATATATAAAATATGATTTTATCCTGTTTAAATTTAAATTGCCATATGCATGATATCCAATAAATTAATTTTGAATTAAATGTTATTGGATAAGGATGATCGATTGCCATGACCAATTTTGTAGGTGTATGTTAGGAATTTACATTTGTTTTATTGTTGTTGGTTTTATTAATGGGCCTGGTTTATGGCCCAATATGAATGTCATATGTAATAAAAGTGGGCTTGGTTTATGGCCCGTTCCCACCCCTAAAATGTATCCCCTACTTGTCATTGCTATTTATTGTAAATACATTAGATTTAGTGGGAGATCAAGATTTGAAGATGGTGGGCCCAGCAGACAATAAAGACGAAGAAATGTAAATTGGAAGCTAATGTAATAGGATTGCATTGCATACTGCATATTACCTAGGATTGGACTAAGACTCGTGATTGGCAACCACGAGTCAATTAGAAATGGAATCGATCATCCTATATATAATATATGATATTATGATTGTATGCATGTTTAGACATAATTGTATGAATCCGGCAAGCATACAATAAATTGAAAAATGATGAGACCAAATTTTCATAATTAAAAATCCCTCATTTTAAATATGATTTAAAATTGATATCAAGATAAATAAAGGAAATTTAAATTTGTTTAAATGTTCCTACCTTCCATCAACGGTCAATGTATGTGATGCTACCCGCGGATACGGTCCGGCTCATATTATTGGGGGGGCCCGTCCATCGGAAAGCTGTACATTGGATCGACACATGTTGTAAGTTGGGTGGAACTCCCATGGGATCGGCTCATATTATTGGGGGATCCACATGGCGACCGTCCATCACAACTTAATATTGATGGGTCATCTTGACATGTCACTTTAAACGGCGTCATATTATTGGGCCCTTATTGGACATGAGGTAAACACATGGGGTTGCTTTGGAAGCAATTGGGCTCTACCTTTTGAGAATTATGGTTGGCTGATATTATTCGGGACCATAAGTTTGTCAATTGGACTCCATGTTCTCACTAAGGAAAAAGTTTCCCGTTTTCACTAGAGGGTAGTGAAATCGTTAAAATAGTGGGAGTGAGATTCATAAAATTAAATTTCGCCTATTTTATGTCTTAGTAAATTGCTTAAACAATCATTGATATATGTCTGTTTTTCTTTTCAGTATTTCATACGATGAATTCGCGTAATCCTTTATTCTCGATCCTCGAACAAAATAAGTTAACTGGCGCGAACTATACGGAATGGTTCCGGAAGTTGAAGATTGTCTTGACTTCGGAGAAGATGCTCTACGTGTTAGAGAAATCACCTCCGAAGGAAGCACCAGCTGACGTAAGTCCGGAGGAATTGGCCAAACTTGATGCATGGTGGGACCATGACATCAAGACCAAATGCTATATGCAAGCCTCGATGTCTGATGAACTCCAGAGGCGATTTGAGGACACCGTGAATGCTGCTGACATTCACGCTCAACTCAAGGAACTTTTTGGGGCTCAATCGAGGGCTGAAAGGTTCGCTACTGTTAAGGAGCTGATGACGTGTCGCATGCGTGAAGGGACTTCGGTCCGTGATCATGGGGTACGAGTGATTTGGCTCATACAAAAGTTAGCGACCCTTGATTTGGTGTTGGAGCATGAACTCAACGTGGATTTACTGCTTCTGTCTTCCTTCTTCGTTTGACGGATTTGTGGTAAATTTTAATATGAACAAGATAGAGGCCACCCTTGAAGAGATGGTCAATATGCTTGTGACATATGAATCCACACTTAAGAAGGATAAGCCAGCTTTCTTGGTGGGCTCCTCATCTTCTGCTAAGAAGGGGCCAAGTATGAAGGGCAAGAAACGTTCTGCCCCACCCAAGAAAGTCGAGCCCGAGAAGAAGCACAAGACAAAGGCTTCAAACAACAATGGAAAATCCAAGGATGTTTGCCATTACTGCAAGAAGCCCGGTCATTGGAAGCGCAACTGCAAGGAATATCTAGAGCAGTTGGGAACTGCAAAGGGTATGTTCTATATTGAAATAAACATTTCACTTAATACTACTTCTTGGGTATTGGATACCGGATGTGGATCTCACATTTGCAATGATTTGCAGGTGATGACAAGAAGTCGCAGGCTTAGAATGGGTGAGACCCAGCTGAGGCTCGGGAATGGTTCCAGAGTTGAAGCTACAGCCATTGGAGATGTTTGTTTAATTTTGCATAACGGTTTTAAGTTATTTTTAAGAGATGTTTTATTTGTTCCGGATTTAATTAAAAACATTATTTCTGTTTCTATGCTAGATAGAGATGGTTATTCTTGCAATTTTGTGAATGTGATTTGCAATATTTACAAGAATGAATGTTTGATTGGAAATGGACAACTTGAAAACGATCTATACAACTTAAAACTGAAAGACGTTCCAATAAATTATATTGATAAACCGGCAACAACAAACAAAAGGAAAATCGATAGTCAAAACCCGGCGAACCTTTGGCATGCTAGGCTAGGTCATATTTCCTCAAGGAGGATGAACAAGCTAGTGGGAGAGGGCATGTTTGATATGTCTGATATTAACTCTCTACCTACTTGTGAATCCTGTCTAAAAGGGAAAATGACTAAATCTCCTTTTAAGGGGAAGCCTGAGCGTAGTCAAAATCTGTTGGATTTGATCCATACAGATGTTTGTGGACCATTTAGAGTTGGGACTCAATATGGCCACACCTACTTCATTACCTTTACTGACGATTATTCAAGGTATGGGTATTTATATTTAATGAAATATAAGTCTGAAGCATTTGAAAAGTTCAAAGAATTCAAGGCTGAAGTAGAAAACAAGCTAGGAAAAAGTATTAAAGCACTTCGATCGGATCGAGGTGGAGAATACTTAAGTACCGAGTTTTTGGACTATCTAAAAGAGAATGGGATTCTCTCTCAGTGGACTCCTCCTATGACACCACAGCTGAATGGTGTATCGGAGCGTCGTAATCGAACTTTGTTGGACATGGTTCGATCCATGATGAGCTTCACTGAGCTTCCACCTTCGTTTTGGGGCTATGCGCTTGAAACGGCGGTATTGTTGTTGAACAACGTCCACACTAAAGCAGTGGACAAAACACCATACGAGTTATGGAATGGCAAAGCTCCTAAGTATTCGTACTTGAGGATTTGGGGATGTCCTGCTTACGTGAAGCGGACAGTGGGAGATAAGTTGGATAGTCGATCCAGCTTATGTTATTTTGTAGGGTATCCGAAGAATTCAATCGGATATTATTTCTATTATCCTGCTGAAACAAAGGTGTTTGTTTCTAGGAATGCCACCTTCTTAGAGAAGGAGTTCTTATTAGATAAGAAAGGCGAGATGATGGAACTCGAAGAAGTTCGAGAAGAACCCGAAATACAAAATAACGATCCTACGCCTCAGGAACCATTACTGGACACGCCTGAACCTAGAAGATCCGAGAGGACTTCTAGACCTCCTGTTCGATATGGTCTTCTTCTTGAAGGGGATCAAGATGAATCCGACATTGGATGTGATCCAAGAAACTTCAAGGAAGCAATTTTTGATGCGGATTCAAATTTATGGCTTGAAGCTATGCAGTCTGAATTGGATTCAATGCATACAAACCAAGTTTGGTCTTTAGTAGATCCTCCTGATGGAATTGTTCCAATAGGGTGTAAATGGATCTACAAGAAAAAGCTTGGGCCTGATGGTAAGGTATTGACCTACAAGGCGCGATTGGTGGCGAAAGGTTACACTCAAAGACAAGGAGTTGACTATGATGAAACCTTTTCACCAGTTGCAATGTTCAAGTCCATAAGAATCCTTATTGTCATAGCTGCATGGTATGACTATGAGATATGGCAAATGGATGTGAAGACTGCTTTTCTTAATGGAGACATTAAGGAAGAAATCTATATGAAGCAGCCAGAGGGGTTCACATCCATGGGAAGCGAGCATAAGGTATGCAAGCTTCAGAGATCAATTTATGGTCTAAAAAAAGCATCAAGAAGTTGGAACCAGAAATTTGATGAAACAATAAAAGATTTTGGTTTCATCAAGAACCCGGAGGAACCGTGCGTGTACAAGAAAGTAGTTAAGGATGCTGTGACATTCTTAGTACTTTATGTTGATGACATCCTACTCATTGGGAATGATGTAGGGATGTTGCAGTCAACAAAGATATGGTTATCAGGTAGATTCTCGATGAAGGATTTGGGTGAGGCATCCTACATTCTTGGGATACAGATCTATAGAGATAGATCTAAGAGAATGATAGGACTCAATCAACCTACATCGACGCCATATTGAAACGGTTTTCAATGGATGGGTCCAAGAGAGGACATCTACCCATGTGTCATGGAGTTTCTTTATCCAAGTCTATGTGTCCCAAGACTGATGCAGAGATAGAGAATATGACACATGTACCATATGCGTCAGCTATAGGTAGTATCATGTATGGGATGATATCTACCAGACCGGATGTAGCATTTGCTCTGAGTGTCACGAGCAGATATCAGGCTAATCCTGGTCAAATGCATTGGAAAGCCGTGAAGGACATTCTTAAGTACTTACGAAGGACTAAGAATATGTTCATGGTATATGGAGGACGAGATCTGAAATTGGAAGGCTATACCGACTCTCGCTTCCAAAGTGACGTGGATGACTCGAAGTCAACATCTGGATTTGTGTTCATGCTCAATGGCGGTGCTGTCTCTTGGAAGAGTTCCAAGCAGGACACCACAGCGGATTCCACCACTGAGGCTGAATACATTGCAGCATCAGCTGCTGCTAAAGAGGCCGTTTGGATGAGGAAGTTCGTCCAAGAGTTGGGCGTCATTCCTGAATTTGTTGGTCCAGTCCCGGTGTACTGTGACAACACAGGTGCCGTTGCTCAAGCAAAGGAACCAAGGTCTCATCAAAGATCCAAACACGTATTGAGGAAATACCACATCATCCGGGAGATTGTGGAAAGAGGAGACATCACTGTCGAACGAGTGGCCTCTGCAGACAATATCGCTGATCCGCTTACTAAGCCCTTGCCAGGACCATTGTTTGACAAACATCGCGAAGCAATGGGTCTACGTAGTACGACTAGTTGGCTATAGGGCAAGTGGGAGATTGAAAGAGTGGGTGCCCAGTGAGCCAACTTGTGGCTATGGGCTTTGATGACTCTTTGTACAAACGATCTTTTGTTTAATATAATTTACACTTTTATTAATGGCAATGACTTTATCTTTCTTCATATTGTTACATTGTGATATACTATTGTTGTTTTGATAAAGACCTTAAATATACTATAGTGTATGTAAGATGTGGTAGAACATGGGGATGTCTATCATGAAATACATCTTATAGTCACTGTATATTCTAAACTGTTCCTAGTCGATTGAGCCGTCCGATAATAAGGATAAGGATCGCTCGAGTTTGAGACTAGCATTTGCGATGCGGAGTACCACGTTTCATTGGTAGGGAACATGGAGATGTTCGAAGCATGCAAATGGATATTCATAGGATGAATAATCGAACTACCCTATCCGGACTTTCCAAGTGGTTATCACTTATCGAGTGGATAAAGTCCGCGGTTTTGGTTGTACACCATTAGTCCTTACTACTTGAAACATCATGGAGACTCTATATGCTAGTACTGTGCTTTGACTCGTTTACCGACTCTATGGGGGTCATCAGGTGTCGGGATTGGGTACAGTTACAACACATATAGGAGTCGATGCATTGTTGTCAAGGATTCACCACATACTTGCGAGTGTGGATATCCTATGCGATCTGAGGAGATATTAGTGTGACGAATCTCTGGCCAGAGTACTTGATGTGATTTAAGAAATGGTTTCTTAGTAGCACATGCGATGTCACTAATTTTATCTTCAAGATGTATTGCATAGTTATCGAATCTTGAGCGACTCTCGATATACCAATGGTTGTTGATTCGATCGGGATATATGGATGAAGGGACCGTACTGTACGCTAACCAAAATCTACTGGTTCTTGTAGGCACTATCAGTGATACCTAGGGAATCATGGGGCGATGTTGCTAGGCGCTTTACCATGATTCGTTGGGCAAGTCGGAAATCGTTGTTCCGAGTCACAAGGAGTTGTGAGCCCACGGCTAGCTGTATCCCTGAACCATTGAGGGTCACACAGTGTAATGGAGTTTTAATCCCCGTTGAGATAGTTAAATTTAAAGAGTTAAATTTAATGAATAAAGAAGTTGGACTTCTTAAATAAGAGTAAGGGAGTAGGATTTCCTAAAATGACATAGGGATGGACATTTTTTGGAAATCACTGAATTCGGATTCAGGAAAATTTATCTTGACTTTAAAATGTGCAGAAATGGTTTCTGTGCACATTGGTGAAATCGGTTCATCAATCGTAGTCACGATGAATTTTATATTAATTTCTGAACATGCGGGCTTTGCTTGTCGGGCCTCAACTTATGACTAATGGGCCCTAAGGTGTTAGTGGCCTGCATTATAAATAAGTTATTGCAGTACAAAAATTACACACAATTGGTCATAATTTGAGAGACAGAAAATCGAAAACCCTAGCTCTCTCTCAAAAGAAATTCGGCCTCCCCCTCCCTTCTCTGCGTGAGAAATTCCGGTCTGTGATTATGAATTGCAGTCTGGAATAGCGAATCAAATTCGTTTATTCTCTTCGTAGAAAACTTCTGATAGATTTTCTAGTGCAATCTATCAGAGGGATTAAACCTCCATTCGTGGACCTGATTGAAGGACAGAATATTCATCAGTTCCAGGGAGAGACAACAAGAGCAGATTAAATCTGTTGGTGTCCAATAATCTCGCTTCGAGATTGAAGGTAAAAATTACATAACAGTTATTTAATTTTTACACACACAAATAATTTAATCGTAAAAGGATTGATACCCACACTATGGAATTGTTCCATACAAAATTTTAAACTTCCGCTGCACCGGGTATCAATATCGATTGATCTGAGAGCCGAGTTTTCCAACAAAAGTCTGCTCACTATCAACCCAAACTTCAACAAGAACTTCAAGGCAAACTGTACCAACCTTGTTCTATCTTCTATCGGTTTCGGAGTCGACTTCTTGAGTTTATATACTCTGTTTATGCACTGAAACAATAGCATAACAATCAAGGAATCATCAGCTAATAGTTCAGCAACTTCAAAGTTCAAGAATAATAGCAAATTACTTCAAATCAAGAGTTCGACGGCATATCGGTACAAACTCGGCGATTCCGCACATATCTACAACATTTCTAACATGTATATCAGCTGGTGAAGCTTCAAACCCAACATATCAACAGGTATATCAATTGAACCATAGTTGTAACATCACAAGAATATGATATAACAACCAATTCTCAACTCAACTTCAAGATTATCAAAGATAGAAGCTCAACAACATCAAGTCAATACCAGCTTCTGATCCATGTCATTTTCGAACTGTCAAACATTGATGAACAAAGAAGAAACTTACATCAAATCGAAGGTCGTCTTGCGAGGATTCCAGAACATCTTTCGGAATCGAAATCGGATATCCGTAGCTCAAGATATGTGGATTGGAAAAAGACGAAGAAGCTTTGGAAATTCTCTGTTCTTGTTCTCGGTTTCCTTTTTTTTCTTTGCTGAGTAATCTGATGGAAGAAATGGTGTTTCACACGTGAGTGCTAGGAAAAATCACAAGTGTCCAGCCCAAATAAGGATTTTGCACTTTGGCCCCTCAACTATGCAATAATTGCAATTCAGTCCTCAATTTCTCAATTTATTCAATTTCAATCCTAAATAATTTAAGAATATTAGAATTTAAATCAAAACTCCAAATATTCCCAAATTAAATATTCTCGGATCAAAATTAAATAAAATTCTCCCCCACTAAGACACGATTTCGTCCTCGAAATCTGAAGTAATATCAATAGATCATATATCAAATATCAGATAACAGAAAATTAAAGAAGACTCACATCAATGAAACATCTCAGGAAATCTTTGCTTCATATCAGATTCAGTTTCCCACGTCGCTTCTTCAATACCATGACGACTCCACTGGACTTTCACAAGTGGAATAGTCTTCGTTCGTAGTTGCTTCTCTTTTCGATCAAGAATCTGAATTGGCTTTTCAAAATAACTCAAGGTTTCGTCGAGTTCAGTCTCATCAGATTGAAGCACATGAGATTCATCAGCAAGATATTTTCGAAGCATCGATACATGAAAGACATCGTGTATTCCAGATAACGATGGAGGAAGAGCTAATCGATAGGCAAGATTGCCTATTTTCTCCAGAATTTCATAAGGACCGATGTAGCGTGGAGACAACATTCCTCGTTTGGCAAATCTGACAGTGCCTCTGAATGGAGAAATCTTCAAAAATACACGATCCCCCTGTTCAAAAGACAACGGTCGACGTCGAATGTTGGCATATTTCGTCTGTCTATCTTGAGCTATCTTCATTCGTTTCTGAATAAGCTTCACCTGGTCATTTATATCACGTATCATATCAGGACCAGTATCAGGTACTTCAGAAATATCATCCCAGTAAAATAACACTAGCATTACACTATAGTATAACTAAAATAACACAAGAATTACACTATAATAAAACTAAAATTACACTAGGATTACACTATAGTATATAACTAAAATAAAACTAGCATTACACTATAGTATAACTAAAATTACACTAGATTTACATTATAGTATAACAAAATTTACACTACAATAACACTATAGTATAACTAAAATAATACTAGAATTACACTATAGTATAACTAAAATTACACTAGATTTACACTATAGTATAACTAAAATAACACTAGAATTACACTATAGTATAACTAAAATTACACTAGGATTACACTATAGTATAACTAAATTTACACTACAATAACACTATAGTATAACTAAAATAACACTAGCATTACACTATAGTATAACTAAAATTTGAGGACTCGGGCACTAATCTCTCAAATCATAACGATTTATACAAGATGAAAAACTAAACATTTAATCCAATACATGAAATAAGATCAAGCAATCAAAGGCCTAAAATTTTTTTTTTTTTTTAAATAACAAGGCCTCGCTCGATCGGTAAAAGTTCACCGATCGAGCGAGCACAATTCAGCAACTTTCTGCCCGATGAAATCATGGCCTCGCTCGATCGGTTAAAGTTCATCGATCGAGCGAGAATGCTCTGTGCAGAAACTAAAAAAATCTGTTGTTGCTGTCTAAACCTTTCCATGCCATTTTAAACATCTAAACAAGATATATCCATGCTAACATGAGTCTCATACAAGCTATCATTATATACCAATGCCAATAATAATCTTAAACATACTATAAGATCCAAGTATAGATTCCAAGATAACATGATGATTCTTCTTGGAACCTATCCAAAAGAATAAGATCAAATTCATGCCATATTCCTTAAGATAATCTCAAAACTAGTGGTATATATATATACAAGAACATCAAGCCAATTCATAAGATGCTACAACAAGTAGAGTTCCAACTCTTCACATAAACAATCTCAAGTTTACATGTAGAACCTACAAAAAGTAACTCAACTAGATTTCAAGATAGCAACATCATATACTTCTAGATTAAAAGCTAGTCTCAAGCTTTAATACAAATATCAAAACATGAAAAACTATTAAAATCTCAACCAATGTTTTAACATCTAAACATTGGAATCCAAATCTAACATGTTTGACAAAACATAAACTTCTTCTAACACCCGAGTCTCCACTCTAATCTCTCAATCTCTCGATTCCTTGCCAAGTCCGACTTGCTTACTCTTCAACCTGATGCAATGCACACATACAAGCAAAACAACAGCCGGATAACTCCGGTGAGAATAAATCTCAGTATGAAAGACATCTATATAAATCAAGTAGATATAACTTAAACAATTAATCTACTATTACAATCATCCTTTATTGATACGCTTACCTGTCGAATATCATTCAAGGAAAATTCATTCAATAATATACAGACTCAAAGATACGTCAAGGGTTCAAGGATTCCAGTCTCACAGAATCGATATTTTCAAAAATCATTTTGTTGGAATCCCGGGAATATAATAAGGCCACAAATCAAGCCTCCCACCTACACTCCCGCTCGAGGTGGTAACAATCGTGTATTCCCTGGACTGTAAACACTATACTGAGAGTTGTGGCAAAAATAAATCAAGTTAGATTTCAAGCCTCTCATATACAAGTTCACCACGTCCAATATTTTCTTTTCGATTCTGTTTTCAAGGTTTCGAAAGAATTGTGGCTCAAGAGGTTTACTCTCAACTCTATAACCAATCTACCACAACTCAATAATTCAAAGTAATCTATACTCATTAATTTCAAATAAGTATCAAGCATCAATCTCAATATGAAAATCATGTTTGAATCAAACATCTCATATATCAATCAACTAAATCAATTAAGGCAAGTAATTCATATAGATCACATAAGATTAAGTAAAACAACTAATCATGCATGTATGTGATTTAATAAACTCGAAAACCACCACATTCTTGAGTTATTCTACCTGTCGAATTTAATGTCGAATCATACCTTGATCTTGATCTTTATTTCTCAACCTCTTGTAACTTCTGATCACACAACAAGCTTCTTCAAAATCTGCTCAAACCTTCTTGCTATTCCAAGAGCTAGTTGTGTTGAACTTGTTGCTCATTTCAAATCAATTCCGAACTCGTCGACTCGACTTCGATACCTTCCAACTTAAATATGAATTTAAGTTTTTATTAGTCACATATTAGCATTTAAATTTCATCTAATCTCACAAGTGCTTAAACACTTCAAAGCTTGCCAATAAAACCAACATTCAAACCGGTATCGTATCGATTACAAATCGGCACTGAGAAGTTCTATCTACTAATTCTAACAACTTATACATCCATCAAACATTGATATCTACTTCATATCAATCTCATTCCATTACTACAATTTCGAAATCAGCACTTGCATTTCTCAGAAATTCGACAAACAAGAACGGACGGCGTAACGGCCCGAATTCGGTAATTCCAAAGGCACAAACACCTTCAATATTAACTATCAACTAGTCTCATTTTCATATTCAATTCCATCCATATCACACGAAACCAATAGCCTAAAAATTCCAGAATTTTCAGAAATGTTCAATAATTGATAAACATGCCCGAACGACGATCTTTTCGCAATCCGACTTAGATATGCTATCGTCGTATATACTAGAACACGTTTATACAATCAAATCTTAATTCTAACAACATCTTAAAATTCAAACATGGTATAATTTAGCAAAACTTACGTTAAAGTGTAGCACTCGAAGTCGTGATAATATACGATCAATTTGAAATTCTACCGGCCAGATTGATTTCTATGAATTTTGGAATGAGTGGAATCGGCCATGGAATTAATTCTCTAAGTTTTCTGCCTCTTCTCTCGTTGGAAATCTGATGGAAATCTGATATTTCATGCCATTACATACACATCACACGTGTAATCCACTATCATGACCAAAATTGCATTTTGGTCCCCAAGCTTCTCACATTTAACAAATCAATTCTTGAAACCTTCATTCATATCTCTCTCGTTCTTGATGCTGCTGAAGGGAAAGATATACACGTGCAAAGTGTAATATAAATCTCTTGTTGACAAGTCAAATCCCATTTTTGCAGTTTAGCCCCTGAAACTTCGATATTTGCAATTCAGTCCCTGCTCGAGTTTCTTCTTCAAATTAAATCCTATTTATATCCAAACTCATAATAAAAATATTCAATCTCATAAATATTCAACCCAAATATTTTATTCTTTTAATTTAAGAATCCCGGAATTTAATTCCCACATATCCGTAAATTCTCAAATTAAATATTTTCGGCTCGGAAATTACATCTCTAACTTCCATAATTTCCAAATTGAATATTTCCAAATACGAAATTTAAATATCTAATTCCGTAATTAATATTCATATTTTCAGGGCCTTACATAAAATTACACTAGGTTTACACTATAGTATAACTAAATTTACACTAGCATTAGACTATAGTATAACTAAAATAACACTAGCATTAGACTATAGTATAACCAAAATAACACTAGCATTAGACTATAGTATAACTAAATTTACACTACAATAACACTATAGTATAACTAAAATAACACTAGAATTACAATATAATAAAATTTAAATTACACTAGAATTACACTATAGTATATAACTAAAATAACACTAGCATTACACTATAGTATAACTAAAATAACACTAGCATTACACTATAGTATAACTAAAATTACACTAGATTTACACTATAGTATAACAAAATTTAGTATAACTAAAATTACACTAGATTTACACTATATTATAACTAAATTTACACCACAATAACACTATAGTATAACTAAAATAACACTAGCATTATATTATAGTAAACTAAAATTACACTTGGATTAACTATAGTATAACTAAATTTACACTACAATAACACTATAGTATAACTGAAATAACACTAGGATTACACAATAGTATAACTAAAATTACACTAGGTTTACATTATAGTGTAACTAAATTTACACTACAATAACACTATAGTATAACTAAAATAACACTAGAATCACACTATAGTATAACTAAAATTATACTAGGATTACACTATATTATAACTAAAATAACACTAGCATTACACTATAGTATAGCTAAATTTACACTACAATAACACTATAGTATAACTAAAATAACACTAGCATTAGACTATAGTATAACTAAAATTACACTAGGTTTACACTGTAGTGTAACTAAATTTACACTACAATAACACTATAGTATAACTAAAATAACACTAGAATTACACTATAGTATAACTAAAATTACACTAGGATTACACTATAGTATAACTAAATTTACACTACAATAACACTATAGTATAACTAAAATAACACTATAATTACACTATAGTATAACTAAAATTACACTAGGATTACACTATAGTATAACTAAATTTACACTACAATAACACTATAGTATAACTAAAATAACACTAGCATTACACTATAGTATAACTAAAATTACACTACAATAACACTATAGTATAACTAAAATAACATAGTACAACTAAATTTACACTACAATAACACAATAGTATAACTAAAATAACACTAGAATTACACTATAGTATATAACTAAAATTACACTAGGTTTACACTATAGTGTAACTAAATTTACACAACAATAACACTATATGTAACGCCCGAAATTATTTAATTTTAATCTGAGAATATTTAATTTGGGAATATTTATAGTTTTGATTTAAATTCTAATATTCTTAAATTATTTAGGATTGAAATTGAATGAGATAAGAAGTTGAGGACAAAATTGAAATTTTAAAGACTTGAGGGGCCAAAGTGCAAAATCCTTATTTTGTAGTTGGACACTTGTTTTTAGAATATGTATTCACGTGTAATACATTAAATTGCTTCAGAATATTCAGAGAAGGAACCGAGAAGAAAGAACAAGGTATAGCTTCAACATCTTCTTCATCTTGTAATTGTCATATCTTGTGTTTCGGTTATCCGAATTCGATTCCGAAAAAGGGTCTGGACTCCTCGCAACGAGACCTTCGATTTGATGTAAGTTTTCTTTTAGTTCATCATGATTTGAAAAGTCGAAAATGGCAGTGATCAGATGTGGTTATGAATTGTTGTTGTTGAGCTTGTATTCTTTGTTCTATCGAGTTCGGGTTGAAGGATGGCTATCGATTATGTTCTTATGAATTTATAGCTGATTATTCGATAGTATACTTGTTGATATGTTGAGGAATTATGCTGGTTTTGAATCATATACAACTGATATGAATTTTAGAATTGTTGTAGTTGAGTTTCGGTTGCCGACTTTAACCGTTATGCCGCCGACGTTATGATTCAAGACTGTTTTGCTATCTTGTATTGAGTTGTGAGGATAGTGAGTCCTAGCTGATGGTTGTAAGCTTTCTCAACTTTGTTTCAGATTGTGTTTAAAGACCATTGAGCTCGAGAACGTCATCTTCGAACCGATAGAGTGTTGAAGAAAGGTTTGAAGTAAGTCTCCAATGGAGTTTGAATGGTTCTAAGTGCAGATTTTGATGCAAGTATTGTGATTGTGTTGTTCAGATTTGGAGAGCTTGAACTCACCTTGGAATCATCTTAAACTTCACATTTGAAAGGTAAAAGTGGACTACTAATTTGAATGGGATTATAACTCGAGATGGTTTGTATCGAGTTCCCTAAATCACATACTTATTTGCTTATTTGCTTTTATATGTTGTATTTGACTGGTTGAATGAGTCTTGATTTTAATGAATTCTATTTTGTTGATATATGTTGCATTCATCTTGTAAGACTTGTTTTTGATTTTGAAATGAACGAAAACGTTTGATTAGACGATTTGAGGGATTATATATGTATGTCCTGGGTGGTTGACTTAGCCTAGCATCTGATTGACATATATAATGGCTTCAAAGTCTAGAGAAGCAAGATAAGTAGCCCCACCTCGATTGGGAGAGTCGGTGGTTAGTTATGATATCTTCTTCTCGGGATCCCAACCGATGAAATAAGAGAATTCGTTAGAGGACCTTGTTTTAAAACATGCATTGTATTTACTTTTATATCATGAATTTGATATATGCTTTGCTATGCATGTTTAGTTGCTTTTACTGGAAAATATATTTCTCACCGGAGTTATCCGGCTATTGTTGTGTTGTATGTGTCATGGCAATAGGCGGGAGTGGAACCGGACAGAAGCGAACTTGAAGAACAAGGGATGAGAGAATAGCGTGATGATCCGAGTTTAGATGATTGTGAGCTATCAATGCTAGAGTTGAGTCCAAAGACATGATCATATTATAGTTACTTGTACCAAGACTTATTTTTGATGTAGTTATTGTCTTAATGATATGTACAAGACTTGAGATGATGTTGCTACTTCTTAAGACTTAACTTGATGTTTGTAAACAATGTTTCATGTTTGATATGTTAGCCTATCTTGAGATGATTTTAAGGCTTTAACATGATTCATTGCTATCAAATTATATCTTGTTAGAATGTATGCTAGTTTATGATTTGATATAGACTATGTATGAGTTGATATCAGATGAGAAATGAATGAAAGAACTTGAGTTGTCAGCAAAATGATCTGTGTTTTTTCTGCTGGACAGATGCCCACTCGATTGGGTGATTCCTACCGATCGAGTGAGGCCTTTATTTCTAAGGCAGTGAGGTAAGCACATTGGGCTCGCTCGATCGGTGAATTTTGACCAATCGAGCGAGGCCAATATTGCTTTCGCCCGAGAGTTGGGCTTCATGGCTCGCTCGATCGGGTGTTTGTCCCCGATCGAGCGAGGTGCTCTATTTTTTAAAATTTTTTTTTTTTATTTTCTTTAGTCTTTGATTCTTTGACTATTATTTACAATGATTTGATTAATGAGAGATTAGAACTCGGGTCGTCACAACAGGTGGTATCAAAGCAAGAAAAATTCTGGACTGCGTTAGATAGTGAGTGGGGTAGATCGAGTCATCTTCCTTGCTTCTTTATTTTATTATGCTATGATGTAATTACATGATTGAATTACATGTTGTAAATGCTAGCATGATTTACTTTCAAGTATTTTATTACATGATGTTGTATTTATTTTATTTGAAAGTATGATTTATGATGGTTAAAGACGCATGCTTACTGGAATATCTGGAATGATTAGAGGCATGTGTTCTGATAAACTATGTGATGAAACTTAAAATTTGTAATTATTTATATGTTAAAAAGTGTGTTTTAAAATTTAAGTTTAATTAAAATTATGAAGTTGTATTATTTTAGTGTTATGTGTTTATATTTAAATGTTTTACTAAAATGTTGTATTTTACGGTTTGCGCAGGTTTGGTAAAAATAAAATTACTCAAGTTACAGTGGTCATAATGGAGTAATCTCAAAACCTGTAGAATCACAAAAGAGGCATCTTCAACTTTGTAGAAGACAAGAAATTCCAAAAACTTCATTAAGATGATCAAAATAATAAAACATCAAAATGGAGATAGATTTACTTTTATTATGACCAGCTTGGAGTAAAAATATCATAAGTATTTCATATTTTATCCAAAAGGGGTGAATGAGTTGTCCAAACACATCTACACAAAATATCCTACGTGTTTTATGTTGAAAAGAAAGGCTGAATCGGTGGTCTAAGGTATCAAACATGCCAATTAAAGTTGGGTCATGGTATTGACATTCAAGGAGACAAGCACCCACCAACTTTACTATTTCACATTTAATGAGCCTTGGACTCTTGCTCTCATTTGGCCTATAAATAGATGTGTTGTATAAGCTTTGTAGTGTGCAAGAGTGTAAGAATTCTTCATTTGTAAAATAAATATTGTGTGTGTGAGAATAAAAGTTTGAGTGTGCAAGTTTCTCAAGTTCAAGTATGAAATTTCTTTTATCTTTATTCTTGAGTTTCATGTTCATGGAAAGCTAAATCTTTTTATGTCAAGGTGAAAAGGTTTCATTGTTGGTCAAGTAAGATTGTCTATATTTTGTATATTCTTTTCTTTTCTATTTTTATTTTTACTAATTGATCTTTATTTGTAGGTATAATTTTGGATGATTTGTTGTTATCTATTTACATCAAATGCTTGGTACCTTGAATGTGGTTACCTTGATTTGTTGTCAAATATGATACAATAAATACTACAATAATTATATACTATAAATATATGTATCTATTTATAATAAAGTCATATATATTATTTAGACGATAGCGTGACACTGTCGGTTGTTCTAAATAATATATTGTGATTTGAACTAACATTTACTTTATCGCATCTAACTTTTACTTTATCGCAACTAACATTTACTTTTCCGCAACTAACATTTACTTTCTCGCATCTAACATTTACTTTATCGCAACTAACATAAAGTCATATATTTTATTTAGACGATAGCGTGGCTCTGCCAGTTGTTCTAAATAAAATATTGTGATTTGATCTAACATTTACTTTTATGTCAATTTATATTTATGCATTTATATATATATTATGGGTACCATGTATTAAATATCAGTTGATATTAATATAGTGGGAACTATATTATATGATATACTTGTTTAAATATTTAATTGTTCTTTTTATGTTTATATTTATTCATCTATATATATATTATGGGTACCATGTATTAACTATCGGTTAATCTGATATTAATATAGTGGGAACTATATTATATGATATACTTGTTTAAATATTTCATTGTTCTTTTATGTTTATTTTTATTTTAGTTTCTTTTATTTATTTTTATTAAGCAATCTTAAATAAACCAACAATGAACCTTTGAAACCTTGACAATTTTATAATTTGTGTA
This sequence comes from Henckelia pumila, assembly GCF_033568475.1. Lineage (NCBI taxonomy): Eukaryota > Viridiplantae > Streptophyta > Magnoliopsida > Lamiales > Gesneriaceae > Henckelia > Henckelia pumila. Next base: position 202,145,856 of record NC_133122.1, read on the forward strand.
TTTGAAGTTTTATAATAATATTTTCATCTATAATATATTATTGCTAAAATTAAACTTACAACATCCTCTCCGTGGATCGATCTCGTACTCACGAGTATATTACTTGCAGACAACCTACACTTGGGTGAATTACAATTTAAGTTGTAGCAAGTTTTTGGCGCCGTTGCCGGGGAAGTATAAATTAAGTTTAATTTTGTTATTATGTAAATAGTATGTTGTTTTTAATTGTATGATTGTTTGGAGTCGTAAACAAAGTGGTAGACTTGTTCGAGTAACTGAAAATATTTTAAACATGGACGATAATTCTAATAATCAAGATGATAATAATAATAATAATCATCATCAAGAACATGAACAACCAAGAACACTTAGGCACCATATGAATCCAATAAGAACTAGTACACCATCTTGTTTAGTTTTTCCTCCTGATGCATCTAATTTCAATTTTAAGCCACAAGTCATTCAACTTTTACCAAATTTTCATGGCTTAGATTCTGAAAATCCATATTTGCATTTAAGAGAATTTGAGGAGGTTTGCAACACTTATAATGATCAAAATTGTAGCATGGATACTGTTCGATTAAAGCTTTTCCCTTTTTCCTTAAAAGATAAAGCTAAAACATGGTTGCAAAATTTGAGATCAAGTTCAATAAGATCATGGGAAGAAATGCAACAACAATTTCTAAAAAAGTTTTTTCCTTCCCATAGAACAAACTCTTTTAAAAGACAAATTACAACTTTTTCTCAAAAACAAGGTGAAACATTTTATCAATGTTGGGATAGATATAAAGAGTTACTTAATACATGCCCACATCATGGTTTTGAAATATGGAGAATAATTTCTCACTTTTATGAAGGTTTAATACCTAAAGATAGGCAAATGATAGAATTCATGTGTAATGGAACTTTTGAAGATAAAAACCCAAATGAAGCTATGGAATATTTGGAGTCATTAGCAGAAAATGCTCAAAATTGGGATAATATAGGCTCAATTGAACCACCAAGTAAAACCAATAATTCAACAAATGGGGGTGGTATTTATCATCTTAAAGATGATGTAGATGTTCAAGCTAAACTTGCATCTTTAGCAAGAAAAATCGAGTCATTAGAAATGAAAAAGAGTGATCAATTAAAAAGTGTTCAAGAAATTGTTTGTCATATATGTGACACACATGATCATCTTACAAAAAATTGTCCTACTTTGCCTTCATTTAAAGAATGTCTCCATGAACAAGCCAATTATGTTAACAATTTTAAAAAACCAACATTAGATCCTTTTTCACAAACATACAATCCTGGTTGGAGAAATCATCCCAATTTTAGTTGGAGGAACGATAATAATGCACAACCTTCACAACAACCTCTTCAAAATAACCAAAATCATCAAGGTTATGCTCCTTATATTCCACCTCCAAGAAAAAATTTTGAAGATGAAATTCATGCATACATTCAAAAGCAAGAGTCTATCAATATTCAAAACATTCAATCTATGAATGATTTGAAAGAAACTCTTGCAAAATTTGCATCTGCACTTAATATTCATGAAAAAGGAAAATTTCCATCTCAACCACAACCTAATCCTAAAAATCAAAATCAAGAAAAATTTGATCAAGTAAAATCTGTTATTACTCTTAGAAGTGGTAAAATAGTTAATGATCCATATAGTGATGAAAACAAAGATCAATTAAACTCAAAGAGTAAGGATTCAAATCCTGATACTTTTGAGAAAGATGATGCTTTGAGTCCTAAAAATAAGAAAATTGATGATAAAATAAATAAACATGTTCCTTTTCCTCATGCATTAGTAAATAATAAAAAACAAAAAAATGATTCTGATATTTATGAAGTTTTTAAACAAGTAAAAATAAATATTCCATTATTAGATGCTATTAAACAAGTGCCTTCTTATGCAAAGTTTTTAAAAGATTTATGTACTGTGAAAAGACAATTGCATGTAAAGAAGAAAGCATTCTTAACGGAGCAAGTAAGCTCTATTATTCAAAATAATTCTACCTTGAAATATAAAGATCCCGGTTGTCCAACAATTTCATGTATTATTGGAAAAAATAAAATTAAAAAAGCTTTGTTAGATTTGGGAGCAAGTGTGAATTTAATTCCTTATTCAGTTTATGAAAAGCTTAAGTTGGGAGATTTAAAACCTACATCTGTCACTCTTTTACTAGCCGATAGGTCAATCAAAATACCTAGAGGTATCGTAGAAGATGTGTTAGTTCAAGTCGATAAATTCATATATCCTGTGGATTTTATTGTCTTGGATACACAACCAATAGAAGTACATAACGAAATTCCAGTAATATTGGGACGTCCATTTCTAGCAACTTCAAATGCTCTAATTAATTGTCGAAATGGAATAATGAAATTGTCTTTTGGAAATATGACTTTAGAACTTAATGTGTTCAATTTATGTAAACAACCAAGTATTAATGAAGATGAAGATGATAATGCAATAGAAACAATTGTGGAAGAAAATATACACCAAGAAAACTTAAATCAACAATCTGAAGTTTGTTTAGTGGAAAGTTTTGATTCAAAAAATGTTTTTAAATCAAAGTTATTTGAAGAAATTAATGAACTTGAAGAAGTAAAAGAAAATGATCATCCAAAACTTGAATTAAAACCCTTGCCAATAGAACTAAAATATGCTTTTCTTGGTGAAAATCAAACATATCCTATTGTAATATCTTCTACCCTCTTACCAAAACAAGAAGAAGATGTAATAACACTACTTAAAAAACACAAAAATGCAATTGGATGGACTTTGCAAGATATAAAAGGTATAAATCCTTTAATCTGCACACATAGAATTCACTTGGAAGAAAATGCTAAAACATATCAACAACCACAAAGAAGATTAAATCCACACATGAAAGAAGTTGTTAAAAATGAAGTTTTAAAACACTATTAGATGCCGGAATTATTTATCCAATCTCGGATAGTAAATGGGTAAGTCCAACACAAGTAGTACCAAAAAAATCAGGCATCACTGTTATAAAAAATGAAAAGGGAGAATTATTACAAGCTAGGATTCCATCTAGTTGGCGTATGTGCATTGATTATAGAAAATTAAATGATGCAACTAGAAAAGATCACTTTCCGTTACCATTTTTAGATCAAATTTTAGAGAAAGTGGCAGGTAATCCTTATTATTGTTTTCTTGATGGGTATTCGGGGTATTATCAAATACCAATATCATTAGAAGATCAAGAAAAAACTACTTTCACTTGTCCGTTCGAAACTTTTGCTTTTAAAAGAATGCCATTTGGTTTATGTAATGCCCCGGCTACTTTTCAAAGATGCATGCTAAGTATTTTTAGTGACATGATTGAAGAATTTGTGGAAGTTTTTATGGATGATATAACTGTTTTTGGAAGCTCATTTGAAAACTGTCTTAAAAATTTGGAAGAAGTTTTAAAAAGATGTGAAGAAAAAAATCTTGTTTTAAATTGGGAAAAATGTCACTACATGGTTAAATCCGGAATTGTGTTAGGGCATGTCATATCTGAAAAAGGAATTGAAGTTGATAAAGCTAAGGTTGATGTTATTGCTAATCTACCATCACCAAACACGATCAAAGAAATTCGATCATTTTTGGGTCATGCGGGATTTTATAGAAGATTTATAAAAAATTTTAGTATAATATCGAAACCAATTTCAAATCTTTTAACAAAAGATGCACAATTTGAATGGACTCAAGAATGTGAAACTGCTTTTAAAAAAATAATTAATCTTTTAACTACATCACCTATTTTACAACCTCCTGATTGGTCTTTACCATTTGAATTAATGTGTGATGCAAGTGATTATGCTGTAGGAGCCGTGTTAGGACAAAGAAAAGAAGGTAAACCTTATGTGATCTATTATGCAAGTAGAACCTTAAATAGTGCTCAAATCAATTATTCAACAACTGAAAAAGAATTACTTTCAGTAGTGTTTGCATTAGATAAATTTCGATCCTATTTAATTGGTTCTACTACTATTATTTACACTGATCATTCTGCCATAAAATATTTATCAAATAAACAAGATGCTAAGCCGAGATTAATAAGATGGATTTTGTTGTTACAAGAATTTGATCTTGTAATAAAAGATAAAAAAGGAAAAGAAAATGTAGTAGCCGATCATTTATCAAGAATAATTTCTGAATCATCTCAAAATGAAATACCAATAAATGAAAATTTTCCGGATGATCAACTATTTTATGCTACTACTATGCCTTGGTTTGCTAATATTGTAAATTTTCTTGTGACAAATAAAATGCCTTCTCATTGGAGTTCACAAGATAAAAATAAATTCTTGAAAGAGGTCAAAAAATTTTATTGGGATGATCCTTATTTGTTTAAGTATTGTCCTGATCAAATTTTTCGACGATGCATACCCGACAATGAGGTAAGTAGTGTCATTAAATTTTGTCATTCTGAGGCATGTGGAGGTCATTTTTCGTCAAAGAAAACAGCTGCAAAAATCTTTCAATGTGGATTTTATTGGCCTTCTTTATTCAAAGATACACATTCATTTTGCAAATCTTGTGAAAATTGTCAGAAAATGGGTTCAATTTCAAAACGAAACATGATGCCTTTAAATCCAATCATGATTATTGAAATATTTGACAGTTGGAGAATAGATTTTATGGGTCCATTTCCATTATCTTTTGGATTCACTTATATTTTAGTAGCTGTCGATTATGTTTCAAAATGGATTGAAGCAATTGCATGTAGAACTAATGATCATAAAGTTGTGATAAAATTTTTGAAAGAAAATATTTTTAGTCGATTTGGAATACCTAGAGCTATAATAAGTGATGGGGGAAGTCATTTTATAAATAAATCATTTTCTTCGTTGTTAAGAAAATATGGTATTACACATAAAGTTTCTACTCCATATCACCCTCAAACGAATGGTCAGGTTGAACTTGCAAATAGAGAAATAAAACAAATTTTGGAAAAAACAGTCAATCCAAATCGAAAAGATTGGTCTTTAAGATTAAGTGATGCATTATGGGCATATAGAACTGCATTTAAAACATCATTGGGGATGTCACCATATAGATTAGTTTTTGGAAAGCATTGTCATTTACCTGTTGAAATTGAACATAAAGCTTATTGGGCAATTAAAGCATTTAATACTAATTTAGATGATGCATCTAAATCAAGAAAATTGCAATTAAATGAACTAGAAGAATTAAGAAATGATGCATATGAAAATGCAAAGATTTATAAAGATAAAACAAAAGCATTTCATGATAAAAATATTATGAGAAAATCTTTTGAAATCGGACAAAAAGTTTTACTTTATAATTCTCGCTTGCATTTGTTTCCAGGAAAACTTAGATCGCGATGGTCTGGACCATTTATTGTTAAATTTGTCTATCCTAATGGTGCTGTTGATGTTGAAAATCCTAAAAATAATAATGTATTTAAAGTTAATGGGCAAAGACTTAAACCGTTTATAGAAAATGAAGTTCTTAATGAAGAGTTTATGCCTTTATATGATCCAACTTAATTGTTACTTATATTTTTATTTTATTTTTGCAGAAATTAGGACACTTCCCGGTTAAGTGGCGGATAACGGTACTCCGTGGCTCTTACAGTCGGTTAAATTGGTTTCCCACAATAACTGATCAAAAAAAAAAATATATTTCTTTATTTTCAAAATGGAAGAAGCTATCAAAGAACATGGAAAATATATTTGTTCTTCTGTTTCTAAAAAAGTTCGAAGAATGATTTATGAATGCAGACGTGAAAGATTGAGAATTCTTATGCAAAAAGGAATTCCGGAGGATATTCGTCTTATAATTGAAGCCAAGGTTCGAATAGGTGGCGAAGTTCCAAAATTCTTATATGTTCGAAATATGTCCGGACTAGGAAAAAGCACCTATGCGAAGAAAAGGAGGGAAAAGGGTTAGATGTTTGTCATAAATGTGCCAGATGGACTTGTAACAAACGATGCAGATCTTTGGGATGTGTTTCCACAAATAGAGAAGATAAAATTGATTTCATTAAGAATGGGCTGAGTAAAGAGTCATTGGATGATATCTCATTGACTCTTGAGACGCATTCTAGTGGATATGTAAAAGGTCAACTTCTCCGTTTATGGAAACTATTCCAAGCGCAGCGTCATGGTAATGGTCTTGGGAATCTGACTAAAAAAGACCCTATTTGCCAATTTATAAGAAAATTGGATGGGAAGCCAACCCTCAACTCATAAGAAGACGTTGAAGTCATCATTGATTCAACATGTTACGAAATGGTTTGTGTTTGTTCCTCATCTTCAATAAATTCCAGGTGATATCTCTTTCATCATGTACTCTTTATTTTTCTTGTAAAAAAAAAAAAAAAAAAAATTAAAAACAATGTCATATTCAGGTTTGGGGGAGGGTTTATCTCTAAAAAAAAAAAAAAATTTAAAATTTAAAAAAAATATATTTCTATAATAATATTATTTTTTCTTTTTCAATGGCAGAGTAAGGAGTCAAAAACTCCTGACACGCATTAGTTTTTATTTATCATCTTATCACAATAGATTAGATTTTAATATTCCGTATATATTTAAATTGCAAACTACTAAGAAAATGAAGTCTTTTTGTATAGATGTTTATTTATTCTTCTTTTTACCAATTTAATAGAAAATATATAATTGATGGGATATAAGTTATAAATAATATATAATTGTGTGTTTTCAAATATATATTTTCTAAAACTTTTATGAGTATATAATTAAAGTGATATTGATTGAATAAATAATAACATGTATAATTGAGGGAATTAATTTGTAAAAGTATAATAGTTACTCACATAAATTTTGTGAGTGAGGGGTAAGAATTGAGAAAACAACTTATAAGCTTTTATTGATTATTAAGAAATGGTTGATTACTAGATTAAACCCATTTTGAAAAAAAAAAAAAAGAAAAAAAAAAATAAAAATGAAAATTGGCTGCAAAGTTGTTTGAAGTTTGATTGTAAAGATGTAGAGTATTAATATCTCTACTATAATTATTAATGTAATAGATTTACCTCATAAAAAATAAAAAAATAAATAAACTTTGAAAAAAAAATGTTACATTTTCAAAGTTTATTGGAGGTATTTGATTATGTAAAAACAATTTTGAAGCCAAGCAAAAAAAAAAAAAAAAACAAAAACAAAAAAACAAAAAAAAATGGGTTTATTCTTTGTAAATCATCCTATCTTATTTTCAATATTAGGTTATTTGATTGTCTGCTTTACTAGCCATTTTCAAAGAGTGTATAATTTTCTTCCAACTCCACGAGTGAAAAACAGCTATATATGAAATACTTTAACCCGAGAGAATATGGAGTTGAGACTTTTACATTAATATTCCTGATGATATACATGTTATGAAAATGATTTCTATTATCCTTTTAATTATATTATTCTCAAAGTTTTTAGAAAATATTTATGTAAAAAAAAAAAAAAAAAAATTATATATATTTACTATTTTGATATTGTGTGAAATATATATGTATAGCCCATCCAATTACATATTAATATATTGGTTTATAATGAGATTTATAAATAAACATATGATCTCCTCACAAGTGTGTTTTTAAAATTTTAAAGTTTGCAAATTTGAATATATATATTAAGGAATAAAAATCTAACTTGTGATTTTATGATATTTTATGATATTTTATTACTAAGGGACTAGTAATTAGCCGGTTTGGGGGTGTGATGAAACTTAAAATTTGTAATTATTTATATGTTAAAAAGTGTGTTTTAAAATTTAAGTTTAATTAAAATTATGAAGTTGTATTATTTTAGTGTTATGTGTTTATATTTAAATGTTTTACTAAAATGTTGTATTTTACGGTTTGCGCAGGTTTGGTAAAAATAAAATTACTCAAGTTACAGTGGTCATAATGGAGTAATCTCAAAACCTGTAGAATCACAAAAGAGGCATCTTCAACTTTGTAGAAGACAAAAAATTCCAAAAACTTCATTAAGATGATCAAAATAATAAAACATCAAAATGGAGATAGATTTACTTTTATTATGACCAGCTTGGAGTAAAAATATCATAAGTATTTCATATTTTATCCAAAAGGGGTGAATGAGTTGTCCAAACACATCTACACAAAATATCCTACGTGTTTTATGTTGAAAAGAAAGGCTGAATCGGTGGTCTATGGTATCAAACATGCCAATTAAAGTTGGGTCATGGTATTGACATTCAAGGAGACAAGCACCCACCAACTTTACTATTTCACATTTAATGAGCCTTGGACTCTTGCTCTCATTTGGCCTATAAATAGATGTGTTGTATAAGCTTTGTAGTGTGCAAGAGTGTAAGAATTCTTCATTTGTAAAATAAATATTGTGTGTGTGAGAATAAAAGTTTGAGTGTGCAAGTTTCTCAAGTTCAAGTATGAAATTTCTTTTATCTTTATTCTTGAGTTTCATGTTCATGGAAAGCTAAATCTTTTTATGTCAAGGTGAAAAGGTTTCATTGTTGGTCAAGTAAGATTGTCTATATTTTGTATATTCTTTTCTTTTCTATTTTTATTTTTACTAATTGATCTTTATTTGTAGGTATAATTTTGGATGATTTGTTGTTATCTATTTACATCAAATGCTTGGTACCTTGAATGTGGTTACCTTGATTTGTTGTCAAATATGATACAATAAATACTACAATAATTATATACTATAAATATATGTATCTATTTATAATAAAGTCATATATATTATTTAGACGATAGCGTGACACTGTCGGTTGTTCTAAATAATATATTGTGATTTGAACTAACATTTACTTTATCGCATCTAACTTTTACTTTATCGCAACTAACATTTACTTTTCCGCAACTAACATTTACTTTCTCGCATCTAACTTTTACTTTTCCGCAACTAACATTTACTTTATCGCATCTAACATAAAGTCATATATTTTATTTAGACGATAGCGTGGCTCTGCCAGTTGTTCTAAATAAAATATTGTGATTTGATCTAACATTTACTTTTATGTCAATTTATATTTATGCATTTATATATATATTATGGGTACCATGTATTAAATATCAGTTGATATTAATATAGTGGGAACTATATTATATGATATACTTGTTTAAATATTTAATTGTTCTTTTTATGTTTATATTTATTCATCTATATATATATTATGGGTACCATGTATTAACTATCGGTTAATCTGATATTAATATAGTGGGAACTATATTATATGATATACTTGTTTAAATATTTCATTGTTCTTTTATGTTTATTTTTATTTTAGTTTCTTTTATTTATTTTTATTAAGCAATCTTAAATAAACCAACAATGAACCTTTGAAACCTTGACAATTTTATAATTTGTGTATTTGAAGTTTTATAATAATATTTTCATCTATAATATATTATTGCTAAAATTAAACTTACAACATCCTCTCCGTGGATCGATCTCGTACTCACGAGTATATTACTTGCAGACAACCTACACTTGGGTGAATTACAATTTAAGTTGTAGCACTATGATATGCTACCTGATTATCGGAATTGATTGGAAGCATGTCTTGTTTGAGTGCTTCAATTATTTCTTTTAATATTGAATCAGAACCGAGTCTTGATCAGAGGTAAGATGATCAGAGGAGGACTGAGATAGATTTGATGATTATGGTATCCTAACCATTTTGATAATCAGATATGTCTCGACGACCAGGATGACCTCCTCTTAGACCACAGGTTCCTACTCCTATGCCAGAGCAGACTGTTCATACTCCTCTACCAGAACAGACAGTGGTGACACCGATAGTACCTCAAGCTGCAGTCCCGAGCAATGAACAGGAAAGTACTTCACGAGATATGACAGATATGACTGCCACTCCAATGGAAACACTGCTCAAACGCTTTCAATCATACCATCCGCCTACACTGAAAGGTACTGAGAATGCAGTTGAATGTGAAGGATGGCTCGATGACATGGAGATGTTGTTTGATTCACTTGAATATGGTGATGAGCGGAGAGTCAGATTAATTGGACATCAGCTGCATGAGGTTGCGAAGAGCTGGTGGTCCACGACCAAGAAAGCTTTGGAGCGTAGAGGAACTGTACTGACATGGAATGTCTTCAAAACTGAGTTTTACCAACGCTTCTTTCCAGTGTCTTACCGCAAGGATAAAGGTGCAGAATTTGCGAACCTGAAGCAGGGAAACTTAAATATTGAAGATTATGTTGCAAAATTCACTACATTGCTACGTTTTGCTCCACATGTTGCTGATAGTGACGAGGCTATGGCTGATCAGTTTATTAATGGACTGACTTCGGAGGTCTTTACTTTGGTGAACACAAGGCGACCGAAAAATTTTGCTGATTCTTTGAACAGTGCCAAAGGAGCGGAAGCTGGTTTGATACAACAGCGAGGAACTTTGTTTACCGCTCAGCCTCTGAGACAGTCACAAACCTCAGCTCCCATTCCACAACAACCTCCTCGATTTGAAAGTAGTGGTAGTAGCAGTGGCAAGAAAGGATATTTGCAAGCTCGAGGAAAATAGTTTAAAAAGTCAGGGAGCAGTTCTTCGAGTTCCAGTGGTACGAAACAAAAGTCAGGAGTGTTTTGTAACAATTATGGTGGAGGTCATCCAACCGATCAGTGCCGAGGTGTATCTGGGAGGTGCCATATATGCCATCATACTGGCCATTTTGCGAGGGTGTGTCCTCAGAGAGGTTCTGGACAATCACGAGGTGCAGAGTCATCACGATCAGTGGCTCAACCTCCGAGGCAAGCCTCTTCTGTTCATTCCTTTCAACCATCACATCCACAGCAACAGCCAAGGCCAGGAGGGAATCAGACAGGTAGTCAGTCATCGAGACAACAGGCTCATGTCTTTGCACTGACGGAGGAATAGGCACAGGGAGCACCAGATGACGTGATTGCAGGTAACTGTTCTCTTTATGGTTATCCTGCATATGTATTGATAGATACAGGTGCATCCCATACGTTTATCTCTGCACGATTTGCATCCTTACATGCTTTGCCTGTTGAAACATTACCTGTTTTAGTATCTGTTTCTTCTCCTTTGGGGAGAGGTCTAATATCTATTCAGACAGTTAAGAATTGTTTGCTACGGTATGATGGTAATGAGATCGAGATAGATTGTTTTGTGCTTGGTTTGTCTTATTTTGACTGCATTATCGGGATTGATATGCTAAACAAGTACAGAGCTACCGTAGATTGTTTCCAGAAGATAGTGAGGTTCAGACCTGAGTTGGCTGGAGAATGGAAATTCTATGGTAAGGGTTCTCGTGCTAAGACCTCTGATTTTTGTATTATTAATGACCTGGCTTTTGCAGAAAGGAGCAGAGGGATTTATTGTATATGTAGTTGATGTTTTGAAAACTAACCCGAACCTGGCTGATTTACCAGTGGTTAGTGAATTTGCGGATGTTTTCCCTGATGAGATTCCAGGACTACCTCCGTATCGTGAGATTGATTTCAACATAGAACTGATGCTAGGTACTCCACCGATTTCGAAAGCACCTTATCGAATGACACCAGTGGAATTGAAGGAGTTGAAAGATCAGTTGGAAGATTTACTGGCCAAGGGATACATTCGACCAGTGTTTCTCCTTGGGGAGCTCCAGTATTATTTGTTCGAAAGAAAGACGGTTCAATGAGATTTTGCATCGACTACCGGCAACTGAACAAGGCAACGGTAAAGAACGAATACCCTTTGCCTCGTATTGATGATTTATTTGACCAGTTGCAGGGTTCTTCTGTGTATTCCAAGATCGATCTGAGATCTGGGTACCATTAGCTGAGAGTTAGGGATTCTGATATTCCAAAAACTGCGTTCAGAACCAGGTATGGCCACTATGAGTCTATAGTTATGCCGTTTGGTCTGACAAATGCTCCAGCCGTGTTTATGGCTTTGATGAACCGTGTGTTTCAGAAATATCTTGATGACTTCGTTATAATATTTATTGATGATATTCTGATATATTCGATGAATTTGATTGAACATTCTGAGCATTTGAGAATTGTGTTGAAGACTCAGAGATCTGAGAAACTGTATGCTAAACTGTCGAAATGTGAGTTTTGGCTGAAACAGGTTGTTTTTCTTGGACATATCATATCCGGAGATGGTATATCTGTTGATCCAAGTAAAGTCGAGGCAGTGATCAATTGGTCGAGACCAACATCTGTTCGTGAGATTCGTAGTTTCATGGGTTTGGCTGGGTATTATCGTCGATTCATCAAAGATTTTTCCATTATTGCGAAGCCGATTACTCAGTTAACTCAGAAGAATGCTCCATTTATCTGGTCTAAAGCTTGTGAATCCAGTTTTCTTGAGTTGAAGAAACGATTGACCAGTGCACCAGTCTTGACGATTCCTTCAGGTACTGGTGGTTTCACTGTTTATTGTGATGCATCTCATCAAGGTTTGGGATGTGTATTGATGCAGCGAGGGCATGTGATTGCTTATGCCTCGAGACAGCTGAAACCTCACGAGACCAGATACCCGATTCATGATCTTGAATTGGCCGCCATCATATTTGCTTTGAAGATTTGGCGACATTATTTGTACGGAGAACAGTTTGAGATCTATTCTAATCACAAGAGTCTGAAATATTTATTTTCACAGTCAGAACTGAATATGAGACAGCGTAGATGGCTTGATTTGCTTAAAGATTTTGATTGTGAGATTAAATACTATCCGGGAAAATCGAATGCAGTAGCTGATGCATTGAGTCAAAAGGTATGTTATTTATCCCTATCGACGATTGGTATATCCCATTTGATTGAAGACTGTTGTTGTTCTGGATTAGTATTTGATATGAATTATCAGCCTCTGCGACTTTATCAAATTCAAGTTGAACCAGAGTTACTTTTGAGAATTAAAAAAGCTCAGAAACTTGATCAGAATGTGCAGAATTTGATTGAGAAAGTTCGATCAGGGCATGTATCCGAATACCAGGTTCAAGATGATCTTTTGTATGTAAACAATCGCCTTGTAGTGCCTGATATTTCTGATGTGAGACAACAACTACTGAAAGAGGCACATTGTAGTCGTCATAGCATTCATCCTGGTGGTAGGAAGATGTATAACGATTTGAAGACTCGATATTGGTGGAAACCAATAAAGTCCGATATCATTGATTTTGTGTCTCGATGTCTGAATTGCCAACAGGTGAAGGCTGAAAGGAAGAAACCGCCTTGTTTGTTACAGAGTTTATCAGTGCCGGAATGGAAATGGGATCATATTTCCATGGACTTCGTGACGAAGTTACCTCGATCTTCTAGAGGTTGCGATGCTATCTGGGTGATTATCGACAGATTGACGAAGTCAGCGTGTTTTATTCCTTATCGTATAACGTATAGACACGATCAGATGGCAGAGCTTTATGTCCGAGAAGTTGTCAGATTGCATGGATTGCCGAAGTCTATTGTATCAGATCGTGATCCTTGATTTACGTCACATTTCTGGCACAGTTTACAGAGTGCTTTGGGTACTCAGTTACACTTGAGCACAGCCTATCATCCACAGACAGACGGACAGTCTGAGTGTACCATTCAGACATTGGAGGATATGTTGAGATCTGTAGTGCTTGATTTTGGCACTAGTTGGCAAGAGTCATTACCTCTTTGTGAATTCTCGTACAACAACAGCTATCAACCGAGTATTGAGATGGCTCCGTTTGAAGCTCTGTATGGTAGAAAGTGTCGATCTCCTCTTTTCTGGGATGATATTTCTGAGGTACCTGATATTGGACTTGATATGATTCGAGATATGACTGAACAAGTAAAGATTATTCAGAGAAGAATGATGACAGCACAGGATAGATGATAAGTGCATTTTGTATGCATTATTTCATATTATTTTTATGTCTATTTTGTGTGCATTCATATTATTTTTTTGTGTTTTTATGTGTTTTAGTGCATGTGTGTGTATTTCACTCCTTGGGTTAATTTTGTAGGAAAATGGATTTTTGAAGAGTGAATTACGGAGCAGCCTTGATCGAAAAATCATATTTAGTTTTAGAGACATTAAAATCCAATCTTCACTGTTCAGATTAAAGTTAAAGATGTTTTTAATCTGCTGTTCAAATTTCAACTCAATCCGACGGCTATATCTCGCGATATGTATTTTTGAAAATTATCGCTCGGTGCAGATTTTTTGTACTGCGCGCGCGCGAGTTCGACGTACAGCCCTCTGTTTTTATGTGCTGCGCGCATGCGAGGCCTATGCCGCGCGTGCGCGCGTGTTCGGGGGTCATATGTGTTCCGAAAAATCCTTATTTTGAGAGGAAATTAACTGGTAGGCGTTCTGGACCATATATATACAAGATATAACATATTTTTGAGGGTTTCGAAGTTCCAGAATTTCAACGGAGAAGAGGAGGCGGCTACTGCTACAAGGCTTGGGAGAGAAGATTTCTTTTTTCTTTTCTTCTTTTTATTTTTATTTTTGAATTATTGTTTTTAATTATTGAGTAGTTTATTTTCAACCAAGACGGCGTGATTGGGCCGAACAAATTCATGTAGAAAACTTGGATGTTTGTTTGGGATTTTTTAGAGTTGATTTTATTTTATTGATTGTCAGATTTATATTTGTCTTGTGAATAGTCTGATCAACTGTTTTCGTGCATGTTAATCAATTCCAAATCGACAGATGAGGTTTTGATTTTGATCACTTTGATAATTAACATATTGTAAAACTGACTAGAAATAGAATTCGGTTTCATTATGCGGTTTGGGTGTAATTTGAATTTTCATAAATATTTAATGCATTCAAATTTGATTAGAATTACAAAATATTAGTTTATCAATATTTGAATAGATTTGATTGTTCTAGAAATAGACCTTTGAACAAATTAGGAAAATTCCCGTGAATTAAGATTAAATCTGAGTCCTGAATCAACTACATGTTACATGATTTGTTCGGTACCTACGTGTGTCTTGGTTGTCTTTATTTTAATTATTTTTATCTTTAGTTATTTTTATTCGTATTTCTTAAGTAGTTTTTATTTTATTTTCTTATTTTATTTAATTCAAAATATTTTCTATTATTTTGTCTAGATTAAGTAAAATAATTAATTCTTGAGAATTGACTGCAGTTCCTGTGGGATCGATACTTGGACTCTCTGTCCAATTTACTATTACTTGACCTGGTGTGCTTGCCAGTAGATTTTTATCAAACCGATTTAGCCGGTCAATAGACAAGCCAAGTATGCCAATATTCGACATTGACCTTTGTCTTTTGAACAAGGGGATAGGGTGTTTCTGAAGATTTCTCCATTAAGAGGCACTGTACGATTTGGCAAGAGAGGGAAGTTGTCTCCATGTTATATTGGTCCGTATGAAGTTCTTGAGAGAATAGGCAATCTTGCCTATCGATTAGCTCTACCTCCGGCTTTATCTGGAATACATGATGTTTTTCATGTATCAATTCTTCGGAAATACCTTGCTGATGAATCTCATGTGCTTCAATTTGATGAGGCTGAACTCGATGAAACCTTGAGTTATTTTGAGAAGCCAATTCAGATACTTGATCGTAAGGAAGAATAACTTCAAACTAAGACTATTCCGCATGTGAAAGTTCAGTGGAGTCGTCATGGTATTGAAGAAGCAACTTGGGAGACGGAATCAGACATGAGGCAACGATTTCCAGAGATGTTTCAATGATGTGAGTTTTCCTTTAGTTTTCTGTTATCCGATATATCTTATGTGCTATTCGTACTTGAGATTTCGAAGACAAAATCGAGTTTTAGTGGGGGAGAATTGTAACGCCCGAAATTATTTAATTTTAATCTGAGAATATTTAATTTGGGAATATTTAGAGTTTTGATTTAAATTCTAATATTCTTAAATTATTTAGGATTGAAATTGAATGAGATAAGAAGTTGAGGACAGAATTGCAAATTTTAAAGACTTGAGGGGCCAAAGTGCAAAATCCTTATTTTGTAGTTGGACACTTGTTTTTAGAATATGTATTCACGTGTAATACATTAAATTGCTATTTTGTTGATATATGTTGAATGACTGGTTGAATGAGTCTTGATTTTAATGAATGCTATTTTGTTGATATATGTTGCATTCATCTTGTAAGACTTGTTCTTTGATTTTGAAATGAACGGAAACGTTCGATTAGACGATTTGAAGGATTATATATGTATGGCCTGGGTGGTTGACTTAGCCTAGCGTCTGATTGACATATATAATGGCTTCAAAGTCTAGAGAAGCAAGATAAGTAGCCCCACCTTGATTGGTAGAGTCGGTGGTTAGTTATGATATCTTCTTCTCGGGATCCCAACCGATGAAATAAGAGAATTCGTTAGAGAACCTTGTTTTAAAACATGCATTGTATTTACTTTTATATCATGAATTTGATATATGCTTTGCTATGCATGTTTAGTTTCTTTTACTGGAAAATATATTTATCACCGGAGTTATCCAGCTATTGTTGTGTTGTATGTGTCATGGCAATAGGCGGGACTGGAACCGGACAGAAGCGAACTTGAAGAACAAGGGATGAGAGAATAGCATGATGATCCGAGTTTAGATGATTGTGAGCTGTCAATGCTAGAGTTGAGTCCAAAGACATGATCATATTATAGTTACTTGTACCAAGACTTTTTGTTGATGTAGTTATTGTCTTAATGATATGTACAAGACTTGAGATGATGTTGCTACTTCTTAAGACTTAACTTGATGTTTGTAAACAATGTTTCATGTATGATATGTTAGCCTATATTGAGATTATTTTAAGGCTTTAACATGATTCATTGCTATCAAATTATATCTTGTTAGAATGTATGCTAGTTTATGATTTGGTATAGACTATGTATGAGTTGATATCAGATGAGAAATGAATGAAAGAACTTGAGTTGTCAGCAAAATGATCTGTGTTTTTTTTTCTGGACAGATGCCCACTCGATCGGGTGATTCCTACCGATCAAGCGAGGCCTTTATTCCTAAGGCAGTGAGGTGAGCACATTGGGCTCGCTCGATCGGTGAATTTTGACCGATCGAGCGAGGCCAATATTGCTTTCGCCCGAGAGTTGGGCTTCATGGCTCGCTCGATCGGGTGTTTGTCCCCGATCGAGCGAGGTGCTCTATTTTTTTTTAAAAAAAATTTTTCTTTATTTTATTTAGTCTTTGATTCTTTGACTATTATTTACAATGACTTGATTAATGAGAGATTAGAACTCGGGTCATCACACTATAGTATAACAAAAATAATACTAAAATTACATTATAGTATAACTAAAATTACACTAGGATTACACTATAGTATAACTGAATTTACACTACAATAACACTATAATATAACTAAAATAACACTAGCATTACACTATAGTATAACTAAAATTACACTAGGTTTACACTATAGTATAACTAAATTTACACTACAATAACACTATAGTATAACTAAAATAACACTAGCATTAGACTATAGTATAACTAAAATTACACTAGGATTACACTATATTATAACTAAATTTACACTACAATAACACTATAGTATAACTAAAATAACACTATAATAAAATTAAATTACACTAGGATTACACTATAGTATATAACTAAAATAACACTAACATTACACTATAGTATAACTAAAATTACACTAGATTTACACTATAGTATAACAAAATTTACACTACAATAACACTATAGTATAACTAAAATAACACTAGCATTACACTATAGTATAACTAAAATTACACTAGATTTACACTACAATAACACTATAGTATAACTAAAATAACACTAGGATTACACAATAGTATAACTAAAATTACACTAGGTTTACACTATAGTGTAACTAAATTTACACTATAATAACACTATAGTATAACTAAAATAACACTAGAATTACACTATAGTATAACTAAAATTATACTAGGATTACACTATATTATAACTAAAATAACACTAGCATTACACTATAGTATAACTAAATTTACACTACAATAATACTATAATATAAGTAAAATTACACTAGGATTACACTATAGTATAACTAAATTTACACTACAATAACACTATAGTATAACTAAAATAACACTAGCATTACACTATAGTATAACTAAAATTACACTAGGTTACACTATAGTATAACTATATTTACACTACAATAACACAATAGTTTAACTAAAATAACACTATAATTACACTATAGTATATAACTAAAATTACACTAGGTTTACACTATAGTGTAACTAAATTTACACTACAATAACAATATAGTATAACTAAATTTACACTACAATAACACTATAATATAACTACAATAACACTAGAGTATAACTAAAATAACACTAGCATTAGATTATAGTATAACTGAAATAACACTAGAATTACACTATAATAAAACTAAAATTACACTAGGATTAGACTATAGTATATAACTAAAATAACACTAGAATTACACTTTAGTATAACTAAAATTACATTAGGTTTACACTATAGTATAACAAAATTTACACTACAATAACATTATAGTATAACTAAAATAACACTAGCATTACTATAGTATAACTAAAATTACACTAAATTTACATTATAATATAACTAAATTTACACTACAATAACACTATAGTATAACTAAAATAATACTAGCATTACATTATAGTATAACTAAAATTACACTTGGATTAACTATATTATAACTAAATTTACAATACAATAACACTATAATATAACTGAAATAACACTAGCATTACACTATTGTATAACTAAAATTACACTAGGATTACACTATAGTATAACTAAATTTACACTACAATAACACTATACTATAACTAAAATAACACTAGCATTACACTGTAGTATAACTAAAATTACACTAGGTTTACACTGTAGTATAACTAAATTTACACTACAATAACACTATAGTATAACTAAAATAACACTAGCATTACATTATAGTATAACTAAAATTACACTTGGATTAACTATAGTATAGCTAAATTTACACTACAATAACACTATAGTATAATTGAAATAACACTAGCATTACACTATAGCATAACTAAAATTACACTAGGATTACACTATAGTATTACTAAATTTACACTACAATAACACTATAGTATAACTAAAATAACACTAGCATTACACTATTGTATAACTAAAATTACACTAGGTTTACAATATAGTATAACAAATTTAAACTACAATAACAATATAGTATAACTAAAATAATACTAGAATTACACTACAGTATAACTAAAATTATACTAGGATTAACTATTGTTTAACTAAATTTATACTACAATAACACTATATTATAACTAAAATAACACTAGCATTACACTATAGTATAACTAAAATTAAACTAGGATTACACTATAGTATAACTAAATTTACACTACAATAACACTATATTATAACTAAAATAACATTAGCATTACACTACAGTATAACTAAAATTACACTTGGATTACACTATAGTATAACTAAATTTACACTACAATAATACTATAGTATAACTAAAACTACACTAGCATTACACTATAGTATAACTAAAATTAAACTAGGTTTAAACTATAGTATAACTAAATTTACACTACAATAACAATATAGTATAACTAAAACAACACTAGAATTACAATATAGTATAACTAAAATTACACTAGGTTTACACTATAGTGTAACTTAATTTACACTACAATAACACTATAGTATAATTAAAATAACACTAGAATTACACTATAATATAACTAAAATAACACTAGCATTATAATATAGTACAACTAAATTACACTAGGTTTACACTATAGTATAACTAAAATAACACTAACATTATACTATAGTATAACTAAAATTACACTAGGTTTACACTATAGTATAACTAAATTTACACTACAATAACACCATAGTATAACTAAAATAACACTAGCATTAGACTATAGTATAACTAAAATTACACTAGGATTACACTATAGTATAACTAAAATTACACTACAATAACACTATAGTATAACTAAAATAACACTAGGATTACACTATAGTATAACTAAATTTACACTATAATAACACTATAGTATAACTAAAATAACTCTAGCGTTACACTATAGTATAACTAAAATTATACTAGGCTTACACTGAAACGACCCAAAAATGACTACTAATTTTTTTTTAAAAAATATACTTTATACTTTAATTTATTTCATTACTATAAAATAATATTAATACATATATATATACATTCCCACAACTTAATATACACTATATAAATATATATATATATATATAAGTATATTACATGCAAATAAATACATTAAATTAATTACTAAATCATGATAAAAAATTCATGCATTAAAAATCCCATTACTAAATACTTAAATAAATTTCTTTAACAAATACATGCAACTTGAACATAAATAGGAAAATATAAAAATCCATGTATACTCTCAATCTCAAAATAATAAAATATGTGAGGAATATTTGTTTTACTCTCAAAACATCAATATCATAAATTGAGCTATGGTCACGGGTACTAGCCGGCTGGATGCTCATACGCTCTCGCCGCCAGTCGGGACCACATTCTCTTCATTATTCTCATGCTCACCTGCACCATTTAAATCTAGTGAGCCTAGAGACACAGCACGTTCTATCCTTATGTAACAACATGAAATCACACACAAGAACACATCATATAAAATACGTGAATATAACTATACGTGCATGATCTTAAAATTATATGCATATAAACAGGAAATAAATAATTATACTGCTTTATCATCATGCTAAAACATATATCATCATACTTAATAAATCTCATAAAACGACATAACATGATTTCTTAGTTCTCAACAGGTCGTATCCATGTCTGAGACGACCGAGTTCTAATCTCTCATTAATGAAATCATCATAAATAATAGACAAAGAATCAAAGTCTAAATCACGTAAAAATATTTTTTTTAAAAAAAATTAGTACATCGCTCGATCGGTGAAAACCCACCGATCGAGCGAGCACTTAAGCCCAACTCTCGGGTGGAACAATGTTGGCCTCGCTCGATCGGTTACTTTCCACCGATCGAGCGAGCACAAATTGCTCAAGATTCTGCTTACTAAATTAAGGCCTCGCTCGATCGGTGATAATCACCCGATCGAGCGGGCTAAGTTTCCAGCAATTCCACAGAATTCTTTTGCTGTCAACGCATGTTCATTTACTTATTTTTCATCTATCATCAACTCATACATAGCCTATACAAAATCATAAGCTAGCATGCCTACTAACATGATATAAATTGATAGAAATAGATCATAACAAAGCCTTAAAATCAACTCAAGATAGGCTCACATATCATACATGAAACATTGTTTACAAACATCAAGTTAATTCCTAAGAAGTAGCAACATCCTCTCAAGTCTTGTACATATCATTAAGACAATAACTACATCAACAATAAGTCTTGGTACAAGTAACTATAATATGATCATGTCTTTGGACTCAACACTAGCATTGACAGCTCACAATCATCTAAACTCGGATCATCACGCTATTCTCTCATCCCTTGTTCTTCAAGTTCGCTTCTATCCGGTTCCACTCCCGCCTATTGCCATGACACATACAACACAACAATAGCCGGATAACTCCGGTGAGAAATATATTTCCCAGTAAAAGCAACTAAACATGCATAGCAAAGCATATATCAAATTCATGATATAAAAGTAAATACAATGCATGTTTTAAAACAAGGTTCTCTAACGAATTCTCTTATTTCATCGGTTGGGATCCCGAGAAGAAGATATCATAACTAACCACCGACTCTCCCAATCGAGGTGGGGCTACTTATCTTGCTTCTCTAGACTTTGAAGCCATTATATATGTAAATCAGATGCTAGACTAAGTCAACCACCCAGGCCATACATATATAATCCCTCAAATCGTCTAATCGAACGTTTTCGTTCATTCAAAATCAAAGAACAATTCTTACAAGATGAATGCAACATATATCAACAAAATAACATTCATTAAAATCAAGACTCATTCAACCATTCAAATACAACATATAAAAGCAAATAAGCAAATAAGTATGTGATTTAGGGAACTCGATACAAACCATCTCGAGTTATAATCCCAATCGAATCCTAGTTCACTTTTACCTTTCGATTGCAAAGTTTATGGTGTCTTCTAGGTGTCCAAATCTGTACCAAAAACAACATCATCTTGTATTAAAATTGTGAGGACCTCGGGTTGCTAATATCGTTTTAGGAAAAATAATGATTAATTAAACAATTATTTAAACATCAAAGAATAATAAATCAAGAGCATAAAAAAAAATTTTAAAATTTCCCGAGCCTCGCTCGATCGGGAAAAAGCTACCGATCGAGCGAGCATCAAATCAAAAGTCTCGGGTCTGCAGCACAAAAAGCCTCGCTCGATCGGGCAAAAGCAACCGATCGAGCGAGCAAGAAAATCAAATTCACTGCCCTTGAAAAACAGGCCTCGCTCGATCGGTAACTTTTACCCGATCGAGCGAGCCATTATTTGCTCGAATTCTGCTGCTAAGTTTTTGCTGTCAAAACTAAATCCAAAGTATATTTCATCATTCAAATCAAGTCTAAGCATGTTATAAAATCTGAGAACATGCATATAATCATATAACAAGTTTCATGCATTATAACATAAGCTTATTACATCCAATAAATAGCATAAAGATATGAAACAATAAGCTACACGTCATCTTCAAAGGTGAGCTTCTAAACACAAGTTCATATCAAGTTCTATGCTATCAAAGTATCATTCGTTCAACCTACAACCCGAGTCCACACTTGCTACATCTCTCTCCCGAGCTATCAAGGTCGTCTCAACCATGCTCCTGCCCCTCCTGTTGCAATGCACACATACAAAACAAAACAACAGCCGGATAAACTCCGGTGAGAAATTATTCTCAGTATAATCGACATATAAATGCGTTAAATAAATTCATATCAACCCTAAACATATCAACTCAAGAATAAAGTAAAAAATAATGCATATATCGCTTCAGAATTGATTCATAAATCATCGTTGCCATCAAGATTCGTATCCGATCTTGACATGGATATCCATCTATCAAAATCATTCCGGATTCGAAAATAAAGTCGTCCCCCGACCATGGCATAGAATCAATTCGTATCATCATCATATCAAAATCATATCGACTCAAAATTAAAGATCCACTACCTGGGATGGATCGACAACATCAAAACAATAACAAGTTCTCAATCAAAAGAAAACATAATCAGTATGTGATTTGGCGGACTACTCAAGATTCATAAATCCTGAGTATCATAGTCCTGAATCTCGATATCGTCTTATACCTTTCATTCACGAGTTGACGATGTTCCACATCGGGATAGGAAGTATGACAACTCCTATATGAATCTGATCATTCAACCATAATCAATCTTCAATCACATTCACTTCAATCTTGATCACTCCTTCTTTGGTTTCAAATTGAGGTTCTTGAGTCATTAGTCTCCTATTAAACTCTGAAACATATAATCAAAATATTCATATCAAACCTCATTCTATTCAATCATTTCAGAATTGAATCAAAATCATCAATATAGATTCAATCAACATCATTTCAACTTCAACTTCTTCTTAGACGGTATAACTCGGAGTCTTGTATCGTTCGTCTTTCAAACGTGATTAAAACTAAGAAATAAAAATGCTATATCATCACTAACATTTAACTAACATCTCAATTCAATATTTGGTGATCAAAACTGATCCTAAAACGTCAACCGGCAGCGTAGCGATTGAAAATCGGGAACCGACTCGGTATCGAATTCATTATGAACTTTTTATCAACTTTCAATCCCTCCATATCATTCATACTTCACATATCAGCAGCTATAATCACATGTTAACAAATCAAAAACATGCTGAAATACTTATAAGTTCACTTCTTAATCCATATTCGACCCGGTTTCGAAATTTAAACGATATAACACGTCAAGAACATGATCTTATACCAAAGTACTGATCTCTGCCATATATCGATCTTCAAAACATTCCGAAAGGATTAAATACTTACATCAAATCGAAGTACTCGTCACAAGGATTCCAGAACATTTTTCGAAATCGAAATTGGACGATCGGATCAAAAGTTACGGCGATTTGAACAAATCAAATTTAAAGAAAAAAAGGAAGGAACGAGCTCCTCTGTTCTCACTTCAACTTTTCTGAAGAATTCTGGTTATACACGTGCCTATGCTGATAAATCTGATTAAATCGGATAGATATTGAATAAATTGCAATTTAGACCCTCAAGTCTTCAGTAATTGAAATTCAGTCCTCGGCCTTCGTTTTAATTCAATTTCAATCCAAAATAATTTAAGAATATTAGAATTAAAATAGAAACTCTAAATATTCCCAAATTAAATATACTCGGATTAAAATAAATAAATTCGGATTAATTAAATAATCCTGGCCTTTTGCACTTTAACCCTTGCAACTTCGATATTTGCAAATCAGTCTCTGATCGGGTTGTATCTTCAAAATTAATCTTTGTTAATTCCCAAAACATGAAATTTAATCTTAAATCCCATAAATATTCAAATCGAATATTTATTCTTTAATTTAAGAATTCTCGGAATTAATTCTCAAAACCCGTAAATTCTCAAATTAAATATTTTCGGCTCGGAAATTAAATCTATCATTTCCA
This sequence comes from Henckelia pumila, assembly GCF_033568475.1. NCBI lineage: Eukaryota > Viridiplantae > Streptophyta > Magnoliopsida > Lamiales > Gesneriaceae > Henckelia > Henckelia pumila. The sequence continues at coordinate 202,170,498 of NC_133122.1, forward strand.
TAACTTCTCAAATCAATATTAGCCCATAATATGGAATTTAATTCTCAAATCCCATAATTAATAATTTAATATTTTCGGGCCTTACAATTCCTCCCCTCTAAGAAATGATTTCGTCCTCGAAATCGTAGTCAATCCAAATATCAAGTTTGATAAACTGAATGATTATCTGTAGTGATTCCCACTTCAATCATCCAATTATGCATTTCGTATCTCACTTCATCTTTCAATCTCTTGTCAGATTATTACTTCGAATCTGCTTCTATTCTCTTGTATTCGGTATATATTCAATTGTACTTTAAGTCATTGAAAAGAATTCGTTCTGAGCTGTTTGTTTTTCTTCAATCAAGAATTTGTCAAATAATCGACTTAACTCAAAATCTTGTCAATATCTATCTCATCCCAATAAAGTACATACAAGGAATCTACTGATACTTCTTTCACTTAGATACTGAACTTATCAAGTTGAAGAGAATACTTTCGTTCAATGAAATTATCAATTCTGTCTGACATTTCATTCAGTGAAATTCAACTTTTGTGACGACTTGATTCTTTCTCTATTTCATTCTATACAGAGTATAGAACATAAATCAAGTCTACACTGGTATTCAGTTCATCGCTTCAAGATTAGTATTCAACTTCATATTCTGAATCTGTAAATTAACTCTTCTCTTTCTCTATTCTGAATTGAGTGAAGTTTCAAGAATAACTTTTCCACTTAACTAATCAATTTCAGCTTCAAAAGTTATATCTATCATTCAATTACTAACTCTGTTTCATCATCTCTGCTTTCATTCCATACAGATTCATATTCATTATCTTTGTATTCTTCAAATCACATCTGATCTGCTGTCAACAAATCATGTCCGATCTGATATCATATACTTTAGTAGTATCATTTCAACACAAGAAAATCAGATTTTCTTTCATCATATCATCATAATCTTATCTCAAAATCGATTCATTAGCTGTTACCGGAATTATAATCATCCAGTGGCAACACCTCAAGACAAGTAATACTGAATCAGTTATCAAAGTTCTGAGAATATTCTCAATATTCGGAAAATCAACTCAGATAATCCATCAATCGACAAATGGTATAATGCAATCACATATAACCAACTCTCAGAACATCAATCAATCTATCGATGCCACATTTGCCGAATAGATCTAATGTCTTAATCCTGACAATAGATTTTAATCATTCCTGTAATTCATCATATCTCTATCTTCTTCATAGATCTGAATCGATAGTTGTTATTCACATCTCATACAGTGTATACCACAATCTGATTATTCTATTCAGATTATGTCGTAATCAGAGTTTATGTTGTATTCACAGATTTCAACGTATTCAGAACTGTTGATAATAGGTATCATATCAGATAAAATCTCATTCTCGAAATTCAATTTATCTTCTCTGATTATTCTTCCAATTCAAGGATAACATATTGTACCTTTACCGCAAAAAGTACTCAAAGTCTTCGAATCATCTGTATTATAATGTAATAGTAAACCCAATCTTTCAATCTGAAACATTATTTCTTGGCTTACTGTTCGTCCTACAACGAATCTAATCACAATTCAGTGATTTGATCATACAGATAGATTATCGTATATAGTACTTCCAATCAATCTGTTCATAACTACCAACTGTTTACATCATATACACGGCTTCATCTTGGTAGTTTCACAAATTACTCTTTCAAATCATGATTTCATTTCAATCTCTGGAGTTTCTAAATTATCACCGAACTAATCTGGTCAATGATTTTCAACCTCATCAGAAACCCTCTGTATGTTTAACTTCGAAAACATACTAATTCTGTTACCTCTATTTGCTTTATCTTCTGATAAAACAATTATTGGATGAATCCCAAATTCATTATTGTGCCTTTTATTCAAATTGTGATATTTCTTGTCGGAAATATCAAACACAATCAAATTATTAGTCACAATAAAATTCATCTATTCTGATCTGAGGCTTCAATTAATATCTCATTCTGGCATTCTATACTGATTCTCATTGCTGCAGTTACTTTCTGTGTTTATTTCATCCTCTGAACAGTTCTGGCTTACTTCCAATCGAAAATCATTCTGATTGATGACATATTCATCTGAATATTCAAACCAAAATACACAGAAATCTAAAATCAATTTATCGGATGCCTATTTCATTCCTTATTTCTATCTCTAAATACAGACAATTCATATCATCTAACCCAAAAATTCAGGAATCAAATTCAAATTCTTCTATCAGTTACGAGCCAACAATCTTTAAATACGCTGAAATATCATCAAAGGATCAATAATTCTCAAAATCAAAAGAATAAATCAAGATTGAGAAAATCCCTCAATCAAGGTCATCCAAAAATCAAATCATCTGGATAACAAACTCTGCAAAGTAAAAACAACTCACTTGCATCGCATAACCCCGAATGAGTGAATCAGCACAGGCTCTAAACGAAAGCAATGTGCCATGAGAGCCAATCAATATTCAATCATTCAAGAATTATATCTCCAGTTGATGTAATCGATTTAGCATAATCAAAGAAAAGACTTATCTGTAACTAATTTTCATATCATTCTCTATCTTATAAACCTCAAAATCACTATTCAGTTCATAATCTCGTCACGTCGGTAATTCACCAATTCATCAATTCACTATTGAATTCCAGTTCGCAATTTAATCTAAAGTCAAAAATATTACTGGAACATCTCCGTAATCTCTATTCATTGGCATACCTATCACTGATGATTTAGATCTTGAACATATCTAGTGCATTGAATACACTGATTTCGGAATATTTCTGTAATCAAACATCATATATCAAACCGAAAATCACAGAATCTTAATTCGTGATTCTATATCATACCAAACTTATTCATATGCATGTTATGTTCTTGCTGATCTAATTTTATCGCTTCTTATCACTAGTTATTCTAATAATCCGTATTCGATTATTGCATCATCATCTATCATGCAACATAAACAGATATTTCAGTCTGAACACAATCATCTTCAATTTCAGTTCATCGAAGCAATATCATTTTCAGTCTCATTTCATCAAATCAGTAGTTCTATTCTTCATTTCAATTCACACAGTCTCTTTTCTGATACAGAGGTGATCATATAATAAGATTTCAGCTATCATGAATCTATTGCACCAATAATAAACAGGTCAAACCAAAATAAATCTATTACCTAAAATTTCATTTTCAGGTGCAAGTTCATTCTAATTCTCTGTATGCTTCTGGAATAGAAATTGTAGCTAAATATGTGTTTCTCTCACACACTGTAGCATCTTTACAATTTCAGTCTTTTCGCTTCATCATTCAGCTTCAGTTATATTTAACAAGACTATGTCTTTCATAACATGTTTCAGTCGTCATCATTTATTCAGACATATTCTTCGAATTCAAGACATAACTAAACAACTCAATCTTGAGCTTCTGATCATTTACAATTCGAAGAATTATAATAGGCTTGAAAATCTAGTAAGACATTCTTCAATACTCAAAATATTCAGCTTCTAGACGGTATATTTTTCCTTCTCATCATGTCTATCTGTTGTCGCAAAGAAACATTAATAAAACTATGTTCTAAGCACTTACCAACAAATAAATATACCTCTATTCTGTCAGAATTTCTTCGTCAAAATCTATCAGCTAGTTGCTAGATAGTGAAGTTGGTAGACAGTCAATCTGATACATCATTCATCTGTATCTTCCAGATATCTGAACATTAGTTCTTCAGAACAACTTCTACCTGTAATACATCTGTTCATTTGCTGATATACTGTTCTGTTTCATCAGAGATATTTCATTCAGCTGAGGAATAAGACAGTTCTGTTCAATCTGACCATACCATTCTGTTCAGTCTGGCCATACAACTCTGTCAGTCTGGGGTGCTTACGTCACCCGAAGAACAATGTTCTCTTCAATTCTGGGTGCTTACATCACCCGGGGAAATTCTTAGAATAACATCAATAAGAATTTAAAAATTTACAAATCAGTTAATTAATCAATTCAATTTCAAAAGTATATCAAGAGTACATGCAATTTATTAACTCATCGAATCAAATACTGCATAATCATGCCACACTATAAATGCATGTGACTCACTCTACCCCGCTCAGCTTCTATCTTAGTCCAGAACCTACGCTCTAATACCACCTGTTGTGAGGACCTCGGGTTGCTAATCTCGTTTTAGGGTAACTAATGATTAATTAAACAATTAATCAAACATCAAAGAATAATAAATCAAGAGCATAAAAATTTTTTTTTAAAATTTCCCGAGCCTCGCTCGATCGGGAAAAAGCTACCGATCGAGCGAGCATCAAATCAAAAGTCTCGGGTCTGCAGCACAAAAAGCCTCGCTCGATCGGGCAAAAGCAACCGATCGAGCGAGCAAGAAAATCAAATTCACTGCCCTTGAAAAACAGGCCTCGCTCGATCGGTAACTTTTACCCGATCGAGCGAGCCATTATTTGCTCGAATTCTGCTGCTAAGTTTTTGCTGTCAAAACTAAATCCAAAGTATATTTCATCATTCAAATCAAGTCTAAGCATGTTATAAAATCTGAGAACATGCATATAATCATATAACAAGTTTCATGCATTATAACATAAGCTTATTACATCCAATAAATAGCATAAAGATATGAAACAATAAGCTACACGTCATCTTCAAAGGTGAGCTTCTAAACACAAGTTCATATCAAGTTCTATGCTATAAAATTATCATTCGTTCAACCTACAACCCGAGTCCACACTTGCTACATCTCTCTCCCGAGCTATCAAGGTCGTCTCAACCATGCTCCTGCCCCTCCTGTTGCAATGCACACATACAAAACAAAACAACAGCCAGATAAACTCCGGTGAGAAATTATTCTCAGTATAATCGACATATAAATGCGTTAAATAAATTCATATCAACCCTAAACATATCAACTCAAGAATAGAGTAAAAAATAACGCATATCTCGCTTCAGAATTGATTCATAAATCATCGTTGCCATCAAGATTCGTATCCGATCTTGACATATCCATCTATCAAAATCATTCCGGATTCGAAAATAAAGTCGTCCTCCGACCTTGGCATAGAATCAATTCGTATCATCATCATATCAAAATCATATGGACTCAAAATTAAAGATCCACTACCTGGGATGGATCGACAACATCAAAACAATAACAAGTTCTCAATCAAAAGAAAACATAATCAGTATGTGATTTGGCGGACTACTCAAGATTCATAAATCCTGAGTATCATAGTCCTGAATCTCGATATCGTCTTATACCTTTCATTCACGAGTTGACGATGTTCCACATCGGGATAGAATGTATGACAACTCCTATATGAATCTGATCATTCAACCATAATCAATCTTCAATCACATTCACTTCAATCTTGATCACTCCTTCTTTGGTTTCAAGTTGAGGTTCTTGAGTCATTAGTCTCCTATTAAACTCTGAAACATATCATCAAAATATGCATATCAAACCTCATTCTATTCAATCATTTCAGAATTGAATCAAAACCATCAATATAGATTCAATCAACATCATTTCAACTTCAACTTCTTCTTAGACGGTATAACTCGGAGTCTTGTATCGTTCGTCTTTCAAACGTGATTAAAACTGAGAAATAAAAATGCTATATCATCACTAACATTTCACTAACATCTCAATTCAATCTTTGGTAATCAAAACTGATCCTAAAACGTCAACTGGCAGCGTAGCGATTGAAAATCGGGAACCGAATCGGTATCGAATTCATTATGAACTTCTTATCAACTTTCAATCCCTCCATATCATTCATACTTCACATATCAGCAGCTATAATCACATGTTAACAAATCAAAAACATGCTGAAATACTTATAAGTTCACTTCTTAATCCATATTCGACCCGGTTTCGAAATTTAAATGGTATAACACGTCAAGAACATGATCTTATACCAAAGTACTGATCTCTGCCATATATCGATCTTCAAAACATGCCGAAAGGATTAAATACTTACATCAAATTGAAGTACTCATCACAAGGATTCCAGAACATTTTTCAGAATCGAAATTGGACGATCGGATCAAAAGTTACGGCGATTTGAACAAATCAAATTCAAAGGAAAAAGGAAGGAACGAGCTCCTCTGTTCTCACTTCAACTTTTCTGAAGAATTCTGGTTATACACGTGCCTATGCTGATAAATCTGATTAAATCGGATAGATTTTGAATAAATTGCAATTTAGACCCTCAAGTCTTCAGTAATTGAAATTCAGTCCTCGGCCTTCGTTTTAATTCAATTTCAATCCAAAATAATTTAAGAATATTAGAATTAAAATCGAAACTCTAAATATTCCCAAATTAAATATACTCGGATTAAAATAAATAAATTTTGATTAATTAAATAATCTTGGCCTTTTGCACTTTAACCCTTGCAACTTCGATATTTGCAAATCAGTCTCTGATCGGGTTGTATCTTCAAAATTAATCTTCGTTAATTCCCGAAACATGGAATTTAATCTTAAATCCCATAAATATTCAAATCAAATATTTATTCTTTTAATTTAAGAATTCTCGAAATTAATTTTCAAAACCCGTAAATTCTCAAATTAAATATTTTCGGCTCGGAAATTAAATTTATCATTTCCATAACTTCTCAAATAAATATTAGCCCATAATATGTAATTTAATTCTCAAATCTCATAATTAATAATTTAATATTTTTGTGCCTTACAAAAATTCTGCTCACACTACAGCCCAACTTCAAAGCACAAATACCACAAACCTTCTTCTTTCTTCTACCAATTCGAAGTTGATGTTCTCATGCTCGATGGTCCTTGATTACAACTAAAATCACAACATAATTGCCAAGGAAATATCAGCTCTAATCCATGTCAATGTCAGCTCCCAAAGAAACAAGCAAAACAACTTCAAATCAAAAGTTCGACGGCATATCGGTATCATTCGGCAATCCAAAACTCAACTATATAAAATATAACAATCATCTACATCTTATATTCATCAAAACCAGCAAGAATTCTTCAATATATCAGCAGGTATACTTTCGAATAATCAGCTGGAACTATAAGAATAAAATCGATAGCCGTCCTTCAACCCAAACTCGATAGAACAAAGAATACATGCTCCACAACATCAAGACATAATCACAACTGATTTCTGCCACTTTCAACTTCTCAAATCATAAGGAACTAAAATAAAACTCACATCAAATCAAAGGTCTCGCTGCAAGGAGTCCAGAACACCTTTAGGAATCGAAATCGGATAACCAGAACTCAAGATATTGCAATTTGAAAATTGAAATGACAAAGAAAAGAGAAGAGCTCGAGTTGCTCTGTTCCAATCCTCTCAATTGTCTGATGAAACATGTTGAATACACGTGAGAACTTATCAAAACAACAAGTGTCCAACTAAAATCAGAATTTTGCACTTTGGCCCCTCAAATCTTCAAAATTTGCAATTCAGTTCTCAACTTTTCATTTCATTCAATTTCAATCCTAAATAATTTAAGAATATTAGAATTTAAATCAAAACTCCAAATATTCCCAAATTAAATATTCTCGGATTAAAATTAAATAATTTCGGGCGTTACAATTCTCCCCCACTAAGACACGATTTCGTCCTCGAAATCCCAAGTATTATCAGCACATAAGATATATCAGATAACTGAAAACTAAAGGAGAACTCACATAATTGAAACAGCTCTGGAAATCGCTGTCGCATATCTGATTTCGTCTCCCAAGTAGCTTCTTCAATACACTGACGACTTGTTGGAAAACTGGCGTTCAGATCATTCACGATTGATACCCGGTGCAGCGGAAGTTTAAAATTTTATTATGGAACAATTCCATAGTGTGGGTATCAACCGTTCAACGATTAAATTATAAGTGTGTGTAAAATTAAATAACAATTATTAAATTTTACCTTCAATCTCGAAGCGAGATTATTGGACACCACACAGATTTCTCTGCGCTTCTTGTATCTCCCAGGAACTGATGAACTCCTTCTATCAGGTCCACGAATAGAGGTTTAATCCCTCTGATAGATTGCACTAGAAAATCTATCAAAAGTTTTCTGCGAAGAGAATAAACGAATTTGATTCGCTATTCCTGACTGCAATTCAAAATTACAGACCGGAAAATTCTCTGACAGAGAGGGAGGGGTCGGCCGAATAGTTATGAGAGAGAGCTAGGGTTTTTTCGATTTCTGTCTCTCAAATTAATGACCAGTTGTATGTAATTTCTGTACTGCAATAACTTATTTATAATGCAGGCCACTAACAGCTTAGGGCCAATTAGTCATAAGTTGAGGCCCGACAAGCAAAGCCCACACGTTCAGAAATTAATATAAAATTCATCGTGACTTCGATTGATAAACCGATTTTACCAATGTGCACAGAAACCATTTCTGCACATTTTATAGTCAAGATAAATTTTCCTGAATCCGAATTCAGTGGTTTCCAAAAATGTCCATCCCTATGTCATTTTAGGAAATCCTACTCCCTTACTCTTATTTAAGAAGTCCAACTTCTTTATTCATTAAATTTAACTCTTTAAATTTAACTATCTCAACGGGGATTAAAACTCCATTACACTGTGTGACCCTCAATGGTTCAGGGATACAGCTAGCCGTGGGCTCACAACTCCTTGTGATTCGGAACAACGATTTCCGACTTGCCCAACGAATCATGGTGAAGCGCCTAGCAACATCGCCCCATGATTCCCTAGGTATCACTGATAGTACCTACAAGAACCAGTAGATTTTGGTTAGCGTACAGTACGGTCCCTTCATCCATATATCCCGATCGAATCAACAACCATTGGTATATCGAGAGTCGCTCAAGATTCGATAACTATACAATACATCTTGAAGATCCAATTAGTGACATCGCATGTGCTACTAAGAAACCATTTCTTAAATCACATCAAGTACTCTGGCCAGAGATTCGTCACACTAATATCTCCTCAGATCGCATAGGATATCCACACTCGCAAGTATGTGGTGAATCCTTGACAACAATGCATCGACTCCTATATGTGTTGTAACTGTACCCAATCCCGACACCTGATGACCCCCATAGAGTCGGTAAACGAGTCAAAGTACAGTACTAGCATATAGAGTCTCCATGATGTTTCAAGTAGTAAGGACTAATGGTGTACAACCAAAACCGCGGACTTTATCCACTCGATAAGTGATAACCACTTGGTAAGTCCGGATAGGGTAGTTCGATTATTCATCCTATGAATATCCATTTGCATGCTTTGAACATCTCCATGTTCCCTACCAATGAAACGTGGTACTCCGCATCGCAAATGCTAGTCTCAAACTCGAGCGATCCTTATCCTTATTCTCGGACGGCTCAATCGACTAGGAACAGTTTAGAATATACAGTGACTATAAGATGTATTTCATGATAGACATCCCATGTTCTACCACATCTTACATACACTATAGTATATTCAAGGTCTTTATCAAAACAACAATAGTATATCACAATATAACAATATGAAGAAAGATAAAGTCATTGCCATTAATAAAAGTGTAAATTTCATTAAACAAAAGATCGTTTGTACAAAGAGTCATCAAAGCCCATAGCCACAAGTTGGCTCACTGGGCACCCACTCTTTCAATCTCCCACTTGCCCTATAGCCAACTAGTCATACTACGTAGACCCATTGCTTCGCGATGTTTGTCAAACAATGGTCCTGGCAAGGGCTTAGTAAGCGGATCAGCGATATTGTCTGCAGAGGCCACTCGTTCGACAGTGATGTCTCCTCTTTCCACAATCTCCCGGATGATGTGGTATTTCCTCAGTACATGTTTGGATATTTGATGAGACCTTGGTTCCTTTGCTTGAGCAACGGCACCCGTGTTGTCACAGTACACCGGGACTGGACCAACAAATTCAGGAATGACGCCCAACTCTTGGACGAACTTCCTCATCCAAACGGCCTCTTTAGCAGCAGCTGATGCTGCAATGTATTCAGCCTCAGTGGTGGAATCCGCTGTGGTGTCCTGCTTGGAACTCTTCCAAGAGACAGCACCGCCATTGAGCATGAACACAAATCCAGAGGTTGACTTCGAGTCATCCACGTCACTTTGGAAGCTAGAGTCGGTATAGCCTTCCAATTTCAGATCTCGTCCTCCATATACCATGAACATATTCTTAGTCCTTCGTAAGTACTTAAGAATTTCCTTCACGGCTTTCCAATGCATTTGACCGGGATTAGCTTGATATCTGCTCGTGACACTCAGAGCAAATGCTACATCCGGTCTGGTAGATATCATCCCATACATGATACTACCTATAGCTGACGCATATGGTACATGTGTCATATTCTCTATCTCTTCATCAGTCTTGGGACACATAGACTTGGATAGAGAAACTCCATGACACATGGGTAGATGTCCTCTCTTGGACCCATCCATTGAAAACCGTTTCAATATGGTGTCGATGTAGGTTGATTGAGTGAGTCCTATCATTCTCTTAGATCTATCTCTATAGATCTGTATCCCAAGAATGTAGGATGCCTCACCCAAATCCTTCATCGAGAATCTACCTGATAACCATATCTTTGTTGACTGTAACATCCCTACATCATTCCCAATGAGTAGGATGTCATCAACATAAAGTACTAAGAATGTCACAGCATCCTTAACTACTTTCTTGTACACGCACGGTTCCTCCGGGTTCTTGATGAAACCAAAATCTTTTATTGTTTCATCAAATTTCTGGTTCCAACTTCTTGATGCTTGTTTTAGACCATAAATTGATCTCTGAAGCTTGCATACCTTATGCTCGCTTCCCATGGATGTGAACCCCTCTGGCTGCTTCATATAGATTTCTTCCTTAATGTCTCCATTAAGAAAAGCAGTCTTCACATCCATTTGCCATATCTCATAGTCATACCATGCAGCTATGGCAATAAGGATTCTTATGGACTTGAACATTGCAACTGGTGAAAAGGTTTCATCATAGTCAACTCCTTGTCTTTGAGTGTAACCTTTCGCCACCAATCGCGCCTTGTAGGTCCATACCTTACCATCAGGCCCAATCTTTCTCTTGTAGATCCATTTACACCCTATTGGAACAATTCCATCGGGAGGATCTACTAAAGACCAAACTTGGTTTGTATGCATTGAATCCAATTCAGACTGCATAGCTTCAAGCCATAAATTTGAATCCGCATCAGAAATTGCTTCCTTGAAGTTTCTTGGATCACATCCAATGTCGGGTTCATCTTGATCCCCTTCAAGAAGAAGACCATATCGAACAGGAGGTCTAGAAGTCCTCTCGGATCTTATAGGTTCAAGCGTGTCCAGTAATGGTTCCTGAGGCGTAGGATCGTTATTTTGTATTTCGGGTTCTTCTCGAACTTCTTCGAGTTCCATCATCTCGCCTTTCTTATCCAATAAGAACTCCTTCTCCAAGAAGGTGGCATTCCTAGAAACAAACACCTTTGTTTCAGCAGGATAATAGAAATAATATCCGATTGAATTCTTCGGATACCCTACAAAATAACATAAGCTGGATCGACTATCCAACTTATCTCCCACTGTCCGCTTCACGTAAGCAGGACATCCCCAAATCCTCAAGTACGAATACTTAGGAGCTTTGCCATTCCATAACTCGTATGGTGTTTTGTCCACTGCTTTAGTGTGGACGTTGTTCAACAACAATACCGCCGTTTCAAGCGCATAGCCCCAAAACGAAGGTGGAAGCTCAGTGAAGCTCATCATGGATCGAACCATGTCCAACAAAGTTCGATTACGACGCTCCGATACACCATTCAGCTGTGGTGTCATAGGAGGAGTCCACTGAGAGAGAATCCCATTCTCTTTTAGATAGTCCAAAAACTCGGTACTTAAGTATTCTCCACCTCGATCCGATCGAAGTGCTTTAATACTTTTACCTAGCTTGTTTTCTACTTCAGCCTTGAATTCTTTGAACTTTTCAAATGCTTCAGACTTATATTTCATTAAATATAAATACCCATACCTTGAACAATCGTCAGTAAAGGTAATGAAGTAGGTGTGGCCATATTGAGTCCCAACTCTAAATGGTCCACAAACATCTGTATGGATCAAATCCAACAGATTTTGACTACGCTCAGGTTTCCCCTTAAAAGGAGATTTAGTCATTTTCCCTTTTAGGCAGGATTCACAAGTAGGTAGAGAGTTAATATCAGACATATCAAACATGCCCTCTCCCACTAGCTTGTTCATCCTCCTTGAGGAAATATGACCTAGTCTAGCGTGCCAAAGGTTTGCCGGGTTTTGACTATCGATTTTCCTTTTGTTTATTGTCGCCGGTTTATCAACATAATTTATTGGAACGTCTTTTAGTTTTAAGTTGTATAGATCGTTTTCAATTTGTCCATTTCCAATCAAACATTCATTCTTGTAAATATTGCAAATCCCATTCACAAAATTGCAAGAATAACCATCTCTATCTAGCATAGAAACAGAAATAATGTTTTTAATTAAATCCGGAACAAATAAAACATCTCTTAAAAATAACTTAAAATTGTTCTGCAAAAATGTCTCCTATAGCTTTGGATTTATCTCTGGAACCATTCCCGAGCCTTGACTGGGTCTCACCCATCCTTAGCCTATTACTTCTTGTCATCATTTGCAACTCATTGCAAATATGAGATCTACATCTGGTATCCAATACCCAAGAAGTAGTATTAAGAAAAACATTTTAATGTAAAACATACCCTTTGCAGTTCGCAACTGCTTGAGGTATTCCTTGTAGTTACGTTTCCAATGACCGGGTTTCTTGCAGTGATGGCAAACTTGTTTAGACTTGTCCAATTTTGCATGTAACATTTGGCCTTGAGATCATGGTCCAACCATTTTTCTAGTTCGGCCAACCTTTCGGCAGTTACATCAGCCGGGGCTGTTTTCGGAGAAGCCTTTTCTAACACTTTAGAAAATCTTTTCCGAACTTAGGACAATCTTAACTTATGGAATCATTCTGTATTGTTTGCGCCAATAAGTTTGTTTTGTTGGAGAATAGAAACATGTGGATTACTGAGATGAAACAGACAATTATCGATGATTGTTTAAGCAATTTACTAAGACATAAAATAGGCGAATTTAATTTTATGAATCTCACTCCCACTATTTTAACGATTTCACTACCCTCTAGTGAAAACGGGAAACTTTTTCCTTAGTGAGAACATGGAGTCCAATTGACAAACTTATGGTCCCGAATAATATCAGCCAACCATAATTCTCAAAAGGTAGAGCCCAATTGCTTCCAAAGCAACCCCCATGTATTTACCTCATGTCTAATAAGGGCCCAATAATATGACGCCGTTTAAAGTGACATGTCAAGATGACCCATCAATATTAAGTTGTGATGGACGGTCGCCATGTGGATCCCCCAATAATATGAGCCGATCCCATGGGAGTTCCACCCAACTTACAACATGTGTCGATCCAATGTACAGCTTTCCGACGGACGGGCCCCCCCAATAATATGAGCCGGACCGTATCCGCGGGTAGCATCACATACATTGACCGTTGATGGAAGGTAGGAACATTTAAACAAATTTAAATTTCCTTTATTTATCTTGATATCAATTTTAAATCATATTTAAAATGAGGGATTTTTTAATTATAAAAATTTGTCTCATCAATTTCAAATTATTGCATGCTTGCCGGATTCACGCAATTATGTCTAAAACATGCATACAATCATAATATCATATATTATATAGGATGATCGATTCTATTTCTAATTGACCCGTGGTTGCCAATCACGAGTCTTAGTCCAATCCTAGGTAATATGCAGTATGCAATGCAATCCTATTACATGTGCTTCCAATTTACATCTCTTCTGTCTTTATTGTCTGCTGGGCCCACCATCTTCAAATCTTGATCTCCCACTAAATCTAATGTATTTACAATAAATAACAATGACAAGTAGGGGATACATTTTTAGGGGTGGGAACGGGCCATAAACCAAGCCCACTTTTATTACATATGACATTCATACTGGGCCATAAACCAGGCCCATTAATAAAACCAACAACAATAAAAACAAATGTAAATTCCTAACATACACGTACAAAATTGGTCATGGCAATCGATCATCCTTATCCAATAACATTTAATTCAAAATTAATTTATTGGATAACATGCAGTGACAATTCAAATTTAAACAGGATAAAATCATATTTTATCTCTTTATCAAATAAAATCATATTTTATCTACAAAATCCAATTTTATGGATAAAATCATATTTTACTCAATATATTCATAAGATCAAATCTTATCATCAATTGTACCAAAAATAATTGATTTCAAAATTCAATTTAAGGATAAAATATTAAAATTTTCCAAAAATTCAAATTTATCCAAAAATCAATTTTAAAGTTTACGGACTCGAACAATTCGATCCGAAATCTCGTGAACCAATCAAAAACAATTTTTGACCGGACCAAAAATAAAATTTTAACACATTAAAATTAATTTTAAATAAAAATTTAATTTTTCCCGCGGGCCGCCCGGGACACTCCCGGGCCGGCCCGCACCCGTGGGCGCGGGCCGGGGCAGCCCGGCTGCCCCTTTAGGGCAGCAACAGTTGCTGCCCTGGCGGCGCCTGGCGCCGCCGCTGGGCGGCGCCGTGCGCCGCCCTGGGCGCTGCCCTGCGCAGCGCACAGCGCTGCGCTGGGCAGCGCCGAGCGCTGTCCTGGCGGCGCTGAGCGCCGCCCCCTGGGCGACGCCGTGCGCCGCCCGGGGCAGCAACAATTGCTGCCCCACCGGGCAGCGATCCAATCGCTGCCCGGGTTTTGCCCCGAAATTTTTTTTTTTTTTTATTTAAAAATATTTATTTTGTTTCAAAAACCGAGACTCAAAAATTTTTGTACAATCGATTAATTTAATCGTTTGATCTTAGCAACCTGGCTCTGATACCACTGTTGGAAAACTGGCGTTCAGATCATTCACGATTGATACCCGGTGCAGCGGAAGTTTAAAATTTTATTATGGAACAATTCCATAGTGTGGGTATCAACCGTTCAACGATTAAATTATAAGTGTGTGTAAAATTAAATAACAATTATTAAATTTTACCTTCAATCTCGAAGCGAGATTATTGGACACCACACAGATTTCTCTGCGCTTCTTGTATCTCCCAGGAACTGATGAACTCCTTCTATCAGGTCCACGAATAGAGGTTTAATCCCTCTGATAGATTGCACTAGAAAATCTATCAGAAGTTTTCTGCGAAGAGAATAAACGAATTTGATTCGCTATTCCTGACTGCAATTCAAAATTACAGACCGGAAAATTCTCTGACAGAGAGGGAGGGGTCGGCCGAATAGTTATGAGAGAGAGCTAGGGTTTTTTCGATTTCTGTCTCTCAAATTAATGACCAGTTGTATGTAATTTCTGTACTGCAATAACTTATTTATAATGCAGGCCACTAACAGCTTAGGGCCCATTAGTCATAAGTTGAGGCCCGACAAGCAAAGCCCACACGTTCAGAAATTAATATAAAATTTATCGTGACTCCGATTGATAAACCGATTTTACCAATGTGCACAGAAACCATTTCTGCACATTTTATAGTCAAGATAAATTTTTCTGAATCCGAATTCAGTGGTTTCCAAAAATGTCCATCCCTATGTCATTTTAGGAAATCCTACTCCCTTACTCTTATTTAAGAAGTCCAACTTCTTTATTCATTAAATTTAACTCTTTAAATTTAACTATCTCAACGGGGATTAAAACTCCATTACACTGTGTGACCCTCAATGGTTCAGGGATACAGCTAGCCGTGGGCTCACAACTCCTTGTGACTCGGAACAACGATTTCCGACTTGCCCAACGAATCATGGTGAAGCGCCTAGCAACATCGCCCCATGATTCCCTAGGTATCACTGATAGTGCCTACAAGAACCAGTAGATTTTGGTTAGCGTACAGTACGGTCCCTTCATCCATATATCCCGATCGAATCAACAACCATTGGTATATCGAGAGTCGCTCAAGATTCGATAACTATACAATACATCTTGAAGATCCAATTAGTGACATCGCATGTGCTACTAAGAAACCATTTCTTAAATCACATCAAGTACTCTGGCCAGAGATTCGTCACACTAATATCTCCTCAGATCGCATAGGATATCCACACTCGCAAGTATGTGTTGAATCCTTGACAACAATGCATCGACTCCTATATGTGTTGTAACTGTACCCAATCCCGACACCTGATGACCCCCATAGAGTCGGTAAACGAGTCAAAGTACAGTACTAGCATATAGAGTCTCCATGATGTTTCAAGTAGTAAGGACTAATGGTGTACAACCAAAACCGCGGACTTTATCCACTCGATAAGTGATAACCACTTGGTAAGTCCGGATAGGGTAGTTCGATTATTCATCCTATGAATATCCATTTGCATGCTTTGAACATCTCCATGTTCCCTACCAATGAAACGTGGTACTCCGCATCGCAAATGCTAGTCTCAAACTCGAGCGATCCTTATCCTTATTCTCGGACGGCTCAATCGACTAGGAACAGTTTAGAATATACAGTGACTATAAGATGTATTTCATGATAGACATCCCCATGTTCTACCACATCTTACATACACTATAGTATATTCAAGGTCTTTATCAAAACAACAATAGTATATCACAATATAACAATATGAAGAAAGATAAAGTCATTGCCATTAATAAAAGTGTAAATTTCATTAAACAAAAGATCGTTTGTACAAAGAGTCATCAAAGCCCATAGCCACAAGTTGGCTCACTGGGCACCCACTCTTTCACGACTCCACTGGATTTTCACAAGCGGAATAGTCTTCGTTCGAAGTTGCTTGTCCTTAAGATCAAGGATCTGAATTGGCTTCTCAAAATAACTCAATGTTTCGTCGAGTTCAGCCTCATCAGATTGAAGCACATGAGATTCATCAAGAAGATATTTCCGAAGCATCGATACATGAAAGACATCATGTATTCCAGATAAAGCCGGAGGTAAAGCTAATCGGTAGGCAAGATTGCCTATTCTCTCAAGAACTTCATACGGACCAATATACCATGGAGACAACTTCCCTCGCTTGCCAAATCGTACAGTGCCTCTGAATGAAGAAATCTTCAGAAACACCCTATCCCCCTGTTCAAAAGACAAAGGTCGACGTCGGATATTGGCATACTTCGTTTGTCTATCCTGTGCTGTCTTCATTCTCTTCTGAATAATCTTTACCTGTTCAGTCATATCTCGAATCATGTCAGGTCCAATGTCAAGTACCTCAGAAATATCATCCCAGAAAAGAGGTGATCGACACTTTCTACCATACAGAGCTTCAAACGGAGCCATCTCAATACTCGATTGATAGCTGTTGTTGTACGAGAATTCACAAAGAGGTAATGACTGTTGCCAAATAGTGCCAAAATCAAGCACTACAACTCTCAACATATCCTCTAATGTCTGAATGGTATGCTCAGACTGTCCGTCTATCTGTGGATGATAGGCTGTGCTCAAGTGTAACTGAGTACCCAAAGCACTTTGTAAACTGTGCCAAAAGTGTGATGTAAATCGAGGATCACGATCTGATACAATAGACTTCAGCACTCCATGTAATCTGAAAACTTCTCGGACATAAAGCTCTGCCATCTGATCGTGTCTATATGTCATACAATAAGGTATAAAACATGTTGATTTCGTCAATCTATCGATAATCACCCAGATAGCATCACAACCTCTAGAAGATCGAGGTAACTTCGTCATGAAGTCCATGGAAATATGATCCCATTTCCATTCCGGCACTGATAAACTCTGTAACAAACCAGGCGGTTTCTTCCTTTCAGCCTTCACCTGTTGGCAATTAAGACATCGAGACACAAAATCATTGATATCGGACTTTATTGGTTTCCACCAATATCGAGTCTTCAAATCGTTGTACATCTTTCTCCCACCAGGATGAATACTATAACGACTACAATGCGCCTCTTTCAGTAGTTGTTGTCTCACATCAGAAATATCAGGAACTACAAGGCGATTGTTAACATATAAAAGATCATCTCGAACCTGATATTCAGATGCATGCCCTGATCGGACTTTCTCAATCGAATTCTGCACATTCTGATCAAGTTTCTGAGCATCTTTAATTCTCAAAAGTAATTCTGGTTCAACTTGAATTTTATAAAGTCGTAGAGGCTGATAATTCATATCAAATACTAATCTAGAACAACAACAGTCTTCAATCAAATGGGATACACCAATCTTCGATAGAGATAAAGAACATACCTTTCGACTAAGTGCATCAGCAGCTGCATTCGATTTCCCCGGATAGTATTTAATCTCACAATCAAAATCTTTAAGCAAATCAAGCCATCTACGCTGTCTCATATTCAATTCTGACTGTGAAAACAAATATTTCAGACTCTTGTGATCAGAATAGATCTCAAACTGTTCCCCGTACAAATAATGTCGCCAAATATTTAAAGCAAATACGATGGCGGCCAATTCAAGATCATGAATCGGGTATCTGGTCTCATGAGGCTTCAACTGTCTCGAGGCATAAGCAATCACATGCCCTCGCTGCATCAAAACGCACCCCAAACCGCGATGAGATGCATCACAATAAACAGTGAAACCACCAGTACCTGAAGGAATCGTCAAGACTGGTGCACTTGTCAATCGCTTCTTCAACTCAATAAAACTGGATTCACAGGCCTCAGACCAGATAAATGGAGCATTCTTCTGAGTCAACTGAGTAATTGGCTTTGCAATACTGGAAAAATCTTTAATAAAATGACGATAATACCCAGCCAAACCCATAAAACTACGAATTTCAGGAACAGATGTAGGTCTAGACCAATTGATCACTGCCTTGACTTTACTTGGTTTTTTTTTATCAAGATATACCATCTCCGGATATGATATGTCCAAGAAAAACAACCTGTTTCAGCCAAAACTCACATTTTGACCGTTTAGCATACAGTTTCTCAGATCTCAGAGTGTTCAACACGATTCTAAAATGCTCAGAATGATCAATCAAATTCTTCGAATATATCAGAATATCATCAATAAAAATTATTACGAAATCATCGAGATATTTCTGAAACACACGATTCATCAAAGCCATAAACACAGCTGGAGCATTTGTCAGACCAAACGACATAACAATAAACTCATAGTGGACATACCTTGTTCTGAAAGCAGTTTTCGGAATATCAGAATCCCTAACTCTCAGCTGATGGTATCCAGATTTCAGATCGATCTTGGAATACACAGAAGAACCCTGCAACTGGTCAAATAAATCATCAATACGAGGCAAAGGGTATTTGTTCTTTACCGTTGCCTTGTTCAGTTGTCGGTAGTCGATGCACAATCTCATTGAACCATATTTCTTGCGTACAAATAATACTGGAGCACCCCAAGGAGAAACACTGGGTCGAATGTATCCCTTGGCCAGTAAATCTTCCAACTCATCTTTCAACTCTTTCAATTCCACTGGTGCCATTCAATAAGGTGCTTTAGAAATCGGTGCAGTACCTGGCATCGGTTCTATATTGAAATCAATCTTACGGTACGGAGGTAGTCCTGGAATCTCATAAGGGAAAACATCCGCAAATTCACTAACCACTGGCAAGTCAGCCAGGTTCGGGCTAGTTTTCAGAACATCAACTGTATAAACAATAAATTCCTCTGCTCCTCTCTGCAAAAGTCGAGTCATAGATAATACAGAAATCAGAGGAATCTTAGCACGAGAACCCTTACCATAGAATTTCCATTCTCCATCCATCTCAGGTTTGAATCTCACTATCTTCTGAAAACAGTCTACGGTAGCTCTGTACTTGTTTATCATATCAATCCCAATAGTTCAGTCAAAATCAGACAAACCAAGTACAAAACAATCTATCTCTATCTCATTACCATCATACTGTAGCAAACAATTCTTAACTGTCTAAATAGATATAAGACCTTTTCCCAAAGGAGAAGAAACAGATACTATAGCAGGTAATAATTCAACAGGCAAAGCATGTAAGGATGCAAATCGTGTAGAGAGAAACGTATGGGATGCACCTGTATCTATCAATACATATGCGGGATAACCATAAAGAGAATAGTTACCTGCAATCACGTCATCTGGTGCTCCCTGTTCCTGTTCCTCTGTCAGTGCAAAGACATGAGCCTGTTGTCTCTATGTCTGACTGCCTGTCTAACTTCCTCCTGACCTTGACTGTTGTTGTGGATGTGGTGGTTGAAAGGAATGAACAGAAGAGGCTTGCCTCGCAGGTTGAGCCACTGATTGTGATGACTCTATACCTCGAGACTGTCCAGAACCTCTCTGAGGACACACCCTCGCACAATGTCCAGTCTGATGGCATATATGGCACCTCCCAGATACACCTTGGCAGTGATCGGTTGGACGACCTCCACCGCAATTGTTACAAAACACTCCTGACTTCTGTTTCGTACCACTGGAACTCGAAGAACTGCTCCCTGACTTTTTAAACTGTTTTCCTCGAGCTTGCAAATATCCTTTCTTTCCACTGCTACTACCACCACTTTCAAATCAAGGAGGTTGTTGTGGAATGGGAGCTGAGGTTTGTGACTGTCTCAGAGGCTGAGTGGTATACAAAGCTCCTCGCTGTTGTATCAAACCAGCTTCCGCTCCTTTGGAGCTGTTCAAAGCATCAGCAAAATTATTCGGTCGCCTTGTGTTTACCAAAGTAAAGACCTCCGGATTCAGTCCATTAATGAACTGATCAGCCATTGCCTCATCACTATCAGCAACATGTGGAGCAAAACGTAGCAACGTAGTGAATTTTGCAACATAATCTTCAATATTTAAGTTGCCCTGCTTCAGGTTCGCAAATTCTACACCTTTATCTTTGCATTAAGACACTGGAAAGAAGCGTTGGTAAAACTCAGTTTTGAAGACATTCCACGTCAGTATAGTTCCTCTACGCTCCGAAGCTTTCTTGGTCGTGGACCTCCAGCTCTTCGCAACCTCATGCAACTGATGTCCAATGAGTCTGACTCGCGTCTCATCACCATAATCAAGTGAATCAAACAACATCTCCATGTCATCGAGCCATCCTTCACATTCAACTGCATTCTCAATACCTTTCAGTGTAGGCGGATGGTATGATTGAAAGCGTTTGAGCAGTGTTTCCATCGGAGTGGCAGTCATATCTGTCATATCTCGAGAGGTACTTCCCTGTTCATTGCTCAGGACTGCAGCTTGAGGCACTATTGGTGTTACCACTGTTTGTTCCGGCAAAGGAGTATGAACTGTCTGCTCTGGTATAAGAGTAGGAACCTGTGGTCTAAGAGGAGGTCGTCCTGGTCGTCGAGACATATCTGATTATCAAAATGGTTAGGATACCATAATCATCAAATCTATCTCAGTCCTCCTCTGATCATCTTACCTCTGATCAAGACTCGGTTCTGATTCAATCTTAAAAGAATAATTGACGTAATCAAACAAGACATGCTTCCAATCAATTCAGATAATCAGGTCGCATATCATAATTCATCAGAACACATGCCTCTAATCATTTCAGATATTCCAGTAAGCATGCATCTTCATACTTTCAAATAAAATAAATACAACATCATGTAATAAAATACTTGAAAGTAAACCATGCTAGCATTTACAACATGTAATTCAATCATGTAATTAAATCATAGCATAATAAAATAAATAAGCAAGGAAGATGACTCGATCTACCCCACTCACGATCTACCTCAGTCCAGAATTTTCTCGCTCTGATACCACCTGTTGAGACGACCCGAGTTCTAATCTCCCATTAATCAAATCATCATAAATAATAGACAAAGAATCAAAGTCTAAATAACGTAAAAAAAAAAAAATTTAAAAAAAAATTAGTTCCTCGCTCGATCGGTGAAAACCCACCGATCGAGCGAGCACTTAAGCCCAACTCTCGGGTGGAACAATGTTGGCCTCGCTCGATCGGTTACTTTCCACCGATCGAGCGAGCACAAATTGCTCAAGATTCTGCTTACTAAATTAAGGCCTCGCTCGATCGGTGATAATCACCCGATCGAGCGGGCTAAGTTTCCAGCAATTCCACAGAATTCTTTTGCTGTCAACGCATGTTCATTTACTTATTTTTCATCTATCATCAACTCATACATAGCCTATACAAAATCATAAGCTAGCATGCCTACTAACATGATATAAATTGATAGAAATAGATCATAACAAAGCCTTAAAATCAACTCAAGATAGGCTCACATATCATACATGAAACATTGTTTACAAACATCAAGTTAATTCCTAAGAAGTAGCAACATCCTCTCAAGTCTTGTACATATCATTAAGACAATAACTACATCAACAATAAGTCTTGGTACAAGTAACTATAATATGATCATGTCTTTGGACTCAACTCTAGCATTGACAGCTCACAATCATCTAAACTCGGATCATCACGCTATTCTCTCATCCCTTGTTTTTCAAGTTCGCTTCTGTCCGGTTCCACTCCCGCCTATTGCCATGACACATACAACACAACAATAGCCGGATAACTCCGGTGAGAAATATATTTCCCAATAAAAGCAACTAAACATGCATAGCAAAGCATATATCAAATTCATGATATAAAAGTAAATACAATGCATGTTTTAAAACAAGGTTCTCTAACGAATTCTCTTATTTCATCGGTTGGGATCCCGAGAAGAAGATATCATAACTAACCACTGACTCTCCCAATCGAGGTGGGGCTACTTATCTTGATTTTCTAGACTTTGAAGCCATTATATATGTAAATCAGACGCTAGGCTAAGTCAACCAACCAGGCCATACATATATAATCCTTCAAATCGTCTAATCGAACTTTTCCGTTCATTCAAAATCAAAGAACAAGTCTTACAAGATGAATGCAACATATATCAACAAAATAGCATTCATTAAAATCAAGACTCATTACACCATTCAAATACAACATATAAAAGCAAATAAGCAAATAAGTATGTGATTTAGGGAACTCGATACAAACCATCTCGAGTTATAATCCCAATCGAATCCTAGTTCACTTTTACCTTTCGATTGCAAAGTTTATGGTGTCTTCTAGGTGTCCAAATCTGTACCAAAAACAACATCATCTTGTATTAAAATTTTGCTCACGCTACAGCCCAACTTCAAAGCACAAATACCACAAACCTTCTTCTTTCTTCTACCGATTCGAAGTTGATGTTCTCATGCTCGATGGTCCTTGATTACAACTAAAATCACGACATAATTGCCAAGGAAATATCAGCTCCAATCCAAGTCAATGTCAGCTCACAAAGAAACAAGAAAAACAACTTCAAATCAAAAGTTCGACGGCATATCGGTATCATTCGGCAATCCGAAACTCAACTATATCAAATATAACAATCATCTACATCTTATATTCATCAAAACCAGCAAGAATTCTTCAATATATCAGCAGGTATAATTTCGAATAATCAGCTGGAACTATAAGAATAAAATCGATAGCCATCCTTCAACCCAAACTCGATAGAACAAAGAATACAAGCTCCACAACATCAATACATAATCACAACAGATTTCTGCCACTTTCAACTTCTCAAATCATAAGGAACTAAAATAAAACTCACATTAAATCGAAGGTCATGCTGCAAGGAGTCCAGAACACCTTTCGGAATCGAAATCGGATAACCGGAACTCAAGATATTGCAATTTGAAAATTGAAATGGCAAAGAAAAGAGAAGAGCTCGAGTTGCTCTGTTCCAATCCTCTCAATTGTCTGATGAAACATGTTGAATACACGTGAGAACTTATCAAAACAACAAGTGTCCAACTAAAATCAGAATTTTGCACTTTGGCCGCTCAAATCTTCAAAATTAGCAATTCAGTTCTCAACTTCTCATTTCATTCAATTTCAATCCTAAATAATTTAAGAATATTATAATTTAAATCAAAACTCCAAATATTCCCAAATTAAATATTCTCGGATTAAAATTAAATAATTCCAGGCGTTACAATGTCGGTGGGCTCATACTAAGCGATTGATCAATCTTAAACAACGTACGCGGCGGTGGGGTTTCCACCTCTGTGCTGTCACTTCACCAGCCCTCTCAGCTGGATCCATAAGCTCATCATACATAAACATCATTAGGAAGTTCATCGGGCCCAGGTATCCCGGCCTCCAACCACATCACTTTCCACCTTCACTTCAACTTCCATAAAAATTATATTTTTCATAACATGCTCTTAAACTTATCATTAAAATTCTTAAAGATGCATGAACTTAAAATTCTCATTTATTTCTTTATTTAATGAAAATTTTCCCCTAAATATATACTTAATTTATTTTCTTAAAAATCAAACTCATATAACTAATAAAATACATGTATGAATTAAATATATATTTACGGTTCATTTATTTTTCCAAGGACTTGTTCGAGCTGCTGACCACCAGACTTAAACTCAAAAATTCCTAGACTGGCCCAATAAGCCTTAAGCCCAACATGACCTGGCCCATTAATTCTCATGGACCCCCAGGTCCGTGGCAAACTAATGGGCTCATTTAAAACATTAATTAAGCCCATTAAATTGTTTAACTTAAAATTAATCCAATAAATTATTAACTAGTTCATTATCCTAGGGATTAGACCGTTAAAATTACTAAACCCGACACAACTTGGCCCAATAATTCTCATGGATCACGCGTCACATGACAAATTAGTGGGGATCACTTCATTAATTATTTAAGCCCATACTTAATATTAAATTAGTCTAATTAATTAACTAAGTCAAGCCCAAACTCATTAATTATTAACTTAATCTCTTATTTAATTTAAAATAAAAATACCCAAGCACAACTAATATAACCCGGACTCGGACCAAAATAACTTGGACCATTATATTTTATACCCAACCCGGACCCAAAAAGCCTAGCCCGGCCTGCCAAAACACCAGACACAACCCTAGCTTACCTATCCCTAAGCCCAACTTGAGGCATCCCTGAGCGGCTTCAGAAAATCTAATCGTGCCGCCTACTCAGGCCACCTGTGGCCGTGAAACCACCTCCCATACTTAGCCAACACCCAGACGATTATAACCCAACAAATTTGACCTTAAACCGAGCTCTGTAGAAGGAGAACGAACCAAAACAACAGAGCCCCTTTGCTGCTGTACTTGCAGAACGCAACCGCTGACTTCCGGCCGTTTGGCAGCCCGTATCCGGCCACCACCGGCCAGAGTACCGCCTAGAAAACATTTCCAAAGGTCTTGGGGTTGTAACTGAACTGGAACCAACCAAAACTAGTCCTGTGGACCAAGAATGAGCCCTCGCACGCAAACCGCTCCGTTTGATTGCACACAATTATGCTATTATCAGGAGCTCCGGCAAGCAACTCGGCAGAGTTGCAGGCGGATAAAGTCGAATTGTAAACGAGAGGAAAGTTTCTAACCACAGCTCACAGAGGAAACATGGTCCATCCCGTGATCCTTTTCCCATTTCCAAGAGTTAAGGTTCCGGCAAACCACCGATCCACAATCCCTGAAGCCACCACCACAGCCCATGGAATACCTTCTAGCAAAGTTGCTGCACTAGGGCCTCGGTTTCCTGCTGAGACAGACACGAGAATCCCATTCTCTCGAGCACCAAAGCCTGCTATGGCTATCGGGTTCTCATACAAATCAGTGTTTTGATAACTCAACGAAATCGACAGCACATCGACACCATGAGCCACAGCCTGATCAATCCCAGCAAGAGCATCAGATTCAAGACTGCCCTCATTCCAAAGGACCTTATACACCGCCAGCCTAGCTCTTGGAGCAACCCCTCTTGCAGTCCCTGGTGCGTAACCGAAGAATAAGACACCATCCACATAATTATCGGCCACAGTGGAGCCGACATGCGTGCCGTGACCCTCGTCGTTTCTTGCAGAATTCATCGTTATATTAACTCCCGGATTCCTAGCTCGAATCCATGCATTAAAATATTGTGCTCCTATGAGTTTCTTGTTGCACAACGAAGAATTGACTTGGACCAAAAAACTTGGACCATTATATTTTAGTCCCAACCCGGACCCAAAAATCCGAGCCCGGCCTGCCAAAACACCAGAGACAACCCTAGCTTATCTCTCCCTAAGCCCAACTCAAGGCAGCTCTGAGCGGCTTCAGAAAATTTAATCGTGCCGCCTACTCAAGCCACCTGTGGCCGTGAAACCACCTCCCATACTTAGCCAACACCCAGACGGTTCTAATTCAACAAATTTGACCTTAAACCGAGCCGTGTAGAAGGAGAACGAACCAAAACAACAGATCCCCTTTGCTGATGTATGTGCAGAACGCGACTGCTGACTTCCGGCCATTTGGCCGCCCATATCCGGCCACCACCGGCCGGAGTACCACCTGGAAAACATTTCCAAAGGTCTTGGGGTTGTAACTGAACTGGAACCAACCTTAAACTCGTCCTGTGGACCAAGAACAAGCCCTCGCACGCAAACCGCTCAGTTTGCGTCCAAACCCGCGTCCAGCATGAACCTAGCCCAAACCAACGACTAAAGCCACTGAATCATCATCCAACCACGACCCTAGGGACCATATATCAACCCTCAACCCGTTGGTCAGCAAGCTAGAACAATCCATGAAAGAAAAACGTGAGAAAATTGATTCATAAGCCTTAAAAATGTAGGTTCTATGCATGTTCATGAATGTTGTTCATTAAAACCACATACATCATGCAAGATCATAATTTTCATTCTAAAATCCAAATAATATGACTTAAATGGTGTTCAAGAAGGGATTCAAACATTCCTTTGCGTTATTTATGCTCGAATTTACGTTACCAACGCGTAGATTGATCTCCGGGACGAACGGATCTTCAAACCGAGTTAAAAACCTTCAAGCTATGGGTATGGTGGCTGCTACTGATGGAGGGTGTCTGATGTGATGACTCGGGCACTAATCTCTCAAATCATAATGGTTAATCCAAGATCATATAATAAACATTTCATCCAATAATATACAAATTAAGAACAAGCAAGCAAAGGCAAAAAAAAAATATATTTTTTTTAATAAATATTGGGCCGCGCTCGAGCGGCTAAAAAGCACCGCTCGAGCGCGCCCTGAATTTTCCCAAACAGAATGCACAGCTCGGGCTGCTCTTTTCTGCAGCTCGGGCGCTGCCCTGGGCAGAAACTGACTTCGATTTTTCCACTCCTTATCTGAGTCTTGAAGTCACTACAAACATCTAATAAGTCAAGTCTATGCTAACATAATCATATCCCAGAGAATATAAACAAGTTCATGCTAACTCTACCAAGATATATCAAGTTAATGACATAAATAACACTAGCATATTCAAAACTAAGAGAGCATGATGCTACAACAAGATAAGTTCCATTCATTCATATAAACCAACTCAAGTTTACATGTAGAATGTACAAAAGTGACTAACTTAAATTCAATTGTAGCAACAACATAAACATCTAGATTAAATTTTAGTCTCAAACCTTTAATACAAACATCAATCATGAAAGGATAAACTAAACCAATGAATTTAACATATGAACATTGGATTCTAATCTAACATTCTTGACATTACAAAAGAACATAAACTTCTATCACCCGAGTCTCCACTCTAATCTCTCAATCTCTCGCTTCCATGTCAAGTCCGACTCGCTACTCTTCAACCTGATGCAATGCACACATACAAGCAAAACAACAGCCGGATAACTCCGGTGAGAATAAATCTCAGTATGAAAGACATCTATATAAATCCAGTAGATATAATTCAAATAAGAAATCACTATCACAATCATCATTTCCTTATACCCTTACATGTCGAATATATTTCAAAGAAAATTCATTCAATAACATAAAGACTCAAAGACAAGTCGAGGGTTAAAGGATTCAAGTCTCACAGAATCGATATTTTTAAAAATCATTTCGTTGGGATCCCGGGAATATAATAAGGCCAAAAATCAAGCCTCTCACCTACGCTCCCGCTCAAGGTGGTCAATCTCGTATTCCCTAGACTGTGAACACTATACTATGAACCGTGGCAAAAGAAATCAAGTGAGATATCTAGCCTCTTATATACAAGTTCACCACGTCCAAGATCAAGATACATCATGTTGTCTTAAGGATTTACATCATATCTCAAATCCTATAAACATCAACAAGACAACAACTAGATCATCTACAAGTTATAAAACAAGTAGCTAGAACATGATCATGTTTGGAAATCAATACAAACATCGACAGCTCACACAACTCATCTAACTCGGATCATCACGCTATATTCTCTCATCCCTTGTTCTTCAGTTCCGCTTTTGTCCGGATCCACTCCCTCCTATTGCAATGACACATACAACAAAACAATAGCCGGATAACTCCGGTGAAAAATAGATTTTCCAGTAAAAGCGACTAAACATGCATAACAAACATATATCAAAATCATGATATAAAAGTAAATACAATGCATGTTTTCAAAATAATGTTCATTTCGTCATTCGTCGGTTGGGATCCCGAGAAGTAGATATCATAACTAATCCACCGACTCTCCCGATCGAGGTGGGGTTACTTATCTTTCTTCTCTAGACTTTGAAGCAATCATATATGCAAATCAGACGCTAGGCTAAAACAATCACCCAGGCCATACATATACAATCCCTCAAATCGTCTATTCGAACGTTTCCGTTCATTTCAAAATGAAGGAATAAGTCTTCAAGATGAATGCAACATATATCATCATCAAAGCATTCATTATATCAAAAACTTATCCAATAACTCAAAGGAAAGCACATAATAACAATTAAACAAACAAGTATGTGATTTAGGGGAACTCGTTACAAACCATCTCGAGTTGTAATCCCAATCAAATAGTAGTCCACTTTTACCTTTCAAACGTGATGTTTAGGATGTCTTCTCACTTGTCCAAATCTGTACAAGATCAATCACCAAACTCATCTCAAAATCTGCTCAAATTCAATCCAAACTTCAACAAGACTTCAAGGCAAATTGTACCAACCTTGTTCTATCTTCTATCGATTTCGGAGTCAACGTTCTGGAGTTTATATGCCCTGTTTATGCGCTGAAAACATAGCATACAACCCAAGGAAGCATCAGCTAATAATCCAGCAACATCTAAGTTCAAGAACAATAGCAAATTGCTTCAAATCAAGAGTTCGACGGCATATCGGTATAACTCGGCGATTCCGAACATATCTACAACATTTCTAACATGTATATCAGCTGTTGAAGCTTCAAAACCAACATATCAACAGGTATATGGATCGAATCATAGCTGGGAATTCACAAGAACATGATATAACAATCAATCCTCAACCCAACTTCAAGATTACACAAGATAGAAGCTCAACAACATCAAATCATATACAAGTCTGATATCTGTCATTTTCGAATGACCAAACCCTAATGAACAAATATAAAACTTACATCAAATCGAAGGTTTTGTTGCGAGGATTCCAGAACATCTTTCGGAATCGAAAACGAATAACCGGAACTCAAGATATGTCAATTTGAAAATGAAGAATAGGTTTGGAGTTCTTGCACTCGGTTCTTCCTTTTGCCTTTTCTGAAATTTGGATGAAAGCAATATGGCTTCACACGTGTACAAGCTGAATAATACTTTCAATTTTTGATAAGTTTACTCATAATTGCACTTTAGCCCCTCAACTATTCAAAAATTGCAATTTAGTCCTCAATTCCTCATTTCATTCAATTTCAATCCTAAATAATTTAAGAATATTATAATTTAAATCAAAACTCCAAATATTCCCAAATTAAATATTCTCGGATCAAAATTAAATAATTTTGGGCGTTACAACTATAGTGTAAACCTAGTGTAATTTTAGTTATACTATAGTGTAATGCTAGTGTTATTTTAGTTATACTATAGTGTAAACTTAGTGTAATTTTAGTTACATTATAGTGCAATTCTAGTGTTCTTTTAGTTATACTATAGTGTTATTGTAGTGTAAATTTAGTTATACTATAGTGTAAACCTAGTGTAATTTTAGTTATACTATAGTGTATTGCTAGTATTATTTTAGTTATACTATAGTGTTATTGTAGTGTAAATTTAGTTATATTATAGTGTAATCCTAGTGTTATTTTAGTTATACTATAGTGTTATTGTAGTGTAAATTTAGTTATACTATAGTGTAATCCTAGTGTAATTTTAGTTATACTATAGTCTAATGATAGTGTTATTTTAATTATACTATTGTGTTATTGTAATGAAAATTTAGTTATACTATAGTGTAAACCTAGTGCAATTTTAGTTATACTATAGTGTAATGCTAGTGTTATTTTAAGTATACTACAGTGTTATTGTTGTGTAAATTTAGTTATACTATAGTGTAATCCTAATGTTATTTTAGTTATACTATAGTGTTATTGTAGTGTAAATTTAGTTATACTATAGTGTAATCCTAGTGTAATTTTAGTTATACTATAGTCTAATGCTAGTGTTATTTTAGTTATACTATAGTGTTATTGTAGTATAAATTTAGTTATACTATAGTGTAATCCTAGTGTAATTTTAGTTATATTATAGTGTAATGCTAGTATTATTTTAGTTATAGTGTTATTGTAGTGTAAATTTAGTTATACTATAGTGTAAACCTAGTGTAATTTTAGTTATACTATAGTGTAATGCTAGTGTTATTTTAGTTATACTATAGGGTTATTGTAGTTTAAATTTAGTTATAATATAGTGTAAACCTAGTGTAATTTTAGTTATACTATAATGTAATGCTAGTGTTATTTTAGTTATATACTAAAGTGTAATCCTAGTGTAATTTTATTTTTATTATAGTGTAATTCTAGTGTTATTTTAGTTATACTATAGTGTTATTGTAGTGTAAATTTAGTTATACTATAGTGTAATCCTAGTGTAAGTTTAGTTATACTATAGTCTAATACTAGTGTTATTTTAGTTATACTATAGTATAATGCTAGTGTTATTTTAGTTATACTATAGTGTTATTGTAGTGCAAATTTAGTTATACTATAGTGCAAACCTAGTATAATTTTAGTTATACTATAGTGTAATGCTAGTGTTATTTTAGTTATACTATAGTGTTATTGTATTGTAAATTTAGTTATACTATAGTGTAATCCTAGTGTAATTTTAGTTATACTATAGCGTAATTCCAGTGTTATTTTAGTTATCATATAATGTTATTGTAGTGTAAATTTAGTTACACTATAGTGTAAACTTAGTGTAATTTTAGTTATACTGTAGTGTAATGCTAGTGTTATTTTAGTTATACTATAGTGTTATTAAAGTGTAAATTTAGTTATACTATAGTGTAATCCTAGTGTAATTTTAGTTATACTATAGTGTAATGCTAGTGTTATTTCAATTATACTATAGTGTTATTTTAGTGTAAATTTAGTTATACTATAATTAATCCAAGTGTAATTTTAGTTATACTATAATGTAATGACAGTGTTATTTTAGTTATACTATAGTGTTATTGTAGTGTAAATTTAGTAATAATATAGTGTAAACCTAGTGTAATTTTAGTTATATTGTAGTGTAATGCTAGTGTTATTTTAGTTATACTATAGTTTTATTGTAGTGTAAATTTAGTTACACTATAGTGTAATCCTAGTGTAATTTTAGTTATATTATAGCGTAATTTCAGTGTTATTTTAGTTATACTATAATGTTATTGTAGTGTAAATTTAGTTACACTATAGTGTAAACTTAGTGTAATTTTAGTTATACTATAGTATAATGCTAGTGTTATTTTAGTTATACTATAATGTTATTGTAGTGTAAATTTAGTTATAATAGAGTGTAATTCTAGTGTAATTTTAGTTATACTATAGTGTAATGCTAGTGTTATTTTAGTTATACTATAGTGTTATTGTAGTGTAAATTTAGTTACACTATAATGTAAACCTAGTGTAATTTTAGTTATACTATAGTGTAATGCTAGTATTATTTTAGTTATACTATAGTGTTATTGTAGTGTAAATTTAGTTATATTATAGTGTAATCCTAGTGTTATTTTAGTTATATTATAGTGTTATTGTAGTGTAAATTTAGTTATACTATAGTGTAGTCCTAGTATAATTTTACTTATACTATAGTCTAATGATAGTGTTATATTAGTTATACTATAGTGTTATTGTAATATAAATTTAGTTATACTATAGTGTAAACCTAGTGTAATTTTAGTTATACTATAGTGTAATGCTATGGTTATTTTAGTTATACTATAGTGTAAATCTAATGTTATTTTAGTTATACTATAGTGTTATTGTAGTGTAAATTTAGTTATACTATAGTGTAATCCTAGTGTAATTTTAGTTATACTATAGTCTAATGCTAGTGTTATTTTAGTTATACTATAGTGTAATTATAGTGTAAATTTAGTTATACTATAGTGTATTCCTAGTGTAATTTTAGTTATACTATAGTGTAATTCTAGTGTTATTTTAGTTATATTATAGTGTTATTGTAGTGTAAATTTAGTTACACTATAGTGTAAACCTAGTGTAATTTTAGTTATACTATAGTGTAATTCTAGTGTTATTTTAGTTATACTATAGTGTTATTGTAGTGTAAATTTAGTTATACTATAGTGTAATCCTAATGTAATTTTAGTTATACTATAGTCTAATGCTAGTATTATTTTAGTTATACTATAGTGTTATTGTAGTGTAAATTTAGTTATACAATAGTGTGTTCCTAGTGTAATTTTAGTTATACTATAGTGTAATTCTAGTGTTATTTTAGTTATACTATAGTGTTATTGTAGTGTAAATTTAGTTATACTATAGTGTAATCCTAGTGTAATTTTAGTTATACTATAGTGTAATGCTAGTATTATTTCAGTTATAGTGTTATTGTAGTGTAAATTTAGTTATACTATAGTGTAAACTTAGTGTAATTTTAGTTATACTATAGTGTAATGCTAGTGTTATTTTAGTTATACTATAGGGTATTGTAAGGTAAATTTAGTTATACTATAGTGTAAACCTAGTGAAATTTTAGTTATACTATAGTGTAATGCTAGTGTTATTTTAGTTATATACTAAAGTGTAATCCTAGTGTAATTTTAGTTTTATTATAGTGTAATTCTAGTGTTATTTTAGTTATACTATAGTGTTATTGTAGTGTAAATTTAGTTATACTATAGTGTAATCCTAGTGTAATTTTAGTTATACTATAGTCTAATACTAGTGTTATTTTAGTTATACTATAGTCTAATGCTAGTGTTATTTTAGTTAAACTATAGTGTTATTGTAGTGTAAATTTAGTTATACTATAGTGCAAACCTAGTGTAATTTTAGTTATACTATAGTGTAATGCTAGTGTTATTTTAGTTATACTATAGTGTTATTGTATTGTAAATTTAGTTATACTATAGTGTAATCCTAGTGTAATTTTAGTTATACAATAGCGTAATTCTAGTGTTATTTTAGTTATCATATAATGTTATTGTAATGTAAATTTAGTTACACTATAGTGTAAACTTAGTGTAATTTTAGTTATACTATAGTGTAATGCTAGTGTTATTTTAGTTATACTATAGTGTTATTGTAGTGTAAATTTAGTTATACTATAGTGTAATCCTAGTGTAATTTTAGTTATACTATAGTATAATGCTAGTGTTATTTAAATTATACTATAGTATTATTGTAGTGTAAATTTAGTTATACTATAGTTAATCCAAATGTAATTTTAGTTATACTATAATGTAATGACAGTGTTATTATAGTTATACTATAGTGTTATTGTAGTGTAAATTTAGTTATACTATAGTGCAATCCTAATGTTATTTTAGTTATACTATAGTGTTATTTTAGTGTAAATTTAGTTATACTATAGTGTAATCCTAGTGTAATTTTAGTTATACTATAGTCTAATGCTAGTGTTATTTTGTTATACTATAGTGTTATTGTAGTTTAAATTTAGTTGTACTATAGTGTAATACTAGTGTTATTTTAGTTATACTATAGTGTAATCCTAGTGTAATTTTAGTTATACTATAGCGTAATTCCAGTGTTATTTTAGTTATACTATAATGTTATTGTAGTGTAAATTTAGTTACACTATAGTGTAAACTTAGTGTAATTTTAGTTATACTATAGTGTAATGCTAGTGTTATTTTAGTTATACTATAATGTTATTGTAGTGTAAATTTAGTTATAATAGAGTGTAATTCTAGTGTAATTTTAGTTATTCTATAGTGTAATACTAGTGTTATTTTAGTTATACTATAGTGTTATTGTAGTGTAAATTTAGTTATACTATAGTGTAAACCTAGTGTAATTTTAGTTATACTGTAGTGTAATGCTAGTGTTATTTTAGTTATACTATAGTCTAAACCTAATGTAATTTTAGTTATGTTATAGTGTAATTCTAGTGTTATTTTAGTTATACTATAGTGTTATTGTTGTGTAAATTTAGTTACACTATAGTGTAAACCTAGTGTAATTTTAGTTATACTATAGTGTAAATCTAGTATTATTTTAGTTATACTATAGTGTTATTGTAGTGTAAATTTAGTTATATTATAGTGTAATCCTAGTGTTATTTTAGTTATACTATAGTGTTATTATAGTGTAAATTTAGTTATACTATAGTGTAATCCTAGTGTAATTTTAGTTATACTATAGTCTAATGATAGTGTTATTTTAGTTATACTATAGTGTTATTGTAATGTAAATTTAGTTATACTATAGTGTAAACCTAGTGTAATTTTAGTTATACTATAGTGTAATGCTAGTGTTATTTTATGTATACTATAGTGTTATTGTAGTGTAAATTTAGTTATACTATAGTGTAATCCTAATGTTATTTTAGTTATACTATAATGTTATTGTAGTGTAAATTTAGTTATATTATAGTGTAATCCTAGTGTAATTTTAGTTATACTATAGTGTAATGCTAGTGTTATTTTAGTTATACTATAGGGTTATTGTGGTGTATATTTAGTTATACTATAGTGTAAACCTAGTGTAATTTTAGTTATATTATAGTGTAATGCTAGTGTTATTTTAGTTATATACTAAAGTGTAATCCTAGTGTAATTTTAGTTTTATTGTAGTTTAATTCTAGTGTTTTTTAGTTATACTATAGTGTTATTGTAGTGTAAATTTATTTATACTATAGTGTAATTCTAGTATAATTTTAGTTATACTATAGTCTAAAACTAGTGTTATTTTAGTTATATTATAGTCTAATGCTAGTGTTATTTTAGTTATACTATAGTGTTATTGTAGTGTAAATTTAGTTATACTATAGTGTAATCTTAGTGTAATTTTAGTTATACTATAGTCTAATGCTAGTGTTATTTTGTTATACTATAGTGTTATTGTAGTTTAAATTTAGTTGTACTATAGTGTAATACTAGTGTTATTTTAGTTATACTATAGTGTAATCCTAGTGTAATTTTAGTTATACTATAGCGTAATTCCAGTGTTATTTTAGTTATACTATAATGTTATTGTAGTGTAAATTTAGTTACACTATAGTGTAAACTTAGTGTAATTTTAGTTATACTATAGTGTAATGCTAGTGTTATTTTAGTTATACTATAATGTTATTGTAGTGTAAATTTAGTTATAATAGAGTGTAATTCTAGTGTAATTTTAGTTATACTATGGTGTAATACTAGTGTTATTTTAGTTATACTATAGTGTTATTGTAGTGTAAATTTAGTTATACTATAGTGTAAACCTAGTGTAATTTTAGTTATACTGTAGTGTAATTCTAGTGTTATTTTAGTTATACTGTAGTGTAAACCTAGTGTAATTTTAGTTATGTTATAGTGTAATTCTAGTGTTATTTTAGTTATACTATAGTGTTATTGTTGTGTAAATTTAGTTACACTATAGTGTAAACCTAGTGTAATTTTAGTTATACTATAGTGTAAATCTAGTATTATTTTAGTTATACTATAGTGTTATTGTAGTGTAAATTTAGTTATATTATAGTGTAATCCTAGTGTTATTTTAGTTATACTATAGTGTTATTATAGTGTAAATTTAGTTATACTATAGTGTAATCCTAGTGTAATTTTAGTTATACTATAGTCTAATGATAGTGTTATTTTAGTTATACTATAGTGTTATTGTAATGTAAATTTAGTTATACTATAGTGTAAACCTAGTGTAATTTTAATTATACTATAGTGTAATGCTAGTGTTATTTTATGTATACTATAGTGTTATTGTAGTGTAAATTTAGTTATACTATAGTGTAATCCTAATGTTATTTTAGTTATACTATAGTGTTATTGTAATGTAAATTTAGTTATATTATAGTGTAATCCTAGTGTAATTTTAGTTGTACTATAGTCTAATGCTAGTGTTATTTTAGTTATACTATAGGGTTATTGTGGTGTAAATTTAGTTATACTATAGTGTAAACCTAGTGTAATTTTAGTTATACTATAGTGTAATGCTAGTGTTATTTTAGTTATATACTAAAGTGTAATCCTAGTGTAATTTTAGTTTTATTGTAGTGTAATTCTAGTGTTTTTTAGTTATACTTTAGTGTTATTGTAGTGTAAATTTATTTATACTATAGTGTAATTCTAGTGTAATTTTAGTTATACTATAGTCTAAAACTAGTGTTATTTTAGTTATACTATAGTCTAATGCTTGTGTTATTTTAGTTATACTATAGTGTTATTGTAGTGTAAATTTAGTTAAACTATATTGCAAACCTAGTGTAATTTTAGTTATACTATAGTGTAATGCTAGTGTTATTTTTTTTATACTATAGTGTTATTGTATTCTAAATTTAGTTATACTATAGTGTAATCCTAGTGTAATTTTAGTTATAATATAGCGTAATTCCAGTGTTATTTTAGTTATCGTATAATGTTTTTGTAGTGTAAATTTAGTTACACTATAGTGTAAACTTCGTGTAATTTTAGTTATTTTATAGTGTAATGCTAGTGTTATTTTAGTTATACTATAATGTTATTATAGTGTAAATTTAGTTATACTATAGTGTAATCCTAGTGTAATTTTAGTTATACTATAGTGTAATGCTAGTGTTATTTCAATTATACTATAGTGCTATTGTAGTGTAAATTTAGTTATACTATAGTTAATCCATGTGTAATTTTAGTTATACTATAATGTAATGACAGTGTTATTTTAGTTATACTATAGTGTTATTGTAGTGTAAATTTAGTTATACTATAGTGTAAACCTAGTGTAATTTTAGTTATACTATAGTATAATGCTAGTGTTATTTTAGTTATACTATAGTTTTATTGTAGTGTAAATTTAGTTATACTATAGTGTAATCCTAGTGTTATTTTAGTTATACAATAGTGTTATTGTAGTTTAAATTTAGTTGTACTATAGTGTAATGCTATCATTATTTTAGTTATACTATAGTGTAATCCTAGTGTAATTTTAGTTATACTATAGCGTAATTCCAGTGTTATTTTAGTTATACTATAATGTTATCTCTGAAGAATGCTCCATTTATCTGGTCTGAAGCCTGTGAATCCAGTTTTCTTGAGTTGAAGAAACTTCTGAACAGTGACCAGTCTTGACGATTCCTTCAGGTACTGGTGGTTTCACTGTTTATTGTGATGCATCTCATCGAGGTTTGGGGTGTGTTTTGATGCAGCAGGGCATGTGATTGCTTATGCCTCGAGACAGTTGAAGCCTCACGAGACTAGATATCCGATTCATGATCTTGAATTAGCCGCCATCATATTTGCTTTGAATATTTGGCGACATTATCTGTATGGAGAACAGTTTGAAATCTATTCTGAACACAAGAGTGTGAAATATTTGTTTTCACAGTCAGAACTGAATATGAGACAGCGGAGATGACTTGATTTGCTGAAAGATTTTGATTGTGAGATTAGATACTATCCGGGGAAATCGAATGCAGCAGCTGATGCATTGAGTCAAAAGGTATGTTCTTTATCTCTATCGACGATTGGTGTATCTCATTTGATTGAAGACTGTTGTTGTTCTGGATTAGTATTTGATACGAATTATCAGCCCCTGCGACTTTATCAAATTCGAGTTGAACTAGAGTTACTTTTGAGAATTAAAGATGCTCAGAAACTTGATCAGAATGTGCATAATTCGATTGAGAAAGTCCGATCAGGGCATGTATCTGAATATCAAGTTCGAGATGATCTTCTTTATGTTCACAATCGCCTTGTAGTGCCTGATATTTCTGATGTGCGTCAACAACTACTGAAAGAGGCGCATTGTAGCCGTTATAGCATTCATCCTGGTGGTAGGAAGATGTACAATGATCTGAAGGCTCATTATTGGTGGAAACAAATGAAGACAGATATCACTGATTTTGTAGCTCGATGTCTTAATTGCCAGTAGGTGAAAGCTGAAAGAAAGAAACTGCCTGGTTTGTTACAGAGTTTGTCCGTGCCTGAATGGAAATGAGATCATATCTCCATGGACTTTGTGACGAGATTACCTCGATCTTCTAGAGGTTGTGATGCTATCTGGGTGATTATTGATAGATTGACGAAATCAGCGTGTTTTATTCCGTATCGCATGACGTATAGACACAACCAGATGGCAAAGATTTATGTCCGAGAAGTTGTCAGATTGCACGGAGTGCCAAAATCTATCGTATCAGATCGTGATCCTCAATTTACATCTCACTTTTGGCACAGCTTACAGAGTGCTTTGGGTACTCAGTTACACTTGAGCACAACCTATCATCCACAGACAGACGGACAGTCTGAGCATACCATTCAGACATTGGAGGATATGTTGAGAGCTGTAGTGCTTGATTTTGGCAATAGTTGGCAAGATTCACTACCACTTTGTGAATTCTCGTACAACAACAGCTATCAATCGAGTATTGGAATGGCTCTGTTTGAAGCTTTATATGGAAGAAAGTGTCAATCTCCTCTGTACTGGGATGATATTTCTGAGGTACCTGATACTGGACCTGATATGATTCGAGATATGACCGAACAAGTAAAGCTTATTCAGAAAAGAATGAAGACAGCTCAAGACAGACAAGCGAAGTATGCCAATGTTCGACGTCGACCTTTGTCTTTTGAACAGGGGATCGTGTATTTTTGAATATTTCTCCGTTCAGAGGCACCGTACGATTTGGCAAGCGAGGGAAGTTGTCTCCACGCTACATTGGTCCGTATGAAATTCTGGAGAAAATAGGCAATCTTGCCTATCGATTAGCTCTTCCTCCGGCTTTATCTGGGATACATGATGTCTTTCATGTATCGATGCTTCGGAAATATCTTGCTGATGAATCTCATGTGCTTCAATCTGATGAGGCTGAACTCGACGAAACTTTGAGTTATTTCGAAAAACCAATTCAGATTCTTGATCGAAAAGAGAAGCAACTACGAACGAAGATTATTCCACTTGTGAAAGTTTAGTGGAGTCGTCATGGTATTGAAGAAGCAACTTGGGAGACTGAATCAGATATGATGCAACGATTTCCAGAGATATTTCAATGATGTGAGTCTTCTTTAGTTTTCTGTTATCTGATATATATGTTATATGATCTGTTGATACTATTTGAGATTTCGAGGACGAAATCGTGTCTTAGTGGGGGAGAATTGTAACGCCCGAAATTATTTAATTTTGATCCGAGAATATTTAATTTGGGAATATTTGGGGTTTTGATTTAAATTCTAATATTCTTAAATTATTTAGGATTAAAATTGAATGAATTGAGAAATTGAGGGGTGAATTGCAATTATGGAAGTCTTGAGGGGCTAAAGTGCAAAATCTTGAATTTTAATTGGATACTTGTTATTTTTAGAAGGATGCACGTGTGAGTTATGCCATTCCCTCAGAATTTTCAGAGATAAGAACCGTGAGAACAGAGCAACCGATTTCCTTCTTCTTCCTTTGTGAATTTGATTTTCAAATTGCCGTATCTTTTGATCCGGTTATCCGATTTTGATTCCGAAAGATGTTCTGGAATCCTTGCAACAAGACCTTCGATTTGATGTAAGTTTTATCTTAGTTCATCATGATTTGGGAATTTGAAATTGACAGAGATCAGAAGTTTGTATGGAATGGTGTTGATGAGTTTCTATACCTTGTTTTATTGAAGTTGGGTTGAGGAATGATTGTTGTATCATGTTCTTATGATTTCCCAGCTATGATTCGATCTATATATCTGCTGATATGCTGAGTTTGGACTGATATACAGTTGATATGAATGTTAGAATGTTATAGTTGCGTTCGGGATTGCCGAGTTTATACCGATATGCCGTCGAACTTATGATTTGAAGTGTTTTACTATCTTATGCTTGAGCTGCTATTGAGATGAGCTTAAGCTGATGTTCTTTGGCAATTGTGTTGTGGTTTCAGCTTATAAACAAGGGCCATCGAGCTTGAGAACGTCGACTTTGAACCGATAGAAGAAAACACAAGGTTGGTAGCGTTTTGCCTTGAAGTTTGGGTTGAAAATTGAGCAGATTTTGAGATAGGTTTATGGTTGATACTTGTACAGATTTTGACAAGCTAGAAGACACCTTAAACCTCACATTTGAAAGGTAAAAGTGGACTACTACTTGAATGAGATTAAAACTCGAGATGGTTTGTATCGAGTTCCCTAAATCACATACTTATTTGCTTAATTGCTTTTATATGCTTTTCTATTATTTGGTGAATGAGTCTTTGATGTTAACGAATGCTTCTATGATGATATACATTGCATTCATTTTGCAAGACTTATTCCTTGATTTTGAAATGAACGAAAACGTTCGAATAGACGATTTGAGGGATTATATATCTATGGCATGGGTGGTTGACGTAGCCTAGCGTCTGAAGTGCATATATAGTGGCTTCAAAGTCTAGAGAAGTAAGATAAGTAGTCCCACCTCGATCGGGAGAGTCGGTGGTTAGCTATGATATCTTCTTCTCGGGATCCCAATTGACGAAATGAGAGAGTTCTTGAATAAACCTTGTTTTTAAAACATGCATTGTTTTTATTTATATCATGAGCTTGATATATGCTGTATATGCGTGTTTAGTTGCTTTTACTGGGAAATGTATTTCTCACCGGAGTTATCCGGCTATTGTTGTGTTGTATGTGTCATGGCAATAGGCGGGAGTGAAACCAGGCAAAAGTGAACTTGAAGAACAAGGGATGAGGAGAATAGAGTGATGATCCGGATTATAAGTCAAGTTTGTTGTCAACTTTATGTTCAGAACAAGAGTGGATGTATGAACTTTTGGAGTTGAGTTATTGTCTAGAGTTTCTACTCTTTGGCTTTGTATTATAGCTTGAACTAATAGTGTAAACTCCAATTTGAGATATGTTTATGCTCTTGTTAATGACTTCATCTACCTTGTCTATTACATGTTGGATGTTGTATGAGATTTTTTTAGACTTGGTATAGATGATTGAGAATGTTTTCTAGGCTCAGAAAAGGGTGAGATTTGCTGCAAATTTTTTTGCCCAGGACCGCGCCCGAGCTGTAGAAAAGTGCAGCTCGCGTGCAGCCTCGAGCTGCACCTCTGTTTTGAGTAAAATAGGGTGCGCTCGCGCGGCACTTTTTAGCCGCGCGAGCGCAGCTCAATTTTAATTTTTTTTTTAATTTTCTTTCCCTTTTCTTTATAGCTTAATGATAGATTTAATTCATGTATTATGGATTAACTTTGAGATTGAGAGATTATGAATTGGGTCATCACAACAGGTTGTATCAGAGCGAGAAAATTCTGGACTAAGATAGATAGCGAGTGGGGTAGATCGATTCTTCTTCCTTGCTTACTTATTTATTATGACTATGATTTAATTACATGATTGAATTACATGTTATAAATGCTAGCATGTTTTACTTTCAAGTATTTTATTATAGGATGTTGTATTTATTTTATTTGAAAATATGATTTATGATGATTAAAGACGCATGCTTATTGCACTATCTGACATGATAAAAGCATGTGATCTGTTGTTTACGACATGCTACCTGATTATCTGAGTTGATTGGAAGCATGTGCTATCTAAATACCTTGATTATTTATTTACGAGTGAATCAGAACCGAGTCTTGATCAGAGGTAAGATGATCAGAGGAGGACTGAAATAGATTTGATGATTATGGTATTCTAAACCTTTTGATAATCAGATATGTCTCGACGACCAGGCCGACCTCCTCTCAGACCACAGGTTCCTACTCCTAGGCCAGAGCAGACAGTGCATCCTTTTCCTGAACAAACAGTGGTACCTTCGACAGTGCCTCAAGTTACTGCAATTCCAAGTAATGAACAGGGAAGTACCTCTCGAGATATGATGGATATGTCTGCTACACCAATGGAAACGTTGTTGAAGCCGCCAACCTTAAAACGTACTGAGAATGCAGTCGAATGTGAAGGATGGCTTGATGATATGGAAATGTTGTTTGATTCACTTGACTATGGTGATGCGCGGAGAGTCAGACTGATTGGGCACCAACTGCATGAGGTTGTGAAGAGCTGGTGGTTCACGACTAAGAAGGCTCTGGAGCGTAGAGGAATAGTACTTACCTGGACAGTCTTCAAAACTGAATTCTATCAACGATTCTTTTCGGTGTCTTACCGCAAAGATAATGGTGCAGAGTTTGCTAATCTGAAGTAGAGAAATTTGAATATTGAAGACTATGTTGCAAAATTCTCTACATTGCTACGTTTTGCCCCACAAGTTGCCAACAGTGATGAGGCTATGGCTGATCAGTTCATTAATGGACTGAATCCAGAGGTAT
The DNA here is from genome assembly GCF_033568475.1 of Henckelia pumila. Lineage (NCBI taxonomy): Eukaryota > Viridiplantae > Streptophyta > Magnoliopsida > Lamiales > Gesneriaceae > Henckelia > Henckelia pumila. Next base: position 202,213,196 of record NC_133122.1, read on the forward strand.
TTACTTTGGTGAACACAAGGCGACCAAATACATTTGCTGATGCCTTGACCATTGCCAAAGGAGCAGAAGCTGGTTTGATACAACAACGAGGAGCTTTGTATTATGTTCAACCTCCGAGATAGCCACAATATTCAGCTCCAATTTCACAACAACCTCCTCGGTTTGAAAGCGGTGGCAGTAGCAGTGGCAAGAATAAATTTTGGCAAGCTCGAGAAAAGCAGTTTAAGAGGTCTGGGAGAAGTTCTTTGAGTTCGAGTGGGTCAAAACCGAAGTCTGGCATGGTTTGTAACAGTTGTGGTGGAAGTCATCCGACTGATCAGTGCCGAGGCGTATTTGGGAGTTGCCATATATGCCATCAGCCGGGACATTTTGCGAGAGTGTGCCCTCAAAGGGGTTCAGGACAGTCACGAGGTACAGAGTCATCACGATCAGTGGCTCAACCTGCGAGGCAAGCCTCATCTATCCATTTCTTCCAACCACCACACCCACAGCAACAACCAAGGCCAAGAGGGAGTCAGACAGGTAGCCAGCCTTCGAGACAACAGGCTCATGTCTTTGCACTGATAGAGGAACAGGCACAGGGAGCACCGGATGATGTTATTGCAGGTAACTATTCTCTTTATGGTTATCCTGCCTATGTATTGATAGATACAGGTGCATCCCATACATTTATCTCTGAACGGTTTGTGTCATTACATGCTTTGCCTGCTGAATCTTTACATGTTGTTGTATCTGTCTCTTCTCCTTTGGGGAGAGGTCTTATATCAATTCAGATAGTTAAGAATTGTTTATTATAGTATGACGGTAATGAAATAGAGATAGATTGTATTGTGCTTGGTTTGTCTGATTTTGACTGCATTATTGGAATTTATATGCTAACCAAGTACAGAGCTACCGTAGAATGTTTTCAGAAAGTGGTGAGGTTCAGAACTGAGATAGCTAGAGAATGGAAGTTTTATGGTAAGGGTTCTCGTGCTAAGATTCCTATGATTTCTGTATTATCTATGACCCGAATTTTGCAGAAAGGAGCGGAGGGATTTATTGTTTATACAGTAGATGTTTTAAAAGCTAGCCCGAATCTGGCTGATTTGCCAGTGGTTAGTGAATTTGTGGATGTTTTCCCTGATGAGATTCCAGGACTACCTCCGTATCGTGAGATTGATTTAAACATAGAACTGATGTCAGGTACTGCACCGATTTCGAAAGAACCTTTTCGAATGGCACCAGTTGAACTGAAAGAGTTTAAGAATCAGTTGGAAGATTTACTGGCCAAGGGATACATTCGACCCAATGTTTCTCCTTGGGGTGCTCCAGTATTGTTTGTCAGAAAGAAAAACGGTTCAATGAGATTGTGTATCGATTACCGGCAACTGAATAAGGCAACGGTAAAGAACAAATACCCTTTGCCTCGTATTGATGATTTATTTGATCAGTTGCAGGGTTCTTTTGTGTATTCCAAGATCGATCTGAGATCTGGATACCATCAGCTGAGAGTTAGGGATTCTGATATTCCAAAAACTGCTTTCAGAACCAGGTATGGCCATTACGAGTTTATAGTTATGTCGTTTGGTTTGACAAATGCTCCAGCTGTGTTTATGGCTTTGATGAACCGTGTGTTTAAGAAATATCTTGATGAGTTTGTGATAATTTTTATTGATGATATTCTGATATATTCGAAGAATCTGATTGATTATTCTGAGCATTTGAGAACTGTGTTGAAGACTCTGAGATCTGAGAAACTGTATGCTAAACTATCGAAATGAGAGTTTTGGCTTAAACAAGTTGTATTTCTTGGACATATAATATACAGAAATGGTATAGCTGTTGATCCAAGTAAAGTCGAGGCAGTGATCAATTGGTCGAGACCAACATCTGTTCCTGAGATACGTAGTTTTATGGGTTTGGCTGGGTATTATCGTTGTTTCATCAAAGACTTTTCCAGTATTGTTAAGCCGATTACTCAGTTAACTCAGAAGAATGCTCCATTTATCTGGTCTGAAGCCTGTGAATCCAGTTTTCTTGAGTTGAAGAAACGACTGACCAGTGCACCAGTCTTGACGATTCCTTCAGGTACTGGTGGTTTCACTGTTTATTGTGATGCATCTCATCGAGGATTGGGGTGTGTTTTTATGCAGCGAGGGCATGTGATTGCTTATGCCTCGAGACAGTTGAAGCCTCACGAGACTAGATATCCGATTCATGATCTTGAATTAGCCGCCATCATATTTGCTTTGAAGATTTGGCGACATTATCTGTATGGAGAACAGTTTGAAATCTATTCTGATCTCAAGAGTCTGAAATATTTGTTTTCACATTCAGAACTGAATATGAGACAGCGGAGATGGCTTGATTTGCTGAAAGATTTTGATTGTGAGATTAGATACTATCCGGGGAAATCGAATGCAGCAGCTGATGCATTGAGTCGAAAGGTATGTTCTTTATCTCTATCGACGATTGGTGTATCTCATTTGATTGAAGACTGTTGTTGTTCTGGATTAGTATTTGATACGAATTATCAGCCCCTGCGACTTTATCAAATTCGAGTTGAACTAGAGTTACTTTTGAGAATTAAAGATGCTCAGAAACTTGATCAGAATGTGCATAATTCGATTGAGAAAGTCCGATCAGGGCATGTATCTGAATATCAAGTTCGAGATGATCTTCTTTATGTTCACAATCGCCTTGTAGTGCCTGATATTTCTGATGTGCGTCAACAACTACTGAAAGAGGCGCATTGTAGCCGTTATAGCATTCATCCTGGTGGTAGGAAGATGTACAATGATCTGAAGGCTCATTATTGGTGGAAACAAATGAAGACAGATATCACTGATTTTGTAGCTCGATGTCTTAATTGCCAGTAGGTGAAAGCTGAAAGAAAGAAACCGCCTGGTTTGTTACAGAGTTTGTCCGTGCCTGAATGGAAATGAGATCATATCTCCATGGACTTTGTGACGAGATTACCTCGATCTTCTAGAGGTTGTGATGCTATCTGGGTGATTATTGATAGATTGACGAAATCAGCGTGTTTTATTCCGTATCGCATGACGTATAGACACAACCAGATGGCAAAGATTTATGTCCGAGAAGTTGTCAGATTGCACGGAGTGCCAAAATCTATCGTATCAGATCGTGATCCTCAATTTACATCTCACTTTTGGCACAGCTTACAGAGTGCTTTGGGTACTCAGTTACACTTGAGCACAACCTATCATCCACAGACAGACGGACAGTCTGAGCATACCATTCAGACATTGGAGGATATGTTGAGAGCTGTAGTGCTTGATTTTGGCAATAGTTGGCAAGATTCACTACCACTTTGTGAATTCTCGTACAACAACAGCTATCAATCGAGTATTGGAATGGCTCTGTTTGAAGCTTTATATGGAAGAAAGTGTCAATCTCCTCTGTACTGGGATGATATTTCTGAGGTACCTGATACTGGACCTGATATGATTCGAGATATGACCGAACAAGTAAAGCTTATTCAGAAAAGAATGAAGACAGCTCAAGACAGACAAGCGAAGTATGCCAATGTTCGACGTCGACCTTTGTCTTTTGAACAGGGGATCGTGTATTTTTGAATATTTCTCCGTTCAGAGGCACCGTACGATTTGGCAAGCGAGGGAAGTTGTCTCCACGCTACATTGGTCCGTATGAAATTCTGGAGAAAATAGGCAATCTTGCCTATCGATTAGCTCTTCCTCCGGCTTTATCTGGGATACATGATGTCTTTCATGTATCGATGCTTCGGAAATATCTTGCTGATGAATCTCATGTGCTTCAATCTGATGAGGCTGAACTCGACGAAACTTTGAGTTATTTCGAAAAACCAATTCAGATTCTTGATCGAAAAGAGAAGCAACTACGAACGAAGATTATTCCACTTGTGAAAGTTTAGTGGAGTCGTCATGGTATTGAAGAAGCAACTTGGGAGACTGAATCAGATATGATGCAACGATTTCCAGAGATATTTCAATGATGTGAGTCTTCTTTAGTTTTCTGTTATCTGATATATATGTTATATGATCTGTTGATACTATTTGAGATTTCGAGGACGAAATCGTGTCTTAGTGGGGGAGAATTGTAACGCCCGAAATTATTTAATTTTGATCCGAGAATATTTAATTTGGGAATATTTGGGGTTTTGATTTAAATTCTAATATTCTTAAATTATTTAGGATTAAAATTGAATGAATTGAGAAATTGAGGGGTGAATTGCAATTATGGAAGTCTTGAGGGGCTAAAGTGCAAAATCTTGAATTTTAATTGGATACTTGTTATTTTTAGAAGGATGCACGTGTGAGTTATGCCATTCCCTCAGAATTTTCAGAGATAAGAACCGTGAGAACAGAGCAACCGATTTCCTTCTTCTTCCTTTGTGAATTTGATTTTCAAATTGCCGTATCTTTTGATCCGGTTATCCGATTTTGATTCCGAAAGATGTTCTGGAATCCTTGCAACAAGACCTTCGATTTGATGTAAGTTTTATCTTAGTTCATCATGATTTGGGAATTTGAAATTGACAGAGATCAGAAGTTTGTATGGAATGGTGTTGATGAGTTTCTATACCTTGTTTTATTGAAGTTGGGTTGAGGAATGATTGTTGTATCATGTTCTTATGATTTCCCAGCTATGATTCGATCTATATATCTGCTGATATGCTGAGTTTGGACTGATATACAGTTGATATGAATGTTAGAATGTTATAGTTGCGTTCGGGATTGCCGAGTTTATACCGATATGCCGTCGAACTTATGATTTGAAGTGTTTTACTATCTTATGCTTGAGCTGCTATTGAGATGAGCTTAAGCTGATGTTCTTTGGCAATTGTGTTGTGGTTTCAGCTTATAAACAAGGGCCATCGAGCTTGAGAACGTCGACTTTGAACCGATAGAAGAAAACACAAGGTTGGTAGCGTTTTGCCTTGAAGTTTGGGTTGAAAATTGAGCAGATTTTGAGATAGGTTTATGGTTGATACTTGTACAGATTTTGACAAGCTAGAAGACACCTTAAACCTCACATTTGAAAGGTAAAAGTGGACTACTACTTGAATGAGATTAAAACTCGAGATGGTTTGTATCGAGTTCCCTAAATCACATACTTATTTGCTTAATTGCTTTTATATGCTTTTCTATTATTTGGTGAATGAGTCTTTGATGTTAACGAATGCTTCTATGATGATATACATTGCATTCATTTTGCAAGACTTATTCCTTGATTTTGAAATGAACGAAAACGTTCGAATAGACGATTTGAGGGATTATATATCTATGGCATGGGTGGTTGACGTAGCCTAGCGTCTGAAGTGCATATATAGTGGCTTCAAAGTCTAGAGAAGTAAGATAAGTAGTCCCACCTCGATCGGGAGAGTCGGTGGTTAGCTATGATATCTTCTTCTCGGGATCCCAATTGACGAAATGAGAGAGTTCTTGAATAAACCTTGTTTTTAAAACATGCATTGTTTTTATTTATATCATGAGCTTGATATATGCTGTATATGCGTGTTTAGTTGCTTTTACTGGGAAATGTATTTCTCACCGGAGTTATCCGGCTATTGTTGTGTTGTATGTGTCATGGCAATAGGCGGGAGTGAAACCAGGCAAAAGTGAACTTGAAGAACAAGGGATGAGGAGAATAGAGTGATGATCCGGATTATAAGTCAAGTTTGTTGTCAACTTTATGTTCAGAACAAGAGTGGATGTATGAACTTTTGGAGTTGAGTTATTGTCTAGAGTTTCTACTCTTTGGCTTTGTATTATAGCTTGAACTAATAGTGTAAACTCCAATTTGAGATATGTTTATGCTCTTGTTAATGACTTCATCTACCTTGTCTATTACATGTTGGATGTTGTATGAGATTTTTTTAGAATTGGTATAGATGATTGAGAATGTTTTCTAGGCTCAGAAAAGGGTGAGATTTGCTGCAAATTTTTTTGCCCAGGACCGCGCCCGAGCTGTAGAAAAGTGCAGCTCGCGTGCAGCCTCGAGCTGCACCTCTGTTTTGAGTAAAATAGGGTGCGCTCGCGCGGCACTTTTTAGCCGCGCGAGCGCAGCTCAATTTTAATTTTTTTTTTAATTTTCTTTCCCTTTTCTTTATAGCTTAATGATAGATTTAATTCATGTATTATGGATTAACTTTGAGATTGAGAGATTATGAATTGGGTCATCACAACAGGTTGTATCAGAGCGAGAAAATTCTGGACTAAGATAGATAGCGAGTGGGGTAGATCGATTCTTCTTCCTTGCTTACTTATTTATTATGACTATGATTTAATTACATGATTGAATTACATGTTATAAATGCTAGCATGTTTTACTTTCAAGTATTTTATTATAGGATGTTGTATTTATTTTATTTGAAAATATGATTTATGATGATTAAAGACGCATGCTTATTGCACTATCTGACATGATAAAAGCATGTGATCTGTTGTTTACGACATGCTACCTGATTATCTGAGTTGATTGGAAGCATGTGCTATCTAAATACCTTGATTATTTATTTACGAGTGAATCAGAACCGAGTCTTGATCAGAGGTAAGATGATCAGAGGAGGACTGAAATAGATTTGATGATTATGGTATTCTAAACCTTTTGATAATCAGATATGTCTCGACGACCAGGCCGACCTCCTCTCAGACCACAGGTTCCTACTCCTAGGCCAGAGCAGACAGTGCATCCTTTTCCTGAACAAACAGTGGTACCTTCGACAGTGCCTCAAGTTACTGCAATTCCAAGTAATGAACAGGGAAGTACCTCTCGAGATATGATGGATATGTCTGCTACACCAATGGAAACGTTGTTGAAGCCGCCAACCTTAAAACGTACTGAGAATGCAGTCGAATGTGAAGGATGGCTTGATGATATGGAAATGTTGTTTGATTCACTTGACTATGGTGATGAGCGGAGAGTCAGACTGATTGGGCACCAACTGCATGAGGTTGTGAAGAGCTGGTGGTTCACGACTAAGAAGGCTCTGGAGCGTAGAGGAATAGTACTTACCTGGACAGTCTTCAAAACTGAATTCTATCAACGATTCTTTTCGGTGTCTTACCGCAAAGATAATGGTGCAGAGTTTGCTAATCTGAAGTAGAGAAATTTGAATATTGAAGACTATGTTGCAAAATTCTCTACATTGCTACGTTTTGCCCCACAAGTTGCCAACAGTGATGAGGCTATGGCTGATCAGTTCATTAATGGACTGAATCCAGAGGTATTTACTTTGGTGAACACAAGGCGACCAAATACATTTGCTGATGCCTTGACCATTGCCAAAGGAGCAGAAGCTGGTTTGATACAACAACGAGGAGCTTTGTATTATGTTCAACCTCCGAGATAGCCACAATATTCAGCTCCAATTTCACAACAACCTCCTCGGTTTGAAAGCGGTGGCAGTAGCAGTGGCAAGAATAAATTTTGGCAAGCTCGAGAAAAGCAGTTTAAGAGGTCTGGGAGAAGTTCTTTGAGTTCGAGTGGGTCAAAACCGAAGTCTGGCATGGTTTGTAACAGTTGTGGTGGAAGTCATCCGACTGATCAGTGCCGAGGCGTATTTGGGAGTTGCCATATATGCCATCAGCCGGGACATTTTGCGAGAGTGTGCCCTCAAAGGGGTTCAGGACAGTCACGAGGTACAGAGTCATCACGATCAGTGGCTCAACCTGCGAGGCAAGCCTCATCTATCCATTTCTTCCAACCACCACACCCACAGCAACAACCAAGGCCAAAAGGGAGTCAGACAGGTAGCCAGCCTTCGAGACAACAGGCTCATGTCTTTGCACTGATAGAGGAACAGGCACAGGGAGCACCGGATGATGTTATTGCAGGTAACTATTCTCTTTATGGTTATCCTGCCTATGTATTGATAGATACAGGTGCATCCCATACATTTATCTCTGAACGGTTTGTGTCATTACATGCTTTGCCTGCTGAATCTTTACATGTTGTTGTATCTGTCTCTTCTCCTTTGGGGAGAGGTCTTATATCAATTCAGATAGTTAAGAATTGTTTATTATAGTATGACGGTAATAAAATAGAGATAGATTGTATTGTGCTTGGTTTGTCTGATTTTGACTGCATTATTGGAATTTATATGCTAACCAAGTACAGAGCTACCGTAGAATGTTTTCAGAAAGTGGTGAGGTTCAGAACTGAGATAGCTAGAGAATGGAAGTTTTATGGTAAGGGTTCTCGTGCTAAGATTCCTAATTTCTGTATTATCTATGACCCGAATTTTGCAGAAAGGAGCGGAGGGATTTATTGTTTATACAGTAGATGTTTTAAAAGCTAGCCCGAATCTGGCTGATTTGCCAGTGGTTAGTGAATTTGTGGATGTTTTCCCTGATGAGATTCCAGGACTACCTCCGTATCGTGAGATTGATTTAAACATAGAACTGATGTCAGGTACTGCACCGATTTCGAAAGAACCTTTTCGAATGGCACCAGTTGAACTGAAAGAGTTTAAGAATCAGTTGGAAGATTTACTGGCCAAGGGATACATTCGACCCAATGTTTCTCCTTGGGGTGCTCCAGTATTGTTTGTCAGAAAGAAAAACGGTTCAATGAGATTGTGTATCGATTACCGGCAACTGAATAAGGCAACGGTAAAGAACAAATACCCTTTGCCTCGTATTGATGATTTATTTGATCAGTTGCAGGGTTCTTTTGTGTATTCCAAGATCGATCTGAGATCTGGATACCATCAGCTGAGAGTTAGGGATTCTGATATTCCAAAAACTGCTTTCAGAACCAGGTATGGCCATTACGAGTTTATAGTTATGTCGTTTGGTTTGACAAATGCTCCAGCTGTGTTTATGGCTTTGATGAACCGTGTGTTTAAGAAATATCTTGATGAGTTTGTGATAATTTTTTTTGATGATATTCTGATATATTCGAAGAATCTGATTGATTATTCTGAGCATTTGAGAACTGTGTTGAAGACTCTGAGATCTGAGAAACTGTATGCTAAACTATCGAAATGAGAGTTTTGGCTTAAACAAGTTGTATTTCTTGGACATATAATATACAGAAATGGTATAGCTGTTGATCCAAGTAAAGTCGAGGCAGTGATCAATTGGTCGAGACCAACATCTGTTCCTGAGATACGTAGTTTTATGGGTTTGGCTGGGTATTATCGTTGTTTCATCAAAGACTTTTCCAGTATTGTTAAGCCGATTACTCAGTTAACTCAGAAGAATGCTCCATTTATCTGGTCTGAAGCCTGTGAATCCAGTTTTCTTGAGTTGAAGAAACGACTGACCAGTGCACCAGTCTTGACGATTCCTTCAGGTACTGGTGGTTTCACTGTTTATTGTGATGCATCTCATCGAGGATTGGGGTGTGTTTTTATGCAGCGAGGGCATGTGATTGCTTATGCCTCGAGACAGTTGAAGCCTCACGAGACTAGATATCCGATTCATGATCTTGAATTAGCCGCCATCATATTTGCTTTGAAGATTTGGCGACATTATCTGTATGGAGAACAGTTTGAAATCTATTCTGATCTCAAGAGTCTGAAATATTTGTTTTCACATTCAGAACTGAATATGAGACAGCGGAGATGGCTTGATTTGCTGAAAGATTTTGATTGTGAGACTAGATACTATCCGGGGAAATCGAATGCAGCAGCTGATGCATTGAGTCGAAAGGTATGTTCTTTATCTCTATCGACGATTGGTGTATCTCATTTGATTGAAGACTGTTGTTGTTCTGGATTAGTATTTGATACGAATTATCAGCCTCTGCGACTTTATCAAATTCGAGTTGAACCAGAGTTACTTTTGAGAATTAAAGATTCTCATAAACTTGATCAGAATGTGCAGAATTCGATTGAGAAAGTCCGATCAGGGCATGTATCTGAATATCAAGTTTGAGATGATCTTCTTTATGTTCACAATCGCCTTGTAGTGCCTGATATTTCTGATGTGCGTCAACAACTACTGAAAGAGGCGCATTGTAGCCGTTATTGCATTCATCCTGGTGGTAGGAAGATGTACAATGATCTGAAAGCTCATTATTGGTGGAAAAAAATGAAGACAGATATCACTGATTTTGTAGCTCGATGTCTTAATTGCTAGCAGGTGAAAGCTGAAAGAAAGAAACCACCTGGTTTGTTACAGAGTTTGTCCGTGCCTGAATGGAAATGAGATCATATCTCCATGGACTTCGTGACGAGATTACCTCGATCTTCTAGAGGTTGTGATGCTATCTGGGTGATTATTGATAGATTGACGAAATCAGCGTGTTTTATTCCATATCGCATGACGTATAGACACAACCAGATGGCAGAGATTTATGTCCGAGAAGTTGTCAGATTGCACGGAGTGCCAAAATCTATCGTATCAGATCGTGATCCTTGATTTACATCTCACTTTTGGCACAACTTAAAGAGTGCTTTGGGTACTCAGTTACATTTGAGCACAGCCTGTCATCCACAGATAGACGGACAGTCTGAGCGTACCATTCAGACATTGGAGGATATGTTGAGAGCTATAGTGCTTGATTTTGGCACTAGTTGGCAAGATTCACTACCACTTTGTGAATTCTCGTACAACAACAGCTATCAATCGAGTATTGGAATGGCTCTGTTTGAAGCTTTATATGGAAGAAAGTGTCTATCTCCTCTTTAATGGGATGATATTTCTGAGGTACCTGATACTGGACCTGATATGATTCGAGATATAACCGAACAAGTAAAGCTTATTCAGAAAAGAATGAAGACAGCTCAAGACAGACAAGCGAAGTATGCCAATGTTCGACGTCGACCTTTGTCTTTTGAACAGGGGGATCGTGTATTTCTGAAGATTTCTCCGTTCAGAGGCACCGTACGATTTGGCAAGCAAGGGAAGTTGTCTCCACGCTACATTGGTCCGTATGAAATTTTGGAGAAAATAGGCAATCTTGCCTATCGATTAGCTCTTCCTCCGGCTTTATCTGGGATACATGATGCCTTTCATGTATCGATGCTTCGGAAATATCTTGCTGATGAATCTCATGTGCTTCAATCTGATGAGGCTGAACTCGACGAGACTTTGAGTTATTTCGAAAAACCAATTCAGATTCTTGATCGAAAAGAGAAGCAACTACGAACGAAGATTATTCCACTTGTGAAAGTTTAGTGGAGTCGTCATGGTATTGAAGAAGCAACTTGAGAGACTGAATCAGATATGATGCAACGATATCCAGAGATATTTCAATGATGTGAGTCTCCTTTAGTTTTCTGTTATCTGATATATATGTTATATGATCTGTTGATACAATTTGAGATTTCGAGGACGAAATTGTGTCTTAGTGGGGGAGAATTGTAACGCCCGGAATTATTTAATTTTGATCCGAGAATATTTAATTTGGGAATATTTGGAGTTTTGATTTAAATTCTAATATTCTTAAATTATTTAGGATTAAAATTGAATGAATTGAGAAATTGAGGGCTGAATTGCAATTATGGAAGTCTTAAGGGGCTAAAGTGCAAAATCTTGAATTTTAATTGGATACTTGTTATTTTTAGAAGGATGCACGTGTGAGTTATGTCATTCCCTCAGAAATTTCAGAGATAAGAACCGTGAGAACAGAGCAACCGATTTCCTTCTTCTTCCTTTGTGAATTTGATTTTCAAATTGTCGTATCCTTTGACCCGGTTATCCGATTTCGATTCCGAAAGATGTTCTGGAATCCTTGCAACATAACCTTCGATTTGATGTAAGTTTTCTCTTAGTTCATCATGATTTGGGAATTTGAAATTGACAGAGATCATATGAAATGGTGTTGATGAGTTTCTATACCTTGTTTTATTGAAGTTGGGTTGAGGAATGATTGTTGTATCATGTTCTTATGATTCGATCTGTATATCTGCTGATATGCTGAGTTTGGACTGATATACAATTGATATGAATGTTAGAATGTTATAGTTGCGTTCGGGATTGCCGAGTTTATACCGATATGCCGTCGAACTTATGATTTGAAGTGTTTTACTATCTTATGCTTGAGCTGCTATTGAGATGAGCTTAAGCTGATGTTCTTTGGAAATTGTGTTTTGGTTTCAGCTTATAAACAAGGGCCATCGAGCTTGAGAACGTCGACTATGAACCGATAGAAGAAAACACAAGGTTGGTAGCATTTTGCCTTGAAGTTTGGGTTGAAAATTGAGCAGATTTTGAGATAGGTTTATGGTTGATACTTGTCTAGATTTTGACAAGCTAGAAGACACCTTAAACCTCACATTTGAAAGGTAAACGTGGACTACTACTTGAATGGGATTACAACTCGAGATGGTTTGTATCGAGTTTTCTAAATCATATACTTATTTGCTTAATTGCTTTTATATGCTTTTCTATGATTTGGTGAATGAGTCTTTGATGTTAACGAATGCTTCTATGATGATATATGTTGCATTCATTTTGCAAGACTTATTCCTTGATTTTGAAATGAACGGAAATGTTCGAATAGACGATTTGAGGGATTATATATGTATGGCCTGGGTGGTTGACGTAGCCTAGCGTCTGAAGTGCATATATAGTGGCTTCAAAGTCTAGAGAAGTAAGATAAGTAGTCCTACCTCGATCGGGAGAGTTGGTGGTTAGCTATGATATCTTCTTCTCGGGATCCCAATTGACGAAATGAGAGAGTTCTTGAATAAACCTTGTTTTTAAAACATGCATTGTTTTTATTTATATCATGAGCTTGATATATGTTGTATATGCATGTTTAGTTGCTTTTACTGGGAAATGTATTTCTCACCGGAGTTATCCGGCTATTGTTGTGTTGTATGTGTCATGGCAATAGGCGGGAGAGGAACCGGGCAAAAGCGAACTTGAAGAACAAGGGATGAGGAGAATAGAGTGATGATCCGGATTAGAAGTCAAGTTTGTTGTCAACTTTATGATCAGAACAAGAGTGGATGTTTGAACTTTTGGAGTTGAGTTATTGTCTAGAGTTTCTACTCTTTGACTTTGTATTATAGCTTGAAGTAATAGTGTAAACTCCAATTTGAGATATGTTTATGCTCTTGTTAATGACTTCATCTACCTTGTCTATTACATGTTGGATGTTGTATGAGATTTTTTTAGACTTGGTATAGATGATTGAGAATGTTTTCTAGGCTCAGAAAAGGGAGAGATTTGCTGCAAATTTTTCTGCCCAGGACCGCGCCCGAGCTACAGAAAAGAGCAGCTCGCGCGCAGCCCCGAGCTGCACCTGTGTTTTGAGTAAAACAAGGTGCGCTCGCGCGGCACTTTTTAGCCACGCGAGCGCAGCTCAATTTTTAAATATTTTTTTTTATTTTCTTTCCCTTTTCTTTATAGCTTAATGATAGACTTAATTCATGTATTATGGATTAACTTTGAGATTGAGAGATTAATAATTGGGTCATCACAGTTATTGTAGTGTAAATTTAGTTATACTATAATGTAATCCTAGTGTAATTTTAGTTATACTATAGTGTAATGCTAGTATTATTTCAGTTATAGTATTATTGTAGTGTAAATTTAGTTATACTATAGTGTAAACCTAGTGTAATTTTAGTTATACTATAGTGTAATGCTAGTGTTATTTTTGTTATACTATAGGGTTATTGTAGTGTAAATTTAGTTATACTATAGTATAAACCTAGTGTAATTTTAGTTATACTATAGTGTAATGCTAGTGTTATTTTAGTTATATACTAAAGTGTAATCCTAGTGTAATTTTAGTTTTATTATAGTGTAATTCTAGTGTTATTTTAGTTATACTATAGTGTTATTGTAGTGTAAATTTAGTTATACTATAGTGTAATCCTAGTGTTATTTTACTTATAATATAGTCTAATGCTAGTGTTATTTTAGTTATACTATAGTGTTATTGTAGTGTAAATTTAGTTATACTATAGTGCAAAACTAGTGGAATTTTAGTTATACTATAGTGTAATGCTATTGTTATTTTAGTTATACTATAGTGTTATTGTATTGTAAATTTAGTAATACTATAGTGTAATCCTAGTGTAATTTTAGTTATACTATAGCGTAATTACAGTGTTATTTTAGTTATCATATAATGTTATTGTAGTGTAAATTTAGTTACACTATAGTGTAAACTTAGTGTAATTTTAGTCATACTATAGTGTAATGCTAGTGTTATTTTAGTTATACTATAGTGTTATTGTAGTGTAAATTTAGTTATACTATAGTGTAATCCTAGTGTAATTTTAGTTATACTATTGTGACGACCCGAGTTCTAATCTCTCATTTAATCAAATAATCATAATTAATAGTCAAGGAATCAAAGACTAAACAAAGTAAAAATAATTTTTTATTTTTTTTTAAAAACAGAGCACCTCGCCCGATCGGTAAAAAACTACCGATTGAGCGAGCACAAAGGCCCAACTCTCGGGTGCAACAAAATGGTGGCCTCGCTCGATCTGCAACAATTCACCGATCGAGCGAGCCACAATCTTCAAGTTTTCTGTCCCTGCACTAATGGCCTCGCTCGATCCGTGATAATTCACCGATCGAGCGAGAGCATTTTCCAGAAAAAGAACAGAAGAACTTTTGCTGTCAAAAACGAGTTCCTTCATGCATTTTTCATCCAATATCTACTCATACAAAACCTATTCAAATATCATAAGCCAACATGCATTCTCACATGATAAAGTTGATAGAATTGAATCATCACAATGTCTTAAAATCATCTCAATATAAACACATGAACCATAGAAGATTCATTATGATAGTAAAAACATTAAGCTACAACAACATGTTGTCTCAAGGATTTACACATCTTTCCAAATCCTATATACATAAACAAGACAACAACTTATTATCAGCAAATCTTGGTACAAGTAGCTATAACATAATCATTTTATGACATTCAACACTTTCATTGACAGCTCACTCAAACCATCTAAACTCGGATCATCACGCTATTCTTCTTATCCCTTGTTCTTCAAGTTCACTTTTGCCCGGTTCCACTCCCGCCTATTGCCATGAAACATACAACACAACAATAGCCGGATAACTCCGGTGAGAAATAGATTTCCCAGTAAAAGAAACTAAACATGCATATAAAACATATATCAAACTCATGATATAAATAAAGACAATGCATGTTTTAAAACAAGGTTCATCTCTTATCTCGTCGGTTGGGATCCCGAGAAGAATATATCATAGCTAACCACCGACTCTCCCAATCGAGGTGGGGCTACTTATCTTACTTCTCTAGACTTTGAAGCCACTACATATGCATTTCAGACGCTAGGCTATGTCAACCACCCAGGCCATACATATATAATCCCTCAAATCGTCTATTTGAACGTTTCCGTTTATTTCAAAATCAAAGAATAAGTATTTAAAGATGAATGCAATATATATCATCACAAGATCATTCATTAACATCTAATACTCATTCAATAAATCATAGAAGAGCATAGAAAAGCAATTAAGTAAATAAGTATGTGATTTAGGTAACTCGATACAAACCATCTCGAGTTATAGTCTCATTCAAGTAGTAGTCCACTTTTACCTTTCAAATGTGATGTGTATGATGTCTTCAAACTGTCCAAAGCTGTACAATAAACTATTATAAGCCTTGACCCAAAATCTGCTCAAAACCATACAACTCTATTGTAGAATAGCTTCAAACCTTGCTTCAATTCTCTACCGGTTTGAAGTCAACGTTCTCAAGCTCGATGTGTCCTGTTTATACACTGAAATCATAGCATACAACCAAGGAATCATCAGCTAAGACTCAGCTCAATAACAGTTCAAGAACAAGATAGCAAAACACTTCAAATCAAAAGTTCGACGGCATATCGGTATAAACTCGGCAATCAAAACTCAACCGTAACCATTCTAACATTCATATCAGCTGTATAGGATTCAAAAACCAGCATAATCCTCAATATATCAGCAACATATACATCAAATAGTGGCTGAGAAATCATAAGAACATGATACAACAATCATTCCTCAACCCAACTTCAATATAACAAAGTATAGAAGCTCATCAACCTCAATTCACAACACAATTTTGATAACTACCATTTTCGAATTCTCAAACCCTGATGAACTGAAATAAAACTTACAACAAATCGAAGATCTCGTTGCAAGGATTCCAGAACATTTTTCGGAATCAAAATCGGATATCCGGATCTCAAGATATCTCAATTTGAAGATGAAGATGGCAAAGAAAAGCAAAGGAATCGGTTTGCTCTGTTCTTGTCTCAACAACTCTGATAAAATTTAATATTACACGTGAATGCTAAACCAATTAACAAGTGTCCCATTCAAAATAAGGATTTTGCACTTTGGTCCTCCAATTCTTGCTTCTCTTCAATTCAGTCCTCAATTTCTCATTTCATTCAATTTCAATCCTAAATAATTTAAGAATATTAGAATTTAAATAAAAACTCCAAATATTTACAAATTAAATATTCTCGAATTAAAATTAAATAATTTCGGGCATTACAATTCTCTCCCACTAAGACACGATTTCGTCCTCGAAATCTCAAGTACGAACAACACATAAGATATATCAGATAACAGAAAACTAAAGGAGACTCACATTATTGAAATATCTCTGGAAAACGTTTCCTCATATCTGATTCTGTCTCCCAAGTTGCTTCTTCAATACCATGACGATTCCACTGAACTTTCACAAGTGGAATAATCTTTGTTCGTAGTTGCTTCTCTTTTCGATCAAGAATCTGAATTGGTTTTTCGAAATAACTCAAAGTCTCGTCGTGTTCAGCCTCATCAGATTGAAGCACATGAGATTCATCAGCAAGATATTTTGAAGCATCGATACATGAAAGACATCATGTATTCCAGATAAAGCCGGAGGAAGAGCTAATCGATAGGCAAGATTGCTTATTTTCTCCAGAATTTCATACGGACCAATGTAGCATGGAGACAACTTCCCTTGCTTGCCAAATCGTACGGTGCCTCTGAACGGAGAAATCTTCAGAAATACACGATCCCCCTGTTCAAAAGACAAAGGTCGACGTCAAATATTGGCATACTTCGCTTGTCTGTCCTGAGCTGTCTTCATTCTTTTCTGAATAAGCTTTACCTGTTCTGTCATATCTCGAATCATATCAGGCCCAATGTCAGGTACTTCAGAGATATCATCCCAATAAAGAGCAGATCGACATTTTCTACCATACAGAGCTTCAAATGGAGCCATCTCAATACTCAATTGATAGCTGTTGTTGTACGAGAATTCACAAAGTGGTAGTGATTCTTGCCAACTAGTGCCAAAATCAAGCACTACAGCTCTCAACATGTCCTCCAATGTCTGAATGGTATGCTCAGACTGTCCGTCTGTTTGTGGATGATACGCTGTGCTCAAGTGTAGCTGAGTACCCAAAGAATTCTGTAAGCTGTACCAAAAATGAGATGTAAATCGAGGATCACGATCTGATACCATAGACTTCGGCACTCCATGTAATCTGACAACTTCTCGGACATAAAGTTCTGTCATCTGATCGTGTCGATATGTCATATGATAAGGAATAAAACACGCTGACTTCGTTAATCTGTCGATAATCACCCAGATAGCATCGCAACCTCTAGAAGATCGAGGTAACTTCGTCACGAAGTTCATGGAAATATGATCCCATTTCCATTCTGGCACTGATAAACTCTGTAACAAACCAGGCGATTTCTTCCTTTCAGCCTTCACTAGTTGGCAATTAAGGCATCGAGACACAAAATCAGTAATATCAGACTTCATTGATTTCCACCAATATCGAGTCTTCAAATCTTTATACATCTTCCTACCTCCAGGATGAATGCTATATCGACTACAATGCGCCTCTTTCAGTAGTTGTTGTCTCACATCAGATATATCAGGCACTATAAGGCGATTATGAACATAAAGAAGATCATCTTGAACCTGATATTCAGACACATGCCCTGACCGGACTTTCTCAATTGAATTCTGCACACTCTGATCAAGTTTCTGAGCTTCTCTAATTCTCAAAAGTAACTCTGGTTCAACTTGAATTTGATAAAGTCGCAGAGGCTGATAATTCGTATTAAATACTAATCCAGAACAACAACAGTCTTCAATCAAATGAGATACACCAATCGTCGATAGAGATAAAGAATATACCTTTCGACTCAATGCATCAGCTACTGCATTCGATTTCCCCAGATAGTATCTAATCTGACAATCAAAATCTTTCAGCAAATCAAGCCATCTCCGTTGTCTCATATTCAATTTTGACTGTGAAAACAAATATTTCAGACTCTTGTGATCAGAATAGATTTCAAACTGTTCCCCGTACAGATAATGTCGCCAAATCTTCAAAGCAAATACAATGGCGGCCAATTCAAGATCATGAATCAGATATCTGGTCTCGTGAGGCTTCAACTATCGTGAGGCATAAGCAATCACATGCCCTCGCTGCATCAATACACATCCCAAACCTCGATGAGATGCATCATAATAAACAGTGAAACCACCAGTAGCAGAAGGAATCGTCAAGACTGGTGCACTGGTCAGTCGTTTCTTCAACTCAAGAAAACTGGATTCACAAGCTTCAGACCAGAAAAAAGGAGCATTCTTCTGAGTCAACTGAGTAATTTCCTTCGCAATACTGGAAAAATCTTTAATGAATCGACGATAATACCCAGCCAAACTCATAAAACTACGTATCTCAGGAACAAATGTTGGTCTCGATCAACTGATCACTGCCTCGACTTTACTTGGATCAACAGCTATACCATTTCCGGATATAATATGTCCAAGAAAAACAACCTGTTTCAGCCAAAACTCACATTTTGACATTTAGCATACAGTTTCTCAGATCTCAGAGTCTTCAACACAGTTCTCAAATGCTCAGAATGATCAATCAAATTCTTCGAATATATCATAATATCATCAATAAAAATAATCACGAAGTCATCAAGATATTTCTGAAACACACGGTTCATTAAAGCCATAAACACAGATGGAGCATTCGTCAGACCAAACGGCATAACTATAAACTCATAATGGCCATACCTGGTTCTGAAAGCGGTTTTTGGAATATCAGAATCCCCAACTCTCAGCTGATTGTATCCAGATCTCAGATCGATCTTGGAATACATAGAAGAACCCTGCAACTTGTCAAATAAATCATCAATACGAGGCAAAGGGTATTTGTTCTTTACCGTTGCCTTGTTCAGTTGCCGGTAGTCAATGCACAATCTCATTGAACCTTCTTTCTTTCTGACAAACAACACTGGAGTACCCCAAGGAGAAACACTGGGTCGAATGTATCCCTTGGCCAGTAAATCTTCCAACTGCTCTTTCAACTCTTTCAATTCAACTGGTGACATTCGATAATGTGCTTCCGAAATCGGTGCTGTACCTGGCATCAGTTCTATGTTTAAATCAATCTCACGGTACGGAGGTAGTCCTGGAATCTCATCAGGAAAAACATCCGCAAATTCACTAACCACTGGAAAGTCAGCCAGGTTTGGGCTAGCTTTCAAAACATCAACTGCATAAACAATAAATCCCTCCGCTCCTTTCTGCAAAAGTCGGGTCATGGATAATAAAGAAATCAGAGGAATCTTAGCACGAGAACCCTTACCATAAAACTTCCATTCTCCAGCCATCTCAGGTCTGAACCTCACCACTTTCTGAAAACAGTCCACGGTAGCTCTGTACTTGGTTAGCATATCAATTCCGATAATGCAGTCAAAATCAGACAAACCAAGCACAATACAATCTATCTCTATTTCATTACCATTGTACTGTAATAAACAATCCTTAACTGCCTGAATTGATATAAGACCTCTCCCCAAAGGAGAAGAGACAGATACAACAACAGGTAAAGATTCAGCAGGCAAAGCATGTAATGACACAAATCGTTCAGAGATAAATGTATGGGATGCACCTGTATCTATCAATACATAGGCAGGATAACCATAAAGAGAACAGTTACCTGCAATAACATCATCCGATGCTCCCTGTGCCTATTCCTCTGTCAATGCAAAGACATGAGTCTGTTGTCTCGAAGGCTGGCTACCTGTCTGACTTCCTCCTGGCCTTGGTTGTTGCTGTGGGTGTGGTGGTTGGAAGGAATGGACAGATGAGGCTTGCCTCCCAGGTTGAGCCACTGATCATGATGACTCTGTACCTCGTGACTGTCCGGAACCTCTCTGAGGACACACTCTCGCAAAATGTCCTGGCTGATGGCATATATGGCAACTCCCAAATAAGCCTCGGCACTGATTAGTCGGATGACTTCCACCACAACTGTTACAAACCATGCCAGACTTCGGTTTTGACCCACTCGAACTCGAAGAACTGCTCCCAGATCTCTTAAACTGCTTTCCTCGAGCTTGCCAAAATTTCTTCTTGCTACTGCTACTGCCACCACTTTCAAACCGAGGAGGTTGTTGTGAGATTGAAGCTGAATATTGTGGCTGTCTCGGAGGTTGAACAGAATACAAAGCTCCTCGCTGTTGTATCAAACCAGCTTCTGCTCCTTTGGCACTGTTCAAGGCATCAGCAAATGTATTTGGTCGCCTTGTGTTCACCAAAGTAAATACCTCTGGATTCAGTCCATTAATGAACTGATCAGCCATAGCCTCATCACTGTCAGCAACGTGTGGAGCAAAACGTAGCAATGTAGAGAATTTTGCAACATAGTCTTCAATATTCAAATTTCCCTGCTTCAAATTAGCAAACTCTGCACCCTTATATTTGCGGTAAGACACCGAAAAGAATCGTTGATAGAATTCAATTTTGAAGACTGTCCAGGTGAGTACTGTTCCTCTACGCTCCAGTGCCTTCTTAGTCGTGAACCACCAGCTCTTCGCAACCTCATGCAATTGGTGCCCAATCAGTCTGACTCTCCGCTCATCACCATAGTCGTGTGAATCAAACAACATCTCCATATCATCAAGCCATCCTTCACATTCGACTGCATTCTCAGTACCCTTCAGTGTAGGCGGATGGTATGATTGAAAACGTTTGAGCAGTGTTTCCATCGGAGTAGCTGACATATCAGTCATATCTCGAGAAGTACTTCCCTGTTCATTACTCGGAATTGCAGTAGCTTGAGGCACTGTCGGAGGTACTACTGTTTGTTTAGGCAGAGGATGCACTGTCTGCTCTGGCCAAGGAGTAGAAACTTGTGGTCTGAGAGGAGGTCGGCCTGGTCGTCGAGACATATCTGATTATCAAAAGGGTTAGGATACCAGAATCATCAAATTTATTTCAGTCCTCCTCTGATCATCTTACCTCTGATCAAGACTCGGTTCTGATTCAATCGTAAATAAATAATCGAGGTATTCAGATAGCACATGCTTCCAATCGACTCAGATAATCAGGTAGCATGTCGTAAACAACAGATCACATGCTTGTATCATGTCAGATAGTGCAATAAGCATGCATCTTTAATCATTATCAATCATACTTTCAAATAAAATAAATAAAACATCATGTAATAAAATACTTGAAAGTAAAACATGCTAGCATTTATACCATGTAAGTCAAGCATGTAATAAATCATAGCATAATAAACAAGTAAGGAAGAAGAATCGATCTACCCCACTCGCTATCTATCTTAGTCCAGAACTTTTTTGCTCTGATACTACCTGTTATGACGACCCGAGTTCTAATCTCTCATTTAATCAAATCATCATAATTAATAGTCAAGGAATCAAAGACTAAACAAAGAAAATTTTTTTTTTTTTTTTAAAAAAAACAGAGCACCTCGAGTGCAACAAAATGGTGGCCTCGCTCGATCTGCAACAATTCAGCGATCGAGCGAGCCACAATCTTCAAGTTTTCTGTCCCTGCAATAATGGCCTCGCTCGATCCGTGATAATTCACCGATCGAGCAAGAGCATTTTCCAGAAAAAGAACAGAATAGCTTTTTCTGTCAAAAACGAGTACCTTCATGCATTTTTCATCCAATATCAACTCATACAAAACCTATTCAAATATCATAAGCCAACATGCATTCTCACATGATAAAGTTGATAGAATTGAATCATCACAATGCCTTAAAATCATCTCAATATAAACACATGAACCATAGAAGATTCATTATGATAGTAAAAACATTAAGCTACAACAACATGTTGTCTCAAGGATTTACACATCTTTCCAAATCCTATATACATAAACAAGACAACAACTTATTATCAGCAAATCTTGGTACAAGTAGCTATAACATAATCATGTTTATGACATTCAACACTTTCTTTGACAGCTCACTCAAACCATCTAAACTTGGATCATCACGCTATTCTTCTTATCCCTTGTTCTTCAAGTTCGCTTTTGCCCGGTTCCACTCCCGCCTATTACCATGACACATACAACACAACAATAGCCGTATAACTCCGGTGAGAAATAGATTTCCCAGTAAAAGCAACTAAACATGCATATAAAACATATATCAAACTCATGATATAAATAAAGACAATGCATGTTTTAAAACAAGGTTCATCTCTTATCTCGTCGGTTGGGATCCCGAGAAGAAGATATCATAGCTAACCACCGACTCTCCCAATCGAGGTGGGGCTACTTATCTTACTTCTCTAGAATTTGAAGCCACTACATATGCATTTCAGACGCTAGGCTACGTCAACCACCTAGACCATACATATATAATCCCTCAAATCGTCTATTCAAACGTTTCCGTTTATTTCAAAATCAGAGAATAAGTCTTTCAAGATGAATGCAATATATATCATCACAAGAGCATTCATTAACATCTAATACTCATTCAGTAAATCATAAAAGAGCATAGAAAAGCAATTAAGCAAATAAGTATGTGATTTAGGGAACTCGATACAAACCATCTCGAGTTATAGTCCCATTCAAGTAGTAGTCCACTTTTACCTTTCAAATGTTATGTGTATGATGTCTTCAAACTGTCCAAAGCTGTACAATAAACTATTATAAGCCTTGACCCAAAATCTGATCAAAACCATACAACTCTATTGTAGAATATCTTCAAACCTTGCTTCAATTCTCTACCGGTTTGAAGTCGATGTTATCAAGCTCGATGTGTCCTGTTTATACACTGAAATCATAGCATACAACCAAGGAATCATCAGCTAAGACTCAGCTCAATAACAATTCAAGCACAAGATAGCAAAACACTTCAAATCAAAAGTTCGACGGCATATCGGTATAAACTCGGCAATCAAAACTCAACCGTAACCATTCTAACATTCATATCAGCTGTATAGGATTAAAAAACCAGCATAATCCTCAACATATCAGCAACATATACATCTAATAGTGGCTGAGAAATCATAAGAACATGATACAACAATCATTCCTCAACCCAACATCAATATAACAAAGTATAGAAGCTCATCAACCTCAATTCACAACACAATAATGATAACTACCATTTTAGAATTCTCAAACCCTGATGAACTGAAATAAAACTTAAATCAAATCGAAGGTCTCATTTCAAGGATTCCAGAACATTTTTCGGAATCAAAATCGGATATCCGGATCTCAAGATATCTCAATTTGAAGATGAAGATGGCAAAGAAAAGCAAAGGAATCGGTTTGCTCTGTTCTTGTCTCAAAAATTCTGATAAAATTTAATATTACACGTGAATGCTAAACCAATTAACAAGTGTCCCATTCAAAATAAGGATTTTGCACTTTGGTCCTCCAATTCTTGCTTCTCTTCAATTCAGTCCTCAATTTCTCATTTAATTCAATTTCAATCCTAAATAATTTAAGAATATTAGAATTTAAATCAAAACTCAAAATATTCCCAAATTAAATATTCTCGGATTAAAATTAAATAATTCCGGGCATTACAACTATAGTGTAATGCTAGTGTTATTTCAATTATACTATAGTGTTATTGTAGTGTAAATTTAGTTATATTATAGTTAATCCAAGTGTAATTTTAGTTATACTATAATGTAATGATAGTGTTATTTTAGTTATACTATAGTGTTATTGTAGTGTAAATTTAGTTATACTATAGTGTAAACCTAGTATAATTTTAGTTATACTATAGTTTAATGCTAGTGTTATTTTAGTTATACTATAGTGTTATTGTAGTGTAAATTTAGTAAAACTATAGTGTAATCCTAGTGTAATTTTAGGTATACTATAGTGTAATGCTAGTATTATTTCAGATATACTATAGTTAATCCAAGTGTAATTTTAGTTATACTATAATGTAATGCCAGTGTTATTTTACTTATATTATAGTGTTATTGTAGTGAAAATTTAGTTATACTATAGTGTAAACCTAGTGTAATTTTAGTTATACTATAGTGAAATGCTAGTCTTATTTTAGTTATACTATAGTGTTATTGTAGTATAAATTTAGTTATACTATAGTGTAAACCTAGTGTAATTTTAGTTATACTATAATGTAATGATAGTGTTATTTTAGTTATATACTATAGTGTAATCTTAGTGTAATTTTAATTTTATTATAGTGTAATTCTAGTGTTATTTTAGTTATACTATAGTGTTATTGTAGTGTAAATTTAGTTATACTGTAGTGTAATCCTAGTGTAATTTTAGTTATACTTTATACTATAGTCGAATGCTAGTGTTATTTTAGTTATACTATAGTGTTATTGTAGTGTAAATTTAGTTATACAATAGTGTAAACCTATTGTAATTTTAGTTATACTATAGTGTAATGCTAGTGTTATTTTAGTTATACTATAGTGTTATTGTAGTGTAAATTTAGTTATACTATAGTGTAAACCTATTGTAATTTTAGTTATACTATATTGTAATGCTAGTGTTATTTTAGTTATACTATAGTATTATTGTAGTGTAAATTTAGTTATACTATAGTGTAATCCTAGTTTAATTTTAGTTATACTATAGTATAACTAAATTTAAACTAGTGTAATCCTAGTGTAATTTAGTTATACTATAGTGTAATTCTAGTGTTATTTTAGTTATACTATAGTGTTATTGTAGTGTAAATTTAATTACACTATAGTGTAAACCTAGTGTAATTTTAGTTATAATATAGTGTAATTCTAGTGTTATTTTAGTTATACTATAGTGTTATTGTAGTGTAAATTTAGTTACACTATAGTGTAAACCTAGTGTAATTTTAGTTATACTATAGTATAATGCTAGTGTTATTTTAGTTATACTATAGTGTTATTGAAGTGTAAATTTAGTTTTACTATAGTGTAATGCTAGTGTTATTTTAGTTATACTATAGTGTAATCCTAGTGTAATTTTAGTTATTCTATAGTGTAATTCTAGTGTTATTTTAGTTATACTATAGTGTTATTGTAGTGTAAATTTAGTTACACTATAGTGTAAACTTAGTGTAATTTTAGTTATAATATAGTGTAATGTTAATGTTATTTTATGTAACGCCCATAATTATTTAATTTTGATCCGAGAATCTTTAATTTGGGAATATTTGGAGTTTTGATTTAAATTCTAATATTCTTAAATTGATTAGGATTGAAATTGAATGAAAAGAGAAATGAAGGACTGAATTGCAATTTTGGAAGTCTTGAGGGGCCAAAGTGCAAAATCTTGAATTTTAGTGGGACACTTGTGATTCTTAAACTTGTGCACGTGTGATTCTCTTTCAATTCATCAGATTATTCAGAAAATCAGAGGAAGGAACCGAGAGGCAAGAACAAAGATCTCTCCAATTTATTTCTTCATCTTGCGATTGCCATATCTTTTGACTCGAGTATCCGATTTCGATTCCAAAAGATGTTTTGGAATCCTTGAAATGAGACCTTCGATTTGATGTAAGTTTCCTTTTTGTTCTTCAGGGTTTGAGATTTCGAAAATTACAGATATCAGAATTATGGTTGAATTGGTGTTGAAGAGCTTTTATAACTTGTTTTATCAAAGTTGGGTTGAGGATTGAGTTGTATATCATGTTCTTATGAATCTCCAGCACTTATGTCGAAATCTATACCTTATGTTATGCTGGTTTTGAGTCATATTCAGCTGATGAAAAGATGTATATGATTATAGACTTGTTTAGTTGCAATTGGGAATCGCCGAGTTTGTACCGATATGCCGTCGAACTCTTGATTTGAAGTGATTTGTTATTATTCTTGAACTTAGAAGTTGCTGAAATATTTGCTGATGATTCCTTGATTGTTATGCTATTGTTTCAGTGCATAAACAGAGTATATAAACTCAAGAAGTCGACTCCGGAACCGATAGAAGATAGAACAAGGTTGGTACAGTTTGCCTTGAAGTTCTTGTTGAAGTTTGGGTTGATAGTGAGCAGAATTTGAGATGAGTTTTTGGTGATTGATCTTGTACAGACTTTGACAAGTTCGAAGACATCCTAAACACCATATTTGAAAGGTAAAAGTGGACTACTACTTGATTGGGAATACAACTCGAGATGGTTTGTATCGAGTTCCCCTAAATCACATACTTGTTTGCTTAATTGCTCTTATGTGCTTTCATTTGAGTTGTTGAATAAGTTTTTGATGTTATGAATGCCTTGATGATGATATATGTTGCATTCATCTTGAAGACTTATTCCTTGATTTTGAAATGAACGGAAACGTTCGAATAGACGATTTGAGGAATCGTATATGTATGGCCTGGGTGGTTGTTTTAGCCTAGCGTCTGATTTCCATATATGATTGCTTCAAAGTCTAGAGAAGAAAGATAAGTAACCCCACCTCGAGCGGGAGAGTCGGTGGATTAGTTATGATATCTACTTCTCGGGATCCCAACCGACGAATGAAGAGATGAACCTTGTTTTTAAAACATGCATTGTATTTACCTTTATATCATGATCTTGATATATGTTTGTTATGCATGTTTATTCGCTTTTACTGGGAAATCTATTTCTCACCGGAGTTATCCGGCTATTATTTTGTTGTATGTGTCATTGCAATAGGAGGGAGTGGAGCCGGACAAAAGCGGAATTGAAGAACAAGGGAGGAGAGAATATAGCGTGATGATCCGAGTTAGAAGTTGAATGAGCTGTCATGTTGTAGAATTGAGCCTTAAACATGATCTTGTTATAGCTACTTAATTCACAACTTATAGATGATCTAGTTGTGGTTTGGTTGATTTTTATAGGATTTGAAATGCTATGTAAAATCCTTTGAATCAACTTGGGTATCATGATCTTGAATGGTATAACAATGCTTCTTGCTTGTTGTGATAACCTTGTTTATGTTTTAAGGCCTTGTATTGATCTATTTGTATCCATTGTATAGCATGATAGATGTTGATATGATTTAGATCATGTATGAAAACATTAGGAGTTGATGCTTGGATGAAAATGCATGAAGAACAATTTTTGAACAGCAGCAGAGTGCAGCCAAGTTTCTGGCCGATTGACCTGCGCACGGGCGAGCTACTGCTCGCGCGCGCGCGGGCCAAGCCAGGGGGCCTCGGTCCTATTGGCTTGCGCGCGCGCGAGGGGTGATGCCCGCGCGTGCGCAGGGAAATCCATTTTTAAAAAAAAAAAAATTTTATTCTTTTGTTAGACATTGATTTTTGTCTATTATTGTTGATTAATGTTTATTGAGAGATTAGAACTCGGGTCGTCACAACAGGTGGTATCAGAGCCAAGACAATTCTGGATTTAGATAGACAGTGAGTGGGGTAGATTGAGTCTTCTGCCTTACGTATTTATGTTTTTTTTTTATCATGCTATGATTTAATTACGTGATTGAATTACATGTTTTAAATGCTAGCATGATTTACTTTCAAGTATTTTATTACAAGATGTTGTATTTATTTTATTTGAAAGTATGATTACGATGATTAAAGATGCATGCTTATTGGAATATCTGAACTGATAGAGGCATGTATCCTGAGGCATTATGACATGCTACCTGAATATCTGAATTGATTGGAAGCATGTTTTATTTGAAGATTGTGATTATTTATTTAAGATTGAATCAGAACCGAGTCTTGATCAAAGGTAAGATGATCAGAGGAGGACTGAGATAATTTGATGATTTGGTATCCTAACCATTTTGATAATCAGATATGTCTCGAAGACCAGGACGACCTCCTCTGAGACCCCATGTTCCTATTTCTCTACCAGAACAGACAGTTCATACTCCACCGACAGTTGTCACACCGATAGTGCCTGCAACTGCAGTCCCGAGTAATGAACAGGGCAGTACATCATGTGATATGACAGATATGACTGCAACTCCAATGGAAACATTGTTGAAGCGTTTTCAATCCTACAAGCCGCCAACTCTGAAAGGTACTGAGAATGCAGTTGAATGTGAAGGATGGCTTGATGATATGGAGATGTTATTCGATTCACTAGAGTACGGTGATGAACGAAGAGTCAGACTTGTTGGTCATCAGTTGCATGAGGTTGCTAAAAGCTGGTGGTTCACAACAAAGAAATCTTTGGAGCGTAGAGGAACTGTTTTTACCTAGAATGTCTTCAAGACAGAGTTTTATCAACGTTTCTTTTCGGTATCTTATCGTAAAGACAAGGGTGCCGAATTTGCTAACATGAGGCAGGGAAACTTGAATATTGAAGACTATGTTGCAAAATTCACTACATTGCTACGTTTTGCTCCACATGTTGCAGATAGTGACGAGGCTATGGCTGATCAGCTCATTAATGGACTGAATCCTGATGTTTTTACACTGGTGAATACAAGGCGACCGAATAATTTTGCTGATGCCTTGAACAGTGCCAAAGGTGCAGAAGCTGGCTTGATACAGCAGCGAGGAGCTTCGTATATTGCACAGCCTCCGAGACAGTCACAACCTTCAGATTCAACTCAGCAACAGTCGTCTCGATTTGACAGTGGTGGCAGTAGCAGTGGCAAGAAGGGATATTTGCAAGCTAGAGGAAAACAATTTAAGAAATCTGGAAGCAGTTCTTCAAGTTCCAGTGGTACGAAACAGAAGTCTGGGGTATTTTGTAACACTTGTGGTGGAGTACATCCAACTGATCAATGTCAAGGTGTATCTGGGAGATGCCATATATGCCATCAGACTGGCCATTTTGCGAGAGTATGTCCTCAGAGAGGTGCTGGACAGGCACGAGGTGCAGAGTCATCACGATCAGTGGCTCAACCCGTGAGGCAAGCCTCCTCTGTCCATTCCTTTCAACCATCACCACCTCAGCAACAGTCGAGGCCAGGAGGAAGTCAGGCAGGCAGTCAGCCACAGAGACAGCAGGCTCATGTCTATGCACTGACAGAGGAACAGGCACAGGGAGCACCAGATGACGTGATTGCAGGTAACTGTTCTCTTTATGGTTATTCCGCATATGTCTTGATTGATACAGGTGCATCCCATACGTTTATATCTGCCAAATTTGTTGCATTGCATGCTTTGCCTGTTGAAACCTTACCTATTGTAGTATCTGTTTCTTCTCCTTTGGGGAGGGGTCTTATCTCGATTCAGATAATTAAGAATTGTTTACTACAGTATGAGGGTAATGAAATTGAGATAGATTGCTTCGTACTTGGTATGTCTGATTTCGATTGTATTATGGGGATTGATATGCTGAATAAGTACAGAGCTACCGTAGACTGTTTCCAGAAGATAGTGAGATTCAGACCTGAAGTGGCTGGAGAATGGAAGTTCTATGGTAAGGGTTCACGTTCCAAGATTCCTCTTATTTCTGTATTATCTATGACCCGACTTTTGCAGAAAGGAGCAGAGGGATTTCTTGTTTATGCAGTTGATGTGTTGAAAACTAGCCCGAACCTGGCTGATTTGCCAGTGGTTAGTGAGTTTGCGGACGTTTTCCCTGATGACATTCCAGGATTACCTCCGTATCGAGAGATTGATTTTAGCATAGATTTGATGCCAAGAACTGCACCGATTTCGAAAGCACCTTATCGAATGGCACCAGTTGAACTGAAAGAATTGAAGGAACAGTTAGAAGATTTATTGGCCAAGGGATACATTCGACCCAGTGTTTCTCCTTGGGGAGCTCCAGTACTGTTTGTTAGAAAGAAAGACGGTTCAATGAGATTATGTATCAACTACCGGCAACTGAACAAGGCTACGGTAAAGAACAAATACCCTTTGCCTCGTATTGATGATTTATTTGATCAGTTGCAGGGTTCTTCTGTGTATTCCAAGATCGATATGAGATCTGGATACCATCAGCTGAGAGTTAGGGATTCTGATATTCCTAAGACTGCGTTCAGAACCAGTTATGGCCATTATGAGTTCATAGTTATGCCGTTTGGTTTGACGAATGCTCCAGCTGTGTTTATGGCTTTGATGAACCGTGTATTTCAGAAGTATCTCGATGATTTTGTGATTATCTTTATTGATGATATTTTGATATATTCAAAGAATTTGATTGATCATTCTGAACATCTGAGAACAGTATTGAAGACTTTAAGAGCCGAGAAACTGTATGCTAAACTATCGAAATGTGAGTTTTGGCTGAAACAGGTTGTCTTTCTTGGACATATTATATCTGGAAATGGTATTTCTGTGGATCCAAGTAAAGTTGAAGCAGTGATCAGTTGGTCGAGACCGACATCTGTTCCTGAGATTCGTAGTTTTATGGGTTTGGCTGGGTATTATCGTCGATTCATTAAATATTTTTCCAGTATTGCGAAGCCGATTACTCAGTTGACACAGAAGAATACTCAATTTGTCTGGTCTGATGCTTGTGAATCCAGTTTTCTGGAGTTGAAGAAACGATTGACCAGTGCACCAGTCTTGACGATTCCTTCAGGTACTGTTGGTTTCACTGTTTACTGTGATGCATCTCACCGAGGTTTAGGTTGTGTTTTAATGCAATGAGGTCATGTGATTGCTTATGCCTCGAGACAATTGAAGCCTCATGAGACCAGATATCCGATTCATGATCTTGAATTGGCCGCCATTGTATTTGCTTTGAAGATTTGGCGACATTATCTGTACGGGGAACAGTTTGAAATCTATTCTGATCACAAGAGTCTGAAATATCTGTTTTCTCAGTCAGAACTGAATATGAGAGCGGAGATGGCTGGATTTGCTGAAAGACTTTGACTGCGAGATTAAATATTATCCAGGAAAATCGAATGCAGCAGCAGATGCATTGAGTCGAAAGGTATGTTCTTTATCCTTATCGACGATTGGTGTATCGAATTTGATTGAAAACTGTTGTTTATCTGGATTAGTATTTGATACAAACTATCAGCCATTACGACTCTATCAAATTCAAGTTGAACCAGCTTTATTGGTAAGAATTCGAGATGCTCAGAAACTTGATCAGAATGTGCGGAACTCGATTGAGAAAGTTAGATCAGGGCATGTATCGGAATACCGGGTTCGAGATGATCTTCTTTACGTTCACAATCGCCTAGTAGTGCCTGATATTTCTGATGTACGTCAACAACTACTGAAAGAGGCGCATTGTAGTCGTTACAGTATTCATCCTGGTGGTAGGAAGATGTATAATGATCTGAAAGCTCATTATTGGTGGAAGCAAATGAAGACTGATATCACTGATTTTGTAGCTCGGTATTTGAGTTGCCAACAGGTGAAGGCTGAGAGGAAGAGACCGCCTGGTTTGTTAAAGAGTTTGTCTATACCTGAATGGAAATGAGATCATATTTCCATGGATTTTGTGACTAGATTACCTCGATCTTCTAGATGTTATGATGCTATCTGGGTGATTATTGACAGATTGACGAAATCAGCGTGTTTTATTCCTTATCGTATGACATATAGACATGACCAGATGGCAGAGATTTATGTCCGTGAAGTTGTCAGATTGCATGGAGTGCCGAAATCTATTGTATCAAATTGTGATCCTCGATTCACATCACATTTTTGGCATAGCTTACAGAGTGCTTTGGGTACTCAGTTACACTTGAGCACAGCTTATCATCCACAGACTGACGGACAGTCAGAGCATACTATTCAGACATTGGAGGACATGTTGAGAGTTG
Organism: Henckelia pumila; assembly: GCF_033568475.1. NCBI lineage: Eukaryota > Viridiplantae > Streptophyta > Magnoliopsida > Lamiales > Gesneriaceae > Henckelia > Henckelia pumila. Next base: position 202,245,007 of record NC_133122.1, read on the forward strand.
TAGTGCTTGATTTTGGCATTAGTTGGCAAGAATCACTACCTCTTTGTGAATTCTCGTACAACAACAGCTATCAATCGAGTATAGGAATGGCTCCTTTTGAAGCTTTATACGGAAGAAAATGTCGATCTCCTTTGTACTGGGATGATATTTCTGAAGTACCTGATATTGGTCCTGATATGATACGTGATATGAATGACCAGGTGAAGCTTATTCAGAATCGAATAAAGACAGCTCAAGATAGACAGACGAAATATGCCAACATTCGACGTCGACCTTTGTCTTTTGAACAGGGGGATCGTGTATTTTTGAAGATTTTTCCATTCAGAGGCACTGTCAGATTTGGCAAACGAGGAAAGTTGTCTCCATGCTACATCGGTCCTTATGAAATTTTGGAGAAAATAGGCAATCTTGCCTATCGATTAGCTCTTCCTCCATCGTTATCTGGAATACATGATGTCTTTCATGTATCGATGCTTCGAAAATATCTTGCTGATGAATCTCATGTGCTTCAATCTGATGAGGCTGAACTCGACGAGACCTTGAGTTATTTCGAAAAGCCAATTCAGATTCTTGATCGAAAAGAGAAGCAACTACGAACGAAGACTATTCCACTTGTGAAAGTCCAGTGGAGTCGTCATGGTATTGAAGAAGCAACTTGGGAGACTGAATCTGATATGAAGCAAAGACTTCCTGAGATGTTTCATTGATGTGAGTCTTCTTTAATTTTCTGTTATCTGATATTTGATATATGATCTGTTGATATTACTTCCGATTTCGAGGACGAAATCGTGTCTTAGTGGGGGAGAATTGTAACGCCCAGAATTATTTAATTTTGATCCGAGAATCTTTAATTTGGAAATATTTGGAGTTTTGATTTAAATTCTAATATTCTTAAATTGATTAGGATTGAAATTGAATGAAAAGAGAAATGGAGGACTGAATTGCAATTTTGGAAGTCTTGAGGGGCCAAAGTGCAAAATCTTGAATTTTAGTGGGACACTTGTGATTCTTAAACTTGTGCACGTGTGATTCTCTTTCAATTCATCAGATTGTTCAGAAAATCAGAGGAAGGAACCGAGAGGCAAGAACAAAGATCTCTCCAATTTATTTCTTCATCTTGCGATTGCCATATCTTTTGACTCGAGTATCCGATTTCGATTCCAAAAGATGTTTTGGAATCCTTGAAATGAGACCTTCGATTTGATGTAAGTTTCCTTTTTGTTCTTCAGGGTTGGGATTTCAAAAATGACAGATATCAGAATTATGGTTGAATTGGTGTTGAAGAGCTTTTATAACTTGTTTTATTAAAGTTGGGTTGAGGATTGAGTTGTATATCATGTTCTTATGAATCTCCAGCACTTATGTCGAAATCTATACCTTATGTTATGCTGGTTTTGAGTCATATTCAGCTGATGAAAAGATGTATATGATTATAGACTTGTTTAGTTGCAATTGGGAATCGCCGAGTTTGTACCGATATGCCGTCGAACTCTTGATTTGAAGTGATTATCACCTGGACTGTATTTAAAACTGAGTTCTATCAACGTTTCTTTCCAGTCTCCTACAGGAAGGATAAGGGTGCTGAATTTGCCAATTTGAGGCAAGGCAATTTGAATATCGAAGAATATGTGGCCAAATTTTCAAGTCTTTTGAAGTTTGCTCCACATATAGCAGCTACTGATGAAGCAATGGCAGATCAGTTTATCAATGGTCTTAATCCCGATGTATTTACTTTGGTGAATAGTGGACGACCTAATACTTTTGCTGACGCCTTGAATAAAGCTAAGGGAGCAGAAGCGGGGTTATTGCGACAAAGAGGAGCACTGTTCATTCCCCAGCCATTTCCACAGCCTGTATCAGCATCACTTCCACATAATCCGCCACAGTTTCAGCAACCATCTCTCAGATTTGAGGTAGGAAGCAGTGGCAGAAAGGATTCTCGTTTCAAGCCTAAAGGGAAACAGTTTAAGCGGGCAGGTAGTTGTTCTTCCAGTTCTAGTGGACAGAGACAGTTTGCTACAGGTCAGAGAACTGGTGAATCAGGAATGTTTTGTGGTAAGTGTGGTAGACGACATGCTATCGATCAGTGCAAAGGTGTGTCAGGTAATTGCAATATTTGTCGCCAACCAGGTCACTATGCCAAAGTATGTCCCCAAGGAGCTATGGGTGAAAGTTCTTCTCGACCAACACCGCAGGCAGAAAGGCAATCAGTGCATTCATTCCAGCCTCAGCATCCTCAGCAACAGCCCAGAGAAGGAGGAAGCCAGACTGTGACTCAACCTCCTAGAAAACAGGCTCGAGTCTTTGCACTTATTGAGGAACAGGCTCAGGCAGCACCTGACGATGTTATAGCAGGTAACTGCTCTATTTATGGTTATCCTGCCTATGTTTTGATAGTGATAAGTGTATTTTATACACTTAATTTATATATGATTTTAATTATTAATTGTTTGTTTCGAGCAGATTTATGTGGGTGTTTTGTTGTTTTTGTGAGTGTAGGAAATTATTGATTTTATGTGGAAATGAGAGGAAAAAGGAGAAAAGAAGAATAAAAGAAAGGAAAAAAGAAAAGAAGAGAAAATTGAAGAAAAGAGAAGAAACGTACAGAAGAGGAGAAGAAGAGAAAGAATGAACAGTGTTGGGTTTTTTTATTGGGCTTTAAAAGTTAGCGCTTGATTGAGCGCTAAACAGAGAAGTGAGAAGAGCTAACGCGCAATGCTATGTTTCTGAGAGAATTGAGATTTCGAGTTGAAAGCGCGCCCGCGCCGTCTATTGAGCGCCCGCCCTGTAGCTGTTTGGAAAGTTTTATTATTTCGGGCAATAAATTCTTGGGCTTTTTGTGGGCTTTTGCTGAGCGATATAAAAGAGATTCTTTGTCAGAAAACTTGGAAGGGCCGCCACAAACACATTAGAATATCAGAAGGTTTGATCGAGAGATTTTCATGAGGATTTATCTGGAGCTTAACTGAAGAACGAAGACGGAGTTTGATAGTCCGGACACGGCGTCGACGACGGATTTGTTTCTTATCTTTTATTTAATTCTGAACATGTTTGGATTTATTATTTATTGTTTTCATAATTTTATTATGAACTAATTTTTATAGTCTAGAGGTCGGATGGAACCTGGTGTAGACGCTTTCATGAATTTTTGATTTTATTGAATTGAATTTCTTCTAGATTAATTGTTTTTTCTAGAATTGATTGTCTTTTCAATTATCTGATCAATAATTGATTTGTTATATTTAATTGAAAACATTGCTCGGGAGAGGGGATTTTGAATAGGACATTAGAAACTACACTGTTAATTATTTATACAGCTCGGGAGAGTGTATGATTTTAACAGAGCTTTTAAAAAGAACATTGGTTTGTGATAGATCACTACGATAAATTCTTAATAGGGATATTGGAATTTAGTTGTAGTTGATAAACATTATTTGTTGCTCGGGAGAGGGAAATAATAAACGTAAGTGTTCTTGGTTATTAATTGATTGGAATTCATGAAGATTAATTAATTAGGATTGATTGTTGTTGAAACCAGGTAAAATCTATACCTCTAGACCATTTTTCTCTGATTGATTTTTAATCTGAAAGTTGTGTGCGTGCTTTTAAATCATCTGATTATTTATTTTAATGAAAAATTCTCAAAGTTTGATTTTCTAGATAAAGTTTAGACTATTTTAATTACAAGTATTAAATATTTTCATTTTACTCCTTGTGGGATCGATATCTAAATTAATCACTATATTAAAACTTCACACTCGTACGCTTGCGAGGAAATTTCACAACAAGTTTTTGGCGCCGTTGCCGGGGAGTAAATTTTGATTATTTTTTAGTCTTGTTACCAATTAGTCTAGATTTTAATTTAGAGTTTTTATTTTATTTTTTTTAAAGTTACTAATTAATTTTTTCTTATCTTTTAATTGCAGTCTATGCGACGATCTCAAAGTGCTAATTCTCTACTGTTTGATCCAGAGATCGAGCGCACTGCACGTGCTTTAAGACGAGCTAGGAGAGAAGAAATTGAAAGAATGGCTGAACAAGAAGCAAATCAAGCTCCCCTAGTGCCTATTAGAGATCACTTCAGACCGACGATCCAGGCTCACTATTCTGGAATCGCTCGAGGAACTATCAATGCAAACAATTTTGAGCTGAAGCCTGCATTGATCAACATGGTTCAACAGAACCAATTTAATGGGAGCGCCACTGCCGATCCTTATCTACACCTACGCACCTTTTTGGAGATAACCGATACGGTAAAAATTAATGGTGTATCTGAGGATATTATACGTTTACGCTTGTTTCCGTTTTCTCTCAGGGATCAAGCCAGAAGTTGGTTGCAATCACTGCCGCTTGGAAGAATCACTACTTGGGAGGTGATGGTAGAAAAATTTCTTGCAAAATATTTTCCTTCTGCCAAAACCACCCAACTGAAGATCGAGATCAGCACCTTCCGGCAGATGGACACTGAACAGTTATACGAGGCATGGGAAAGGTATAAAGAATTATTAAGACGTTGTCCTAACCACAATTTTGCAGATTGGGAACAGATCGAGTGGTTTTACAACGGACTGAATGCGCCTACAAGGATGAATGTTGATTCTGCTGCTGGAGGTACTATATTTGCGAAGGATCATGTTCAGGCTTATGATATGTTAGAGCAGATGACGGTCAACAGCTTTCAATGGCCATCTGAGCGTGTGGGAGTCAAGAAGCCAGCTGGAGTGTATGCAGTGGATCCTCTCACGTCCATCACTGCTCAATTATCTGCACTGACTACACAGGTAGCTTCTTTGAATAAAATTAATGTTGCAGATTCCATTGGAGTTGAAGGATCACATAACCCAGAGGAAGTTAATTATATTCATCCTAATGGCTACCGAGGTTATGGAGCGTACAGAGGTAATCCTATTCCCAATACTTTTCACCCTAATTTGCGAAATAATGAAAATTTTTCATATACTAACAATACTAATAAGGGTGATGGTAAGCCATCTTTGGAGGATGTGGTTAGTACTTTTGTGCAGGAATCAGGTAAGAGGATGGCGAGAACTGAGTCTCGACTTGACAGTTTGGAGACGCACATGGCCAACATGGGCGCAGTGTTGCAATCCATGGAGACTAGTATTGGGCAGTTGGCGAACGCACTGGAGGACAACAATCGCGGCCAGTTCCCTATCAATACTGAGGTGAATCCCAAGGAGCAGTGCAATGCCATCGAAGTGCAGAGTGCCAAAGACGTTGGAGTCCAAATTCCTACTGTTGCGGATAAGAAACTTGAGGAAAAAGTTGAGGAGAAAAAGAAGGAGCTTGAATCTGAGCCACAACCGATGTACAAGCCTTCACTTCCATACCCGCAAAGGTTCAAGAAGAAAGCATTGGACGAGCAGTTCTCCAAGTTCTTGGAGATTTTCAAGAAATCAACATCCCCTTTGCTGAAGCTTTGGAGCAAATGCCGAACTACGCAAAATTCATCAAAGAGGCGATGTCCAAGAAAAGGAGACTTCAAGAGAACGAGGTAGTGAATTTAACGGAAGAGTGCAGTGCAGTGCTCCAAAAGAAGATGCCACAAAAGCTTAAGGATCCAGGGAGTTTTACTATTCCTTGCACTATTGGCTCTTCTTATTTTAATAATACACTTTGCGATTTAGGAGCTAGCATTAATCTCATGCCTTTGTCTGTTTTCAGGAGCTTAGGACTTGTTGAGGTGAAGACCACCATGATCGCGTTGCAGTTGGCTGATCGATCTATCACATATCCGCTTGGAATCATTGAAGATGTTTTGGTAAAAGTAGATAAATTTATTTTTCCAGCGGATTTTGTTGTGTTAGATATGGAGGAGGATGCAAACATGACCCTGATATTGGGGAGACCTTTCTTGGCCACTGCCGATGCCAAGATAGAGGTGAAGAGAGGTGCATTGTCAATGGGTGTGGACGGTGAGAGTGTAATTTTTAATATATTCATGAAGTCATCTAATACCCCTATTGAAAAATTATGCTTGATAGAGCCGGTTATGAAGTTGGAGGGTCGTTCAAAAGCCGACATTGCGGTTGAATCATCGAACGAGAGAGCGCCAAAACCACCAAAGAAGGCCACAAAAAAAGCAAAATTTAAAAGGCGGTTCGTGAAATTTATTTGGCGAGTGAAAGAGAAGGGGAAGAATTAATCCCGTGAAAGTCGGGCTGACGACTTTAAACCAAATGCTACTTGGGAGGCAACCCAAGCATTTTCTTTTATTTTAATTTATTTGTTTTTATTTTTAGTTTATTTAATTTTTGTTATTTAATTGTTTTAAGTATTTTATTTTTTAATTTTATTTTCAATTTTTGAGCTTAATTTTTCTTAATTTTCAAAAATTTGTAGGCTCCAGAAATCTCAAATTCGAGCAAGCGGCGCGCCCGCTCCATTTATCGAAGCGCCCGTGCCTTACCTGAACGAAATTGGAGTTGTTTTGCGACTTAAAGGCGCGCCCGCGCCACTCTATTCGAGCGCCCGTGCCTCCCCTTCGCTGCACTGATACACGAACAGCGCATGACACCTGCCTAACTTGCGCCAACAAGATCACCAAGTGCGATAGCTCTTCCACCAGCGCAATCGCGCCCTTACAGGTTTCATCAGCGCTGCATCCTAGCGCTAACACGCTCTCTCAATTGCGCCTAAGACAGCGCTAACGCGCATCCTTATCAGCGCTATCGCGCTCTTCAATAGCGCTCTCCATCAAGCGCTATCGCGCTCCTTACTAGCGCAACATTAGGTGCTATCGCGCTTCTGAACAGCGCATGATTAGGCACTATCGCGCAAGCATTACTTCAGAAATTTAAAAGCCCACTCCAGAGTCTACTCCTTCCAGACTTTAGAAATCACGATCCCTCGTTCGAGTCCATCTTTAAATCTCACACACTGGCACGATCATCGTAAATCTTCCACTCAACAAAATATCATCATCTCAAGGATTTTGATCTTGATTACAAGGCAGAGATTCTCAGAATTGGTCTTGCTTCATCTACGCTTGTCGAGAAAGGGGAATTTGGAGAATTTGGAAAATGTTATTCTTGAACGGTACAAAAGCTGAAATTTTATCTATTACATTTGATTCGTGATAAATGTTGTGATTTGAGGCTATTGGGTTGTCTGAGCTGTGGTGTTGAGTACATTTGATGCAGTGAAATTCTATATCATTTTATTCGTGCCTACAAAGTGTTTGTTGAATTGCTTGGGTTGTATTTGAACGTTGGTTGCTGGAATTGTTTGGAGTTTAGTGCATTGTTTGAGGCATTTGATTTGATTTGAGTTGAATTATTGAGTTACAATGCCACCGAAAACCAAATGGAAAGGAGCAATTTCTTCGTCCTCTGCTGCTTCATATGATAGACACAGATTTTGGAATGCCACAGCAGAGGAGTATTGTTTTGATGTAATGGAGCAAGGGATGCACAAAGAAAGAGGAATGAGTTTGAGAGAGCATAGTGCGCCGGCGTTAATTGAAACTAAGAGAAGAGGTTGGGAGACATTTGTTAGGAGTCCACCAGATGCTGTTATATCATTGATTCATGAGTTTTATGCAAATTTGATGGTCAAAGACGTGAATCTGAAAGTTCGAGTTCGAGGGAAATATGTGCCTTTTGATAAGAGTACAATTAACAGTCTCTATGAAATGCCGGATTTGGACATTTCAGATGATGAGTATGAGGTATTTAAGAATGAGTCATATCCAGAGAATATTGTAATTCAGACTTTGTGTCATGATGGGGCGGAATGGAAGAGGAATGCAAAGGATGAAGCTGTTACATTTCCATCCATCTTTCTTAGAAGAGAAGCGAATAATTGGCATGAGTTTGTGGCTGCCAGAATTTTTCCATCTGGGCATACATCTGATGTGACTAAGGTTAGAGCTGGTCTTCTGTACTGCATTGTCACTGGAAAATCTGTTGATGCTGGGAGGGTGATTCAGGAGTCTATTATTGCTGCAGTTAGGGGTTCCTCGACTATCAGTTTACCCCACTCGTCTTTGATTACTCAACTTTGCCGGTTAGCTGGTGTTGTGTGGGATGATACGGAGCAGATTCTTCCAATTCGAGGTCCTATAAGAATTACTGGTACACTGAGATGGGACAAGAAGAAGAAAGCAACCAGTACTTCTGAACAGGCAGCTGAACCACCGCAGCCCTCTGAGCCACTACCACACTTTGAGCCAGCACCTTCCCATTTGGAAGGACCTATGTCACTACCGACGTATCCGGCCACTGAGTATTCTACTCGTGATGATTCTGAAAGAGTGGGTGCCCAGTGAGCCAACGTGTGGCTATGGGCTTTGATGACTCTTTGTACAAACGATCTTTTGTTTAATGTAATTTACACTTTTATTAATGGCAATGACTTTATCTTTCTTCATATTGTTATATTGTGATATACTATTGTTGTTTTGATAAAGACCTTGAATATACTATAGTGTATGTAAGATGTGGTAGAACATGGGGATGTCTATCATGAAATACATCTTATAGTCACTGTATATTCTAAACTGTTCCTAGTCGATTGAGCCGTCCGAGAATAAGGATAAGGATCGCTCGAGTGTGAGACTAGCATTTGCGATGCGGAGTACCATGTTTCATTGGTAGGGAACATGGAGATGTTCGAAGCATGCAAATGGATATTCATAGGATGAATAATCGAACTACCCTATCCGGACTTTCCAAGTGGTTATCACTTATCGAGTGGATAAAGTCCGCGGTTTTGGTTGTACACCATTAGTCCTTACTACTTGAAACATCATGGAGACTCTATATGCTAGTACTGTGCTTTGACTCGTTTACCGACTCTATGGGGGTCATCAGGTGTCGGGATTGGGTACAGTTACAACACATATAGGAGTCGATGCATTTTTGTCAAGGATTCACCACATACTTGCGAGTGTGGATATCCTATGCGATCTGAGGAGATATTAGTGTGACGAATCTCTGGCCAGAGTACTTGATGTGATTTAAGAAATGGTTTCTTAGTAGCACATGCGATGTCACTAATTTGATCTTCAAGATGTATTGCATAGTTATCGAATCTTGAGCGACTCTCGATATACCAATGGTTGTTGATTCGATCGGGATATATGGATGAAGGGACCGTACTGTACGCGAACCAAAATCTACTGGTTCTTGTAGGCACTATCAGTGATACCTAGGGAATCATGGGGCGATGTTGCTAGGCGCTTTACCATGATTCGTTGGGCAAGTCGGAAATCGTTGTTCCGAGTCACAAGGAGTTGTGAGCCCACAGCTAGCTGTATCCCTGAACCATTGAGGGTCACACAGTGTAATGGAGTTTTAATCCCCGTTGAGATAGTTAAATTTAAAGAGTTAAATTTAATGAATAAAGAAGTTGGACTTCTTAAATAAGAGTAAGGGAGTAGGATTTCCTAAAATGACATAGGGATGTACATTTTTGGAAACCACTGAATTCGGATTCAGGAAAATTTATCTTGACTTTAAAATGTGCAGAAATGGTTTCTGTGCACATTGGTAAAATCGGTTTATCAATCGGAGTCACGATGAATTTTATATTAATTTCTGAACATGCGGGCTTTGCTTGTCGGGCCTCAACTTATGACTAATGGGCCCTAAGGTGTTAGTGGCCTGCATTATAAATAAGTTATTGCAGTACAGAAATTAGACACAACTGGTCATAATTTTGAGAGCAATTTTTCGAAAACCCTAGCCTCCTCTCTCTCAAATTCGGCCGGCCCCTCCCTTCTCTGCGTGAGAAATTCCGGTCTGTGATTTTGAATTGCAGTCTGGAATAGCGAATCAAATTCGTTTATTCTCTTCGTAGAAAACTTCTGATAGATTTTCTAGTGCAATCTATCAGAGGGATTAAACCTCTATTCGTGGACCTGATTGAAGGAAATCTTGTTCATCAGTTCCAGGGAGATACAAGAAGCGCAGAGAAATCTGTGTGGTGTCCAATAATCTCGCTTCGAGATTGAAGGTAAAATTTAATAATAGTTATTTAATTTTACACACACAAATAATTTAATCGTTAAACGGTTGATACCTACACTATGGAATTGTTCCATAATAAAATTTTTAAACTTCCGCTGCACCGGGTATCAATCGTGATTGATCTGAGAGCCGCGTTTTCCAACAGTGGTATCAGAGCCAGGTTGCTCAGATCAAACGATTAAATTAATCGATTGTACAAAAATTTTTGAGTCTCGGTTTTTGAAACAAAATAAATATTTTTAAATAAAAATAAAAAAAAAATTTCGGGGCAAAACCCAGGCAGCGATTGGATCGCTGCCCGGTGGGGCAGCAATTGTTGCTGCCCCGGGCGGCGCACGGCTCCGCCCAAAGGGGGCGCACGGCGTCGCCCCGAGCGCTGCCCAGCGCAGCGCTGGGCGCTGCGCAGGGCGGCGCTGGGCGCTGCCCAGGGCGGCGCCAGGCGCCGCCAGGGCAGCAACTGTTGCTGCCCTAAAGGGGCAGCCGGGCTGCCCCGGCCCGCGCCCACGGGTGCGGGCCGGCCCGGGAGTGTCCCGGGCGGCCCGCGGGAAAAATTAAATTTTTATTTAAAATTAATTTTAATGTGTTAAAATTTTATTTTTGGTCCGGTCAAAAATTGTTTTTGATTGGTTCACGAGATTTCGGATCGAATTGTTCGAGTCCGTAAACTTTAAAATTGATTTTTGGATAAATTTGAATTTTTGGAAAATTTTAATATTTTATCCTTAAATTGAATTTTGAAATCAATTATTTTTGGTACAATTGATGATAAGATTTGATCTTATGAATATATTGAGTAAAATATGATTTTATCCATAAAATTGGATTTTGTAGATAAAATATGATTTTATTTGATAAAGAGATAAAATATGATTTTATATGTAAAATGAGATTTTATATATAAAATATGATTTTATCCTGTTTAAATTTGAATTGCCACTGCATGTTATCTAATAAATTAATTTTTAATTAAATGTTATTGGATAAGGATGATCGATTGCCATGACCAATTTTGTAGGTGTATGTTAGGAATTTACATTTGTTTTTATTGTTGTTGGTTTTATTAATGGGCCTGGTTTATGGCCCAGTATGAATGTCATATGTAATAAAAGTGGGCTTGGTTTATGGCCCGTTCCCACCCCTAAAAATGTATCCCCTACTTGTCATTGTTATTTATTGTAAATACATTAGATTTAGTGGGAGATCAAGATTTGAAGATGGTGGGCCCAGCAGACAATAAAGACAGAAGAAATGTAAATTGGAAGCACATGTAATAGGATTGCATTGCATACTGCATATTACCTAGGATTGGACTAAGACTCGTGATTGGCAACCACGGGTCAATTAGAAATGGAATCGATCATCCTATATAATATATATTATGATTGTATGCTTGTTTTAGACATAATTGCGTGAATCCGGCAAGCATGCAATAATTTGAAATTGATGAGACAAATTTTTATAATTAAAAATCCCTCATTTTAAATATGATTTAAAATTGATATCAAGATAAATAAAGGAAATTTAAATTTGTTTAAATATTCCTACCTTCCATCAACGGTCAATGTATGTGATGCTACCCGCGGATACGGTCCGGCTCATATTATTGGGGGGGCCCGTCCGTCGGAAAGCTGTACATTGGATCGACACATGTTGTAAGTTGGGTGGAACTCCCATGGGATCGGCTCATATTATTGGGGGATCCACATGGCGACCGTCCATCACAACTTAATATTGATGGGTCATCTTGACATGTCACTTTAAACGGCGTCATATTATTGGGCCCTTATTGGACATGAGGTAAATACATGGGGGTTGCTTTGGAAGCAATTGGGCTCTACATTTTGAGAATTATGGTTGGCTGATATTATTCGGGACCATAAGTTTGTCAATTGGACTCCATGTTCTCACTAAGGAAAAAGTTTCCCGTTTTAACTAGAGGGTAGTGAAATCGTTAAAATAGTGGGAGTGAGATTCATAAAATTAAATTCGCCTATTTTATGTCTTAGTAAATTGCTTAAACAATCATCGATAATTGTCTGTTTCATCTCAGTAATCCACATGTTTCTATTCTCCAACAAAACAAACTTATTGGCGCAAACAATACAGAATGATTCCATAAGTTAAGATTGTCCTAAGTTCAGAAAAGATTTTCTAAAGTGTTAGAAAAGGCTTCTCCGAAAACAGCCCCGGCTGATGTAACTGCCGAAAGGTTGGCCGAACTAGAGAAATGGTTGGACCATGATCTCAAGGCCAAATGTTACATGCAAAATTGGACAAGTCTAAACAAGTTTGCCATCACTGCAAGAAACCCGGTCATTGGAAACGTAACTGCAAGGAATACCTCAAGCAGTTGCGAACTACAAAGGGTATGTTTTACATTAAAATGTTTTTCTTAATACTACTTCTTGGGTATTGGATACCAGATGTAGATCTCATATTTGCAATGAGTTGCAAATGATGACAAGAAGTAATAGGCTAAGGATGGGTGAGACCCAGTCAAGGCTCGGGAATGGTTCCAGAGATAAATCCAAAGCTATAGGAGACATTTTTGCAGAACAATGTTAAGTTTTTTTTTTTTTTTTTTAGAGATGTTTTATTTGTTCCAAATTTGATTAAAAACATTATTTCTGTTTCTATGCTTGATAGAGATAGTTATTCTTGCAATTTTGTGAATGGGATTTGCAATATTTACAAGAATGAATGTTTGATTGGAAATGGACAACTTGAAAACGATCTATACAAATTAAAACTAAAAGACGTTCCAATAAATTATGCTGATAAACCGGCAACAACAAACAAAAGGAAAATCGATAGCAAAAACCCGGCAAACCTTTGGCACGCTAGACTAGGTCATATTTCCTCAAGGAGGATGAACAAGCTAGTGGGAGAGGGCATGTTTGATATGTCTGATATTAACTCTCTACCTACTTGTGAATCCTGCCTAAAAGGGAAAATGACTAAATCTCCTTTTAAGGGGAAACCTGAGCGTAGTCAAAATCTGTTGGATTTGATCCATACAGATGTTTGTGGTCCATTTAGAGTTGGGACTCAACATGGCCACACCTACTTCATTACCTTTACTGATGATTATTCAAGGTATGGGTATTTATATTTAATGAAATATAAATATGAAGCATTTGAAAAGTTCAAAGAATTCAAGGCTGAAGTAGAAAATAAGCTAGGTAAAAGTATTAAAGCACTTCGATCGGATCGAGGTGGAGAATACTTAAGTACCGATTTTTTGGACTATCTAAAAGAGAATGGGATTCTCTCTCAGTGGACTCCTCCTATGACACCACAGCTTAATGGTGTATCGGAGCGTCGTAATCGAACTTTGTTGGACATGGTTCGATCCATGATGAGCTTCACTGAGCTTCCACCTTCGTTTTGGGGCTATGCGCTTGAAACGGCGGTATTTTTGTTGAACAACGTCCACACTAAAGCAGTGGACAAAACACCATACGAGTTATGGAATGGCAAAGCTCCTAAGTATTCGTACTTAAGGATTTGGGGATGTCCTGCTTACGTGAAGCAGACAGTGGGAGATAAGTTGGATAGTCGATCCAGCTTATGTTATTTTGTAGGGTATCCGAAGAATTCAATCGGATATTATTTCTATTATCTTGCTGAAACAAATGTGTTTGTTTCTAGGAATGCCACCTTCTTGGAGAAGGAGTTCTTATTGGATAAGAAAGGCGAGATGATGGAACTCGAAGAAGTTCGAGAAGAACCCGAAATACAAAATAACGATCCTACGCCTCAGGAACCATTACTGGACACGCCTGAACCTAGAAGATCCGAGAGGACTTCTAGACCTCCTGTTCGATATGGTCTTCTTCTTGAAGGGGATCAAGATGAACCCGACATTGGATGTGATCCAAGAAACTTCAAGGAAGCAATTTCTGATGCGGATTCAAATTTATGGCTTGAAGCTATGCAGTCTGAATTGGATTCAATGCATACAAACCAAGTTTGGTCTTTAGTAGATCCTCCTGATGGAATTGTTCCAATAGGGTGTAAATGGATCTACAAGAGAAAGCTTGGGCCTGATGGTAAGGTATTGACCTACAAGGCGCGATTGGTGGCGAAAGGTTACACTCAAAGACAAGGAGTTGACTATGATGAAACCTTTTCACCAGTTGCAATGTTCAAGTCCATAAGAATCCTTATTGCCATAGCTGCATGGTATGACTATGAGATATGGCAAATGGATGTGAAGACTGCTTTTCTTAATGGAGACATTAAGGAAGAAATCTATATGAAGCAGCCAGAGGGGTTCACATCCATGGGAAGCGAGCATAAGGTATGCAAGCTTCAGAGATCAATTTATGGTCTAAAACAAGCATCAAGAAGTTGGAACCAGAAATTTGATGAAACAATAAAAGATTTTGGTTTCATCAAGAACCCGGAGGAACCGTGCGTGTACAAGAAAGTAGTTAAGGATGCTGTGACATTCTTAGTACTTTATGTTGATGACATCCTACTCATTGGGAATGATGTAGGGATGTTGCAGTCAACAAAGATATGGTTATCAGGTAGATTCTCGATGAAGGATTTGGGTGAGGCATCCTACATTCTTGGGATACAGATCTATAGAGATAGATCTAAGAGAATGATAGGACTCACTCAATCAACCTACATCGACACCATATTGAAACGGTTTTCAATGGATGGGTCCAAGAGAGGACATCTACCCATGTGTCATGGAGTTTCTCTATCCAAGTCTATGTGTCCCAAGACTGATGAAGAGATAGAGAATATGACACATGTACCATATGCGTCAGCTATAGGTAGTATCATGTATGGGATGATATCTACCAGACCGGATGTAGCATTTGCTCTGAGTGTCACGAGCAGATATCAGGCTAATCCTGGTCAAATGCATTGGAAAGCCGTGAAGGACATTCTTAAGTACTTACGAAGGACTAAGAATATGTTCATGGTATATGGAGGACGAGATCTGAAATTGGAAGGCTATACCGACTCTAGCTTCCAAAATGACGTGGATGACTCGAAGTCAACCTCTGGATTTGTGTTCATGCTCAATGGCGGTGCTGTCTCTTGGAAGAGTTCCAAGCAGGACACCACAGCGGATTCCACCACTGAGGCTGAATATATTGCAGCATCAGCTGCTGCTAAAGAGGCCGTTTGGATGAGGAAGTTCGTCCAAGAGTTGGGCGTCATTCCTGAATTTGTTGGTCCAGTCCCGGTGTACTGTGACAACACGGGTGCCATTGCTCAAGCAAAGGAACCAAGGTCTCATCAAAGATCCAAACACGTACTGAGGAAATACCACATCATCCGGGAGATTGTGGAAAGAGGAGATATCACTGTCGAACGAGTGGCCTCTGCAGACAATATCGCTGATCCGCTTACTAAGCCCTTGCCAGGACCATTGTTTGACAAACATCGCGAAGCAATGGGTCTACGTAGTATGACTAGTTGGCTATAGGGCAAGTGGGAGATTGAAAGAGTGGGTGCCCAGTGAGCCAACTTGTGGCTATGGGCTTTGATGACTCTTTGTACAAACGATCTTTTGTTTAATGTAATTTACACTTTTATTAATGGCAATGACTTTATCTTTCTTCATATTGTTATATTGTGATATACTATTGTTGTTTTGATAAAGACCTTGAATATACTATAGTGTATGTAAGATGTGGTAGAACATGGGGATGTCTATCATGAAATACATCTTATAGTCACTGTATATTCTAAACTGTTCCTAGTCGATTGAGCCGTCCGAGAATAAGGATAAGGATCGCTCGAGTGTGAGACTAGCATTTGCGATGCGGAGTACCACGTTTCATTGGTAGGGAACATGGAGATGTTCGAAGCATGCAAATGGATATTCATAGGATGAATAATCGAACTACCCTATCCGGACTTTCCAAGTGGTTATCACTTATCGAGTGGATAAAGTCCGCGGTTTTGGTTGTACACCATTAGTCCTTACTACTTGAAACATCATGGAGACTCTATATGCTAGTACTGTACTTTGACTCGTTTACCGACTCTATGGGGGTCATCAGGTGTCGGGATTGGGTACAGTTACAACACATATAGGAGTCGATGCATTGTTGTCAAGGATTCACCACATACTTGCGAGTGTGGATATCCTATGCGATCTGAGGAGATATTAGTGTGACGAATCTCTGGCCAGAGTACTTGATGTGATTTAAGAAATGGTTTCTTAGTAGCACATGCGATGTCACTAATTTGATCTTCAAGATGTATTGCATAGTTATCGAATCTTGAGCGACTCTCGATATACCAATGGTTGTTGATTCGATCGGGATATATGGATGAAGGGACCGTACTGTACGCGAACCAAAATCTACTGGTTCTTGTAGGCACTATCAGTGATACCTAGGGAATCATGGGGCGATGTTGCTAGGCGCTTTACCATGATTCGTTGGGCAAGTCGGAAATCGTTGTTCCGAGTCACAAGGAGTTGTGAGCCCACGGCTAGCTGTATCCCTGAACCATTGAGGGTCACACAGTGTAATGGAGTTTTAATCCCCGTTGAGATAGTTAAATTTAAAGAGTTAAATTTAATGAATAAAGAAGTTGGACTTCTTAAATAAGAGTAAGGGAGTAGGATTTCCTAAAATGACATAGGGATGTACATTTTTGGAAACCACTGAATTCGGATTCAGGAAAATTTATCTTGAATTTAAAATGTGCAGAAATGGTTTCTGTGCACATTGGTAAAATCGGTTTATCAATCGGAGTCACGATGAATTTTATATTAATTTCTGAACATGCGGGCTTTGCTTGTCGGGCCTCAACTTATGACTAATGGGCCCTAAGGTGTTAGTGGCCTGCATTATAAATAAGTTATTGCAGTACAGAAATTAGACACAACTGGTCATAATTTTGAGAGCAATTTTTCGAAAACCCTAGCCTCCTCTCTCTCAAATTCGGCCGGCCCCTCCCTTCTCTGCGTGAGAAATTCCGGTCTGTGATTTTGAATTGCAGTCTGGAATAGCGAATCAAATTCGTTTATTCTCTTCGTAGAAAACTTCTGATAGATTTTCTAGTGCAATCTATCAGAGGGATTAAACCTCTATTCGTGGACCTGATTGAAGGAAAGCTTGTTCATCAGTTCCAGGGAGATACAAGAAGCGCAGAGAAATCTGTGTGGTGTCCAATAATCTCGCTTCGAGATTGAAGGTAAAATTTAATAATAGTTATTTAATTTTACACACACAAATAATTTAATCGTTAAACGGTTGATACCTACACTATGGAATTGTTCCATAATAAAATTTTTAAACTTCCGCTGCACCGGGTATCAATCGTGATTGATCTGAGAGCCGCGTTTTCCAACAGATTCTACGGCCGTGCTTACTCAGATGAAGAAGCAGTGGAAGATGATGTGAGCACATATGACATATATGCATGACTTCACTGCCGCTCTCGCCCAGAATTATCCGCCCACTGTTGTGCCTTATCCAGCTCCTCCACAGTGGTCTTCTGATGATACTGCTGCTGCTGCTGCACCTTCTTTCCATGGAGATGATGATAATGACGTCGAGTCCTGATGCTCGGTGTCGAAGGTATGAGGCCCTTGTTCTTTTTATTGTTTTTAATCATTAGGGACAATGATTACATTAAGTTTGGGGGGGTGAATCAATGTTTGATTTAGTTGTTTGGTTGAAAGTTGAGTTTTGAATTTCATAGATAAAATTTTTGTTGAGTTTAATTGTTTTTGGTTGAGTTGAGTTGAATTTAAAAGAAGTTGAGAAATATTGGATGCATGGCTGATGAAAAATATTTTTGTGCTATAACTGAAATCCATAATTGTCTACCTATGTGACAAATATTTTTGAAAAAATGGAACCAATTAGATGAACAATTTCCTATATACTCTGTGATTAATACTTGAATCTGATTTTTGAGACATACAGACATAGATATGATTGAGGCATTGTTTGAAATTTTTGGGCCTAATTTTCATTGAATTTATCCTTAGTTGCCCATTTGAGCTACACTTGTATATTAGTACATTGAGGTACGAGAAAATCTGAATATTTTTGTGAAAATCATCTTTAACTGCTGATGATTATTTTTTCTGCACTGATTGAGATTTGTATGATTTAATTGTGGATTGAGACTTGTCTAGAACTAGTTCGAATACTCTTCGAGGTGAAATACGGGCAAAACTGAGATTAGGAATGATTTAGGCAATTTTTCTGAATTCGTTTGAGCCTTTCAAACTACCTATTAATATGTTATCCCTAGTACCTTGTTGAACTCTATTAAAAATTGAATGGCATGCGTGTAAACGTGTGATTAAACCCCCATTCGTCATTATTTCAAGGTCCTACATTTACTACCTGAATAGCTTATACACTATTTCCTACCTTTAAGGGAGTAATTTGAATGCTAAAATGTTTTATGCTCCTAGTTTTATTTGTGAGAAAAAGGATTGGTGTGGTGGATGAATTGAAAAGATGAAAAGAGGTAGTAGAAAAAAGAGTTGAAAAATGTGGTTGAAAAAGTTGTGAAAGAAAGAAAAAAATTTGTGAAAAAGTTGAGAAATGAAATGAAAAGAAATAGAAGTGGAATTGTGAATGAAAAAGGAGTCGTAATTGAGCATAAAAATATGAATTATTCCTTATTTTTGAATTCTTATCCTTCATTTGTAGCCATGAGCCAGGCCTTACATTATAAGCTGAATAAGTCCTATTGACCGAGTCTCAGTTGCCTAATATACTAGTGGAGAAGAGTTGCGAGAATTTAGCCTATGGACTGTTGATTGATACTTTTAATGATTATGAATTGTGATCGAAACACACACACACTATTATTCGTTGCATTTACCTATTTGTGAGTGTTTTTGATTTATATCCTATATTTGATCCTATGCTATCCTTGAAAAGTCCTCATGATCTATGAATGTTTGAATTAAATTCGGATGAAGGTGTTTTGAAATGTGAGTTGCGGAGATTGTGAGTTATGCGGTTATTTTGTTATGACTAAAACTTTCAAGTGTTAGTAGGTTGGATGAGATTGGATTTGATATTTTTGAAATCATTGATGATGCCATTGCTCCATAATATTTCTTGACTATTCTTGTTGGTTTTTGAGAGAAGGAGTTTTTGGAATTTAATAGTTTTGCTCGGGACTAGCAAAAGTCTAAGTTTGGGGGTATTTGATAAGTTTATTTTATACACTTAATTTATATATGATTTTAATTATTAATTGTTTGTTTCGAGCAGATTTATGTGGGTGTTTTGTTGTTTTTGTGAGTGTAGGAAATTATTGATTTTATGTGGAAATGAGAGGAAAAAGGAGAAAAGAAGAATAAAAGAAAGGAAAAAAGAAAAGAAGAGAAAATTGAAGAAAAGAGAAGAAACGTACAGAAGAGGAGAAGAAGAGAAAGAATGAACAGTGTTGGGTTTTTTATTGGGCTTTAAAAGTTAGCGCTTGATTGAGCGCTAAACAGAGAAGTGAGAAGAGCTAACGCGCAATGCTATGTTTCTGAGAGAATTGAGATTTAGAGTTGAAGGCGCGCCCGCGCCGTCTATTGAGCGCCCGCCCTGTAGCTGTTTGGAAAGTTTTATTATTTCGGGCAATGAATTCTTGGGCTTTTTGTGGGCTTTTGCTGAGCGATATAAAAGAGATTCTTTGTTAGACAACTTGGAAGGGCCGCCACACACACATTAGAATATCAGAAGGTTTGATCGAGAGATTTTCCTGAGGATTTATCTGGAGCTTAACTGAATAACGAAGACGGAGTTTGATAGTCCGGACACGGCGTCGACAACGGATTTGTTTCTTATCTTTTATTTAATTCTGAACATGTTTGGATTTATTATTTATTGTTTTCAGAATTTTATTATGAACTAATTTTTATAGTCTAGAGGTCGGATGGAACCTGGTGTAGACGCTTTCATGAATTTTTGATTTTATTGAATTGAATTTCTTCTAGATTAATTGTTTTTTCTAGAATTGATTGTCTTTTCAATTATTTGATCAATAATTGATTTGTTATATTTAATTGAAATCATTGCTCGGGAGAGGTGATTTTGAATAGGACATTAGAAACTACACTGTTAATTATTTATACAGCTCGGGAGAGTGTATGATTTTAACAGAGCTTTTAAAAAGAACATTGGTTTGTGATAGATCACTACGATAAATTCTTAATAGGGATATTGGAATTTAGTTGTAGTTGATAAACATTATTTGTTGCTCGGGAGAGGGAAATAATAAACGTAAGTGTTCTTGGTTATTAATTGATTGGAATTCATGAAGATTAATTAATTAGTATTGATTGTTGTTGAAACCAGGTGAAATCTATACCTCTAGACCATTTTTCTCTGATTGATTTTTAATCTGAAAGTTGTGTGCGTGCTTTTAAATCATCTGATTATTTATTTTATTGCAAAATTCTCAAAGTTTGATTTTCCAGATAAAGTTTAGACTATTTTAATTACAAGTACTAAATATTTTCATTTTACTCCCTGTGGGATCGATATCTGAATTAATCACTATATTAAAACATGACACTTGTACACTTGCGAGGAATTTTCACAACAGATAGATACAGGTGCATCACATACCTTCATCTCTGAACAATTTGTTATGATGCATTCTTTATCGTCTGAGCCATTGCCTACTGTTGTTTCTATTTCTTCACCTTTGGGTGAAGGTATTATCTCTGTTCGAATGATTCGAAATTGTGCGTTGCAATATGACGGGAATGTGATTAATATAGATTGTATAATACTTGGATTATCAGATTTTGATTGTATTGTTGGTATAGACATGTTAACCAAGTACAGGGCAACTGTAGATTGTTTCCAGAAAGTGGTTCGATTTAGACCAGAAATGGCATCTGAATGGAAATTCTACGGTAATGGTTCTCGAGCCAAGATCCCTTTGATATCTATGTTATCTATGACCCGTTTATTGCAGAAAGGGGTGGAAGGATTTCTGATTTATGCAGTCATGTATTGAAATCCAGTCCAGTAGTAACAGATATTCCAGTTGTACATGAATTTGCTGATGTATTTCCTGATGAAATTCCTGGTTTACCTCCAGTCCGAGAGATAGATTTCAGCATTGATTTAATGCCAGGTACGCAACCAATATCCAAAGCTCCTTACAGAATGGCGCCTATTGAATTGAGGGAGTTAAAGGATCAACTTGAAGATTTATTGGCCAAAGGGTACATTAGACCGAGCGTTTCACCTTGGGGCGCTCCGGTACTATATGTACGAAAGAAAGATGGTTCAATGCGATTATGCATCGATTATCGTCAATTGAACAAGGTAACAATCAATAATAAATATCCACTGCCTAGAATAGATGATTTGTTTGACCAGCTACAGGGTTCAGCTATCTATTCTAAGATTGATTTGCGATCTGGATATCATCAGCTGAGAGTACGATATGAAGATATTTCTAAAACTGCTTTCAGAACAAGGTATGGACATTATGAATTCATCGTCATGCCTTTTGGTTTAACCAATGCTCCTGCAGTATTTATGGGATTGATGAATAGGGTATTTCAGAAATACTTGGATGACTTTGTCATTATTTTTATCGATGATATCTTGATCTATTCCAAGAATGTACATGAGCATGCTGAACATCTCAGAATCATTTTACAGACATTGAGAAATGAGAAATTATATGCCAAGTTATCGAAATGTGAATTTTGGCTGCAGAAAGTTGTGTTTCTTGGGCATATTATTTCAGGTGATGGAATTTCAGTGGATCCAAGCAAGGTCGAGGCTGTATTGAATTGGCCTAGACCTACCTCAGTGCCAGAAATACAGAGTTTTATGGGCTTGGCAGGTTATTATCGATGCTTTATCAGAGATTTCTCCAGCATTGCAAAGCCTATTACGCAATTGACACAGAAAAATAAGCCGTATGTCTGGACTGAAGTGTGTGAAACTAGTTTCTTGGAGTTAAAGAAGAGGCTTACAAGTGCACCTATCTTGACAATTCCATCAGGTATGGGTGATTTTGTTGTATATTGTGATGCTTCTCACAAGGGTCTGGGTTGTGTGATTATGCAGAGAGGTCATGTTATTGCTTATGCTTCGAGACAGTTAAAGCCACACGAGACTCGATATCCTATCCATGATTTGGAACTTGCCGCTATTGTCTTTGCATTGAAGATATGGCGACATTATCTTTATGGTGAGAAGTTTGACATCTTTTCGGATCACAAAAGTTTGAAATATCTGTTTTCGCAATCAAAATTGAATATGAGACATCGTAGATGTCTTGATTTATTGAAAGATTTCGATTGCGAGATTAAATATTATCCAGGAAAATCTAATGCAGCTGCAGACGCCTTAAGTAGAAAGGTATGTTCTTTATCCTTGTCTACGATAGGTGTATCTCAATTGGTGGAAGATTGTTGTATTTCTGGATTAATATTTGAAACAGATATGCGACCTATTCGTGTTTGTGCTATAAGAGCTGAGCCAGAACTGTTAATGAGAATCAAAGAAGCACAGAAAGAGGATCAGAATATTCAGAATTCTATTGCTATGGTCAGATCTGGTCATCAATCTGAATATCAAGTCAGTGCTAATAATGTATTATATGTGAATAACAGACTTGTTGTTCCAGATGTTTCAGACTTGAAACAGCAGATATTGAAAGAGGCTCATAGCAGTCGATTCAGTATTCATCCTAGTGGCAGGAAAATGTATAATGATCTGATGACACAGTATTGGTGGAAACAGATGAAAGCAAATGTCACAGATTTTGTGTCTAAATGCTTGGATTGCCAACAGGTAAAAGCAGAAAGAAAGAAAATAGGTGGTATATTGCAGAGTCTATCAGTTCCAGAATGAAAATGGGATCACATTTCCATGGATTTCGTTACACAGCTACCACGTTCATCCAGAGGGTGCGATGCCATTTGGATGATTATTGATCGTTTGACGAAATCAGCATGTTTTATTCCGTACAGAATGACGTACAGACATGATCAGATGGCAGAAATCTACGTCAAAGAAATGGTAAGATTACATGGTGTGCCTAAATCTATTGTTTTAGACCGAGACCCTAGATTTACATCACACTTTTGGCATAGCTTGCAACAAGCTCTTGGTACTCAATTGCATCTGAGTACAACTTATCATCCTCAAACAGACGGACAGTCAAAGCGGACTATCCAGACACTTGAGGATATGTTGAGAGCTGTAGTACTAGATTTTGGTACTAGTTGGCAAGATTCATTACCACTTGCAGAATTATCTTATAATAATAGCTATCAGACGAGCATTGAGATGGCTCCTTTTGAAGCATTGTACGGAAAGAAATGCATATCACCATTGTATTGGGATGATATCTCAGACTTACCAGATGTTGGGCCAGATATGATCCGAGAAATGACAGAAAAAGTAAAGCTTATACAGAAAAGAATGAAAACAGCTCAAGACAGACAAGCAAAGTATGCAAATATCAGATGACGACCTCTATCTTTTGATCAGGGAGACAGAGTTTTCTTGAAGATTTCTCCGTTTAGAGGTACAGTCAGATTTGGCAAGAGAGGAAATTTATCTCCGCGTTTTATTGGTCCGTATGAGATTATCGAGAAGATAGGCGATCTTTCTTATCGACTCGCTCTTCCTCCATCTTTGTCTGGTATTCATGATGTATTCCATGTCTCTATGCTGCGGAAGTATTAACCTGATCCTTCCTATATTCTTCAGCCTGATGAAGCTGAACTTGATGAGACTCTCAGTTATTTTGATCAGCCGATTCAGATTCTTGATCGCAAAGACAAATAGCTCAGAAATAAGACAATTCAGCTAGTCAAAGTTCAGTGGAGTCGACATGGCATTGAAGAAGCGACTTGGGAGACCGAGTCAGACATGAGAAAGAGATTTCCAGAGTTGTTTCATTGATGTGAGTTCTTATTCTGCTTTATATTATTTCTTTATCTATTGTGTATACAGATGGTCTATACAGTTTGCTTATGATTTCGAGGACGAACTCATGTCTTAGTGAGGGAGAAATGTAAGGCCCGGGATTATTTAATTTTAATCCGAGAATATTTAATTTGGGAATATTTAGAGTTTAGAATTAAATTATAATATTCTTAAATGAATAAGGATTGAAATTGAATTAAATCGCTTTTCCGGGGACTGAATTGCAAATAGCCAAAAGTTCAGGGACTAAACTACAATTTGGCTAATATTTATCTAAACTTACACTTATATTCATCCATTCTTACGTGAATCATCAGACAAGAAGGCAGAAAATCGGCTGAAACCTCCAAACTCCATTTTTGATCCGAAAAAGCTTCGATAACTCGCGCTCCGGTTGTCAGAAATTACAGATAAATATATATCTGCGATCACCGCTCCGAGACCTTCGTTTTGGTACAAGTTTCATTCATCTTTATCAGACTTTATTTTTATGTTGAAGATGGAAATTTATGATGTTAAGATATAAGCATTTATGAGCTGTACCGATTACGTATTCGCAGACGGTTCGGAAAAAGACTATCGTTCGGATTTTATATGATTTTATGAAGCAAAAATTCGAACCCTACCCTATCTGATTATGATGTTTTTGATGATATTGATATGAGATTATAAGTGAGCTTGATTGTTGGATTGGTTTGGATATTGTTTGGATTGCCGGTTTGTAGCCGTTACGCCGTCGATTCGCAAAATGTCAAGACTTTGATATTATTGATTAAAAGGAGCATGGTTTGAGTTATATGTTATTTCTCAGCTTTCATTCGAAGATTGAAAAATCGAGAATCCCGATTCATACCGAGAAGGAGTTAAAGCAAGGTTTGCTAGAATTGTATTTGAAATGAAGTTGAGAAGCTGAGCAGATTTTGACATGTTGTTGTTGATTGTATTTACAAATTTGAAGTACTTTCAGACTCGACATAGAAAGGTATAAATGACAGCTATCCAGATGGGATATAACCCTCGAGATAGCTATTATTCTCGAGTAAATCACATACGTTCTTGCTATTGTTTTGTTATGTGCTTCTATGTGATATATATGAGTTTTGATGCTTTGTTTGATTATGTGATTATATGTTCAAGATGTTTTACAGTCTTTAATGCATACAGCTTATGTTGCATTCATCTTGAACTCCAGCCTGTAAAGCCTAAGGGCAGATTAGCCTAGAGTGCGAAATGACGTTTGGAGAATTATAGTTGAGTGGCATGGATTGCAGCTTTCACTTTCAGAGCCAGAATACTCTCTAGAATTGCACCAAAGTCAGAGGATTAAAATACTTGATGCCGCCTCGATTGGGAGTGTCGGCGGTTTGATAGTTATTTTATTCCTCGGGATCCCAAAGAACCAAGATTTATTGATACCAGCTTTGATAGCCTATTCTTCAAACATGCATTGCATTTATTATATAGCATTAGATGAGATGCTATTGTTATTGCATGTTTTGTTATTTATACTAGGATTTTATTCTCACCAGAGGTATCCGGCTATTGCTTTGTTTTGTATGTATGCATGGCAATAGGTGGGGCAGGAGCTGGTCAGAAAAGACAAGGGTAGCTCGAGATAGAGTCTTAGCATGTGAGGATACGGGTTGTAGCAGCAAGACATGTACTTTGAGTTGATAAACATGTTAGAAAAGAATACAAGAATGTTGTATAAGTTGTTAACTACATGTGTAACTTGTGTAGGAAAGCTTATCAGATGTTATTAGATTGCATGTTTATTATTTTGGAGCTTGTATCAAAGTATGTGAATGTATGTTTCAGGTTTGGACAGCAAAAAACTTCCCTGCATTTTCTGGAAATTGTAGCCCGCTCGATCGGTAGAAAGTCATCGATCGAGCAAGGCCCTTTTTGTGCAAGGCGGAGAAATCAATTCTTGTGCCCGCTCGATCGGTAGAAATTCACCGATCGAGCGAGGCCAAGAATCCCTGGACCCGAGATTTTTAGTTTGAGCTCGCTCGATCGAGCAACTTTCGCCGATCGAGCGAGACAGTGTAATTTAAAAAAAAAAATTAGCTCTTGGTCCTTTAATTCTTTTAAGTACTTGATTAATTGTTAATGATAATAAATTGACCTAAGATAAGATTAGCAACCCGGGTCCCCACAGGTGGTATCAAAGCCTAAGTTTCTGGATTTAGATAGAAGTTGATGAGCGTGGTAGATTGAGTCTGTATGATTGTTTGATATTGCATGAGATTACATGTTGTATCTGATTATGTGCATTATATGCTAGCATGCTTATATATAGCAATAATTATGTGATTGCATGATTATGTGCTTTTATTTCTACTGCATGCTATATATGTAATTGTATTCCAGATTATCCTCAGTCAGAACCTGAATTCTCATGAGAATGCATGAGAATGCTTATCAGAGAAGGATGGAATAAATTGCTGCATATGATATTGTTTATGCACTAATCTGTTTGACAATCAGATATGCCTCCTCGTAAAGCACCGGCCATTAGACAGCCATTAGTGGTTCCTCCAGCTGAACCATCACCAGTACCACCGCCAGCTGTTGAACCCCAGAATGCACAGGGTAGTACATCTGCTGACCCTATGGATCCTACTGCTACTCCAATGGAGACTTTGTTAAAGCGATTTAGTCATTCAAACCGCCAAAATTGAAAGGAACAGAAAACTCAGTGGATTGTGAAAATTGGCTGGAAGATATAGAACAGCTGTTTGAATCACTCGACTATACCGATGATCGTCGTATCCGACTGGTAATACATCAACTTCATGAAGTTGCCAAAAGTTGGTGGATTACTACAAAACGGGCATTGGAACAACGAGGTACGATTATCACCTGGACTGTATTTAAAACTGAGTTCTATCAATGTTTCTTTCCAGTCTCCTACATGAAGGATAAGGGTGCTGAATTTTCCAATTTGAGGCAAGGCAATTTGAATATCGAAGAATATGTGGCCAAATTTTAAAGTCTTTTGAAGTTTGCTCCACATATAGCAGCTACTGATGAAGCAATGGCAGATCAGTTTAAAAATGGTCTTAATCCCGATGTATTTACTTTGGTGAATAGTGGATGACCTAATACTTTTGCTGACGCCTTGAATAAAGCTAAGGGAGCAGAAGCGGGGTTATTGCGACAAAGAGGAGCACCGTCATTCCCCAGCCATTTCCACAGCCTGTATCAGCATCACTTCCACATAATCCGCCACAGTTTCAGCAACCATCTCTCAGATTTGAGGGAGGAAGCAGTAGCAGAAAGGATTCTCGTTTCAAGCCTAAAGGGAAACAGTTTAAGCGGGCAGGTAGTAGTTCTTCCAGTTCTAGTGGACAGAGACAGTTTGCTACAGGTCAGAGGACTGGTGAATCAGGAATGTTTTGTGGTAAGTGTGGTGTACGACATGCTATCAATCAGTGCAAATGTGTGTCAGGTAATTGCAATATTTGTCGCCAACAAGGTCACTATGCCAAAGTATGTCCCCAACGAGCTATGGTTGAAAGTTCTTCTCGACCAACACCGCAGGCAGAAAGGAAATCAGTGCATTCATTCCAGCTTCAGCAACCTCAGCAACAACCCAGAGCAGGAGGAAGCCAGACTGTGACTCAACCTCCTAGACAACAGGCTCGAGTCTTTGCACTTAATAAGGAACAGGCTCAGGCAGCACCTGACGATGTCATAGCAGGTAACTGCTTTATTTATGGTTATCCTGCCTATGTTTTGATAGATATAGGTGCATCACATACCTTCATCCCTGAACAATTTGTTATGATGCAATCTTTATCGTCTGAGCCATTGCCTACTGTTGTTTTTATTTCTTCACCTTTGGGTGAAGGTATTATCTCTGTTCGAATGATTCGAAATTGTGCGTTGCAATATGACGGGAATGTGATTGATATAGATTGTATAATACTTGGATTATCAAATTTTGATTGTATTGTTGGTATAGACATGTTAACCAAGTACAGGGCAACTGTAGATTGTTTCCAAAAAGTGGTTCGATTTAGACCAAAAATGGCATCTGAATGGAAATTCTACGGTAAGGGTTCTCGAGCCAAGATCCCTTTGATATCTATGTTATCTATGACCCGTTTATTGCAGAAAGGGGCGGAAGGATTTCTGATTTATGCAGTCGATGTATTGAAATCCAGTCCAGTAGTAACAGATATTCCAGTTGTACATGAATTTGCTGATGTATTTCCTGATGAAATTCCTGGTTTACCTCCAGTCCGAGAGATAGATTTCAGCATTGATTTAATGCTAGGTACGCAACCAATATCCAAAGCTCCTTACAGAATGGCGCCTATTGAATTGAGGGGGTTAAAGGATCAATTGGAAGATTTATTGGCCAAAGGGTACATTAGACTGAGCGTTTCACCTTGGGGCGCTCGGGTACTATTTGTACGAAATAAAGATGGTTCAATGCGATTATGCATCGATTATCATCAATTGAACAAGGTAACAATCAAGAATAAATATCCACTTCCTAGAATAGATGATTTGTTTGACCAGCTACAGGGTTCAGCTATCTATTCCAAGATTGATTTGCGATCTGGATATCATCAGCTGAGAGTATGAGATGAAGATATTTCTAAAACTTCTTTCAGAACAAGGTATGGACATTATGAATTCATCGTCATGCCTTTTGGTTTAACCAATGCTCCTGCAGTATTTATGGGATTGATGAATAGGGTATTTCAGAAATACTTGGATGACTTTGTCATTATTTTTATCGATGATATCTTGATCTATTCCAAGAATGTACATAAGCATGCTGAACATCTCAGAATCATTTTACATACATTGAGAAATGAGAAATTATATGCCAAGTTATCGAAATGTGAATTTTGGCTGCAGAAAGTTGTGTTTCTTGGGCATATTATTTCAGGTGATGGAATTTCAGTAGATCCAAGCAAGGTCGAGGCTGTATTGAATTGGCCTAGACCTACCTCAGTGCCAGAAATAGGAGTTTTATGGGCTTGGCAGGTTATTATCGACGCTTTATCAGAGATTTCTCCAGCATTGCAAAGCCTATTACGCAATTGACACAAAAAAATAAGCCGTATGTCTGGACTGAAGCGTGTGAAACTAGTTTCTTGGAGTTAAAGAAGAGGCTTACAAGTGCACCTGTCTTGACAATTTCATCAGGTACGGGTGATTTTGTTGTATATTGTGATGCTTCTCACAAGGGTCTGGGTTGTGTGCTTATGCAGAGAGGTCATGTTATTGCTTATGCTTCGAGACAGTTAAAGCCACACGAGACTCGATATCCTATCCATGATTTGGAACTTGCCGCTATTGTCTTTGCATTGAAGATATGGCGACATTATCTTTATGGTGAGAAGTTTTACATCTTTTCGGATCACAAAAGTTTGAAATATCTATTTTTGCAATATGAATTGAATATGACACAGCGTAGATGGCTTGATTTATTGAAAGATTTCGATTGCGAGATTAAATATTATCCAGGAAAATCTAATGCAGCTGCAGACGCCTTAAGTAGAAAGGTATGTTTTTTATCCTTGTCTACGATAGGAATATCTCAATTGGTGGAAGATTGTTGTATTTCTAGATTAATATTTGAAACAGATATGCGACCTAGTGTAATTTTAGTTATACTATATTGTAATTCTAGTGTTGTTTTAGTTATACTATAGTGTTATTGTAGTGTAAATTTAGTTATACTATACTTTAAACCTAGTGTAATTTTAGTTATACTATAGTGTAATGCTAGTGTTGTTTTAGTTATACTATAGTGTTATTGTAGTGTAAATTTAGTTACACTATAGTGTAATCCTAGTGTAATTTTAGTTATACTATAGTGTAATGCTAGTGTTATTTTAGTTATACTATAGTGTTATTGTAGTGTAAATTTAGTTATACTACAGTCCTAGTGTAATTTTAGTTATACTATAGTGTAATTCTAGTGTTATTTTAGTTATACAATACTGTTATTGTAGTGTAAATTTAGTTATAATATAGTGTAATCCTAGTGTAATTTTAGTTATATTATAGTGTAATTCTAGTGTTATTTTAGTTATACTATAGTGTTATTGTAGTGTAAATTTAGTTATACTATAGTGTAAACCTAGTGTAATTTTAGTTATACTATAGTGTAATGCTAGTGTTATTTTAGTTATACTATAGTGTTATTGTACTGTAAATTTAGTTATACTATAGTGTAATGCTAGTGTTATTTTAGTTATACTATAGTGTTATTGTAGTGTAAATTTAGTTACACTATAGTGTAAACCTAGTGTAATTTTAGTAATACTATATTGTAATTTTAGTGTTGTTTTAGTTATACTATAGTGTTATTGTAGTGTAAATTTAATTATACTAGAGTTTAAACCTAGTGTAATTTTAGTTATACTATAGTGTAATGCTAGTGTTGTTTTAGTTATACTATAGTGTTATTGTAGTGTAAATTTAGTTATACTATATTGCAATCCAAGTGTAATTTTAGTTATACTATAGTGTAATGCTAGTGTTATTTTAGTTATACTATAGTCTTATTGTAGTGTAAATTTAGTTATACTATAGTGTAATCTTAGTGTATTTTTAGTTATAATATAGTGTAAAGCTAGTGTTATTTTATTTATACTATAGTGTTATTGTAGTGTAAATTTATTTATACTATAGTTAATCCTAGTGTAATTTTTGTTATACTATAGTGTAATGCTAGTGTTATTTTAGAATGTAAATTTAGTTATACTATATTGTAATTCTAGTGTAATTTTTGTTATACTATAGTGTAATTTTAGTGTTATTTTAGTTATACTATATTGTTATTGTAGTGTAAATTTAGTTATACTATAGTGTAAATCTAGTGTAATTTTTGTTATACTATAGTGCAATTCTAGTGTTATTTTAGTTATACTATAGTGTTATTGTAGTGTAAATTTAGTTATACTATAGTGTAATCCTAGTGTAATTTTAGTTATGCTATAGTGTAATGCTAGTGTTATTTTCGTTATAATATAGTGTTATTGTAGTGTAAATTTAGTTATACTATAGTTAATCCTAGTGTAAATTTAGTTATACTATAGCGTAAACCTAGTGTAATTTTAGTTATATTATTGTGTAATACTAGTGTTATTTTAGTTATACTATAGTGTTATTGTAGTGTAAATTTAGTTATACTATAGTGTAATCCTAGTGTAATTTTAGTTATACTATAGTGTAATGCTAGTGTTATTTAAGTTATACTATAGTGTATTGTATTGTAAATTTAGTTATACTATAGTTAATCCAAGTGTAATTTTAGTTATACTATAATGTAATGCTAGTGTTAATTCAGTTATACTATAATGTTATTGTATTGTAAATTTAGTTATACTATAGTTAATCCAAGTGTAATTTTAGTTATACTATAATGTAATGCTAGTGTTATTTTAGTTATATTATAGTGTAATCCTAGTGTAATTTTAGTTTTATTATAGTGTAATTCTAGTGTTATTTCAGTTATATTATAGTGTTATTGTAGTTTAAATTAAGTTATACTATAGTGTAATCCTAGTGTAATTTTAGTTATACTATAGTCTAATGCTAGTGTTATTTTAGTTATACTATAGTGTTATTGTAGTGTAAATTTAGTTATACTATAGTGTAAACCTAGTGTAATTTTAGTTATACTATAGTGTAATGCTAGTGTTATTTTTTTTATATTATAGTGTTATTGTAGTGTAAATTTAGTTATACTATAGTGTAATCCTAGTGTAATTTTTGTTATACTATAGTGTTATTTTAGTTATACTATAGTATTATTGTAGTGTAAATTTAGTACACTATAGTGTAAACCTAGTGTAATTTTAGTTATATACTATAGTGTAATTCTAGTGTTATTTTAGTTATACTAAAGTGTTATTGTAGTTATACTATAGTGTTATTGTAGTGTAAATTTAGTTATACTATAGTGTAAACCTAGTGTAATTTTAGTTATAATATAGTGTAATGGTAGTGTTATTATAGTTATACTATAGTGTTATTGTAGTGTAAATTTAGTTATATTATAGTGTAATCCTAGTCTAATTTTAGTTATATTATAGTGTAATTCTAATGTTATTTTAGTTATACTATAATGTTATTGTAGTGTAAATTTAGTTATACTATAGTGTAATGCTAGTTTTTATTTTAGTTATACTATAGTGTAATCTTAGTGTAATTTTAGTTATACTATAGTGTAATTCTAGTGCTATTTTAGTTATACTATAGTGTTATTGTAGTGTAAATTTAGTTACACTATAGTGTAAACCTAATGTAATTTTAGTTATACTATAGTGTAATCCTAGTGTTATTTCAGTTATACTATAATGTTATTGTAGTGTAAATTTAGTTATACTATAGTTAATCCAAATGTAATTTTAGTTATACTATAATGTAATGCTAGTGTTATTTTAGTTATATTATAGTGTTATTGTAGTGTAAATTTAGTTATACTATAGTATAAATATAGTGTAATTTTAGTTATACTATAGTGTAATGTTAGTGTTATTTTAGTTATACTATAGTGTTATTGTAGTGTAAATTTTGTTACACTATAGTGTAAACCTAGTGTAATTTTAGTTTTATTATAGTATAATTCTAGTGTTATTGTAGTGTAAATTTAGTTATACTATAGTGTAATCCTAGTGTAATTTTAGTTATACTATAGTATAATGCTAGTGTTATTTTAGTTATACTATAGTGTAATGCTAGTGTTATTTTAGTTATACTATAGTGTTATTGTAGTGTAAATTTAGTTATACTATAGTGTAAACCTAGTATAATTTTAGTTATAATATAGTGTAATGCTAGTGTTATTTTAGTTATACTATAGTGTTATTGTAGTGTAAATTTAGTTATACTATAGTGTAATCCTAGTGTAATTTTAGTTATACTATAATATAATTCTAGTGTTATTTTAGCTATATTATAGTGTTATTGTAGTGTAAATTTAGTTACACTATAGTGTAAACCTAGTGTAATTTTAGTTATATACTATAGTGTAATTCTAGTGTTATTTTAGTTATACTATAGTGTTATTGTAGTGTAAATTTAGTTATACTATAGTGTAAACCTAGTGAAATTTTAGTTATACTGTAGTGTAATGCTAGTGTTATTTTAGTTATACTATAGTGTTATTGTAGTGTAAATTTAGTTATACTATAGTGTAATTCTAGTGTAATTTTAGTTATACTATAGTGTAATTCTAGTGTTATTTTAGTTATACAATAGTGTTATTGTAGTGTAAATTTAGTTACTGTGACGATCCGAGTTATAATCTCTCATTAAACAAATTATCATAAATAATAGTCAAAGAATCAAAGACTAAATAAAATAAAATAAAATAATTTTTTTTTTAAAAGGGTAGCACCTCGCTCGATCGGTTAAAAGCTACCGATCGAGCGAGCCCTGGAACTCAAATTCTCGGGTTGGACAAGTTTTGGCCTCGCTCGATCGGTCAATCTTCACCGATCGAGCGAGCCAAATTTTTTCATTTCTCTGCCTCAAATATGAAGGCCTCGCTCGATCGGTAGGAATCACCCGATCGAGCGGGCATCTGTCCAGCAAAAAAAAAACACAGATCATTTTGCTGACAACTCAAGTTCTTTCATTCATTTCTAATCTAACATCAACTCATACATAACCTATACAAAATCATAAGCTTAAATGCATTCTAACATGATATAAGTTGATAGAAATAGATCATATCAAAGCCTTAAAATCAACTCAAGATAGGCTCATATATCAAACATGGAACATTGTATACAAACATTAAGTCAAGTCCTAAGAATTAATATACATCATCTCACATCTTGTGTACATTCTTAAGACAACAACCTCATAGCCAATAAGTCTTGGCATATGTAACCACAACATGATCATGTTTTTGAACTCAATACAACATTGACTGCTCACAACCATCTAAACTCGGATCATCACTTTATTCTCTCATCCCTTGTTCATCAAGCTCGCTTCTGTCCGGTTCCACTCCCGCCTATTGCCATGACACATACAACACAACAATAGCTGGATAACTCCGTTAAGAAATATATTTCCCAGTAAAAGCAACTAAACATTCATAACAAAGCATATATCAAATTCATGATATAAAATAACTACAATGCATGTTTTAAAACAAGTTTCTCAAACAATTCTCTCATTTCATCGGTTGGGATCCCGAGAAGAAGATATCATAACTAACCACCGACTCTCCCGATCAAGGTGGGGCTACTTATCTTGCTTCTCTAGACTTTGAAGCCACTATATATGTAAATCAGACGCTAGGCTAAGTCAACCACCCAGGCCATACATATATACTTCCTCAAATCGTCTAATCGAACGTTTTCGTTCATTTCTGTTGTGAAATTTCCTCGCAAGCGTACGAGTGTCAAGTTTTAGTATAATGAATTGGCCTAGACCTACCTCAGTGCCAGAAATATGGAGTTTTATGGGCTTGGCAGGTTATTATCGACGCTTTATCAGAGATTTCTCCAGCATTGCAAAGCCTATTACGCAATTGACACAGAAAAATAAGCCGTATGTCTGGACTGAAGCGTGTGAAACTAGTTTCTTGGAGTTAAAGAAGAGGCTTACAAGTGCACCTGTCTTGACAATTTCATCAGGTACGGGTGATTTTGTTGTATATTGTGATGCTTCTCACAAGGGTCTGGGTTGTGTGCTTATGCAGAGAGGTCATGTTATTGCTTATGCTTCGAGACAGTTAAAGCCACACGAGACTCGATATCCTATCCATGATTTGGAACTTGCCGCTATTGTCTTTGCATTGAAGATATGGCGACATTATCTTTATGGTGAGAAGTTTTACATCTTTTCGGATCACAAAAGTTTGAAATATCATTTTTTGCAATATGAATTGAATATGACACAGCGTAGATGGCTTGATTTATTGAAAGATTTCGATTGCGAGATTAAATATTATCCAGGAAAATCTAATGCAGCTGCAGACGCCTTAAGTAGAAAAGTATGTTTTTTATCCTTGTCTACGATAGGAATATCTCAATTGGTGGAAGATTGTTGTATTTTTGGATTAATATTTGAAACAGATATGCGACCTAGTGTAATTTTTGTTATACTATATTGTAATTCTAGTGTTGTTTTAGTTATACTATAGTGTTATTGTAGTGTAAATTTAGTTATACTATACTTTAAACCTAGTGTAATTTTAGTTATACTATAGTGTAATGCTAGTGTTGTTTTAGTTATACTATAGTGTTATTGTAGTGTAAATTTAGTTACACTATAGTGTAATCCTAGTGTAATTTTAGTTATACTATAGTGTAATGCTAGTGTTATTTTAGTTATACTATAGTGTTATTGTAGTGTAAATTTAGTTATACTACAGTGTAATCCTAGTGTAATTTTAGTTATACTATAGTGTAATTCTAGTGTTATTTTAGTTATACAATAGTGTTATTGTAGTGTAAATTTAGTTATAATATAGTGTAATCCTAGTGTAATTTTAGTTATATTATAGTGTAATTCTAGTGTTATTTTAGTTATACTATAGTGTTATTGTAGTGTAAATTTATTTATACTATAGTGTAAACCTAGTGTAATTTTAGTTATACTATAGTGTAATGCTAGTGTTATTTTAGTTATACTATAGTGTTATTGTACTGTAAATTTAGTTATACTATAGTGTAATGCTAGTGTTATTTTAGTTATACTATAGTGTAATTCTAGTGTTATTTTAGTTATACTATAGTGTTATTGTAGTGTAAATTTAGTTACACTATAGTGTAAACCTAGTGTAATTTTAGTTATACTATATTGTAATTTTAGTGTTGTTTTAGTTATACTATAGTGTTATTGTAGTGTAAATTTAATTATACTAGAGTTTAAACCTAGTGTAATTTTAGTTATACTATAGTGTAATGCTAGTGTTGTTTAAGTTATACTATAGTGTTATTGTAGTGTAAATTTAGTTATACTATATTGCAATCCAAGTGTAATTTTAGTTATACTATAGTGTAATGCTAGTCTTATTTTAGTTATACTATAGTGTTATTGTAGTGTAAATTTAGTTATACTATAGTGTAATCTTAGTGTATTTTTAGTTATAATATAGTGTAAAGCTAGTGTTATTTTATTTATACTATAGTGTTATTGTAGTGTAAATTTATTTATACTACAGTTAATCCTAGTGTAATTTTTGTTATACTATAGTGTAATGCTAGTGTTATTTTAGAGTGTAAATTTAGTTATACTATATTGTAATCCTAGTGTAATTTTAGTTATACTATAGTGTAATTTTAGTGTTATTTTAGTTATACTATATTGTTATTGTAGTGTAAATTTAGTTATACTATAGTGTAAATCTAGTGTAATTTTAGTTATACTATAGTGCAATTCTAGTGTTATTTTAGTTATACTATAGTGTTATTGTAGTGTAAATTTAGTTATACTATAGTGTAATCCTAGTGTAATTTTAGTTATGCTATAGTGTAATGCTAGTGTTATTTCCGTTATAATATAGTGTTATTGTAGTGTAAATTTAGTTATACTATAGTTAATCCTAGTGTAAATTTAGTTATACTATAGCGTAAACCTAGTGTAATTTTAGTTATATTATTGTGTAATACTAGTGTTATTTTAGTTATACTATAGTGTTATTGTAGTGTAAATTTAGTTATACTATAGTGTAATCCTAGTGTAATTTTAGTTATACTATAGTGTAATGCTAGTGTTATTTAAGTTATAATATAGTGTATTGTATTGTAAATTTAGTTATACTATAGTTAATCCAAGTGTAATTTTAGTTATACTATAATGTAATGCTAGTGTTAATTCAGTTATACTATAATGTTATTGTATTGTAAATTTAGTTATACTATAGTTAATCCAAGTGTAATTTTAGTTATACTATAATGTAATGCTAGTGTTATTTTAGTTATATTATAGTGTAATCCTAGTGTAATTTTAGTTTTATTATAGTGTAATTCTAGTGTTATTTCAGTTATATTATAGTGTTATTGTAGTTTAAATTAAGTTATACTATAGTGTAATCCTAGTGTAATTTTAGTTATACTATAGTCTAATGCAAGTGTTATTTTAGTTATACTATAGGCTAATGCTTGTGTTATTTTAGTTATACTATAGTGTTATTGTAGTGTAAATTTAGTTATACTATAGTGTAAACCTAGTGTAATTTTAGTTATATATAGTGTTATTGTAGTGTAAATTTAGTTATACTATAGTGTAAACCTAGTGTAATTTTAGTTATACTATAGTGTAATGCTAGTGTTATTTTTTTTATATTATAGTGTTATTGTAGTGTAAATTTAGTTATACTATAGTGTAATCCTAGTGTAATTTTTGTTATACTATAGTGTTATTTTAGTTATACTATAGTATTATTGTAGTGTAAATTTAGTACACTATAGTGTAAACCTAGTGTAATTTTAGTTATATACTATAGTGTAATTCTAGTGTTATTTTAGTTAAACTAAAGTGTTATTGTAGTTATACTATAGTGTTATTGTAGTGTAAATTTAGTTATACTATAGTGTAAACCTAGTGTAATTTTAGTTATAATATAGTGTACTGGTAGTGTTATTTTAGTTATACTATAGTGTTATTGTAGTGTAAATTTAGTTATATTATAGTGTAATCCTAGTGTAATTTTAGTTATATTATAGTGTAATTCTAATGTTATTTTAGTTATACTATAATGTTATTGTAGTGTAAATTTAGTTATACTATAGTGTAATGCTAGTTTTATTTTAGTTATACTATAGTGTAATCTTAGTGTAATTTTAGTTATACTATAGTGTAATTCTAGTGCTATTTTAGTTATACTATAGTGTTATTGTAGTGTAAATTTAGTTACACTATAGTGTAAACCTAATGTAATTTTAGTTATACTATAGTGTAATCCTAGTGTTATTTCAGTTATACTATAATGTTATTGTAGTGTAAATTTAGTTATACTATAGTTAATCCAAATGTAATTTTAGTTATACTATAATGTAATGCTAGTGTTATTTTAGTTATATTATAGTGTTATTGTAGTGTAAATTTAGTTATACTATAGTATAAATATAGTGTAATTTTAGTTATACTATAGTGTAATGTTAGTGTTATTTTAGTTATACTATAGTGTTATTGTAGTGTAAATTTTGTTATACTATAGTGTAAACCTAGTGTAATTTTAGTTTTTTTATAGTGTAATTCTAGTGTTATTGTAGTGTAAATTTAGTTATACTATAGTGTAATCCTAGTGTAATTTTAGTTATACTATAGTATAATACTAGTGTTATTTTAGTTATACTATAGTGTAATGCTAGTGTTATTTTAGTTATACTATAGTGTTATTGTAGTGTAAATTTAGTTATACTATAGTGTAAACCTAGTGTAATTTTAGTTATAATATAGTGTCATGCTAGTGTTATTTTAGTTATACTATAGTGTTATTGTAGTGTAAATTTAGTTATACTATAGTGTAATCCTAGTGTAATTTTAGTTATACTATAGTATAATTCTAGTGTTATTTTAGCTATATTATAGTGTTATTGTAGTGTAAATTTAGTTACACTATAATGTAAACCTAGTGTAATTTTAGTTATATACTATAGTGTAATTTTAGTATTATTTTAGTTATACTATAGTGTTATTGTAGTGTAAATTTAGTTATACTATAGTGTAAACCTAGTGAAATTTTAGTTATACTGTAGTGTAATGCTAGTGTTATTTTTGTTATACTATAGTGTTATTGTAGTGTAAATTTAGTTATACTATAGTGTAATTCTAGTGTAATTTTAGTTATACTATAGTGTAATTCTAGTGTTATTTTAGTTATACAATAGTGTTATTGTAGTGTAAATTTAGTTACTGTGACGATCCGAGTTCTAATCTCTCATTAAACAAATTATCATAAATAATAGTCAAAGAATCAAAGACTAAATAAAATAAAATAAAATAAATTTTTTTTTAAAAGGGTAGCACCTCGCTCGATCGGTTAAAAGCTACCGATCGAGCGAGCCCTGGAACTCAAATTCTCGGGTTGGACAAGTTTTGGCCTCGCTCGATCGGTCAATCTTCACCGATCGAGCGAGCCAAATTTTTTCATTTCTCTGCCTCAAATATGAAGGCCTCGCTCGATCGGTAGGAATCACCCGATCGAGCGGGCATCTGTCCAGCAGAAAAAAAACACAGTTC
This sequence comes from Henckelia pumila, assembly GCF_033568475.1. Classification (NCBI taxonomy): domain Eukaryota; kingdom Viridiplantae; phylum Streptophyta; class Magnoliopsida; order Lamiales; family Gesneriaceae; genus Henckelia; species Henckelia pumila. The sequence continues at coordinate 202,284,095 of NC_133122.1, forward strand.
ATTTTGCTGACAACTCAAGTTCTTTCATTCATTTCTAATCTAACATCAACTCATACATAACCTATACAAAATCATAAGCTTAAATGCATTCTAACATGATATAAGTTGATAGAAATAGATCATATCAAAGCCTTAAAATCAACTCAAGATAGGCTCATATATCAAACATGGAACATTGTATACAAACATTAAGTCAAGTCCTAAGAATTAATATACATCATCTCACATCTTGTGTACATTATTAAGACAACAACCTCATAGCCAATAAGTCTTGGCATATGTAACCACAACATGATCATGTTTTTGAACTCAATACAACATTGACTGCTCACAACCATCTAAACTCGGATCATCACTCTATTCTCTCATCCCTTGTTCATCAATCTCGCTTCTGTCCGGTTCCACTCCCGCCTATTGCCATGACACATACAACACAACAATAGCTGGATAACTCCGTTAAGAAATATATTTCCCAGTAAAAGCAACTAAACATGCATAACAAAGCATATATCAAATTCATGATATAAAATAACTACAATGCATGTTTTAAAACAAGGATCTCAAACAATTCTCTCATTTCATCGGTTGGGATCCCGAGAAGAAGATATCATAACTAACCACCGACTCTCCCGATCAAGGTGGGGCTACTTATCTTGCTTCTCTAGACTTTGAAGCCACTATATATTTAAATCAGACGCTAGGCTAAGTCAACCACCCAGGCCATACATATATACTTCCTCAAATCGTCTAATCGAACGTTTTCGTTCATTTCTGTTGTGAAATTTCCTCGCAAGCGTACGAGTGTCAAGTTTTAGTATAATGAAAGAGAGAGTGTCGATCCCACAGGGAGTAAAATGAAAAGATTCAATGCTTGTAATTAAAATAGTCTTAATTTTATCTAGAAAATCAAACTTCAAGAGTTTTGCAGAATAAATAAAATAAATAAAAAGAAATTATTCAGCTCACACACACGCAAATTTTTAGGAATTATCAATTAGAGAAAAATAGTCCAGAGGTTTTGATTTCACTTGGTCTCGACAATATTCAATCCTAATTAATCTATTTTATGAATTTCCTTCGATTAATAACCAAAAACACTTAGATTATTCTATTCTCCTCTCCCGAGCAACAAATAGAGTGTATCAACTTACAATTCGATTTCAATATCCCTATTAAAAATCTAGATGTAGTGATATGTGTAAAATGATGTTCCTTAAAGGTTCTATTAAAGCTATATACTCTCCCGAGCTATATAAACAATTAACAGTGTAGTTCCTATTGATCCTACTCAAAATCCCCTCTCCCGAGCAATGATTCTAAGTAAATATAACAACTCAATTTATGGCCAATAAATTAAGAAGACATTCAATTCTAGAAACACAATTAATCTATAGAAATTCAATTTATTAAAATCAAAGATTCATGAATATGTCTCAACCAAGCTACGTCAACCTCTAGACTAGAAAAGTTTAGTTCATGCTTAAATTCAATAAAAACCAAATAATGTTTAATATCTCAAACATAATTCAACAATCAAAAGAAAATAAAAAGAAGAAACAAAGCCGTAGTCTTTCTTCCGTGTCCGGTCGAAAAGTCTTCGTCTTCGTTCCATGTATCCATGCTTCGGAGATATGTCTCCAACCCGTCGCATGTGTTGGATTTTGAGCCTCTTCAGTTGACACCGGAGTTAGCATTTGAGAAGAGGCCTATACGGATCTTGGCTAGGGAGGAGCGGAGGCTTAGGACGCGTGTCATACCGATGGTCAGAGTCCAGTGGTTGAATCACTCGGAGGAGGAAGCTACTTGGGAGACCGAGGCAGATATGAGGACTCGCTACCCGGAGTTGTTCGGGTAAGTACTTTAATTTCGAGGACGAAATCCAATTTAAGGGGGGGAGAATTATAACACTCGGTATTTAAATACGTGAATTCGCATGCATAATTAGGAAATTTATTTATTTAGAATTTTAGATTATGGGTTAAATAATTATGTGGAATTATTTGTGCATGATTTAATTTATTTTTAAGCATTTAACCCATAATTGGTGATTTTATGATTTTTAGTATTTAATTGTTTTTTATCGCGTAGACGGGACCGTGGACAGACGAAATGACAGCTTTCTATCCAAATTATTTTATGAGTCTTTTTAGAGCCCAAAAATATTATTTTGAGTTTTATTTCCTCAATATTTTTAGTATTTAATTTTGTATAATTTTAGGAGTCCGTTTTTATTCAAAATAAGCCAAAATAATGACTTTTTAGTATTTTTAAAATTCCCTTAATTTTTAATTTCGGGATTTATGTTTGATAGTAGATTATTTTGTATTTTTAAGAGTTTAAAATTTTACATTTTATGTATATTACAAATCTAATTAAATGATATTATCTATCTAACTAATTTTAATTATTTTAAAAACCAAAACTTAACCTAATCTACCCAACCCCTCACCCGATTACCCTCACTCAGCCAACACACCCATCCTTCATCATCTTCTTCATCGAGCCATCAGCCAAGGAGGAAATCCATAGCCATCTTTTGAAGGTTTTTGGTCCGTTCGTCATCTCGGAGCCCGTAAACGCATCTATCTTCGTCGATTTAATTATCAAGGCATGATTCTTTCTCTTTATTTTCGTGCCATATCAAGAATTATATGTGTGAATGTGTAGACATCAGATTGTTCCAAGGAATTTTCAGAAAACGTTTGCTTTTGGTTGATATGCACTTTGTTCATGTATTCCTTCAATCATGCTCACGTTTTTCTTCCTCCATGCCTTGTACGACTACTGGTAGGTGTTCAGAGGGTGTGTGTGTGTGGCCTGGACTCGAGTGGCTCGAGTGGTTTGAGCCAAACGAGCCCAGGAAACCACCATGTGCAGATCGGCCTCCATGGATGCGCAGCTAGGGTTCGAGGGAAGTGGGGTTCGGGCTCGGTCTAGGGGGTGCATGGGGTCAAGGCTAGGGTCAGGTCGGGACCGCCCAGACGTGGGCTACGTCTGGGCGGCGGGGCTCCGGCCAGGGGCGGTCGGAGCTGGCCGGCAGCAGGCCGAGAAGGCCTGCTGCTCGCGGCCGAGAGGAAGCAAGGGAGGGGGTCACGGGTTGGGCTGGATTCGGGGTCTGGGCCGGGTCTGAGTGGTCCGAGTTGGGTTAGTAGGGTAGTGGGTCGGGTTAAGTTGGTCCGGGTCCGGGTTGGTGGGCCGGGCTCGAGTCTTTTTAATTTTAAAATATTTTATGATTTAATTGGTTTTAGGGCCAATTAATTAGAAATAAAATGATTTGGGTTCCATTTAATTATTTGTGTTAAATTTAATTATTATTGGGCTTAATTAAATTAATTTAAGTTAATCCCTTAATTTTTATGGGCCTTGGGGCCCATGAAAGTTATTGGGCCAGTCTTTGGGCTTTTGGGCCCATTGGGCCAGAATAGGTTGTTATTGGGCCAGGAATGTTTTAATGGGCTTTAATTAATTAATTGGGCTTAAAAATGTAATGTTGGGCTTAAGTATGTTAATGGGCCAGTCTCAGTATTAATGGGCCAGATTTAAGTAAATGGGCTTGAGTGTTAGGGCCAGCAGTTCAGTACAATCCATGAGAAATTTGCATGTGTCCTGAATATATATTTAATTATTTTTATGCATGAAAGTTATTTTTAATATTTATATGTTAGTATGAAATTAAATTAAATATATATGAAGGACACACATTTTATTTAAGTACATGCATTCATGAAATAATTTTTTTATGCATGATTTAATGTTTAAGGTTGAGCAAAAGAAAATATTTTATGTTGGAAGTTGAAGTAGTGTGACAATTTAAGGGGGACTCGTCCCCATATGTGAAATATTGAAGGGCAGTTTACTGCCAATTTAAGAGGTGATTCATCACCGCCACGTACGTTGGTTTCCACGCTGATCAGTATTTGATGTATGATTTAAGGTTACACTATGGATACAACCATGCGATGTTAGAAAATACTTTGCTCAACAATGTTTATGTATTATGTATGATTATGATATTTAAGTTAATTTATGTTATGTTATGTCATGATATTATTTTAAGCATGCTCATTCATGTATATGTTATGTATTAGTATAAAAGTGATTTAAATTATTTTAAACCCTTGTTATGTTAGCATGTTGGGCCTCTAAGCTCACTACACTGGTATGGTGCAGGTGAGTACGTGGAGGAGGATGTAGCTCCTACCGGCGGCGAGGACATATGAGCAGACTGGCAGTGATCCCCCGTGACCGTTGTCTGAGTCTTTATGCATGTCTCGAATTTTTAGCTTGTTACATTTTAATTATTTTCAGTGGTTGTGATTTTGGATATTTTTTTTATTTTAAGTAATTTTCAGTGCATGCAAAACTTTAATTTATATCACTTTTGTCAGTATTTTATTTAACGCATGACTCAGATATTTAAATTATGAAATGTTAAGTTTTCGATTTGTTGCATTATTTTTATTCAAGTTATTTATTTTTTAAATCTATTTATTCTGTGCATATATGTATGGGCATGTATGTACATATTTTTACTTAGAAAAAAAAAAATTTTCCGCATATTTATTTATTAATTATAGAGTTAGGGTCGTTTCAGCTGATGCCGCAATGTATTCTGCCTCAGTGGTGGAATCCGCTGTGGTGTCCTATTTAGAACTCTTCCAAGAGACAGCACCTTCATTGAGCATGAACACAAATCCAGAGGTTGACTTCGAGTCATCCACGTCACTTTGGAAGCTAGAGTCGGTATAGCCTTCCAATTTCAGTTCTCTTCCTCTATAAACCATGAATACATTCTTAGTTCTTCTCAAGTACTTAAGAATATCCTTCACGGCTTTCCAATGCATTTGATCGGGATTGGCTTGATATCTGCTCATGACACTCAGAGCAAATGCCACATCCGGTCTGGTAGATATCATCCCATAAATGATACTCCCTATGGCTGACGCATATGGTATGTGTGTCATTTTCTCTATGTCTTCATCAGTCTTGGGACACATAGACTTGGATAGAGAGACTCCATGACACATAGGTAGATGTCCTCTCTTGGACTCATCCATTGAAAACCTTTTCAATATAGTGTCGATGTAGGTAGCTTGAGTAAGTCCTATCATTCTCTTAGATCTATCTCTATAGATCTGTATCCCTAGAATATAGGACGCCTCACCCAAATCCTTCATCGAGAATCTACCTGACAACCATATCTTTGTTGACTGCAACATCCCTACATCATTCCCAATGAGTAAGATGTCATCAACATAAAGTACTAAGAATGTCACAGCATCCTTAACTACTTTTTTGTACACGCACGGTTCCTCCGGGTTCTTGATGAAACCAAAATCCTTTATTGTTTCATCAAATTTCTGGTTCCAACTTCTTGATGCTTGTTTGAGACCATAAATTGATTTCTGAAGCTTACATACCTTATGCTCGCTTCCCATGGATGTGAATCCCTCAGGCTGCATCATATAGATCTCTTCCTTAATGTTTCCATTAAGGAATGCAGTCTTCACATTCATTTTCCATATCTCATAGTCATATCATGCAGCAATGGCAATAAGGATTCTTATGGACTTGAACATTGCGACTGGTGAAAAAGTTTCACCATAGTCAACTCCTTGTCTTTGAGTATAACCTTTTGCCACCAATCGTGCCTTGTAGGTCAGTACCTTTTCATCAGGCCCAAGTTTTCTCTTGTAGATCCATTTACACCCTATTGGAACAATTCCATCGGGAGAATCTACTAAAGACCAAACTTGGTTTGTATGCATCGAATCTATTTCCGACTGCATAGCTTCAAGCCATAAATTTGAATCCGCATCAGAAATTGCTTCCTTGAAGTTTCTTGGATCACATCCAATGTCGTGTTCACTTTGATCCCCTTCAAGAAGAAGACCATATCTAATATGAGGCCTAGAAGTCCTCTCGGATCTTCTAGTAATAGGCGTGTCTTGTGATGATTCTTGATTTATAGGATCGTTATTTTGTATCTCGGGTTCTTCTCGAATTTCTTCGAGTTCCATCATCTTGCCTTTCTTATCCAATAAGAACTCCTTCTCCAAGAAGGTGGCATTCCTTGAAATAAACACTTTTGTTTCAGTAGGATGATAGAAATAATATCCGATTGAATTCTTCGGATACCCTACAAAATAACATAATGTGGATCGACTATCCAACTTATCTCCCACTGTCTGCTTCACGTAAGCAGGACATCCCCAAATCCTCAAGTACGAATACTTAGGAGCTTTGCCATTCCATAACTCGTATGGTGTTTTGTCCACTTCTTTAGTGTGGATGTTGTTCAACAACAATACCACCGTTTCAAGAGCATAGCCCCAAAACGAAGGTGGGAGCTCAGTGAAGCTCATCATAGATCAAACCATGTCCAACAAGGTTCGATTGCGACGTTCCGAAACACCATTCAGCTGAGGTGTCATAGGAGGATTCCACTGAGAGAGAATCTCATTCTCTTTTAGATAATCCAAGAACTCGGTACTTAAGTATTCTCCACCTCGATCTGATCGAAGTGCTTTAATACTCTTACCTAGTTTGTTTTCTACTTCAGCCTTGAATTCTTTGAACTTTTCAAATGATTCAGACTTATATTTCATCAAATATAAGTACACATACCTAGAATAATCATCAATAAAGGTAATGAAGTAGGTGTGACCAAATTTTGTACCAATACTAAATGGTCCGCAAACATCTGTATGGATCAAATCCAATAGATTTTGACTACGCTCTGGCTTCCCTTTGAAAGGAGATTTAGTAATTTTTCCTTTCAGGCAGGACTCACAAGTAGGTAGATAGTTAATATCAGACATATCAAACATGCCCTCTCCCACTAGCTTGTTCATCCTCCTTGAGGAAATATGACCTATCCTAGCATGCCAAAGGTTTGCCGGGTTTTGACTATCGATTTTCCTTTTGTTCGTTGTTACCGGTTTACAAACATAATTTATTGGAACGTCTTTTAATTTTAAGTTATATAGATCGTTTTCAAGTTGTCCATTTCCAATCAAACATTCATTCTTGTAAATATTGCAAATCTCATTCACAAAATTGCAAGAAAAACCATCTCTATCAAGCTTAGAAATAGAAATAATGTTTTTAATCAAATCTGGAACAAATAAAACATCTTTCAAAAGTAACTTAAAATCGTTCTGCAAAATTAAATAAACGTATCCCACAGCTTTGGCTTCAACTCTAGAACAATTTCCGAGCCTCAGCTGGGTCTCACCCATCCTAAGCTTACGACTTCTTGTCATCACCTGCAAATCATTGCAAATGTGAGATCCACATCCGGTATCCAATACCCAAGAAGTAGTATTAAGTGAAACATTTATTTCAATGTAAAACATACCCTTTGTAGTTCGCAACTGCTCGAGATATTCCTTGTAGTTACGTTTCCAATGATCGGGTTTCTTGCAGTAATGGCAAGTATCATAATCTTTGTTCCCATTAGAAGTCTTTGTCTTGCCCTTCTTCTTCGGTACTGTTTTCTTTGGTGGGGCAAAACGTTTCTTACCCTTTTCACTTGGCCCCTTCTTAGAGTTAGAAGAGGAGCCAACCAAGAGTACCGGTTTATCCTTCTTTAATGTGGCTTCATAAGTTACAAGCATATTGACCATCTCTTTAAGGGAGGCCTCTATCTTGTTCATATTGAAATTCACCACAAAATCGTCAAACGATGAAGGAAGAGAGGGAAGTAATAAGTCCACATTGAGTTCATGCTCCAACACCAATTCAAGCGTTACCAACTTCTAAATGAGCCAAATCACGCGTACCCCATGATCACGGACCGAAGTCCCTTCACGCATGCGACACATCATTAACTCTTTTACAGTAGCGAACCTTTCAGCTCTCGATTGAGCCCCAAAAAGTTCCTAGAGTTGTGCGTGAATGTCAGCAGCATTCACGGTATCCTCAAATCTCCTCTGGAGTTCATCAGACATCGAAGCTTGCATATAGCATTTGGCCTTGATATCATGGTCCCACCATTTATCAAGTTTGGCCAACTCTTTCGGACTTATATCAGCTGGTGCTTCCTTCGGATGAGATTTTTCTAACACGTAGAACATCTTCTCCGAGGTCAAGACAATCTTCAACTTACGGAACCATTCTGTATAGTTTGCGCCAATCAGTTTGTTTTGTTCGAGAATAGAGAATAGTGGATTGCGCGAATTCATCTTAATGAAATACTGAAAAGAAACAGACAATAATCAGTGATTGTTTAATTAATTTACTAAGACATAAAATAAGGCGAAATTTATTTTATGAATCTCACTCCCACTATTTTAACGATTTCACTACCCTCTAGTGAAAACGAGAAACATTTTCTTTAGTGGGAACATGGAGTCCAATTGACAAACTATAGTCCCGAATAATATCAGCCAACCATAATTTTCAAATGGTAGAGCCCAATTGCTTCCAAAGCAACCTCCATATTTTTACCTCATGTCAAATAAGGGCCCAATAATATGACGCCGTTTATTGTGACACGTCAAGATGACCCATCAATATTAAGTTGTGATGGACGGTCGCCATGTGGATCCCCAATAATATGAGCCAATCTCATGGGAGTTCCATCCAACTTACAACATGTGTCGATCCAATGTACAGATTTCCGACGAACGGGCCCCCCCAATAATATGAGCCGGACCGTATCCGTGGGTAGCATCTCATACATTGATCGTTGATGGAAGGTAGGAACATTTAAACAATATTTAAATGTCCTTTTGTTTATCTTTATCTCAATTTTAAATCATATTTAAAATGAGGGATTTTAATTTCGAAAATTTGTCTCATTATTTAAAATTTGTATGCTTGCGGGATTCATACAATTTAGTCTAAACATGCATACAACAATAATATCATATATTGTTTTAAGATGATCGATTCCATTACTAATCGACCCGTGGTTGCCAATCACGAGTTTAAGTCCGATCCTAGGTAATATGCAAGTATGCAATGCAATCCTATTACATTGAGCTTCCAATTTACATTTCTTCGATCTTTATTGTCTGCTGGGCCCACCTATGTCTTCAAATCTTCATCTCCCACTAAGTCTAAAATTTACAATAAATTTCGATGATAAGCAGGGGATACATATTTAGGGGTGGGAACGGGCCATAAACCAGACCCACTTTTATTACATATGACAATTCATATTGGGCCATAAATCATGCCCATTATTAAAACACAACAACAATAATAAAACCAAATGTAAACAACCTAACATACACCTATAATATTGGTCATGGCAATCGATCATCCTTATCCAATAATTTTAATTCCAAATTAATTCATTGGATAACATGCAATGTCAATAAAATTTAAATAAATAAAATCATATTTCATACATAAAATCTTATTTTATATATAAAATCATATTTTATCTAGTTTATCCAAAAAATCATATTTTACATATAAAATCCAATTTTATACATAAAATCATATTTTATTATCAATTGTACCAAGAATAATAATTAAAGATTTAATTTATTGGATTAAATCTATAAATTTCCAAAATTCAAAATTTATCCAAAAATTAATTTTCTTAAAAATTTTGGGCTCAAACAATTTTGACCCATTGCCTCGTGGACCAACTGAAACAATTTTCAATCGGGCCAAAAACTGGGCCCAAAACCATTTTGGGCTAGAATTCATAATTCAAGGAAAAATTTATTTTAAAAAAAAAAAAAATTTCTGGGCAGCCCGGGACAGTCCCGGGCTGCCCGCCCGTTGCTGGGCCGCTCCATGTGGCCCAGCTGCGCGGGCTAGGGCAACGCTTGCCCTAGCTCGCGCAGGGCTGCTGCGTGCAGCCCATCTGCTTGCAGGGCTGCGCGCGGTGCTGCTCGCTGCCTTCGGGCAGCGGGCAGCCCCAAAAATATTTTTTTTTTCTTTTCTTTTCCATTTTATTTTTCTGAAAAATCGAGGCTTTGTAAAATCGATCAAATTTTAATCGTAAAATCCGAGAACAACCTGTCTCTAATACCACTGTTGGAACACAGTCGTTTTCGGATCGAAAAAGAAAGTGATACCCGTTGCAGCGGAAGTTTTAAAATTTTATATGGAACGATTCCATATGGGTATCAAATTCCTACGATTAAAATTGATAACATAAAATTTAAACAATATAAATTTTAGCTTAAAATTTCGAAACGAGATTATGGACACCAACAGATTAATCTGCTCTTGTTGTATATCCCAGGAACTGATGAACGAACGTTTCTTCAATCAGGTCCACGAACGGAAATTTAATCCCTCTGATAAACTGCACTAGAAAGTCTATCAGAAGTTTCTACGATGAGATAGAACAGATATGATCTGTTAAATCAGTCTGCAAATTCAAAAATTCACAGACTGAATTTTCGAACACAGTAGAGGAAAGGGGGCGGCCGAATTCCTTGAGAGAAAGCTCTCTAGGTTTTTGAAATTATGACCTGTGTTGTGTAATTTCTGCACTGCAATAACTTATTTATAATGTGGGCTGCTAACAGCTTAGGGCCCATTAGTCATAAGTTCAAGCCTGACAATCAAAGCCCGCATGTTCAGAAATTAATATAAAATTCATCGTGACTCAGATTGATAAACCAATTTCACCAATGTGCACAGAAACCATTTCTGCATCTTTTAAAGTCAAGATAAACTTTCTGAATCCGAATACTTCTTTATTCACTAAATTTAACTCTTTAAATTTAATTATCTCAACGGGGATTAAAAATCCATTACTTGTGTGACCCTCAATGGTTCAGGGATACAGCTAGCCGTGGGCTCACAACTCCTTGTGACTCGGAACAACAATTTCCGACTTACCCATTGAATCCTGGTAAGAGCGCCTAGCAACATCGCCCCATGATTCTCTAGGTATCACTGATAGTGCCTGCAAGAACCAATAGATTTTTGTTAGCGTACAGTACGGTCCCTTCATCCATATATCCCGATCGAATCAACAACCATTGGTAAATCGAGAGTCGTTCGAGATTCGATAACTATGAAATGCATCTTGAAGATCAAATAGTGACATCGCAGGTGTTACTAGGAACACCGAGTAACCTAAAACACATCATGTACTCTAGCCAGAGATTCGTTACACTAATATCTCCTCATATCGCATAGGATATCCACACTCGCAAGTATGTGGTGAATCCTTGACAACAAAGCATCGACTCCTATATGTGTCGTAACTGTACCCAATCCCAACACCTGATTACCCCAATAAATTCGGTAAACGAGTCAAAGTACAGTACTAGCATATAGAGTCTCAATGATGTTTCAAGTAGTAAGGACTAATGGTGTACAACCAAAACCGCGAACTTTATCCACTCGATAAGTGATAACCACTTGGAAAGTCCGGATAGGGTAGTTCGATCATTCATCATATGAATATCCATTTGCATGCTTTGAACATCTCTATGTTCCATACCAATGAAACGTGGTACTCGGCATCGCAAATGCTAGTCTCAATCTCGAGCAATCCTTATCCTTATTAACGGACGGCTCAATCGACTAGGAACTGCTTAGAATATACAGTGACTATAAGATGTGTTTTATGATAGTCATCCCCATGTGCTACCACATCTTACATACACTATAGTATATTCAAGGTCTTCATCTAAACATCTTATAGTATGTCACAACATAATAATATGATAAAAGATAAAGTAAATGCAATTATAAAAGTGTAAATTATATTAAACAAAAGATTGTTTATACATAGAGTCATAAAAGCCCTTAGCCACAAGTTGGCTCACCGGGCACCCACTCTTTCACTCAGTCCAGAATTTTCTTGCTCTGATACCACCTGTTGTGACGACCCGAGTTCTAATCTCTCATTAAACAAATTATCATAAATAATAGTCAAAGAATCAAAGACTAAATAAAATTAAAAAAAAAATTTAAAAGGGTTGCACCTCGCTCGATCAGTTAAAAGCTACCGATCGAGCGAGCCCTGGAACTCAAATTCTCGGGTTGGACAAGTTTTGGCCTCGCTCGATCGGTCAATCTTCACCGATCGAGCGAGCCAAATTTGCTCATTTCTCTGCCTCAAATATGAAGGCCTCGCTCGATCGGTAGGAATCACCCGATCGAGCGGGCATCTGTCCAGCAGAAAAAAAAAACACAGATCATTTTGCTGACAACTCAAGTTCTTTCATTCATTTCTCATCTAACATCAACTCATACATAGCCTATACAAAATCATAAGCTAACATGCATTCTAACATGATATAAGTTGATAGAAATAGATCATATCAAAGCCTTAAAATCAACTCAAGATAGGCTCACATATCAAACATGGAACATTGTATACAAACATTAAGTCAAGTCCTAAGAATTAATATACATCATCTCACATCTTGTGTACATTATTAAGACAACAACCTCATAGCCAATAAGTCTTGGCATATGTAACCACAACATGATCATGTTTTTGAACTCAATACAACATTGACAGCTTACAACCATCTAAACTCGAATCATCACTCTATTCTCTCATCCCTTGTTCATCAAGCTCGCTTCTGTCCGGTTCCACTCCCGCCTATTGCCATGACACATACAACACAACAATAGCCGGATAACTCCGGTGAGAAATATATTTTTCAGTAAAAGCAACTAAACATGCATAACAAAGCATATATCAAATTCATGATATAAAACTACAATGCATATTTTAAAACAAGGTTCTCTAACAATTCTCTCATTTCATCGGTTGGGATCCCGAGAAGAAGATATCATAACTAACCACCGACTCTCCCGATCGAGGTGGGGCTACTTATCTTGCTTCTCTAGACTTTGAAGCCACTATATATGTAAATCAGATGCTAGGCTAAGTCAACCACCCAGGCCATACATATATACTTCCTCAAATCGTCTAATCGAACGTTTCCGTTCATTTCGAAATCAAAGAACAAGTCTTACAAGATGAATGCATCATATATCAACAAAATAGCATTCATTAACATCAAGACTCATTCCACCATTCATAGAAAATCATATAAAAGCAAGTAATCAAATAAGTATGTGATTTAGGGAACTCGATACAAACCATCTCGAGTTATAATCCCATTCAAAATAGTAGTCCACTTTTACCTTTCAAATATTATTACAAGGTGAGTTCAAGCTCTCCAAATCTGAACAACACAATCACAAGACTTGTATCAAAATCTACACTTAGAACCACTCAAACTCCATTATAGAATAGCTTCAAACATTGATCTTTCTTCTACCGATTCGAAGTTAACGTTCTCGAGCTCGTTGTTCCTTGTTTACAAATTGAAAACATAACATAATTGCCAATGAAATATCAACTCCAATCCATGTCAATAGCAGCTCACATATAAACAAGCAAAACAACTTCAAATCAAAAGTTCGATGGCATATCGGTATAATTCGGCAATCCGAAACCCAACTATATCAAAGCTCACAATATAAACACATATATCAGCTGCATATCAACTCAAACCCATCATATCAGCAAGCATATAAGTCGACTAGTGGCTGAGAAAGCATAAGAATTGATCCAACAACCATTCTTCAACCCAACTTCAATATAATCAAGGAATAAAACTCCACAACATCAAGTCATAACCACATATGATCTCTGCCATTTTCGAATTCATAATCCATAATGAACTAAGAGAAAACTTACATCAAATCGAAGGTCTTCTTGCAAGGATTCCAGAACATATTTTGGAATCAAAATTGGATAACCGGAACAAAAGATACGGCAATTTGAAGATGAAGAATGAAACTTGGAATTTCTTTGTTCTTGCTCTCGGTTCTTGTCTCTGAAAATTCTGATGAAACATGATGGTATACACGTGAATAAGCTCAAGATTAGCAAGTGTCCACCAAATTCAGGATTTTTCACTTTAGTCCTGTGACGACCCGAGTTCTAATCTCTCATTAATCAAATCATTGTAATTAATAGACAAAGAATCAAAGTCTAAACAAAGTAAAAAAAAAAAATTTTTTTAAAATGACCACCTCGCTCGATCGGTGAAAAGCTACCGATCGAGCGAGCCCTGCAGCTCAATCTCTCGGGTGTGTTCTAGTTTTGGCCTCGTTCGATCCGTGACATTTCACCGATCGAGCGAGCAAAATATGCTCAATTTTCTATTTCCAAATCCAGAGCCTCGCTCGATCCGTGACATTGCACCGATCGAGCGAGCTCATTTCCAGGAAAATAACAGGAGAAACTTTTGCTGTCAAGAATGAGTTCCTTCATGCATTTACATCTAGCTTCAGTTCACACATGATCTAATCAATATCAACAACTAACATGCATTCCAACATGCTATACAATTGATGGAACTAGATCATAACAAGGTCTTACAATCATAATAATAAAGGCTCACAAACATGCAAGAATCATTGTTATACAATAAAGATTAAGCTACATCAAGTTGTCTTAAGGATTTACAACATCATTTACAATCCTATATACATCAGCAAGACAACAACTTGATAACCAACAAGTCTTGGTACAAGTAGCTATAACATACTCATGTTTTTGGACTCAACTCTAACATTGACAGCTCACACAAACATCTAAACTCGGATCATCACGCTATTCTCTCATCCCTTGTTCTTCAAGATCTCCTTTGCCCTGTTCCACTCCCGCCTATTGCCATGACACATACAACATAACAATAGCCGGATAACTCCGGTGAGAAATATATTTCCCAGTAAAAGCAACTAAACATGCATATAAACATATATCAAGCTCATGATATAAATAAAGACAATGCATGTTTTAAAACAAGGTTCATCTCTTATCTCGTCGGTTGGGATCCAGAGAAGAAGATATCATAGCTAACCACCGACTCTCCCAATCGAGGTGGGGCTACTTATCTTACTTCTCTAGACTTTGAAGCCACTACATATGCATTTCAGACGCTAGGCTACGTCAACCACCCAGGCCATACATATATAATCCCTCAAGTCGTCTATTCGAAAGTTTCCGTTCATTTCAAAATCAAAGAATAAGTCTTTCAAGATGAATGCAATATATATCATCACAAGAGCATTCATTAACATCTAATACTCATTCAATAAATCATAGAAGAGCATAGAAAAGTAATTAAGCAAATAAGTATGTGATTTAGGGAACTCGATACAAACCATCTCGAGTTATAATCCCATTCAAGTAGTAGTCCACTTTTACCTTCGTATTTCGTCTGTCTGAATTCTTCAAATCTGAATTGCGACCTCAAAACATTCACATCAATCTTCGTTCAATTCATTCCTTTCAGAATTGAGTCAAAATCATCAACACATCTTTAATCAAATTCATTTCAAACTTCAAGCGAACTTCCTCGGTTCACAATCCGACCCTTGAGTTGATTGAGCTCGTAGCACGTCTGAAATGCAAAGATTACCATGTAAAAAAATCAGTATACAATCCCAAAATCATTGGCTCAATCTTAGACTATCAGTATGGTTTCAAAACATAACCGAGCATCGTAGCGATTGACAATCGGGAATCGTTACGATATTGAATTCATTTCTAATTTCAACTCCATTAATATAGATTTTCATATCCGTTCATTAGCATTCAACTCTTCATACCAACATCTATAATCATCAACATATCAAAGAACATCTCATCTCGATAATCAGCTATCAAACTAGTCTCAAAACACGAATCGACGGCGTAGCGATTAAAAATCGGTAACCGACAAAATATCGAAACCATTTTCAACTTCAATTATGGCTTCTAATCAACATATCAGCAACATAACATCATATTCGCAGCATATCAGAAGTATACATTCGAGATACATGCTGTAAAAACTCAATGAAATTCATACGACATCAAATAACCGATTTGACATCGATACGGAACTACATAACCCATTGGAAACCAATATTCATGCTCAACATCTGATCTGTCCAATATAATGATTTCAAAATCTATCAGAAACCTCACAATACTTACATCAAATCGAATTCCTCATCGCAAGGATTCCAAAACATCTTTCGGAATCGGAATCGAAATCAGACGATCGGATCAAAAGTTACGGGGTTTTGAACAAATCAAAGACAAAGAAAATGAAAGGGGTTCGAGCTTTTGTCTTCACATCTGATTCTATTCTGAGTAATACACGTTTCATGCTGATTATTATCTTAGAAATCGGATATGTATTGTCATATTTGCAATTTAGTCCCTGAAGTCTTCATTAATTGCAATTCAGTCCTCGGCCTTTGTTTTAATTCAATTTCAATCCTAAATAATTTAAGAATATTAGAATTTAAATCAAAACTCTAAATATTCCCAAATTAAATATTCTCGGATTAAAATTAAATAAATTCGGATTAATCAAATAATCCCGGCCTTTTGCATTTTAACCTTTCAACTTCGATATTTTAAAATTAGTCCCTGATCGGGTTGTATCTTCAAAATTAATCTTCTTTAATTCCCGAAACATGGAATTTAATCTTAAATTCCATAAATATTCAAATCGAATATTTATTCTCTTAATTTAAGAATTCTCGAAATTTAATTCTCAAAATCCGTAAATTCTCAAATTAAATATTTTCGGCTTAAATCTATCATTTTCATAACTTCTCAAATCAATATTAGCCCATAATATGAAATTTAATTCTCAAACTCCATAATTAATAATTTAATATTTTCGGGTCTTACAATTCTTCCCCTCTAAGAAATGATTTCGTCCTCGAAATCGTAGTCAAACCAAATATCAAGTCTGAGAGACTAAATGATTATCTGAAGTTATTCTCACTTCAATAATCTAACTCTAATCTGTTCAGTTGTATTCTAAGTATTGATAAAAAATTCTCTCTGAGTTGTTTCTATTCTAAATCAAGAATCTGTCGAATATTCGACTTACCTCAGAATCTTTTCATTATTCCTCTTGTCTGATTCAAGTACACAGAAGGAATCTATCAATACTTCCTTACTTTAGATACGTGAACCAATTCAGATTCATTGTATCAAGCTGTAAAGAATAAATCTTTCCCATCTTCAATTCCATCTGACATCTTATTCAATGAAGTTCAGTATTTGTGTCGATTCGTTTCTTTCTAAATATCATTCAATGTTCTTTATAGAACATATCAAGTCTACGCTATCATTCATTTCGTTACTTCAAGATCAGTATTCAACTTCATATTCTGAATCTGTAACTTATATTCTGCTTTTTCTCTATGCTGCATTGAATGAAGTTTCAAGAAAAACTTTTCCGCTTAACTAATCAGTTTCAGCTTCACAAGTTACATCTATCATTCATTACTAATTCTGGTTCTTCTTTTCCGTTTTCGTTTCGTACAGATTCATCTTCAAAATCGTTGTGTGTCTCAAATCCAATCTGATCGGATATCGACTAATCATGTCTGACCTGATGTCATAAATTTCAGTAGTATCATTTCAACATAACGAAACCAGATTTCTCTCCATCATAACATCAAAGCATTATTTCAAAATCGTCTCAATAGCTGTTACAAGAATTATAATCATTAAGTGGCAACACATCAAGTCAAGTAATACTGAATCAGGTATTAAAGTTCTGAGAATATTCTCAATATCTGGAAAATCGACTCAGATAATCCATCAATTGAAGAAGGTATAATGCAATCACATATAACCAACTCTCAGAATTTCAATCAATCAATCGATGCCACTTTGTCGAATAAAGCTAAAGTCTTAATTCTGACAATAGATTTTTAATCATTCCTGTACTTCATCATATCTCTATCTTCTTCACAGATCTGAATAGATAGTTGTTCGTCACATCTCATATAGTGAATTTTGCAAAATTCTGATTAGTCTATTCGGACTATCTATTAATAAGAATATAATATGATGTAGTTACAGATGTCAAAATATTCAGAACTGTTAATAATTGATATCACATCAAATGAAGTTCATTCTCGAAATTCGATTCATCTTCTCTGACTATTCTTCCAATTCAAGGATAATATACTGTACCTTGAATTCAAAAAAAAAAAAATACTCAAAGTCTTCAGATCATCTGTATTACAATTTAACAGTAAACCCAATGTTTCAATCTGAACATTATTTCTTAGCTTCCTGTTCATCTTGCAACGAATCTAATCACAATTCAGTGATTTGATCATACAGACAGATCATAATATACTGTAATTTCAATCAAGCTGTTCATAACTACCACCTGTTTACCTCATCTGTACTGTTTCATCAGGGTAGTTTTGCAAGATATTCTTTCAAATTATATTCTCGTTCAATGTTTGGAGTTTCCAAACTATCACTGAACTCATCTGGTCAACAATTTTCAACTTCATCGGAAACTCTCTGTACGTTTAACTTCAAAAACGTACTAATTCTGTTATTTCTATTTGATTTATCTTCTGATAAAACAATTATCGAATGAATATTGAATTCATTGTTGTGCAATACTTCAAATTCTGATATCTCTGTTCGGAAATATCAGAATAAATCAAATAATCAATCACAATATAATTCATTCATTTGGATCAGAGGCTTCAATTCATATCTCAATCTGGCATTCTTTACTGACTTCTCATCTCTTCAGTTTACTTCCTGTGTTGCTTTCATCTTCTGAACAGTTCTGCCTTACTTTCAATCGAAAAATCATTCTGATTGGTGATATATTCGTCTGAATATTTAAACCAGAATACAAAGAAATCTGAATTCAATTCATCGGATGCCTATTTCATTCCTTATTCCTATCTACAAAGACCGATAATTCATATCATCTAACCCAAAAATCATGGATCATATTCAAATTCTTCTATCAATTACGAGCCACAATCTTAAATACGCTGAAATATCATCCAAGGATCAATAATTCTCAAAATCAAAAAAAATAAATCAAGATTGAGAAAATTCCCCAATCAAGGTCATCCAAAATCAAATCTTCTGGATAACAAACTCTGCAAAGTGAAAACAACTCACTTGCATCACATAACTTAGAATGAGTAAATCACTCAGGTTCTATGAACAAAACAAGGAGAGCCACTCGAAATTAATTATTTCAAGAATTATATATCCAATTGATGTATTCGATTCAGCATAATCAAATAAAAGACTCATCTGTAACTGATCTTCATATCATCTTCTATCTTCTAAACCTCAAGATTAATATTCAGTTCATAATCTCATCAATTCGGTAATTCATAAATTCATCAATTCGCTATTGAATTCCAGTTCACAACTTAAACTAAAGTAAAAAAAAATCCTTACTGGAACATATCTGTAATCTCTATGCATTGGCATACCTATCAATGCTAATTTAGATCTTGAATATATCTAGTGCATCGAATATACTGATTTCGGAATATTTCTTTAATCAAACATCATATATCAAACCGAAATCACAGAATCTTAATTCGAGAATCTATATCATATCATCATATTCACACGCACATCATGTTCTTGTTGATCTATTTTTATCGCTTCTTATCATCATACTGATTGGTTAAATAACAAAATCCAGTGATTCAATAATCTGAAACTATCACTAATCAGTACTTGGGTAGTCTTATAATCTATCATGCAACGCAACCGCATAGTTCCCATATGCACAATTTCATGTTCAGTTTCAGTTCATCGAAGCAATAGTTCTATTCTTCAGTTCAATTCACAAAATCCCTTTTCTGATACAGAGGTGATCATATAATAAGCTTCCAGCTATTATGTATCTATTGCAACAATAATAAATAGGTCAAAACAACATACATATGTTAC
The DNA here is from genome assembly GCF_033568475.1 of Henckelia pumila. Taxonomy (NCBI): domain Eukaryota; kingdom Viridiplantae; phylum Streptophyta; class Magnoliopsida; order Lamiales; family Gesneriaceae; genus Henckelia; species Henckelia pumila. Next base: position 202,303,803 of record NC_133122.1, read on the forward strand.
CTGTAAGTCTCATTCCCAGGTGCAATATTATTCTAATCCTCTGTATACTTCTGGACTTTATTCATTGAATAGATTTTAGCACATCTGTCTGAATTCACTACAACAAAAAAGGTAATAGACAAGGGTGAAAAAACGTTGTTAAAGGGGGTCTGAAACCGATGTTAAAAGCTATGTTGTTAAAAGTCCAGTAAAAGACAACGGTTATTCACCGTTGTCATTTTGAGCTTACGACAATGGTGTTTCACTGTTGTTAATTGAGTAAAAAACCGTTGTCGTTTGCTAAAAAGACAACGGCGCAAATCCGTTGTCTTTGACTACACTTTTAACAACATATCTTTTAACATCGGTTTTTAAACATGCAATAGACAACGTTTTTCCACCCTTGTCTTTTTTCAACTATAAAATAAAAAAAAATTAATATAAATTTATCCAATATTATAAATTACACAAATTTGAAAATAAAATTTATTATAAAATATTTTTTTATTACAAATGACTCAAAATTAAAAAATTAAAATTCAAATACACTAAAAAATAGAGCTATACTAATCAACATGGAATCGGATAGAAAACAAGCTAGAACCATAGCCTTCTTTAATCCCCTTCTTCAAATCAACCACGAACGACTTCTCATTGAACTCAATTTACTGCCAACTGAAAAAGAAACGAGTAGAAGAAATTCAAAATCAACAAGAATAAGCCGATGAAAATACTATTTTAAGCAATGAAAATACCATCGAGATAGTGATGTAGATGCAAATGAGATAAACTTTAGAAATGATTTTATAATATGGGAATATGAAAGAATCATCGGAAAGAAGTAGGTCAAATATCAATTTTAAGAAATTATTTTTCTAATATAGCTGAATTACGATTGCAAACAAAATAATGTATATGCAAAAACACACAAATTATATAAAGTATATGATTTACATTCATATAACATGAAATTGCACAATTTCGAGAGCATTAGAGCTTATGGAACTTGTACAGGCCGAAATCACCTATGTAAGAACCTAATTTAGCAAACAACCAATGATGTTCCTCTTAAGTACTATTAATCTCACAAAAGTAAAATCATAAACTGGTCACTATATTGAAATGAAACAAACTATATAGATACGGAATGACCCAAGAATTTGGTGTGAGGATAAGTTAATTTACCTTAGGATGCAAAGCTTCGCAAAGTGACCTCCATTCAGAGTGAAACATCAAGCCACCAATTGCTAAGCCTGAGGACATAGCTTCCCAATACTCAGGATCATTCTCAACAGCCTCGGAGAAAATACACATACAAAATAACCTATTATATAATTTATTAAAAATTGGTAGACTACCGAACCGTTAAAATAAAGGAGTCGACACATCAAATTAGAAAATAAGGTAACAATGGTCACATCCAAAATACAACGAAAAGAAAAAGTATCTCTGATGTTAAACATAAATTTTACAAACTCAAGCATCGCCAAACAAATTAAAGTCGATCTGCAATTTTAAGTAAATTAATGTTGATAAATCAACTACCAATAGGATGTTTGATATATGCACAGTAAGACAATAGAATCCTCTTGAAAACTGATAAAACATCGAAATTTGTAAAATTAATGATTATTTCATGTTGCGAGATTTATACAAAGTTAGCTGTCAAAGATATGTTTGATGTTGGAAGTTAAGATAACTAAAAAATGATAACAAATTGTTTCCCACGATGAAACCAAACAGATATTGGTGAAGTTTTGGAAACACATACAGGTCTAAATTATGAGAAATCAACCAATCATAGTTGGTAGGTCGGTCCAAGTATTGAATTCTGATTTAGTAGAAAACCAACGAGAAACATTTGTTTACCTTTTGAAGCGAACTGATAATTCAATCAAAACCTCGAACTTTATAATCTCATCTTCAGTATTATATATTATATTCATATTCGTTTAGAAGTTGATTTATTACAAGACAAGCTGGCTGCCACCATCCCAATATATATCATATTATATATATACTTTAAGAGTCATAAAAACATTTGAAACACCGTGAATTTATCATTCACCATAAGAATTCAACAAAGATGCATCAAACTTACGTTTTTAGGTCCAGTGATGAGAGTTCGTCAATGGAGGTCAGTTTTTTCTCGGCTTCTGCATACAGAAAAAAAAATACAATATCAAGTAGGCCAAAACAAATACACCATATGGTGAATTTATAGCATGCATAGTTAAGAAGAGCATAACAACAAAAGACAGAATTGGACACAAATACTTCTTGTCATTGCGAACTAGAAAAAGGTGATGATAAAGAATACACAACGAAGATGGACCAATCAGTAAAATCTTATCAAGAATCATTATGCCTAAAATAAACTTTATAATTTGCAAAGTACTATGGCGAGCAGGAAGAATGTATACATAGGGTAATACTGTGAATGAAACAAAAAAGTACATAAAGTATAAACCACCTCAAGAACTATTGGAATTTGGAACCTAAACATTAAAAAGGCTGAACTTAAGAAAATTCAACAACAAAATGAATACCAGTGAATGAACATATACTATAGAAACTCACATGTGGAAATAGGGGGGAGGGGGGAAGACAAAATTTTTAACTTGAAACCAAGACTCTGTTAAAACAAAGAGAGGGGAAAAAAATTATATTGCCAAGTCATGGATGTAATTTTACCCAAATTATCAATGCTTCATGTTTCTTCTATTTTTTTTACCATCAGAAGTTCAGAACAACACAATCAATGAAATGGCATAATTGACAGGATGAACATACAAATTGGACAAAAAAATTGGACAGAAACAATGACACACCTTCTGTTGTCTTTGGCTTGTATCTTGCAGTTCGATATTTCTGCGATCAAGGGATCATATTCCATTTCAAAGGTATAAAATCAATTTAGGTTTGAGAATAAGCATGCTTACTGATATACATACCTGTAGGTGGCTTTTAACATGGTAGATGGCTTTTAACAATGGATTATAGCTCCAACATCCGACAATATTCAAATGCCCATCCAACATAGCATCAGTCCGGTAAACAAAAGCATAAGTTGGAATAAATTACCAATATTTCTTGTAATGGGATGCGTCCATAGAATTTTTACTGCTCTGAAGAAGCGAGAATGGTGCGACCAAGCCATAAGCAATTTTCCTCCATTGCGCGCTTGATAAATTGCATGCTTGCATCTTTAACCAATCAAAAAACAAGGATTGAACAGAAGGTACAAAAGGATAATCAAAATAATTTTGAACTGTGTACCCTGTCAAAGGTTTTCATTGTGCAACTAATCATCTCATTTTAAATCAGATGTCCAAATGATGGAGCATATGTGTAGAGAGAAAAAAAATTAACCAACCGCATTTTGTTAGAATTCCAAAACTTCTGCTCTGATTGAATCCATGTCTCCTTTTTATCACATCCGGCTTATACCTGGACCACCCAGGTACAAATTCCAAACATAAGACAATTGGTCAATCCTCTCCTTAGGAAGCAAATCACCACCAAAACACCATTTTCAGCTCAATTTATTAAAGGGATATCTGATTATCATGCCTGAAATAACAATATGCCTAAAGTAAGTAGGCAGGCCAGTACAAAAAGCAACAAAAAAAAGAGCAAATGATACCTAACGCATTCACCTGCCATAAATATTTACTTTTATCTGCCCAAAATCAAACCAAGGGAATCATACTACAAACCTTCTGCGAATATCCAAAGGCTGCACCTCAGGGAACAACAACGGTAACTCATCATACACCCTGTTAGCTCCACCATCCGCACATACACAAAATTGTGCTGCTCGACACAAAATTCCAAAAGAAGATCTCAGAATAGTTATATTTTGAACAGGAAAAAAAAACACAATCTCCAGAATTGGATGCATGATAATTACAGACATTTTTGTACTGCGCACACATGAAACAAGAAAACAAATAGTCACGATAGAACTTGCTATACAATGAGCTCATATATAGAAGCAAGGAATTAGTCCAACAGACAATAGCAGAATTAGAATTCATTTACAACACGAATGTTGAAAACTCGCTAACTTCCATTTTCACTATGAATCAGCGTTAAAAACCGCATGTTTTCTTTGTAAAACAATATAGGAATCAATATATCATGTCTATCTCACAAAGTCACAGGAAAAAAGCAATTTAGTGCCTCATTTCACCTTCAGATAAGTATTTGCACCAAGTTTAAAAAGACAACTTCCACAGAACAGGAGTAAACCGAGGAAAACCTTGGTTAAGCAGAACGTGGTATCACAGGAGAGGATTTTCCATACCGATGGCGAGTTTCTTTCCGGTGAGGGTTTCTACGGAGACGCGGCAGCCGACCAGAGCCAGCAACTCCCAGAGGCCGTGGTTTACTCAGCCAATTTACTCAGAAACAAAAAGAAGAAATGAAAAGAAAATGAAAGTCGAACAGAGCGACGGCTTCGACGCTTCAAGTCGCGATTCTCTTAGGAAGAGATCTAACCTAATTGTAGCTCCAATAACAGATTTCCGAATTTGGTGGCAGCGAATCGACGGCAAGAAGTGGGCGGCTAGGGTTGGGATTTGGGGGAATCATGAGAGGAATGAAAGGAGAGAGGAAGAATTGCGTTATTTCCTTGAAGAAAAAAAGAAGGAAGAAAAGAAGAATGACACGATAATTTTGTCTTATAAATTATATACCAAAAAACCAGCTTATAGAGAACGATTTTTAAAACCGTTGTCCTTTGTTAAAAAACCGTTGTCGTATAGCTTTAAAAAAGGCTCATAGACAACGGTTTTAAAAACCGTTGTCGTAGGCCATAAAAACCCGCTCATAGACAACGGTTTTAAAAAAACCGTTGTCTATGAGCGGGTTTTTTGAACTTACGACAATGGTTTTCAATAAAACTGTTGTCAAAGAGAAAAATACAACGGTTTTTCAAAAAACCGTTGTCTATTAAACGTTGTTGAATCCCAATATTCTTGTAGTGATTGTCCTTAAACTGCTTGTTCGGATATCTTCCTCTACAATAAGTGTAATAAGTTCTAATATACTCTTGCCTGTCTACAATTTCATTCTCTTAACTCATCATTTAGCTTCAATTCTTTTAGACAGGACTATTTCTTATAAAAACACAAAATTGTTGTCGTCGATATTTATTCAGACATAACCTTCGAATTCAAGCCATTAAATAATTTATTCAATCTTGAGCTTTTCATCATCTACAATTCAAAGAATTGTAATAGACTTGAAAATTCTAATAAGGTCTTTCCCAAATTCAAAATATTCAGCTTCTACAGAGTATCTTTTTCTTCTCATCATTTCTATCTGTTGTGGCAAAGAACTATAAACAAAATTCTGTTCTAGGCACTTACCAACAATCAACATACCTCTGTCTTTTCATCATTTCTTTAACACAATCCACCAGCTGATTGCTAGGTTTTGAAGTTGGTATTCAATCAATCTGATCCGATATTCATCTGAATCTTTCAGATATTTGAACAACTGGCCAAGTTCTTCAAGCCAACCGGTACCTACAACATCATCTATTCATTTGCTAATATTATGTTCTTTTCAATCAGAGATACTTCATTCAGCTGGGCAATACCGTTCTGTTCTGTTCAGTCTGACCATACCATTCTGTTCAATCTAGGGTGCTTACGTCACCCAAAGAACACTGTTCTATTCAATTATGGGTGCTTACATCACCCGGTAAAAATCTTATAACAAAACGGTAAAAATTTCAAAAATTTACAATCAGTAAATCAGGCAGTTGAATTCCAAAGATAGATCATACTCACATGCAATTCATCAAATCATCGTCTCATAAAATCGAGTAAGGCATAATCATACTATACTATAAATGCATGAGACTCAATCTACCCCGCTCAGCTTCTATCTCAGTCCAAGAACTACGCTCTGATACCACCTGTTGTGACGACCCGAGTTCTAATCTCTCATTAATCAAATCATTGTAATTAATAGACAAAGAATCAAAGTCTAAACAAAGTAAAAAAAAAAAAAAAATTTTAAAATGAGCACCTCGCTCGATCGGTGAAAAGCTACCGATCGAGCGAGCCCTGCAGCTCAATCTCTCGGGTGTGTTCTAGTTTTCGCCTCGCTCGATCCGTGACATTTCACCGATCGAGCGAGCCAAATATGCTCAACTTTCTGTTTCCAAATCCAGAGCCTCGCTCGATCCGTGACATTGCACCGATCGAGCGAGCTCATTTCCAGGAAAATAACAGGAGAAACTTTTGCTGTCAAGAATGAGTTCCTTCATGCATTTACATCTAGCTTCAGTTCACACATGATCTAATCAATATCAACAACTAACATGCATTCCAACATGCTATACAATTAATGGAACTAGATCATAACAAGGCCTTACAATCATAATAATAAAGGCTCACAAACATGCAAGAATCATTGTTATACAATAAATATTAAGCTACATCATGTTGTCTTAAGGATTTACAACATCATTTCCAATCCTATATACATCAGCAAGACAACAACTTGATAACCAACAAGTCTTGGTACAAGTAGCTATAACATACTCATGTTTTTGGACTCAACTCTAACATTGACAGCTCACACAAACATCTAAACTCGGATCATCACGCTATTCTCTCATCCCTTGTTCTTCAAGATCTCCTTTGCCCTGTTCCACTCCCGCCTATTGTCATGACACATACAACATAACAATAGCCGGATAACTCCGGTGAGAAATATATTTCCCAATAAAAGCAACTAAACATGCATATAAACATATATCAAGCTCATGATATAAATAAAGACAATGCATGTTTTAAAACAAGGTTCATCTCTTATCTCGTCGGTTGGGATCCCGAGAAGAAGATATCATAGCTAACCACCGACTCTCCCAATCGAGGTGGGGCTACTTATCTTACTTCTCTAGACTTTGAAGCCACTACATATGCATTTCAGATGCTAGTCTACGTCAACCACCCAGGCCATACATATATAATCCCTCAAATCGTCTATTCGAACGTTTCCGTTCATTTCAAAATCAAAGAATAAGTCTTTCAAGATGAATGCAATATATATCATCACAAGAGCATTCATTAACATCTAATACTCATTCAATAAATCATATAAGAGCATAGAAAAGTAATTAAGCAAATAAGTATGTGATTTAGGGAACTCGATACAAACCATCTCGAGTTATAATCCCATTCAAGTAGTAGTCCACTTTTACCTTCGTATTTCGTCTGTCTGAATTCTTCAAATCTGAATTGCGACCTCAAAACATTCACATCAATCTTCGTTCAATTCATTCCTTTCAGAATCGAGTCAAAATCATCAACACATCTTTAATCAAATTCATTTCAAACCTCAAGCAAACTTCCTCGGTTCACAATCCGACCTCTTGAGTTGATTGAGCTCGTAGCACGTCTGAAATGTAAAGATTACCATGTACCAAAATCAGTATACAATCCCAAAATCATTGGCTCAATCGTAGACTATCAGTATGGTTTCAAAACATAACCGAGCATCGTAGCGATTGACAATCGAGAATAGTTACAATATTGAATTCATTTCTAATTTCAACTCCATTAATACAGATTTTCATATCCGTTCATTAGCATTCAACTCTTCATACCAACATCTATAATCATCAACATATCAAAGAACATCTCATCTCGATAATCAGCTATCAAACTAGTCTTAAAACACGAATCGACGGCGTAGCGATTAAAAATCGGTAACCGACAAAATATCGAAACCATTTCCAACTTCAATTATGGCTTCTAATCAACATATCAGCAACATAACATCATATTCGCAGCATATCAGAAGTATACATTCGAGATACATGCTGTAAAAACTCATTGGAATTCATACGACATCAAATAACCGATTCGACATCAATACGAAACTACATAACCCATTGAAAACCAATATTCATGCTCAACATCTGATCTGTCCAATATAATGATTTTGAAATCTATCAGAAACCTCACAATACTTATATCAAATCGAATTCCTCATTGCAAGGATTCCAGAACATCTTTCGGAATCGAAATCGAAATCGAACGATCGGATCAAAAGTTACGGGGTTTTGAACAAATCGAAGACAAAGAAAATGAAAGGGGTTCGAGCTTTTGTCTTCACATCTGATTCTATTCTGAGTAATACACTTTTCATGCTGATTATTATCTTAGAAATCGGATATGTATTGTCATATTTGCAATTTAGTTCCTGAAGTCTTCATTAATTGCAATTCAGTCCTCGGCCTTTGTTTTAATTCAATTTCAATCCTAAATAATTTAAGAATATTAGAATTTAAATCAAAACTCTAAATATTCCCAAATTAAATATTCTCGGATTAAAATTAAATAAATTTGGATTAATCAAAAAATCCCGGCCTTTTGCATTTTAACCTTTCAACTTCGATATTTTAAAATCAGTCCCTGATCGGGTTGTATCTTCAAAATTAATCTTCTTTAATTCCCGAAACATGGAATTTAATCTTAAATTCCATAAATATTCAAATCGAATATTTATTCTCTTAATTTAAGAATTCTCGGAATTTAATTCTCAAAATCCATAAATTCTAAAATTAAATATTTTTGGCTCGGAAATTAAATCTATCATTTTCATAACTTCTCAAATCAATATTAGCCCATAATATGAAATTTAATTCTCAAACTCCATAATTAATAATTTAATATTTTTGGGCCTTACAAGTCCTCCAATTCCTGCTTCTTTTCAATTCAGTCCTCAACTTATCATTTCTTTCAATTTTAATCCTAAATAATTTAAGAATATTAGAATTTAAATCAAAACTCTAAATATTCCCAAATTAAATATTCTCGGATTAAATTTAAATAAATTCGGGCGTTACAGTTATATTATAGTGTAATGCTAGTGTTATTTTCGTTATACTATAGTGTAATTCTAGTGTAATTTTAGTTATACAATAGTGTAATTCTAGTGTTATTTTAGTTATACTATAGTGTTATTGTACTGTAAATTTAGTTACACTATAGTGTAAACCTAGTGTAATTTTAGTTATACTATAGTGTAATCCTAATGTTATTTCAGTTATACTATAGTGTTATTGTAGTGTAAATTTAGTTAAACTATAGTTAATCCAAGTGTAATTTTAGTTATACTATAATTTAATGCTAGTGTTATTTTAGTTATACTATAGTGTTATTGTAGTGTAAATTTTGTTATACTATAGTATAAATCTAGTGTAATTTAAGTTATACTATAATGTAATGCTAGTTTTATTTTAGTTTTACTATAGTGTTATTGTAGTGTAAATTTAGTTATACTATAGTTAATCCAAGTGTAATTTTAGTTATACTATAATGTAATGCTAGTGTTGTGACGCCCGGGGCTGAGGAGGCAGGGAGTGATCGCCGGTGCCAAGAGGTTGCACGGACAATGAGCGGCTCCTGGTAGGCTTCTAGGCGGAGGGAGACATGAATGAACCGATCCCGTGCCGGAATGAGAGGGGATTCTGAGACTGTGTAGGTATGGGACTACATAGTTGAGGAGGGCTTAAAAGATTTCATATGTACTGCTCATATCAAGAAGGTGCATCTTCTTTTCGGAAGCTCATCACATAAGAACTCCAAAGTTAAGCGTGCTTGACTTGGGGCAATTATAGGATGGGTGATCCCCTGGGAAGTTTCTCAGGGTGCGTGTGAGTGAGGACATAAGCAAGCTGAAAAGACACGTCTTGATACAGTGGGTCGTTACAAATGGTATCAAAGCCGACCTCTCTTAGTACGGTATGGTTCGGGGACGAACCAAGCGGAAGCTGGTGGGCATGTGACGCCCGGGGCTGAGGAGGCAGGGAGTGATCGCCGGTGCCAAGAGGTTGCACGGACAATGAGCGGCTCCTGGTAGGCTTCTAGGCGGAGGGAGACATGAATGAACCGATCCCGTGCCGGAATGAGAGGGGATTCTGAGACTGTGTAGGTATGGGACTACATAGTTGAGGAGGGCTTAAAAGATTTCATATGTACTGCTCATATCAAGAAGGTGCATCTTCTTTTCGGAAGCTCATCACATAAGAACTCCAAAGTTAAGCGTGCTTGACTTGGGGCAATTATAGGATGGGTGATCCCCTGGGAAGTTTCTCAGGGTGCGTGTGAGTGAGGACATAAGCAAGCTGAAAAGACACGTCTTGATACAGTGGGTCGTTAGCTTCGAATAGCCCAAGAGCTTTAACTCCGGAAGAAGTTTTAGGGCGGTACATGGTCCGCAATATGGGTGGTTAATACCTGAAAGATGGAAACCCCACCAAAGAATGGGCGACGGGTGACATGAATGAACCGATCCCACACCGGAATGAGAGGTACAAAAGATTTGATATGTACAACTCATATCAAGAAGGTGCATCTTCTTTTCGGGAGCTCATCACATAAGAACTCTAAAGTTAAGCGTGCTTGACTTGGGGCAATTATAGGATGGGTGACCCCCTGGGAAGTTTCTCAGGGTGCGTGTGAGTGAGGACATAAGCACGCTGAAAAGACCCGTCTTGATACAGTGGGTCGTTACAAATGGTATCAGAGCCTGGCCTCTCCCAGTACGGTGTGGTTCGGGGACGAACCAAGCGGAAGCTGGTGGGCATGTGACACCCAGAGCCAAAAAAAAAGTCCTAGGGCGGTACATGGTCCGCAATATGGGTGGTTAATACCTGAAAGATGGAAACCCCACCAAAGAATGGGCGACGGGTGACATGAATGAACCGATCCCACACCGGAATGAGAGGTACAAAAGATTTGATATGTACAACTCATATCAAGAAGGTGCATCTTCTTTTCGGGAGCTCATCACATAAGAACTCTAAAGTTAAGCGTGCTTGACTTGGGGCAATTATAGGATGGGTGACCCCCTGGGAAGTTTCTCAGGGTGCGTGTGAGTGAGGACATAAGCACGCTGAAAAGACCCGTCTTGATACAGTGGGTCGTTACAAGTGTTATTTTAGTTATACTATATTGTTATTGTAGTGTAAATTTAGTTATACTATAGTGTAAACCTAGTGTAATTTTAGTTATACTCTAGTGTAATGCTATGGTTATTTTAGTTATACTATAGTGTTATTGTAGTGTAAATTTAGTTATACTATAGTGTAATCCTAGTGTAATTTTAGTTATACTATAGTATAATGCTAGTGTTATTTCAGTTATACTATGGTGTTATTGTATTGTAAATTTAGTTATACTATAGTTAATCCAAGTGTAATTTTAGTTCTACTATAATGTAATGCTAGTGTTATTTAAGTTATACTATAGTGTTATTGTATTGTAAATTTAGTTATACTATAGTTAATCCAAGTGTAATTTTAGTTATACTATAATGTAATGCTAGTGTAATTTTAGTTATACTATAGTGTAATCTTAGTGTAATTTTAGTTTTATTATAGTGTAATTCTAGTGTTATTTCAGTTATACTATAGTGTTATTGTAGTTTAAATTTAGTTATACTATAGTGTAATTCTAGTGTAAAATTAGTTCTACTATAGTCTAATGCTAGTGTTATTTTAGTTATACTATAGTCTAATGCTAGTGTTATTTTAGTTATACTATAGTGTTATTGTAGTGTAAATTTAATTATACTATGGTGTAAACCAAGTGTAATTTTAGTTATACTATAGTATAATGCTAATGTTATTTTTGTTATATTATAGTGTTATTGTAGTGTAAATTTAGTTATACTATAGTGTAAACCTATTGTAATTTTAGTTATACTATAGTGTAATGCTAGTGTTATTTTTGTTATACTATAGTGTTATTGTAGTGTAAATTTAGTTATACTATAGTGTAATCCTATTGTAATTTTAGTTATACTATAGTGTAATTCTAGTGTTATTTTAGTTATACTATAGTGTTATTGTAGTGTAAATTTAGTTACACTATAGTGTAAACCTAGTGTAATTTTAGTTATATACTATAGTGTAATTCTAGTGTTATTTTAATTATACTATAGTGTTATTGTAGTGTAAATTTAGTCATACTATAGTGTAAACCTAGTGTAATTTTAGTTATACTATAGTATAATGCTAGTGTTATTTAAGTTATACTATAGTGTTATTGTAGTTTAAATTTAGTTATACTATAGTGTAATCCTAGTGTAATTTTAGTTATACTATAGTGTAATTATAGTGTTATTTTAGTTATACAATAGTGTTATTGTAGTGTAAATTTAGTTATATTATAGTATAATGCTAGTGTTATTTTAGTTATACTATAGTGTAATTCTAGTGTAATTTTAGTTATACAATAATGTAATTCTAGTGATATTTTAGTTATACTATAGTGTTATTGTACTGTAAATTTAGTTACACTATAGTGTAAACCTAGTTTAATTTTAGATACTAAAGTGTAATCCTAGTCTTATTTCAGTTATACTATAGTGTTATTGTAGTGTAATTTTAGTTAAACTATAGTTAATCCAAGTGTAATTTTAGTTATACTATAATTTAATGCTAGTTTTATTTTAGTTATACTATAGTATTATTGTAGTGTAAATTTAGTTATACTATAGTGTAAATCTAGTGTAATTTTAGTTATACTATAATGTAATGCTAGTGTTATTTTAGTTTTACTATAGTGTTATTGTAGTGTAAATTTAATTATACTATAGTTAATCCAAGTGTAATTTTATTTATAATATAATGTAATGCTAGTGTTATTTTAGTTATACTATAGTGTTATTGTAGTGTAAATTTAGTTATACTATAGTGTAAACCTAGTGTAATTTTAGATATACTATAGTGTAATGCTATTGTTATTTTAGTTATACCATAGTGTTATTGTAGTGTAAATTTAGTTATACTATAGTGTAATCCTAGTATAATTTTAGTTATACTATAGTGTAATGCTAGTGTTATTTCAGTTATACTATAGTGTTATTGTATTGTAAATTTAGTTATACTATAGTTAATCCAAGTGTAATTTTAGTTATACTATAATGTAATGCTAGTGTTATTTTAGTTATACTATAGTGTAATCCTAGTGTAATTTTAGTTTTATTATAGTGTAATTCTAGTGTTATTTCAGTTATACTATAGTGTTATTGTAGTTTAAATTTAGTTATACTATATTGTAATCCTAGTGTAATTTTAGTTCTACTATATTCTAATGCTAGTGTTATTTTAGTTATACTATAGTCTAATGCTAGTGTTATTTTAGTTATACTATAGTGTTATTGTAGTGTAAATTTAGTTGTACTATAGTGTAAATCTAGTGTAATTTTAGTTATACTATAGTGTAATGCTAGTGTTATTTTTGTTATAATATAGTGTTATTGTAGTGTAAATTTAGTTATACTATAGTGTATTCCTAGTGTAATTTTAGTTATACTATAGTGTAATTCTAGTGTTATTTTAGTTATACTATAGTGTTATTGTAGTGTAAATTTAGTACACTATAGTGTAAACCTAGTGCAATTTTAGTTATATACTATAGTGCAATTCTAGTGTTATTTTAATTATACTATAGTGTTATTGTAGTTATACTATAGTGTTATTGTAGTGTAAATTTAGTTATACTATAGTGTAAACCTAGTGTAATTTTAGTTATAATATAGTGTAATGGTAGTGTTATTTTAGTTATACTATAGTGTTATTGTAGTGTAAATTTAGTTATACTATGGTGTAATCCTAGTGTAATTTTAGTTATAATATAGTGTAATGGTAGTGTTATTTTAGTTATACTATAGTGTTATTGTAGTGTAAATTTAGTTATACTATAGTGTAATCCTAGTGTAATTTTAGTTATACTATAGTGTAATTCTAGTGTAATTTTAGTTATACTATAGTGTAATTCTAGTGTTATTTCAGTTATACTATATTGTTATTGTAGTGTAAATTTAGTTATACTATAGTTAATCCAAATGTAATTTTAGTTATACTATAATTTAATGCTAGTGTTATTTTAGTTATATTATAGTGTTATTGTAGTGTTAATTTAGTTATACTATAGTGTAAATATAGTGTAATTTTAGTTATACTATAGTGTAATGCTAGTGTTATTTTAGTTATACTATAGTGTTATTGTAGTGTAATTTTTGTTATACTATAATGTAAATGTGACGCCCGGGGCTGAAGAGACAGGGATTGATCGCCGGTGCCAAGAGGTTGCACGGATAATAAGCGGCTTCTGTTACGCTTCTAGGCGGAGGGAGACATGAATGAACCGATCCCGTGCCGAAATGAGTTGGGATTCTGAGACTGTGTAGGTATGGGACTACATAGTTGAGAAGGGCTTATAAGATTTCATATGTACTACTCATATCAAGAAGGTGCATCTTCTTTTCGGAAGCTCATCACATAAGAACTCCAAAGTTAAGCGTGCTTGACTTGGGAAAATTATAGGATGGGTGACCCCCTAGGATGTTTCTCAGTGTGCGTGTGAGTGAGGACAAAAGCACGCTGAAAAAAACCATCTTGATACAGTGGGTCGTTACAAATGGTATCAAAGCCGACCTCTCTTAGTACGGTATGGTTCGGGGACGAACCAAGCGGAAGCTGGTGGGCATGTGATGCCAGGAGCTGAAGAGGCAGGGAGTGATCGCCGGTGACAAGAGGTTGCACGGACAATGAGCGGCTCCAGGTACGCTTCTAGGCGGAGGGAGACATGAATGAACCGATCCCGTGTCGGAATGAGAGGGGATTCTGAAACTGTGTAGGTATGGGACTACATAGTTGAGGAGGGCTTATAAGATTTCATATGTACTGCTCTTATCAAGAAGGTGCATCTTCTTTTCGGAAGCTCATCACATAAGAACTCCAAAGTTAAGCGTGCTTGACTTGGGGAAATTATAGGATGGGTAACCCCCTGGGAAGTTTCTCAGGGTGCGTGTGAGTGAGGACAAAAGTACGCTGAAAAGACCCGTCTTGATACAGTGGGTCGTTACACTAAAACTAGTATAATTTTATTTATACTATAGTGTAATGCTAGTGTTATTTTAGTTTTATTATAGTGTAATTCTAGTGTTATTTTAGTTATACTATAGTGTTATTGTAGTGTAAATTTAGTTATACTATAGAGTAATCCTAGTGTAATTTTAGTTATACTATAGTCTAATGCTAGTGTAATTTTAGTTATACTATAGTGTTATTGTAGTGTAAATTTAGTTATACTATAGTGTAAACCTAGTGTAATTTTAGTTATACTATAGTGTAATGCTAGTGTTATTTTAGTTATACTATAGTGTTATTGTGGTGTAAATTTAGTTATACTATAGTGTAATCCTAGTGTAATTTTAGTTATACTATAGTGTAATTTTATTGTTATTTTAGTTACACTATAGTGTTATTCTAGTGTAAATTTAGTTACATTATAGTGTAAACCTAGTGTAATTTTAGTTATATATTATAGTGTAATTCTATTGTTATTTTAATTATACTATAGTGTTATTGTAGTGTAAATTTAGTTATACTATAGTGTAAACCTAGTGTAATTTTAGTTATACTATAGTGTAATGCTAGTGTTATTTTAGTTATACTATAGTGTTATTGTAGTGTAAATTTAGTTATACTATAGTATAATCCTAGTGTAATTTTAGTTATACTATAGTGTTATTGTAGTGTAAATTTAGTTATATTATAGTGTAATGCTAGTGTTATTTTAGTTATACTATAGTGTAATTCTAGTGTAATTTTAGTTATACAATAGTGTAATTCTAGTGTTATTTTAGTTATACTATAGTTTTATTGTACTGTAAATTTAGTCACACTATAGTGTAAACCTAGTGTAATTTTAGTTATACTATAGTGTAATCCTAGTGTTATTTCAGTTATACTATAGTGTTATTGTAGTGTAAATTTATTTAAACTATAGTTAATCCAAGTGTAATTTTAGTTATACTATAATTTAATGCTAGTGTTATTTTAGTTATACTATAGTGTTATTGTAGTGTAAATTTAGTTATACTATAGTGTAAATCTAGTGTAATTTTAGTTATACTATAATGTAATGATAGTGTTATTTTAGTTTTACTATAGTGTTATTGTAGTGTAAATTTTGTTATACTATAGTGTAAACCTAGTGTAATTTTAGTTCTACTATAGTGTAATGCTAGTGTTATTTTAGTTATATACTATAGTGTAATCCTAGTGTAATTTTAGTTTTATTATAGTGTAATTCTAGTGTTATTTTAGTTATACTATAGTGTTATTGTAGTATAAATTTAGTTATACTATAGTGTAATCCTAGTGTAATTTTAGTTATACTATAGTCTAATGCTAGTGTTATTTTAGTTATACTATAGTATAATGCTAGTGTTATTTTAGTTATACTATAGTGTTATTGTAGTGTAAATTTAGTTATACTATAGTGTAAACCTAGTGTAATTTTAGTTATACTATAATGTAATGCTAGTGTTATTTTAGTTATACTATAGTGTTATTGTAGTGTAAATTTAGTTATACTATAGTGTAATCCTAGTGTAATTTTAGTTATACTATAGTGTAAGTCTAGTGTTATTTTAGTTATACTATAGTGTTATTGTAGTGTAAATTTAGTTACACTATAGTGTAAACCTAGTGTAATTTTAGTTATATACTATAGTGTTATTTTAGTTATACTATAGTGTTATTGTATTGTAAATTTAGTTATACTATAGTGTAAAACTAGTGTAAATTTAGTTATACTATAGTGTAATCCTAGTGTTATTTTAGTTATAGTATAGTATAATTCTAGTGTTATTTTAGTTATACTATAGTGTTATTGTAGTGTAAATTTAGTTATAATATAGTGTAATGCTAGTGTTATTTTAGTTATACTATAGTGTAATCCTAGTGTAATTTTAGTTATACTATAGTGTAATTCTAGTATTATTTTAGTTATACTATAGTGTTATTGTAGTGTAAATTTAGTTACACTATAGTGTAAACCTAGTGTAATTTTAGTTATACTATAGTGTAATCCTAGTGTTATTTCAGTTATACTATAGTGTTATTGTAGTGTAAATTTAGTTATACTATAGTTAATCCAAGTGTAATTTTAGTTATATTATAATATAATGCTAATGTTATTTTAGTTATAATATAGTGTTATTGTAGTATAAATTTAGTTATACTATAGTGTAAATCTAGTGTAATTTTAGTTATACTATAGTGTAATGCTAGTGTTATTTTAGTTATACTATAGTGTTATTGTAGTGTAAATTTTGTTATACTATAGTGTAAACCTAGTGTAATTTTAGTTATACTATAGTGTAATGCTAGTGTTATTTTAGTTATAAACTATAGTGTAATCCTAGTGTAATTTTAGTTTTATTATAGTGTAATTTTAGTGTTATTTTAGTTATACTATACTGTTATTGTAATGTAAATTTAGTTATACTATAGTGTAATCCTAGTGTAATTTTAGTTATACATTAGTCTAATGCTAGTGTTATTTTAGTTATGATATAGTCTAATGCTACTGTTATTTTAGTTATACTATAGTGTTATTGTAGTGTAAATTTAGTTACACTATAGTGTAAACCTAGTGTAATTTTTGTTATACTATAGTGTAATGCTAGTGTTATTTTAGTTATACTATAGTGTAATGCTAGTGTTATTTTAGTTATACTATAGTGTTATTGTAGTGTAAATTTAGTTATACTATAGTGTAATTTTAGTTATACTATAGTGTAATTCTAGTGTTATTTTAGTTATACTATAGTGTTATTGTAGTATAAATTTAGTTACACTATAGTGTAAACCTAGTGTAATTTTAGTTATATACTATAGTGTAATTCTAGTGTTATTTTAGTTATACTATAGTGTTATTGTAGTGTAAATTTAGTTATACTATAGTGTGAACCTAGTGTAATTTTAGTTATACTACCCATGATGAAGTCTTTTAACTGGTCCATGGAAACTGACCCATCAGATGAAAAATATAAGTCTTTAGTTTGTTCATTTTGTTTTTTCTTCAATGATGACCCAGTTCTATCATTAGTTTCATATTCTTTGTCCATGTAACTTGTATCAGTATGGTTTATCTTGTCCATCAACTTCATAATTTGAAAATCCTGTTCTTGAACATGTCTCGAGAGTTCCTCAATGGCCTTTGTCAAATTTGCTATTTGATCTTCTAAAGTTGTGGCATTTGTCACCATCACGCTTTCTATGTGAGAGTTTTGATGGGTTTCAAGAAAATGGGTTTGCTTACAAGATTCTTGTAATTTCTTAGACATGCTTCTTGTGATGACTCCAAGACTTCCAGTTGACTTTGTAGTAGAAATATTCATGTTAGTGATCTTTTCATTGGTGGACATGATGGCTTAGAAATTTTGATGAAGAGAAAAGATGAAGGGTAGAGATGGTCCCACTGGACGTGCCAAAATTTGTAGCGCAAAATTCTTTATTTCTTTAAATTAAAAAATAAAAAATGGATACAAAGTGAATTTGAGAAATTAAATAAATATTAGTGGATGCAATCTCTAAATAATCCCTTGATTTTCCTCTTCAATGACAATTTCTTGATGAATTTGAATTTCTTGAGTATTTGATCTTCTAGAGGAAGATTTGATGTCTTGAGATTTGATTTGATGTCTTGATAGAGTTAATTCGATGAGTTAACACCTTGATATCGAATTAAACTTCAAAATTTGTGAAGAACGCGATGAACTCATTGAATCGCGCCTTGAAATTTGTTATCTTGAATTTGATGAAGAACACGATCTTCTTGAATTTGATTAAGAACACAATCTTCTTGAATTTGATTTATTTGTTGAAGAACATGAACTTCTTGAATTTGATGAAGAACACAATCTTTTTGAATTTTATTTATTTGATGAAGAATGCGAGCTTCTTGAATTTGAAGAAGAACACAATCTTCTTGAATTTGATTTATTTGTTGAAGAACACGAACTTCTTGAATTTGATGAAGAGCACGATCTTCTTGAATTTGATTTGTTTGATGAATAACACGAACTTCTTGAATTTGATGAAGAACACGAACTTCTTGAATTTGAATGAATTTTAGTATATTTGAAGAAGAACGCAATTAATCCCTTGAATCACGTCTTGATCTTCTCGAATTTGATGATTTTGAAGAAGAACGCCTTGGATTGCACCTTGAACTTCTTGAATGTGACTTGAGAGAAAAATCTTGAATTCTTCTACTTCTTTGCTTCAGTCTTCTTTGTTGTGTTTTCTTTTGGTCATATGTCCCCTATTTATAGCTGAAGGATGCAGATTCTTACCATTTTGATTTGATGAGGTGTCGCAATTTGATTGGCTCCTCCTGATTTATTTTGTTATTATATTCCATTAATCACAATATTTGATTTTAAATACTAAAAATATTAGTATTTTCTTCCATTTGATTCAAGATTTGATTTCAAATACTAAAAATATTAGTATTCTCTTCCAATTTGTGCAAGATGCAATCTTGATTTAAAAATCTTGATTTGCTCACCACCGCCGCCGCCGCCGCACCATTTCTCCGACCACCGTCAACTTCTGTTCCTTCAAATCAACAGTTATCGAGTCAACCATTGAATTGAATTCCTTAAGTTTAATAACCAAACAAACAGAGTAATTAAAATCCAGTGATGTTTTCAAGAGTTTAGATCTCGAGTCCGATTCATGCTACTGGGAACAAAAATTCCAACAAATGAAATATGGTGGATCGATTATCGGGGCTGAACATGAAGAAAAATAATGGAAATAGAAGGTGGGTCGGTCGGTCGGTCGGAGAGAAGGTATGTGGGAATCGGAGGAAAAAAGGTAGAGAAAACACAAAAATTTAATCAAGAAAAAATGGAATTAGTCAAGAACTTGCAGGTGGAGTCGCGGCAACGGAGCGTTCCGAGAGAAGAATATAGCGAAGAAGCTATGCGTTTCCCAGAGAAGACAGCTTCTACATTTGGCCTGCAATATTGGGGCCAATAATAATAAACAAAAAAAAGAAAAAAAAATTATTTTGGCGCCAGCTGAAGCCCATGGATCCCCTGCACACTAGTGTGCAGGGAACCAATCCTCTCTATATATATATATATGGAAGCATGTGTATATTATAATACTCCCTTCATCTCAATTATAATGTCCACGTTTTTTTTTTTTTTTGTCCCAAATATATAGTCATATATCATATTTATTAATATTTTTTTACACTTCTTTACTAATATATCTCTATTAACTGCACCTTAAAAATTGTGCAATCATTTTTTAATACATTAAATAGAGATAAAATAGGAAGTTTATAGAAAATTTGTTTTCCCAATAAATTTTTCTTAATCTGTGTGAAAAACAAAACAGGACAAAGTAATCGGGACAGATGGTGTGTTACATATTGTTATTTTCAATTTATGATCAATAAAATATTATAATTTTTTTGGTGTACTATAATAAGTTTTTATTATAAAATTTTAATAAATATTATTTTAAATCTCGTGAGGTTTTGTAATTAAAATTCGAAAAATTATGAATGATAAAACTTTATTTTATTTTGGAAATAGAAAAATATATTTGTATATATATATTATTTTTAATATAACTAGTATGTATGAGACTAGTGTTAGTATAAAGACTATTTTAATAGAAATGAAAAAAAAATGTGTGAGTTTGAATTAATTGTTCATCCAAATCTTTAGGTTGAACCAAAGACAGTTATTGACATTTTATTGTTGTACCTTAGTTTTTAATTATTGTACTTAATAGAATTTCATGGAGTCTTTAAAAGTCTATTGATATTTTGAATATCTCTATACTTTTATAGAGTTTTTAAAAATCAAAATTTGAATACCACATGACTGTTTAAAATTCTACAAACAAATGTTCATCTTGAATACCACTGAACTTTTATGGAGTATATAAAAGTCTAGATTGAATATCTCCATAATTTTAAACTTCACAAAAATCATTAAAAATCTGGAACCAATACACCCCTAATCAAATTGAATTTTATGTTTATTTTTTTGCTTTTTTTACGGTAAGGGGAAATAGTGGGATAATTCATTAAAATATCCCTTTAGTTTTAACCGAGTCATGATATGTCCTTAATGTTTTTCCATGGCAATTTATATCCCTCATATTTTGCATTGTGTCTCAAATTTATCATCGCCGTCAAGTCTCGTGATAATTCCATCAACCACTAACATAAGACTTGGCGGTGGGGACAGATTTGGGACAAAATTCAAAACATGAGGGATATAAAACCACCTCGAAAAAATATTAAGGACATAATTGAGACTCGTTTGAAACTAGAGGGATATTTTAATGAATTATCCCCATTAAGAGAATTATCACGAGAGATGCACGTGATAATATTTGCCCAAATTAAAAGTCCAATTCCACTCTATTCAACCCTAATTCCCAACTCGCTCCCTTGTTTACTCCTCAAATTCTCTCCAATTCTCTCTATGTCATCATGAAATTCTCTCCAATTCTGGATCACGTGAATTAATACAAGACTGTGAAAGAATTTCAGGCAATTCCAGGTGAGAAAAGATCGTATCCGGCAACAGGTTCCTCGACTATTCTTGTCATTAATGATAAATACCCCCCATCCTGTGGATTTTTTTTTCCGCTTTCGCTGATTTTACCGTCGGTGGAGGTGATGGTGTTCAGCGGTTCAAGAGGTTGCGCGTCTATGCTGTGAAGGGTGATTTCATGGAAGCTTCTAAATCACGTTGGAGAATTCGGGTTACGAATCCGAATCCAAAATGGGTTATGGAAGACATGCCGATGGGTCGGGTAATGCCCGACATACCTATCCTGCACACCGACGATCTCATCGTTTTAAATGTGAAGCCGGGTGGGAATCCATTAACGACTCGGTACTGAACCTATTCTATACAAACCGAACGAACCGACCCGAAGAAAATATTCACCGTGCTCAAACTGAGCACAATCCCAAGACTCTACCACTCATCAACCACCTTATTCCATATGGCAGAGTCCTAGTGGGGGAAAGCAATCCAAACGTAAGGTACACCTTCACAAGCGCGAGGTAGCCACACGAGAATTAATGAATGGGGCGATTTGGGAATTAAGGTTGGAGAGAATATAATTGAGCTTCTAATTTGGGAAAATATCTTTACGTGTATCTCTCATGATAATTCCGTCAACCACAAACAATAGGCTTGACGGCGAGGATGAATTTGAGACACAATGCAAAACATGAGGGATATAAATGACCATGAAAAAACATTAAAGACATAATCAGGACTCGGTTAAAACTAAAGGGATATTTTAATGAATTATCCCGTCAACCACTAACAAAAAACTTGACGGTGGGGACAGATTTGAAACACAATTCAAAACATGAGTGATATAAACCGTCTCGAAAAAACATTAAGAACATAATTGAGACTAGCTTGAAATTAGAGGGATATTTTAATAATTATCCCGGAAATAGTAGCTATATTTCTCGGTCAACAGCGCCTATTCTTATCTTGATGTTGTAAACAAGAGATCCCGATACAAAATAAAGACCCTCTGCCTCACTCTACGTATAAGAATTTCAGATTTTTGTATTCCCCGCTGACGGAAAAATTCTTCGGATGGCAGTCCCGATTGTTCAGTTCTCGATCTTCCCTCTGGTGAGAACACTCGGAATTGCAGTTGTCGCATTGGTACTTCTATGGACTCTGCATTACAGAGGTGGATTAGCGCTTGTATCGGAAAACAAAGATCTCATATTTAACGTATTCTTCTCCTTATTTTCTTGGTTTACTTTGATCTGATTGTGGAGTCTTCTTTTTTTTTTTAATGGGTTTTGGAGTAAATTATGGATTGTGGTGTTGGTGGGGAATTTGTTATTGAATTGGGCGGATTTTCTTCTTTGGGTTTTTTCAGGTTCATCCTCTTTTGATGGTGACTGGACTCGTTCTTCTGAATGGTGAAGGTAAGAACAATATGCGGGATACGATAACAGTTTAGAATTCATAATTAGAGGAACTTGGAAGTAACAGTGGATTCAAAGAGAAGAAACCTCGCCGCAAATGATTTGTATACAAAGCCTTTTTTCTTCTTCTTTTTCTTTTTCCCCCTTTGGTGTGAGCCTATGATTACTCTATGATTCATATTGAACGTTTTAGCTTTCGGTCACCATTGATTGTCATGTTTTAACGACATAAAATGAATTTGCAGCAATGCTAGCCTATAAGACCGTTTCAGGAACAAAAAGTTTCAAAAAACTGGTTCATCTTTCGCTGCAATTCCTGGCATTCTGTTGCGGCGTCGTTGGATTATGGGCCGCATGGAAGTTTCACATTGACAAAGGAATCGATAATTTCTACAGCCTCCACTCGTGGCTGGGCATAGCATGTCTTTTCTTGTTCGGAGTTCAGGTTTATATTTTCCAGTTTTAAATCATCTTCTTATATAAGTCTTCAGGGCCTTTACGATTCATCGTTTGCGTCGCTCTGACTATAGATAATAGATAGATACATGGGTATATGAGGGACTATGAGGGCAAATTGATAATACAAATTTAGTTCACAAGTAGGGATGACAATTGGTCGGATCTAAACCCGACCATGGGGTATATGAGGAACTATGAGGGAAAATTGATAATACAAATTTAGTTCACAAGTAGGGATGGCAATTGGTCGGATCTAAACCCGACCCCGCATCAAACCCGTCCCGATGGGGCGGGTCTAGACCCGCCTAAGCGGATCCAAAAGCAGGTCCGGGGCGGGTCTCGGGTTTGGCCAGACCCACCCCGTCATAATATATATATGTATATACATTTATATATATAAATATAAAGTATATACATAATATTAATAATATTATACAATTAATTACAAGTTGATAAATTTTAACTTGTGCTTAAACATTATCAATATATATTTGAAATTAAATTAAATGATTTTTGTAAATTTTTAAACTTTTTAATTTAATAAATTTAAAAATATTTAATTTTTGACGGATCCAACGGGTCTAACCCGGATTGAACCCGCCCCGTTGTCATCCCTATCCACAAGTATTACTTTACGTGATATCGATTAATTAATTAATTTATTTATGTGCAGTGGGCTGCCGCATTTGTTACATATTGGTATCCAGGTGGTTCGAGAAATAGTCGAGCTACCCTTTTACCGTGGCACGTATTTTTCGGCATATATATCTACGGTCTGGCTGTGGCGACATGCACAACTGGTCTCTTAGAGAAAGCTACGTTTCTTCAAACAAGCAAGACAATAACGCGCTACTCGACTGAGGCATTGCTGGTAAATTCTTTGGGAATGTTGATTATTGTTTTGGCTGGGTTCGTGATTCTTGGAGTACTCTCCCCTGTTTATACAGTTAGGGGATCAGCAGATTAGTTAGAGTCTTACGGCAAAAGCTAGGTGTTATTTTAATAAGATGCTGCGAGATTTGTTTTTCGGGTTTGTTTCTGTAAAGAAAGGCGAGAGATATCATGTAAAGGCAGTTGCTCTTTGGTAACAGACATCCTACGTTTACACAAGTTGAGAATTAAGATTTGTTACAAACGGGTAATAGGTAGCATTATTTCAAAAATATTGATTATTGATTGGTAATGCCAATAAAAGACGGTAAGAATACCAAAATTCTTAAAGGGTTACAAAAGCTCATTACAAAATGATACGTTCCATCCAAAATCTGCCCGGAGAGGCGGAATATTCGCACTCTTCACAGAATCAGGTGAAAAATTCAAATCAGAAATCAGTTCTTGTAATGACATAAATTCTTATTGTTCCAAAAATGGGATACAAAACAAACCGGGATCTAGTATGCATCTTTATGTCCACAATTGTTCTCGTCGATATTCTCGAACAATGACAGGCACACTCGTCGGTGGTATCTAAACAAACATTATCATTTGTGAACATAAAAATAAATCAGCTGCATGGAGAAGAGAAATACAGGAAAACTAAATGAAGCAGCTACAACACCAAGTTCAGAATTCCATTTTTTTTTTATTTCTAAAAAATAAAAATATTTATTACCAAAGAAATAAAGAAACACAAATTCAATTTTTCTCAATCATATCGATATGGTATGAACTCAAGAAATTGTAAATCCAGTGCAAAAAAACTTACCATGCCATAGTCCGTTATGATCATTGAAACATAATCAGAAGGTGTTGCATCATAACTGGAGCAATGAAATGAAAAAGGTAAACCATAACAATAACAAATAGCATTACAAATATGAAATCGTGTATACAACAAAACCAAGCTTACATCAGATTCAGCATTTGTAGATTCTCACTTTTGGCCCAACCATCTAAAGAACTAATTTCCTTTCTGCCAGAAACTCTTGAGATAGCATCCGGATCACCTGTAATGGCATGTCAAGGCCTTGGCAGGAAATCTAAGCAGTCACTAATGCAGGAAAACTGTATAAAGGAAAAGCTATTTCTGTACCAAGTTCATTGGAGCAGATTGAATCAAGTTGAACCCTTTCGTGAAATTTGTACGCTTCACAACATACCAAGACTGGGATGCGGAACTGGTGAGCAACCATAGCAACACATGCGGTGCCAACCCTCGAATAAACCGTCCCATTAGACAATATCGATGAAGCACCCAAAAATACTCTAGTCACCTCGTGCATGAGATAAGAAACAGCATTTATATGGGTATATGTACAGTTAATACCCTTTCCCACGAGCCTACGAAGCAACTTTTGTCCTTCAAGCTTCGGACGTGAATCGACTACCACCACTCGGAACTGTTTACCAAGCTCATGAGCATGTAACAACACCATTTCAACAGCAGATGAAGAAGCATATGTGAGAAGAACATCACCATCCCTGATTTTGGTCACAGCGTGATTTACAATCACCTTATCTGCTAAAATTATCTTCTCACTAATAAAATGTTCAATATCCGAGATAAGACTTGCTTTTGCCTCAGACTCGGACAGGCTCAAAGGTAATTTTGCAATTCGAGTTTTAAGAAATCTAATAGCATTCCCCATGCTAATTGAAAGGGGTCTGCATTCAATCAGAAAAGAGATGTAACCATTAATTTTTGTAGTCAAGTCCCTGATCAGGGCTTTCTCTGGTGGTGTGTAGTAGTCTTTAATTGCCTCTTGAAATGCTTGGAGCATAGTAACACAGCGAGCATTGCCACCAGATATATCACCATCTAGATATCTTAGACCAACCTGACAAGTGTAAAGTCACTATAGGATAGACTGCAACAAGAATGGGGCAAATTATTTTACTGACTATGATAAATTGGGGGAAGGTATTTTACACTCGACAATCCCCGGAAAGATTATACGACCAAGAACTTTGTACAAAGTCACTCATACTGTTCATAGCCAAGGTAATTCCTTTCATCAACGACAAGCTTAAAAGCAAATATATGTGCCTTAGTTACCTTGTAAACTACAGGATGAACAGTATCAAGTTGAAATAACTTCGATTCCAGGTCAAGAAGTCGTGCTCCATGTTCATACTGTGGTAAATGCCTAAAGAGTTCAACCCTATTTTTGGCTTCAATTTGTTTTACCACTGATCGTTTCTTTGCCTTTTCAACTCTATTTGTATCATCAAACTGCATCCTAGGATGAGGGACATCTTTCTTTCTATCTTTATCTATTTGGCGTTCGCCACCTTTTTTCTCAGAAGCGGCAACAGGAGAGCTATCTGTCCTCTGTGGAACCACCTTCAGAGCCTTACCGGTATTGGCATTTGCAGAATTGGCCCCAGATGCAACAGAAGCCTTATTTCCCTCACCTGGAAAGATATATATAACATTAAAAAATGGAAAAGTGTTACAGAAAAAATTTCTGAAAGCGTAAAAAACAGGCGTGCATGGCGATAACTGATTTAGTTGACACAGGTCATCATCCACCAAATAGAAAAACAAAAAGGAAAAAAAAGGAGACAGGCAAGCAAAGCTGGGCAATAAGATGAAATTTTCAGCACACAGGGCGAGGAATTCAAAATAATGCAATAGATTTAAAGAAAAACAAACAAACTGCGAGGTTCTTCAACTTCAAACACGCAGGATGTCACAAGAAATTGAACAAAATGCTTGCCAGACTTAAGCCATTTAACTGATGAAGAGCCACGAATTGATTCAGAAACAGACAAAGAGATAATTCATAGCTAAACCACAGGTAAGGAACTACGAACCAAACAATTCGAATCTTTAAAGCACCTGAGCTTTACAACATCAGATAGGACAACGAGACTCATCCACCCGAACATACTAGAAGTAAAATTATTGACATCCTCAAAATTGAGGACAGACACATCTTCTCAATGGTCACCACAAGCAAGATCTTAGCTTTAATCGTTCCAGAGAAAAAAAAAACTAAACAAGACTAAAACACTAATCAGTCACTTGAAAACAATTTGAAACGAACTGACAATATCAGTGGTAAATAGTGCTACATTGAGTGGCACATCCACTATCCGTTCAAAACCAACACAAGTAAGTATTAACTCCATAACATAAATCTCTCCAAAATAAAAATAAATTATACACCTCTAGCAGAAGCCTTTGCGGCTCTTTGAGCCTCTTGAGCAGCCCGTCTTTCAGCCTTGGAGGTCTTCTCTTTCAATGGCTTTACACCGGCAGGCCTCTTCTCTTTCCGCATTTCCTCATTTACCCCTCCATCTATTTTCTCAAAAAAATCGTATCATAGAGATAATCTAGAAAGTCAGGCGAACATAAGTGAAAAAGTAGAAAGAAGAAAACCTGTGACATCATGATGCAATTTCACCACACTATTCTGCTTAACAGCTGCCATTTCGAACCCAGCAGCAGGCAAAGAAGTGGCAAATTTTCCAGAACCACCCCGGCCCAACTTAGGGGATATGTGGTCCTCCGAGAAATCTGTGACCGCCGTAGAGGGGTTATAGCTTCCAACTGGAATATCAGAATCCGCAGCGCGGGAGGCATGGAGAAGGGATAACGGTGGCCCGCGAGGAGAGTGGCGTGAGAGGTCAGTGGGTAAGTTGCGCGGCGGCGGGATCATGACGGGGTACAAGGAGTTTCCAGAGGGTGAAATGTTGGAGACAGGAGGGGACGATGATGTGGGGTCGGGTGGAGCCGATTGAGACCGATCGGGTGGAGCGAAGAATCCGACTTGCCGGAATTTCGGGTCGCTGACAGTGCGAGGAACACGGCGCGGGTCCATTGCTGGGGGTTCGAATTAGGGTTTGGAGAATTGGGGCAAATGATTTTGTTTTTCTTATTTGGTGGTTCTCGTTGTACGTACGTTAATGCTTTGTTTGAGATGATGGAATCTCTTTTATTATTATTATTATGTTATATATATTTTTTTAAAGGGAGATTAGGAAATGAGAAATTGAGTCTAATGATCCTTTGGAAAGAAAGCATTGATGTATGTATTGTCTTTATCGACAGAGCACATAGATTATACTGTGAAACATAATATGAAGGAGTGACGTTTTACCGGGTTTTATGAGAAACCGATTATCGGGCTTAGATGTCATTCTTGGCAGCTTCTACGTCGTTTGGCGGGAATAGCCGAACTTAAGAATAGGAGGAGATTTTATTGAAATCTTATATGAATCAGAAAAAAGTGGTGGAACATTGAGATCAGTCTCAAATGTTAGCTTTCTCACATGCCTTAGAATACTGCAGGCTTGTAGACATCGAAAGTAGAGGAGAACCTTTCACCTGGTGCAACAGAAGGCAAGGGGCTGAGTTAATATTTGTGTAGTTTGACAGATTTGTTTGTACTCTAGCTTGGCGTAATCTTTTTCCCCTTGGTGGAATGTGACGTCCTATGATTTTAGAAATTTTAAAGAATTTAGACTCAAAAACGTGTGGGGAAAATTTTCAAGTATAGCAGTCGCGTTTTCATGTTCAATAAATCGTGATTGAAATTAAAATCTATGTAAATAACACTTAAAAATTCCCGAGACTCTAAAGACATAAAAGTTTTGAAACAAAAGATGCAACCCTACAATCAACAAAGGTTGTTATACGGGCACGTCAAAACCTCTAATTATATGACAAACCTGAACCGACGATTAAATTCTTAAGAAAGCGGACGAAACATGAGTTTTAATAAAATAAACTTAGTGCGAAAAATACTTTATAAAACATTCGGAAAACCAATCATAAATCTATCATAATGAAATAAACAACATAAAAGATTAAAAACTTAAAATCATTAAAACTCATCGTCACGAGACCGTCATTGATTATACTTAAATCTAAACTTTTCTTTAACACTGAAGTTTAAAGGTCGTGCATCAAAATAATGTAATAACAAAATAACAATAAACATATGCAAAATTTATCGCTTTAAAGCGTTAGAGATTCGAACAGTTGTACCTTGAAATCCTCTCACCTTGCAATCCTCTCACCTCTTGAACTCTTCAGTCTTTTTACCAAAACTTTAAATATTTACTACACAAATCCTGTAGTAACCCGTATCCTATTTTAAGTTAAATTAATTTTAATCATGATTAAAGGTTACTAAATACATGATCAAGAGATTAAATGAGATTAAAATATAAATTCTGGACTTCGAATATTTTGGTGAGTTTGGATGGTTCGAACTGGGTTCGGAAGATCCGAACTACGCACAGTTTGGAAGCAACAAATTTATTCGGAAGCAAGGCAGATCGGAACATCCGATCGTAGGAACGGAGCTTCCGATCATGTTCGGAAGGTCCGAAGACAAGATCGGAGTTTCCGATGATGTGTACCGGTGACTAATCCATGAGGTTTGACATGTGTATGCCATGCAGAGATCGGAACGTCCGATCTCCCGTGTCAAGCATGCAGAGATCAGAACTTTCGATCCCCTGATCGGAGCTTCCAATCTCAGCCGAGGTTTGGGCTATAAATAGGGGTCTTTGGACAGTTATTTGAAGTACCAATTCCGAGTTTCCCTTCTCTGATCAGTAGTATATTGAGGGCCCGACGGTATAAGTGAGGTACTGGACTAATATCATCAAGTTGAGAGCAGAAACTAGGGTTTTGACATCAGCGGACTAACGACGGACGAAGGTATGGTCCGAAATTCCTATTTAATTTATAGGAGTATATGTTAGCTTAGTTAAGGCTAGTAGAGCAAGATTAGTGATACGATATATATTTGATTGTAGGCTTGGAACTTAGACTCTGTTAGACTTGATCTACTACTAGAGGTACGTAAGTACTGACTGAGATATCCAGCAAGCATACATGCTTATATGTTGCATTAAATGGCATGATTATGTGGCATGATATATGTTTTACAGCTTTTATATTCATATGTCATGTGCACATATACATTTATCCTATTTCCTTTGTGATAGCCATGATAGTAGAGCCGCTCAGCTCTACACCTATTTATATTGTCTGACACCGGGAGTTATCGCGTGAGCGGAGTGTAAAGCCCGGGATTATATAATTTAATCCAAACTTATTTAATTTTAATCCGAGTATATTTAATTTGGGAATATTTAGAGTTTCAATTTAAATTCTAATATTCTTAAATTATTTAGGATTGAAATTGAATTAAAATAAGGGTCGATGACTGAATTGCAATTTCTGAAGATTTGAGGGGTTAAAATGCAATTTGGCATGAAGTTATCAGATTATTATTTGCTTCATCAGCATGTATATGTGTGAAACACATACTTCACTCAGAATTTTGCGAGCAGAAGTCGAGATCTTCATATTTCTTTTGTTTTCCGATTTTCAAATTGAAAGAGTAGGTGCCCGGTGAGCCAACTTGTGGCTAAGGGCTTTGATGACTCTTTCTATAAACAATCTTTTGTTTAATATAATTTACACTTTTATTAATGGCAATAACTTTATCTTTCTTCATATTGTTATATTGTGATATACTATTGTTGTTTTGATAAAGACCTTGAATATACTATAGTGTATGTAAGATGTGGTAGAACATGAAGATGTCTATCATGAAACACATCTTATAGTCACTGTGTATTCTAAACTGTTCCTAGTCGATTGAGCCGTCCGATAATAAGGATAAGGATCGCTCGAGTTTGAGACTAGCATTTGCGATGCAGAGTACCACGTTTCATTGGTAAGGAACATAGAGATGTTCGAAGCATGCAAATGGATATTCATACAATGAATGATCGAACTACCCTATCCGGACTTTCCAAGTGGTTATCACTTATCGAGTGGATAAAGTCCGCGGTTTTGGTTGTACACCATTAGTCCTTATTACTTGAAACATCATTGAGACTCTATATGCTAGTACTGTGCTTTGACTCGTTTACCGACTCTATTGGGGTCATCAGGTGTCGGGATTGGGTACAGTTACAACACATATAGGAGTCGATGCTTTGTTGTCAAGGATTCACCACATACTTGCGAGTGTGGATATCCTATGCGATCTGAGGAGATATTAGTGTGACGAATCTCTGGCCAAAGTACATGATGTGTTTTAAGAAATGGTTTCTTAGTAACACATGCGATGTCACTATTTGATCTTCAAGATGTATTGCATAGTTATATCTCGAACGACTCTCGATTTACCAATGGTTGTTGATTCGATCGGGATATATGGATGAAGGGACCGTACTGTATGCTAACCAAAATCTATTGGTTCTTGCAGGCACTATCAGTGATACCTAGGGAATCATGGGGCGATGTTGCTAGGCGCTCTTACCATGATTCGATGGGCAAGTCGGAAATTGTTGTTCCGAGTCACAAGGAGTTGTGAGCCCACGGCTAGCTGTATCCCTGAACCATTGAGGGTCACACAGAGTAATGGATTTTTAATCCCCGTTGAGATAGTTAAATTTAAAGAGTTAAATTTAATGAACAAAGAAGTTGGACTTCTTATTTAAGAATAGAGGAGTAAGATTTCCTAAAATGACATAGGGATGAGCATTTTTGGAAATCACTGAATTCGGATTCAGAAACATTTATCTTGACTTTAAAAGGTGCAGAAATGGTTTCTGTGCACATTGGTGAAATCGGTTTATCAATCGGAGTCATGATGAATTTTATATTAATTTCTGAACATGCGGACTTTGCTTGTCGGGCTTGAACTTATGACTAATGGGCCCTAAGCTGTTAGCGGCCTACATTATAAATAAGTTATTGCAGTACAGAAATTAGACACAACAGGTCACAATTTTCGAAAAACCCTAGTTTTCTCTCTAACAGTGGCCGCCCCCCTCCCCTCTGCTCAGGAAAAATCCAGCCTGTGAATTTTGAATTAGAGTCTGGTTTAACGGATCAAATTCGTTAATTCTCTTCGTAGAAACTTCTGATATATTTTCTAGTGCAATCTATCAGAGGGATTAAATCTCTGTTCGTGGACCTGATTGAAGAACAGTTCGTCCATCAGTTCCAGGGATATACAACAAGAGCATAGCAATCTGTTGGTGTCCATAATCTCGCTTCGAGATTGGAGGTAAAAATTTATAATTGTTATTTAATTTTACACACACACAATTTAATCGTTAAGTTTTGATACCCATTATGGAATCGTTCCATATAAAATTTTTAAACTTTCGCTGCACCGGGTATCAATTCTGATTGATCTGATCGCCGCGTTCTACAACAGTGGTATCAGAGCCAGGTTGCTCAGATCAAGCGATTAAATTAATCGATTGTACAAAAATTTTTTAGCCTCGGTTTTTTGAAACAAAATAAATTTTTAAATTAAAAAAAAAAAAAATTTCGGGCAAAAACACGGGCAGCGATTGGATCGCTGCCCGTGGGCAGCGAGAGTCGCTACCCAGGGCAGCGATCGTCGCTGCCCTAGGGGCAGCCGGGCTGCCCGGCCCGAGCCCCTTTGGGGCGCGGGCAGCCCGGGAGCGTCCCGGGCGGCCCGCGAAAAATTAATTTTTAATTTTTAAAATTAAAATTTTAATATGATAAAATTCTATTTTTGGTCCGATCGAAAATTGTTTTTGATTGGTCCACGAGGCGTCGGATCGAATTGTTCGAGTCCGAAAATTTTAAAATTGATTTTTGGATAAATTTGAATTTTTGGAAAATTTATAAATTTTATTCGTTAAATCAGATTTTATGAAATTAATTATTTTTGGTACAATTGATGATAAGATATGATCTTATGGAAATATTGAGTAAAATATGATTTTATGTATAAAATTGGATTTTATATGTAAAATATGATTTTATTTGATAAAAAGATAAAATATGATTTTGTATGTAAAATAAGATTTTATATATGAAATATGATTTTATCCTTTTAATTTAAATTGTAATTGCATGTTATCCAATAAATTAATTTTGAATTAAATGTTATTGGATAAGGATGATCGATTGCCATGACCAATTTTGTAGGTGTATGTTAGGAATTTACATTTGTTTTTATTGTTGTTGGATTTATTAATGGGCCTGGTTTATGGCCCAATATGAATTGTCATATGTAATAAAAGTGGGCTTGGTTTATGGCCCGTTCCCACCCCTTAAAAATGTATCCCCTACTTGTCATTGTTATTTATTGTAAATACATTAGATTTAGTGGAAGATGAAGATTTGAAGATGGAGGTGGGCCCAGCAGACAATAAAGACAGAAGAAATGTAAATTGGAAGCACAATGTAATAGGATTGCATTGCATACTGCATATTACCAAGGATTGGACTAAGACTCGTGATTGGCAACCACGGGTCGATTAGAAATGGAATCGATCATCCTATATAATATGTGATATTATTGTTGTATGCATGTTTTAGACAAAATTGTGTGAATCCGGCAAGCATAAAAAATTTTAAAAATGATGAGACAAATTTTCAAAATTAAAATCCCTCATTTTAAATATGATTTAAAATTGATATCAAGATAAATAAAGGAAATTTAAATTTGTTTAAATGTTCCTACCTTCCATCAACGATCAATGTATGAGATGCTACCCGCGGATACGGTCCGGCTCATATTATTGGGGGGGCCCGTTCGTCGAAAAGCTGTACATTGGATCGACACATGTTGTAAGTTGGGTGGAACTCCCATGGGATCGGCTCATATTATTGGGGGATCCACATGGCGACCGTCCATCACAACTTAATATTGATGGGTCATCTTGACATGTCACAATAAACGGCGTCATATTATTGGGCCCTTATTGGACATGAGGTAAAAACGTGGAGGTTGCTTTGGAAGCAATTGGGCTCTACCTTTTGAAAATTATGGTTGGCTGATATTATTCGGGACCATAGTTTGTCAATTGGACTCCATGTTCTCACTAAGGAAAACAGTTTCCCGTTTTCACTAGAGGGTAGTGAAATCGTTAAAATAGTGGGAGTGAGATTCATAAAATAAATTTCGCCTATTTTATGTCTTAGTAAATTGCTTAAACAATCACTGATATTTGTCTGTTTCTTTTCAGTATTTCATAAAGATGAATTCGCGTAATCCACTTTTCTCGATCCTCGAACAAAATAAATTGACTGGCGCAAACTATACGGAATGGTTCCGTAAGTTGAAGATTGTCTTGACTTCGGAGAAGATGCTCTACGTGTTAGAAAAATCTCCTCCGAAGGAAGCACCAGCTGACATAAGTCCGGAAGAGTTAGGCAAACTTGATACATGGTGGGACCATGATATCAAGGCCAAATGCTATATGCAAGCCTCGATGTCTGATGAACTCCAGAGGCGATTTGAGGACACCGTGAATGCTGCTGACATTCACGTACAACTCAAGGAACTTTTTGGGGCTCAATCGAGGGCTGAAAGGTTCGCTACTGTAAAGGAGCTAATGACGTGTCGCATGCGTGAAGGGACTTCGGTCCGTGATCATGGGGTACGAGTGATTTGGCTCATACAGAAGTTGGTAACCCTTGATTTGGTGTTGGAGCATGAACTCAACGTGGACTTACTACTTCTATCTCTTCCTTCTTCGTTTGACGGATTTGTGGTGAATTTCAATATGAACAAGATAGAGGCCTCCCTTGAAGAGATGGTCAATATGCTTGTGACATATGAATCCACATTAAAGAAGGATAAACCGGCTTTCTTGGTGGGCTCCTCTTCTTCTGCTAAGAAGGGGCCAAGTACAAAGGGTAAGAAACGTTCTGCCCCACCCAAGAAAATCGAACCCGAGAAGAAGTACAAGACAAAGGCTTCAAACATGGAAAAATCCAAGGATGTTTGCCATTACTGCAAGAAGCCCGGTCATTGGAAGCGTAACTGCAAGGAATATCTAGAGCAGTTGCGAACTGCGAAGGGTATGTTCTATATTGAAATAAATGTTTCACTTAATACTACTTCTTGGGTATTGGATACCGGATGTGGATCTCACATTTGCAATGATTTGCAGGTGATGACAAGAAGTCGCAGGCTTAGAATGGGTGAGACCCAGCTGAGGCTCGGAAATGGTTCCAGAGTTGAAGCTAAAGCTGTGGGAGATATTTATTTAATTTTGCAGAACGGTTTTAAGTTACTTTTGAGAGATGTTTTATTTGTTCCGGATTTGATTAAAAACATTATTTCTGTTTCTATGCTAGATAGAGATGGTTATTCTTGCAATTTTGTGAATGGGATTTGCAATATTTACAAGAATGAATGTTTGATTGGAAATGGACAACTTGAAAATGATCTATATAACTTAAAACTAAAAGACGTTCCAATAAATTATGTTGATAAACCGGCAACAACAAACAAAAGGAAAATCGATAGCCAAAACCCGGCAAACCTTTGGCATGCTAGGCTAGGTCATATTTCCTCAAGGAGGATGAACAAGCTAGTGGGAGAGGGCATGTTTGATATGTTTGATATTAACTCTCTACCTACTTGTGAATCCTGCCTGAAAGGAAAAATGACTAAATCTCCTTTTAAGGGGAAACCTGAGCGTAGTCAAAATCTGTTGGATTTGATCCATACAGATGTTTGTGGTCCATTTAGAGTTGGTACTCAATATGGCTACACCTACTTCATTACCTTTACTGATGATTATTCAAGGTATGGGTATTTATATTTAATGAAATATAAGTCTGAAGCATTTGAAAAGTTCAAAGAATTCAAGGCTGAAGTGGAAAACAAGCTAGGTAAAAGTATTAAAGCACTTCGATCGGATCGAGGTGGAGAATACTTAAGTACCGAGTTTTTGGACTATGTGAAAGAGAATGGGATTCTCTCTCAGTGGACTCCTCCTATGACACCTCAGCTGAATGGTGTATCGGAGCGTCGTAATCGAACTTTGTTGGACATGGTTCGATCCATGATGAGCTTCACTGAGCTTCCACCTTCGTTTTGGGGCTATGCGCTTGAAACGGCGGTATTGTTGTTGAACAACGTCCACACTAAAGCAGTGGACAAAACACCATACGAGTTATGGAATGGCAAAGCTCCTAAGTATTCGTACTTGAGGATTCGGGGATGTCCTGCTTACGTGAAGCAGACAGTGGGAGATAAGTTGGATAGTCGATCCACCTTATGTTATTTTGTAGGGTATCCGAAGAATTCAATCGGATATTATTTCTATTATCCTGCTGAAACAAAGGTGTTTGTTTCAAGGAATGCCACCTTCTTGGAGAAGGAGTTCTTATTGGATAAGAAAGGCGAGATGATAGAACTCGAAGAAATTCGAGAAGAACCCGAAATACAAAATAACGATCCTACACCTCAGGAACCATTGATAGACATGTTGGAAAAAACTGGCGGTCAGATCAATCACGATTGATACCCGGTGCAGCGGAAGTTTAAAAATTTTGTTATGGAACAATTCCATAGTGTGGGTATCAACCGTTCAACGATTAAATTATTGTGTGTGTAAAATTTAAATAACAGTTATTAAATTTTACCTCCAATCTCGCAACGAGATTAATGGACACCAACAGATTTGATCTGCTCTTGTTGTCTCTCCCTGGAACCGATGAACTCCTTCAATCAGGTCCACGAACAGAGGTTTAATCCCTCTGATAGATTGCACTAGAAAATCTATCAGAAGTTTTCTGCGAAGAGAATAAACGAATCTGATTCGCTATTCCTTACTGCGATTCAAAATCACAGACCGGAATTTTCTCGGGCAGAGGACAGGGAGGGGACGGTCGAAACTTTTGAGAGGCTAGGGTTCGATTTTTGCTTCTCAAAAATTATGAGCTGTTGTGTGTAATTTCTGTACTGAAATAACTTATTTATAATGCAGGCCACTAACTCCTTAGGGCCCATTAGTCATAAGCTGGGGCCCGACAAGCAAAGCCCGCTCGTTCAGAAATTAATATAAAATTCATCGTGACTCCGATTGATGAACTGATTTCACCAATGTGCACAGAAACCATTTCTGCACATTTTAAAGTCAAAATAAATTTTCCTGAATCCGAATTCAGTGATTTCCAAAAATGTCCATCCCTATGTCATTTTAGGAAATCCTACTCCCTTACTCTTATTTAAGAAGTCCAACTCCTTAGTTCATTAAATTTAACTCTTTAAATTTAACTATCTCAACGGGGATTAAAACTCCATTACACTGTGTGACCCTCAATGGTTCAGGGATACAGCTAGCCGTGGGCTCACAACTCCTTGTGACTCGGAACAACACTTTCCGACTTGCCCAACGAATCATGGTAAAGCGCCTAGCAACATCGCCCCATGATTCCCTAGGTATCACTGATAGTGCCTACAAGAACCAGTAGATTTTGGTTAGCGTACAGTACGGTCCCTTCATCCATATATCCCGATCGAATCAACAACCATTGGTATATCGAGAGTCGCTCAAGATTCGATAACTATGCAATACATCTTGAAGATCAAATTAGTGACATCGCATGTGCTACTAAGAAACCATTTCTTAAATCACATCAATTACTCTGGCCAGAGATTTATCACACTAATATCTCCTCAGATCGCATAGGATATCCACACTCGTAAGTATGTGGTGAATCCTTGACAACAATGCATTGACTCCTATATGTGTCGTAACTGTACCCAATCTCGACACCTGATGACCCCCATAGAGTCGGTAAACGAGTCAAAGCACAGCACTAGCATATAGAGTCTCCATGATGTTTCAAGTCGTAAGGACTAATGGTGTACAACCAAAACCGCGGACTTAATCCACTCGATAAGTGATAACCACTTGGAAAGTCCGGATAGGGTAGTTCGATTATTCATCCTATGAATATCCATTTGCATGCTTCGAACATCTCCATGTTCCCTACCAATGAAACGTGGTACTCCGCATCGCAAATGCAAGTCTCAAACTCGAGCGATCCTTATCCTTATTATCGGACGGCTCAATCGACTAGGAACGGTTTTTAGAATATACAGTGACTATAAGATGTATTTCATGATAGACATCTCCATGTTCTACCACATCTTACATACACTATAGTATATTCAAGGTCTTTATCAAAACAACAATAGTATATCACAATATAACAATATGAAGTAATATAAAGTCATTGCCATAAAAGTGTAAATAATATTAAACAAAAGATTGTTTATACAAAGAGTCATCAAAGCCCATAGCCACACAGTTGGCTCACTGGGCACCCACTCTTACAATCTCCCACTTGCCCTATAGCCAACTAGTCATACTACGTAGACCCATTGCTTCGCGATGTTTGTCAAACAATGGTCCTGGCAAGGGCTTAGTAAGCGGATCAGCGATATTGTCTGCAGAGGCCACTCGTTCGACAATGATGTCTCCTCTTTCCACAATCTCCCGGATTATGTGGTATTTCCTCAGTACGTGTTTGGATCTTTGATGAGACCTTGGTTCCTTTGCTTGAGCAACGGCACCCGTGTTGTCACAGTACACCGGGACTGGACCAACAAATTCAGGAATAACGCCCAACTCTTGGACGAACTTCCTCATCCAAACGGCCTCTTTAGCAGCAGCTGATGCTGCAATGTATTCAGCCTCAGTGGTGGAATCCGCTGTGGTGTCCTGCTTGGAACTCTTCCAAGAGACAGCACCGCCATTGAGCATGAACACAAATCCAGAGGTTGACTTCGAGTCATCCACATCACTTTGGAAGCTAGAGTCGGTATAGCCTTCCAATTTGAGTTCTCGTCCTCCATAAACCATGAACATATTCTTAGTCCTTCGCAAGTACTTAAGAATGTCCTTCACGGCTTTCCAATGCATTTGACCAGGATTAGACTGATATCTGCTCGTGACACTCAGAGCAAATGCTACATCCGGTCTGGTAGATATCATCCCATACATGATACTACCTATAGCTGACGCATATGGTACATGTGTCATATTCTCTATCTCTTCATCAGTCTTGGCACACATAGACTTGGATAGAGAAACTCCATGACACATGGGTAGATGTCCTCTTTTGGACCCATCCATTGAAAACCGTTTCAATATGGTATCGATGTAGGTTGATTGAGTGAGTCCTATCATTCTCTTAGACCTATCTCTATAGATCTGTATCCCAAGAATGTAGGATGCCTCTCCCAAATCCTTCATCGAAAATCTACCTGATAACCATATCTTTGTTGACTGCAACATCCCTACATCATTCCCAATGAGTAGGATGTCATCAACATAAAGTACTAAGAATGTCACCGCATCCTTAACTACTTTCTTGTACACGCAAGGTTCCTCCGGGTTCTTGATGAAACCAAAATCTTTTATTGTTTCATCAAATTTCTGGTTCCAACTTCTTGATGCTTGTTTTAGACCATAAATTGATCTCTGAAGCTTGCATACCTTATGCTCGCTTCCCATGGATGTGTACCCCTCAGGCTGCTTCATATAGATTTCCTCCTTAATGTCTCCATTAAGAAAAGCAGTCTTCACATCCATTTGCCATGTCTCATAGTCATACCATGCAGCTATGGCAATTAGGATTCTTATGGACTTGAACATTGCAACTGGTGAAAAGGTTTCGTCATAGTCAACTCCTTGCCTTTGAGTATAACCTTTAGCCACCAATCGCGCCTTGTAGGTCAATACCTTACCATCAGGCCCAAGCTTTCTTTTGTAGATCCATTTACACCCTATCGGAACAATTCCATCGGGAGGATCTACTAAAGACCAAACTTGGTTTGTATGCATCGAATCCAATTCTGACTGCATAGCTTCAAGCCATAAATTCGAATCCGCATCAGAAATTGCTTCCTTGAAGTTTCTTGGATCACATCCAATGTCGGGTTCATCTTGATCCCCTTCAAGAAGAAGACCATATCGAACTGGAGGTCTAGAAGTCCTTTCGGATCTTCTAGGTGCAGGCGTGTCCAGCAATGGTTCCTGAGGTGTAGGATCGTTATTTTGTATTTCGGGTTCTTCTCGAACTTCTTCGAGTTCCATCATCTCGCCTTTCTTATCCAATAAGAACTCCTTCTCCAAGAAGGTGGCATTCCTAGAAACAAACACCTTTGTTTCAGCAGGATAATAGAAATAATATCCGATTGAATTCTTCGGATACCCTACAAAATAACATAAGCTGGATCGACTATCCAACTTATCTCCCACTGTCCGCTTCACGTAAGCCGGACATCCCCAAATCCTCAAGTACGAATACTTAGGAGCTTTGCCATTCCATAACTCGTATGGTGTTTTGTCCACTGCTTTAGTGTGGACGTTGTTCAACAACAATACCGCCGTTTCAAGCGCATAGCCCCAAAACGAAGGTGGAAGCTCAGTGAAGCTCATCATAGATCGAACCATGTCCAACAAAGTTCGATTACGACGCTCCGATACACCATTAAGTTGTGGTGTCATAGGAGGAGTCCACTGAGAGAGAATCCCATTCTCTTTCAGATAGTCCAAAAACTCGGTACTCAAGTATTCTCCACCTCGATCCGATCGAAGTGCTTTAATACTTTTACCTAGCTTGTTTTCTACTTCAGCCTTGAATTCTTTGAACTTTTCAAATGCTTCAGACTTATATTTCATTAAATATAAATACCCATACCTTGAATAATCATCAGTAAAGGTAATGAAGTAGGTGTGGCCATGTTGAGTCCCAACTCTAAATGGACCACAAACATCTGTATGGATCAAATCCAACAGATTTTGACTACGCTCAGGCTTCCCCTTAAAATGAGATTTAGTCATTTTTCCTTTTAGGCAGGATTCACAAGTAGGTAGAGAGTTAATATCAGACATATCAAACATGCCCTCTCCCACTAGCTTGTTCATCCTCCTTGAGGAAATATGACCTAGTCTAGCGTGCCAAAGGTTTGCCGGGTTTTGACTATCGATTTTCCTTTTGTTTGTTGTCGCCGGTTTGTCAATACAATTCACTGGAACGTCTTTTAGTTTTAAATTGTATAGATCGTTTTCAAGTTGTCCATTTCCAATTAAACATTCATTCTTGTAAATATTGCAAATCCCATTCACAAAATTACAAGAATAACCATCTCTATCAAGCATAGAAATAGAAATAATGTTTTTAATTAAATCTGGCACAAATAAAACATCTCTCAACAATAATTTAAAACCATTCTGCAAAATCAAACAAACATCTCCAATGGCCGTAGCTTCAACTCTGGAACCATTCCCGAGCCTCAGCTGGGTCTCACCCATTCTAAGCCTGCGACTTCTTGTCATCATTTGCAACTCATTGCAAATATGAGATCTACATCTGGTATCCAATACCCAAGAAGTAGTATTAAGAAAAACATTTATTTCAATGTAAAACATACCCTTTGCAGTTCGCAACTGCTTGGGGTATTCCTTGCAGTTACGTTTCCAATTACCGGGTTTCTTGCAGTGATGGCAAACTTGTTTAGACTTGTCCAATTTTGCATGTAACATTTGGCCTTGAGATCATGGTCCAACCATTTCTCTAATTCGGCCAACCTTTCGGCAGTTACATCAGCCGGGGCTGTTTTCGGAGAAGCCTTTTCTAACACTTAGAAAATCTTTTCCCGAACTTAGGACAATCTTAACTTATGGAATCATTCTGTATTGTTTGCGTCAATAAGTTTGTTTTGTTGGAGAACAGAAACATGTGGATTACTGAGATAAAACAGACAATTATCGATGATTGTTTAAATAATTTACTAAGACATAAAATTGGCGAATTTTATTTTATGAATCTCACTCCCACTATTTTAACGATTTCACCACCCTCTAGTGAAAACGGGAAACTTTTTCCTTAGTGAGAACATGGAGTCCAATTGACAAACTTATGGTCCCGAATAATATCAGCCAACCATAATTCTCAAAAGGTAGAGCCCAATTGCTTCCAAAGCAACCCCCATGTTTTTACCTCATGTCCAATAAGGGCCCAATAATATGACGCCGTTTAAAGTGACATGTCAAGATGACCCATCAATATTAAGTTGTGATGGACGGTCGCCATGTGGATCCCCCAATAATATGAGCCGATCCCATGGGAGTTCCACCCAACTTACAACATTTGTCGATCCAATGTACAGCTTTCCGACGGACGGGCCCCCCCAATAATATGAGCCGGACCGTATCCGCGGGTAGCGTCACATACATTGACCGTTGATGGAAGGTGGGAACATTTAAACAAATTTAAATTTCCTTTATTTATCTTGATATAAATTTTAAATCATATTTAAAATGAGGGATTTTTAATTATAAAAATATTTGTCTCATCATATTTAATTTATTGCATGCATTGCCGGATTCACGCAATTTATGTCTAAACATGCATACAATCATAATATCACATATTATATAGGATGATCGATTCCATTTCTAATTGACCCGTGGTTGCCAATCACGGGTCTTAGTCCAATCCTAGGTAATATGCAGTATGCAAATGCAATCCTATTACATATGCTTCCAATTTACATTTCTTCAGTCTTCATTGTCCGCTGGGCCCACCATCTTCAAATCTTGATCTCCCACTAAATCTAATGTATTTACAATAAATAACAATGACAAGTAGTGGATACATTTTTAGGGGGTGGGAACGGGCTATAAACCAAGCCCACTTTTATTACATATGACATTCATATCGGGCCATAAACCAGGCCCATTAATAAAACCAACAATAATAAAGACAAAATGTAAATTCCTAACATACACCTACAAAATTGGTCATGGCAATCGATCATCCTTATCCAATAACATTTAATTCAAAATTAATTTATTGGATAACATGCTGTGGCAATTCAAATTTAAACAAGATAAAATCATATTTTATATATAAAATCTCATTTCACATATAAAATCATATTTTATCTCTATATCAAATAAAATCATATTTTATCTATAAAATCCAATTTTACAAATAAAATCATATTTTACTTAATATATCATAAGATCATATCTTATCATCAATTGTACCAAAATAATTGATTTCAAAATTCAATTTACGGATAAAATATTAAAA
Organism: Henckelia pumila; assembly: GCF_033568475.1. Classification (NCBI taxonomy): domain Eukaryota; kingdom Viridiplantae; phylum Streptophyta; class Magnoliopsida; order Lamiales; family Gesneriaceae; genus Henckelia; species Henckelia pumila. The sequence goes on from NC_133122.1 coordinate 202,346,889, forward strand.
TTTTCCAAAAATTCAAATTTATCCAAAATCAATTTTAAAATTTACGGACTCGAACAATTCGATCCGAAATCTCGTGAACCAATCAAAAACAATTTTTGACCGGACCAAAAATAAAATTTTAAATATTAAAATTAATAAAAATATAATTTTTCCCGCGGGCCGCCCGGGACACTCCCGGGCCGGCCCGCACCCGGGGCGCGGGCCGGGGGCAGCCCGGCTGCCCCCTTAGGGCAGCGCCGTGCGCTGCCCTGGGCGGCGCAGCGCCGAGCGCTGCCCTGCGCAGCGCCCAGCGCTGCGCTGGGCAGCGCACCGCGCTGCCCTGGGCGGCGCCGTGCGCCGCCCGGGGCAGCAACAATTGCTGCCCCACCGGGCAGCGATCCAATCGCTGCCCGGGTTTTGCCCCGAAAAAAAAAAATTTTTATTTAAAAATATTTATTTTGTTTCAAAAACCGAGACTCAAAAATTTTGTACAATTGATTAATTTAATCGTTTGATCTGAGCAACCTGGCTCTGATACCACTGTTGGAAAAAACTGGCGGTCAGATCAATCACGATTGATACCCGGTGCAGCGGAAGTTTAAAAATTTTGTTATGGAACAATTCCATAGTGTGGGTATCAACCGTTCAACGATTAAATTATTGTGTGTGTAAAATTTAAATAACAGTTATTAAATTTTACCTCCAATCTCGCAACGAGATTAATGGACACCAACAGATTTGATCTGCTCTTGTTGTCTCTCCCTGGAACCGATGAACTCCTTCAATCAGGTCCACGAACAGAGGTTTAATCCCTCTGATAGATTGCACTAGAAAATCTATCAGAAGTTTTCTGCGAAGAGAATAAACGAATCTGATTCGCTATTCCTTACTGCGATTCAAAATCACAGACCGGAATTTTCTCGGGCAGAGGACAGGGAGGGGACGGCCGAAACTTTTGAGAGGCTAGGGTTCGATTTTTGCTTCTCAAAAATTATGAGCTGTTGTGTGTAATTTCTGTACTGAAATAACTTATTTATAATGCAGGCCACTAACTCCTTAGGGCCCATTAGTCATAAGCTGGGGCCCGACAAGCAAAGCCCGCTCGTTCAGAAATTAATATAAAATTCATCGTGACTCCGATTGATGAACTGATTTCACCAATGTGCACAGAAACCATTTCTGCACATTTTAAAGTCAAAATAAATTTTCCTGAATCCGAATTCAGTGATTTCCAAAAATGTCCATCCCTATGTCATTTTAGGAAATCCTACTCCCTTACTCTTATTTAAGAAGTCCAACTCCTTACTTCATTAAATTTAACTCTTTAAATTTAACTATCTCAACGGGGATTAAAACTCCATTACACTGTGTGACCCTCAATGGTTCAGGGATACAGCTAGCCGTGGGCTCACAACTCCTTGTGACTCGGAACAACACTTTCCGACTTGCCCAACGAATCATGGTAAAGCGCCTAGCAACATCGCCCCATGATTCCCTAGGTATCACTGATAGTGCCTACAAGAACCAGTAGATTTTGGTTAGCGTACAGTACGGTCCCTTCATCCATATATCCCGATCGAATCAACAACCATTGGTATATCGAGAGTCGCTCAAGATTCGATAACTATGCAATACATCTTGAAGATCAAATTAGTGACATCGCATGTGCTACTAAGAAACCATTTCTTAAATCACATCAATTACTCTGGCCAGAGATTTATCACACTAATATCTCCTCAGATCGCATAGGATATCCACACTCGTAAGTATGTGGTGAATCCTTGACAACAATGCATTGACTCCTATATGTGTCGTAACTGTACCCAATCTCGACACCTGATGACCCCCATAGAGTCGGTAAACGAGTCAAAGCACAGCACTAGCATATAGAGTCTCCATGATGTTTCAAGTCGTAAGGACTAATGGTGTACAACCAAAACCGCGGACTTAATCCACTCGATAAGTGATAACCACTTGGAAAGTCCGGATAGGGTAGTTCGATTATTCATCCTATGAATATCCATTTGCATGCTTCGAACATCTCCATGTTCCCTACCAATGAAACGTGGTACTCCGCATCGCAAATGCTAGTCTCAAACTCGAGCGATCCTTATCCTTATTATCGGACGGCTCAATCGACTAGGAACGGTTTTTAGAATATACAGTGACTATAAGATGTATTTCATGATAGACATCTCCATGTTCTACCACATCTTACATACACTATAGTATATTCAAGGTCTTTATCAAAACAACAATAGTATATCACAATATAACAATATGAAGTAATATAAAGTCATTGCCATAAAAGTGTAAATAATATTAAACAAAAGATTGTTTATACAAAGAGTCATCAAAGCCCATAGCCACACAGTTGGCTCACTGGGCACCCACTCTTACAAGGCACGCCTGTACCTAGAAGATCCGAGAGGACTTCTAGACCTCCTATTCGATATGGTCTTCTTCTTGAAGGGGATCAAGATGAACCCGATTTTGGATGTGATCCAAGAAACTTCAAGGAAGCAATTTCTGATGCGGATTCAAATTTATGGCTTGAAGCTATGCAGTCGGAAATAGATTCGATGCATACAAACCAAGTTTGGTCTTTAGTAGATCCTCCCGATGGAATTGTTCCAATAGGGTGTAAATGGATCTACAAGAGAAATCTTGGGCCTGATGGTAAGGTATTGACCTACAAGGCGCGATTGGTGGCGAAAGGTTATACTCAAAGACAAGGAGTTGACTATGATGAAACCTTTTCACCAGTTGCAATGTTTAAGTTCATAAGAATCCTTATTGTCATAGCTGCGTGGTATGACTATGAGATATGGCAAATGGATGTGAAGACTGCTTTTCTTAATGGAGACATTAAGGAAGAAATCTATATGAAGCAGCCTGAGGGGTATACATCCATGGGAAGCGAGCATAAGGTATGCAAGCTTCAGAGATCAATTTATGGTCTAAAACAAGCATCAAGAAGTTGGAACCAGAAATTTGATGAAACAATAAAGGATTTTGGTTTCATCAAGAACCCGGAGGAACCATGCGTGTACAAGAAAGTAGTTAAGGATGCTGTGACATTCTTAGTACTTTATGTTGATGACATCCTACTCATTGGGAATGACGTAGGGATGTTGCAGTCAACAAAGATATGGTTATCAGGTAGATTCTCGATGAAGGATTTGGGTGAGACATCCTATATTCTAGGGATACAGATCTATAGAGATAGATCTAAGAGAATGATAGGACTCACTCAAGCAACCTACATCGACACCATATTGAAACGGTTTTCAATGGATGGGTCCAAGAGAGGACATCTACCTATGTGTCATGGAGTTTCTCTATCCAAGTCTATGTGTCCCAAGACTGATGAAGAGATAGAGAAAATGACACATGTACCATATGCGTCAGCCATAGGTAGTATCATGTATGGGATGATATCTACCAGACCGGATGTAGCATTTGCTCTGAGTGTCACGAGCAGATATCAAGCTAATCCTGGTCAAATGCATTGGAAAGCCGTGAAGGATATTCTTAAGTACTTACGAAGGACTAAGAATATGTTCATGGTATATGGAGGAAGAGAACTAAAATTAGAAGGCTATACCGACTCTAGCTTCCAAAGTGACGTGGATGACTCGAAGTCAACCTCTGGATTTGTGTTCATGCTCAATGGCGGTGCTGTCTCTTGGAAGAGTTCCAAGCAGGATACCACAGCGGATTCCACCACTGAGGTAGAATACATTGCAGCATCAGCTACTGCTAAAGAGGCCGTTTGGATGAGGAATTTCGTCCAAGAGTTGGGCGTCATTCCTGAAGTTGTTGGTCCAGTCCCGGTGTACTGTGACAACACGGGTGCCGTTGCTAAGGCAAAGGAACCAAGGTCTCATCAAAGATCCAAACACGTACTGAGGAAATACCACATCATCCGGGAGATTGTGGAAAGAGGAGACATCACTGTCGAAAGAGTGGCCTCTGCAGACAATATCGCTGATCCACTTACTAAGCCCTTGCCAGGACCATTATTTGACAAACATCGCGAAGCAATGGGTCTACGTAGTATGACTAGTTGGCTTTAGGGCAAGTGGGAGATTGAAAGAGTAGGTGCCCGGTGAGCCAACTTGTGGCTAAGGGCTTTGATGACTCTTTGTATAAACAATCTTTTGTTTAATATAATTTACACTTTTATTAATGACAATGACTTTATCTTTCTTCATATTGTTATATTGTGATATACTATTGTTGTTTTGATAAAGACCTTGAATATACTATAGTGTATGTAAGATGTGGTAGAACATGGAGATGTCTATCATGAAACACATCTTATAGTCACTGTGTATTCTAAACTGTTCCTAGTCGATTGAGCCGTCCGATAATAAGGATAAGGATCGCTCGAGTTTGAGACTAGCATTTGCGATGCAGAGTACCACGTTTCATTGGTAAGGAACATAGAGATGTTCGAAGCATGCAAATGGATATTCATACGATGAATGATCGAACTACCCTATCCGGACTTTCCAAGTGGTTATCACTTATCGAGTGGATAAAGTCCGCGTTTTTGGTTGTACACCATTAGTCCTTATTACTTGAAACATCATTGAGACTCTATATGCTAGTACTGTGCTTTGACTCGTTTACCGACTCTATTGGGGTCATCAGGTGTCGGGATTGGGTACAGTTACAACACATATAGGAGTCGATGCTTTGTTGTCAAGGATTCACCACATACTTGCGAGTGTGGATATTCTATGCGATCTGAGGAGATATTAGTGTGACGAATCTCTGGCCAGAGTACATGATGTGTTTTAAGAAATGGTTTCTTAGTAACACATGCGATGTCACTATTTGATCTTCAAGATGTATTGCATAGTTATCGAATCTCGAACGACTCTCGATTTACCAATGGTTGTTGATTCGATCGGGATATATGGATGAAGGGACCGTACTGTATGCTAACCAAAATCTATTGGTTCTTGCAGGCACTATCAGTGATACCTAGGGAATCATGGGGCGATGTTGCTAGGCGCTCTTACCATGATTCGATGGGCAAGTCAGAAATTGTTGTTCCGAGTCACAAGGAGTTGTGAGCCCACGGCTAGCTGTATCCCTGAACCATTGAGGGTCACACAGAGTAATGGATTTTTAATCCCCGTTGAGATAGTTAAATTGAAAGAGTTAAATTTAATGAACAAAGAAGTTGGACTTCTTATTTAAGAGTAGAGGAGTAAGATTTCCTAAAATGACATAGGGATGGACATTTTTGGAAATCACTGAATTCGGATTCAAAAAAATTTATCTTGACTTTAAAAGGTGCAGAAATGGTTTCTGTGCACATTGGTGAAATCGGTTTATCAATCGGAGTCATGATGAATTTTATATTAATTTCTGAACATGCGGGCTTTGCTTGTCGGGCTTGAACTTATGACTAATGGGCCCTAAGCTGTTAGCGGCCTACATTATAAATAAGTTATTGCAGTACAGAAATTAGACACAACAGGTCACAATTTTTGATAAACCCTAGTTTTCTCTCTAACAGTGGCCGCCCCCCTCCCCTCTGCTCAGGAAAAATCCAGCCTGTGAATTTTGAATTACAGTCTGGTTTAACGGATCAAATTCGTTAATTCTCTTCGTAGAAACTTCTGATAGATTTTCTAGTGCAATCTATCAGAGGGATTAAATCTCTGTTCGTGGACCTGATTGAAGAACAGTTCGTCCATCAGTTCCAGGGATATACAACAAGAGCAGAGCAATCTGTTGGTGTCCATAATCTCGCTTCGAGATTGGAGGTAAAAATTTATAATTGTTATTTAATTTTACACACACACAATTTAATCGTTAAGTTTTGATACCCATTATGGAATCGTTCCATATAAAATTTTTAAACTTCCACTGCACCGGGTATCAATTCTGATTGATCTGATCGCCGCGTTCTACAACACAAAACTCCGTAACTTTTGATCCGATCGTCCGATTTCGATTTTGAAAATTGTTCTGGAATCCTTGCGAAAAGGGCTTTGATCTAGTGTAAGTCTTTATTTCTTTCGGCATGTTTTGAATATTGAGATATGGTAGAGATCATAATTTGAGTATATGTTATGTTCTTGAGATTATTTGTGTATCGTATCCACACCGAATCGACGAACGGCTATCGGTTGTGTTTGTTAAGATTTCCAGCAAGTGTTTCGACTTGTATAGCTTATGATTATGCTGGTTTTTGATGGTATATGACTGAGATGAATTGATTAGAAGTGGCATATGAAGTTAGAATGGTTTTGATATTATGTCGGTTACCGATTTTCAGTCGCTACGCCGTTAATTCATGTTTTGAGACCGTTTTGATAGCCTATGACTAAGCTGAAATCTTCATTTAGATGTTGTTGATGTTATAGAAATTTTATTCTTCAATTTCATACTAGTTTTGAATGCTAACGACTCAAGAACTTGAATTCGAACCGAAGAAGAAGAAGTCGAGGTTGAAGTGATTTTGATTGAAGATATATTGATGATTTTGAATCGATTTTGAAATGATAGAGTTGAATGAATTTTTATATGAATGTTGTAATGTTATGTTTCAGATTTGAAGCGTACAAAACCAAGAAAATATGAAGGTATAAGACGACATCGCGAGTCAGGGATTTGAAACTCGAGAATGAAGCTTCTTGAGTTGTCCTGCCAAAATCACATACTTGTTTATTATTTTGATTTGATTTTGATGTTGTCGATCCATCTCAGGTATTGGATCTTTGAGTTTGAGTCAATATGATTACGATATGATATGATATTGAATTGATTCTATGCCAAGATCTGAGGCGATCTTATTTTCTAGTCCAGAATGACTACAATAGATGAATATTCATGTCAAGATTGTTTACGAATCTTGATGGCAACGACGTTATATGAATCAATTCTTAATCGATATATGCGTTATTTACTATAATGTTGAGTCGATTATGATTATAGTTGATATGATTTATTTAAAACTTTATATGTCGATTATACTAAGATTGTATTCTCACCGGAGTTTATCCGGTTGTTGCTTTGTTTTGTATGTGTGTATGGCAACAGAGGGGGTAGGAGTTGGTCAAAGACAACATTGACAGCTTGGGAGAGAGTTTAGAAAGTGAGGACTCGGGTTGTAGCTGAAGTTGTACTGTAGAATACATCAAACTTGTTAAGAGAAGTTTAGACATGAAACACTTATGATGTTTGGTTGAATGCTGTTAGTTTAACATCTTTTTAATGATCCGTTTGATGTAATAATCACATGGTTTAATGCTAGGAACTTACTACATGTATGTATGCATGTTTCTAGAATTTATAACATGTTTAGAATCCATGTTTGTTGATGATTCATGCCTTGTTCATACTTTGACAACAAAAATCTTGTTCTACAGTTTTTCTGGAATTGGAGCCCGCTCGATCTGGTGAAATCCACCGATCGAGCGCGGCTTTTAAAATGCAAAACAGAGAAATGGAATTTTGAGCTCGCTCGATCGGGTGAGTTCCACCGATCGAGCGAGACCAAAATATGCTTTGACCCGAGAAATGGAGATTCCAGCTCGCTCGATCGGATGAATTCAACCGATCGAGCGAGGTGCAAGATTTTAAAAAAAAGTTTATTTGGTTTGAGTATTCTTTTAAATACTTGATTAATTGTGTTATTAATTATTAATATCCCTAAGATGAGATTAGCAACCCGAGGTCCCCACAACAAGTGGTATCAGAGCTTAAGTTTCTCGGACTGAGAATAGATGAGCGAAGTAGATCGAGTCTTCTATTCTGATTCACTACAACAAATTTGGGTATCAAAAACATAGAAAAGACAACGGTTTTTGTAAAAAATCGTTGTCTTATGGTATTTAACAACGGTTTTTACGAAAACCGTTGTTGTTGACAATATTTTAATAAACAAAGACAACGGTTATATGTCAAATACAACGGTTTTTAAAAACTGTTGTCGTTTAGCAGGTTTTTTTTATGGTCTACAACAATGGTTTTTTAAAACCGTTGTCTATGAGCTTGTTTTTAAGGTTCTACGACAACAGATTTAAAAAACCGTTGTCTATAAGCGTGTTTTTTGAGGTTCTTCAACAACAGTTCTAAAAACCATTGTATTTGATTTTTTTTATGTTTTTTAAAATATATATATTATTTTCCGTGACTTGCACGTGCATCGTCTTATTTCATTTTCATCTTCTTCAAGTTTGTGCCGTGGATGTTCCTTTCTCGTCTCTCAACCCTAGCCGCCCACTCTTGCCGTCGAATCACCGTCCTTTTCTCTTGAATCATAAAAATTGTGTTATGGTTTTGTTCCCCACAACATAATCTTCGTTTTGAGCCAAAGATCGACTAATTTGAGCTCTTTTTTCGTGCAATCGAAGTATTTCCGAGATTTGCTTCTATGCGCTTCTTTTTTGGTGAGTTGAACGCCGATTTTTGATTGATTCTTGGTGTTCTAGTGTGGATTCAAGTTTGTTAAACTCCTTGTATTTTACTCCCGATCGACTTTGGGGTTTTCTCAACAAGTGTTCCTAAATTTTTAGGTTTTCTACGAAGCTGCGCATTTGGTTTCAAAATTTTGCTGAAGTTTTTTTGTTGAACACCGATGGAAGGGGGTTGTTAATGAATGAACATTTTCATGTTGTGAGATCCAGTGTGATGTTGTTTTTAAATTATGGTTTGTATTTTTTATTGTACGTTTTTATTTCCTTATTTTATTAGTAATTTGAGTGTTCGTCATTATTGCATTCCTTTCGGTGGGCAGTATGGGTTTCTTGTGATTGGAGTATGGATATGAGTATGAATAGTAGTTCGAAACTGGTTTAGTCAATATATTAATTTTTTTGCCCATCCATTTGTTTTTAATTTTCATTGCCAGGTGATTGGTGTCTCTAGTGATTGGTTAGTTGTTGTTGGAATTGTGTATGTGTATATGACTGATTCTAATTCTATAGATACAATTCTAATTGTGTAATCTGTGACAGAATTTTGAACCTTCTACAATTTTTCTATGTAAAATATATGTTGAAAATTTCAAAATTGTATATCTTCTTCTTCTTTTCAGATATTGAAACATGAGATCATCAAGGGATGAAGCTTCCACCAGCACTGAGCTGATAAACACTTAATCCAGAGGACGAGCTGAGCCAGTGAGTTTGTGTTCAGAAATTTGTTATGAATCTGCAAGGCTTTTCATTTTTTGTTGCTTTTTTATGGTGTATGCATGAAAGTCTAGGTTATATACAGTTTCTTCATTAATATATTTTACATTTTATACAGTTATCATTAGGAGAACTTGATCTAGCCCAAGAGTTTCAGTAGATGACCTCATTTGAATGACCCTTGAATGGAAAACTGCAGGACTTTCGTTTTCTTGATGCAATTTGTCTTGCCTATCCATTTTTTCTTCTACATACTCTTTTTTCAAGTGATTAAACAATGGGCTTTATTCAAATAAAAACTACCATTTTTTTATTCCAAAACTTGTTTTCTCTAAAATACGTGAGGAGGCTGATCTTTCTCTCAACATATAATTTTTTAGGCATGGTTATATGTGGCAAAGTTTCATCAAATTGCATGATAATTTTTTATGGTACATCTTTATAAAGGTTCTTGATTTAGTTGCTGCTGTAAATACACTTCACGATCTTAGCGCTCAACAGCTTAGAAAACTAATAAAGGATTCTGGGACCTATATTATCCGATATGTTGCTGAAGATGGATCACAGTTTCAGGTTAGAATGAATTACAATGTTATGATTTATTATTAACCTTAAGTTTCTGCCATTAAATATTGATAGGGTGTTACATTGGTTTGCAGATTGATGCGGAAAAATTTGCAAGATGTCTTCCTTTGCGCCTGATTGCAGTGATTATGGCTTGGGAAAGAGACAAGTCCACTTTTAGGTACTTGTTATGTGGTATTCTTCAGCTGCATTCCATGTGTGATCTTGCATCCCGGTGCCTAAAATCTGCTGAAAGATCAGCGTCTCCTCCGAAGGCTGTGCGACTTGGACAGGTAAGTATTTGTTTTCTTTTAAAGTTAATTCTCTAGAATCTTAAGCATCATTTCCTATCACAATAAAATAAAATAAAATCTCTAGAACCATAAGCTATGTCATGCACTCATGCTGTCCTATCTTTTAGAAAACATCTTTTTGAAAACGGGTGAAACTCTTTCTTTTCTTTTCCTAAAGTCGTGCAAGAAAAAAATTATTTAATATCTTGACGTCATCGACCAAAACCGAGTATGTAGATTTTCTGTTCATTTCTTGTATGCTTCTATAATTCATATTTTGGCCTGAATCAACTTTTTTATGGGAAGGAGACGATTTAAATGTTATATTATACATATCTATAGGATTTTAAAAAAAATATGTGCGACATTTTTGGTGCAACTTAGTTCCCATCATGATGTCATCTTTGCACGCAGTTGAATTTGGATTAAAGTTTTAGTCAACATTTTTACCTATCGAGCTTACTTTGAGCTGGTAGCTTATAAAGAACGAGGGAAACTGAAATTGGGATCGGGGATTTAGTTTATTTTTATGCTTCTTGATTTGGTTGGGATTTTAGATCATTTGATCAATTTGTTAGGTTTAGCTACTATCGATTCAGGGTTCATGCACCAATATTTTTTTATCGAAGTTTAATTGGTTGTGGTTGCTTGAGATATTTGCTTTGTCTTTTATCACTAAGAAAAGATTATTTCCTTTTGCACTCTGCCTCGATCTTTTTTTATTCTCTCAGATATTCTGCCTCATGTTAGCTTCTCTCTGCTACATAATATTCCTGGTATTTGCTCGCCTTAGTTCTGTATAGGGTGGGACCTATATGCATGCTAAATAAGCCTAAATTCAAGGTAATTTGCTTCATATATTTCTCTCTTGTTCACTCCACTCGTTGTGGCTCCGCCCTGTGAACCCTCTCCAACAGAGTCTCAACATAGAAAGGAATCTACTGTGTATAAAAAATTCTCTCTATAATTTTTGTCACGGCTTTGATTTGTTTCAAATCAAACTTATCAAAGTTTAATACTTTGTGGCATTTTTCAATTGAGTATCACTTGGATTATCAAAGACAAGTTCCTTTGAAGGTCTTCTTGGTTTCTCAATTGTTTTTCGTGAATCTTTGTTACTAATTCTCGTAAACTAGGGGTGAATTTTTTCAAAATTACTTGTTTCAAAGACCGGGACAACTTTTTTGAATCTTTTTTTGTTATTGAATTGAAGGTGTAGTTTCATCAATAATTGCGTTTTCTTTTCATGCTAATAGGAATTCGTATCACTTTGCCAAGTCCATTCAGTTTAATCACGATGCTACTGACTCTTTCGTCAAATTCTGACATTATTTCTCCTGGATTCATCTTGATGTTGTCAAACTTTTGAGTAGCTATTGATAGTTTATTTTATTTTATATTATTGTTGCCCTTACATGACTAGATTAGCTTCTCCCATTTTTCCTTTGCAGTTTTAAATATCTTGATTTTACTGAACATGTTCTTGTCCAGTGTTTTGTAAAGCCACATTACCAAGATTGACTTTATTTTTGTCTTCACGGGTCCATTCTCTTCTTGGATTTTCAAATCATCCACCTCCAACTGCTGCTGATGTATTGATCTTGGTAATAGTCATGGGTCTATCTGTAATCACAAACCACATATCATCATCTTGAGCTGCAAGATGAGCTTGCATGTGAATCTTCCAGTCATCGAAATCTTCTTTGGAGAACATAGGAATTTTCCTGAAGGAAGCCATCTTGATATATATATATATATATATATGTTCAAAGCAAGAAACATCCTCTCTCTGATACCACTTCCTAGGATCATTGAACGTGTGTAGAGGGGGAGGGGGGTGAATATACACTTGTAACTTTTTCTTCTTCAAAAAGTAGCTCAGTTGAAAATGTCAACTGAACCACTACTTCTTTCTTGACTATCAATATCAGTCAACTAACTAAATGTAGTAGGGAATGAATTCAACTAATAGATAGAAAACTTCGTAAAGATAACTCGACTGAAAAGTGAAAAACACAAGAAAATTTTTCTTCATGTTTGGAGAATTAAATACTCCTATGTCACTCCTTATTCCTTTTTGGAAGGCTTATACTAGAAGACTTTGATTAATACAAAAACAATTCTACAACCCCAATTCAATCGTGGACTTAGCATTCTGCCTCAACTAAAACTCCTAGTCAACTGTTCTTTAATAAATACAATGAGATTGTTACAAATATTTGACAACTCAAATATACTACAAAATTTGATTCTTGAACTTGATCAGATATGAATATGAAGAGTGTGCTTGTATATTTTGATTGTTTGAGGATTCAGTTGAGTGTAAGAGCTTGATAGAATACTTGAGCTTGTGAGAATTCACAAACTTGTTATTCGAATGATCTTCAAGCATATTTATATTCATCGGTTGCAACGGTCATAAATGTTTGAAAAAGATCCGTTCTAAATGAATTATCCATTACCTTGTTGTTTTGTCCATGTAATCATTCCCTAACTTATAGTACAAAAATTGGAACTGATATTGTAGCAGCGTTCACAGTGTATGGAAAAACTTATCCAAAAAGTTCAACTACCATTTTTGATATACTCTGATAATGCTCGAAATGTTGGTGGTCTTGACTGACTTTCTTGAATATACTCCGTAATGCATCAGTCTTCAGTTGTGGTTAGACTAGTGGAGCATCCTTGACCAGTTGAGAAATCCTTCTAGTTACGACTCAGTTAAGGTGTTGAGTCTAGTCATGGTATTCAGTCGTCTTTTGCTTACTACTCCTAGTCACAGTTTCTTAAAATATTCAGTCGTCTAGTCTAGTCTAGTCTAGTCTTGTAGATTCAGTTATGCTTGTGGATTGTTGCCTTATATGTTTATTTACCAATTTTTCCTTTACTAATTTTGTCCCTTTTAAGTTTAACGCAAAAATTATGTATTCAACATAGTTGGTTTCTCCAATGGTGCAAATGATGTTTCGATTCTCAATTCTAGCAGAGGTGAAGAACTGCTTCACAATATCCAGACTGAATGTAGAAATACGAGTGAGGAACTTCCTCATATCAAAATCCTCGAGCATCATAAGCACTGAAGACACTCGATGGGGATCACCAATCTGAGACCTCGTGTTCTATGGTAGGTATTTGCACTGTGTTAGGATCATACTCAAGAGGAGAATGAGAAGTTCATTGCAAGTACATTTCTTTTATGTGGCATTCTTGTTGGAAAACTGTGCTCAGATCAATTAGAATTGATACCCGGAGCAGCGGAAGTTTAAAAATTTATTTTATTAATATGGAACGATTCCATATCTGGGTATCAAAACTTTACGATTAAATTGTGTAAGTAAAACAAATAATCACTATTAAATATTTTACCTTAAAATCTCGAAGCGAGATTATGGACACCAACAGAATTTAATCTGCTCTTGTTGTATATCCCCGGAACTGATGAACGAACGTTTCTTCAATCAGGTCCACAAATAGAAAACAAAACCCTCTGATTGACTGCACTAGAAATCAATCAGAAGTTTGCGTAGAGAATAAACAGATATGATCTGTTAATCCGGATTGTAATTTTTCACAAAAATCACAACCCGAATTTTCTCCAAAAGGAACAGAGGATTTCAAAAATCCCCTTGAAAATTCTAGAGTGTATTTTCGAAAATTGCAATATACAATGTGTGTGATTTTCGAACCCAACACCTCTATTTATAGATAATTTCTAGTTATAATTGTATCAGGACTCTAACTCCTTAAAGCCCACAATCCATAACTTAAGCCCAACAAGCCAAGCCTGTTGTTATAGAAATTAATATAAAATTCATCGTGACTCCGATTGATAAACTGATTTCACCAATGTGCACAGAAACCATTTCTGCATCTTTTAGAGTCAAGATAATTTTTCTGAATCCAAATTCAGTGATTTCCAAAATGCTCATTCCTATGTCATTTTAGGAAATCCCACTCCCTTTAGTTAAGATGTCCAACTTCTCTTTCATTAAATTTAACTCTTTAAATTTAACTATCTCTACGGGGTTTTAGTAATCCATTACTTGTGTAACCCTCAATGGTTCAGGAATACAGCTAGCCATGGGCTCACAACTCCTTGTGACTCGGAACAACAATTTCCGACTTACCCATCGAATCATGGTAAGAGCGCCTAGCAACATCGCCCCATGATTCCCTAGGTATTTCTGATAGTGCCTGCAAGAACCAGTAGATTTTGGTTAGCGTACAGTACGGTCCCTTCATCCATATATCCCGATTGAATCAACAACCATTGGTGCATCGAGAGTCGTTCGAGATTCGATAACTATGCATAACATCTTGGAGATCAAATAGTGACATCGCATGTGTTACTAGGATAACCCATTAACCTAAAACACATCATGTACTCTATCCAGAGATTCGTCACACTAATATCTCCTCAGATCGCATAGGATATCCACACTCGCAAGTATGTGGTGAATCCTTGACAACAAAGCATCGACTCCTATATGTGTCGTAACTGTACCCAATCCCGACACCTGATGACCCCAATAGAGTCGGTAAACGAGTCAAAGTACAGTACTAGCATATAGAGTCTCAATGATGTTTCAAGTAATAAGGACTAATGGTGTACAACCAAAACCGCGGACTTTATCCACTCGATAAGTGATAACCACTTGGAAAGTCCGAATAGGGTAGTTCGATCATTCATCATATGAATATCCATTTGCATGCTTTGAACATCTCTATGTTCCATACCAATGAAACGTGGTACTCGGCATCGCAAATGCTAGTCTCAATCTCGAGCGATCCTTATCCTTATTTGCGGATGGCTCAATTGACTAGGAACAGTTTAGAATATACAGTGACTATAAGATGTGTTTCATGATAGCCATCCCCATGTGCTACCACATCTTACATACACTATAGTATATTCAAGGTCTTTATCAAAAACAACAATAGTATATCATAATATATCAATATGAAGAAAGATAAAGTCAATCCCATTATAAAAGTGTAAATTATATTAAACAAAAGATTGTTTTACATAGAGTCATAAAAGCCCTTAGCCACAAGTTGGCTAACCGGGCACCCACTCTTTCAATCTCTCACTTGCCCTAAAGCCAACTAGTCATACTACGTAATCCCATTGCTTCGCGATGTTTGTCAAACAATGGTCCTGGCAAGGGCTTAGTAAGCGGATCAGCGATATTGTTTGTAGAGGCCACTCTCTCGACACTGATGTCTCCTCTTTCCACAATCTCCCGGATGATGTGGTATTTCCTCAGTACGTGTTTGGACTTCTGATGAGACCTTGGCTCCTTTGCCTGAGCAACGACACCCGTGTTGTCACAGTACACCGGGACTGGACCAACAGCTTCAGGAATTACACCCAACTCTTGGATGAATTTCCCTATCCAAACCTCCTCTTTAGCAGCAGCTGATGCTGCAATGTATTCTGCCTCAGTGGTGGAATCCGCTGTGGTGTCCTGCTTGGAACTCTTCCAAGAGACAGCACCGCCATTGAGCACGAATACAAATCCAGAGGTTGATTTTGAGTCATCCACGCCACATTGGAAGCTAGAGTCGGTATAGCCTTCCAACTTCAATTCTCTCCCTCCATAAACCATGAACAAATTC
Organism: Henckelia pumila; assembly: GCF_033568475.1. NCBI lineage: Eukaryota > Viridiplantae > Streptophyta > Magnoliopsida > Lamiales > Gesneriaceae > Henckelia > Henckelia pumila. The sequence goes on from NC_133122.1 coordinate 202,362,505, forward strand.
TTAGTCCTTCGCAAGTACTTAAGAATATCCTTCACGGCTTTCCAATGCATTTGACCGGGATTGGCTTGGTATCTGCTCGTGACGCTCAGAGCATAGGCCACATTCGGTCTGGTAGATATCATCCCATGCATGATACTACCTATGGCTGACGCATATGGCACGTGTGTCATCTTCTCTATCTCTTCGTCAGTCTTGGGACACATAGACTTGGATAGAGAAACTCCATGACACATAGGTAGATGTCCTCTCTTGGACTCATCCATAGAAAACCTTTTTAATATGTTGTCGATGTAGGTTGATTGAGTGAGTCCTATCATTCTTTTAGATCTATCTCTATAGATCTGAATTCCTAGAATATAGGATGTCTCACCTAAATCCTTCATCGAGAATCTACCTGATAACCATATCTTTGTTGACTGCAACATCCATACATCATTCCCCATGATTAGGATGTCATCAACATAAAGTACTAAGAATGTTACCGCATTCTTAACTACTTTCTTGTACACGCATGGTTCCTCCGGGTTCTTGATGAAACCAAAATCCTTTATTGTTTCATCAAATTTCTGGTTCCAACTTCTTGATGCTTGTTTGAGACCATAGATTGATCTCTGAAGCTTGCATACCTTATGCTTGCTTCCCATGGATGTGTATCCCTCAGGCTGCGTCATATAGATCTCTTCCTTAATGTTTCCATTAAGAAATGCAATCTTTACATCCATTTGCCATATCTCATAGTCATACCATGCTGCTATGGCAATAAGGATTCTTATGGACTTGAACATTGCGACTGGTGAAAAGGTTTTATCATAGTCAACTCCTTGTCTTTGAGTATAACCTTTTGCCACCAATCGTGCCTTGTAGGTCAATACCTTTCCATCAGGCCCAAGCTTTCTCTTGTAGATCCATTTGCATCCAATTGGAAAAATTCCATCGGGAGGAACTACTAAAGACCAAACTTGGTTAGAATGCATCGAGTCTATTTCCGATTGCATAGCTTCAAGCCATAAATTCGAATCCGCATCAGAAATTGCTTCCTTGAAGTTTTTTGGATCACATCCAATGACGGGTTCACTTTGATCCCCTTCAAGAAGAAGACCATATCTAATAGGAGGCCTAGAAGTCCTCTCGGATCTCCTAGTAATAGGCGTGTCTTGTGATGATTCTTGAGGTGTAGGATCGCTATTTTGTATCTCGGGTTCTTCTCGAATTTCTTCGAGTTCCATCATCTTGCCTTTCTTATCCAATAAGAACTCCTTCTCCAAGAAGGTGGCATTCCTTGAAACAAACACTTTTGTTTCAGCAGGATGATAGAAATAATATCCGATTGAATTCTTCGGATACCCTACAAAATAACATAAGGTGGATCGACTATCCAACTTATCTCCCACCGTCTGCTTCACTTAAGCAGGACATCCCCAAATCTTCAAGTACAAATACTTAGGAGCTTTGCCATTCCATAACTCGTATGGTGTTTTATTTACTGCTTTAGTGTGGACGTTGTTTAACAACAATACCGCCGTTTCAAGCGCGTAGCCCCAAAACAAAGGTGGGAGCTCAGTGAAGTTCATCATAAATCGAACCATGTCCAACAAAGTTCGATTGCGACGCTCCGAAACACCATTCAGCTGAGGTGTCATCGGAGGTGTCCACTGAGAGAGAATCCCATTCTCTTTTAGATAGTCCAAAAACTCGGTACTTAAGTATTCTCCACCTCGATCCGATCGAAGTGCCTTAATACTTTTACCTAGTTTGTTTTCTACTTCAGCCTTGAATTCTTTGAACCTTTCAAATGCTTCAGACTTATATTTCATTAAATATAAATACCCATACCTAGAATGATCATCGGTAAAGGTAATGAAGTAGGTGTTGCCATATTTAGTACCAATCCTAAATGGACCGCAAACATCTGTATGGATCAAATCCAACAGATTTTGACTACGCTCAGGTTTCCCTTTGAAAGGAGATTTAGTCATTTTTCCCTTTAGGCAGGACTCACAAGTAGGTAGAGAGTTAATATCAGACATATCAAACATGCCCTCTTCCACTAGCTTGTTCATCCTCCTTGAGGAAATATGACCTAGCCTAGCATGTCAAAGGTTTGCCGGGTTTTGACTATCGTTTTTCCTTTTATTTGTTTTTACCGGTTTATCAACATAATTAATTGGAACGTCTTTTAATTTTAAGTTATATGGATTGTTTTAAATTGTCCATTTCAAATCAAACATTTATTCTTGTAAATATTGCAAATCTCATTCGCAAAATTTCAAGAAAGACCATCTCTATCAAACATAGAAATAGAAATAATGTTTTAATGAAATCTTGGCACAAATAAAAAACATCTCTCTCAAAATATAGCTTAAAATCGTTTTGCAAAATACAAACAAATGTTTCCCATAGCTTTTGGATTCAACTTGGGAACCATTCCCAAGCCTTAACTGTTGGAGAACTGGCGAGTTCCCAGACCAATTAAACAATTGATACCCGGTGCAGCGGAAGTTTAAAAATTTTCTCATGGAACGATTCCATGGTGTGGGTATCAACCATACAACGATTGAATTATTGTTTGTGTAAAATTTAAATAACAATTAAATAAATTTTACCTCAAATCTCGCAACGAGATTAATGGACACCAACAGAACAATTCTGCTCTTGTTGTCTCTCCCTGGAACCGATGAACGCCTTCAATCAGGTCCACGAACAGAGGTTTAATCCCTCTGATAGATTGCACTAGAAAATCTATCAGAAGTTTTCTGCGAAGAGAATACAAGAATTTGATTCGTTATTCCTTACTGTGATTCAAAATCACAGACCGGAATTTCTCTGTGACAGAGCAAGGGGGCGGCCGAAATATTATTTGAGAGAGCTAGGGTTTTTCGATTTTTTTGCTCTCAAAAATTATGACCTGTTGTATGTAATTTCTGTACTGAAATAACTTATTTATAATGCAGGCCACTAACACCTTAGGGCCCATTAATCATAAGCTGGGGCCCGACAAGCAAAGCCCGCTCGTTCAGAAATTAATATAAAATTCATCGTGACTCCGATTGATGAAACGATTTCACCAATGTGCACAGAAACCATTTCTGCACGTTTTAAAGTCAAAATAAATTTTCCTGAATCCGAATTCAGTGGTTTCCAAAAATGTCCATCCCTATGTCATTTTAGGAAACCCTACTCCCTTACTCTTAATTAAGAAGTCCAACTCCTTAGTTCATTAAATTTAACTCTTTAAATTTAACTATCTCAACGGGGATTAAAACTCCATTACACTGTGTGACCCTCAATGGTTCAGGGATACAGCTAGCCGTGGGCTCACAACTCCTTGTGACTCGGAACAACACTTTCCGACTTGCCCAACGAATCATGGTAAAGCGCCTAGCAACATCGCCCCATGATTCCCTAGGTATCACTGATAGTGCCTACAAGAACCAGTAGGTTTTGGTTAGCGTACAGTACGGTCCCTTCATCCATATATCCCGATCGAATCAACAACCATTGGTATATCGAGAGTCGCTCAAGATTCGATAACTATGCAATACATCTTGAAGATCAAATTAGTGACATCGCATGTGCTACTAAGAAACCATTTCTTAAATCACATCAATTACTCTGGCCAGAGATTTATCACACTAATATCTCCTCAGATCGCATAGGATATCCACACTCGCAAGTATGTGGTGAATCCTTGACAACAATGCATTGACTCCTATATGTGTCGTAACTGTACCCAATCTCGACACCTGATGACCCCCATAGAGTCGGTAAACGAGTCAAAGCACAGCACTAGCATATAGAGTCTCCATGATGTTTCAAGTCGTAAGGACTAATGGTGTACAACCAAAACCGCGGACTTAATCCACTCGATAAGTGATAACCACTTGGAAAGTCCGGATAGGGTAGTTCGATTATTCATCCTATGAATATCCATTTGCATGCTTCGAACATCTCCATGTTCCCTACCAATGAAACGTGGTACTCCGCATCGCAAATGCTAGTCTCAAACTCGAGCGATCCTTATCCTTATTATCGGACGGCTCAATCGACTAGGAACGGTTTTAGAACATACAGTGACTATAAGATGTATTTCATGATAGACATCTCCATGTTCTACCACATCTTACATACACTATAGTATATTCAAGGTCTTTATCAAAACAACAATAGTATATCACAATATAACAATATGAAGTAATATAAAGTCATTGCCATAAAAGTGTAAATAATATTAAACAAGAGATTGTTTATACAAAGAGTCATCAAAGCCCATAGCCACACAGTTGGCTCACTGGGCACCCACTCTTACAATCTCCCACTTGCCCTATAGCCAACTAGTCATACTACGTAGACCCATTGCTTCGCGATGTTTGTCAAACAATGGTCCTGGCAAGGGCTTAGTAAGCGGATCAGCGATATTGTCTGCAGAGGCCACTCGTTCGACAATGATGTCTCCTCTTTCCACAATCTCCCGGATTATGTGGTATTTCCTCAGTACGTGTTTGGACCTTTGATGAGACCTTGGTTCCTTTGCTTGAGCAACGGCACCCGTGTTGTCGCAGTACACCGGGACTGGACCAACAAATTCAGGAATGACGCCCAACTCTTGGACGAAATTCCTCATCCAAATGGCCTCTTTAGCAGCAGCTGATGCTGCAATGTATTCAGCCTCAGTGGTGGAATCCGCTGTGGTGTCCTGCTTGGAACTCTTCCAAGAGACAGCACCGCCATTGAGCATGAACACAAATCCAGAGGTAGACTTCGAGTCATCCACATCACTTTGGAAGCTAGAGTCGGTATAGCCTTCCAGTTTGAGTTCTCGTCCTCCATAAACCATGAACATATTCTTAGTCCTTCGCAAGTACTTAAGAATGTCCTTCACGGCTTTCCAATGCATTTGACCAGGATTAGACTGATATCTGCTCGTGACACTCAGAGCAAATGCTACATCCGGTCTGGTAGATATCATCCCATACATGATACTACCTATAGCTGACGCATATGGTACATGTGTCATATTCTCTATCTCTGCTTCAGTCTTGGGACACATAGACTTGGATAGAGAAACTCCATGACACATGGGTAGATGTCCTCTCTTGGACCCATCCATTGAAAACCGTTTCAATATGGTATCGATGTAGGTTGATTGAGTGAGTCCTATCATTCTCTTAGACCTATCTCTATAGATCTGTATCCCAAGAATGTAGGATGCCTCTCCCAAATCCTTCATCGAAAATCTACCTGATAACCATATCTTTGTTGACTGCAACATCCCTACATCATTCCCAATGAGTAGGATGTCATCAACATAAAGTACTAAGAATGTCACAGCATCCTTAACTACTTTCTTGTACACGCACGGTTCCTCCGGGTTCTTGATGAAACCAAAATCTTTTATTGTTTCATCAAATTTCTGGTTCCAAATTCTTGATGCTTGTTTTAGACCATAAATTGATCTCTGAAGCTTGCATACCTTATGCTCGCTTCCCATGGATGTGAACCCCTCTGGCTGCTTCATATAGATTTCTTCCTTAATGTCTCCATTAAGAAAAGCAGTCTTCACATCCATTTGCCATATCTCATAGTCATACCATGCAGCTATGGCAATAAGGATTCTTATGGACTTGAACATAGCAACTGGTGAAAAGGTTTCATCATAGTCAACTCCTTGCCTTTGAGTATAACCTTTCGCCACCAATCGCGCCTTGTAGGTCAATACCTTACCATCAGGCCCAAGCTTTCTTTTGTAGATCCATTTACACCCTATTGGAACAATTCCATCGGGAGGATCTACCAAAGACCAAACTTGGTTTGTATGCATCGAATCCAATTCTGACTGCATAGCTTCAAGCCATAAATTCGAATCCGCATCAGAAATTGCTTCCTTGAAGTTTCTTGGATCACATCCAATGTTGGGTTCATCTTGATCCCCTTCAAGAAGAAGACCATATCGAACTGGAGGTCTAGAAGTCCTTTCGGATCTTCTAGGTGCAGGCGTGTCCAGCAATGGTTCCTGAGGTGTAGGATCGTTATTTTGTATTTCGGGTTCTTCTCGAACTTCTTCGAGTTCCATCATCTCGCCTTTCTTATCCAATAAGAATTCCTTCTCCAAGAAGGTGGCATTCCTAGAAACAAACACCTTTGTTTCAGCAGGATAATAGAAATAATATCCGATTGAATTCTTCGGATACCCTACAAAATAACATAAGCTGGATCGACTATCCAACTTATCTCCCACTGTCCGCTTCACGTAAGCAGGACATCCCCAAATCCTCAAGTATGAATACTTAGGAGCTTTGCCATTCCATAACTCGTATGGTGTTTTGTCCACTGCTTTAGTGTGGACGTTGTTCAACAACAATACCGCCGTTTCAAGCGCATAGCCCCAAAACGAAGGTGGAAGCTCAGTGAAGCTCATCATAGATCGAACCATGTCCAACAAAGTTCGATTACGACGCTCCGATACACCATTAAGCTGTGGTGTCATAGGAGGAGTCCACTGAGAGAGAATCCCATTCTCTTTCAGATAGTCCAAAAACTCGGTACTTAAGTATTCTCCACCTCGATCCGATCGAAGTGCTTTAATACTTTTACCTAGCTTGTTTTCTACTTCAGCCTTGAATTCTTTGAACTTTTCAAATGCTTCAGACTTATATTTCATTAAATATAAATACCCATACCTTGAATAATCGTCAGTAAAGGTAATGAAGTAGGTGTGGCCATATTGAGTCCCAACTCTAAATGGTCCACAAACATCTGTATGGATCAAATCCAACAGATTTTGACTACGCTCAGGTTTCCCCTTAAAAGGAGATTTAGTCATTTTTCCTTTTAGGCAGGATTCACAAGTAGGTAGAGAGTTAATATCAGACATATCAAACATGCCCTCTCCCACTAGCTTGTTCATCCTCCTTGAGGAAATATGACCTAGTCTAGCGTGCCAAAGGTTTGCCGGGTTTTGACTATCGATTTTCCTTTTGTTTGTTGTCGCCGGTTTGTCAATACAATTCACTGGAACGTCTTTTAGTTTTAAATTGTATAGATCGTTTTCAAGTTGTCCATTTCCAATTAAACATTCATTCTTGTAAATATTGCAAATCCCATTCACAAAATTACAAGAATAACCATCTTTATCAAGCATAGAAATAGAAATAATGTTTTTAATTAAATCTGGCACAAATAAAACATCTCTCAACAATAATTTAAAACCATTCTGCAAAATCAAACAAACATCTCCAATGGCCGTAGCTTCAACTCTGGAACCATTCCCGAGCCTCAGCTGGGTCTCACCCATTCTAAGCCTGCGACTTCTTGTCATCACCTGCAAATCATTGCAAATGTGAGATCCACATCCGGTATCCAATACCCAAGAAGTTGTATTAAGTGACATGTTTATTTCGATATAGAACATACCCTTTGCAGTTCCTAACTGCTCAAGATACTCCTTGCAGTTGCGCTTCCAATGACCCGGCTTCTTGCAGTAATGGCAAACATCCTTGGATTTTCCATTGTTTGAAGCCTTTGTCTTTTGCTTCTTCTCGGGTTCCACTTTCTTGGGTGGGGCAGAACGTTTCTTGCCCTTCATACTTGGCCCCTTCTTAGCAGAAGATGAGGAGCCCACCAAGAAAGCTGGCTTATCCTTCTTAAGTGTGGATTCATATGTAACGAGCATATTGACCATCTCTTCAAGGGTGGCCTCTATCTTGTTCATATTAAAATTTATCACGAATCCATCAAATGAAGAAGGAAGAGATAGAAGCAGCAAGTCCACATTGAGTTCATGCTCCAACACCAAATCAAGGGTCGCTAACTTCTGTATGAGCCAAATCACTCGTACCCCATGATCACGGACTGAAGTCCCTTCATGCATGCGGCACGTCATCAACTCCTTAACAGTAGAGAACCTTTCAGCCCTCGACTGAGCCCCAAAAAGTTCCTTGAGTTGCGCGTGAATGTCAGCAGCATTCACCGTGTCCTCAAATCGCCTCTGGAGTTCATCAGACATCGAGGCTTGCATATAGCATTTGGTCTTGATGTCATGGTCCCACCATGCATCAAGCTTGGCCAATTCCTCCGGACTAACATCAGCTGGTGCTTCCTTCGGAGGTGCTTTCTCTAACACATAGAGCATTTTCTCCGAAGTTAAGACAATCTTCAACTTCCGGAACCATTCCGTATAGTTGGCGCCAGTCAGCTTGTTTTGTTCGAGGATCGAGAATAAAGGATTTCGCGAATTCATTGTATGAAATACTGAAAAGGAAAACAGACATATATCAATGATTGTTTAACAATTTACTAAGACATAAAATAGGCGAATTTAATTTTATGAATCTCACTCCCACTATTTTAACGATTTCACCACCCTCTAGTGAAAACGGGAAACTTTTTCCTTAGTGAGAACATGGAGTCCAATTGACAAACTTATGGTCCCGAATAATATCAGCCAACCATAATTCTCAAAAGGTAGAGCCCAATTGCTTCCAAAGCAACCCCCATGTATTTACCTCATGTCCAATAAGGGCCCAATAATATGACGCCGTTTAAAGTGACATGTCAGGATGACCCATCAATATTAAGTTGTGATGGACGGTCGCCATGTGGATCCCCCAATAATATGAGCCGATCCCATGGGAGTTCCACCCAACTTACAACATTTGTCGATCCAATGTACAGCTTTCCGACGGACGGGCCCCCCAATAATATGAGCCGGACCGTATCCGCGGGTAGCATCACATACATTGACCGTTGATGGAAGGTAGGAACATTTAAACAATATTTAAATTTCCTTTATTTATCTTGATATAAATTTTAAATCATATTTAAAATGAGGGATTTTATTTATAAAAATATTTGTCTCATCATATTTAATTTATTGCATGCATTGCCGGATTCACGCAATTTATGTCTAAACATGCATACAATCATAATATCACATATTATATAGGATGATCGATTCCATTTCTAATTGACCCGTGGTTGCCAATCACGGGTCTTAGTCCAATCCTAGGTAATATGCAGTATGCAAATGCAATCCTATTACATATGCTTCCAATTTACATTTCTTCAGTCTTCATTGTCTGCTGGGCCCACCATCTTCAAATCTTGATCTCCCACTAAATCTAATGTATTTACAATAAATAACAATGACAAGTAGGGGATACATTTTTAGGGGGTGGGAACGGGCTATAAACCAAGCCCACTTTTATTACATATGACATTCATATCGGGCCATAAACCAGGCCCATTAATAAAACCAACAACAATAAAGACAAAATGTAAATTCCTAACATACACCTACAAAATTGGTCATGGCAATCGATCATCCTTATCCAATAACATTTAATTCAAAATTAATTTATTGGATAACATGCTGTGGCAATTCAAATTTAAACAAGATAAAATCATATTTTATATATAAAATCACATTTCACATATAAAATCATATTTTATCTCCATATCAAATAAAATCATATTTTATCTATAAAATCCAATTTTACAAATAAAATCATATTTTACTCAATATATCATAAGATCATATCTTATCATCAATTGTACCAAAATAATTGATTTCAAAATTCAATTTACGGATAAAATATTAAAATTTTCCAAAAATTCAAATTTATCCAAAATCAATTTTAAAATTTACGGACTCGAACAATTCGATCCGAAATCTCGTGAACCAATCAAAAACAATTTTTGACCGGACCAAAAATAAAATTTTAACATATTAAAATTAATTTTTAATAAAATATTAATTTTTCCCGCGGGCCACCCGGGACACTCCCGGGTTGGCCCGCACCCGGGGCGCGGGCCGGGGCAGCCCGGCTGCCCCCTTAGGGCAGCAACGCTTGCTGCCCTGGCGGCGCCTGGCGCCGCCGCTGGGCGGCGCCGAGCGCTGCCCTGCGCAGCGCCCAGCGCTGCGCTGGGCAGCGCCGTGCGCCGCCCTGGGCGGCGCCGTGCGCCCCCTTTGGGCGGCGCCGTGCGCCGCCCCTGGGGGCAGCGACCATCGCTGCCCCTTCCGGGCAGCGATCCAATCGCTGCCCGGGTTTCGCCCCCGGAAAAAAAAATTTTTTTTTTTTATTAAAAATATTTATTTTGTTTCAAAAACCGAGACTCAAAAATTTTGTACAATTGATTAATTCAATCGATTGATCTGAGCAACCTGGCTCTGATACCACTGTTGTAGAACTGGCGAGTTCCCAGACCAATTAAACAATTGATACCCGGTGCAGCGGAAGTTTAAAAATTTTCTCATGGAACGATTCCATGGTGTGGGTATCAACCATACAACGATTGAATTATTGTTTGTGTAAAATTTAAATAACAATTAAATAAATTTTACCTCAAATCTCGCAACGAGATTAATGGACACCAACAGAACAATTCTGCTCTTGTTGTCTCTCCCTGGAACCGATGAACGCCTTCAATCAGGTCCACGAACAGAGGTTTAATCCCTCTGATAGATTGCACTAGAAAATCTATCAGAAGTTTTCTGCGAAGAGAATACACGAATTTGATTCGTTATTCCTTACTGTGATTCAAAATCACAGACCGGAATTTCTCTGTGACAGAGCAAGGGGGCGGCCGAAATATTATTTGAGAGAGCTAGGGTTTTTCGATTTTTTTGCTCTCAAAAATTATGACCTGTTGTATGTAATTTCTGTACTGAAATAACTTATTTATAATGCAGGCCACTAACACCTTAGGGCCCATTAATCATAAGCTGGGGCCCGACAAGCAAAGCCCGCTCGTTCAGAAATTAATATAAAATTCATCGTGACTCCGATTGATGAAACGATTTCACCAATGTGCACAGAAACCATTTCTGCACGTTTTAAAGTCAAAATAAATTTTCCTGAATCCGAATTCAGTGGTTTCCAAAAATGTCCATCCCTATGTCATTTTAGGAAACCCTACTCCCTTACTCTTAATTAAGAAGTCCAACTCCTTAGTTCATTAAATTTAACTCTTTAAATTTAACTATCTCAACGGGGATTAAAACTCCATTACACTGTGTGACCCTCAATGGTTCAGGGATACAGCTAGCCGTGGGCTCACAACTCCTTGTGACTCGGAACAACACTTTCCGACTTGCCCAACGAATCATGGTAAAGCGCCTAGCAACATCGCCCCATGATTCCCTAGGTATCACTGATAGTGCCTACAAGAACCAGTAGGTTTTGGTTAGCGTACAGTACGGTCCCTTCATCCATATATCCCGATCGAATCAACAACCATTGGTATATCGAGAGTCGCTCAAGATTCGATAACTATGCAATACATCTTGAAGATCAAATTAGTGACATCGCATGTGCTACTAAGAAACCATTTCTTAAATCACATCAATTACTCTGGCCAGAGATTTATCACACTAATATCTCCTCAGATCGCATAGGATATCCACACTCGCAAGTATGTGGTGAATCCTTGACAACAATGCATTGACTCCTATATGTGTCGTAACTGTACCCAATCTCGACACCTGATGACCCCCATAGAGTCGGTAAACGAGTCAAAGCACAGCACTAGCATATAGAGTCTCCATGATGTTTCAAGTCGTAAGGACTAATGGTGTACAACCAAAAACCGCGGACTTAATCCACTCGATAAGTGATAACCACTTGGAAAGTCCGGATAGGGTAGTTCGATTATTCATCCTATGAATATCCATTTGCATGCTTCGAACATCTCCATGTTCCCTACCAATGAAACGTGGTACTCCGCATCGCAAATGCTAGTCTCAAACTCGAGCGATCCTTATCCTTATTATCGGACGGCTCAATCGACTAGGAACGGTTTTAGAACATACAGTGACTATAAGATGTATTTCATGATAGACATCTCCATGTTCTACCACATCTTACATACACTATAGTATATTCAAGGTCTTTATCAAAACAACAATAGTATATCACAATATAACAATATGAAGTAATATAAAGTCATTGCCATAAAAGTGTAAATAATATTAAACAAGAGATTGTTTATACAAAGAGTCATCAAAGCCCATAGCCACACAGTTGGCTCACTGGGCACCCACTCTTACATTAACTGGGTCTCACCCATCCTAAGCTTACGACTTGTCATCATCTGCAACTCATTGCAAATGTGAGATCTATATCTGGTATCCAATACCCAAGAAGTAGTATTAAGTGAAACATTTATAAAATATATCCTCTGTAGTTCGTAACTACTTGATATATATATTTTTTGCGGTTACGTTTCCAATGACCGGGTTTCTTGCAGTGATGGCAAACTTATTTAGACTTGTCCATTTTCTATGTAACATTTGGCCTTGAGATCATGGTCCAACCATTTCTCTAGTTTGGCCAACCTTTCGAAGTTACATCAGCCGGGGCTGTTTTCGGAGGATCCTTTTCTAACACTTAGAAAATCTTTTTCGAACTTAGGACAATCTTAACTTATGGAATCATTCCGCATAGTTTGCGCCATAATATTTGTTATGTTTGAGAATTGAAACATGTGGATTACAAAGATTCATCATAATGATATACTGAGATGAAACAGACAATAATCGATGATTTGTTTAATTAATTTACTAAGACATAAAATATGGCGAATTTTAATTTTATGAATTACACTCCCACTATTTTAACGATTTCACTACCCTCTAGTGCAAACGAGAAACATTTTCTTTAGTGGGAACATGGAGTCCAATTGACAAACTATAGTCCCGAATAATATCAGCCAACTATAATTTTCAAAAGGTAGAGCCCAATTGCTTCCAAAACAACCTCCATGTTTTTACCTCATGTCCAATAAGGGCCCAATAATATGACGCCGTTTATTGTGACATGCCAAGATGACCCATCAATATTAAGTTGTGATGGACGGTCGCCATGTGGATCCCCAATAATATGAGCCAATCCCATGGGAGTTCCACCCAACTTACAACATGTGTCGATCCAATGTACAGCTTTCCGACGAACGGGCCCCCCCAATAATATGAGTCGGGCCGTATCCGCGGGTAGCATCACATACATTGATCGTTGATGGAAGGTAGGAATATTTAAACAATATTTAAATTCTCTTTGTTTATCTTGATATCAATTTTAAATCATATTTAAAATGAGGGATTTTATTTGGAAAATTTGTCTCATCATGCAATTTATGTATGCTTGCGGGATTCATACAATTTTGTCTAAACATGCATACATCAATAATATCATATATTATTTAAGGATGATCGATCCCATTTACTAATCGACCCGTGGTTGCCAATCACGAGTCTAAGTCCAATCCTAGGTGATATGCAAGTATGCAATGCAATCCTATTACATTGAGCTTCCAATTTACATTTCTTCGGTCTTCATTGTCTGCTGGGCCCACCTTTTCTTCAAAACTTTATCTCCCACTAAGTCTAATAAATTTACAATAAATTTCGATGACAAATATGGGATACATTTTGGGGGTGGAAACGGGCCATAAACCAGGCCCACTTTTATTACATATGACAATCATATTGGGCTATAAACCAAGCCCATTAATAAACACCAACAAAAATAAGACAAATGTAAATCACCTAACATACACCTAAAATATTGGTCATGGCAATCGATCATCCTTTATCCAATAATTAATTCAATAATTAAAATAATTGGATAAACATGCAATGGCATCATAATTTAAAAGATAAAATCATATTTTATCTTATCCATCCATAAGATCATATCTTATCATCAATTGTACTAAAATAATTAATTTTATAAAATTCAATTTAACGGATAAAATTTATAAATTTTCCAAAAATTCAAATTTATCCAAAAATCAATTTTAAAAATTTCGGACTCGAACAATTCGATCCGATGCCTCGTGAACCAATCAAAAACAATTTTCGATCGGATCAAAAACTAAAATTTCAAAAATTAAAATTTTAATTAAAAATTAAAAAATAATTTTTCCGGGCTGCCCGTGCCAATCCCGGGCAGCCCGTGCCCCAAAAAGGGCCTGGGCTGGGCAGCCCGTCGCTGCCCTGGGCAGCGATCCAATCGCTGCCCTGGGCAGCGACGTTGGCTGCCCGATTTGCCCATTAAAATTTAATTTTAAATTTTCGTTTTGTTTCAAAAACCGAGGCTTAAAAATTTTTTACAATCGATTAATTTAATCGTTTGATCTGAGCAACCTGGCTCTGATACCACTGTTGAAAAACTGTGTTCAGATCAATTAGAATTGATACCCGGTGCAGTGGAAGTTTAAAAATTTATTTTATTAATATGGAACGATTCCATATCTGGGTATCAAAACTTTACGATTAAATTGTGTAAGTAAAACAAATAATCACTATTAAATATTTTACCTTAAAATCTCGAAGCGAGATTATGGACACCAACAGAATTTAATCTGCTCTTGTTGTATATCCCCGGAACTGATGAACGAACGTTTCTTCAATCAGGTCCACGAATAGAAAACAAAACCCTCTGATTGATTGCACTAGAAATCAATCAGAAGTTTACGTAGAGAATAAACAGATATGATCTGTTAATCCGGATTGTAATTTTTCACAAAAATCACAACCCGAATTTTCTCCAAAAGGAACAGAGGATTTCAAAAATCCCCTTGAAAATTCTAGAGTGTATTTTCGAAAATTGCAATATACAATGTGTGTGATTTTCGAACCCAACACCTCTATTTATAGATAATTTCTAGTTATAATTGTATCAGGACTCTAACTCCTTAAAGCCCATAATCCATAACTTAAGCCCAACAAGCCAAGCCTGTTGTTATAAAAATTAATATAAAATTCATCGTGACTCTGATTGATAAACTGATTTCACCAATGTGCACAGAAACCATTTCTGCATCTTTTAGAGTCAAGATAATTTTTCTGAATCCGAATTCAGTGATTTCCAAAAATGCCCATCCCTATGTCATTTTAGGAAATCCCACTCCCTTTAGTTAAGAAGTCCAACTTCTCTTTCATTAAATTTAACTCTTTAAATTTAACTATCTCTACGGGGTTTTAGTAATCCATTACTTGTGTAACCCTCAATGGTTCAGGAATACAGCTAGCCGTGGGCCCACAACTCCTTGTGACTCGGAACAACAATTTCTGACTTACCCATCGAATCATGGTAAGAGCGCCTAGCAACATCGCCCCATGATTCCCTAGGTATTTCTGATAGTGCCTGCAAGAACCAGTAGATTTTGGTTAGCGTACAGTACGGTCCCTTCATCCATATATCCCGATCGAATCAACAACCATTGGTGCATCGAGAGAAGTTCGAGATTCGATAACTATGCATAACATCTTGGAGATCAAATAGTGACATCGCATGTGTTACTAGGATAACCCATTAACCTAAAACACATCATGTACTCTAGCCAGAGATTCGTCACACTAATATCTCCTCAGATCGCATAGGATATCCACACTCGCAAGTATGTGGTGAATCCTTGACAACAAAGCATCGACTCCTATATGTGTCATAACTGTACCCAATCCCGACACCTGATGACCCCAATAGAGTCGGTAAACGAGTCAAAGTACAGTACTAGCATATAGAGTCTCAATGATGTTTCAAGTAATAAGGACTAATGGTGTACAACCAAAACCGCGGACTTTATCCACTCGATAAGTGATAACCACTTGGAAAGTCCGAATAGGGTAGTTCGATCATTCATCATATGAATATCCATTTACATGCTTTGAACATCTCTATGTTCCATACCAATGAAACGTGGTACTCGGCATCGCAAATGCTAGTCTCAATCTCGAGCGATCCTTATCCTTATTTGCGAACGGCTCAATTGACTAGGAACAGTTTAGAATATACAGTGACTATAAGATGTGTTTCATGATAGCCATCCCCATGTGCTACCACATCTTACATACACTATAGTATATTCAAGGTCTTTATCAAAACAACAATAGTATATCATAATATATCAATATGAAGAAAGATAAAGTCAATGTCATTATAAAAGTGTAAATTATATTAAACAAAAGATTGTTTTACATAGTGTCATAAAAGCTCTTAGCCACAAGTTGGCTAACCGGGCACCCACTCTTTCAATTCTTGCATTTGTTCTCATTGATGCAGGTGCATCACATTCTTTTATTGTTGCCCGATTTTTTAATTGTCATAGATTTTCGTATGTGTCTCTAGAAGTAATTTTTGTGTCTTTTCCCGATCGGCCATTCATATTTGGCCAAGCGTTTAGTGATTGGTCGCTCTTAAGTTGAGGGTTTCGAGTTTGCAGCGAATATTATGATTTTAGCAATGGAGGATTTTGACTATATCTTGGGTATTCATCTTTTGACTTTATTCCATGCTGCTGTGGAATTTTACCAAAGATTGTTCAATTTTGTCTGGTTGAGGACGATAGTTGATTTTTTTATGGTGAAGGAACGCAACCCCCTGTGCCTTTGGTATCAGCTTTGAGATCTTGTTGAGCTTTGGTGGGGTGGAGTGGAGAGGCTACATTATCTATGCGATTGACACGTCCATAGGGAGTAGAGCTCTCGAGGAGTTATCAGTTTTTTGTGAATACCAAGATGTTTTCACTGATGAGATCCTAGGTTTTCCTCCAATCAGAGAGGTCGAGTTCAGGATTGAGCTTGTGCCAGGTATGTCTCCGATTTCTCGTGCAACTTATCGTCTAGCGCCTTCAGAGATGAGGGAGTTGCAAAAAAAGTTGCATGACTTGTTAGACAAGGGATAAATTCGCCCAAGTGTTTCACCTTGGGGAGCGTCAATGTTATTCGTTAGCATGTAAGTTGGTGACGTTGGGAGAAACATCACAGTAAGTGATGACATACCACATTTCATCGTCTCGTGCATATAAATGTGCCTCCATGAAAATTTTCCAATCATCATAATCTTCTTTCGAAAACATGGGATTCTTGTTGAAGGAAGCCGTCTGAGTATAAACACTAGAGGTCGAGAAAAATTCTATCTGATACCACTTGTTATGATCGATGACATGGTTAGAGGAGGATGAATAAACACTTTTAATATTTTCTCTTAAACACTAGAAATACTTACGACCAATCTTGATAAGGTTAGCTATACAAAATCATATTTTTTTCACCACTAAAAAAAAAAAATTAGACCACAAATAGTGCGGAAAAAAGTCCAAAATATTTTGTGATAATAGATACTCAAATAATGTAAGTTAACAATATAATCAAATGTAGTAAGTAAATTGACAGAAGAGATATGAAAGCTTGAAGACAAAATCTTTATACGTCTCCCCTTCTTCTACTTAAGAAGAAATTCATTAGAAGACTTTGATTTTACATATTTTGTACAACACACGTCAACCTTAGGAATTATATTCTGCCTAAATCGAAACTTCAAGTTAACTTTAATCAAATGATTGGGACAACAAGTCACACAACCAATACAACACAAAATAAAGCAGTAGAATGAATCCTAATATTCTAAAGGTTGAGCAACTTCTCCAACTATTTTGACAGAAATGGTTGAGTAGTTGTTTGAAGCCCTGGATGATCCTTGATGATCTAATACATAATCTTTGAAGTGAAGGCGATTGATCAATTGTAGATGTGATGATTTAGAGTGCTTAGAAAACTATTAGAGAATGCAAGCTTGAACAATGTTTCGTATGCACGTGGTAATTCGTTGTTTATCTCTTTCTTGGCATCCTCTATATATAGTGCTATTTGAATTTGTCTATTCAATGTTTGACTGTCGCTCATAAATGCAAAAACAATGTTGTCTCATCTATTTCTTGATTTATAGTGCTCTTCAATAAATGAGTAATTTGACATGGTCCAAATGTAGAAAGAAATGGCCGCTGACAGCAAAAAGTAATCAGCCCTTAGATTTGTCTTTTTGGAAAAACATTTTGATCTTCTGAGATCTTGTCTATTTTGCATGATCAGTCAACGAGATCTTTAGATAAGTAGGTATAATTCTTGTAAAGTTGTCTGAAGATATCTCTCTCAATTGTTTTTCAAATATAATGATGTAGAGTGAATAGTTGAATAGACTAGTTCATACAACGGTCATGTACACTAAAGATTGAGAGTTGAATAGACTACATATACTCTTAAATCTTGTGTCGATGCTTGAACGGTTGGATGACTTTATATGTTGAGACCTCTTGAGAAACTTCTTCTGAATATTCGACTGAGTAGTCTTGTGTCTGTTATATATGCAAAGACAGCTTGATCAAGTCCAATAATCATTGTTTATTATCATCAAAACTAACACGTAACACTTCTAATAACATGACAATAAAATGATCTGGATATAGTAAAAAATTTTACAGCTTATTGTAAACTTTTAAAGAACTTATAAAATATGTTCAGACCCATTAATTTATTGGGCTGAAAGGTAGATTTCAACCTAGCATATGGGTAATACCTCAATGATAGATCTAATGTCTCATGATTTGACATGTCAACAATATATAATTAATTACGTCTATATGTAAAAATACGAACCATTAGATGCATGGTTTGGATATTACTCATATGCTAGGATCTCATCTACCGGGCTGAAGACGCTAGCTGAAACTTTTAAAGAACTTATAAAATATGTTCAGGCCCATGAATTTATTGGGCTGAAGACGCTAGCTGACCCGACTCATTCAAGGGCATTCTTGTAAAAAAAAAGCCCTCCTAATGGATGATTTTTGGAGGGGCATCGAGGGAAAGCAGAGCACAGTGTGACGCCTACGCATCGAACGAAGATGGGGGGAGGAATGGAAACGCACAAGAACCGTTGGATCGAGGACTGGTCGACGGCGAGGGAGAATCTGGAGCACAATTTCCGCTGGACGCGCCGCAATTTTGCACTCGTGGGGATATTCGGCATCGCTCTACCCGTCCTCGTCTACAAGGGCATCGTCCGGGAATTCGTGAGTTTTTCGTTCATTTTGATGCTATTTGTTTGGATTTTGATTCGTTTATGCCCTATTTCTGTGTCTCGTTCAGAGTCTCTTGCAATTTATGGTGATTTGAGTTTTTTTTTCCCCAAGAAATGTGATTGATAGGTTCGGTTTTGTTTGGTGTTAGTGCCTTTTGTGTTGAGTTTTCATTATGGTTTGGTAATAACGTGTTATTCAGATTTGTTATTGGCAAACATGTCAACCAGAGTGAGGGGCAGCTTGATTAGATATCAAAATTAAAGCTTTCCACTTAAAAATTGAGATTTTTCTTCAAATTTTGGTAGGATTTCGTATTGCTATCAATAGCATGTTGAAATATTTTTTTGTATGTTTTTTTTAAATGTTGGTTGTGTAGAGTGTTTTAGTTCAATTTCAGAGAAAATATAAGATTTCTGCTTGTGAGCTTGTGCTTGCAGTTCCAGGATTATGGTGAGAAATTAGAATCATACAATGTCATTGAGTTTTCTTCATAGTCTTGACAGTTACTTAAATATGAACATCTTAAAAACAGCCAGCTGAAATTTGACTTCTGAATAACCACAGTGGAGAAAGACACATAAAACTCTAAATAAGATACCAAAGCCATGAAAAGCAAACAAATGCTAGTAATGAAAACAGAAAACACTCATGCTCTTTATCCTGATTCTGATATTTTATGACAATAAAGTAATGTATTATGATGTTTCGATCAAAGCAGAAGTTGTGAGATATTCAATAGAATGCATTTTCCAAATTTTCCACACATTCTATTATCTTAAAAAGTTAATTGCGAGTTTAAAGAAGCTTAGGAAAATCATGTTTACTAACCAAAATTTGAGGTAGTTAAGTAAAAAGACCTCCAAAATCGGTTCTGGAGGGGAGAAAGATTAAGTATCTCACATGAATTAAAGATGGGCTCGAGGCTGACTAAGGTGTATCAATATGTTTCAACTTCTTCTGTAAAAGTGTGTTTGTTTCAGATAATTTTTTTATGAGTCAGTTTCAAGTGGCACACAAAATTGTTGCTAGGTAGATTCTAGGTAATTAGGATTGACTGGGAATACAAACAAGCAAATACAAGCATATGATGTGGGTAATTTACATTTCTTTGTAGGCAGGAGTTTACAATTATATTAGTTTTTAATTTGGGAATTCAAAGAAATAATTGCTGACAAGGGCGGACACTAGAAAGAAATCGAGTTAACTCTTTGTATAAGATGTTCGAATGAAAACTTATTAATATGAAAGTACTAAGTAGACCCCGTTCAGTCCTAACAGAGTGTGATACTCTCTGCAAAACTATCCCGACACCAATTTTGTAGCCCGTCTAAAACTTGTATTCATCACAGAGGTCGGACACAAAAGTGGTCTTACAAAAAAAAGCAAAAAAGTTGGAACAGATATAACTTTGCCTCTGGCAGCTCATTCTCTCTCACTCAGTGCGTTTAATCTTTGGATTCCTTACAAAATTTGCGCCATTTTTGGATATTTAGGTTCCGTTTGGACATGTACTTATAAAACGTTTTTATAGAAGTGTTTTTTAAAAACTTTTTATAAAATATTTTAAAAGTTGTTTTAAGAATAAATGTGTTTGGACAACTATTCTATGAAAATATTTTCACATTTAAAAAGTAACGTTGTTCATCTTTGCCTTCCATAGTTTCATTCTAAAAACATCAAAAAACATCTCTCTAGTGTTCTTTAAAAACTATACTTGGAGAACACTTTTTAAAAAGTATTTTTCAAAAATATTTTACAAAAATTTCATCCAAACACATACCTTAAGTTTTTTAAATTTATAAAACACTAAAAATGTTTTTAAAGTATATGTCCAAACGGAACCTTATTTACTAAAATTATCTTGTATTAAAAATATGCCTTTCTTTACTTATTATTTCTTCTCTCAATCTTGTCTCACATACTTCATGCTTTCCTCGTTCTGGTTAAATTTTATCCAGAGAGTTGGAATAATCGGTTCAGTTGACCTATCTGTTGATTTATGTATATATCTGTGAAAGTAATACACCCACACACACAAACTTGTTTTATTTCATTTTTTACTTTTTCATAAAAATAACTATTTTCAAATACATATGAAGTGTTTGTTGTTTTTCTTCTTCTTGTATTTCTGTTTGTTTGGTTTTCGTGTCAGTTGGATTCGAATTGGAACTTTCTGTTTCGTGTTTCATTGTGGTTGTATGAAAGTTGAATTGTTATTTAGTAATTAGTTGTTTTTTGTAAAATAATATTTGTTTAGTTGTTGGACTCCTAAAACTCGACAGTGTTGAATAATTCTAACCGTAATCTGGAGAACACAGAATATAACATTTGTTCAAATGTGGCTTGTGGATTTATTTAGCGTTCATAGAGTAATGTGTTAGCCATCAACCATAAATCAATAGGATATGTTTTATTTGATGGATTGAGTTGAAATGGCCTAGTAAATAGTGTTTAGAGTGGAAATCATTCATAATTGCCTTTTGATGAACCTTTAGTATATTTAAAGTCATCACTATTTAATTGATTGCTTGAATATAAGATCTTAATCATGTAATGTAATTTTGTGTTTCAACTTGAGAGCATGATCACCACTAGGCACTAGCACCACCACTGAAGTTGCATATTGCATTGTTGAAACAATTAGTGGACTATACATGCCACTTCTCAGCAACTGTGCTACTTGATTATTGTGCATGAAATGGAGATAGCCGTGAGTTGATGGGCCTTGTTGCTCTGATTTGTCATATGATGTCTTAAGTGAAAACCTGTCGAATCATCGTTGTTACTTTGTAAGTCTCAGATTTGGGGTATTACCTTTCATTTAACACATTGCAGGTTACAAATCAAGATGAAGTGCATTTGAAAATCAATAATAACCCTTTGTTTCCTTTTCATGACAGTATCTAGCATGCATAAATATTTGCATGTGTGCTTATTTTTCTGGAGTTGATCTCAAACCTGGAATGTGGATGCTTCTTTTTTTCCTTGAGATACTTTGTCTTTTGTAGACTTAAAATCAGCGGACCTCTAAAAAAGTTATACCATATGTTAAATGGGAGCTCCGTGTTTCTAAATATAGCCTTTACGTTATAATAAATTGTTTCTGCTTGTATTCTACATCTTTTAATCTAGAACTCACTCACCTTTTGCTAATTTTGATGACAGCATATGCAAGATGAGGACGCAGGAAGGCCATATAGGAAATTCGGATTCCTGTAATCATGCTACAGCTTTTATCTCAAATAAATGTGCCAGAAAATGGAAAACTTGATGCATTTTCCTAGTCCACTAAGTGTTGTATCACTTTCTCGAATCGAGAACCTTTGTTTTACATGCTACTCTCTCTCACTTGTTAGACTTCCATTTTGATGGTCAACAAAATTGACTCATTTTGTGAATGTGATGATGTGTTCTATTGTTTTTATTCCCGTGACATGGATAAATGGCTACATCTGTGATAAATGAGCTTATTTTATTGTGCTTCTACTAATGGGCACAAATTTATTCATTTTTGGTTTGTGGTATTGTTTACTGTTTGTTATTTAGGTTGCACAGTTCTCTTGTAGGGATCATATGAATTAACAAAAATTACAACCAGAAGTGTGGCGTAACAAAATGTTAAAAGATATTGTGAAGCTAAACTTGTTGATTATATTTGGTCAACTGTTGCATAGATGAACAGCATTAATTTAAATGATCAATGGAAACTACCGTACCTTCTTGGCTTATTGATAAAACATTTACAAACACTAAAAGCTATGGTCCAGACATAGGTGTAGAATACAGGGACAAGAACATGGTACTTGAGTTATCATTATTTAACTTCCCAATCATAGGGCCAATTCCTAGTTTCTGAAATCTTCGTAGAAGAATTTTTGGAAATCTTCCATGCAAGCGGCTTGCAGGTATAGTGCAACAACAATAGAACCATCCCCATCACGCCCTGGTAAGATCAAAGAATCACCATAACAATCATGAGTTCCGGGGCCCATAAATATTTCCTTCCCCCAACCAAAATCAGTGCCATAGAGTGGAAGTGCCATCCAGCTTACTACCCCTAGATTTGGATTCCCATAAAATGGCCCTTGATTTGTCTTCATGTCATGTATATCTTGTAATCTTGATTTTTCAAGTGATCAAGAGTGGAATACAAAAACTCGCTCGAGACCCTATTTATTGCTTCTCTTATTCTGCTTGCAGCATAGCCTGATGGTCTTGTTACAAGATCCCCCGAGTGACCAGTTGCAACCACATCGACTATTGCATTGCCAAAGTACTTTTCAGGTAATGGTGGTTGAACTCGATTGCGTATATCTAAACAGATTGCCAATCCGGTTGGCTGCTCATACCTGTGTCCACGAGCTCTGCATGCACACCTCCATATGTGTGTTGCTATGGCCTCATATCGTGGAGCCACGATCACCATCATTAAATGGCCTCGTTATGTTAGCTTCATTCTTGGGCATTTCAACTTGGATTTTTGTCAGCTTCAACATGGCAACAGTAGTTTCCTTTTTCCTTCTCATTTTCACAGCTGGGTTGGCCAATCAGAAGTGGAGGAGGATCAAACTGCTCGTGCTCGAAGCATGGTTGTGCAGATGGAGGATCTCCAGCTCGCAACAACTTCCTATCAAGAAAAGTTGCATTGCGTAAAGAATCTCAGCGTGCCAGATTAGCCCATTCAAATATAAAATGAAGGGCGCTTTGGCCATAAGCCACAGCATGGTATATACTGAAATTTAGAGCAATCCCACCACACTTGAATTTAGTTAGCTGCACAATGACCAAGGGGATTTCTTCCATAGGGGCTTTGTGGTTTATTGGATGAATAAGGTGATGAAAATGGGGAGATGGAGTGAAATCACCATGAAAATGGGGCTTTCTATAAGCTAAACACCCTTCCCATTGCACTCTAGTACGAGGCGAGCCCCATCTGTCTGGACCAGGTGAGCAGATCTTGATCAGATATTAAAATTTTATTTTAATAAATTTGATTAGCAGACATTATATTGTTACCTTTTTCTCATTGAAACGCAAATGAATAAGTTTCAGTTCAGTTCAAATCGGTTCAAACTAAAATCAAAATTGTTTGGAGCCATGGCTAAATGGTTAGATCCCAATTTAACCAACAACTCGAGAATCAGGTCCATGATCAGGCCTAACGTAACAGATTAAAAGCATACAAAATATAAATGAAAATCTCAAACGGACTACAGATGATGCCCATTCAATCATTGTTACACTCTCGACCCTACATTCATGAACTTGAAACGATGCGGGCCAAATTGACAAGTGCAGAAGGATGTACCGCCATATCCGAGCTTAAAGCTCAACTAGGAACTACAGATACAAAACATAAGGTCCAATGAAGAGGAAGAGCTGAAACTCCGGGTGGTGATCATTGAAAGAAACAAAGCCGAGGGATAACTTAATCTCCTTTTGAACTTGTACTTTAAAATATTTTTAGCATTTTATAAGTGAAAAAAAAAACATAAAATACTTGTTTGGGTAAAATTTTTGTAGATTTTTTTTTGAAAAAGTGTTCTTAAATTATGGCTTCTAAAGAACAAGTAGGGGGTGTTTTTGGAAAAAATAATGCGGGTAAAAAAAAGGGGGAATCATCTCTAAGTGGTAAATGGGTCATTATTCTCTCACATCTCTCATCGCTGACCCTAAAATGTTTATTTCCCTCTTTTTTATCCCACTCGTCTGTTTTCAACACTCAACTGCTTTTAAAGTCTCTCGACCGATCACCTTATCAAGAACTGCTCACCTGGTCCAGACAGTCTATCGACCGCTAGCTCATACTTACAAGTACACATCAACGGTTTTTAGAGAAAACTTCTGAAACAAGAAACAACATTCTCATAGTTACTTTTTTTAGAGAAGACTTCTGAAAAAAGAAACAACATTCTCATAGTTTTCTGTTGCATCTTTGAAAAAATATATTGTCAAGACATGCACAGCCAACAAGAAATTAAGAAAATCAAAATGTTTACCCGAAATGCTCATTGATGAACTTGTGCTCATAACATGTCTGCGACCGTTGCCTTCTTGATTTGGAAAGAGCCAAGCCTCGCACTTATTAAAGCTTACTCCACTTCAAGAAAGGACAGCATCAACAGTACATTTGCATTTATGAACCTCATAATAACTTTGTGACTGTCCATGTAAAGGACACTATAAATAGAGATTGCTTGAAGAGAGAAGAATACACAGAAGCTTGATCCATGCAAAACAAAAATCTTTCGCATCTAAGCAATCTGCTTGAGCACTTGAAATTGTCTTATCTACTTCCCTCACATCAACCCTCGCTTACTACGAAAGCTATCGGATCTTCTAGGATCAAATCAAGGGTTTCAAACTCCTCGACCGTTTAATATCGAAGGCTCGAGAAGAAATGTTCGATAGTTTGAATATGTAGATTCAAACGAAGTTGAAGTTGTAGAATTTTGATAAGAGCTGTGAATCTTATCTTGTTGAAATCTAAGAGTTCCGAGTTAGGCAATGGATAAGTCCTAATATTGGAATGGGTGTATTGCAAGAAATTGTAATAACCAAAATCTTCTAGTGAATTCCTTCTTGTGTGGAAAAATAGAAGACATAGAAGGATTTAACCTTCGAACTTCCGTATATCTTGTGTTCTTTACATTACTGTCTTTACTTTATCTTGTTGGTATAATTGTGATTTTAGTGTGAACGTTTCACTGAAGTTTCTTGAACTGTTTCCACACTTTAAAGTTGTTCAAATAATTTCAAAAATTGAGAAAATTGGTTGAGTAGAATAACATATACTCGATTGTTTGCTATTTGTTAAAGAAAATTTTAAAAAAATGTGTATTCATCCCTCTCTACACACACACCCGATCCCAACTAGTGGTATAGAGCGGATTTTTTCTCAACTGTTGATATTCATATTCAAATCATGACTTCATTCAACAAGATACCTATGTTTTCTAAAGAAGAATATGATGATTGGAAAATACGTATGCAGACAAATATTTCTGCTCAGAATAATGACATGTGGTATGTCTTTACTGATGGACCCATGAAGATCCTCAAAGCAAACACTTCAGTAGCCATATCTAGTGATGAGCCTCAAATGGTAGAAAAGCACAGATCTGAGTGGACCACCGAGGACAAAAAGAAAGAAAATCTGGGCAACATTGCCAAAGATATTCTCTACAAAACGTTGAAAAAGAAAATATTCAGCAAAATCAAGACATGTTCCACTACAAACAAGATCTGAGAGAAGCTCACACAGTTTTGTGAGGAAAATAACCAAACAAAGAAAAACAAGCTCACAGTAGCCATCGAGAAGTTTAACAATGCAAAGACGAAGCCAGAGGAAATCATGATTGAGTTTGATGAACAGTTTAGTAGTGTCATTCGTGAACTTATTACTTTGTTAAAATCATATTCTAACCGTGAAATTACTTTTAAGGTGATGCCTGCTTTGCCAATAGAATGGGATGTCAAGACTGAAGCCATGCATGAATCCAAATATCTAAGCAAGCTTGAGCTTCATGACCTTTTCCCTGACCTTAAAGACGATGAGTTTGAGCCTGGCATAAGAACAGAAAAATAAGCCCTCAACTTCTCACCCAACTAAAGCTCTAACCACGATCGTTGTATGTCCATCGTTCGAAGAGGGCTAAAGTAAAAAAGACTACAGAAAAAAATCAGCAATGAGGTCATGTCTCTTTTTGTCAAAAAGTTTGGTAAATTTATGTGAAAGAATCAATCAAAATTTGCAAAACCATATCACAAAAAGGACCACATATATAGATGATGGTCCTGCATGTTTTAACTGTGGAAAGCAAGCCCATTTTATTTCAGATTGCACCAAACCAAGAAATGATGAAAAAAGACAATCGGTCAAGAAGAAAAAAGGAAAAGATGAGAGAAGATCTTTCAGGAAAAGAAGAAATAGAGAGTTCTAGTTGTAGAAGATAGTAAGAGCAAATGGGCAGACTCTGATCAAAAAACTTCTAGCTCAGAAAGCTCATCAGAAGAAAGTGATGACGAAAAAGTGCAATGTCTCTCATGGCCAACTTTGAACCAGAAGAGGAAAATGATGAGGTATTTGACTTTGATTTTTCTGAATTTACACGAGATGAGTTAGTCACTACACTTCAAGAAATGACTAAAGAGTACCAAAAGCTCTCTAATTCATTCAAGGCTGTAAAGGCAAAAAAGAATTCTTGAAATATAAGTCAAGTTAATAAAGATGCTTGTAGTGAAAGGAACTTGACAGTCTTAAGGTAAAACTAAATCTGCTATGAGAAGGATGTTCCAAGCCACTTTGAATGAAAATCAGAAGTTTCTCAACTATCAACACTTGGAGCCAGTCTTTGTCTCCCTAAGTAAGATGCATGATAATCAAAAGTAAGCAGGTGATAAGACAGGCTCAGGCTATGATTCACATGACTGCATCTCTACTGAGACAAGTATTCAATTGGATTTGGACAAGGGCAAACTTAATACGATAAGATTTGTCATGTAGTAACCCGAATCCTAAATTAATAACTAATCGTTGATTAATGGCGTAATTATTCTTTGATTGGGTAAAAAAGGATTAAAGGATTCTCAAATGAGTTTAAGGAGTTCAAAAATGGATTCAGAACACTCAAAAATGGTCCGGAGGAGTCCAAGCTCTCGGGTGGATCGGAAGATCCGAACCCAAGGGTCGGATGATCCGAAGCATTGGGAGTTCGGAAGCATTGTTTGATATCGGAGGGTCCGAGGAGATCGGACGATCGGATGATCCGATCTCCATTGTATTAGATAAGATAAGAATCGAGATTTGATTGGTCAGCTGCAAGAGTTCGGACGATCCGAAGTCTTAGATCGAACGATCCGAACATATTACGTAAGCAGTGATGTCATAGAAAGGACACGTGTTCAGAGGGGGTTGACTAGGGAGATCAGACGATCCGATCTCAAGGATCGGACGATTTCGAACTCCTTCTATAAATAGAGGGCCGAGAGCCTCATTTCAACTCGCCCCATTCCCTCTCCTCTTCACTTCTTAGGTAGTTTTAGGACTTTTAGTTGTTCTTTTTGAGTTTGAGTTCGAGTTCGAGTTCTCACCGATTCGAATCAATTGAAGATTGATCAAGCTTGAGTATTAGAGCTACTTAGCTATCAAGATTGACAGGTATGATTCGACGATGATCGACTTGGGGATGAACGTCGAGAAGAGTTTGATTTCTCGATCCCTTAAAATAACACAATGAATTTCTTTACATGTTTATGTGTTTTGTATAAATTATTTGATTCACGAGATTTATGGCATGAATTGTGTTACTACCTGCTCGATTATATTCCATGCTTCTATTTATGCTATGTGAGGAATCAAATAATGTTGTTAGGCTATATTATGGGATGATTGGGTATCGTGTCATCTCATTGTGCATTTTGAGCCTACTTCCTTTCAGATTTTCCTCGATATCGTTGATGAGTTATAAGCTTCGATACGTGTATCAATGATGAGTTTATAGCATTGATATTTTGACTTCGGTGAAGCATCAGTGATGAGTTTTAGCCTGATGATGAGTTGGTGCGTTTTAGCACCTAAACCGTTGTCAAATGTTGAGCCTTGATCCTTGATAGCCTTTGTCCATTGCATTTTATAGTTGTGGCTTATTTGTGAAATGCATGGATGTTGTCATATATGATTCTTATATGTTCTGTTGTTTCATACTATGTTTTATACTTACCGGTTTGTCTGGCTGTTGCTTTGTTTTTGTGTGTGTATTGCAACAGGTGATCCAGGGCCAAGTTATAGGAGGCCATGAGCATTTGAGAAGAGTTTAGAAGTGGAGACTCAGGTTAAAAAGTAGAGTTGCTGTCAATTACATGTTAGAAGGTGTTAGTCTAGTTTGAGATTTGTAAACTTAGAATTGAGTTTATTGTATTGCACATTTGAAATCATGTATGAAGTTTTTATACTTTGAAATGCATGTTCTCCCTTGAATCAAGTATTTAGACCATTATAGAATTGATTTTGGATGATTGAATGTTAAAACTATGTTTGAAATGGTATAGGACAACACAAGAGCAAGTTTCATATTTTACGGGCAGCACATGGCTCGCTCGAGCGAGGAACTTGTTTAAAAAAAAATTTATTTAGTTGCTTGCTTCTTTTGCTTACTTGTTCAGATTATTATTGTTTGCGTTTAATAATTGAGATTAGCACCTGAGGTCCCCCACAGTTTTAGTAGTAGACGTAGGATGGTACAGTATCAGTGCCAGTTACTACTCATGAGTATTGCTTGACTCTGTCAGAGATAGGATGATAAACTCAGTTAGGAAATCCTGTGATTCCAAATATTTGGAATTATGAGACTTACGACGGCAAGATCAGAAGTTGATCAAGCCATGAAAGTTTTTAGTGACCAAGGATTGGCAAATGATTGCCTAAATTTGGTTGACCTTGTCAGGCTAAGCGTGAACCGCAATGGATCAACGTGAACGATAAGTTTAGTCAAATCAGTGTTGATTTGGGATATGTGAATCAAGAGGCACTTGAGACGGTATAGTAAGCTAGTATGCTTAGGAGTTGGTCCTTGATAATGCCTCGAAGCGACAAAGTGTTTCATGTGCATTCAGGATTCTCTAGTCATTTGGAGATATCTAAGAATACAGGAGACGGAATTTGTGGGTTTCTGCTGATCACGGGTAGTGGTTACAATTTGACTCTTGTGGTCATAGGCCTAGTCCAATAGCATTTTTGAAGTTATCTGAAACGACCCTAACCTCTACTTAATTAAATAATAAAGAAAAATACGGATTTTTAAAAATTTTGCCATGACCTATTTGAAAATACTTAAACCAACCTGTCTCACTCAGCAATTCAAAAATAGAATAGACGCTAAAAAGGAGGCAAACACGATAATCATAATCTTCCGAAAATACAACATCCAAAATTCAACATTCTGACTTTACATGCCCACAAACAATTCTGTAAATCCTTTAGCTTACATTTATCCAATCAACAAAAATGAAAGACTTTAAAGCATTAAAGTTAACTTTTGCGAAAGTCTAGCATAGGTCGGAGGGATGTGCCATGCCCGCATTGCAGTCCACTCGATGGTCCTGCCCCTCGATATCAACGATAATCTAACCTGCACCAAGCAAGCATAGTGAGTCTAATGACTCAACAAGTATAAACTTTGTAATAACAAGGGTTAAAAATACCTGTGACAATACTTAAAGTACTGTACATAATATACTTTGCAACTTGAACTAAAAATATGCATGATACAAGAGAATGAGACAACCTGTAAACAATGAACTCACGCCAACTCACGCTATGAGACTTTTGATCTTTCTTAACTTAACTTGAAACTGAACTTGAAACTGACCATTAGACTTTCATAAACTTTCCTTGAACTTTACTTTCTTTTCTGAGAACTTAGATCATTGATTGTGACGTTTCCTTTAATAATTTGACCGATCATGGCTGCAGTGCACTATGCCGGCAAGGACATCGAGAATACTCCCGACTCCGCATTGCCCCTTTGTTGGTAAGGAAAATCAGGATTTCTCCCAACTCCTCCAAAGCCCTCTATTGGCATGAAAAATCAGGATTTCTCCCAACTCCTCCAAACCCCTCTGTTGGCAAGGAAAATCAGGATTTCTCCCAACTCCTCCAAACCCTCTGTTGGCAAGGGAAATCAGGATTTCTCCCAAATCCTCCAAACCCCTCTGTTGGCAAGGAAAATCAGGATTTCTCTCAACTCCTCCAAGCCCCTCTGTGTCACAAATCAATTCACTTTATTCAAAACTTCACTGTATTTACTTGTGACTTTAACTATTCTTGAGATGCAAAAGAAATACTTCAACTTGCTTAAACTTTACTCAACTCGAAGGCAAAACTCACACACACGAAAATGAAACTTTAGGGAATGAAAACTCAACTCAAAAATATGGATATTAAGTGAGTGAGTGGCTGCCCCTAAGTTGGTTACCCAACTTAGACTCTATTTTTCCTCAAACATGTCTTAACCCGAGCAATCAAATCGAAAAGCCCTTAACTCGATCTTACCTTAACCAAATTTGATCCCGCTTGAACCGACACTCTCCACACACTTCAAACTATCCCAAGGACTAGGTTATGACCTCCAAAGACCACCTGAGCAACCCGATCAAAATGGATTTCCGAGCAGCCTGCAAACTTGTCAAAATTCTGCACTAGTCACCCCGACTTGAGAAATTCTTAACTTGACCAAAACTAACTCAATTCAATCCCAAATCGAACCGAAACGACCACAACATCATAAGATCGACTTAGAACCAGCCCTCGCCCATCCATAGTTGCCCAAACCTTTCAGTTTAATCAAACATTCTGACAGCTCAACATATTGCTCTAAAATTCTGCTCCAACCCTTTAACTTAAATGACCCTTATCCTATCCGAAACTCGACCGAATCGAGCCCATTTTGAATCGACACGACCACGACATCTTAAACTTGACCTAGGGCAAAGCCACACCCCGAGCAGACCTAACTAGTCCACTCCCCTGCTCCAACAACCAGCAGTCGTTGCACACAAGTTTAAACAATCAATTCAACCTACACTTCCAACTCCAACTCTAAGCCCCTTTTTCCTTAACTCCAACCCTTTCCAACCCATAACACCCCTCTAATACCATCCTTTTGGACTTATATCAAGCACTAGGGCAGCCTCTAACCACACCACATCCATTTTTTTTCGAAAATGCCAAGAACACACACCAAAATGCAACAAACACTTGGGCAATCAAATAGACCAATGATTTTCATTAAATTCCTCATAACACAACTCCAAACTCAATCAAAAACACAATGAAATTTCGAATTTAGGTGTGATACACTTCTGAAAAAAAATCTGAATATTATGGTATGCATAAAAACTCCTCAAGTCTCATGTCAAATTCATCATACAACCCATATAATTTCAAAACAAATGCATAGCTCGAATTTTATACATCAACCTTGCTGAAATTTGACAAAACCGAACCTAGCTTGCAAAGTATATGAACATTTCGAATTTACTCAAGAATCATAGCACAACAGGTTAAATAGCTTGCTTAGGGCCAAATAAAAGTTTATACTTGCCTCACTTGACAAAACCCAAAGAAAAGAGATGGAACTAAAGCTGAAACTCGAACACCAACTAGGTTGAACTTCCAAGGCAGACTTCCCAACGACGGCGGCGGTAGAGGGAGGGACGGCGGCGGCCGGAATTGCAAGGAAAGTGGACGGCCGATCTTTGGAGAGAAATGGGGGAAAAATAAAAGAGAAGAGGCGGCTAGCTTGTGTGTCTTGTGTTAGGGTTTTGAGTTAATTTTTTTTTTGTGATATAAATTAAGTGTTAGGTGTATATGTGTGTGTATGTATAGCTGTAAGTATGCAAAAGTAGGTGTGTGTGATGCTTTAAAAGTACAACTCAAAATACTACAACTTTAATTACTAAACTTACTCTTATAAAATACCTAATTTTAAAAATTCCAAATTAAAGTATTAAATTGGGTTTTACTTGTCCGAATTTAATAAAATTCTAACTTTTGAAAAAAGTTAAAGAATAAGTTCAAGAATGCGATAAAACAGATATTTGACACCTGGAAAATTCTAAAAATCAAACTTTCATCTAATTTCCTCATTTCTCCCAACTTATAACTCTTAAAATAAGATCTTGGAATTTATTGCCGATATCCACCGTCGCCGTATGCCGGAACTGGAAGTCACTGAACTCAAGAATCTCCAAAATAATTAACTTAATAATTAAACAAATAACATTTGGAGAAAATTTAAGCACTAACTTAGGAATTAAAAATCAATACTTTAAATATTTTGATGTCACGACGCTAATTAGAATATTTAAATAATATCAGAGCGATTAAAATAATTTGAACAAACTAAATGAACGGTTAAAAGTCATTTAAATAATACACAAGCGGAATAGAAGCCTTTAAAATGACTTGGACAATTACAAGCATTTAAATAAATAATCTAGGCATTTAAAATAATTTAAAATAACTAATCGATAAACTTAAATTATTTTAAATAAATAAACTGAACAATTCAAATCATTTAAATAGACAAATCTTAAACATTTAAAATCATTTAAATAAATAAATCTTAAACCTTTATAATCTTTAAAACAATTAAGTAGTATAATAAAATATTTTAAATGAATAAACTTTAAACAATTAATATTTTATTAACACATAAATCAAATAGAAAATTTAAATAAATTAAATTAAAAATAATAATAATAATAATCCTAATATTTATTAAATTTAATGCATGCGATTTAGTAGATTGGATTTTAGATACTACAATTCCTCCCCCCCCCCCCCCCCCCCCCCCCCCCTTAAATGGAATTTCGTCCTCGAAATTCAGGACTTACTAACTAGGTCCAAATACATTAGACCCGATCGACACTAATTTTTCTTACCGCACCCACATGAGTTGACGCTAAAAATCTTTCGCTGCGCACTCTGACACTTATTGATAACTAAATCATCAAGGATCAGACTAACTCTTACTGAAATAAATATTCACAATTCTTATTTGTTCCCAAATGATTGTATCCTAAAAGAGATTTCAAATCACTGCTCCAATGTGACTTTAAAAGTTTTAATTCGTCACCTAAAGTCCTAAAATATCCGACAATTTCCTTAGTTCGATGACCTTAAATCCCTAATCACCGCTTCAAACAGTAGATTCTGTATAACCAATAAATAATTTATGTCGATCTCGACCATATATTAAAAGCTTTCTAACAAAAAAATTATGCTTAACGTCTATTTACCAATTAAACTCAACATAAATAATATAGAACTCGAGCTCTTGACAGGTTCACAACTTCTCCAAAAATACTTAGCATCTAAACACTAAACTTTTCTAAGTAGGATAGCTAAGAGAACTATACAACACTATCTCATCGGCTCTCAAGATACGATATGGATCTGACCCATAATTCCACATCCAAACTCTGTGGCATTTCCAAACGATAAAACAACTTATCAATCTCCTCAACAATCGCATAAGGACCGCCAAAACGAGTTAATTTTCATTTATACCCAAACCAATAATATTACGTAACAATGATACCTTCAAGAACAACCTAACATCCATATTTGAAATTTTAAAGGCTCACGCCATTTATTAGCAGTGTTTTGCTTAGTGATCATGTACTATGTTCAATCCCTTATTAGTTACACATCTCACAATTCTCTTAGGGATGCTTAAAAATTCTCTTAAGCAACGTCTCTAATTCAGTTAACCTTCAAGTGGAACAAATGACTCTCCTCAACTTAGGATTGATTGACCCAATTCTATAAATAAATCTAATCTAATTCTTGAAAAGAATACTTAACCACAAAATTCATTGTTGTTCAGTTCCAAGATACTGACCGACAATATATAGAATCCAAATGGGTAAGTAAACAGATCTCATTCATCCATTCACCAATCTATACTTTTGTCCCTTAGGCATTCTTGATTCTACAATAAGTTCAATAATACGGTCACGAAACCTCAAAATTTTGGTTCACCCAATTTGTCAAACGACTTACTTTCCTTCGGTGGTATTACATTTCTTAGTTAAAATTTTCCAACGGATTTTCCCACCGTAACTATCTCAGACGCAACGACTAAATAATACATATTTACTCTTGAAGTCAAAATATAACAGATGACGTTCACAAACTCTAGAAATGCAAACGTGAAGTGCCCAAAAGTCTCTAGGGATAACTCTATTTCCCTATCTCGTGACTGATCATCCATTCAGCTTACCAAAGTTGTCTGTTTAATCTTAACAATCCCATTTTAAAATTAAAGCAACTCATTCAATTAATCCACCAACTAGTCTTCCCATTAGAACTTGATATAATTGATAGTCGTCATTCCTCTAATCACCACAATAACTTAAGATTTTATCTAATACTAATACTAAATTTCAACAGTCTAAACACTTACTATGCGGTTACGAGCCAAATCTCTACACAAAAAATCGAAATGACAGTTGGAACTATAATCCACCCAATTCTCATCATGATTAATCATGAAAGGAAACAAACATACAAGTAATGCTGCTTAATATGAAATAAAATAATGCAAGCATTACAAACAAACGAGCGGAAATAAAATCTAGATATGTGAAAACAACTCACTCATAATTCAATTATAGGAGTGAATGAATAATAATGGATGCTCCATGAATAATGAATATGAGCCAACAAGATACAAATCTCGTGATCATTCATCCATGAGTAATGAACCCATGCTCAAACAATCAAAGCACAATTAAGAGCAATCGATGTGACTTCAGTCGAGGGAAGTTCACACAAGTCAATAATCAGGAGAAACAACGGTCTCAAGGGAAAATCAGATGTCAGCCACACAACATAAGTAGATTACCAAAAGAAAGACAAAGAGAATCTTACTCACATCAACATGTGGCTCTAGAACTGAAGAAAATTTCAAGAAGTGTGAAATATAAGCAAGGTAGCATACATCGTCAGTTGATGTCATACAATTGCATAAATGAACAAAGGATGTGCAAAGGGATTTCGAATATTCGAAAGTATATCTTACAATGGATATGAGAACAAAAGAAAAAAAAGAAAATAATGATCGGAATAATAGTTCATACAATTGAAAGGCTCATAGTAACCGACTAACTATTTCCAAAAATCATATTTGCCCATATAACAAAAGAAAAACTCAAACCATTCACAATGATATAAAACAAAGTACGTATCCCAAGTCTTCGCAAAGCTTCGATTCAATAACTTAACTAACAAATATACATCTATCAATTTCTTAAACAAACTATTCGCTTAATTGTATCTGACTAAAATCCATTATAAAAAAATAAATTACATTAAGGACCCAACAACTAATATCTCCTATTACGCAAGTCTAATACTATTCGACAAACTCCTACAATCTCATCAATAATTGTTAACATTACCAAATAACTCAAATAACTTCCACGTACTGTCTAAACTGGAAGGAATATTGGTACACTAACACCGCTTAACTTGAAGTCGCATGCTATAAAAATAGACATTTGAATGGTACACTTTAAAATACTAAAAGAAATTCTTTAAACAAATTAATCACTGAATTACACAATTAAATAAATTAAACATTTAGTTTGAAAATATTTCAAAAAGGATGACATCAAAACATTTAAAGTAATAGTCTCAAATACGTCTAACATATAAAATTCCTTGAAACTTACGGACTTTGAGGCGAGACTTCTCGAATTTCTTGCAACCGGCATTAGGCACAACCCAACCAGAACCATGCTCTGATACCAACTGAAACGACCCTAACCTCTACTTAATTAAATAATAAAGAAAAATACGAATTTTTAAAAATTTTGCCATGACCAATTTGAAAATACTTAAACCAACCTGTCTTACTCATTAATTCAAAAATATAATAGAAGCTAAAAAGGAAGGCAAACACGATAATCATAATCTTCCGAAAATACAACATCCAAAAGTTCAACATTCTGACTTAACATGCCCACAAAAAATTCTGTAAATCCTTTAGCTTACATTTATCCAATCAACAAAAATTAAAGACTTTAAAGCATTAAAGTAAACTTTTGCGAAAGTCTAGCATAGGTCGGAGGGATGTGTCGTGCCCGCATCGCAGTTCACTCGATGGTCCTGCCACTCGATCTCAACGATAATCTAACTGCACCAAGCAAGCATAGTGAGTCTAATGACTCAAAAAGTATAAAGTTTGTAATAACAAGGG
The DNA here is from genome assembly GCF_033568475.1 of Henckelia pumila. Classification (NCBI taxonomy): domain Eukaryota; kingdom Viridiplantae; phylum Streptophyta; class Magnoliopsida; order Lamiales; family Gesneriaceae; genus Henckelia; species Henckelia pumila. The sequence goes on from NC_133122.1 coordinate 202,399,128, forward strand.
TTAAAAATACCTGTGGCAATACTTAAAGTACTGTACATAATATACTTTGCAACTTGAACTGAAAATATGCATGATACAAGAGAATGAGACAACCTGTAAACAATGAACTCACGCCAACTCACGCTATGAGACTTTTGATCTTTCTTAACTTAACTTGAAACTGAACATGAGACTTTCAAAAACTTTCCTTGAACTTTACTTTCTTTTCTGAGAACTTAGATCATTGATTCTGACGTTTCCTTTAATAATTTGACCGATCATGGCTGCAGTACACTATGCCGGCAAGGACATCGAGAATACTCCCGACGCCGCATTGCCCCTTCGTTGGTAAGGGAAATCAGGATTTCTCCCAATTCCTCCAAACCCATCAATTGGCAAGGAAAATCAGGATTTCTCCCAACTCTTCCAAACCCCTCTGTTGGCAAGGAAAATCAGAATTTCTCCCAACTCCTCCAAACCCCTCTGTTGGCAAGGGAAATCAGAATTTCTCCCAACTCCTCCAAACCCCTCTGTTGGCAAGGGAAATCAGGATTTTTCCCAACTCCTCCAAGCCTCTCTGTGTCACAAATCAATTCACTTTATTCAAAACATCACTTTTTTTACTTGTGACTTTAACTATTCTTGAGATGCAAAAGAAATGCTTCAACTGGCTTAAACTTTACTCAACTCTAAGGCAAAACTCACACACACGAAAATGCAACTTTAGGGAATGAAAACTCAACTAAAAAATATGGATATTAGGTGAGTGAGTGGCTGACCCTAAGTTGGTTACCCAACTTAGACTCTATTTTTCCTCAAACATGTCTTAACCCGAGCAATCAAACCGAAAAGCCCTTAACTCAATCTTACCTTAACCAAATTCAATTCCGCTTGAACCGACACTCTCCACACACTTCAAGCTATCCCAAGGACTAGGTTATGACCTCCAAAGACCAACTGAGCAACCCGATCAAAATGGATTTCCGGGCAGCCCGCAAACTTGTCAAAATTCTGCACTAGTCACCCCGACTTGAGAAATTCTTAACTTGACCAAAACTAACTCGATTCGCTCCCAAATCGAACCGACACTACCACAACATCATAAGCTCGACTTAGAATCAGCCCTCGCCCATCCATAGTTTCCCAAACCGTTCAGTTTAAATAAACATTCCAACATCTCAACATATTGCTCTAAACTTCTGCTCCAACCCTTTAACTTAAATGACCCTTATCCTATCCGAAACTCGACCGAATCGAGCCCATTTTGAACCGACATGACCACAACATATTAAACTCGACCTCGGGCTAAGCCACACCCCAATCAGACCTAACTAGACCACTCCCCTGCTCCAACAACCAGCAGCCGTTGCACACAAGTTTAAACAATCAATTCCACCTACGCTTCCAACTCCAACTCTAAGCCCCTTTTTCATTAACTCCAACCCTTTCCAACCCATAACACCCCTCTAATACCATCCTTTTGGACTTATATCAAGCACTAGGGCAGCCTCTAATCACACCACATCCAATTTTTTTTTTTCGAAAATGCCAAGAACACACACCAAAATGCAACAAGCACTTGGGCAATCAAATAGACCAATGATTTTCATTAAATTCCTCATAACACAACTCCAAACTCAATCAAAAACACAATGAAATTTCGAATTTAGGTGTGATACACTTCTGAAAAAAAATCTGAATATTATGGTATGCATAAAAACTCCTCAAGTCTCATTTCAAATTCATCATACAACCCATATAACTTCAAAACAAATGCATAGCTCGAATTTTATACATCAACCTTGCTGAAAATTTTACAAAACCGAACCTAGCTTGCAAAATATATGAACATTTTGAATTTACTCAAGAATCATAGTACAAAAGGTTAAATAGCTTGCTTCAGGCCAAATAAAAGTTTATAATTGCCTCACTTGACAAAACCCAAAGAAAAGAGATGGAACTAAAGATGAAACTCGAACACCAGCTAGGTTGAACTTTCAAGGCAGACTTCCCTGCAACGGCGGCGATGGAGGGAGGGACGGCGGCGGCCGGAATTGCAAGGGAAGGGGACGGCCGATCTTTGGAGAGAAATGGGGGAAAAAGAAAAGAGAATAGGCGGCTAGCTTGTGTGTGTTGTGTTAGAGTTTTGAGTTTATTTTGTTTTGTGATATAAATTAAGTGTTAGGTGTATATGTGTATGTATGTATAGGTGTAAGTATGCAAAAGTAAGTGTGTGTGATGCTTTAAAAGTACAACTCAAAATACTACAAATTTTGCTTACTAAACTTACTCTTATAAAATACCTAAGTTTAAAAATTTAAAATTAAAGTATTAAATTGAGTTTTACTAGTCCGGATTTAAGAAAATTCTAACTTTTGAAAAAAGTTAAAAAATAAGCTCAAGAATGTGATAAAAGTGATATTTGACACCCGGAAAATTCTAAAAATCAAACTTTCATCTAATTTCCTCATTTCTCCCAACTTATAACTCTTAAAATAAAATCTTGGAATTTATCGCCGATATTCACCGTCTCCGTATGCCGGAACTGGAAGTCACTTAACTCAAGAATCTCCAAAATAATTAACTTAAAATTAAACAAATAACATTTGGAGGAAATTTAAGCACTAACTTAGGAATTAAAAATCAACACTTTAAATATTTTGATGTCACGATGCTAATTAGAATATTTAAATAATAGCAGAGCGATTAAAATAATTTAAACAAACTAAATGAACAGTTAAAAGTCATTTAAATAATACACAAGCGGAATAGAAACCTTTAAAACTACTTGGACAATTACAAGCATTTAAATAAATAATCTAGGAATTTAAAATAATTTAAAATAACTAATCGATAAACTTAAATTATTTTAAATAAATAAACTGGACAATTCAAATTATTTAAATAATCAAATCTTAAACATTTAAAATCATTTAAATAAATAAATCTTAAACCTTTATAATCTTTAAAACAATTAAGTAGTATAATAAAATATTTTAAATGAATAAAATTTAAACAATTAATATTTTATTAACACATAAATCAAATAGAGAATTTAAATCAATTAAACTAAAAATAAAAATAATAATAATCCTAATATTTATTAAATATAATGCATGCGATTTAGTAGATTGGATTTTAGATACTACATTATCGATGATAAATACAAAATGGGGATTTAGTAACGTTTCAGGATAGTACTTCCTTGTTAGAAAAAGGACAGATTTTGATATGAGCATTTGATTGGTATTAACAATGGTTGACCAATTTTGCGGAAATGGGATTAAGTAGTTGTTCCAGGTTGTTAATGGACGGCAGTCTCGGGGACTATTAGCCAAGTACTTTGCTTAGGCGTTTCCAGCGGTATTCTCAGGGTTTGTTGTTGGGTCGTGAGCCGACAAGTGATTTTGGATTTCTATGGACATTAGCAAGTTAGCACCAATTGTTGTAATCGTGGGATGAGACAACAGCTGAGACCTTTGGTTTTCAAGATCTGGCGGGATTGTTGACACTTATCTCCCAAGTGTATGGCTGAGGCGCTGTGCCATTGAGGTGTTAGAATCGATCGGGATCGATCCGGTAGTTAGCTGGTGTGACGTCCGGGGCTGAAGAGGCAGGGAGTGATCGCCGGTACCAAGAGGTTGCACGGACAATGAGCGGCTCCTGGTAGGCTTCTAGGCGGAGGGAGACATGAATGAACCGATCCCGTGCCGGAATGAGAGGGATTCTGAGACTGTGTAGGTATGGGATTACATGGTTGAGGAGAGTTTAAAAGATTTCATATGTGCTACTCATATCAAAAAGGTGCATCTTCTTTTCGGGAGCTCATCACATAAGAACTCCAAAGTTAAGCGTGCTTGACTTGGGGCAATTATAGGATGGGTGACCCCCTGGGAAGTTTCTCAGGGTGCGTGTGAGTGAGGACATAAGTACGCTGAAAAGACACGTCTTGATACAGTGGGTCGTTACAGCTGGATTGCCGCAAGTATTGAGGACTTAGTGAAGGCACGAGGTGTACCAGTTTTGTTCATGCTAGTTAGTAAGTCAGGTTGACAAGGATATTTTTGCCTAGCTAGCTAGCAGAACAAATTTTATTTTTTACAAACTTGCCTTTGGGAAAACCAGTAACCAAATCATGTTTACTCAGACGAAGATAAAATCTTGAAATCCACTGTCGTTCAGTTCAAAGGTATTAACCTATAATATCTAGAATCCAAATAGGTGACTAAACAGATCTCAAGTATTCATTCACCAATTTATACGTTCATATCTGACATCTTTGATTCTGCCAAAAATTAAATTCTTAAATAAAATTTCCCAACGGATTTACCCACTTTTCTCCATCTCAGATGCAACGACTAAGAAATCCCTAATTACACTACAAGTCAAAATATCACGAGCCATTATCCACTTATTGGATTAGATGGTCTCTAAGTACCAAACAATTCTTACCTATCGTATGAAGAAATACCTCAAATCCTCAGTTCAACTTAGCAGTAAATCTGAAAATCCAAGAATTCCCAAATTTGTAATATGTACACCCTGAATTCATGTTTCAAGAACTTAATATACAGTTTAGACACCTCGAAGAGGTTGTAACTTGATCGTAAAGGCTTTCTAATTGATCCTCCAGTACCTTAGCATTTCACCGAATAATAAATCTACAGCTTATCCGAAAATCTTCCGAAATATTCTATTCATCCTTCTGTACCCATAGTTGGTGAAAAAGCCTTACCGGTTGACATTCACAAAATCTTAGAATGCTGGTATATAGTACCCAAAATTATTCTAAGGGCAGCTCTATTTCCTATCTCGCAACTGATCACCCATTTAGCTTACCGAAATCATCCGTTTACCCTTAACGATCCTATTTAAAATAGGACGACCCAATCAGCTAATTCACTAACTAGCAATCTTCTCGCTAAAACTAGTTATAACTAGTAGTCGCCACTCCTCGGATCACAACAATAACTTAGGATTTGATCTAGTACTAATACTAAATTCCAATAGTCTAAACTCTTACTATGCGCCTACGAGCCAAATCTCTACACAAGAATTCGAAATAATAATTGAAATTATGATCCACACAAATTCTCATTATGATGGATCATGAAAGGAAACAGAATACAAGTAATACTGCTTAATATGAGATTAAATAATGCAAGCATTACAAACAAACGAGCTGAAAATGAAAATTTAGATAAGTGAAAACAACTCACTCATAATTCAATTCTAGGGGTGAATGAATAATAATAGAGGCTTCATGAATAATGAATATGAGCCAACAAGATAGCAATTCTCGTGATCACTCATCCATGAGTACTGAAATCATGCCCCAAACAAGCAGCGCACAATTTAGAGCAATCGGTGTGACTTCAATCGAGAAAAGTACACGCAAGTCAATAATCAGGGAAAAACAACGGTCTCAAAGTAAAATCAGATGTCAGCCACAACATAAGTAGATCACTAAAAATAAAGACAAGGTGAATCTTACTCACATCAACATGTGGCTATATAACCGAAGAAAAATTTCAAGAAATGAAAAATATAAACAATATTTTACTAAGAAGTTCAACTAATGCCAAAGTGGCAGAATTCAACGCTGATTAATGTCATACGAATCCATCAATGCTCAAAGAAAGTGCAAAGAAATTTCGGGTACTCAAAAGAATATGTTGCAACGGATTTGAGCACAAAAGAAGGAAAAAGGAAATAACGATTAGAATAATAATTCGCATATGACTCCCTAATTCCAAAATCATATCTGCCCAAATAGCAAAAGAAACTCAAATTATCCATAATCATATAAACAGAGTACATATCCCAAGTATTTGCACGGCTTCGATTCATAAACTTAACTGACAAAACATGCATCTATAAATTTTTAAGCAAACTATTCACTTAGTTTTATCATATCCATCCATAAGAGAATAAATTACCACAAGGATAGATCAAATAATTCCTCCTAATAAGCAAGTTTAATATTTTCGACAAATTCCTACAATCTCACCAAATATTGTTATCACCACCTAAAACTCAAACAACATCCACGTTCTGTCCAAAACTGGAAGGAATATTAGTACACCAACTCCGTTTAACTTGAAACTGCATGTTATAAAAATAAACATTTGAATGGTACACTTTAAAATACTAAAACAAATTTTTAAACGAAAATAAGCACTAAACTACGCACTTAAACAAATTAAACATCTAGTTTTAAAAATATTCTAAAAAGGATGACATCAAAACATTTAAAGTATTCATTCAAGTATGACTAACATATAAAATTCTTTAAAAACTTACATACTTTGAGGCGAGACTTCTCGAGTTTCTTGCAACCGGCAGTAGGCACAACCCAAACCAGAACCATGCTCTGATACCAACGGAAACAACCTTGACTCAACTTTTAAATTAAACTAAATAAAATACGGATTTTTCAAAAAATTTCGGCATGACCTCTCTATTTATATTACAACCCACCTGTCATAGACAGCAGTCGAAATAAAACAACCAAAAATACTAAATAATTCAGACCGAGAAACGAACGAAGACCAGAGAAGAAGATACGACAATTCAACCATTAAAAGAATTAACACTTTGATATTTTCATGCCCTAAGACAATCAATGAATCTTTAAATTTACATTAATCCAAGAAACCACTAGTAGAAAAGTCGCAAAAGACTTCGGTTATTAACTGAAGTCATAGATAGATAATTACCGAAGTAGTGTAACATGAAGTAATAGGTACTATTTTACTTCGCGTTATAACCGAAGTCGTATCCCTTAAATTACCGAAGTCTTTGGTCGGTTCATGGAGCCAAAACCGGTTTAGGATTGGGCCGATGCCGAAGTAAAAACATATCTTTTACTTCGGCAATTTCATTAATTAACGAAGTAAAAGAAAGTCGTTTACTTCGTTAATTTCATAAATTCTTGAAGTAAAACATATGTTTGTACTTCGTCGATTAATGAAATTGCCGAAGTAAAAGATATGCTTATACTTCGGCAATGACAGTAATTGACGTAGTAAAAGAAAGTTTTTTACTTCGGCAATTTTACTAATCGACAAAGCAAAATAATGTCTTTTACTTCGTTAATTACACTAATTGACGAAGTAAAAGACATTATTTTGCTTCGTCGATTAGTGAAATTGCCGAAGTAACCTATGTTACACTACATTAAAATTTAGATACAATAATTACACAATAAAAATATATTTTTGAAACTTAAAATAGACTGATAAGGTTCATAAATTATTCAACTCAAAACAACAAACATCCATAAATTTACAAGTATATCTACCAAAATAACCCAAAAATAGGCATGTATCCACAAGTATTTTCACAAAACTAAAAGTGTATCTATTTAGACAAAACAAAGTATTATCCCAACGTGCATGACACATTTAAGCACCTACATAGGAGTCGATGAATTCACTTCATTCACTTCTAACTTCATCAAATTGATCTTGGATCTTGGCTGTAATATTGGTTCTTAATGGATCCTGCAAACTAAAGTGTAAAAAAAGATAGCTCAATGTCAATAGTAATATCATCATCTTCAAGAAACAAGTAAACATGCATTGTTTTTTTGGTTAAGTCACTAAGCAAACCAACAGATGCAGTCATGCCAGCCGCAGATGTCTCAGCCTGAGAACAATATTTTTTCTCCCAAGTTGGCTTAGATCGAAAACAAACAGTAAAACAAAAATGACAAATGATTACCACCTCATGCCTGTCAGAATTCGGCAGGGTAAAACTTGAGGTTTCAGAAGTTTGCCTAGTGCAAATCAATTTTTTGGGTTTTAGTTTCATGAATCAAGATATAATCATGCAATTAATATTCACGTGTAGTTCCTAAACAAGTCTAAAATTTGTTTAAGAGTTAATAGCCCTACCTAAACACCAAAATCATCAAGTAAAACATCAAGGTATTGAGAGAGCTTACACTCATATATAGTTCACATCTTGCTTTATTTGAAGGTTTTTGTATAGCCGAGAAATAATCCGATAAGCATCACTTTTAAATTCTCTGCATCACTTGATATCAAGAAGATGAAATGTATCCTATATAATTATTTTACTCACTATAATTGTATGAAATGTGATGTGCTAAATAGTAGTTTACAAACACACAAGAATTTGATGTATGCAAATATAAAAATATGTAATGAAATATACCCTTGATCTGCTGCATACCATCAGATATTTTGACAACAACTTCATTTTTTATTGTCTCTTCTCATTTCTAAATGCAGCTACTGTTTCAGGATTTGATTGATTTTTTGACTTCTTCCCCACTGTATGACAAAGATTAGAAACAACACCATGGATGATCAACTACCGAAAAAAATTATGAGAAACATGACTCCAGGCTAAGGACACTCTCAGGTGACAAGAAAGAGCACGAAACAATGTACAAAACAGAAAATAAAAACAAAAACAGATGCATTCAATACACCACCAAGTGTACATCAAATCATTACTTTTATCCAAAATAGGCAGTAAAATCAAAGATAATGGTAGAATATGAACCATAAGCTGACGAGTGCACTAGATCATACATGGTGCACTTTTCGCCTCCAAGTTGTTGTACATTTGAATTGTCGTTCAGAGTGTCAGCTAGATCCAATTCAAAGGGCTCATCTGGGTATAAATTCTTACAAATTTCTTCTGATGTCTTGATCAAAGTTCCTCCCACAGTAGAAACAACATTAGAATTGTCCAGAATTCTCCCATAGAACTTCTCACAGTCAGATTTGTGCAAGACCTGGAACATTGAGATCACTAATTAATTTACAATTAATCAGTTGATCTACTGTAGAGTCGAATAAAATAAAAGCAAACTACAAAACTAAAGTACACAAGCATACTGGATTTACCCTGTGGCAATGCCAAATCCATTCGCAGTCTAATGGAACCACCAATGATGGGCCTTCACACAGTGGAGATTCAGAATGTTTTGCCAGCAAAGGAAGCCAACAAGTATTATACCTGAAGGGTTATAAATTAGACAAATTAAATGGGAAGTATAACAACAACATCATGTGTTTCAATGTACTGAGTACAATACCGAAAACCACTGCATAAACTAAAAATATTAGAATCCAGATTTATGGCATCAAGAATACGCAAAAAAATCAATCAAAGATTAAACAATAGTTGGATCACAATATTACTATCATTTGTTGCATTCTATGTCGAATGTCTCAATCGATTATTAAAAATTCCAGAAAACTGGAACATAAAAATTGTCAGTGTCAGCAATTTCGGAACAAAAGGCTTGCCTGATAATGGCCCTTTTGAGACCCCGCCCTTCATAAAGCCAACACTTTCTATCCACGGCCGTAAGAAACCGGAGCTGACCTTTTGCCGCAGATACAAGATCTACGCTAATTTCAATGCTCTGCGCTGCTTTCCACTCCATCTCCATTCCTTAACATTTCACCCACAAAATCCAGCTCTTATGAAGCATGGACTACTGATTTGCATTGCACCTCTTTAGTTAACAGACAAACTTAAAAATACAAATACACTTTACACTATAGTGATCGAAAAGAAGAAGTAACATATTAATAGCTAGCCAAGAAAATGAATAAGAACACAGAGATCATCATAAAGTTAAATGAACTGAAGTGAAATCAAATAAGAACTCAGCAGACCACCACAAAATCTTTCGACCAATAATATTCATTAACTTAACTTAAAATTACCAAATATGATTGATCATAACACGTGTCAACTTGCTTTAAATCACTAGAACTGCAACAGAAATAGTATTTTTAATAGAATATATTGAATTGAGAGAAAATTTGTTACGAGACGATCTTAAAAGCGGAATCCAATCCAACAGATATGGGATAAAACATCCCCTAACTTAGCAGCAAATTACGTTTGAACCCTATTTGACCAGGGTCATCCTCAGCCTCAATCCAACCAACACACACGCTTGCTTTTGGCTCAAAAAAGGAATCGCATCTCAGCACACACAAGCAAAGCAAAGAAAAGAATATCGTTGTCAAAACAATATATATATACACACACACACACAAAGGCAGCCGCAGAGCCAGCTGATAAAGAAGTGAGGGGTTGGTGGTGTATGGCGATGTCGGGGCAGAGCAACTACGATCCGTCGTACAAGATCTTGCTCATCGGAGACTCCGCGGTCGGCAAGAAATTGGAAACCATCAAAGGAGACAAAGCAAACAAAAATATCACAAAGAATTCTTAGTAATTACTAAATTATAAACTCAATAATGCAAATAAATTTATCAAATCAAATATATGTACTCTTCAAACTCCTTAAACTCGAAACCCACAAGCTGGAATAGAGCAGGCCGCTATACTTACCCAAAAATTCCAAATCGCTGCTGGAAATCATTGAAAAGGGTTGGGTAGGTTTGAAACTCTCGTAAGCTTGAACACCAACATCTCACGACCCGAATCCCTGAGAATCGATCTGAAATCAGTCATAAATTGGAAGCACTAACTTACGCTTAGAAATAAAAGTACACATTGAGAATACCAAAAAAATCAGCTAGAATCAAAGCGCATTCGCACGCTGAGAAACATTACTGCAATTTAATAGCAGTAAGTTGCTCAAAATTTAATGCATAAACATTGGCATAAATGTACCTTCCATCTGTTACAATGCCTAAATGTGAATGTACCATTTCTTTTGGCATATCAAACCTTCCTCCCCAAGTGTTATCAGTGAAATTATAAATGTCGACATGAGAATGCACCTGAAAGTAAAAGAAAGAAAATCATCAAATACGATAGTTTTATGTTTTCACTCAATTAAGCATTTAGAAAACCAAAAGAAAGGAATTGAATGAAGCAAGTGTACATAGAACTCTTTTTAAAATAATAAGTCGGTTCTCTTTTATAACTCTGCCATGGTCAGTACAAGCCCAGGTAAGCTGCAAGGCCAATGTACAATATATGCAAATGTTTTTATGTATGAATCCATCAGAATATTGTGCTAATGCAAAACTAATTCAGTTTCCACGGAGTTATAACATCATATAAAACCATAAACTGATGCAACAAAGTTTACATATATGGCTATCCACAAGTGTTAAATATATTATATAACAAAATATATATCATAAGAGTATTCAAGATATCAAACAAGAGTCATTGTGACGTCCGGGGCTGAAGAGGCAGGGAGTGATCGCCGGTGCCAAGAGGTTGCACGGACAATGAGCGGCTCCTGGTAGGCTTCTAGGCGGAGGGAGACATGAATGAACCGATCCCATGCCGGAATGAAACGGATTCTGAGACTGTGTAGGTATGGGACTACATGGTTGAGGAGGGCTTAAAAGATTTCATATGTACTATTCATATCAAGAAGGTGCATCTTTTTTTCGGAAGCTCATCACATAAGAACTCCAAAGTTAAGCGTGCTTGACTTGGAGCAATTTTAGGATGGGTGACCCCCTGGGAAGTTTTCCAGGGTGCGTGTGAGTGAGGACATAAGCATGCTGAAAAGACCCGTCTTGATACAGTGGGATGTTACAAATGGTATCAGATCCGACCTCTCTTAGTACGGTATGGTTCGGGGACGAACCAAGCGGAAGCTGGTGGGCATGTGACGCCCGGGGCTGAAGAGGCAGGGAGTGATCGCCGGTGCCAAGAGGTTGCACGGACAATGAGCGGCTCCTGGTAGGCTTCTAGGCGGAGGGAGACATGAATGAACCGATCCCATGCCGGAATGAGAGGGATTCTGAGACTGTGTAGGTATGGGACTACATGGTTGAGGAGGGCTTAAAAGATTTCATATGTACTATTCATATCAAGAAGGTGCATCTTCTTTTCGGAAGCTCATCACATAAGAACTCCAAAGTTAAGCGTGCTTGACTTGGGGCAATTTTAGGATGGGTGCGTGTGAGTGAGGATATAAGCACGCTGAAAAGACCCGTCTTGATACAGTGGGATGTTACAGTCATAACCCTACATTTCACGCCAAATATCAAGCCGCGTACAACCCATAAAAAAAACCCCAATTTCAGACAGAACACATGAGCATCAAGCACACACTTTTCTGGCTTCATACCTTTTCCACAAAACAAATTCAAGACAGAAACCGATTAACAAATACTTACCTCTGGATCATCTAAAAGCCTAAGCGGAGTCCCGTCGGTGCCGAGGAGATCTTTGACAGCTTCATTGCAAATCTCCATTGCCAAAAACTACTGAGGTGTTGTAACATTGGAAAATAAAACCAGAGCTTCACCGGCAAAAAGAACAAACAAAATCGCTTGGGTGTCCAGTGTACTCCACCATTTGATCAAGCCTCACATAGAGAATCTCTTAGGTTTTAGCTTAGAACCCAAGATAAACATGGAGGAGAAAAAAAAAACATGGAAATCAGCTGGAATCAAAGAAATAAAAATGAGGGCAGACAGAATATTTATACATATATATTTTCCTCAAGAACTACTTACGGAAAGCCCACATCGCAGCATCCTTCTAAACTAAAACTCGAACAAATCATGCACAAGACAATGAACCTGTGGGTTAGTTGCTTCAAATAAAATTGGTGATGCCATGGAAAAGACCCCTTCACAACCATGAACAAAAGAATCAAAAGATCCATCTTCTATTAAGTTGGCTTCGAACAAATGTAATCTCTCCTCAGCTCCCTCGAGTTCTTTCAAGTGGGCTACCTTATTTTGTTGTAGTGTGGCACCATGAGCAGCACAATCTCCAAAATTGTCTCCGACCTTTAATATAACAAATGATGTGAGCAGTCAATATATGCTAACTAGTGACTTGATACGATATCACTAGTGGTACATTCAACATCTTTGCAATAAAGAGAGCTCCAAACACCTACAAAAGATGCCAAATACGTCAATGAATAAAAAACCCAAAAAAACCTACAAAAAAAATTACAAAGAACTCCCTGCTCTCCTTCTTTTTGCTGCTATAATAGGCATCAAAGAATTCTATGTTCTCCTTCTCTAGCTCTTTCCAGACTGATTTTACATTTTTTAAGAAAATAATAAAATAAAAAATCCAAAAAACCCCTTAAAACATTTCTTCAAAATATTGAATCTTTGAGCCATTAATCGATTATTTATTATATAATATTTGATGATCAAGTGTAACCTGTGGAAGTAATGACAGGCTTGACATCTGAATGTTTGGAGAAGGCTTCCATGCATTCTTCTATGCTAATCTTAAATAGTATACACTCTTCTATCAAGTGTTGCACATGCTTAATATATCTATATATATACATATACTTCATTAATACAACATACACAAAAAATTCGTTCTATTAACATTTTTTATCATGTGCAAGTTTGGATCAAATATCTCAATAATCTGAGTTAACAAAAAAGCTATAAAAATTCATATATTTCAATCATTTCATCCTTATATTTGAGATAGATCAAACATAGATAGGAATACAAAGTATATATATATAGAACTCTGATAAGATTAATTAAACCAAGTGAAATTAAAGTACTTTACCATGTGGATGTATTGATCAAAAGAATCCGATCCCATGATTAATTTGTGTTATTTAATTATTTTTGAATAAAAATATATGATCAAATGTTTTGAATAAAAATATACGAAATCGTATGCACTCATTTCATTCCTGGTACAAATTGAAAAAGTCATGCTCTTGGTTACGAAGAAAGTAGGATAACTGAATACATAAAAGCATGAAGTAGCTGAAAACTTTTCGAAGGTAACACCAAAGCCACATAGATAACTACAGCAAATAATATGCCCAAAGTTGCACAGCTCAGACTTTAGAAAACCATGGTAAGGTGACTAAAACCAGATCATGAAAATTATAATCTATGAATGTGAACACATAAAAGTAATTTTGAGTCTTTCATTATAATCAAGTACAATTAAAGAATCGAGGAAAATAAATATCTATAAAAGCTAAGCAATTATAAAAAAATAAAGCAAACAAAAATAGTGCATAATGCAGTAAATTAGCCTGATTCTATGTACTAATTTTTTATTTTTTCCAGAAAAAATATTTTATATTTTAAATATTAGTACGGTTTCATCACATTCGACTTTGAATTGAACACAATCCTCAAAAGCATAGTATTCAAAACTCATCCATGACCTGATCTTCTATGTTTCTACTTTGTTCTATGTCATATAAACATTTTCGAATCAAATTATTCAAGGGAAACTCCCACTGGACTCAAACAGTAATGTTGAATCACAATCGATACAATAAAAGCCATATTTTTCGACTCATGTAACCAGCAATTACCAATATTCATAAGAAATAGTATACATATCAGCAAAAATCACATCATAAGAACCACATTATCCTTTCAAAAAAAGGGAACCAAATTATCAACAATAAATCATAATCTCATCAAACCTTAGTTAAAAATTAAAAAAATAGATGTACGTACAGATATCAACCAAGCAGTTTCTTCTACACTAAACTGCAACCTAACAACACATGACTCTTATCTCTTTCTGCAACACATCTACCCCATGTGCCCAAAATGGCTTATTCGCCTGCCCAGCAGGAATGTAGTCCTCAATTCCCAAACTGACCCTTATCTCTTTCTGCATTCCTAGAGGATGCCTCAAGGCTACAGCTCCACCGTGAATGTAAACTTTTTCCTACAAAATATTTTATTACTAACCAAACGGGCTAACATTTTGTAAAGAATGAATTTAGGTGAGCAAAATACCGAGAAGCTTCAGATTAGCTTTGAATTCAGTCCATTTGTTAAATCAAAGTGACACATATATTTGCAGTAAACGTGAAATTCTTTGAATATAATTAAAGAGAATATCAGCATGTTACCCCCATTTTACTTGCAACCAATGAAAATAACACTAAAAGCGGAGCGCAGTTCACGACTTGAAGAGGAAAAACCCGAGCAAACCAGACTTTTCCCCCTTCTCGTTCTCAAAAATTTCTTAAAAATAAGGAAAAAAATCTCTTCGACATTCCAGAATTTACCAATTTTAAAAAAAATAAAATTATCAATTGAAAATTTATCAGAAACGAGCGACTACAAGATGGAGATCTAAACACTAGGGATCGGGATCGGGATTCGGGCATTTGGAGGTTTTTTTTACGGTAGCAGAGACAAAGTTAGAAAGAAATGAAAATGAAAGGGAGAGTAAAGTACTGGGTTCCGATTTATGTTTTTACTTCAGATCTTTTCAATTTAATATTTTTTAAAAATCATATTACTTCATCAAATATAATATGCCAAAGTAAAAGTTTGCTTAAAATTATTAGTGAAACCCGTGTTTTTTAAACTCCGAAGTAAAAGGTGCGTGTTTACTTCGCTAATATTATTACCGAAGTTGATGGTTATATATTACTTCGTAATTATTGAATGCCGAAATAAAATTGACGAAGTAAAAGCCCACAATTCTACTAGTGAACAGAATGAAAGACTATGAAATGTTAAATTAAACTTTTGCGGAAGACTAGCATAGGTCGGAGGGAATGTGCCGTGCCCGCAGCGCAGTCCGCTCGATAGTCTTGCCCCTCAATCTCTAAGAAATATTCCTCACCTGAAAATAATAAGTGTTGTTAGTCTAAAAGACTCAGCAAGAATATGGGGGGATAACGAGTACTACGTAAATACAAACACATGCTGATTAAAAATAGTTGATACTAAAAATATCTCTGTTTTGTGCCCTTACTTTAAACAAGTAAATGAACTTTAAAATAAATGAGAGAACATGAATGAAACATATGCATGGCTAAGTCACGTATAATCAATGAAACTGCATAAACTGTATCTGAATCTGTAACTGTGAACTTAGATCCTTGATTGTGACTCTGTGATTGCGATCATGATCATGGCTATAGTGCACAATGCCGCAAGGAGGTCGAGATGAAACCCAACCCGTACTTGCCCTATTGGTAAGGAAGACCAGAATAGCTCCGGCCCCACACAAACACATGCTAAGGTAAGGAAACCCATAATGATTTGGTAAGGGAGGCCAAAACGTCTTTTAGCCCCACACGAACACATGAATATGTAGTCACAACCATCTCACTTCGTTCAAAATGTACTTCTTTCCTTTATTGAATATAAAACTTAGCATGCATATGTAAATATGACGTAGATGTAAATGTTTGATCGATAATCATGCAAATGACTCACACATGGATGACCGAGATGGTTATTTAGGGAGCAACTCAAAGGATGAAAATCTAAACCATAACTTGCGCTTGGCCAATTCGAGTGGTTTGCCCGTAAAACTTGTAACATACTCGATTCTTATTCAAAAAGGATTCCGCTTGAAACCACGACTCCGTGACACTTAGAACTAAACAAGGAAGTTATCCTCGAGGTATTATCCCTATCCAATCATTCTATAAAAATTCTTTTCCGGACAGCAATCTCCTTAAATTTCCAGAATCTGCACCTAGCCATTTAAGTGCCTAGAACTCGACCCAAAACTTAACCGAATTGATTCTCGCCTTTACCATTGTATTCCTAACTTCCTAGGCTAGTTTCAGACCCAAGCCCATGGCAAAAACCTGCTTTGAACTCAACCTTAACCACCACTTAACGGGCAGCTCAAACACTTCCAAAATTCTGCTCAAACCTTGCCTTTTACCCTCAACCAAAAACTTAACTATGTGACTCCCAAGTTCCAAGCCTCTAAGCTAGGGTCAAGACCCGCATTTAGGCTCATTTCCAACACCTAGAACCCGCCCATAACCTGCTTAAACGCAGCTCCAACATGGCAGCCTCCAAACACCTCAAACCGAGCCCAACCATTCCCCCTCATTCAAAGTGCCTCAATGCCAATCCCACGAGCTAACTTCTCCCAACCCAAACACTACCATGTGAGCTACATTCTCACCCATGGTAGCCACTATCCACCATCCAAGCAACGCAAACAATCACACAGATTTTCAAATCAACAAGCTGGAAAAAGATTTTGGAAATTTAAAAAAAAATTCATGGCATCAATGCATTCCCCATTACAAATTCATAACTCATTTTAATTCCTTAACCATAAAAATAATGCGAATATTGCTCATCACAACCTGGAAAAAAAAAAAGCACCATGGCCGAAGCCTTCAAGAACAGGGCACGGCACTGGGGAATTTTTGAATCACAAGGGAATGCATAACACCATTCAAACTATAACACATTCAACCCTAAACAATAATCACAATGGGAACATTTCTCAAACACCTACAATGCAAAAACATTCCACGGCCGAAAATCTCATGAAACGGGGCACTCGTTCCTTTATTTTATTATTATTTTTGTTTTTTTTTTTTTAAAACGTGAGGTTCATATATATAAATTCAAAACACAACATATACATCTACAAGGTGAGAAAGGAACCATATTCTTGCCTTAGCTTGAAGAAATCGAAGGAAAAGAAATGAACAGCCGAGAACGAGCTGGTGCAAGCTGGGAGTGAGCTGGAACGAAGGAACTTGCGAAGCTCGAGTCTCGATCGGAAAGGCGGCTCACGACGGTGTAGGCTGCAATCGGGAAGAACAAGAAAGGAAATGGCCTAACTCGAGAAGAACAAAGGAAATGGGAGAGAATGAATGTCTGTATCGGCCTTAAGCTTGGAGAAGGGGGAAAAGTTTTTGGGCCGATGAAATGGGCTGGGAAAGATAGGGGTTGACAGATGCATATTTGGCCTGGTGAGAATTCTTTTTGGGCCGGGTCAACACATAAGGTTAATCAGGTAGGAAATATAATACATAAAATATAATATGCAGTATTTTATATGGCGCGAATAAAAGTGTTAGACCCCCAATTCCCGCAAATACTCAATGTTTGAAAATTCAAGAATAAATACTTAAATTTTATTCGCCGGGTTTGAAAATACTAGTTAACTTAAAATATTTGAGCAACTATACTTTAAAGGAATTTAAAGCAATAAGATTCAAGAAATTAAAATCAATACTTAAATATTTTGATGTCACAGCGATAAATAAAATATTTAAATAATAAACAGAGTATTAAAATAATTTAAAGTAACCGCTAAACTTATGATATTTAAAATAAATAAATTGGACACTCAAATATATTTAAACAAATAAACTACACAGTTAAAATCATTTAAAAGAATAAGTTAAAGAAATAAAATCATTTAAATATGCAAGCTTAAACCTTTAAAATATTAAAACAATTAAAGTGCATAATAAAAATTATTTTGACAAATAAACTTAAACAATTAAAACATTAATTAAATAGTTAGTACAATAAAATCTGAATAAATAATAAAAATACTTTATTAGCACATAATTCAAATAAAGAATTTAAATCAAATAAACCTAAAAATAATAATCCTAATATTTATTTAATTTAATGCATGCGATTTAATAAATTGGATTTTTAGGCGTCACACTGTTCGTTCCCTTCACACAACATGATCGATTTTTCTCATATCTCTTTTTTAAGTTTTGCACATTTTATCTTGCTAGAAGTGTTGCCCAATGTTTTGTATAAAATATCCTCAGCCACATTGTCTAAGTTGGCTTTCTTTTTATCTTATGCATTCCACTCACTCCTGGGATTTTCAATAGTTTGAGAGGATCCTCCACTTACTGCTACACATGTATTGAATTTTGTGATCATAATTGGTCTGTCGATTATGACATACCATATGTCATCATCCTGAGCTGCAAGATGCGCTTGCATTAAAATTTTACAATCACCAAAATCTTCTTCGGAAAACATAGAGATTTTACAGAATTATGTCATTTTGAGTATATGTTCAAAAGCAAGAAAGGACCTCGCTCTGATATCAATTAAAAGGATCGGGTAGTGTTTAGAAGGGGGGTTGAGTAAACACTACCTACAAAATTTTATTCAACAAATAAATTCAGTGGGTTGAAAACTGAACTCTGGCTTTGTTGACTGTCAGTATCAGTTAACCAACAAAATATGTGCTAAAAAAGTCGGCTGATAGAACAAATAAAAAACTTTGATGGTTCTAGTAAGTTATTTGAACCAAGAGACACATCATATAATGGAATGACTTGTCCTTGTTGATAAAAAAACTTAAATATGAGAAACATCAAATTTTAAAAACACAAATTCTCAGTTTTATCATTCTCTATATTCATCTTGTTTCTTATTCATATTTTCTCCAAAGAGTGTTAATCAATAGAATCCAAATATCTCTACATTGGTATGGTATTTGTCCACTTTGGGTGTAACCATCATGGTTTTGCTTTTGGATTTCACCCAAAAGGTTTCATACCAATGGAGATATCATTTCTTATATTAATCCATGATCTTTATCCTGATATTCCAATGTGGAACTTTGGTTGATTACCCAACAATCCTCACCTCAAACGAAGTCTCACAATTTTTCACATGGTCCGGGCATCCCCTCAATCCGTCCTCCAATCGAGAATACTCATCTTCAATGTATTGAATTGCACGCCTTACATGAATTACTGGGAGCATCACCCCTCGAGAGCTTATCACAAATCTTACCGGGAGCCCTCACCTTCTTCTTTTAAGTATTCCGAGGGTTCCTCCCAAATGGCTCGATCTAGACCATGACTTGTTCCAATAGACGACGCCATTTGTTAATCAATGAAATCCGAATATCTTCACATTGGTATGATATTGTTCACTTTGGGTGTAATACTTATGATTTTGCTTTTGGACTTCACCCAGACTCATACCAATGGAGATATCATTTTATAAATTAACACATGATTTTTATCTTGATCTCCCAATATTGTAAGACTTTGATTGAATACCTAACAAAGAGAGTTTACTTTATTTTATGGTTAAGATAAGAAACTTGTGATTTACTGTGATGTTATCACAAATTGAATTTGTTGTATCTTGGAAGAAGATTTACAAATACCGAAAGTATCAAGAGCGAGACAAAATCTTCTTAATGATATATTGTTCAACACTGGCCGCCTCAACTTGTTGAATCATTTATGTTTTCTGTCATATTCAAGTTTTTCCTACACCGTTTAACAATTATATATACTAGCGGTAACGCACACGCATTGCGTGTGTAACATAATAAATAAATATTATGTATTGTGTGTATATTAATATAACATTTATTTTTAAAGTGTTTGAATTTAATATGATATGCATTTTTTGTAATTTGACATTTTTATGGGTTTTTTTTCTTTCCAATTTGAGGTTTTGACATACCAAGAGAATAACTAAGATATTTTTGCTTAATGTAGTAATAGTAAATATATGCACACGATGCGTGCATATAAATTAAATTTTTGTCATGTATAACATACTTTTATATGAAATGTAATAAGAATTGAGTAATTTTATGTTTTTTTTTATTAATTTTTGATTATTTATTTTATTTAATAAGAATTATGATATTTTGGAGACAAAAATGGTATGATTTTAACCTACCAAAAATAGTTACTATGTAGGTTTCAAACTTAATAATATAGAAGAGATATATTGTATTTATATTTCCTTTCTTTCATTCAAGCTATATTTCATTATATATTGTTAACATACAATGATAAGAAAAAAATTTATGTATGTTCACACAATGTGTCCGTTTAAGACTAGTACTATATGAATATCATATCGTTGTTGCAACATATGGATCATTCTAAATTAAATTTATTCAAATATTATTAAATAAATGAGTATGTGTCACTGCGTAAGCCAGTTGGTGGATAAATGGACAAATAACTGAATAAGTACAAAACAAATTTATTGTCGACTAAGCATGGAAAATTAGAGAGTTTAAAGATCTTGCTTTGGCAGCAATTAGGAAAGGGCAACGAAAATTTGGTTATAAAATTATATATTTGATAAACTAATATAAAAATGAAAAATATTGTGGGGGAAAAGTTTGTATACAGAAATTTCAAACGTTTTTTATATAACATATATATATTTTTTGGGCATTTGCTTAATGTCGGCAGATAATATATTTTAATCAATATTTAATTTCAAAGATGCTTCCAAACAATCAACGATTAATACGCATCATCTGCCGTAATTTTCTGATTTCGTGAATGACGCCGTTATGTTTGCATTGTATGATAATTAATTAGAATGTTAGTTAGCCGTAATTTTTTAATACGCTCACAAAATTATTGTTGTTATTATTATTTTTAGGACTAAAAACCCATCGCCACGATCATTCGAACTTGTACTAGTTAAATTTTGATTATGTGCTACGCATGCAACACAATTACTATTATTATTCGAGTTATTTGCACCAACCACCCCTGTAAAATATTGAAAATGCACAATTCTCCCCTGTGAAATTTTAATAAGCATCTTCGACCTTAACCTTTTAAAAAATTAGCACACTCGCCCCTATGAGTGATTGTTGCGCACGCGCCCTTCATGCGACTGAGCAAAGTTTTTGATATTTTTTTTGCACCAAATACCCCTGTGAAATATTAAAAATGCATATTTGACCCCTGTGAAAATAATTTTTAAATCTATTCAACTCATAATACACAATTTTTAATAAAATACAATTATAAATATTTAGAAAACATTTTTTTGTTTTATTAATTTTTATTTTTTATTTTAAATGTATTATAATTAATTAATTATTTTCTAAAAAAGTATATTTTATTAAATTCACTTCGTATTTCCAACTTTTCCATTAAACATACATTCATAAACAAGTATTTAAATAATTTCAAGTACCAAAATATTGAACTAAACCGATAAGTTCAAATATATTGTTTTTTCGATTTAGGACTATATATTATTGAACAAAAATTTAAATTTTTCGAGAATATGCATTGCACAATTTGAAATAAATAATAATAAAATAACATGATTATATAATTCTAAATCGAAAAAGTAACATTCATGAACTTTATCATTTGGTTCAATATTTTGGTATTTTTAGATATTTAAATCCTTATTTATGAATCATGTTTAATGAAGAAGTTGAAAACAAGAAGTGATTTGATAAAATAATGATAACGAGATAAAGTAATAATTTTTTTAAAAAATAAATTAATTATAAATTAAAAATTAAAAATAAAAATAAATAAAATTAAAAATATTTGGTACTTATCATTCACTTATCATTTTGATTTAATATTTTGGTACTTTTATGTATTTAAATCTCGTTTATGAATGCATTTTTAATAGAGAAGTTGGAAACAAGAAGAAAATTTAATAAAATAATGATAACAAGATAAAATAATAATATTTTTTAGAAAACAATTATATAATCATAATAAATTTAAAATTAAAAATAAAATAATGAAACAAAAAATGTTTGCCAAATATTTTATAATTAGATTTTAATAAAAATTGTGTATTATGGGTTAATATATTTAAAAATTATTTTCACAGGGGTCAAATATGCATTTTTAATATTTCACAGGGGTATTTGGTGCAAAAAAAATATCAAAATCTTTGTCCAGTCGCATGAAGGGCGCGTGCGCAACAATCACTCATTTGAAGGGGCGAGTGTGCTAATTTTTTAAAAGGTTAGGGTTGAAGATGCCTATTAAAATTTCACAGGGGAGAAGTGTGAATTTTGAATATTTCACAGGGATGGTTGACGCAAATAACTCTTATTATTCTTATTTCTATGTCTCATCCAAAGCGTGTGGCATGGCCTAACACACATTAAATAAAATTCATCTAAACAAAAATGACTGGCCAAAAATAATAATAATTTTTACTATTTTATTAAGTGTGCGTAGCCTATACTAACTGTTTTTGGTATCATGGTCTGTTTTTTCCAATTTTTTTTCCTTTTGTACCCCTACACTATCTTTCCAACTCACTTATCCCATATTTTCTCTCAACTGCTCGCATCATCTATTCTTTTATCATATCTTTTTCCATCAATTAAAACTAAATTTCATTCTTGACTAATTTTTTTTATATTTGAAAAAAAGGGTAAATTGCATATATCACCCCTGTGAAATCGCGTGTTTGCTGATAACCCCCTATGAAAATTTTTTGAGCTAGAAGCCCCTTATGATTTCAAATTTGTAGCATACACCCCCTTCTGGCTAAAAAAATGACTAAAATGCCCTTAATGTTATAATATAATTTAATATTAAAATATATTTCGTGTATGACAAATATTATGATAAAATAATTATATATAATTTTAATAGCTATTTAAATAAAATTTGATTATTTTACTCAATTAAATATAGAATTATAAAACAAAATTAATTTAATTATTTATTTAAGCAAGGGTATTTTTGTCAATTTTTAACTGAAAAGGGTGTGTATGCTACAAATCTAGAATCATAGGGGGTTATTAGCTTAAAAAATTTCCATAGGGAGTTATTAGCAAACTCGGGATTTCACATGGGTGATATATGCAATTTCCCAAAAAAAAATATACAAGCATTTTAAAAATAACAAATTATTCAATATACAATGCATTATATTTGTATATAATATTCACACGCTACTACTATATCAAATATACGTATAAACACGAGGAGAGGAAATAGGAATGAATAATATCAAATGGTTATTTATTTACAATTATGAAGTTGAATTTTGATACAGATGGAAACTGGATCCCTTGGGGCCCCTATATTTTGATTTGCATGTATTGTCACATGGGATTGCATATGAGATATGCAGGCACCCTCGCTCGACACCACCCCTTTCTTCCGCCATTAATTTCTCAAAATCCCAAGCGCCGACAATCAATATATCCAAACATTCCCTTTCACACTTGTAGTTAATTATTATTAATTATTTGTCTCCATTCATACATTTTTAGACGTGAACAAGAACAATTCTACAATTTCCAGGAGTGAATTCAAGCATAATTAATATATCGGTATATGACTTGCCTGCAAATACGTACTGAGTTTAAATTTTCTCCGACACATCTAAAGGTAATTCATAAGCAGCCCGTGTCTTTGTTTTTGTCTCTACTTGTGCTCTTTTGATCTTTCAAGATTTGGTCTTTGTGGTTTTCTGTTTGTTGTTAATATTGGATAAAGTTAGAGTATTTTTGACGGAGGAAGCTTGATGTTTGATGTAATTAATTTGTTAATAAGTAATTGGCTGCCCCTCTGCTCTAATTGTAGCATCTCAGCTGTGGAAGAATTGTGCTATACGTTTAGTCCAGAGCAAAAGTTTTGTTTGATGCTAATTAGTCGAATATACTTGACCACATATGATCTGAATCCAAATCTTATCGAACTACCTCGAAACTTGAAAAGGGAACTATTTTTCGCAAGCTCTGGCTCAAAATATATACCGTGGGCTTGTTATTTGGTGAGAATTTTATAAATTGAAGTCAAGTGTAAATAACACTGAAGATGAATTTAATAATATCACAGCCAAATCAAAACCCAACGATCCCACTCCAATGCATGTTTATTCTGTGTGTGTGAAATCATGAAAGAATTGTGAAGTTAGAAGGTTCTGAAATTTGATAGAAATATCTGATCTTTGCAGAATTGAGATACAACATGTAGACGCTTGTGTTGTTTTTTTGTTGCAATATTTGCGTGGAAGTCTTACCATGTAAGCGCTTCACAAGTGATGTAATCAGGCCACATAACTTGGGTGGAATAAGAGAGCTAGCAATGTGACGTCAACTGAAATTCCTGAGGAAGAATACAGGATCGTTTAGAAATTCCGGCACATATACGAGTCCAGGGACACCGGAACATGGTGACACCAGAATGGTAGAAACTCCCAAAGGTTGGAGGTCAGAGCAAGTAGCAGCGATGCCAAGTAGCAGTGGTCGGAGGCATATTGGTAATACTGCTGCTTTGATACCCTTTAATAGTGGAAGGGCATTGCCTTCCAAATGGGATGATGCTGAGAGATGGATTAAGAGCCCAGTTTCGGGCCACAAGGCAGTAACTGCTGAGGCGCCGCAGAGGCAGCCAAAATCCAAGAGTGGCCCTTTGGGATCTTCAGGACTAGTCCGCTCATCAAACTATTCACCTACATTGGGAGCCGAGATTGCGAAGAACTTCGTGGGGAATTCAATGTCCAACGGATTTTCCAATTTTGATGCTGGAATTGGAGTACAAGTCAGTCCATTATATAGTGAAAATGCTATTGCTAGAAGTACTAGTGTGCCTGGTTTGTCAAACTTTCTTGGTGAAACTTCAGTTCTTAGTTCTCAAGGTATAAATATAAAGTCTCTTCGTGTGATAAAATCATTTGCCCGAAAACTGTTGTTTTTAAAATAATGCATTTGATTTTTCAGAAGTTGGCCTTGATGATGGCACCAAGGAAGAAGATGCACCGACACAAATGAGTCCTGAAGGAAGTGTTAATTCGTCTTCCAAACGAACGTTTTTGTATTCCATTTTAAATTCCTCTTCGTCGTGTCCAAACACGAATCCTGGAGCTGAAGATGAAATCCGAGATGTGCAGGTAGACAAAAGCACCAGTACAGGCCAGGAGTCCAAGCAACAAGGACAAAGAAATATGGAGAAATTAAAGAATGTTCAAGTGAAGTACGTTAATTAGTTTTGGAGTCTAGGGAGGTGGAATCATGTAGTCTGCTATTGCAAATTTACTGAGTTCAAGAACTAAATGTAAGATAATTAACAAGGGTGTCCATTGTACATTGCCGTTTTACAGGTTGCTAAAAGAAGCAGCCAAGATAAGTGCTTGGGAGAATTTGCAGCAGGCTAAAGCAGATGCTGCAATTCAAAAACTGGAGGTTCGTACAATTAAAAAAAAAAAAAACTAACATTTTTCGACCAAAAAATAACAGTAGATTCATGGTCCTGTAAAGTATAAACTAACATGTTGATCATAGAATTAGAAGATGAAAACTATTATTTATCTCGCCATTCATCATCGCATTGTTTGTTGTACAAGCCTCTACATGAGAAAGCAGAGCAATCACACTGGCCTGATACTAAAAATGTAACTACCCATATACTGATGCCAGGGATTTATTTATTTGGTGTTTTCTTAATAATAACTACACTTGTTTATACAGATGAAACTAGAAAAGAAGAGATCGGTATCCATGGATAAAATCTTGAACAAGCTCAGAGCCGCTCAGATGAAAGCTGAGGCCATGAGAAACTCAGTGCTGTCAGAAAGAAATGAAAATCGAACCCGAAGAAATTCGTTCATAGGAAATTCCTGCGGCCTTTTTGTGAATTTTCCTTCTCTCATTGCCCGCGAGGACAGTCCGTGATAATCCGTTGATCGAATAAGAAAAAAAAAAATCAAAGTTTCATCACTCTGGTTAATCATTGATATTGTTTCTGTGTTAGTACTGTATATGTAATTATGCATTGCTTAATTTCAATGGTTTTAGAAAATATTAATTAAGCAATTAAAGAGGTGATGGTCATTAAAGTCCATTAATCTTTCCTTGTGAAATGATGAGGAATAATTATGATTTTTTTTTGTGGTTTCTACTTTAAAGATTCGAACCCCTTGGCTTGAATGCAGGCCATGAATCAATTGGCCCCCAAAACATTAGTGGTTTAAAGTGTTACGCCTCAAAGCCGGGCTTAGTTGACATCGGCGTTATTTAATATTTTCATATCAAATAACAAACCTCGGAATACAGATTTCCAAAAAATACCAGTCTTTCATTCATAAACTGAAGCTACATTGTCTTTCATAAATTCGAGATCAATTGTCTTATACAATCGAAACTTATTACGCAGCGGCTTATCCATTGAAACTACAATAACAGAGACTAATTATCTCCATTCACCAGCCCCAAAACTGGTCCTTCTCTTCACCCTCGAGCTCTTCTTCATTCTTATCTGAGATGGTGGTTCAAGGTGGGTGAGTGATATGGGTGTCACTTAGTAAATGAGAGAATATCCCCCACACAAACATTTCCAGACTTATGCATTCATACAGAACTGAATGTTCCAGTAAATGGGAGAATATCCCGCACACAAACATTTCCAGACTTATGCATTCATACAGAACTGAACTGAACATTCTTATATTTTTAGAAAAACAGAATTCAGGGCATGCATCGAATTAACTTATTGAATTTCGTGGCTTACTGGTACCAGCCCCTCATATGTTTATCCTCTAAAGGGTCAAAAATCAGAACAGAACAGAAACAAAAACAGGAGTTCAGAATATATATTCCTACCACTAGTTCACAAGTATCAGTGCATTAAGAAAAATCAGAGATTTCAGAAGTTCAGACAATTATCATGCATTTAAACTTGCTGGAATAGAATCTTATTCATGGACGCCCACTTACCGTAAAGTTGTTTGCTCAACCGACTGCTCCTGCTACACTAAATTTCCTGACTCACTCTATAGGTGTATTGCTCAGAATTTCGTGTTACAAGCCTAAAAAATCTGAGTGATATTTATAGGCAAGATTATGACTGTTAGGCTGCTTATTTACTGTCCTTAATTTGCCATGATTATAAGTAAATGCATCAGTTACGAGTTTGAAGCTGCTAGATTTCAGTCTAGCTTATTAAACTGATCTTGGTCACTTGGTCAACTTTGTTTATCTCGGTTCAGTTGACCTCAACTTCAGTTTACTTCAAATTCAGTTTACCAAGATTTCAGTCTACCTCAAGTTTAGTCTACTGAAATTTGGGATTCTCACATCCCTCCCTCCATATAAGAAGTTTCGTCCTCGAAACTTGACTCTTCTACTGATTTGAAGAGATAAGAGTATCATTTCTGCATCTCTTCTTTTAATTCCCATGTAGTTTCTCGTTCTGTGTGGTTGGACTACTAGACTTTGACATATGGTATGGATCTTCGCCTCAGAACTCGATCCATGGTATCCACTATGCGGATGGGAACTTCCTCATATTGTAGATCTTCTTTCAAATTTTGTTGGACTGTTAAAGGTCCCATTTCTAGTACATGACTTGGGTCATGCATGTATCTTCTCAACTGTTACACATGAAAGACTGGATGAATTCAAGACAAGTTAGGGGGTAAGGCTAATTGATAAGCTAGTGTCCCTATTTTCTTCAGAATCTCATACGGTCCGACATATCTCGGATTCAATTTTCCAGCTTTGTCAAAACGAATCACCCCTTTCATTGGAGAAATTTTGACGTACACTTTGGCTCCAACTTTGAATTCTAGGGGTCTTCTTTCCATGTATGCCCAACGTTTCTGTCGGTCTTTGCTGTCTTAAGTATTTCTCAAATAATCTTTACTTTGTCCACTCTAGTTTGAATCAATTCGGGTCCGGTGATGGTTTTCTCCCCCACTTCACTCCAACACAACGGTGATTGGCACTTTCGTCCATATAAATCTTCATACGGTGCCATATCCAAACTGCTAGGATAGCCGCGGTTGTAGAAAAACATTACCAATGGTAGATAATCACACCAATTTGAGTTCAAGTCTAAAGCATATGCTTGCATTCTATCTTCGAGGGCCTGTATTGTTCTTTCAGTTTGCCCATCAGTCTGTGGGTGGTATGCTGTGCTCATTGTCACCTTGGTACCCATTACTTCTTGAAAACCTTTCCAAAATCTTGAAGCAAATATTGGGTCTCGATCCGACACAATGCTGAAAAGAATCCAATGGAGTCTTACAATGTTGTCCATATACAGATTTTCCAACTTATCTAGGTTGTAGTTCATGCGTACAGGTAAGAAATGTGCAGATTTAGAGAGTCTATCCACAATTATCCATTTACCATCATGACTTTGTCGTGATTTTGGCAGTCCGACTACGAAGTCCATGGAAATATGCTCTCATTTCCACTCGGGAATTTCCAATGTTTGTAGTAATACATTGGGTCTTTGATGTTCAACATTCACTTGTTGACACACCAAGAACTTAAAGACGAAGTTTGCGACGTCTCTCTTCATTTCATTCCACCAAAATCCCTTTTTCAAATCCTAGTAAATTTTGGTGCTTCCTGGATGAATGGAAAATTTTGATTTGTGTGCCTCTGTCATGATCTCTTGGCACAAGTTTTCAATATCTGGCACACACAATCGATCTTTTATTCAAAGGACATTGCTGTTGTCCACTCGGTGCTCAAGACTATTTCTTCCTTAACTTGAGTTTTGATCTTTGTCAAATTAGGATCCTGATCTTGTCTTAGCTTCAGTTTTCCTGCAAACAGGGTTCCACATTCGCAGATGCATGGAACATCTTCCCCATGTTCTTGAGACTCAAAGCATCAGCCACTTTGTTGGCTTTCCCCTGATGATACCTGATTTTTAGATCTTAATCCTTCAAGAGTTATATCCACCTTCTTTGTCTCATGTTTAATTCCTTTTTTTGTGAACAGATACTTGAGCCTTTGGTGATCCGTGAAGACCTCACACTTGGCTCCATAGAGGTAGTGTCTCCAAATTTTCAGAGCAAACACAACTGCCGCTAACTCAAGGTCATGTGTGGGGTAAATCTGCTCATATGACTTCAGTTACCTTGATGCGTATGCAATTACCCTTCCCTCTTGCATAAGAACACAACCGATTCCTTGCTTCAATGCGTCACTCTAAATAATGAAGCCTTTGTCTTCTGTGGGTTGTGCCAAAATCGGAGTAGTAGACAATTTCCTCTTCAGTGTCTCAAAAAATTTCTCACATTCTTCACTCCAAGTGAATTTAACATTCTTTTGTGTGAGCTTAGTGAGTGTTATTGCTATTGATGAAAATCCCTCGACAAACTTCCGATAGTATCCAGCTAATCCCAAAAAACTCCGAATTTCTGTCACTGTCTTTGGCTTTGTCCATTCCATAATGGCTTTAACTTTTGCAGGGTCGACTTGTAATACCCGAAAAATCCATAAACCAATTCATGATTTATTAAAGGAATTTT
Organism: Henckelia pumila; assembly: GCF_033568475.1. Taxonomy (NCBI): domain Eukaryota; kingdom Viridiplantae; phylum Streptophyta; class Magnoliopsida; order Lamiales; family Gesneriaceae; genus Henckelia; species Henckelia pumila. The sequence continues at coordinate 202,428,803 of NC_133122.1, forward strand.
AAATGAATTTTAAGTTATTGTATTTTATTATTTTAGATTTAAAGTTTATTCTCAATTAAATAATTTTATGTGTTGTGTAAATTATTTAAAATTTGATGTTTCAGGTATTAAAATAAATGTTTATTTATTGTATTAAATGATTTTATTAGAATTGATTCTGGACTGTGAATACAAGTATAGCCTACGATCGATATCATAAAAAAAAAATAATTCTACTAGTATTTTGAGTATAAAATTGATATGATTTTATTTTACCATTGAGAGGAGAAAATTTTAAAAGTCCGGTTTGGCGACTAGAAAACTGTCTTACCAAGCCATAATTTGGGTGAAACCTACCCTTCACCCACTTGATTCCCCTTGTTCCCTTGACTTCTCCCCACCTCATTTCAATCTTGTCCCCTTGACTCTTCCTCCCCTCACTTCACTTCACTTCACGCTTACTTCTACTTCTTCATTTCTTTTTCTTTTATCCTTTGATTTCCATCGGCTCTCCAAGATTTAAGGTTATTTTAGCTTCCAATTTCCGTTCGTTCCAAGGTTAGTCCGTTTCCAAGGTTCCGAATCTTCTCAATCTTCATCTCCAACTCTCCACCCTATGAGCAGCTACCGTATTATGCTCATAACTTCTTCATCCGGTGTCCAAACTTCAATCCCTTTGAATGGTTATCTTCCTTACATTCATACCTTTGATTTGAGCTATAAATCGCTATTTTTGGTGGACGTTTCAGCCTAGATCAAAACCTTCTTGTAAGCTGTTTCTACACTTATTTTCTGTTGCATTTCTTCCTTGATTTTTGTCTTCGGTTTTTGGTGTCTCCTCACCATGTATATGTGTTATTTTGAGCCAAGGAATAACTGAACAAATCCTTCATATCAGCTCATTTCAGCCTCACTTTGATCATGTCTCGATTTCGTTCGGGTATGGCTAGATCTCTACCATGGTCCAAGTTAATCTTGTTCTTCAACGATCCAAGACAAGTATTTTAAAGTATTTTTTAACCATCATTCAAGAATATAAATATTTTGATACGAAAAGTTGTATGTTTATGTGATAATTTCAAGGATTTTATGAGTTTGAAGAGCATGGTTTATGTTTGTTTCAAATTTTGAAGCTAAGTCATTCTTGACGTTTATAAAAAATGATCGAGAGTTTAATGATTCTTTTAAGTTTTGAAGAGTTATTGTAGCTTTGATGAAAGTTATTTCAAGTATTGTAGTGTGAAAAGTATGATTTTTATGATTTAGAATTATTGGAGTTAACTTTTAAGTTAAAATTTTGAAATGAGACATGTGTTTGGTAGCACCGGATTAGCAACATCGGTTACAATTTTTATGATCATGACTAGTGTACTAATCCAAATGCTATGAGACCAATTTTATTTGAAAGCTAGATTATTTATCTACAACTTTCATGTTTTGAGTTTTGTCAAAATCATTTTGGAAGATTGGCCAAAATTTCCCCGAAATGTGTAGAGTGTCTTGAATTTTTGGCAGTGACATATCTCGGGAGAATGAGCATAACTATTTACTGGAAAATCCAATTGAGGAGGGTTTTCGGCATTGGCAATAAAAGATCAAGGGCTACAACTTTTATGTTTACCACTTTTCCAAATTCCGAATGCAAAATAGATTTTCATCGCCTTCCATATCCTTGTCCAGAATGGATCTCGCTCAAGCGGGAACATTTTACCGAACAAGCGAGTTGTGCTCTGTCCAAAAATATTTCTGGCTTTTTTTTAAGTCCTAAAGTCATGTTTATGATGCATTAAGGTGTTTTAAGTATGTTTAAGAGTTCTTATGCAAAAAGTTTCAAGTTTTACGTCAAGAACAAAAAGAACGACTTACGTGGACCGACTACGTTATATGATGCATGTACATGTCTAAGTTTCATTCATGAAACCTATGTTCAATATGAAAGTATGATTTTTAATCATATATGTACTGCATGAAGTTATCGAGTAAGTTTTTAAGATCACGACATGAAAGTTTATGAAAGAAGTTACGATGTTTATTATGATATTAATGATTAAATGAGACAATGTCATGATGATGATTACCATGAATGTTTAATGGCATGAAAGTCATGCGAAGATGGAACGATATGAAATGAAGAATGTTATGATGAATTATGGTAAGATGATAGAAAGAATGATATGTTGCATTCATGTAAAATACTTTTGATGTTTTATGTGTCTTTGTGGTGGCTAACACGGGATTGGTGCTTCGGTTTGGGCTCCGGAGAGGGCCTTTTCAAACATGGCTCACGAAATGATATGTACACGGGACTGGTGCTCTGGGATGAGCTCCGGAGAGGGCCTTTCCAAAGAACGAATGTTATGAGGCGTAATGTCATATGCTTGTTGATCAACAGGAAAGAAAAATGAATGTGCTCATTATGATGGTTGCCATAATTTCACATAATTCGTCATCCAAACGTTAAGTTTTTATGATCATGTTCATGTTATGTGGTATTTTCAAGTTCATGAGGTTTTAAGTGCATATGTTAAGGTGTAATGTTTTATGATATGCATGAAGCTTAAGTTCAAGTTCTTTAAGTTAAGTTTAAAGATGTCCACTTTTAAGTTCTTTTCATTTTAAAGAATTTTGAAGATCATGTTTAAGTCTTTCAAGTTGTAGTATTTTGAAGTTATTATGTTAATGATATGCATGTTTTTAATCTTGCTGAGTTTTTAGACTCACTATACTTGAATGGTGCAGCTGAGTTAGCAATTGCGATTTAAAGGCTTGGGTAGATTGGCTGAAGAGTCCAAGAGGCGATGACATTGCATGACACTGCAGTTCCACTGTTCTGACGATTTTAAAACAAGAAGATTTTCATATGTTTATTATTATTATGTTGTTAAACTATTTTATGTTAAGTCTTTAAAGATCAGGATTTTTAGTATTTTCATTGTCGGTATTTTAAATGATGAGTTTTGAGAATTTCAAATGTTTAGACTTTTAAATTTTCATTTCAGTTTGATATTGTTGTGAGGATTCCTAGATTATTTTCAAATGTATTTTATGTAAGTAGTTTGTTTATAGTAACTCACATTTTTCCATCCTATTTAAATGTTAGTAGTAAGTTTTGACGTGACGTATTTTAGATGGTCTTGACTGTAGGGATGCATCCGTGTTTCAAATATTTTGTGCATGGTGGAGTCACGAAATTATATTGTTATTAGTTATACTTTGAAATTCATTTTGAGTTAGCATGATGCACACCCTGCATCGTTTAAAGTTTTGAAAAATTTTCTCCCCTTTTTCCGCAACTCTTTCATTAAATGTTAAGAATACGGGACGTCACACGACTGCTACTCCTTCAGCAACTATAATATGACCCAAGAATGTCACACTATCAAACCAAAATTCACACTTATTGAATTCGGCGAAAATCTCTTTCTCCCTTAGAGTTTGGAGAGTCATTCGAAGGTGATTTTCGTGATCTTCCTTGCTTGTAGAATATACAAGGATGTCATCAATGAATACTACCACAAACTTGTCAAGAAATGACTTGAATACTCGGTTCATCAAGTTCATGAATGCTGCTGGTGCATTCTTTAAACCAAAAGACATCATTGTGAATTCATAATGCCCATATCTTGTTCTAAAGGCTGTCTTTGGAATATCTTCAGCTTTAATCTTGAGTTGGTGGTATCCTAACCTTAAGTCGAGCTTTGAAAACACTTTAGCTCATTTCAGCTGATCAAAAAGGTCATCGATTCTTAGAAGCGGATACTTGTTCTTGATTGTGATCTTATTCAACTCTCGGTAGTCGATACACAATCTCATGCTTCAATTTTTCTTGTTAACAAATAATACAAGTGATCCCCAAGGTGACTCACTTGTCCGTATTTGTTTCTTGTCCAACAACTCTTGTAGTTGGTCCTTGAGTTCCTTGAGTTCTGCTGGCGCCATCCATGGTGACTTTGAAATTGGTGTTTCCCAAGGTGTCAAGTTGATTTCTAACTCGATCTCTTGGTTTAGGGTATCTCCAAAAAATTCATCAGGGAATACATCCGCAAATTCCTTAACCATTGGGATATCTTCCAATCTGACTTCAGTTTGCTTCTTAACTTCATTGATCATCATAAGGTAAATGTTACGCCTTATGTAAGGTCCAAATCCACTTAACTCTCTTACGATGATTTTAAAATAATTTTTATGATTTTATGCCATAAATTGTTTAAGTTATGATTTAATGATTATGGTTTCATGATATAATTATTTTATGTTTAACGCTTTCAATTAAGTTAATGGTTTCAGGTCGAGTTTGATTTTAGAATCATGGAACGAGGCTAACCTACGAACGAGATGATAGACCGTATTTTTACGAACGTTTTAAGTATAATATTGATATGTTTTTGATGTATGAGTCGGGGGATGGTATTTTTATCAGACGAGTCGGGACGGGTGACTGACTGCATTTTAGAGATGAACACACATTATGTATTGAATGATTATTATCCTATCTATCTATCCGGTTCCCCACCCCATTATTCCCATGTCCCCTTGTTCCCTTGACTCTCTCTTCTTCCCTATCCTCTACACGATTCTTTCCCCTTCTCTCCATTCTATCATCTTCTCCTTCTTGTTTCTTTATTGAACCTTCACGGTTCTTCAAGAAAGTCACAAGACAAAGTTCCAAATCTCGTTCTTGGTGTGGTTAGCTCGTTGCCAAGAATCCGAATCAACTTCGTCTTCATTTCAAGGCAAGTACAAATTTTAAATGTTTTTGAAACCACCATTCAAAATATAATTATTTTGATATGAGAATATGTATGTTGAGATATGTAAGCATTAAGTTTTGATTTTAAGGGTTTGAAGAGCATGTTATGTGATAGTATGAAATCGTGAAGCAAAAGTCGTTCCTGCCAAGTTATTGAGTTTGATTCAAGAGATACATGTTTATTTTAAAGTTTTGATGAGTTTTTGAGGTTCTAAGATATGTTTTAATTAAATTATATAGCTATAGTAGTAGAAAATATCATATTTTGAAGTATTGAGTTAGTTTGAATTAAATCTTTGAAATGTTGCATGTGCTGGATTGTTCTGGATTAGCGGCACTTGTTACCATTTTGATTATTAAGACTAGTTTACTAATCCAAATGATATGAGGTCAATTTATTTGAAATATACCTCATTTATCTACAACTTTCATGTTTTGAGTTTTGTCAAAATCATTTTGAAAGATTAGTCAAAATCGCCCCGAAGTGTGTCGAGTGTTTTGAATTTGTGGAAGTCACACATCTCGGGAGAATGAAAATAACTTTTTACAGAAAACTCCAATTGAGGTGCGATTTTCGGCGTTAGAAAGCCACACTCAAGAGCTACAACTTTCATGTTTACCACTTTTCCAAATTCCGATTTAAAATAGAGTTCCTGAGCGAGAACGAAGGCCCATTTGCGCAGGTCATGCGCGCCCGCGCCTAGAAGTTGAACGGCCGCGCCTTGACTTCGAAATTCATGATTTTGAGATGTTATTTTAGGGCCCTAAATTCTTGGTTATGATCTTTTAAGGCTTCCAAAATATATTTAAGAGTTTCTATGCAAAAAGTTTCAAGTTTTAAGTCAAGAACGAAAAGAACGACTTACGTGGATCGATTATGTTATGTGAAGCATGTACATGTCTAAGTTTCATTCATGAAACCTATGTTCAATATGAAAGTATGATTTTTATCATCTATGACATGTATGAAGTTATTGAGTAAAATTTTATGTTCATGAATGAAATTTTATGAAGGAAATTACGATGATATGATGATGCTTCATAATAAAATGATATGTTATGATGATACGATGATGAAATGATAAGATGATGAGACGTGAATGAATGATGTTAAGATGAAGTATGATATGATATGTCGATGCACGAAAATATTTTGATGTCTTATGTGTCTTTGTGGTGGCAAACACGGGATTGGTGCTCCGGTTTGGGCTCCGGAGATGGCCTTTCCAAACATGGCTCATGAGACAGATAAGTACACGGAACTGGTGCTCCGGGATGAGCTTCGGAGAGGGCCTTTCCAAAGAACGAATGTTATGAGGCTTAGTGCCATATGCTTGTTGATCAACAAGAAAAGGATGAATGTGCCCATTATGACGGTTGCCATAATTTCGCATAATTCGTCACCAAATGATGAGTTTATGTTATGTTATGTTACGTTTAAATGATATTTAAAATCTCAAAATTTTTACTGCATATACTTGCTGAGTCTTTAGACTCACTATACTTGAATGGTGCAGGTAATGAGGATGACATTTATGCATATGTCGACGAGTTTAATGTCGGACATGAAGAAGAGCAAGGAGTCGGACCGGCGGGCGATGCATGAGTGTGTTATGTGTTGAGTGTGATATGCTATGTCTTGAGTTATTTGCAACTTTATGATGTATTTTAATGTTGTAAACAAGTTTTATAAATTTTAAGGTTTGGATTTGGTTTGTAAACTATTCTGAAATGTTTTAAGTAAGGTTTGATGTATGCATACATCTTTCAAAAAAATTTCTTTTCCGCGTTATTGTAAGGTTATGTTAGTTTTGTAACATCTTCATCGGTTGAGGGTGTTACAGTTTGGTATCAGAGCAGTTCGCTCTGGGTTTTCTTGAAACATTCATGCATACTCGCCACGACTCCAACGCCCCGTCTTCATGTCTGTAAGTTATGATGTTTATTCGATTATGTGTATGATAATGCGATGAGATATTGTATGCATGTTACATGTTAAAGTATATTTACGTATTGAATCGTGACTGAGCGGTGTGGATAATATTGGACTTTAGGACTATGGCATCACGTAGGGGAAATAACACCAACGCCAACGCCAATGCCGCTAACAACAACCATAATGATTGCGGGCCACATAGTGAGAACAATCAAAACAACCAGTTTTTGGCGGGATTAACTGCTCTGCTTCAAGAGCAAAGCCGTGCTCAGGGAGCTCAAATCCAACAGTTGCTTCAAGCCCAGACAGCTAATGCCGGAAATAACCATCCCGCGGTAATCAAAACCCTATCTACAAAGGATCTTAGAGTTGGGACCACCTGAGTTCAAAGGAGAGACTGATCCTTTGATTGCGGAACAATGCTTCCAAGCTATGGAGACTGCTTTTGAATTCATGCAGATCACGGATGCGGATAGATTGAGATGTGCTACCTATATGTTCCGTGATGACGCTCGTGTTTGGTGGAATGGAGCCAAAGCAGCGTTGAACCTAACCACCCTTACTTGGAATGGATTCAAGGATGTGTTCTACGGCAAATATTTCACGGTGAGCACCCGAAACAGGTTGGCTAGAGAGTTTTTGGAGATCCGTCAAGGAAACATGTCAATTGAGGAGTACGTAAAGAAGTTTGAAAGGGGAAGATACTTTGTACCGATGATTTCTGGTGATCCTGCTGAAGAGTTGAAACACTTTACAGAAGGGTTGAATGCCTTCATCAGAAAGGATGTTAGACTAAGTGGAGCGAAAAATTACAAAGAAGCGGTAGATCAGGCCATGCTGTCCGAAAAGGACAGAAACGATATTATCAGAGAGTCACAGGCAAAGAGATCTAACTATCAGGGTCGAGGCCAACAAGAAAATTCTAACAGAAAGAGGCCGTACCAAGCTCCTCCCTAACATCGACCATACCAACAAGGACAGCCTCGACCTCAAGGGCAAAAATAGTTGGCTCTGCCAGCACCAAAACCGGCAAATGCACCAACAGCTTGTCAAAAATGTGGAAAACTTCATTCAGGCCAATGTATGATGGGAACTGGTGTATGTTACTTGTGCAAACAACCAGGACATTTTGCAAAGGAATGTCCCCAACAAAGAGGACCGGTCAAAGGCCGAGTGTTTGCCATGACTCATGAGCAAGTGGACATAAACTCAGCCATCGTCACAGGTATGATTAATGTTTCCAGTATTCCTGCTCATATCTTAATTGATACTGGAGCTACACATTCATTCATATCTGTTGAATTTGTTAATAAATCGGGTTTGGTACCGGATAAGTCAATTTCGGGGTTTAGTATATCTTTGCTTTCAGGGGAAGAATTGAGTAGTGATTTGATTATCAGAGGATGCAGTATACAGATGCAAGGTCATGAGTTGTATGCTGATCTTATTATCCTCAAAATGTCGGACTTTGACGTGATATTTGGTATGGATTGGTTGTCTTGTTACGAGGCTACCATAGACTGTAAACGAAGGACGGTTTCCTTGAAAACTAAGGATGGAGAAATGTTTCTATTCCATGCCACACCGAAAAATAATTCATCTCTTTTAATTTCAGTAGGTAAGGCATGAAAACTGTTGAATAAAGGATGTGCAGGTTTCCTCGCAAGTGTCACTTGCGACCAAGAATTACCTCGACCGAAACTTGAAGACGTCGAGGTAGTGAGAGATTTCCCAGAAGTATTTCCTGATGATATTGCAGGATTACCTCCAGCTAGGGAGGTAGAATTTGGGATTGAATTAATTTCCAGAACCCAACCAGCTTCCAAAGCACCATACAGATTAGCACCGACTGAAATGAAAAAATTGAAGGAGCAACTACAAGAGCTACTCAATAAAGGCTTTATTAGACCGAGTATATCGCCTTAGGGTGCACCGGTATTGTTTGTCAAGAAGAAAGATGGGTCTATGAGACTGTGCATCGATTATAGAGAGCTGAATGGAGTAACAGTGAAGAACAAATATCCACTGCCAAGGATTGATGATTGGTTTGATCAGTTACAAGGGGCAGTAGTATTCTCCAAGATCTATTTGAGATCAGGTTATCACCAATTGAAGGTGAAAGATGAAGATATTCATAAGACGGCTTTCAGGACTCGTTATGGCCACTAAGAGTTTTTAGTCATGCCATTTGGAGTTACCAATGCACCGGCAGTATTCATGGATCTTATGAACAGAGTGTTTCAACCTTTCTTAGATCAGTTTGTCATAGTATTCATAGATGACATACTGATTTACTCTCGTAGTTTAGATGAGCATCATCAGCATCTAACTACAGTCTTGCAGATTCTGAAAGAAAAACAATTGTTTGCTAAGTTCAGTAAGTGTGAATTTTGGCTGGAACAGATTGCATTTTTGGGTCACATAGTTTCGGCTAAGGGAATAGAGGTTGATCCAGCAAAGATAGAAGCAATTAAAAATTGGGTTACTCCAAAGAATGCTATAGAGATACGGATTTTCTTGGGATTAGCGGGTTACTATAGGAGATTCATTCAGGATTTCTCCAAGATAGCGCTGCCACTAATGTCATTAACTCGCAAAAGTGTGAAGTTTGAATGGTCTAATCAGTGTGAGAAAAGCTTTTTAGTGTTAAAGAAAAAGTTGATGACAACACCAGTACTAGCCATACCAGAAGGAACAGGTCGATTCGTAATTTATACAGATGCTTCCAAGAGTGGATTAGGGGCTGTCTTGATGCAAGATGGAAAGGTGATAGCATATGCTTCACGACAGTTGAAGATTCATGAAAAGAATTACCCTACCCATGACCTTGAATTGGCAGCAGTTGTCTTCGCACTCAAACTGTGGAGACATTACCTTTATGGTGAGAAGTGTCAGATTTTCACTGATCATAAGAGTTTGAAGTACTTCTTCACCCAGAAGGAGTTGAACATGAGGCAGAGAAGATGACTTGAATTGGTGAAAGATTATGACTGTGATATTAGCTACCACCCGGGTAAATCTAATGTAGTAGCAGATGCTTTGAGTCGTAAATCTGCAACCTTGAACAGAATGACAACTCAACAAGAGTTGATTGCAGATTTTGAACGACTCAGATTGGAAGTAGTTGAGCCGATGGAAGTTTGTGCCCTATCAGCCTTAACAATGGTTCCAAGTTTGCTCGACAAGATTCGAACAGGTCAGGCTTCAGACCAGCAATTATTAACTTGGAAACTTAAAGATGAAGCTAAAGTGGGTGCATTGTATACGGTGAAGGATGGGATCGTGCAACACAAAGAGCAAAAGTGGGTACCAGCAGTAGATTCACTGAGGGAAGATGTGATGACTGAGGCTCACACTGTACCATATTCTATTCATCCAGGGAGTACAAAGATGTTCAAGGATTTACAGATGCTATACTGGTGGCCAGGTATGAAGAAAGACATCGTTAAGTTTGTTAGCGAATGTTTGACATGTCAACAGGTCAAAGTTGAACATCAAAGGCCAACAGGACTTCTGAAACCATTACACATTCCCACTTGGAAATGGGAAGATGTCACCATGGACTTTGTCATTGGACTGCCAATTACACAACGAAGAATGAATTCAATATGGATAATAGTTGACAGGTTGACGAAGTCAGCTCACTTTTTACCAGTTAGAAACAACTTCTCGATGAATCAATATGCAGAGTTGTATATTCGAGAGGTAGTTAGATTGCATGGAGTTCCAGCAAGGATAGTCTCTGACAGGGATCCCAGGTTCACATCGAACTTTTGGAAGAGTCTACATCATGGATTGGGGACAAAGTTAGCCTTCAGTACAGCTTTTCATCCACAAACAGATGGATAATCTGAGCGAGTGATTCAGATACTGGAGGATTTACTTAGGGCTTGCATGATTGACTTCGGAGGAAATTGGGAATCGAAGTTGCCTTTAGTGGAGTTCACATATAACAATAGTTATCAAGCTACTATTGGAATGGCTCCTTATGAGGCTTTGTATGGGAGAAAGTGTAGGACTCCATTGCATTGGAATGAAGTGGGAGTAAGAGCTGTATTGGCGCCAGAAATAGTGCAACAGACAATCGACATGATAGCAAAAGTCAAGGACAGAATGTTGACAGCACAGAGTCGACAGAAAAGCTACGCCGATAAGAGGCGTAGAGACTTGGAGTTTCAGGTAGGTGATCATGTGTTCTTGAAAGTGTCACCTTGGAAAGGAGTTTTGAGATTTGGGAAGAAAGAAAAGCTGAGTCAGAGATGTATAGGGCCTTTCGAGATCCTAGACAAGATTGGAGAAAGAGCCTATCGATTAGCATTGCCTCCAAATCTAGAAGGAGTACACGACATCTTCCATGTCTCGATGTTGAGGAAGTATATCTCAAATCCTTCCCATGTCATTCGTCATGAACCAGTTCAGTGGACGCCAGACTTGTCATATGAAGAGGTACCTATCCAAATTTTGGATACACAAGTCTGGAAGTTGAGAAACAAAGAGATCAAGATGATAAAGGTCTTATGGCGCAATCAATTAGTGGAAGAGGCTACTTGGGAGACAGAACAAGATATGCGTAGCCGATACCCAGAATTATTTGGTGAGTCGAATTTTGAGGAAAAATTCTTTTAAGGAGGGTAGAGTTGTAAGGTCCAAATCCACTTAACTCACTTACGATGATTTTAAAATAATTTTTATGATTTTATGCCATAAATTGTTTAAGTTATGATTTAATGATTATGGTTTCATGATATAATTATTTTATGTTTAACGCTTTCAATTAAGTTAATGGTTTCAGGTTGAGTTTGATTTTGGAATCATGGGACGAGGCTAACCTACGAACGAGATGATAGAGCGTATTTTTACGAACGTTTTAAGTATAATATTGATATGTTTTTGATGTATGAGTCGGGGGATGGTATTTTTATCAGACGAGTCGGGACGGGTGACTGACTGCATTTTAGAGATGAACACACATTATGTATTGAATGATCATTATCCTATCTATCTACCCGGTTCCCCACCCCATTACTTTCCATGTCCCCTTGTTTCCTTGACTCTCTCTTCTTCCCTATCCTCTGCACGATTCTTTCCCCTTCTCTCCATTCTATCATCTTCTCCTTCTTGTTTCTTTATTGAACCTTCACGGTTCTTCAAGAAAGTCACAAGCCAAAGTTCCAAATCTCGTTCTTGGTGTGGTTAGCTCGTTGCCAAGAATCCGAATCAACTTCGTCTTCATTTCAAGGCAAGTACAAATTTTAAAGGTTTTTGAAATCTCCATTCAAAATATAATTATTTTGATATGAGAATATGTATGTTGAGATATGTAAGCTTGAAGTTTTGATTTTAAGGGTTTGAAGAGCATGTTATGTGATAGTATGAAATCGTGAAGCAAAAGTCGTTCCTGCCAAGTTATTGAGTTTGATTCAAGAGATACATGTTTATTTTAAATTTTTGATGAGTTTTTGATGTTCTAAGATATGTTTTAATTAAATTATATAGCTATAGTAGTAGAAAATATCATATTTTGAAGTATTGAGTTAGTTTGAATTAAATCTTTGAAATGTTGCATGTGCTGGATTGTTTCGGATTAGCGGCACTTGTTACCATTTTGATTATTAAGACTAGTTTACTAATCCAAATGATATGAGGCCAATTTTATTTGAAAGATACCTCATTTATCTACAATTTAATGTTTTGAGTTTTGTCAAAATCATTTTGAAAGATTAGTCAAAATCGCCCCGAAGTGTGTCGAGTGTTTTGAATTTGTGGAAGTGACACATCTTGGGAGAATGCAAATAACTTCTTACAAAAACTTCAATTGAGGTGAGGTTTTCGGCGTTAGAAAGCCACGCTCAAGAGCTACAACTTTCATGTTTAGCACATTTCCAAATTCCGATTTTAAAATAGAGTTCCAGAGCGAGAAAGAAGGCCCATTTGCGCAGGTCATGCGCGCTCGCGCCTAGAAGTTGAGCGGCCGCGCCTTGACTTCGAAATTCATGATTTTGATATGTTATTTTAGGGTCCTAAATTCTTGGTTATGATCTTTTAAGGCTTCCAAAATATATTTAAAAGTTTCTATGCAAAAAGTTTCAAGTTTTAAGTCAAGAACGAAAAGAACGACTTACGTGGATCGATTACATTATGTGATGCATGTACATGTCTAAGTTTCATTCATGAAACCTATGTTCAATATGAAAGTATGATTTTTGTCATCTATGACATGTATGAAGTTATTGAGTAAAGTTTTATGTTCATGAATGAAAGTTTATGAAGGAAATTACGATGATATGATGATGCTTCATAATGAAATGATATGTTATGATGATACGATGATATGATGATGAAATGATAAGATGATGAGACGTGAATGAATGATGTTAAGATGAAGCATGATATGATATGTTGATGCACGAAAATATTTTGATTTCTTATGTGTCTTTGTGGTGGCAAACACGGGATTGGTGCTCCGGTTTGGGCTCCGAAGAGGGCCTTTCCAAACATGGCTCATGGGATAGATAAGTACACGGGACTGGTGCTCCGGGATGAGCTCCGGAGAGGGCCTTTCCAAAGAACGAATGTTATGAGGCTTAGTGCCATATGCTTGTTGATCAACAAGAAAAGGATGAATGTGTCCATTATGACGGTTGCCACAATTTCTCATAATTCGTCACCAAATGATGAGTTTATGTTATGTTATGTTACGTTTAAATGATATTTGAAATCTCACGATTTTTACAACATATACTTGCTAAGTCTTTAGACTCACTATACTTGAATGGTGCAGGTAATGAGGATGACATTTATGCATTTGTCGACGAGTTTAATGTCGGACATGAAGAAGAGCAAGGAGTCGGACCGGCGGGCGATGCATGAGTGTGTTATGTGTTGAGTGTGATATGCTATGTGTTGAGTTATTTGCAACTTTATGATGTATTTTAAGGTTGTAAACAAGTTTTATAAATTTTAAGGTTTGGATTTGGTTTGTAAACTATTCTGAAATGTTTTAAGTAAGGTTTGATGTATGCATACATCTTTCAAAAAAATTTCTTTTCCGCGTTATTGTAAGGTTATGTTAGTTTTGTTACATCTTCATCGGTTGAGGGTGTTACACCTTAAATGCATACAAATATCGTGTTGTGAGATTAATGTTTTTAATGAATTAACATATCTAAAAAAATTATGTTTTGATGATTACAAAACTAGGTTAATTATTACTAATGTTTTCAAGTGAGAAATTTGCAGATATTAGAAAATATAATTAATCGCAAGTTCAGAATATTGTGAAAGAGTAGGTGCCCGGTGAGCCAACTTGTGGCTAAGGGCTTTGATGACTCTTTGTATAAACAATCTTTTGTTTAATATAATTTACACTTTTATTAATGGCAATGACTTTGTCTTTCTTCATATTGTTATATTGTGATATACTATTGTTGTTTTGATAAAGACCTTGAATATACTATAGTGTATGTAAGATGTGGTAGAACATGGAGATGTCTATCATGAAACACATCTTATAGTCACTGTATATTCTAAACTGTTCCTAGTCGATTGAGCCGTCCGATAATAAGGATAAGGATCGCTCGAGTTTGAGACTAGCATTTGCGATGCAGAGTACCACGTTTCATTGGTAAGGAACATAGAGATGTTCGAAGCATGCAAATGGATATTCATATGATGAATGATCGAACTACCCAATCCGGACTTTCTAAGTGGTTATCACTTATCGAGTGGATAAAGTCCGCGGTTTTGGTTGTACACCATTAGTCCTTACTACTTGAAATATCATTGAGACTCTATATGCTAGTACTGTGCTTTGACTCGTTTACCGACTCTATTGGGGTCATCAGGTGTCGGGATTGGGTACAGTTACAACACATATAGGAGTCGATGCTTTGTTGTCAAGGATTCACCACATACTTGCGAGTGTGGATATCCTATGCGATCTGAGGAGATATTAGTGTGACGAATCTCTGGCCAGAGTACATGATGTGTTTTAAGAAATGGTTTCTTAGTAACACATGCGATGTCACTATTTGATCTTCAAGATGTATTGCATAGTTATCGAATCTCGAACGACTCTCGATATACCAATGGTTGTTGATTCGATCGGGATATATGGATGAAGGGACCGTACTGTACGCTAACCAAAATCTATTGGTTCTTGCAGGCACTATCAGTGATACCTAGGGAATCATGGGGCGATGTTGCTAGGCGCTCTTACCATGATTCGATGGGCAAGTCGGAAATTGTTGTTCCGAGTCACAAGGAGTTGTGAGCCCACGGCTAGCTGTATCCCTGAACCATTGAGGGTCACACAGAGTAATGGATTTTTAATCCCCGTTGAGATAGTTAAATTTAAAGAGTTAAATTTAATGAACAAAGAAGTTGGACTTCTTAATTATGAGTAGAGGAGTAAGATTTCCTAAAATGACATAGGGATGGGCATTTTTGGAAATCACTGAATTCGGATTCAGAAAAATTTATCTTGACTTTAAAAGGTGCAGAAATGGTTTCTGTGCACATTGGTGAAATCGGTTTATCAATCGGAGTCATGATGAATTTTATATTAATTTCTGAACATGCGGGCTTTGCTTGTCGGGCTTGAACTTATGACTAATGGGCCCTAAGCTGTTAATGGCCTACATTATAAATAAGTTATTGTAGTACAGAAATTACACACAACAGGTCACAAATTTTCGAAAACCTAGTTATTTTCTCTCAATAGTGGCCGCCCCCCTTCTCCCTTTGCTCGGTAAAATCCAGCCTGTGAATTTTGAATTACAGTCTGGTTTAACGGATCAAATTCGTTAATTCTCTTCGCAGAAACTTCTGATAGATTTTCTAGTGCAATCTATCAGAGGGATTAATTATCCGTTCGTGGACCTGATTGAAGAACAGTTCGTCCATCAGTTCCAGGGATATACAACAAGAGCAGAGCAATCTGTTGGTGTCCATAATCTCGCTTCGAGATTGGAGGTAAAAATTTATAATTGTTATTTAATTTTTACACACACAATTTAATCGTTAAGTTTTGATACCCATTATGGAATCGTTCCATATAAAATTTTTAAACTTCCGCTGCACCGGGTATCAATTCTGATTGATCTGATCGCCGAGTTATCCAACAGTGGTATCAGAGCCAGGTTGCTCAAATCAAACGATTAAATTAATCGATTGTACAAAAATTTTTAAGCCTCGGTTTTTGAAACAAAATAAATATTTTAAAAATTAAAAATTTTTTTTTCGGGCTAAACCTGGGCAGCGATTAGATCGCTGCCCGGGGGGGCAGCCGGGCTGCCCGGCCCGTGCTCTTTGGGGCGCGGGCAGCCCGGGAGTGTCCCGGGCGGCCCGCGAAAAAAAATTAATTTTTTAATTTTAAAATTAAATTTTAATATGTTAAAATTCTATTTTTGGTCCGATCGAAAATTGTTTTTGATTGGTCCACGAGGCGTCGGATCGAATTGTTCGAGTCCGAAAATTTTAAAATTGATTTTTGGATAAATTTGAATTTTTGGAAAATTTTAATATTTTATCCGTTAAATTGAATTTTGAAATTAATTATTTTTGGTACAATTGATAAAAAGATATGATCTTATGGATATATTGAGTAAAATATGATTTTATGTATAAAATTGGATTTTATAGATAAAATATGATTTTATTTGATAAAAAGATAAAATATGATTTTGTATGTAAAATAAGATTTTATATATGAAATATGATTTTATCCTTTTAAATTTAAATTGCCATTGCATGTTATCCAATAAATTAATTTTGAATTAAATGTTATTGGATAAGGATGATCGATTGCCATGATCAATTTTGTAGGTGTATGTTAGGAATTTACATTTGTTTTTATTGTTGTTGGATTTATTAATGGGCCTGGTTTATGGCCCAATATGAATTGTCATATGTAATAAAAGTGGGCTTGGTTTATGGCCCGTTCCCACCCCTTAAAAATGTATCCCCTACTTGTCATTGTTATTTATTGTAAATACATTAGATTTAGTGGGAGATGAAGATTTGAAGATGGAGGTGGGCCCAGCAGACAATAAAGACAAAAGAAATGTAAATTGGAAGCAAAATGTAATAGGATTGCATTGCATACTGCATATTACCTAGGATTGGACTAAGACTCGTGATTGGCAACCACAGGTCGATTAGAAATGGAATCGATCATCCTATATAATATGTGATATTATTGTTGTATGCATGTTTTAGACAAAATTGTGTGAATCCGGCAAGCATACAAAATTTTAAAAATGATGAGACAAATTTTCAAAATTAAAATCCCTCATTTTAAATATGATTTAAAATTGATATCAAGATAAATAAAGGAAATTTAAATTTGTTTAAATGTTCCTACCTTCCATCAACGATCAATGTATGAGATGCTACCCGCGGATACGGTCCGGCTCATATTATTGGGGGGGCCCGTTCGTCGGAAAGCTGTACATTGGATCGACACATGTTGTAAGTTGGATGGAACTCCCATGGGATCGGCTCATATTATTGGGGGATCCACATGGCGACCGTCCATCACAACTTAATATTGATGGGTCATCTTGACATGTCACAATAAACGGCGTCATATTATTGGGCTCTTATTGGACATGAGGTAAAAACATGGAGGTTGCTTTGGAAGCAATTGGGCTCTACCTTTTGAAAATTATGGTTGGCTGATATTATTCGGGACTATGATTTGTCAATTGGACTCCATGTTCTCACTAAGGAAAAAGTTTCCCATTTTCACTAGAGGGTAGTGAAATCGTTAAAATAGTGGGAGTGAAATTTATAAAATAATTTCGCCTATTTTATGTCTTAGTAAATTACTTAAACAATCACTGATATTTGTCTGTTTCTTTTCAGTATTTCATAAAGATGAATTCGCGTAATCCACTTTTCCCGATCCTCGAACAAAATAAATTGACTGGCGCAAACTATACGGAATGGTTTCGTAAGTTGAAGATTGTCTTGACTTCGGAGAAGATGCTCTACGTGTTAGAAAAATCTCCTCCGAAGGAAGCACCAGCTGACATAAGTCCGGAAGAGTTAGCCAAACTTGATACATGGTGGGACCATGATATCAAGGCCAAATGCTATATGCAAGCCTCGATGTCTGATGAACTCCAGAGGCGATTTGAGGATACCGTGAATGCTGCTGACATTCACGTACAACTCAAGGAACTTTTTGGGGCTCAATCGAGGGCTGAAAGGTTCGCTACTGTAAAGGAGCTAATTACGTGTCGCATGCGTGAAGGGACTTCGGTCCGTGATCATGGGGTACGAGTGATTTGGCTCATACAGAAGTTGGTAATCCTTGATTTGGTGTTGGAGCATGAACTCAACGTGGACTTACTACTTCTATCTCTTCCTTCTTCATTTGACGGATTTGTGGTGAATTTCAATATGAACAAGATAGAGGCCTCCCTTGAAGAGATGGTCAATATGCTTGTGACATATGAATCCACATTAAAGAAGGATAAACCGGCTTTCTTGGTGGGCTCCTCTTCTTATGCTAAGAAGGGGCCAAGTACAAAGGGTAAGAAACGTTCTGCCCAACCCAAGAAAATCGAACCCGAGAAGAAGTACAAGACAAAGGCTTCAAACATGAAAAAATCCAAGGATGTTTGCCATTACTGCAAGAAGCCAGGTAATTGGAAGCGTAACTGCAAGGAATATCTAGAGCAGTTGCGAACTGCGAAGGGTATGTTCTATATTGAAATAAATGTTTCACTTAATACTACTTCTTGGATATTGGATACCGGATGTGGATCTCACATTTGCAATGATTTGCAGGTGATGACAAGAAGTCGCAGGCTTAGAATGGGTGAGACCCAGCTGAGGCTCGGAAATGGTTCCAGAGTTGAAGCTAAAGCCGTGGGAGATATTTATTTAATTTTGCAGAACGGTTTTAAGTTAATTTTGAGAGATGTTTTATTTGTTCCGGATTTGATTAAAAACATTATTTCTGTTTCTATGCTTGATAGAGATGGTTATTCTTGCAATTTTGTGAATGGGATTTGCAATATTTACAAGAATGAATGTTTGATTGGAAATGGACAACTTGAAAATGATCTATATAACTTAAAACTAAAAGACGTTCCAATAAATTATGTTGATAAACCGGCAACAACAAACAAAAGGAAAATCGATAGCCAAAACCCGGCAAACCTTTGGCATGCTAGGCTAGGTCATATTTCCTCAAGGAGGATGAACAAGCTAGTGGGAGAGGGCATGTTTGATATGTCTGATATTAACTCTCTACCTACTTGTGAATCCTGCCTGAAAGGAAAAATGACTAAATCTCCTTTTAAGGGGAAACCTGAGCGTAGTCAAAATCTGTTGGATTTGATCCATACAGATGTTTGTGGTCCATTTAGAGTTGGTACTCAATATGGCCACACCTACTTCATTACCTTTACTGATGATTATTCTAGGTATGGGTATTTATATTTAATGAAATATAAGTCTGAAGCATTTGAAAAGTTCAAAGAATTCAAGGCTGAAGTAGAAAACAAGCTAGGTAAAAGTATTAAAGCACTTCGATCGGATCGAGGTGGAGAATACTTAAGTAGCGAGTTTTTGGACTATCTAAAAGAGAATGGGATTCTCTTTCAGTGGACTCCTCCTATGAAACCACAGCTGAATGGTGTATCGGAGCGTCGTAATCGAACTTTGTTGGACATGGTTCGATCCATGATGAGCTTCACTGAGCTTCCACCTTTGTTTTGGGGCTATGCGCTTGAAACAGAGGTATTGTTGTTGAACAACGTCCACACTAAGGCAGTGGACAAAACACCATACGAGTTATGGAATGGCAAAGCTCCTAAGTATTCGTACTTGAGGATTTGGGGATGTCCTGCTTACGTGAAGCAGACAGTGGGAGATAAGTTGGATAGTCGATCCACCTTATGTTATTTTGTAGGGTATCCGAAGAATTCAATCGGATATTATTTCTATTATCCTGCTGAAACAAAGGTGTTTGTTTCAAGGAATGCCACCTTCTTGGAGAAGGAGTTCTTATTGGATAAGAAAGGCGAGATGATGGAACTCGAAGAAATTCGAGAAGAACCCGAAATACAAAATAACGATCCTACACCTCAGGAACCATTGATAGACACGCCTGTACCTAGAAGATCCGAAAGGACTTCCAGACCTCCTATTCGATATGGTCTTCTTCTTGAAGGGGATCAAGATGAACCCGATGTTGGATGTGATCCAAGAAAATTCAAGGAAGCAATTTCTGATGCGGATTCAAATTTATGGCTTGAAGCTATGCAGTCGGAAATAGATTCGATGCATACAAACCAAGTTTGGTCTTTAGTAGATCCTCCCGATGGAATTGTTCCAATAGGGTGTAAATGGATCTACAAGAGAAAGCTTGGGCCTGATGGTAAGGTATTGACCTACAAGGCGCGATTGGTGGCAAAAGGTTATACTCAAAGACAAGGAGTTGACTATGATGAAACCTTTTCACCAGTTGCAATGTTCAAGTCCATAAGAATCCTTATTGCCATAGCTGCTTGGTATGACTATGAGATATGACAAATGGATGTGAAGACTACTTTTCTTAATGGAGACATTAAGGAAGAAATCTATATGAAGCAGCCTGAGGGGTACACATCCATGGGAAGCGAGCATAAGGTATGCAAGCTTCAGAGATCAATTTATGGTCTAAAACAAGCATCAAGAAGTTGGAACCAGAAATTTGATGAAACAATAAAGGATTTTGGTTTCATCAAGAACCCGGAGAAACCATGCGTGTACAAGAAAGTAGTTAAGGATGCTGTGACATTCTTAGTACTTTATGTTGATGACATCCTACTCATTGGGAATGATGTAGGGATGTTGCAGTCAACAAAGATATGGTTATCAGGTAGATTCTCGATGAAGGATTTGGGTGAGGCATCCTATATTCTAGGGATACAGATCTATAGAGATAGATCTAAGAGAATGATAGGACTCACTCAATCAACCTACATCGACACCATATTGAAACGATTTTCAATGGATGGGTCCAAGAGAGGACATCTACCCATGTGTCATGAAGTTTCTCTATCTAAGTCTATGTGTCCCAAGACTGATGAAGAGATAGAGAAAATGACACATGTACCATATGCGTCAGCCATAGGTAGTATCATGTATGGGATGATATCTACCAGACCGGATATAGCATTTGCTCTGAGCGTCACGAGCAGATATCAAGCTAATCCCGGTCAAATGCATTGGAAAGCCGTGAAGGACATTCTTAAGTACTTACGAAGGACTAAGAATATGTTCATGGTATATGGAGGAAGAGAACTAAAATTGGAAGGCTATACCGACTCTAGCTTCCAAAGTGACGTGGATGACTCGAAGTCAACCTCTGGATTTGTGTTCATGCTCAATGGCGGTGCTGTCTCTTGGAAGAGTTCCAAGCAGGACACCACAGCGGATTCCACCACTGAGGCAGAATACATTGCAGCATCAGCTGCTGCTAAAGAGGCCGTTTGGATGAGGAATTTCGTCTAAGAGTTGGGCGTCATTCCTGAAGTTGTTGGTCCAGTCCCGGTGTACTGTGACAACACGGGTGCCATTGCTCAGGCAAAGGAACCAAGGTCTCATCAAAGATCCAAACACGTACTGAGGAAATACCACATCATCCGGGAGATTGTGGAAAGAGGAGACATCACTGTCGAAAGAGTGGCCTCTGCAGACAATATCGCTGATCCACTTACTAAGCCCTTGCCAGGACCATTATTTGACAAACATCGCGAAGCAATGGGTCTACGTAGTATGACTAGTTGGCTTTAGGACAAGTGAGAGATTGAAAGAGTAGGTGCCCGGTGAGCCAACTTGTGGCTAAGGGCTTTGATGACTCTTTGTATAAACAATCTTTTGTTTAATATAATTTACACTTTTATTAATGGCAATGACTTTGTCTTTCTTCATATTGTTATATTGTGATATACTATTGTTGTTTTGATAAAGACCTTGAATATACTATAGTGTATGTAAGATGTGGTAGAACATGGAGATGTCTATCATGAAACACATCTTATAGTCACTGTATATTCTAAACTGTTCCTAGTCGATTGAGCCGTCCGATAATAAGGATAAGGATCGCTCGAGTTTGAGACTAGCATTTGCGTTGCAGAGTACCACGTTTCATTGGTAAGGAACATAGAGATGTTCGAAGCATGCAAATGGATATTCATATGATGAATGATCGAACTACCCTATCCGGACTTTCCAAGTGGTTATCACTTATCGAGTGGATAAAGTCCGCGGTTTTGGTTGTACACCATTAGTCCTTACTACTTGAAACATCATTGAGACTCTATATGCTAGTACTGTGCTTTGACTCGTTTACTGACTCTATTGGGGTCATCAGGTGTCGGGATTGGGTACAGTTATAACACATATAAGAGTCGATGCTTTGTTGTCAAGGATTCACCACATACTTGCGAGTGTGGATATCCTATGCGATTTGAGGAGATATTAGTGTGACGAATCTCTGGCCAGAGTACATGATGTGTTTTAAGAAATGGTTTCTTAGTAACACATGCGATGTCACTATTTGATCTTCAAGATGTATTGCATAGTTATCGAATCTCGAACGACTCTCGATATACCAATGGTTGTTGATTCGATCGGGATATATGGATGAAGGGACCGTACTGTACGCTAACCAAAATCTATTGGTTCTTGCAGGAACTATCAGTGATACCTAGGGAATCATGGGGCGATGTTGCTAGGCGCTCTTACCATGATTCGATGGGCAAGTCGGAAATTGTTGTTCCGAGTCACAAGGAGTTGTGAGCCCACGGCTAGCTGTATCCCTGAACCATTGAGGGTCACACAGAGTAATGGATTTTTAATCCCCGTTGAGATAGTTAAATTTAAAGAGTTAAATTTAATGAACAAAGAAGTTGGACTTCTTAATTATGAGTAGAGGAGTAAGATTTCCTAAAATGACATAGGGATGGGCATTTTTGGAAATCACTGAATTCGGATTCAGAAAAATTTATCTTGACTTTAAAAGGTGCAGAAATGGTTTCTGTGCACATTGGTGAAATCGGTTTATCAATCGGAGTCATGATGAATTTTATATTAATTTCTGAACATCCGGGCTTTGCTTGTCGGGCTTGAACTTATGACTAATGGGCCCTAAGCTGTTAGTGGCCTACATTATAAATAAGTTATTGTAGTACAGAAATTACATACAACAGGTCACAAATTTTCGAAAACCTAGTTATTTTCTCTCAATAGTGGCCGCCCCCCTTCCCCCTCTGCTCGGTAAAATCTGTAAGAGTGGGTGTCCAGTGAGCCAACTGTGTGGCTATGGGCTTTGATGACTCTTTGTATAAACAATCTTTTGTTTAATATTATTTACACTTTTATGGCAATGACTTTATATTACTTCATATTGTTATATTGTGATATACTATTGTTGTTTTGATAAAGACCTTGAATATACTATAGTGTATGTAAGATGTGGTAGAACATGGAGATGTCTATCATGAAATACATCTTATAGTCACTGTATATTCTAAAAACCGTTCCTAGTCGATTGAGCCGTCCGATAATAAGGATAAGGATCGCTCGAGTTTGAGACTAGCATTTGCGATGCGGAGTACCACGTTTCATTGGTAGGGAACATGGAGATGTTCGAAGCATGCAAATGGATATTCATAGGATGAATAATCGAACTACCCTATCCGGACTTTCCAAGTGGTTATCACTTATCGAGTGGATAAAGTCCGCGGTTTTGGTTGTACACCATTAGTCCTTACGACTTGAAACATCATGGAGACTCTATATGCTAGTGCTGTGCTTTGACTCGTTTACCGACTCTATGGGGGTCATCAGGTGTCGAGATTGGGTACAGTTACGACACATATAGGAGTCAATGCATTGTTGTCAAGGATTCACCACATACTTGCGAGTGTGGATATCCTATGCGATCTGAGGAGATATTAGTGTGACAAATCTCTGGCCAGAGTACTTGATGTGATTTAAGAAATGGTTTCTTAGTAGCACATGCGATGTCACTAATTTGATCTTCAAGATGCATTGCATAGTTATCGAATCTTGAGCGACTCTCGATATACCAATGGTTGTTGATTCGATCGGGATATATGGATGAAGGGACCGTACTGTACGCTAACCAAAATCTACTGGTTCTTGTAGGCACTATCAGTGATACCTAGGGAATCATGGGGCGATGTTGCTAGGCGCTTTACCATGATTCGTTGGGCAAGTCGGAAAGTGTTGTTCCGAGTCACAAGGAGTTGTGAGCCCACGGCTAGCTGTATCCCTGAACCATTGAGGGTCACACAGTGTAATGGAGTTTTAATCCCCGTTGAGATAGTTAAATTTAAAGAGTTAAATTTAATGAACTAAGGAGTTGGACTTCTTAAATAAGAGTAAGGGAATAGGATTTCCTAAAATGACATAGGGATGGACATTTTTGGAAACCACTGAATTCGGATTCAGGAAAATTTATTTTGACTTTAAAATGTGCAGAAATGGTTTCTGTGCACATTGGTGAAATTGGTTCATCAATCGGAGTCACGATGAATTTTATATTAATTTCTGAACGTGCGGGCTTTGCTTGTCGGGCCCTAGCTTATGACTAATGGGCCCTAATGTGTTAGTGGCCTGCATTATAAATAAGTTATTGCAGTACAGAAATTACATACAACAGGTCATTATTTTTGAGACAGGATTTTCGAAACCCTAGCCTCCTCTCAAAAGAAATCGGCCGAACCCTCCCCTCTGTCCGAGAAATTCCGGTCTGTGATTTTTAATTGCAGTCAGGAATAACGAATCAGATTCGTTTAATCTCTTCGCAGAAAAACTTCTGATAGATTTTCTAGTGCAATCTGTCAGAGGGATTTAAACCCCATTCGTGGACCTGATTGAAGGAGTTCATCAGTTCCTGGGAGATACAAGAAGCGCAGAGAAATCTGTGTGGTGTCCATTAATCTCGCTTCGAGATTGAAGGTAAAATTTAATTAATTGTTATTTGAATTTTACACACACAATAATTTAATCGTTGAATGGTTGATACCCACACCATGGAATTGTTCCATGATAAAATTTTTAAACTTCCGCTGCACCGGGTATCAATCGTGATTGATCTGACCGCCAGTTTTCCAACAGTGGTATCAGAGCCAGGTTGCTCAGATCAAACGATTGAATTAATCAATTGTACAAAATTTTTGAGTCTCGGTTTTTGAAACAAAATAAATATTTTTAAATAAATTTTTTTTTTTTCCGGGGCAAAACCCGGGCAGCGATTGGATCGCTGCCCGGAGGGGGCGGCGATGGTCGCTGCCCCCGGGGGAGGCGCACGGCGCCGCCCAGGGCGGCGACCGTCGCCGCCCAAAGGGGGCGCACGGCGCCGCCCAGGGCAGCGCTGTGCGCTGCCCAGCGCAGCGCTGGGCGCTGCGCAGGGCAGCGCTCGGCGCTGCCCAGGGCGGCGCACAGCGCCGCCCAAGGGCAGCCGGGCTGCCCCCGGGGCCCGCGCCCCGGTGCGGGCCGGCCCGGGAGTGTCCCGGGCGGCCCGCGGGAAAAATTATATTTTTATTAAAAATTAATTTTAATATGTTAAAATTTTATTTTTGGTCCGGTCAAAAATTGTTTTTGATTGGTTCACGAGATTTCGGATCGAATTGTTCGAGTCCGTAAATTTTAAAATTGATTTTGGATAAATTTGAATTTTTGGAAAATTTTAATGTTTTATCCGTAAATTGAATTTTGAAATCAATTATTTTGGTACAATTGATGATAAGATATGATCTTATGATATATTGAGTAAAATATGATTTTATTTGTAAAATTGGATTTTATAGATAAAATATGATTTTATTTGATATAGAGATAAAATATGATTTTATATGTGAAATGAGATTTTATATATAAAATATGATTTTATCTTGTTTAAATTTGAATTGCCACTGCATGTTATACAATAAATTAATTTTGAATTAAATGTTATTGGATAAGGATGATCGATTGCCATGACCAATTTTGTAGGTGTATGTTAGGAATTTACATTTTGTTTTTATTGTTGTTGGTTTTATTAATGGGCCTGGTTTATGGCCCGATATGAATGTCATATGTAATAAAAGTGGGCTTGGTTTAGCCCGTTCCCACCCCTAAAAATGTATCCCCTACTTGTCATTGTTATTTATTGTAAATACATTAGATTAAGTGGGAGATCAAGATTTGAAGACGGTGGGCCCAGCAGACAATAAAGACTGAAGAAATGTAAATTGGAAGCACATGTAATAGGATTGCATTGCATACTGCATATCACCTAGGATTGGACTAAGACCCGTGATTGGCAACCACGGGTCAATTAGAAATGGAATCGATCATCCTATATAATATTTGATATTATGATTGTATGCATGTTTAGACATAATTGCGTGAATCCGGCAAGCATGCAATAAAATGAATATGATGAGACAAATATTTTTATAATTAAAAATCCCTCATTTTAAATATGATTTAAAATTTATATCAAGATAAATAAAGGAAATTTAAATTTGTTTAAATGTTCCCACCTTCCATCAACGGTCAATGTATGTGATGCTACCCGCGGATACGGTCCGGCTCATATTATTGGGGGGGCCCGTCCGTCGGAAAGCTGTACATTGGATCGACAAATGTTGTAAGTTGGGTGGAACTCCCATGGGATCGGCTCATATTATTGGGGATCCACATGGCGACCGTCCATCACAACTTAATATTGATGGGTCATCTTGACATGTCACTTTAAACGGCGTCATATTATTGGGCCCTTATTGGACATGAGATAAACACATGGGGGTTGCTTTGGAAGCAATTGGGCTCTACCTTTTGAGAATTATGGTTGACTGATATTATTCGGGACCATAAGTTTGTCAATTGGACTCCATGTTCTCACTAAGGAAAAAGTTTCCCGTTTTCACTAGAGGGTGGTGAAATCGTTAAAATAGTGGGAGTGAGATTCATAAAATTAAATTCGCCTATTTTATGTCTTAGTAAATTGTTAAACAATCATTGATATATGTCTGTTTTTCTTTTCAGTATTTCATACAATGAATTCGTGAAATCCATTATTCTCGATCCTCGAACAAAACAAGTTGACTGGCGCCAACTATACGGAATGGTTCCGGAAGTTGAAGATTGTCTTAACTTCGGAGAAAATGCTCTACGTGTTAGAGAAAGCACCTCCGAAGGAAGCACCAGCTGACATAAGTCCGGAGGAATTGGCCAAACTTGATGCATGGTGTGACCATGACATCAAGACCAAATGCTATATGCAAGCCTCGATGTCTGATGAACTCCAGAGGCGATTTGAGGACACGGTGAATGCTGCTGACATTCACACGCAACTCAAGGAACTTTTTGGGGCTCAGTCGAGGGCTGAAAGGTTCGCTACTGTTAAGGAGTTGATGACGTGCCGCATGCGTGAAGGGACTTCGGTCCGTGATCATGGGGTACGAGTGATTTGGCTCATACAGAAGTTGGCGACCCTAGATTTGGTGTTGGAGCATGAACTCAATGTGGATTTATTGCTTCTGTCTCTTCCTTCTTCATTTGATGGATTTGTGATAAATTTTAATATGAACAAGATAGAGGCCACCCTAGAAGAGATGGTCAATATGCTCGTTACATATGAATCCACACTTAAGAAGGATAAGCCAGCTTTCTTGGTGGGCTCCTCATCTTTTGCTAAGAAGGGGCCAAGTATGAAGGGCAAGAAACGTTCTACCCCACCCAAGAAAGTTGAGCCCGAGAAGAAGCAAAAGACAAAGGCTTCAAACAATGGAAAATCCAAGGATGTTTGCCATTACTGCAAAAAGCCGGGTCATTGGAAGCGCAACTGCAAGGAATATCTTGAGCAGTTGGGAACTGCAAAGGGTATGTTCTATATTGAAATAAACATGTCACTTAATACAACTTCTTGGGTATTGGATACCGGATGTGGATCTCACATTTGCAATGATTTGCAGGTGATGACAAGAAGTCGCAGGCTTAGAATGGGTGAGACCCAGCTGAGGCTCGGGAATGGTTCCAGAGTTGAAGCTACGGCCATTGGAGATGTTTGTTTGACTTTGCAGAACGGTTTTAAATTATTGTTAAGAGATGTTTTATTTGTGCCAGATTTAATTAAAAACATTATTTCTATTTCTATGCTTGATAGAGATGGTTATTCTTGCAATTTTGTGAATGGGATTTGCAATATTTACAAGAATGAATGTTTAATTGGAAATGGACAACTTGAAAACGATCTATACAACTTAAAACTAAAAGACGTTCCAGTGAATTATGTTGATAAACCGGCGACAACAAACAAAAGGAAAATCGATAGTCAAAACCCGGCAAACCTTTGGCATGCTAGGCTAGGTCATATTTCCTCAAGGAGGATGAACAAGCTAGTGGGAGAGGGCATGTTTGATATGTCTGATATCAACTCTCTACCTACTTGTGAATCCTGCCTAAAAGGAAAAATGACTGAATCTCCTTTTAAGGGGAAACCTGAGCGTAGTCAGAATCTGTTGGATTTGATCCATACAGATGTTTGTGGTCCATTTAGAGTAGGGACTCAACATGGCCACACCTACTTCATTACCTTTACTGATGATTATTCAAGGTATGGGTATTTATATTTAATGAAATATAAGTCTGAAGCATTTGAAAAGTTCAAAGAATTCAAGGCTGAAGTAGAAAACAAGCTAGGTAAAAGTATTAAAGCACTTCGATCGGATCGAGGTGGAGAATACTTGAGTACCGAGTTTTTGGACTATCTGAAAGAGAATGGGATTCTCTCTCAGTGGACTCCTCCTATGACACCACAGCTTAATGGTGTATCGGAGCGTCGTAATCGAACTTTGTTGGACATGGTTCGATCTATGATGAGCTTCACTGAGCTTCCACCTTCGTGTTGGGGCTATGCGCTTGAAACGGAGGTATTGTTGTTGAACAACGTCCACACTAAAGCAGTGGACAAAACACCATACGAGTTATGGAATGGCAAAGCTCCTAAGTATTCGTACTTGAGGATTTGGGGATGTCCTGCTTACGTGAAGCGGACAGTGGGAGATAAGTTGGATAGTCGATCCAGCTTATGTTATTTTGTAGGGTATCCGAAGAATTCAATCGGATATTATTTCTATTATCCTGCTGAAACAAAGGTGTTTGTTTCTAGGAATGCCACCTTCTTGGAGAAGGAGTTCTTATTGGATAAGAAAGGCGAGATGATGGAACTCGAAGAAGTTCGAGAAGAACCCGAAATACAAAATAACGATCCTACACCTCAGGAACCATTGCTGGACACGCCTGCACCTAGAAGATCCGAAAGGACTTCTAGACCTCCAGTTCGATATGGTCTTCTTCTTGAAGGGGATCAAGATGAACCCGACATTGGATGTGATCCAAGAAACTTCAAGGAAGCAATTTCTGATGCGGATTCGAATTTATGGCTTGAAGCTATGCAGTCAGAATTGGATTCGATGCATACAAACCAAGTTTGGTCTTTAGTAGATCCTCCCGATGGAATTGTTCCGATAGGGTGTAAATGGATCTACAAAAGAAAGCTTGGGCCTGATGGTAAGGTATTGAACTACAAGGCGCGATTGGTGGCTAAAGGTTATACTCAAAGGCAAGGAGTTGACTATGACGAAACCTTTTCACCAGTTGCAATGTTCAAGTCCATAAGAATCCTTATTGCCATAGCTGCATGGTATGACTATGAGATATGGCAAATGGATGTGAAGACTGCTTTTCTTAATGGAGACATTAAGGAAGAAATCTATATGAAGCAGCCTGAGGGGTACACATCCATGGGAAGCGAGCATAAGGTATGCAAGCTTCAGAGATCAATTTATGGTCTAAAACAAGCATCAAGAAGTTGGAACCAGAAATTTGATGAAACAATTAAAGATTTTGGTTTCATCAAGAACCCGGAGGAACCTTGCGTGTACAAGAAAGTAGTTAAGGATGCGGTGACATTCTTAGTACTTTATGTTGATGACATCCTACTCATTGGGAATGATGTAGGGATGTTGCAGTCAACAAAGATATGGTTATCAGGTAGATTTTCGATGAAGGATTTGGGAGAGGCATCCTACATTCTTGGGATACAGATCTATAGAGATAGGTCTAAGAGAATGATAGGACTCACTCAATCAACCTACATCGATACCATATTGAAACGGTTTTCAATGGATGGGTCCAAAAGAGGACATCTACCCATGTGTCATGGAGTTTCTCTATCCAAGTCTATGTGTCCCAAGACTGATGAAGAGATAGAGAATATGACACATGTACCATATGCGTCAGCTATAGGTAGTATCATGTATGGGATGATATCTACCAGACCGGATGTAGCATTTGCTCTGAGTGTCACGAGCAGATATCAGTCTAATCCTGGTCAAATGCATTGGAAAGCCGTGAAGGACATTCTTAAGTACTTGCGAAGGACTAAGAATATGTTCATGGTTTATGGAGGACGAGAACTCAAATTGGAAGGCTATACCGACTCTAGCTTCCAAAGTGATGTGGATGACT
The DNA here is from genome assembly GCF_033568475.1 of Henckelia pumila. Lineage (NCBI taxonomy): Eukaryota > Viridiplantae > Streptophyta > Magnoliopsida > Lamiales > Gesneriaceae > Henckelia > Henckelia pumila. The sequence continues at coordinate 202,459,015 of NC_133122.1, forward strand.
CGAAGTCAACCTCTGGATTTGTGTTCATGCTCAATGGCGGTGCTGTCTCTTGGAAGAGTTCCAAGCAGGACACCACAGCGGATTCCACCACTGAGGCTGAATACATTGCAGCATCAGCTGCTGCTAAAGAGGCCGTTTGGATGAGGAAGTTCGTCCAAGAGTTGGGCGTCATTCCTGAATTTGTTGGTCCAGTCCCGGTGTACTGTGACAACACGGGTGCCGTTGCTCAAGCAAAGGAACCAAGGTCTCATCAAAGATCCAAACACGTACTGAGGAAATACCACATAATCCGGGAGATTATGGAAAGAGGAGACATCATTGTCGAACGAGTGGCCTCTGCAGACAATATCGCTGATCCGCTTACTAAGCCCTTGCCAGGACCATTGTTTGACAAACATCGCGAAGCAATGGGTCTACGTAGTATGACTAGTTGGCTATAGGGCAAGTGGGAGATTGTAAGAGTGGGTGCCCAGTGAGCCAACTGTGTGGCTATGGGCTTTGATGACTCTTTGTATAAACAATCTTTTTTTTAATATTATTTACACTTTTATGGCAATGACTTTATATTACTTCATATTGTTATATTGTGATATACTATTGTTGTTTTGATAAAGACCTTGAATATACTATAGTGTATGTAAGATGTGGTAGAACATGGAGATGTCTATCATGAAATACATCTTATAGTCACTGTATATTCTAAAAACCGTTCCTAGTCGATTGAGCCGTCCGATAATAAGGATAAGGATCGCTCGAGTTTGAGACTAGCATTTGCGATGCGGAGTACCACGTTTCATTGGTAGGGAACATGGAGATGTTCGAAGCATGCAAATGGATATTCATAGGATGAATAATCGAACTACCCTATCCGGACTTTCCAAGTGGTTATCACTTATCGAGTGGATAAAGTCCGCGGTTTTGGTTGTACACCATTAGTCCTTACGACTTGAAACATCATGGAGACTCTATATGCTAGTGCTGTGCTTTGACTCGTTTACCGACTCTATGGGGGTCATCAGGTGTCGAGATTGGGTACAGTTACGACACATATAGGAGTCAATGCATTGTTGTCAAGGATTCACCACATACTTGCGAGTGTGGATATCCTATGCGATCTGAGGAGATATTAGTGTGACAAATCTCTGGCCAGAGTACTTGATGTGATTTAAGAAATGGTTTCTTAGTAGCACATGCGATGTCACTAATTTGATCTTCTAGATGCATTGCATAGTTATCGAATCTTGAGCGACTCTCGATATACCAATGGTTGTTGATTCGATCGGGATATATGGATGAAGGGACCGTACTGTACGCTAACCAAAATCTACTGGTTCTTGTAGGCACTATCAGTGATACCTAGGGAATCATGGGGCGATGTTGCTAGGCGCTTTACCATGATTCGTTGGGCAAGTCGGAAAGTGTTGTTCCGAGTCACAAGGAGTTGTGAGCCCACGGCTAGCTGTATCCCTGAACCATTGAGGGTCACACAGTGTAATGGAGTTTTAATCCCCGTTGAGATAGTTAAATTTAAAGAGTTAAATTTAATGAACTAAGGAGTTGGACTTCTTAAATAAGAGTAAGGGAATAGGATTTCCTAAAATGACATAGGGATGGACATTTTTGGAAACCACTGAATTCGGATTCAGGAAAATTTATTTTGACTTTAAAATGTGCAGAAATGGTTTCTGTGCACATTGGTGAAATTGGTTCATCAATCGGAGTCACGATGAATTTTATATTAATTTCTGAACGTGCGGGCTTTGCTTGTCGGGCCCTAGCTTATGACTAATGGGCCCTAATGTGTTAGTGGCCTGCATTATAAATAAGTTATTGCAGTACAGAAATTACATACAACAGGTCATTATTTTTGAGACAGGATTTTCGAAACCCTAGCCTCCTCTCAAAAGAAATCGGCCGAACCCTCCCCCTCTGTCCGAGAAATTCCGGTCTGTGATTTTTAATTGCAGTCAGGAATAACGAATCAGATTCGTTTAATCTCTTCGCAGAAAAACTTCTGATAGATTTTCTAGTGCAATCTGTCAGAGGGATTTAAACCCCATTCGTGGACCTGATTGAAGGAGTTCATCAGTTCCTGGGAGATACAAGAAGCGCAGAGAAATCTGTGTGGTGTCCATTAATCTCGCTTCGAGATTGAAGGTAAAATTTAATTAATTGTTATTTGAATTTTACACACACAATAATTTAATCGTTGAATGGTTGATACCCACACCATGGAATTGTTCCATGATAAAATTTTTAAACTTCCGCTGCACCGGGTATCAATCGTGATTGATCTGACCGCCAGTTTTCCAACAGTGGTATCAGAGCCAGGTTGCTCAGATCAAACGATTGAATTAATCAATTGTACAAAATTTTTGAGTCTCGGTTTTTGAAACAAAATAAATATTTTTAAATAAATTTTTTTTTTTTTCCGGGGCAAAACCCGGGCAGTGATTGGATCGCTGCCCGGAGGGGGCGGCGATGGTCGCTGCCCCCGGGGGAGGCGCACGGCGCCGCCCAGGGCGGCGACCGTCGCCGCCCAAAGTGGGCGCACGGCGCCGCCCAGGGCAGCGCTGTGCGCTGCCCAGCGCAGCGCTGGGCGCTGCGCAGGGCAGCGCTCGGCGCTGCCCAGGGCGGCGCACAGCGCCGCCCAAGGGCAGCCGGGCTGCCCCCGGCCCGCGCCCCGGGTGCGGGCCGGCCCGGGAGTGTCCCGGGCGGCCCGCGGGAAAAATTATATTTTTATTAAAAATTAATTTTAATATGTTAAAATTTTATTTTTGGTCCGGTCAAAAATTGTTTTTGATTGGTTCACGAGATTTCGGATCGAATTGTTCGAGTCCGTAAATTTTAAAATTGATTTTGGATAAATTTGAATTTTTGGAAAATTTTAATGTTTTATCCGTAAATTGAATTTTGAAATCAATTATTTTGGTACAATTGATGATAAGATATGATCTTATGATATATTGAGTAAAATATGATTTTATTTGTAAAATTGGATTTTATAGATAAAATATGATTTTATTTGATATAGAGATAAAATATGATTTTATATGTGAAATGAGATTTTATATATAAAATATGATTTTATCTTGTTTAAATTTGAATTGCCACTGCATGTTATACAATAAATTAATTTTGAATTAAATGTTATTGGATAAGGATGATCGATTGCCATGACCAATTTTGTAGGTGTATGTTAGGAATTTACATTTTGTTTTTATTGTTGTTGGTTTTATTAATGGGCCTGGTTTATGGCCCGATATGAATGTCATATGTAATAAAAGTGGGCTTGGTTTATAGCCCGTTCCCACCCCTAAAAATGTATCCCCTACTTGTCATTGTTATTTATTGTAAATACATTAGATTTAGTGGGAGATCAAGATTTGAAGACGGTGGGCCCAGCAGACAATAAAGACTGAAGAAATGTAAATTGGAAGCACATGTAATAGGATTGCATTGCATACTGCATATCACCTAGGATTGGACTAAGACCCGTGATTGGCAACCACGGGTCAATTAGAAATGGAATCGATCATCCTATATAATATTTGATATTATGATTGTATGCATGTTTAGACATAATTGCGTGAATCCGGCAAGCATGCAATAAAATGAATATGATGAGACAAATATTTTTATAATTAAAAATCCCTCATTTTAAATATGATTTAAAATTTATATCAAGATAAATAAAGGAAATTTAAATTTGTTTAAATGTTCCCACCTTCCATCAACGGTCAATGTATGTGATGCTACCCGCGGATACGGTCCGGCTCATATTATTGGGGGGGCCCGTCCGTCGGAAAGCTGTACATTGGATCGACAAATGTTGTAAGTTGGGTGGAACTCCCATGGGATCGGCTCATATTATTGGGGGATCCACATGGCGACCGTCCATCACAACTTAATATTGATGGGTCATCTTGACATGTCACTTTAAACGGCGTCATATTATTGGGCCCTTATTGGACATGAGGTAAACACATGGGGGTTGCTTTGGAAGCAATTGGGCTCTACCTTTTGAGAATTATGGTTGACTGATATTATTCGGGACCATAAGTTTGTCAATTGGACTCCATGTTCTCACTAAGGAAAAAGTTTCCCGTTTTCACTAGAGGGTGGTGAAATCGTTAAAATAGTGGGAGTGAGATTCATAAAATTAAATTCGCCTATTTTATGTCTTAGTAAATTGTTAAACAATCATTGATATATGTCTATTTTTCTTTTCAGTATTTCATACAATGAATTCGTGAAATCCATTATTCTCGATCCTCGAACAAAACAAGTTGACTGGCGCCAACTATACGGAATGGTTCCGGAAGTTGAAGATTGTCTTAACTTCGGAGAAAATGCTCTACGTGTTAGAGAAAGCACCTCCGAAGGAAGCACCAGCTGACATAAGTCCGGAGGAATTGGCCAAACTTGATGCATGGTGTGACCATGACATCAAGACCAAATGCTATATGCAAGCCTCGATGTCTGATGAACTCCAGAGGCGATTTGAGGACACGGTGAATGCTGCTGACATTCACACGCAACTCAAGGAACTTTTTGGGGCTCAGTCGAGGGCTGAAAGGTTCGCTACTGTTAAGGAGTTGATGACGTGCCGCATGCGTGAAGGGACTTCGGTCCGTGATCATGGGGTACGAGTGATTTGGCTCATACAGAAGTTGGCGACCCTAGATTTGGTGTTGGAGCATGAACTCAATGTGGATTTATTGCTTCTGTCTCTTCCTTCTTCATTTGATGGATTTGTGATAAATTTTAATATGAACAAGATAGAGGCCACCCTAGAAGAGATGGTCAATATGCTCGTTACATATGAATCCACACTTAAGAAGGATAAGCCAGCTTTCTTGGTGGGCTCCTCATCTTCTGCTAAGAAGGGGCCAAGTATGAAGGGCAAGAAACGTTCTACCCCACCCAAGAAAGTTGAGCCCGAGAAGAAGCAAAAGACAAAGGCTTCAAACAATGGAAAATCCAAGGATGTTTGCCATTACTGCAAAAAGCCGGGTCATTGGAAGCGCAACTGCAAGGAATATCTTGAGCAGTTGGGAACTGCAAAGGGTATGTTCTATATTGAAATAAACATGTCACTTAATACAACTTCTTGGGTATTGGATACCGGATGTGGATCTCACATTTGCAATGATTTGCAGGTGATGACAAGAAGTCGCAGGCTTAGAATGGGTGAGACCCAGCTGAGGCTCGGGAATGGTTCCAGAGTTGAAGCTACGGCCATTGGAGATGTTTGTTTGACTTTGCAGAACGGTTTTAAATTATTGTTAAGAGATGTTTTATTTGTGCCAGATTTAATTAAAAACATTATTTCTATTTCTATGCTTGATAGAGATGGTTATTCTTGCAATTTTGTGAATGGGATTTGCAATATTTACAAGAATGAATGTTTAATTGAAAATGGACAACTTGAAAACGATCTATACAACTTAAAACTAAAAGACGTTCCAGTGAATTATGTTAATAAACCGGCGACAACAAACAAAAGGAAAATCGATAGTCAAAACCCGGCAAACCTTTGGCATGCTAGGCTAGGTCATATTTCCTCAAGGAGGATGAACAAGCTAGTGGGAGAGGGCATGTTTGATATGTCTGATATCAACTCTCTACCTACTTGTGAATCCTGCCTAAAAGGAAAAATGACTGAATCTCCTTTTAAGGGGAAACCTGAGCGTAGTCAGAATCTGTTGGATTTGATCCATACAGATGTTTGTGGTCCATTTAGAGTAGGGACTCAACATGGCCACACCTACTTCATTACCTTTACTGATGATTATTCAAGGTATGGGTATTTATATTTAATGAAATATAAGTCTGAAGCATTTGAAAAGTTCAAAGAATTCAAGGCTGAAGTAGAAAACAAGCTAGGTAAAAGTATTAAAGCACTTCGATCGGATCGAGGTGGAGAATACTTGAGTACCGAGTTTTTGGACTATCTGAAAGAGAATGGGATTCTCTCTCAGTGGACTCCTCCTATGACACCACAGCTTAATGGTGTATCGGAGCGTCGTAATCGAACTTTGTTGGACATGGTTCGATCTATGATGAGCTTCACTGAGCTTCCACCTTCGTTTTGGGGCTATGCGCTTGAAACGGAGGTATTGTTGTTGAACAACGTCCACACTAAAGCAGTGGACAAAACACCATACGAGTTATGGTATGGCAAAGCTCCTAAGTATTCGTACTTGAGGATTTGGGGATGTCCTGCTTACGTGAAGCGGACAGTGGGAGATAAGTTGGATAGTCGATCCAGCTTATGTTATTTTGTAGGGTATCCGAAGAATTCAATCGGATATTATTTCTATTATCCTGCTGAAACAAAGGTGTTTGTTTCTAGGAATGCCACCTTCTTGGAGAAGGAGTTCTTATTGGATAAGAAAGGCGAGATGATGGAACTCGAAGAAGTTCGAGAAGAACCCGAAATACAAAATAACGATCCTACACCTCAGGAACCATTGCTGGACACGCCTGCACCTAGAAGATCCGAAAGGACTTCTAGACCTCCAGTTCGATATGGTCTTCTTCTTGAAGGGGATCAAGATGAACCCGACATTGGATGTGATCCAAGAAACTTCAAGGAAGCAATTTCTGATGCGGATTCGAATTTATGGCTTGAAGCTATGCAGTCAGAATTGGATTCGATGCATACAAACCAAGTTTGGTCTTTAGTAGATCCTCCCGATGGAATTGTTCCGATAGGGTGTAAATGGATCTACAAAAGAAAGCTTGGGCCTGATGGTAAGGTATTGAACTACAAGGCGCGATTGGTGGCTAAAGGTTATACTCAAAGGCAAGGAGTTGACTATGACGAAACCTTTTCACCAGTTGCAATGTTCAAGTCCATAAGAATCCTTATTGCCATAGCTGCATGGTATGACTATGAGATATGGCAAATGGATGTGAAGACTGCTTTTCTTAATGGAGACATTAAGGAAGAAATCTATATGAAGCAGCCTGAGGGGTACACATCCATGGGAAGCGAGCATAAGGTATGCAAGCTTCAGAGATCAATTTATGGTCTAAAACAAGCATCAAGAAGTTGGAACCAGAAATTTGATGAAACAATTAAAGATTTTGGTTTCATCAAGAACCCGGAGGAACCTTGCGTGTACAAGAAAGTAGTTAAGGATGCGGTGACATTCTTAGTACTTTATGTTGATGACATCCTACTCATTGGGAATGATGTAGGGATGTTGCAGTCAACAAAGATATGGTTATCAGGTAGATTTTCGATGAAGGATTTGGGAGAGGCATCCTACATTCTTGGGATACAGATCTATAGAGATAGGTCTAAGAGAATGATAGGACTCACTCAATCAACCTACATCGATACCATATTGAAACGGTTTTCAATGGATGGGTCCAAAAGAGGACATCTACCCATGTGTCATGGAGTTTCTCTATCCAAGTCTATGTGTCCCAAGACTGATGAAGAGATAGAGAATATGACACATGTACCATATGCGTCAGCTATAGGTAGTATCATGTATGGGATGATATCTACCAGACCGGATGTAGCATTTGCTCTGAGTGTCACGAGCAGATATCAGTCTAATCCTGGTCAAATGCATTGGAAAGCCGTGAAGGACATTCTTAAGTACTTGCGAAGGACTAAGAATATGTTCATGGTTTATGGAGGACGAGAACTCAAATTGGAAGGCTATACCGACTCTAGCTTCCAAAGTGATGTGGATGACTCGAAGTCAACCTCTGGATTTGTGTTCATGCTCAATGGCGGTGCTGTCTCTTGGAAGAGTTCCAAGCAGGACACCACAGCGGATTCCACCACTGAGGCTGAATACATTGCAGCATCAGCTGCTGCTAAAGAGGCCGTTTGGATGAGGAAGTTCGTCCAAGAGTTGGGCGTCATTCCTGAATTTGTTGGTCCAGTCCCGGTGTACTGTGACAACACGGGTGCCGTTGCTCAAGCAAAGGAACCAAGGTCTCATCAAAGATCCAAACACGTACTGAGGAAATACCACATAATCCGGGAGATTATGGAAAGAGGAGACATCATTGTCGAACGAGTGGCCTCTGCAGACAATATCGCTGATCCGCTTACTAAGCCCTTGCCAGGACCATTGTTTGACAAACATCGCGAAGCAATGGGTCTACGTAGTATGACTAGTTGGCTATAGGGCAAGTGGGAGATTGTAAGAGTGGGTGCCCAGTGAGCCAACTGTGTGGCTATGGGCTTTGATGACTCTTTGTATAAACAATCTTTTTTTTAATATTATTTACACTTTTATGGCAATGACTTTATATTACTTCATATTGTTATATTGTGATATACTATTGTTGTTTTGATAAAGACCTTGAATATACTATAGTGTATGTAAGATGTGGTAGAACATGGAGATGTCTATCATGAAATACATCTTATAGTCACTGTATATTCTAAAAACCGTTCCTAGTCGATTGAGCCGTCCGATAATAAGGATAAGGATCGCTCGAGTTTGAGACTAGCATTTGCGATGCGGAGTACCACGTTTCATTGGTAGGGAACATGGAGATGTTCGAAGCATGCAAATGGATATTCATAGGATGAATAATCGAACTACCCTATCCGGACTTTCCAAGTGGTTATCACTTATCGAGTGGATAAAGTCCGCGGTTTTGGTTGTACACCATTAGTCCTTACGACTTGAAACATCATGGAGACTCTATATGCTAGTGCTGTGCTTTGACTCGTTTACCGACTCTATGGGGGTCATCAGGTGTCGAGATTGGGTACAGTTACGACACATATAGGAGTCAATGCATTGTTGTCAAGGATTCACCACATACTTGCGAGTGTGGATATCCTATGCGATCTGAGGAGATATTAGTGTGACAAATCTCTGGCCAGAGTACTTGATGTGATTTAAGAAATGGTTTCTTAGTAGCACATGCGATGTCACTAATTTGATCTTCAAGATGCATTGCATAGTTATCGAATCTTGAGCGACTCTCGATATACCAATGGTTGTTGATTCGATCGGGATATATGGATGAAGGGACCGTACTGTACGCTAACCAAAATCTACTGGTTCTTGTAGGCACTATCAGTGATACCTAGGGAATCATGGGGCGATGTTGCTAGGCGCTTTACCATGATTCGTTGGGCAAGTCGGAAAGTGTTGTTCCGAGTCACAAGGAGTTGTGAGCCCACGGCTAGCTGTATCCCTGAACCATTGAGGGTCACACAGTGTAATGGAGTTTTAATCCCCGTTGAGATAGTTAAACTTAAAGAGTTAAATTTAATGAACTAAGGAGTTGGACTTCTTAAATAAGAGTAAGGGAATAGGATTTCCTAAAATGACATAGGGATGGACATTTTTGGAAACCACTGAATTCGGATTCAGGAAAATTTATTTTGACTTTAAAATGTGCAGAAATGGTTTCTGTGCACATTGGTGAAATTGGTTCATCAATCGGAGTCACGATGAATTTTATATTAATTTCTGAACGTGCGGGCTTTGCTTGTCGGGCCCTAGCTTATGACTAATGGGCCCTAATGTGTTAGTGGCCTGCATTATAAATAAGTTATTGCAGTACAGAAATTACATACAACAGGTCATTATTTTTGAGACAGGATTTTCGAAACCCTAGCCTCCTCTCAAAAGAAATCGGCCGAACCCTCCCCCTCTGTCCGAGAAATTCCGGTCTGTGATTTTTAATTGCAGTCAGGAATAACGAATCAGATTCGTTTAATCTCTTCGCAGAAAAACTTCTGATAGATTTTCTAGTGCAATCTGTCAGAGGGATTTAAACCCCATTCGTGGACCTGATTGAAGGAGTTCATCAGTTCCTGGGAGATACAAGAAGCGCAGAGAAATCTGTGTGGTGTCCATTAATCTCGCTTCGAGATTGAAGGTAAAATTTAATTAATTGTTATTTGAATTTTACACACACAATAATTTAATCGTTGAATGGTTGATACCCACACCATGGAATTGTTCCATGATAAAATTTTTAAACTTCCGCTGCACCGGGTATCAATCGTGATTGATCTGACCGCCAGTTTTCCAACAAAATCCAGCCTGTGAATTTTGAATTACAATCTGGTTTAACGGATCAAATTCGTTAATTATCTTCGTAGAAACTTCTGATAGATTTTCTAGTGCAATCTATCAGAGGGATTAATTATCCGTTCGTGGACCTGATTGAAGAACAGTTCGTCCATCAGTTCCAGGGATATACAACAAGAGCAGAGCAATCTGTTGGTGTCCATAATCTCGCTTCGAGATTGGAGGTAAAAATTTATAATTGTTATTTAATTTTTACACACACAATTTAATCGTTAAGTTTTGATACCCATTATGGAATCGTTCCATATAAAATTTTTAAACTTCCGCTGCACCGGGTATCAATTCTGATTGATCTGATCGCCGAGTTATCCAACATATTGAAGAAAACATTGTGCACACTTTGGAAACCATTTCAGAAACTTGTTCGGAATTTGTACCGAAGGACAAGTTCGGAAGCTCCGATCATTATTTACAATTGTTTAAAGCTTCGGAAGCAAGTTCAGAACAAGCGAAGACCGGTTCGGAAGCTCTGATCTATTTTTAGAATTTTTTTATTCTTCGAAAGAAGTTCGGAAGCTATGAAGATGCATGATCGGAAGCTCCGTTCTCAGATCGGAAGTTCCGATATTCAATGGCGAATACAGGATCTTGTCCAGAGACTTTTGCCCGGCAATGAATTTATTGCCGCCGATTGGAAGCTCCGATCTATAGTTCGGAAGTTCTGATCTCCACTCGGCACCGGAAACTTAAATTTGAAATTGATGACGATCGGAAGCTCCGAAGCTTGGATAAAAAATTCCGATCTTGCCCTTTTTATCACTATAAATAGAGCACTTTTGATGCCATTTGGAGATACAACTCATCCAACAATTCTCTCATCCATTCAAGCATCTTTTTAGCGATCCTTTAATATTTCTAAGCATATTTCGATTCCATCAAATATATTTGTGTAATAGAGTTGTGTAGTGTTTGAAAATAAAAGTTGTATTTACTCGAGTGCGAAGCCGAGTTTATCGAGTTGTTGTGGCTATCCTTGGAGCCCTTAAGGCCAAGTGTATTGAGTTGTTGTGTGGCTATCCTTGGAGCCCTCAAGGCCAGGAGACGCGGTGATTGTGTTATTATTGCATCAGCTTACTTGGATCCATCAAAGCCAAGACGAAGTACTAGTGATACCTTGGTTAATCGAATTTAACCAAGAAGGGGAGACATTGACGATTTATCGTTGAACTTTCGTAAACATATCCTCTCTTATTTACTACTTTATTTACTTTTCGTTATTTAATTTATTTACTTACTGCATTTATATTTGATTGTCCCTAAGTCTTCCGCCTGCGTTTTTGCAAAATCATTTTAAATTGTTAAAGTTGCCTATAGAACTTAATTCCCCCCTTTTAGGTTTCAACAAGTGGTATCACAGCCCACTTTTGTTTTAAATTTTTCAAAAGGCTCTATGGCTAATCTAGCAAGTGATTATGCTCAAGGACAATCAACCAATCGTCCTCTTCTTTTTAACTGCATAAATTACAGGTATTGGAAAAATAGAATGTCTCTATATATCCAATCCGTAGATTATGATTTTAGGAAAGTGACAGTGAAAGGTTCCTATATCCATATGAAAATAGTGGATGGTAACGAAGTTCCGAAAGGAATGGACAATTTTTCAAAGAAGATATGCGATTAATTTCTCAAAATGCTAAAGCTATGAATATTTTGCATTGTTCTCTAGATATGAATGAGTACAACAGGATCTCTATGTGCCCTTCTGCAAAAGATATTTGGGAAAAATTGGAGATTTGCCACGAGGGAACAAATCAAGTGAAGGAGACAAAGATTGATCTTCTACAACTAAAATACGAAACCTTCGAGATGGATCAAAAAGAAGATATCGACACAATGTTTTGAAGGATCACTCAAATCATCACCGAACTTTCCCAACTCGGTGAACACTATCAAACCAAGCAAGTATAAAGAAGAGCACTTCGAGCACTACCCAAGGAGTGAGATGCAAAATGAATGGCGATTATCGAGTCAAACAAAGGCGACACCGCATCCTATGATCTCGACCAACTTCATGGGACCCTAAAAACCCATGAGCTAGAATTATCAACAAGAAAAGAGATAAAGAAGGAAGATGAAAAGGTCAAAGCAAAGGGGATAGCCTTATCAAGCCAAGTTGAAGAAGATGATGATGATGATGATATGAAGCTCTTTGCAAGGAAATTAAAAAAATTAATATGAGGGAATAAATTCAAAAAGGAGAAGAAGCCGGAGAAGTAAGTGACTTGCTAAAACTGCTAACAACAGGGACACTATGCAAATGATTTCCCTCTCAAGAAGAAAGTTGACAAAGAGAAAAAGAAGGCACTCATAGAAACGTGGAGAGACAGTGATGACAACGATGAGGAAGCCAACATATGTCTCATGACTAAGGATTATGACATCGTCTCTGACGACGATGATAAGGTACCTTCTTATGATGAGTTAATACATGTCTATAAACTTATGTTTGACATGGCTAAATCACTTAGAAAAGAAAATAGAAATTTTAAAATGAATTAGAATCTAAGGAGCATGAAAACCTAAGATTAAAGGATGACATAGCTCACCTAGAAAAATCATTTGACGAGTTCAATGTTAGTAGCAATAAATTAAAATAATCTACTAAGCATGCAACAATGTAGCTTTGATAAAGGTGGATTAGGATATGGTAGTAAATCTATTGACTTTTCTAGTCTGATAGCCAAGGCTAAAATGAGATCACCTCCTATCTGTACTTATTGCTGTAAAATTGGTCATATTAGATCTAAATGTAGATCACATAGACATCAATATAATAAAAAAAGTTATTTGAAATGGGTGCCTAAGATTTTTCAATAATTACGAGGTGACATTATGAAAACAAGATCTAAGGGAGTTCTTCACAGACGGGTTTAAATTGCCTGAACTTGCGACTGGTCTCCCTGATGAACGCTGCTCTGTTTAAAGAGATAGGTTTTTAAAGAGGTCTTAGCCCTACTTACCTTTCCTGGGAGCATTCTTAGAAATTGTCGATTATGTTACTAAGTAAATATTACTATCCTAACATTGATGGACCAAAAGAACTAAAGAGTACCAAAAACTAATCTTGCAGGGACAGGGAAGACGTATGCCCCCAAGAATTTTGTATCTCGATAGTGGATGATCCAGACACATGAAGGAAAACAAGACACTACTCCAATCAATCAAACCAAATGAAAAATGGACGGTTACCTTTGGAGAAAATAGCAAAGGATTCATTGAAGACATCAGATCTATAGGTATATCTAACTCTACTATGATTGATGATGTTCTTTTTGTGAAAGGACTTAAGCATAACCTACTAAGTATAAGTCAATTGTATGATTGAGGTTATGAATTCAAATTCACTTTTCAACACTGCACTGTATCACTCACTAATGAAAAATCCATAAATTTTAAAGGATATAAAAGTGAAAATGTATACAAGGTTTCTTTAAATATTTTATCTTTTTCAAATGTAAAAATCCTTGTATCCGTAAATGTTGGTGACAAAATTTTTTGGCATAGAATATTAGGTCATGTTGGTCCTAATATCATTGAAAAACTTTTTAAACTTGATCTGGTTGTTGTTATGCTAAAGCTGAATTTAAAATTAGATTATGTTTGTGATGCATGTCAGCTTGGCAAACACACAAAAAAATCTTTTAAAAGCAAAAATTTTGTATCCATTTATATGCCCCTTAAAATTCTCCACCTTGATCTATGTGGTCTCTCTAGGAACGCTAGTCTAGGAGGAAAATTTTATGCTTTTGTCATTGTAGATGATTTTTCACGATTCACTTGAACATTATTTTTAGCCAACAAAAATGAAAATTTTATGACTATTTCAAAGCTTTTGTCAAAAGAGTTGAGAATGAGAAAAATCTTTCTGTCAAATAGATCCGTAGTGACCACGGAACTGAATTTCAAAATGAAAATTTTAGACACTTTTGTGTAGACAAAGGCATTGGTCACAACTTTTCTTGTTCTATAACTCCTCAACAGAACGGTGTCGTTGAGAGGAAAAATAGACACTTGTAGAGATTGCGAGGACCATGATTTGTGAGCATTCTCTATCAAAATATTTTTGGGCTGAAGCAATGAGAACTACTTGTTACATCATCAACTGTGTATCAATAAGACCAATTCTCAAGAAAACTCCATACGAGTTATGGAGGGGAAGAAAGCCTAACATTTCATATTTTCAAGCATTCGGATCTAAGTGCTTCATTCACAACAATGGTAAGGACCATCTTGGTTTGATGCAAAGTCTGACAAAGGTATTTTTCTTGGATACTCTAATTCCAGTAAAGCTTATAGAGTTTTCAATAAAGGTACACTTTTAATTGAAGAATCCATGCATGTTGTATTTGATGAATCTTTATCTAGTTCTTCCTGCACTAACAATGATGATGTAGAATTACTCGAATAAGAGATGACCTCCTCAAGCTTGAATGATAACAATGATACGAATGAGGACACATCCTGTAGTACCTAAAATCCAATTTACTTATTCGCATATATTAAATTAAATAAGTGTTATGATTATTATTTTTAAGTTTAACTGATTTAAATTCTTTATGTGATTTATGTGTTAATAAAATATTTTAATATTTATTCAAATAATTTTATTGTACTAACTATTTAATTAATGTTTTTAATTGTTTAAATTTATTTTTAAAAATGATTTTTATTGGGAAACTAAATTATTTTAAATTTTTAAGATTTAAGCTTGCATATTTAAATGATTTTTTAACTGTTTATTTTATTCATTTAAATTATTTTAACTGTCTAGCTTAATTGTTTAAATCCTTTTTAATTGTCCAAATCATTTTAAAGGTTTTTATTTCCACTTGTGTATTTATTTAAATTGCTTTTAAACGTTATTCTAGTTTGTTTAAATTATTTTAATCGCCCTGCTTGTTATTTAAATATTTTACTCGTTGCCGTGACATTAGAATAATTTAAAGTGTTTAATTCTTGGATTTTGAGTATTTTCAAAATTGGAGCTGAACACTTGTACTCACGCCATATAAAATACTTTATATTATATTTCATGTATTATATTTCCTATCCACTTTGTAACGCCCCAAAATTTGATTATTTGAAATTATAGGAGATTAAAATTTAAAATTGGGGAATAAGAAATTGGAGGATTTAATTGATATTGGATAAGGGACCGAATTGCATAGTGGATAAGTTTGAGGACCAAAGTACAAAAATAAAATATATATATATATATATATATATATATATATATATATATATATATTATGGGTAGTAGTGAGTTGACTAGTCTATTCCCATTCCTTCCTCCTCCTTCTTCTCTCCTTCACGTGAGAAGCCATGGCCGCCTCCTCCAAGCTTTTGGTTCTCCAAATTCTACTCGATCCGTCCGATAGATTTTTATTCCGAAGGTAGATTTGCGATCCCGACGGCGAGGGCTTCATTTTAACGTAAGTATTTCTTCGATCAGGCATACTTCATTTTTCGGATGTGGTTGGAATCGAATGATTTTTTGGATATGTTTTTCTTGAGCTAGTGTATATCGTTGTTTTGAAGACGAAATGGAAAAAGAACGAAGTTTGGATTTATTATGAATTTTTGAAGGTTAATTCGAAAATGGGTGTTTTGAGATTTGATGGGTTTGAGTTTAATTGGAAGAATGATTGTGATTGTGAGTTGTTGGAATTGATATTTTGATGTTTGTATTTCCGGATATTCGAATTTATATCCGTTATGCCGCCGGTTCGAGTCTTGAATATCGTAGTGTTTGAATTGATCGATCCGGGTTTTGTTTGAATTGAGAAGTTGATAATGGGTCTATATTAATTTTCATTTCAGATTTGGTTGAAGATAGTCGGGCTTGAGTAATGATTCGAAGTTGATTCATTAGAAGTTGAAGAACGGTTAGCATCAAATTTTATTTCGAAGATTATTTTGACTTGAATGAATATTGATTGAGAGATTATTTGGTGTTGATTTCCAGATTTGGAGCACCAATAGAATCGAGAATAAGGTAAATGACGACATCGAATTGAAAGGGATGAATACTCGAGTTTTCGATTAATTCTCGAGTCCCTAAAATCACATACATGCATGTTTACTTGCTTTTGATTGATTACGTACTTGAATTGAATTATGCGAATGTATTTTGAATCTCCCATGCATTCATATTGAGCCGAGTTATTTGTTTCTATATTGGAGTGTCCTTGGATTTCGAGAATTTCCAAGAGCTAGAATGCTCCTTATTCTTTGTGATTTAGACGATTTGGGGTTTTTAAGCGAGTACTTGGGTTGTTGATGTCTCCCAGGTTCTACATACTCTTTATAGTTGCTTCAAAGTCTAGAGGTGCGAGATATACCACATTCACCTCAATCGGGAGAGTCGGTGATTTGTGGTGATATCTTGGCCTCGGGATCCCAACCGACGATTCGAAAACGAAATCCCTTTGAGTATTTGATTTAAACAATCTCGAACCCCAATGACATGCATTGCATTTTACTGCACTTTGAATCGAATTGTTATTATATTCATGTTGTTGAATTACTACGTGAATTGCATGTCTAGATGATTTCATTTCATATTTGAGAAATTAGTTGCTTTTTCCTGTTTGTCTCTTTTACTGGGAATATTATTCTCATCGGATTATTCGGCTGTCGTTTTGTTTGTATGTGTACATGACGGCAGGTTGGGCAGGATCAAGACAAAGGCAACATGCTAGGGGTTGAATTGATAGAAGTGAGGCCTTGATGTTTAGGGGTCGTTGTTGTACTCGAACTCTTCTGTATTCTGGGAGTTGTATATCTTAAACGAAGCATGTTTTGACTTTGATCGATCGAGAATTCTTGTTGGTCTTAGGTATTTGGTGAAAGCATGATTCTGGTATTGTTATTTGATATTGCATGTATCTCCACCCCGTTTTATTTATGAATTTAGATGCATGTCGAAAACGAGCTCGGAATTCCTTTTTATGGCCTGGACATTTCTGCCCAGGATGCCCGCGCGCAAGCGAAACTTGCACCTCGCGCGGGCGCGAGTCTTTCGCGTGGGTTCTGGTTTAGTAACCCGCGCGTGCGCGAGATGATTATCTCGCGCAAGCGCGGGGCTTTATTTTTTTTAAGAAAAATTCAGATTTCTTAAGAGGCTTACTTATTGTTTATCCGAGAATAGAGTTTTAGAATCGAGGCCTCACATTAAGTGGTATCAGAGATATAAGATCTTGGATTGAATTAGAGTGAGCGGGGTAGATCGAGTCCGCATGAATTGATATTTTTTTTCGCATGTGATTGAATTCTTTATTTGATTATTAGAATTCTATGCGAGCATGATTTTGGAGTTCTTGAAATAACTGAATTACATGAGTTGTGATTTAATTTTCGAAGAATGATTACTTGATTTAATTGAAAGCATGCTTTATTATTTATGAGTTAATTGAATTACATGATTATGTGATTTAAAATTATAAAGCATGAATTACTTGAGATATGAACTGTTATTGATTCCCGATTGAATTCGAGTTCTCTTGAGCTGAAATGAGTTAGTCGAACAGAGATTGATGGACACAGAGTTGTGAATTGAGCTTAGGAGATACTATGTGTCCTAATTATCATGAATATGAGATATGACCTCCGATGATTATGGAATAATAATTAACCAGCTCCGAATCTCGATTGAATATGAATAGTTACTGCGACTGATTTGATGATGATACCTTGACACCGATGGAAACCTTATTGATAAGATTTCAGTCCTTTAAACCGCCGACTCTGAAGATTACTGAGAATGCCGTGGAAGTGTGAATGCTAGTTAAAAGAGAGCTATCAAATGTTTGATTACTTGGATGACACCGATGACCGCCGAATTCGACTAGTGATGTATTAGATTTTAGGTATTGCTAAGACTCGGTGAATGTAGTAGAGGAAAGAATTAGAAATCGAGGTAATGTTATTTCTTGAAGCCTTTTAAATCTGGGTTTCTGTAGCAGATTCCGACCCAGCAATCGATCAGATATTGAAGTAGCAGCATAAGACATCATCTTCAACCGAAGTAAAAACAATTTTAGAAACCGGGGAACAATTCTCTTGGTCCCAGTGACTTGAAAACAAATCGACTCAGGAACTCTGGAACTTCAGAAGTGACTTGAAATAGTCGTGAATGTCGACACCTCAGTGAACTTCATCGTGGAATTCTTGGAAGCTAGAATGTCTGCCACCAAATGGGACATTTTACCCGTGTTTGTACATAGCACCTTACTGAATGATCTCAAAATAGTAGTTCCTTGCGAACGATAGTCATAAGGCAAGATTCTGTGATTCGATCATCTCAGCCATCACAACATAACCGATTGGAATTAATCAAAAATTGAATCAGCCTTCGGGGAAACTGGCCCTAGTCTATGCTTTTAATGAGGATCCTCAGACACAGGCTGTATCTATCGATGATTTGACAGGTAACAGTTCGATTTTGGTTTTCTACCCTTTGAATGATAGATATTGATGCACTATTGCCCATTAAGTTTCGATTATTGTTGTTATTATTCTGCGTTCTTAAGAGAAAGAATGGTTTTCTTCGAGGTTAGCCCGAAATTTTGAACTTGATTTGATGAAAAGTTGATTGAACTATGCAGTATTGTACCTAAGTTATACAAGTCTGATTATATTGCCTATATAGTTGCTTAACCGAGTATAGGGCAACCGAGGAATTGATTTCAAATAGTAGCCAGATTTGGATTCAAACTGATAGACGAAAGGAAATCTTTCGGTAAGAATTCTCGATTTAAAGTTTCCTTTGATATTTGTTCTGTCGATGACCGTTTGTGATAGAGAATTGCAGATGAATTATCGACACTGGCAATGGATGTTCTGAAAATTTAACTGAATTGATTGATATACCAGAGGTTGTAGAGTTCGCTGATGTTGTTCCGGATGAGATTCTTGGAATGCCTTTGATTCTTCAGATTGAAGTCAGCTCTAACCGTAGGACATATATCATCAATTGAGAAATTGAGAAGAAAAATGCCCAGAGACCGAATTCAGAATGAAGTATGACTGCTTTTAATTTTAAGATTTTATTTTTTGAACAAAAATCGTTCCTACAGAGTTTACGAATATTCGAACCGAATCCTCCAGAAGTAACAAGCTGAGTTCATGATTATTTCGACCGATGATTTTCTTATTCATTCAAAGAGTAATACTGTTTTTCAGGGTACTTAAGCATTATTTACAGATTTTGTGAACTGAGCAGTTATACGACATTCTACCAAAGTACGAATCTTAGCAGGATCAAGTTGTCCTGGCGATTATTTTATCTCTGAGATGAGATTTCTGCTGATCACCGAAAAATCGAAGCTGTTATGATTTGGTCCGAGATCAAGATCAATGAATGATATTTGAATATTTACGAGTCTATCAAGGTTTAATAGTAGATTTATCAAGGAATTCTTATCGTTTGTGAAGCCGATTTCTCAGTCAACCGAGTAAAGCGTCTTTTGTTCCGAACCGAATCTTATGAGATCAACATTATTTATCCCTTTTGTATTGATGATCTTCAGTACATTTCCTTTCTTATTGAGATTGGGATATACTTGTATTTAGAGGAAGCACGTGATAGCTTATTCATTAAAGTAACTGAAGACGCTCGAGACTCAATGTCTGATTTTGGATTTTGAGCTCGTGGCGATCTTATTGATTGAAAGATATGAAATCAATTTCTTATGAGGCAAGGACTCGAATCAGATATGAGGTGTGTCAGAATTGCTGTTTCCGAACAGAATCCGAATTAATTTAGAAAGATTTGGAATGACAGAATCTGATTTGATTTTTCAGAGCCCGATGAAGAAAGTCAGATCTTGGCACTGTTTGAGTCTCAGTCAGTGATGATGCCTTATTTGAGAATAATCATTGTTGTTTCTCCAGATATTTCTATTTAAGATAGCGAATCTTGAGATTGGAACGTTGCAGTCTATGCAGTATTTGTCCGATGACCGAAAGATGTTGAGGATTTGAAGAATCAGATTTAGTAGAACAAATAAGGAATGACGTTCGAAGTATATGTTTCGATGTTCTTAACTTTCAGCAGTCAAAAGTAGATAAAACGACCCGATGGGCTGTTGTACGATTTATTCTGATTCAAAATGAAATATGATAACCTATTGATCGAAGCTACTGATCAGTCTGAATTTGAGATTCGAGATGAGTATCGTTTGACCGAGTGATGCAAACTGCTACGGTAATTCCGTACAGAATGACTTTTATACATGATCAGATGATCGATATGTGGTCAAAAATGTTGCCCAATTTCACGAATTGCCGAAGATTGTTATCTCGAATAGAGATTATCAATTCACTTATTCTTTTGAACATAGATTTGAAGAGATTTTTGTTATTGAATGCATCCGAGTAAAACTATTACCCTCAGAACGACGAGTTTCCAGATCAGATGACTAAGATTTTACAGATTATGATGCGAGCCGTAGTGCTTGACTTAGCACTGTTGGCAGAATTCTTGATACTTGTGGAGAACTCATACAAAGTTAGCTATCAGACGAATATTTTGACAGCATGATTCGAAGAATTATATGAGCAGAAATGTATACCTCATTCGAACAGAAATGATTATCTGAGCCACCTGAGTTGGGACAAGATTTGATTTGGATTTTGAATGAGCAGGGGAGTTGTTCTGAAAAGACTGTAGATGAATGTTGTAAGTCAGACGAGAATAACGGCAACTCTTAGCAGATAGAAGAAGTAATAAAAATTCAGATACTGATCTCTGTACTTTGATTAAAGAGATCGAGTAATTTGGTAGAATTCTACTTTTAAAGATTTTTCAAATAGGAGAAAAGAGATAGCTCGCCTCTGAGATTGATTGATTCTTAAGAGATTCGGAATAGGATAAACAATATTTCCTACGAATTGTTTTTGTTCCATATTTTACTAGTATTCACGACGTGTGTTTCCGTCTTTTGCTACAGAATATCACCAAATCCTCTTTATATTCTTCGAACATACATGATTGAATATTATGAGACGTCGAGTTGCTCCGACCGATTTTGATTTTTGACCAAACTGAGAAGCCGCTCCAAAAAAAATGTTCCAGTTGTGACAAAGAGTTGAACCGATACGTATTTGGGAGATAGAGTCCGATTTGAGCTAGCGATTTCTAGACTTATTTTCGAGAGGTGAATTCTTATTGCAGTTTGGATATTATCTACCATCTTTTGAGATTGAACCGTGTTTGATTTCAAGGACGAAATCAATTCTTAGAGGGGGAGAATTGTAACGCCCCAAAATTTGATTATTTGAAATTATAGGAGATTAAAATTTAAAATTGGGGATTAAGAAATTGGAGGATTTAATTGATATTGGATAAGGGACCGAATTGCATAGTAGAGAAGTTTGAGGACCAAAGTACAAAAAGGAAATATATATATATATATATATATATATATATATATATTATGGGTAGTAGTGAGTTGACTAGTCTATTCCCATTCCTTCCTCCTCCTTCTTCTCTCCTTCACGTGAGAAGCCATGGCCGCCTCCTCCAAGCTTTTGGTTCTCCAACTTCTACTCGATCCATCCGATAGATTTTTATTCCGAAGGTAGATTTGCGATCCCGACGGCGAGGGATTCATTTTAACGTAAGGATTTCTTTGATCAGGCATACTTCATTTTTTGGATGTGGTTGGAATCTAATGATTTTTTGGATATGTTGTTCTTGAGCTAGTGTATATCGTTTTTTTGAAGACGGAATGGAAAAAGAACGAAGTTTGGATTTATTATGAATTTTTGAAGGTTAATTCGAAAATGGGTGTTTTGAGATTTGATGGGTTTGAGTTTAATTGGAAGAATGATTGTGATTGTGAGTTGTTGGAATTGATATTTTGATGTTTGTATTTCCGGATATTCGAATTTATAGCCGTTATGCCGCCGGTTCGAGTTTTGAATATCGTAGTGTTTGAATTGATCGATCCGGGTTTTGTTTGAATTGAGAATTTGATAATGGGTCTATATTAATATTCATTTCAGATTTGGTTGAAGATAGTCGGTCTTGAGTAATGATTCGAAGTTGATTCATTAGAAGTTGAAGAACGGTTTGTATCGAATTTTATTTCGAAGATTATTTTGACTTGAATGAATATTGATTGAGAGATTATTTGGTGTTGATTTTTAGATTTGGAGCACCAATAGAATCGAGAATAAGGTAAATGACGACATCAAATTGAAAGGGATTAATACTTGAGTTTTTGATTAACTCTCGAGTCCCTAAAATCACATACATGCATGTTTACTTGCTTTTGATTGATTACGTACTTGAATTGAATTATTCGAATGTATTTCGAATCTCCCATGCATTCATATTGAGCCGAGTTATTTGTTTCTATATTGGAGTGTCCTTGGATTTCGAGAATTTCCAAGAGCTAGAATGCTCCTTATTCTTTGTGATTTAGATGATTTGGAGACTTTAAGCGAGTACTTGGGTTGTTGATGTCTCCCAGGTTCTACATACTCCTTATAGTTGCTCCAAAGTCTAGAGGAGCAAGATATACCACATTCACCTTGATCGGGAGAGTCGGTGATTTGTGGTGATATATTGGCCTCGGGATCCCAACTGACGATTCGAAAACGAAATCCCTTTGAGTGTTTGATTTAAACAATCTCGAACCCCAATGACATGCATTGCATTTTACTGCACTTTGAATCGAATTGTTATTATATTCATGTTGTTGAATTACTACGTGAATTGCATGTCTAGACGATTTCATTTCATATTTGAGATATTAGTTGCTTTTGCCTGTTGGTCTCTTTTATTGGGAATATTATTCTCACCGGATTATCCGGCTATCATTTTGTTTGTATGTGTACATGACGACAGGTTGGGCAGGATCAAGACAGAGGCAACATGCTAGGGGTTGAATTGATAGAAGTGAGGCCTTGATGTTTAGGGGTCGTTGTTGTACTCGAACTCTTCTGTATTCTGGGAGTTGTATATCTTAAACGAAGCATGTTTTGACTTTGATCGATCAAGAATTCTTGTTGGTCTTATGTATTTGGTGAAAGCATGCATCTGGTATTGTTATTTGATATTTCATG
Organism: Henckelia pumila; assembly: GCF_033568475.1. Lineage (NCBI taxonomy): Eukaryota > Viridiplantae > Streptophyta > Magnoliopsida > Lamiales > Gesneriaceae > Henckelia > Henckelia pumila. The sequence goes on from NC_133122.1 coordinate 202,482,180, forward strand.
TATCTCCACCCCGTTTTATTTATGAATTTAGATGCATGTCGAAAGCGAGCTCGGAATTCCTTTTTATGGCCTGGACATTTCTGCCCAGGATGCCCGCGCGCGAGCGAGACCTTATCTCGCGCGTGCGCGAGAGTCTTTGAGGGGCCATGGAAGTTTTGCCCGCGCGGGCGCGAGTCTTCCGCGTGGGTTCTGGTTTAGTAACCCGCGCGCGTGCGAGATGATTATCTCGCGCGAGCACGAGGCTTTATTTATTTATTTTTTTAAAAAAATTCAGATTTCTTAAGAGGCTTACTCATTGTTTATCCGAGAATAGAGTTTTAGAATCGAGGCCTCACACACTTAAACTCTTGTGTAGACCCGGCCCATTAAAGGAACTCCTCAGCCCAATAATCCCTCGGCCTTGTAAGTTTTCCCCTCCTCCAAGCCTCATGGCGATACAGACTTCTCCCATTTCCACCCACCTCACTCACGATCGGCCCTACCATTTCCTTCGTTTCTCGGATTTGCGCCGCAACAGCTCCATAATTTCCGAAGAGCCCTTCTTCTAGGCGAGTTGTTCGCTACTGCAGCTCCACTCTGGAACTTGGATTCCAGCTCGTTCCAGCTGGTTCAATCGGCCGAGCTCCCCAATTTCCAAATTTTTGAGCGCGAGGCAAGGATATGACCCCTTCTTTTCTTATTCACCATATAGATTAGAGCATCTTTTGCTTGCATTTCTTGAAATTTTGAAAATGTATATACATAGATGTGCCCTGTTTTGTTCAAAAATTTCTGTGCAGATATTTGGACCATTCATGCTTGAGGTTTCGAGATTTTAATCTTTGATTGTGAGGAATGAATGATGTTTTGCATTTATAAGGTGTTGTCATGAAAATCTTGATGAGAATCCGAAAATTTCAGATTGTGGTGCCTATTTTCATTCGAAATTTTTTTTTTCAGAAATTTGTATAGCATGATGTTCAAACTTTACTCCAGATTATATATTGGCTTGGTGTTCGAAATTCCAGGTTGTTTCAAGTCATGATGTTCGAAATTTCAGGGGTTTCACGGCTGGTGTTTCGAGCAAATTCCAGATTTTTTTTTGTTTCTTAGCATTGTGTTCGAATTTTTCCAGTTTTACTTGGCATGTGGTTCGATTAATGGTTGTTTTCATTGTGTAAATTGGATGGTGAATTAGGGACCTACCATGGGTGATATGTAGTTCACATGGTAGGGTTAGGATTACTTGAAGTTGGCTTGAAGGTTGGGTTTGAGGGACGTTCGAATTGGAAAGGAAATGGGCTCGCTTTTGATGATTGATTGGGGACTGTTGTCAAGCTGTCTAGGGCATGAGAAGGGGATATTTTAGTGGTGGGAGTGAGTCTAAGATTTTGGTCATGGTCCTAGCTCATTGGTTGGGAGATGGGAGTCAAATAGCTAAGGTTTTGATTGAATATAAAACTAAGACATGTGCAGAATTTTAGCAATGACGTGCTTGCTGTCCGGAGACTGGTTTCAAAACAGGGGTCAAACTCGGATTTTGGTCAACGGATCGAGTTTGGAATTAGTCTAAGATGTTGGGAATATGTCGGTGCAAGCGGGAATTTATTTGGTTAAGTCTTGGTTTAGTTCTAGATTTTTAATTGCTAAGGTGCAGAAAGTTTTTTTTAAGCCAAAGGGCTGCCGCCCGGAAATGGGAATTTTATAAAATGATCACTTAGGAAATAAATTCCGAAGATGATTTCTTGGCTTAGTTCTAAGTGTCATGGAGTCGTGGTTTCAAGCGGAATCCTTTTTGATTAAGATTCGAGCAAGTTACAAATTTTACGAGCAAACCGCTCGAATTTGTCTTAAGCGCAAATTATGGGTTAAATTTCCATCCTTTGGTTTGTCTCCTAAATCACCATCCCGATCATCCATGTGTGATTCATATGCATGATTATTGATTAACATTTAAATGTACGTCATATTTACATATGCATGCTAAGTCCCATATTCAAGAAGGAAAGAAAATATTTTGAACGAAGTGAGATTATTGTGACTACATTTATTCATGTGTAATGTGTGGGGCTGGAGACGTTTAGCTTCCCTTACCAACTATTCATGTGTAATGTGTGGGGCTGGAGATGTTTAGCTTCCCTTACCAACTATTCATATGTAATGCATGGGGCTGGGAGATATCTTGGCTTCCCTTACTACCCATAGGGCAAGACGGGTTGGGAGATGTCCTGACTTCCTTGCGGCGTAGTGCACTGCAGCCATGGTCATGATCGAAATATCAGAGTCATAATTCAAGGATCTAAGTTCACCAAAAAGTTATATGTTTATGTTTCAGTACATTTATTCTTTTACGTTGATTATATTCGACTTAGCCATGCATACGTTATGACATGAACACATTATTGTCAGAAATCTTTCATTTAAAGTTAAGGGCATAATAGTACTTTTAGTATCAGCTATTTTAAATCTGTATGTGTTTGTATTTATGTAATACTCGTTATCCCCCCCCCCCCCATATTCTTGCTGAGTCTTTTAGACTCACTACACTTATTTGTTTTCAGGCAGGTTTACGTTATCGAGTGGACTGCGATGCGGGCACGGCACATCCCTCCGACCTATGCTAGTCTTCCGCATAGTCACTCGAATTTATATGTTATGAAACATTTATTTTGCTTATTTGTCAAATGTTTTTGTAATGTTTTCTTAGAATTGATTTGATCTTGTAAACATTAGATTTTTAAACTTTTGGATATTTGTTATGTCGAATCTCTATCTTGGGTTCTCGTTCTTTTCTCGGTTTAGTTTACTTGTGTCGTCGGTTGTTTATTTCTACCTTTTTATTTTGTTTGCTGTCTGAGACAGACGGGTTTATACTTAAACAAATAGGTCATTCCGAAATTTTAATAAAATTTTCTGAGAAATCCGCATTTTATTTAATTATTAATTAAATTAGAGTAAGGGGTCGTTTCAGTTGGTACTAGAGCATGGTTCTGGTTTGGGTTGTGCCTACTGCCGGTTGCAAGAAACTCGAGAAGTCTCGCCTTAAAGTTTTTAAGTTTTAATGAATTTTATATGGTAGTCGTAATTGATTTATTAATTTAAATGTTTTGATGTCACCTTCTTTTTTAAATATTTTCAAAACTAGATGTTTAATTTAATTAAGTGTGTAGTTTAGTGTTTATTTTTGTTTAAAACTTCTTTTATAATTTAAAGTGTATTATTTGACTGTTTATTTTTATAGCATGCAGTTTCAAGTTAAACGGAGTTGGTGTACTAATATTCCTTCCAGTTCTGGACAGTACGTGGATCTTGTTTGAGTTATTAGGTGGTGTTAATAATATTTGGTGAGATTGTAGGAATTTGTCGAAAATATTAAACTTGCGTATTAGGAGGTATTATTTAATCTGTCCTTGTTGTAATTTATTCTCTTAGGGATGGTGATAAGTGTATTTTATACACTTAATTTATATATGATTTTAATTGTTAAATATTTGTTTCGAGCAGATTTATGTGGGTGTTTTGTTGTTTTTGTGATTGTAGGAGATTATTGAATTTATTTAGAAAAGAGAAAAAAAATGAGATTTAAGAGAAAATGGAGAAAGAAATTAATAAAAGAAAAGAAAATAAAAAGGAAGAGAAAAGAAGAGAACAGTTGATGGGCTTTCTTGTTGGGCCTTGTTAGCGCATAAAGTAGCGCTAAAGAATAATAGAGGAAGAGCAAACGCGCTGTATCATGGAGAGTTTGGGAAAATATTCGACGAACTTGAAGCGCGCCCGCGCCTTCAATAGAGTGCCCGCTCCGTAGCTGCTATATCAGATTTTAATTATTTCGGGTAATTTCTTGGGCTTGATTTTTGGGCTTTTGTGATCGTATAAAAAGGAATTAAAGTCTGGGAGATTGAAGTTAGCCACCACAACATATTATACGTACATCAGAGAAGGATTTCTGGAGCTTGTGGAATATTTTCTGGAGGAATTTCTGGGCAGAAACTTGAAGAATGAAGACGGAGATCGATCGACCGGACACGGCGTCGACGACGGATTTGATTCTTATCTTTTATTTATTTATTTCAGAATTCATGTCTGGATTTTTGAACATGTTTTGTTTTATTCAGAATTTTATTATGAGCTAATTTTTTAGAGTCTAGAGGTGGATGGAACCTGGTGTAGACATTTTCATGAATTTTTGATTTTATTGAATTGAGTTTCTTCTAGATTAATTGTTTTTCTAGAATTGATTGTCTTTTCAATTATCTGATCAATAATTGATTTGTAATATTTATTTAAAATCTGGCACTCGGGAGAGGAGATTTTGAATAGGACAATTAGAAAATACACTGTTAATTATTTATATAACTCGAGAGAGTGTATAATTTTAACAGAGCTTTTAAGAAGAACATTGTTTTGTGATAGATCACCGCAAGTGGATTCTTAATAGGGATATTGGAAATGAATTGTAGTTGATAAAAATTATTTGTTGCTCAGGAGAGGGAAATAATAAACTTAAGTGTTCTTGGCTATTAATTGACTGGAGTTCATGAAAATAAATTAATTAGAATTGATTGTTGTTAAAATAGGTGAAATTTATACCTCTAGACCATTTTTCTCTGATTGATATTTTTCTGAAAGTTGTGTGCGTGCTATCAAAGACTCATTGATTATTTTATTTTTCTGCAAAATTCTGAGATTTTAATTTTCTAGATAAAGTTTAGACTATTTTAATTACAAGTACTAAATATTTTCATTTTACTCTTTGTGGGATCGATACTTGATTTTATCATTATATTAAAACTTGACACTCGTACGCTTGCGAGTATTTTCTCAACAAGTTTTTGGCGCCGTTGCCGGGGAGTAAATTTTGATTATTTTTTAGTCTTGTTACCAATTAGTCTAGATTTTAATTTAGAGTTTTTTTATTTTATTTTAATTTACTAATTAATTTCTTCTGATTTTTAATTGCAGTTTATGCGACGATCTCAAAGTGCGAATTCTTTACTGTTTGATCCAGAGATCGAGCGAATTGCAAGTGCTTTAAGAAGAGCGAGAAGAGAAGAATTAAGGAACATGGCTGAAGAAGAAATAAATCAAGCTCCCCTGGTTCCAATCAGAGATCACTTCAGGCCAGTAATCCAGGCTCACTACTCTGGAATAGCTCGTGGAACTATCAATGCTAATAATTTTGAGCTAAAACCTGCATTGATCAACATGGTTCAATAGAACCAATTTAATGGGAGCGCCACTGCTGATCCTCACCTACACCTACGCACTTTATTGGAGATAACCGATACGATAAAAATTCATGGTGTGTCTGAGGATATTATACGTTTACGCTTGTTTTCTTTTTCTCTCAGGGATCAAGCAAGGAGTTGGTTGCAGTCACTGCCGCTAGGGAGCATTACTATTTGGGAGGGGATGGCAGAAAATTTTTTTGCAAAATATTTTCCACCTGCCAAATCCATCCAACTGAAGATTGAGATCAGCACATTCCGGCAAATGGATTCTGAACAGCTCTACGAGGCGTGGGAAAGGTATAAAGAATTTTTAAGACGTTGTCCAAACCACAATTTTGCATATTGGGAGCAGATTGAGTGGTTTTACAATGGATGGAATGCGCCTACAAGGATGAATATGGATTTTGCGGCTGGAGTCACCATTTTTGCTAAGGACCATGTACATGCCTATGATATGCTGGAACAGATGACAATAAATAGTTTCCAATGGCCATCTGAGCGTATGGGAGTCAAGAAGCCAGCTGGAGTGTATGCAGTGGATCCTCTCACATCCATCACTGCTCAGTTATCTACATTGACTACACATGTAGCTTCTTTCAATAAGATTAATGTTGCAGATTCAACTGGAGTTGAAGGATCACATACCCCAGATCAAGTTAATTATATCAATCCTAATGGCTACCGAGGTTATGGAGCTTACAGAGGTAATCCTTTTCCCAATACTTATCACCCTAGTTTGCGGAATAATGAAAATTTTTCATATGCTAACAATACTAATAAGGGTGATGGTAAGTTGTCTTTGGAGGAGGTGGTTAGTACCTTTGTGCAGGAATCAGTTAAGAGAATGGCGAGAAATGAGTCTCGCCTTGATAGCTTGGATACACACATGGCCAACGTGGGTGCTGTACTTCAATCCATGGAGACTAGCATTGGGTAGTTGGCAAACGCACTGAAAGATAATAATCGCGGTCAATTCCCAAGCAATACTGAGGTGAATCCCATTAAACAGTGTAAGGCCATAGAGTTGAGTAGTGGAAAAGAAGTTGGAGTCCAGGAACATGTAGCTGATGTAGAGAAAGAGAAGGAAGTCGAAGAGAAAAAGCCTGAACTTGAAGAAAAACCAATGTACAAGCCTCCACTCCACTCCCCTACCCGCAGAGGTTCAAGAAGAAAATATTAGATGAGCAGTTATCCAAAATTTTGGAGATTTTCAAGAAAATTCACATTAACATTCCCTTTGCTGATGCTTGGGAGCAAATGCCGAATTATGCAAAGTTCATCAAAGAGGTGATGTCCAAGAAAAGGAAGCTGCTAGAGAACGAGGTGGTCAATCTAACAGAAGAGTGCAGTGCGGTGCTACAAAAGAAGATGCCACAAAAGCTTAAGGATCCAGGGAGTTTTAGTATTCCTTGTTCTATTGGTGGTTCTCATTTTACTACTGCACTTTGTGATTTAGGGGCCAGTATTAATTTAATGTCATTATCTATTTACAGGGCCTTCGAGTTGGGAGAGATGAAATCGACCATGATTTCATTGCAGTTGGCGGATAGGAGCATTACATACTCACTTGGAATTGTTGAAGATGTTCTAGTCAAAGTGGATAAATTCATATTCCCCGCGGATTTTGTGATCTTGGACATAGAAGCAGATCATGGTGCTCCACTAGTTTTTGGACGACCGTTTTTGGCTACTGCTGATGCCAAAATAGATGTCAAGAAGGGTGAATTATCAATGGGTGTGGAGTACGAACGAGTGATTTTTAAGCTATTCATGAAAGCACCTAATCCACCAATCGAAAAATTGTGCTTAATTGAGCCGGTTGTGAAGAAGGAAGCGCCAAGTTCATCAACAAAGAAGACCACGACAAAGAGAGCGAAATTTAAAAGGCGGTTCGTGGAATTTATTTGGAGCGTGAAAGAGAAAGGGAAGACTTAATTCCGGTGAAAGTCGGGCTGACGACTTTAAACCAAGCGCTACTTGGAAGGCAACCCAAGCATTTTATTTTATTTCATTTGCTTTTATTTTAAGTTTATTTAATTTTTGTTATTTGAATGTTTTTAAGTTTTTTTTATTATTTTATTTTCATTTTTTGAATCTTATTTTTTTTCTTAATTTTCAAAATTTTTCAGGCTCCAGAAACTCATATTCGAGCTGACGGCGCGCCCGCCCCATTAATCTGAGTGCCCGCGCGATACCCTGAAGAAATTGGTTTATTTGCGAACCAGAAGCGCGCCCGCGCCACTCATCTTGAGCGCCCGCTCACACGTTTCGCCTCACTTATGCGAGAACAACGCTCCACATGCGCTATCGCGCTCCCCATTAGCTATAATCCTTGAGCTAACGCGCCTACACCTTGCGCTAACAAGCTCATCAGCACTCCACCAAGCGCCATCGCACTTCTCCATTTCCCATCTGCGCTGTCTCCTACGCGATCGCGCAACGCCACCCACCTCTTTGCGCTAACAACCTCAACAGCAATTGCCATAGTGCTATCGTGCTACCAGCTCCTCATTAGCGCAGAAATAAGAGCAATCGCGCATCTTCTTGCGTCAAACCTTTTCAGGCGAGCAGCTTGATGTGCTATTGAGCAAGCAATCAGATATCCAATAGTGCAGCCTCCCATTAGCCAACAATCTTCATAGTAGCGCAGATCACGTTCTATCAGCACCATCTCCATGCGCAAACGTGCATCTCTATCCTTTAGCAGCACACGATCTTGTTCCACAAGCTCACCAACAACACTCCATCATTGAGTGAATCTTGTAGTCCTAATAGAGCTTGAATCACTCATTAACGTGCAAACAAAGTGTGCTTATCCATGCGCCATTGAGTTCCTAAGAACACACCACCATCAACCTTAATGGCTCCACTATGCGCGCTCTTTATTTTCCCCTATATGTTGTATCTTTCTTGCTTTGGGCTTTATTGTTGTGGTTTTATCGTGTGCTTGCATTATTTTCAGGTTCATTTGGAAGTTCATAGGGTTCTTCTCCATCTCTTCTATGTTGCGGCTGCGAATTATTTTGATGGCTATGATTTTGGTTACATCGAGTGCTGTTGCTCGGTGCAAAGGTACGCGCCCCTTATTTTTTTTTATTGTTTTTAATCATTAGGGACAATGATTTTAATAAGTTTTGGGGGGGGGGGGGGGTGAATCAGTGTCTGATATTGTTGTGTGGTTGATAGTTTTGAAAAAAAGTCGAGAAAGAAATGGGATGCATGGCTGCTGAAAACTTTTGTTGTGCTATCACTGAAATCTATGATTGTCTACCTATCTGACAAATATTTTTGAAAAATGGAACTAATTAGATAAACAATTTTCTATATACTCTGTGATTAATACTTGAATCTTATTTTTGAAAAATACAGACATAGATATGATTGAAGCATTGTTTGAAATTTGGGCCTAATTTTTATTGAATAGATTTATAATTAGTTGCCCATTTGAGCCTACACATATATGAGTACAATGAGGTAAAAAAAATCTGAATTTGTTGGAAAATCATCGTTTACTGCTGATGATTATTCTTTTCTGCACTGATTTATATTTGTATTATTTAATTGTGGATTGAGACTTGTGTAGAACTAGTTTGGACACTCTTCGAGGCAAAATACGGGCATAACTATGATTAGGAATGATTTAGGCAATTTTTCTGAAATCGTTTGAGTCTTTCAAGCTACCTACTAATATATTTTATCCCTAGTACCTTGTTTGAGCCTTATTGAAAATCGGATGGCATGCATGTTGATAAAACCCCCATTCGTCATCGTTTCAAGGTCCTACATTGACTACCTAAATAGCCTATACACTAATTCCTACCTTTAAGGGAGTAATTTGAATGCTAAAATATTTTATGCTCCTAGTTGATATTTGTGAAAAATGGAATGGTGTGGTGGATAAATTGAAAAGAAAAAGGTAGTCAGAAAAAAAAGAGTTGAAAAAAAATGTGGTTGAAAAAGTTGTGAAAAAATTGTTGGTATAAAAAGAGAAGAATGAAGAAAAAAATCAATGAAGAAAAAATAAGTGTGAAATTGTGAATGAAAATGAGTTGAAATTAGAGTTTATGCATTAAATTACTCATTATTTTGAATTCTTATTCCTTTATTTGTAGTCATGAGCCAGGCCTTACATTATAAGCTGATTAAGTCCTATTGACTGAGTCTCAGTTGCACAATATACTAGTGGAGAAGAGTTGCAAGAATTAGCATATGGACTGTTGATTGATGCTTTTAATGATTATGAATTTTTGATCGAAACATGCACACACTTTTATTCTTTGCGTTTACCTAATTGTGAGTGTTTTTGATTAATATCCTATATTTGATCCTATGCTACCTTGAAAAGTCCTCATGATCTATGAATGTGTGAATTGAACTTGGATAAGGGTGTTTTGAACGTGAGTTGCGGAGATTGTGAGTTTATGTGGTTATTTTGGTTATGATTAAAATTTTCAAGCGTTAGTAGGTTGGATGAGATTGGATTTGAATTTTTGAAATTATTGTTAGTGCCATTGTTCCATAATATTTTTTGACTAGTCTTTTTTATGATTTCAGTTTTTGGAAGTATTGTTTTTATTAGTTTTGCTCGAGACTAGCAAAAGTCTAAATTTGGGGGTATTTGATAAGTGTATTTTATACACTTAATTTATATATGATTTTAATTGTTAAATATTTTTTTCGAGCAAATTTATGTGGGTGTTTTTTTATTTTTGTGATTGAAGGAGATTATTGAATTTATTTGAAAAAGAGAAAAAAATGAGATTTAAGAGAAAATGGAGAAAGAAATTAAAAGAATAAAAGAAAAGAAAAGAAAAAGGAAGAGAAAAGAAGAGAACAGTTGATGGGTTTTCTTGTTGGGCCTTGTTAGCGCTTAAAGTAGCGCTAAAGAATAATAGAGGAAGAGCAAACACGCTGTATCATGGAGAGTTTGGGAAAATATTCGGCGAACTTGAAGCGCGCCTGCGCCTTCAATAGAGCGCCCGCTCCGTAGCTTCCATATCAGATTTTAATTATTTTGGGTAATTTCTTGGGCTTGATTTTTGGGCTTTTGTGATCGTATAAAAAGGAATTAAAGTCTGGGAGATTGAAGTTAACCGCCACAACATATTATACGTACATCAGAGAAGGATTTCTGGAGCTTGTGGAATATTTTCTAGAGGAATTTCTGGGCATAACTTGAAGAACAAAGACGGAGATCGATCGACTAGACACGGCGTCGACGACGGATTTGATTCTTATATTTTATTTATTTATTTCAGAATTCATGTCTGGATTTTTGAACATGTTTTGTTTTATTCAGAATATTATTATAAACTAATTTTTTATAGTCTAGAGGTGGATGAAACCTGGTGTAGATATTATCATGAATTTTTGAATTTATTGAATTGAGTTTTTTCTAGATTAATTGTTTTTCTAGAATTGATTGTTTTTTCAATTATCTGATCAATAATTGATTTGTAATATTTATTTGAAATATGGCACTCGGGAGAGGAGATTTTGAATAGGACCATTAGAAAATACACTGTTAATTATTTATATAACTCGGGAGAGTGTATAATTTTAATAGAGCTTTTAAAAAGAACATTATTTTGTGATAGATCACTGCAAGTAGATTCTTAATAGGGATATTGGAATTGAATTGTAGTTGATAAAAATTATTTGTTGCTCGGGAGAGGGAAATAATAAACTTAAGTGTTCTTGGCTATTAATTGACTGGAGTTCATGAAACTAAATTAATTAGGATTGATTGTTGTTGAAACCAGGTGAAATTTATACCTCTAGACCATTTTTCTCTGATTGATATTTTTCTGAAAGTTGTGTGCGTGCTATCAAAGACTCATTGATTATTTTATTTTTCTGCAAAATTCTAAGATTTTAATTTTTTAGATAAAGTTTAGACTATTTTAATTACAAGTACTAGATATTTTCATTTTACTCTCTGTGGGATCGATACTTGATTTTATCACTATATTAAACTTGACACTCGTACACTTGCGAGTATTTTTCACAACAGATGGAATTTAGTCGGATAAAACTAGGTGAATAGTTTGCTTAGAAATTGACTTATGTATGTTTTGTCAGTAAGTTTATGAATCGAACTCGTGCGAAGACTTGAACGTACTTTGTTCTATATTATTATGGATAGTTTGAGTTTTTTTTTGTTATTTGGGCAATATAATTTTGGGAAATAGTGAGTCGGTTACTATGAGCCTTTCAATTATGTGAACTATTATTTCGATAATTATTTTCTTATATTTCATTTGTGCTTGTATCTATTGCAACAAATACTTTTGAGCATCCGAAATTTCTTTGCACACCCTTTGTTCATTTATGGATTCGTATGACATTAGTCAACGTTGTATTTTGCTACTTTGAACTTGGTTAAACTTCTTAATAAAATATTTTTTATATTTTGCACTTATTGAAATTTTTCTTCGGTTCTAGAGCCACATGTTGATGTGAGTAAGATCCACTTTGTCTTCCTTTTTGGTTTTCTACTCATGTTGTGGTTGACATCTGAATATGTCTTAGGACCGTTGTTTCCCCTAATTATTGACTTGTGTGGAATTCTCTCGACCGATGTCGCACTGATTGCCTTGATTGTGCTTTAATTGTTTGAACATGATTTCATTACCCATGGATGAATGATCACGAGATTTGTATCATGTTGGCTCATATTTATTATTCATGGAGCCTCCATTATTATTCATTCACCCCTAGAATTGAATTATAAGTGAATTGTTTTCACTTATCTAGATTTTTATTTTCACCTCGTTTGATTATAATACTTGCATTATTTCGTTTCGTTTTAAGCAGCATCACTTGTATGTTTGTTTTCCTTTCATGATACATCATGGTGAATTATTTGGGTGGATCATAGTTTCAAATTAGCATTTCTATTTCTGGTGTAGAGAATCGACTCGTAACCTCATAGTAAGTATTTAGACTGTTGGGATTTAGTATTAGTACTAGATAAAATCCTAAGTTATCGTTGTGTTCTGAGGAATGACGACTATCAATTATATCTGGTTCGAGCGAGTAGACTACTAGTTAGTAAATTAATTGAATGGGTTGTTTCGATTTTAAATGGGATCGTTAAGAGTAAACAGATGATTTTGGTAAGCTGAATGGGTGAACAATTACGAGATAGGAAATAGAGTTGTCCCTAGACACTTTTGGGTACATTATATTAGCATTCTAAAATTTTGTGAATGTCAACCGGTAAGACTAATGCACCAAATATGGGTACAGAATGACAAATAGAATATTCAGGCAGTTTTTCGGATAAGCTGTAGATTTATTTACCGGTGAAATGCTAAGGTACTTGAGGAGCAATGAGAAATCATTTTTATTCGAATTGCAAACTCTTCAAGGTGCCTAGTTGGGTACTAAGTTCTTGAAATATGAATTCAAGTTGTACCATATAATAATTTGGGAATTTTTGGATTTTCCAAACTTGATATCAAGTTGAACTAGAGATTTGAGATATGTCTTCAGGTGATATGTTAGAATTATTTGGTACTTAGAGACCGTCTAATCCAATAAGAGGATAATAACTCGTGGTATATTTTTTTACTTGAGGTGTAAATTATGGATTTCTTAGTCGTTGCATAAGGGATTGAACATAAGCCCAGGACCATTAAGTTTAGCACTATTAATAAGTGGCATAGACCTTTAGAATTTCAAAATGGATATTAAGTTGTTCTTGAAGGTATCATTGTTCCGTAATATTACCGATTTGGGAATATAATGAAAATTACTCTTTTTATCGGTTCTTATGCGATTGTCGAGGAGATGGGTAATTTGTTTTATATGTTGAGCTGGCGCAGAGTTGTTAGGGATGCATGATGGGTTTCATGTATCGTTGTTGTGGAAGTACGAGGTTGAATCATCTCGTATCTAGAGGTCTAACGAGGTAGAATTGTATAATCCCTTAGATATCCTATTTAGAAGAGTTTAGTGTTAATTGATGACTGTTTTGTGAACTTGTGAATTTCTTAAGAACTCGAGTTGTATATTATGTGAGTTAAGTTTTACTGGTGAATAGACATTAAGAATAGTTTCGTTTTTAGGAAGCCTTTAAATCATGAGGAAGGTCGACATAAATTATTTAATTGGTTTTACGGATATTTATTGATTGAAGTTGCGATCAAGGATTTAAGGTTATCGAACTAAGGCAGGTATCAGATATTTTATGAGTTTAGGTGGCGGATTAAAAATCTTACAGTCACATGAGAACATTGATTAGAAATTTCTCTTAGGCTACAATCATTTGAGGATAAATAGGAATATGCAAACTTATTTTGCAGTGGGAGTTAGTTCGCTCCTTGCTTGGTAGGTGTTGATAAGCATCAGAGTGCGCAACGAAAGTTGATTTGGGCCAACTCATGCGGGTGCAAAGTTGGGATTTTAGTGTTGATCTGGTCTAAGGTATTCGAACCTAGTTAGTAAGTCCTGAATTTCGAGGACGAAATTCTATTTAAGGGGGGAAGGAATTGTAGTACCTAAAATCCAATTTACTAATTCGCATATATTAAGTTAAGTAAATGTTATGGTTATTATTTTTAAGTTTAACTGATTTAAATTCTTTATGTGATTTATGTGTTAATAAAATATTTTAATATTTATTCAAATGATTTTATTATAATAATTATTTAATTAATGTTTTTAATTGTTTAAGTTTATTTGTCAAAATGATTTTTATTGTGCAACTTAATTGTTTTAAATTTTAAAGGTTTAAGCTTGCATATTTAAATGATTTTTTAACTGTTTATTTTATTCATTTAAATTATTTTAACTGTCTAGCTTAATTGTTTAAATCCTTTTTAATTATCTAAATCATTTTAAAGGATTTTATTTCCACTTGTGTATTTATTTAAATTGCTTTTAAACGTTAGTCTAGTTTGTTTAAATTATTTTAATCGCCCTGCTTGTTATTTAAATATTTTACTTGTTGCTGTGACATCAGAATATTTAAAGTGTTTAATTCTTGGATTTTCAATTTGAGTATTTGCAAAATCGGTGCCGAACACTTGTACTCGCGCCATATAAAATACTTCATATTATATTTCATGTTTTATGTTTCCTATCCACTTAAACTCTTGTGTAGACCCGACCCATTAAAGGAACTCCTCAGCCCAATAATCCCTCGGCCCTGTAAGTTTTCCCCTCCTCCAAGCCTCATCGCGATACAGACTTCTCCCATTTACACCCACCTCACTCACGATCGGCCCTCCCATTTCCTTCGTTACCCGGATTTGCGCCACAACAGCTCCATCTTTTCTCGGAGAGCCCTCCTTCTAGGCGAGCTGTTCGCTGCTGCAGCTCCACCCTGGAGCTTGGATTCCAGCTCGTTCCATCTGGTTCAATAGACCAAGCTCCCCCATTTCCAATTTTTTGAGTGTGAGGAAAGGATATGATCCCTTCTTTTCTTATTCACCGTGTAGATTAGAGCATCTTGTGCTTGCATTTCTTGAAATTTCGAAAATGTATATACATAGATGTGCCCTGTTTTGTTCGAAAATTTATGTGCAGATTTTTGGTGCATTCATGCTTGAGGTTTCGAGATTTTAATCTTTGATTGTGAGGAATGAATGATGTTTTGCATTTATAAGGTGTTTTCATGAAAATATTGATGAGAATCCGAAAATTTCAGATTGTGGTGCCTAGTTTCATTCGAGATTTATTTTTTTTTCCAAAAATTTGTATAGCATGATGTTCAATCTTTACTCCAGTTTATATATTGGCTTGGTGTTCGAAATTCCAGGTTGTTTCAAGTCATGATTCTCGAAATTTTAGGGGTTTCACGGCTGGTGTTTCGAGCAAATTCCAGATTTTTTTTTATTTCTTAGCATTGTGTTTGAATTTTCCAGTTTTACTTGGCATGTGGTTCGATTAATGGTTGTTTTCATTGTGTTGATTTGGATGGTGAATTAGGGACCTACCATGGGTGATATGTAGTTCAAATGGTAGGGTTAGGATTGCTTTAAGATGGCTTGAAGGTTGTTTTTGAGGGACGTTTGAATTGGAAAGGAAATGGGCTCGGTTTTTATGATTGATTGGGGATAGTTGTTGAGCTGTATAGGGCATGAGAAGGGGCTAGTTTAGTGGTGGGAGTGAGTCTAAGATTTTGGTCATGGTCCTAGCTTATTGTTTTGGGAGATGGGAGTCAAATAGCTAAGGTTTTGATTGAATATAAAACTATGACAAGTGCAGAATTTTAGCAATGACGTGCTTGCTATCCGGAGATTGCTTTCAAAACAGGGGTCAAACTTGGGTTTTGGTCAAGGGATCGAGTTTGGAATTAGTCTAAGATGTTTTTAATATGTCGGTTCAAGCGGAAATTTATTTGGTTAAGTCTTGGTCTGAGTTCTAGATTTTTAATTGATAAGGTGCAGAAATTTTTTAAGCCAAAGGGTTGCTTCTCGGAAATGGGAATTTTATAAAATGATCACTTAGGAAATAAATTCCGAGGATGATTTCTTGGCTTATTTCTAAGTGTCATGGAGTCGTGGTTTCAAGCGTAATCCATTTTGATTAAGATTCGAGCAAGTTACAAATTTTACGGGCAAACCGCTCGAATTTGTCTCAAGCGCAAATTATGGGTTAAGTTTTCATCCTTTGGTTTGTCTCCTAAATCACCATCCCGATCATCCATATGTGATTCATATGCATGATTATTGATTAACATTTACATGTACGTCATATTTACATATGCATGCTAAGTCCCATATTCAAGAAGGAAAGAAAATATTTTGAACAAAGTGAGATGATTGTGACTACATTTATTCGTGTGTAATGTGTGGGGCTGGAGACGTTTAGCTTCCCTTACCAACTATTCCTGTGTAATATGTGGGGCTGGAGACGTTTAGCTTCCCTTACCAACTATTCATGTGTAATGCGTGGGCTGGGAGAAATCTTGGCTTCCCTTACCACCCATAGGGCAAGACGGGTTGAGAGATGTCCCGACTTCCTTGCGGCATAGTTCACTGCAGCCATGATCATGATCAAAATCTCAGAGTCACAATTCAAGGATCTAAGTTCACCAAAAAGTTATATGTTTATGTTTCAGTACATTTATTCTTTTACGTTTACTATATTCGACTTAGCCATGCATACGTTATGACATGAACACATTATTGTCAGAAATCTTTCATTTAAAGTTAAGGGCATAACAGTACTTTTAGTATCAGCTATTTTAAATCTGCATGTGCTTGTATTTAAGTAATACTCGTTATCCCCCCCCCCCCCCCATATTCTTGCTGAGTCTTTTAGACTCACTACACTTATTTGTTTTCAGGCAGGTTAACGTTATCATTGAGATTGAGGGGAAAGACTATTGAGTGGACTGCGATGCGGGCACGACACATCCCTCCGACCTATGCTAGTATTCCGCATAGTCACTCGAATTTATATGTTATGAAGCATTTATTTTGCTTATTTGTCAAATGTTTATGTAATGTTTTCTTAGAATTGATTTGGGCGTGTAAACATTAGATTTTTAAACTTTTGGATATTTGTTATGTCGAATCTCTCTCTTGGGTTCTTGTTCTTTTCTCGGTTTAGTTTACTTGTGTTGTCGGTTGTTTATTTCTTATTTTTATTTTGTTTGCTGTCTGAGACAGGCGGGTTTTTACTTAAACAAATAGGTCATGCCGAAATTTTAATAAAATTTTCTGAAAAATCCGCATTTTATTTAACTATTATTTAAAGTAGAGTAAGGGGTCGTTTCACATCCCTTCAAAAGGAATGAACACTTCACAAAGATCATCCTATGGATCTTATCATTGGAAATCCATCAAAGGGAGTTTCTACTCGATCTACTTTTAATGTGTGCATATATCTTGCATTGTTTTCTCATGTTGTACCTAAATCTATCGATGATGCATTATTAGATGATTCATGGATTATTTCAATGCAAGATGAGTTGAATGAATTTAAACGAAATAATGTTTGGTATCTTGTACCTAGAACTGTTCATAGATCTGTGTTAGGTACTAAATGAGTGTTTAGAAATAAACTTGATGAGCATGGTATTATCACTAGAAATAAATCTAGACTTGTAGCTAAAGGATATAGTCAAGAAGAAGACATTGATTATGATGAGACTTATGCGCCTGTTGCTAGACTAGAATCCATTCGCATGCTACTTGCTTTTGCTTGCTCTAGAAATTTTAGATTATTTCAAATGGATGTTAAAAGTGCATTCTTGAATGGTGTTTTGAAAGAAGAAGTTTATGTTGATCAACCATCTGCCTTTTTCGATCCTCATTTCCCTGATCATGTTTACAAACTTGATAAAGCCTTGTATGGATTGAAACAAGCTCCTCGAGCTTGGTATGAAAAACTTTCTTCTTTTCTTATCTCTAATGGATTTTCTAGAGGTGTTGTTGATATTACATTGTTAAACTTGTCTAAAAATGATGACTTATTAATTGTGCAAATTTATGTGGATGATATCATTTTTGGTTTTACTAATGAAACTCTTTGTCAAGAATTCTCTAAGATTATGCAGGACCACTTTGAGATGAGCATGATGGGAGAGCTTAACTATTTCCTCAGATTGCAAATCAATCAATGCAAAGATGGGTTCTTTATCGACCAAGAAAAATACATTAAGGAGATTCTTAAGAATTTTGGCATTGAGAACTCAAAAGAATCATCTACACCAACGACCATATCAGTCAGACTCGAAAAGGATGAGAATGGTAAAACTGTGGATCAACAATCATTTCGTAGTATCTAAGCTCCCTATAGTAGACTTGACATTAAGTTTAGTTTTTGCTTGTGTGTACGATTTCAATCATGTCCAAAGGAGTCACATTTATTTGCTTTAAAACGTATTTTCAAATATCTTTCAAATACTCCAAATCTCAGCTTATGGTATTCCAAAAATTTCTTTTTTGATTTAACAGCTTACTATGATGCCAACTTTTGTGGATATAAGGTGGATAGAAAAAACACTAGTGTAACGTGTTTCTTTTTGGAAAACTGTTTAGTATCTTGGTTTTCAAAGATACAAAATTGTGTTACATTGTCAACGACTGAATCCGAATACATGGATGCCGGTAGTTGTTGCGCGCAAATTCTTTGGATGAAGCATCAATTACTCGACTATGGTGTATCGTTTTCTAAAATCCATATTTTTTGTGAACACTAGCGCCATATGTCTTACAAAAAATCCGATTCAACACTCTCGCTCCAAACATATTGATATTCGACATAATTTTATTCGTGATCATATCGAACGAAATGAAGTTGAACTTCAATATGTTGACATAAAAAATCAAATTGCCGATTTTTTTACAAAATCACTAGATGAAAATTCTTTTATTCATTTGCGTGGCGAACTTGGTATGATTGAGTTGTAATCGCATGTAGACATAAAATAAATTTAGTGTCAAATTGAGGGGGATCTTAATAATAATTTTGAGCAATTTAATATTGCATAATACAAATTAATTATATTTATTCAAAATTAAAATCTCACATTTTATATGAATTAAATATTTAGGACTTAATTGCAATTTATAAGATTTAAGAGTCAAATTTTGCAAATTCTAATCTCGGCCAGTTCGGAACTTTCGAACTCGGTTCGGAGCTTCCGATCTGTCCTCCCGCCTTTTTACTCAAAATTTTGAAATTTCCCTCTAGAAGCATAGTTCGGAGCTTCCGATCCAGAATGGCAGCCATCAGATTCAATTAATTACCCCCTTGGAATTTGTACTGACCGCCCAAAGAACGAAACCTTCGAACTAGGTCCAGAGCATCCGATCTCTCATCTTTCGACACTTGTCAATATCTCAGTAGTTGTTACGATCGGAGCTTCCGATCTCTCACGCCTATAAATATCAGATCGGAGTCTCTTTTTTTCTCACACCAAAATTCAATTCTTTCTTGCTTTCATCCGATTTCCAGCCTTAAAAAAATGCCTCCTAGGCGTAATGCTGATGATGCGGACCCGATTCGTAAAACCCGACGCCGACTCAATTCCCAGCCTCATGATCCCAATCTACCTGCTGTTTCTCGTCCCATACCCGATGATTACCATACCCGACCTATCCTACCAAGCCATCTCTAAGACACCACTTACCTAGCCCAATCTCATCTCTTATTGTTGAATCTTATCACGTTTCAACAATGGGAACCCTTTTTCCAACCCTCTCTTCCCGACTTTATTTTTTCCTACTCTCATTGACGAGTTATATGCCAACCTTGAACTTATACTAGGCAGCGACGATATTTATGTTGCCATAGATGTTCAAGGCCGGCACATTCGCTTTTCATTTACTGATATTTCGACATGGTTCGATCTTCCTCAAAACGGACCAGGTAATTTCTTCTCTCAGCGATGGCCTCAAAACGATCCATCTTTTGATCATGTAGAGGCGCTTACTGCTATTCTCGGTCCTCCTCCCACTGCTGTTGACGATCAACTTAATCTCAAACATCTTTGTCCTGATTTTCAAATCATTCAAAAACTCATCACCACTTCCATAGCTCCTCGCATTGGAGACCTCTCCACTTGCAAATATCTCCATCTTTATGTTCTTTTTCTCATCATTTCCTCCCGACCTTTCAACATTTCTCTCTTAGTTATGCAGGTTATGCATAACATAGCTAAAACTCCTAAGCGTGTAAGCCTTCTTTTTGCTCGCTTTATTAACCACATTTTAACTCACTTTGATGTTGACTTTGGGGATGCGGACCACGATCTCATTCCACCTAGTCATACTTTTGATCACGCTTCTATCACTAGGATGGACTTATCTTGGCATCCTGTCTTTTCTCGTTGGGTTGAAGACCCTAGTCATGTTTTTTCCAAATTCAACCCAGTTGCTGATTTTTCGTTCCTTTTTCATCTCTTCCTCATTCTATCCAAATTAAGGGATTTCCTACTGGGCCTCCTACCGAATATATTCCATCTTCTTCTGCAGGTCCTCAATCTTCTCCGCCTATTCTAAATATGGTGGATCTTCCCTCTTTTTCACCAAATGTTCCTCCTACACCACTAAACCAATTTTCTTTTGATCGCTTCTTTGAATGCTTCACCCGCCTTGAGCAAACCATTGCAAGAAATCATGATGAGGCGACTGCTTCTATAGCTGAGTTGAATTCTCGAGTTGCTTCTTTGGAGTCTCGCTTTGGCCACTTCATGTCTTATCCTCCGCGGCCAAATGAAGACTCTTAGATTTTATTTGATGTATTAAAGTTTTTAGTTTTTCAACTTATGTAATATTGTTTTTAAATTAAATTTATCTTTATTATATGCCTTGTTTATTTAATTTTTACAACTTTTTGATTATCACAAAAAGAGGGAGAATAAATTTGGTTAAATTAATTTGGTTAAAATTAAATGCATTAAAAACTTAATTGATTAATTAAGGGGGAGGTCTATTTTGATAAATTTATTTATGTTATTTATTTATATCTCTTTAATTCATATTTATTTCTCCTATTTAACAAGTTTTGTGATCATCAAAAAGGGAGAGATTGTTACGTCTTAAACCCATGCAAATCTCGTGTTGCGAGATTAAAATTTTAATGCATTAACATATCTCAAAAAATTATGTTTTGATGATTACAAAACTAGGTTAATTATTACTAATGTTTTCAAGTGAGAAATTTGCAGATATTAGAAAATAAAATTAATCGCAAGTTCAGAATATTGAAGAAAACATTGTGCACACTTTGGAAGAAATTTTAGAAACTTGTTCAGAAGCTGTACGGAAGGACTAGTTCGGAAGCTCCTATCATCGTTTGGAAGCTCCGATCATTATTTGCCATTGTTTAAAGCTTCGGAAGCAAGTTCAAAACCAGCGAAGACCGGTTCGTAAGCTCCAATCTATTTCCATTAATTTTTTTCTTCGGAAGAAGTTTGGAAGTTACAAAGATGCACAATCGAAAGCTCCGCTCCAAGATAGGAGGTTTTGATCTTCGATGGAAAATACAGGATCTTGTCCAGAGACTTTTACCCGACAATGTATTTAATGCTGCCGATCAGAAGCTCTGATGTACAGTTCGGAAGTTCCCATCCCCACTCGGCGTCAAAAACTTAAAATTGAAATTGATGACAATCGGAAGCTCCAAAGCCTGGATCAGAAGTTCCGATCTCACCCATTTTATCACTATAAATAGAGCACTTCCGAGGCCATTTGGAGATACAACTCATCCAACAATTCTCTCATCCATTCATGCATCTTTTGAGCAATCCTTTAAGCTTTCTAAGCATATTTCGAGTCCCTCAAATATATTTGTGTAATCGAGTTGTATAGTTCTTGAAAATCAAAGTTGTATATACTCGAGTGTGAAACCGAGTTTATCGAGTTGTTGTGGCTATCCTTGGAGCTCTTAAGGCCAAGTGTATTGAGTTGTTGTGTGGCTATCCTTGGAGCCCTCAAGACCAAAACAAAGTGCTAGTGATACCTTGGTTAATCGACCTTAACCAAGAAGGGGAGACGTAGAGGATTTATCGCCGAACTTTCATAAATATATCCTCTTTTATTTAATGCTTTATTTACTTTCCGTCTTTTACTTTATGTACTTATTGCATTTATATTTGATTGTCCCTAACTCTTCCGCTTGAGTTTTTGTAAAATCATTTTAAATTGCTAAAGTTGCCAAAAGAACCTAATTAGGTTCCAATAGTAAACTTCTTCTACTCCCTTCATAGCTTTCCACGTTTGAGAAGCAGAAAGAAGTGTCTTTCACTCCTTTACCTTGCCATGTTTCATCTTGGCTTGGAGCATTGAGAACTACTATATTTCCATGACAGTAAACCATGACATGATTCTTGGCTAACCAATCCATTCCAAGAATCACATCAAATTATACCATGCTTAGTTGAATTAGATCTGCCTTAAACTCCTGAGTTTTGATATCGATGTTGACATCCCGATATAGAGTACGAGTTTCTAATGTTCGATTAGCAAGAGTTGCTACTCTACATGGCTCTTCTAAGTTATCAGGTTTAGTGCCTAACTTCTTAGCATATCTTTTAGCCATCAACGAATGCGTAGCACAACAATCAAAGAGTACATAAGCAGACATCTTATTGATTAGAATGGTACCTGCTACCACATCGTTGGAGTTGTCAGCCTCCTCTTGAGTCAAGGCATAGACTTTGGCATTTGGCTTATTATACTTGGGCTTATACGGAGGTTTTCCCATTGTTGAAGCATTCCTTTGATCAGGGAGAGGGCACTGAGAAATGCGGTGATCTAGTATTCCACAACGGAAACAAGCTCCAGTGCCTTTGTAGCATTCACCCGAGTTACTTAATCCACGAATTGGACACTTTGGTCTCTTCGTACTTGGCGATGTGCATTGGGTACCCTTGTTTTGGCTGCTAGAAGTCGGGTAGCTTGAATACTTGGCCCTTTTGAACTATTGCCCTAGTGGTGGTTGTGTGCTGCTAGGCATGAGGCACTTCAGTTTTGTAGTAACCCGTACCCGAATTGAGTGATTAAGAGTTAATCACTAAGTCATTATCAAGTAAACGGGATTACGGAAGCTTCAGATGAGTCTACGGACTATAGAAATGAACTCAAAATTATCAAAAATGGCCCATAGGGTTGGGTGGAACGGAAGCAACGTTGGGGAACAGATGCAACGTTCTGGCCAACTGATGTCACTCGTGATGTCAGCAAGATGAAGTCATTGCTTACGATCGTGATGTGACAATCGGACGCAATGATGGTGGAACGAACGCATTGTTCTCTAACGAATGCAATGAACCCCGAACGGATGTTCAGTTCGATGTCTATAAATAGAGGAGCCGAGATTGATTTTTAGGCACACCGAGTTCCTCTCTTCTCTTGATTCCTTAGCCTTCTAACTTAGATCTAGGGAATTCTAGGCATCTTTTTGGGATTCTGGAAGTGGCATAGCGATCCAGGAGTCATAGCAGAGCTATGACCTAGTTTTGAGGCAAGCGATAGCAAAGGGCTGACGACGAACGCAGGTATAGCTTTGGCTTCCTAAAAATATTTAGGAGTATGAAATAGTTTAGTTTAGGCTTTTAGAGCTTATTTAGTAATGCATGAGTAATTTCATTGTAGGCTCAGTAAGCTGGAATAGTAGGCTTGGAATCTAGACAAGTGGATCTAGGCTTTGTCTAGCAGTGTTAGAGGTACGTAAGTACTGATCGAGATAGCCGAAATGATATATATGCTTATATGTTGCATGAGTATGTGCTGCATGTTTTCCATGATTTACTGCTTTAGCACATGGATGTTTTATACGGGACTATATCTTGTGAGATGGGAGTCATTGGAAGTTTCCATAGGGAGCTTTTAACTCATCATGGACTCGAGTCAGGTATTGTAAGTTTCCATGTGAGCCTTGTGTCTTGTTTTGGATTCGTGTCTGGTTTTGGGGAGGCTCAGCCATTGGTTTTGCTATCACTAGGAGCGACCACGACGGTGGAGTAGACTCTATAATTGATAGAGTAAATATACGAGTACCCCCGCAGAGTCGCTCTCTGGCAAGGTACTGTATATTTTGTGGCGCCTTGAGCAGACTATTTTACCCAGGATTTTAAAGTCATTTGCTTGCTGCATATTAGTCTATATATCATTGCTTTCGTATTGAGTGTTGTCCCTTACACCCTGTGTTTGGTGTTCTTGGGATACCTTGTGGCGGGCAGAATTGAGGCTAGACGGCCCAGAAGGCTCGTACCAGGAGTGATGCCGGTGCCGAAGATAGCGAGAGTTAGCGGTAGGGTTATGACCCTATGAACTTTCAATTTGGTTGTATAAGTATTATACACTTTTGTTATCATTGGTTGTATTCTGCCGATCAGATTTGTTATATTTTGTGTAATCCGCTATTCACGCTTTTAAAATTATTGCATGCACTTTATTAACTCTGATTAGGTAGTGGATCCGGGTAGGGTCGCTACATTTATTGGTATCAGAGCGCATTGCAACTGGTAATTGAGCAACGCGGATTAATGCATTATCTGTTATTATTGAACAGATGGCAAATTACAATAAGAGTAATGGCAGTGGAAGCGGTCACTGGGAGGATCGTCATGACCGTAGATGGGAGCGTACTGGACATCGCGAGGAGCGAAGGAGTTTCAGCATGAACCGATTCCTTTATTTGGGTCTGAAGCCTTTGGTAGGTGGCGAGGAACCTGGAGTCACCGCGGATAGGATTGAGCACTTAGTGAAATGCTTTCGACAATATCAGTGTACCAAGGAGCAGAAGATGGAGACATTGGGTTTCCTACTTGAAGGCAATGCCAGGAAGTGGTGGAGAATAGTTTCTACTCCGATCACAGCAACCAAAGGAGTTGCTACTTGGGCAGAGTTTCAGACGGCCTTTGAGAAGCTATATTTTCCTTTAGCCCTACTGCAGTCAAAGGCCAGCGAGTTGTTGAGCTTGCGGCAGGAGACGATGACTATCGACGAGTACCAGCAGAAGTTCATTGAGCTTTTCCCTTATTGTTCACAGTTTTTCGGTAGCTCTACGACACAGTATACTCTATTTCTTCAGGGCCTTTATCCTAAGATTCACAAGATGGTCGTTGTGGGTAGTGATCCGACTTATGAGGACTTGGTGAGCCATTGTCACCAGGCAGAGGACAGCATTCAGAGGAACATGGCCATGAGTTCATCTTCAAGACCGACTAGCTCTTTGGGGCTGAAGGGCCAGTCTTTTAAGAAACAGGGAGGCACCTCTTCTTCTTCCTCTGGATCTTGCGGAGTGCCGATTTAGTTGTCAGAAGTAGAACCGTTGTCAGTATTGCATACGGAGGCATCCTATAGGTCAGTATCCTCGAGTGACCAGCGCATGTTTTCAGTGCGGACATGAGGGACATATGAAAAGGGACTGTCCTACTCTGATAGGAGCAGCGAGTGGATCCATAGGAAATCAGGCATCTGTGCAACAGCAGTCTATGCAGCAGCATCAGCAGTCGCAGCCATCGCCGCGACAGACATCTTCTCGAGGTCATTTTTTCTTACGGCCACGTGTTCAGGGGCAGGTCTTTGCACTTAATCAGGAGAAGACGGAGGCAAAAAGTGACCGCATGATTGTAGGTACCTGTAGTTTATGTGGTTTTCCAGCATATGTCTTGATTGATATGGGTGCGTCACACTCATTCATCTCAGCACGTTTTGCTAAGAGGTATAAATTGTCATTTGTTCAATTAGACGTGTTGTTAGTGGTTTCTACTCCGATGGGTAGCGAGGTTTTAGCTAAGCGTCTAGTGGTTGGTTGCTTTTTCAATTTTGAGGGCCACCAGCTTAGTGCTAACCTGATGGTTTTAGCCATGGATGATTTTGACTGTATTATCGAGATTGATCTCCTTACTGCCTAAAGAGCGATAGTGGATTGCTATTAGCGGTTTGTTCAGTTTCATCCTAAGGATGGCGAGGCATGGTATTTCTTTGGTGAGGAGCGCGACCTCCAATGCCAATGGTTTCTGCTCTGAAAGCCTGACGTGCTTTAGAGTCTGGCGAGAAAGGCTAACTTATCTACGTCATCGATGCATCCTTGGAGGGAGCAGACATCCAAGAGATACACGTAGTCCGTGAGTTTCCTGATGTGTTTTCGGAGGAGATTCCAGGCTTACCACCAGTGAGGGAGATCGAGTTTGACATTAAGTTAATGGCAGGGATAACACCGATTTCTAGAGCTCCGTATCGTTTAGCAACTACTCAGATGAGAGAGCTTCAGAAGCAACTTCAAGATCTTCTTGATAAGGGCTACATTCGGTCAAGTGTTTCACCATGGGGAGCCCTAGTCCTTTTTGTTAAGAAGAAATATAGATCGATGAGCCTTTGCATAGACTATCGACAGCTTAACCAAGCGACGCTGAAGAATAAGTATCCTCTTCCGCGAATAGATGATATGTTCTTTCAGTTACAGGGTACTTCTGTTTACTCAAAGATTGATCTACGTTCGGGATATCACCATTTGATGGTTAGAGAGGAGGATATCTCTAAGAAAAAATTTCGTACGCAGTATGGTCACTAAGAGTTCTTAGTGATGCCGTTTGGTTTGACGAATGCTCCATCAGTCTTCATAGATTTGATGAAAAAAGTATTTCGTGACTTTCTGGATAAGTTTGTGTTAGTGTTCATTGACGATATCCTTGTGTATTCTTGCAGTGTTGACGAGCACGTTTTCCATCTCCGTAAAGTATTGCAGATACTGATAGAGAAGCAGTTGTACTCTAAGTTGAGCAAGTGTGATTTTTGGATTGATCGAGTTGTTTTTCTTGGTCATGTGATTTCTCTAGATAGTGTTTTCGTTGATCCTAGTAAGACGGAAGCCATTTTGAACTGGTCATGCCCGACGATAGTTTCAGAGATTCTTAGTTTCCTTGGGATGGCAGGCTAATATCGGAGATTCGTGGAGAACTTTTCTCAGATTTCTAGGCCTTTGACACAGCTGACGAGGAAGGATGTGCCTTTCGTTTGGACGTCAGAGTGCAAAGAGAGTTTTCACGAGTTGTGACGTCCTCTGACTACAGATCCAGTGTTGGCCCTACCATCTGGATCAGGTGGCTTTTTAGTTAACACCAATGCTTCTCTCCAAGGTTTGGGATGTGTGTTATCGCAGAGAGGTAATGTGATTGCCTATGCCTCTAGGCAAATGAAGGCTCATGAGGAGAACTATCCCGTACACGATTTAGAGCTTGCAGACATTGTCTTTGCTCTTAGGATATGGCGTCATTATTTTTACGATGAGAGGTTCGAGATCTTCACTGACCATAAGAGTTTGAAATATTTGTTCACTCAGGCTGAGTTGAACATGAGGCAGCGTCGTTGGATGGATTTACTGAAGGAATACAATTTTGAGATCAAGTACCATCCAGACACATCTAATCCAGTTGCGGATGCTCTTAGCCGCAAGGTGTATCTGAGTTCTCTTCGTACCAGCTCGGTTGCGCGAGTGGTAGAGGAGTGTTTTTCCTTGGGTTTCACTTTTTGACACAAGAAGGAATAGCAGGGAGTTCGCATTTCGTCAGTGCTTGCCGAACCAGCATTGTATACTCGTATACGTGAGTAGCAGGCCGTTGATATGAAGACACAGAAGTTAGCTCGTTTGTCTCAGGATGAGAATACTTTTGGTTTTCATTTGCAAAATGATGGTCTGTTGTGTCTCTCTGGACGTGTGGTGGTTCTTGATGATTCCACACTACGAGAGGAGATTCTTTCACAAGCTCACCATAGTAGATTTTTTGTACATCCAGGCAGTATGAAAGTGAACAAGGATCTACGTACGAGGTTCTGTTGGATAGGAATGAAGCACAGCGTTCATCAGTTTGTGTCACGATGCCTTGTATGTCAGCAGGTCAAGACAGAATTTCGACGACCCGGTGGATTTCTCCAGAGTTTAGAGATTCCTGAGTGGAAGTGGGAGCATGTGACGATGGATTTTGTCACCCACTTTCCGATGTCTTCCGGGAATTGTGATTCTATTTGGGTTGTTGTTGATCGATTGTCAAAGCCGCACGTTTCTTGCCTTACAATCGGGACTTTACTTTCGATAGAATGGCACGTCTTTACGTACAAGAGGTTGTTCATCTGCACGGGATTTCATTGAGTATTGTCAGCTACAGAGATCCGAGGTTTACATGTAGGTTTTGGGGTAGCTTCCATCGAGCTCTTGGCACTACTCTGAGTCTGAGTACAGCTTACCACCCGGAGACTGACGGGCAGAGTGAGAGGACTATTCATACTCTCAAGGATATGCTTTGAGTGACAGTCATGGATTTTGGACCAGTGTGGCATGACCATTTGGCATTGGTAGAGTTTGCTTATAATAAAAGTTACCACAGCAGCAATGGCATGACACCATTCGAGGCTTTATATGAACGCCGTTGTCGTACGCCTTTGTTTTGGGACGAAGTTGGCGAACGTCAAGTAGAAGGTCCACAAATGATCCAGCAGATAATCGATGCAGTGGAAATGATCTGTAAGAGTATTAAGGCAGCCCAGGATCGACATGCTAGCTACGCTAACAATCACCTCAAACCGCTACATTTTGAGGTAGGAGAGCATGTGTTCCTGCGAGTATCACCTTTTTGGAAGGTGATGAGATTTGGACTCAAGGGCAAGTTGTCCCCGAGGTTTATTGGTCCGTTCGAGATTATTGAAATGGTTGGAGACGTGGCATATTGTCTAGCTTTGCCATCGTATCTTTCCAGCATCCATGATGTGTTTCCATGTCTTTGCTGAGGCAGTCCGTGGCAGATGAGTCACACATCTTGCATCCGATTGAGGTGCGATTGGATCAGGATTTGTCCTATGTGGAGAGAACCCTCAGGATTCTTGAAAATAAGTACAAGGTGCTTCGCAACAAGCGCATACCTCTAGTGTTGGTGCAATGGCAGTGCAAGGGGACTGAAGAAGCAACTTGGGAAATAGAGATCCGGATGCGAGCGGAGCATCCAGATTTGTTTTGATGTTTTGTACTTTTCTTTGTAAAAAAGATTTGTACTTTGTAATGTTCAGTTGTAATAAAGAACATTTGCTTGATTTTCCGTGTTTTCCTCTAGAATTAAATTTTGAGGGCAAAATATCTTAAGTGGAGGAGAATGTAGTAACCCGTTCCCGAATTGAGTGATTAAGCGTTAATCACTAAGTCATTATCAAGTAAACGGGATTAAGGAAGCTTTAGATGAGTCTACAAACTATAGAAACAAACTCAAAATTATCAAAAATGGCCAGTAGGGTTGGGTGGAACGGAAGCAACGTTGGGGAACGGATGCAACGTTCTGACCAACTGATGTCACTCGTGATGTCAGCAAGATGATGTCATTGCTTATGACCGTGATGTGACAATCGGACACAACGATGGTGGAACGAACGCAACGTTCTCTAACTTACGAAATGAACCCCGAACGGACGTTCTGTTCGATGTCTATAAATAGAGGAGACGAGATTCATTTCTAGTCGCACCGAGTTCCTCTCTTCTCTCGATTCCTTAGCCTTCTAACTTAGATCTAGGGAAATCCTTTTGGGATTCCGGATGTGGCATAGAGATCCAGGCGTCGTAGAGGATCTGTGGCCTAGTTTTGAGGCAAGCGACAGCAAAGGGCTGACGACGGACGTAGGTATAGCTTTAGCTTCATAAAAATATTTAGGAGTATGAAATAGTTTAGTTAAGGCTTTTAGATTTTATTTAGTAATGCATGGATAATTTCATTGTAGGCTCAGTAAGCTGGAATAGTAGGCTTGGAATCTTGACCAGTGGAGCTAGGATTTGTCCAGCAGTGGTAGAGGTACATAAGTATTGACCGAGATAGCCGACATGATATATATGCTTATATGTTGGATGAGTATGTGCTACATGTTTTCCATGATTTACTGCTTTAGCACATGGATGTTTTATACGGGACTACATCTTGTGAGATGGGAGACATTGATAGTTTTCATAGGGAGCTTGTAACTCATCATGGACTCGAGTCAGGTATTGTAAGTTCCCATGTGAGCCTTGTGTCTTGTTTTGGATTCGTGTCTGGTTTTGGGGAGGTTCAGCCCCTGGTTTTGCTATCACTAGGAGCGACCACGACGGTGGAGTAGACTCTATAGTTGATAGAGTGAATATACGAGTACCCCCGTAGAGTTGCTCTCTGGCAAGGTACTGTATATTCGGTGACGCCCTGAGCAGACTGTTTTACCCAGGATTTTAAAGTCATATGCTTGCTGCATATTAGTCTATATATCATTGCTTTCGTACTGAGCGTTGTCGCTCACGCCTTGTGTTTGGTGTTCTTGGGATACCTTGTGGCGGGGCAGGTTTGAGGCTAGACGGTCCAGGAGGCTCGCACCAGGAGTGAGGCCGGTGCCGGAGACAGCGAGAGTTAGCGGTAGGGTTATGACCCTATGAACTTTCGATTTGGTTGTATAATTATTATAAACTTTTGTTATTGTCGGTTGTATTCTGCCAATTTGATTTGTTGTATTTTGTGTAATCTGCTATTCATGCTTTTAAAATTATTACATGCGCTTTATTAACTCTTATTAGGTAGTGGATCCGGGTAGGGTGGATACATTTATTGGTATCATAGCGCATTGCAACTGGGAATTGAGAAACACAGATTAATGCATTATCTGTTATTATTGAAAAGATGGAAGATTAAAATGGGAGACAGGGCAGTGGAAGAGGTCACTGGGAGGATCGTCATGACCGTAGACGGGATCGTCCCAAACATCGTGAGGAGCGAAGGAGTTTCAGCATGAACCGATTCCTTTAGTTGGGTCCGAAGCCTTTGGTAGGTGGAGAGGCACCTGGAGTCACCGAGGATTGGATTGAGCGCTTAGAGAAATGCTTTCGACAGTATCAGTGTACCGAGGAGCAGAAGATGGAGACATTGGGTTTCCTACTGGAAGGCAATACCAGAAAGTTGTGGAGAACCATTTCTACACTGATCAAAGCAGCCAGAGGAGTTGCTACTTGGGCAGAGTTCCGGATGGCTTTTGAGAAGCTATAATTTCCTCCAGCCCTACTGCAGTCGAAGGCCAGCGAGTTGTTGAGCTTGCGGCAGGGGACGATGAATATCGACGAGTACCAGCAGAAGTTCATCGAGCTTCTCCCTTATTGTTCACAGTTTTTCGGTAGATATATGGCACAATATACTCTATTCCTTCAGGGCCTTAACCCCGAGATTCACTAGATGGTCGTTGTGGGTGGTGATCTGACTTATGAGGACTTGGTGAGCCATTGTCACCAGGCAAAGGACAACATTCGGAGGAACATGGCCATGAGTTCATCTTCCAGACCGACTAGCTCTTTGGGGCCAAAGGGCCAATCTTTTAAGAAATAGGGAGGCACCTCTTATTCTTCCTCTAGATCTGGCGGAGTGCACCGATTTAGTGGTCAAAAGTAGAACTGTTGTCGGCATTGCAGACGGAGGCATATTGCAGGTCAGTGTCCTTGAGTGACCAGCACATGTTTTTGGTGCAGACAGGAGGGAAATATGTAAAGGGACTGTTCTACTCTGATAGGAGTAGCGAGTGGATCCATAGGCACTCAGGCATCTGTGCAGCAGCAGCACTCTAAGCAGCAGCATCAGCAGTCGCAGCCATCGCCGCAACAGACATCTTCTCGAGGTCATTATTCCTTACGGCCACATGTTCATGGGCAGGTCTTTGCACTAAACCAGGAGCAGGCGGAGGCAGACAATGACCGAATGATTGCAAGTACCTGTAGTTTATGTGGTTTTCCTGCATATGTCTTGATTGATATGGGTGCTTCACACTTATTCATCTCAGCACGTTTTTTAAGAGGTATAGATTGCCATTTGTTCCTTTATACATGTTGTTAGTGGTTTCTACCCCGATGGGTAGCGAGGTTTTAGCTAAGCGTCTAGTGGTTGGTTGCTCTTTGGATTTTGAGAGGCACCAACTTAGTGCTAACCTAATGGTTTTAGCCATGGAGGATTTCGACTGTATTATCGGGATTGATCTCCTGACTACCTATAGAGCGATAGTGGATTGCTATCAGTGGTTTGTTCAGTTTTGTCTTGAGGATGGCGAGGCATGGTATTTGTATGGTGATGGAGCGGGACCTCCGATGCCAGTGTTTCTGCTCTGAAAGCCCGACGTTCTTTAGAGTTTGGCGGGGAAGGCTACCTTATCTACTCCATCGATGCATCGTTGGAAGGACCAGAAATCCAGGAGATACCCGTAGTCCGTGAGTTTCCTGATGTGTTTTTGGAGGAGATTCCAAGCTTAGCACCAGTGAGGGAGATCGAGTTTGGCATTGAGTTAATTCCAGAGATAGCACCAATTTCTAGAGCTTCGTATCGTTTAGCACCTACTGAGATGAGAGAGCTTCCGAAGAAACTTCAAGATCTTCTTGATAAGGGCTACATTAGGCCGAGTGTTTCACCATGGGGAGCCCTAGTCCTTTTTGTTAAGAAGAAAGATGGGTTGATGCGTCTTTGCATAGACTATCGACAACTTAACCAAGCGACAGTGAAGAATAAGTATCCTCTTCCGCGGATAGATGATATGTTCGATCAGTTACAGGGTACTTCTATTTACTCAAAGATTGATCTACGGTCGGGATATCACTAGTTGAGGGTTAGAGAGGAGGATATATCTAAGACCACATTTTGTACGCGGTATGGTCACTACGAGTTCTTAGTGATGTCGTTTGGTTTGAAGAATGCTCCAGCAGTCTTCACGGATTTGATGAACAAAGTATTTCTCGACTTTCTGGATAAGTTGGTGATAGTGTTCATCGACGATATCCTTTTGTATTCTCGCAGTGTTGACGAGCATTTTCCATCTTCGTACAGTATTACAGATACTGAGAGAGAAGCAGTTGTACGCTAAGTTGAGCAAGTGTGATTTCTATATTGATCGAGTTGTTTTCCTTGGTCATGTGATTTCACGAGACGGTGTTTCCGTTGATCCAAGTAAGACAGAAGCCATTTTGAACTGGTCGCGCCCGACGATAGTTTCAGAGATTCGTAGTTTCCTTGGGATGGCAGGCTACTACCAGAGATTCGTTGAGAACTTTTCTCAAGTTACTAAGTCTTTGACGCAGCTGAAGAGGAAGGATGTGCCTTTCATTTGGACGTCAGAGTGCAAGGAGAGTTTTCACGAGTTGCGACGCCGTCTGACTATAGCTCTAGTGTTGGCCCTATCGTCTGGATCAGGTGGCGTTGTAGTTCACACCGATGCTTCTCTCCAGGGTTTGGGATGTGTGTTATCGCAGAGAGGTCATGTGATTGCCTATGCCTCTAGGCAATTGAAGACTCATGAGGAGAACTATTCCGTACACGATTTAGAGCTTGCAGCCATTGTTTTTCTCTTAAGATATGGAGTCATTATTTTTACGATGAGAGGTTCGAGATCTTCACTGACCATAACAGTTTGAAATATTTGTTCACTCAGGCTGAGTTGAACATGAGGCAGCGTCGTTGGATGGATTTACTGAAGGACTACGGTTGTGAGATCAAGTACCATCCAGACACTTCTAATCCAGTTGCGGATGCTCTTAGCCGCAAGGTGTATGTGAGTTCCCTTCATACCAGCTCGGTCGCATGAATGGTAGAGGAGTGTTGTTCCTTGGGTTTCACTTATTGACACAAGAAGAAACAGCAGGGAGTTCGCATTTGGTCAGTGCTTGCCGAACCAGCATTGTATACTCGTATACGTGAGTGGCAGGCCGTTGATCTGAAGACACATAAGTTTGCTCGTTTGGCTCAGGATGGGAATACTTCTGGTTTTCATTTGCAGAATGATGGTCTGTTGTATCTCTCTGGACGTGTGGTGGTTCCTGATGATTCCACACTACGAGAGGAGATTCTGTCACAGGCTCATCGTAGTAGATTTTATGTACATCCAGGCAGTATGAAAATGTACAAGGATCTACGTACGAGGTTCTGGTGGAAAGGAATGAAGTGCAGCGTTTATCAGTTTGTGTCACGATGCCTTGTATGTCAGCAGGTCAAGGAAGAATTTTGACGACCCGGTGGATTGCTCCAGAGTTTATAGATTCTTGAGTGGAAGTGGGAGCATGTGACGATGGATTTTGTCACCCGCTTGCCGATGTCTTCTAGGAATTGTGATGCTATTGTGATTGTTGTTGACCGATTGTCAAAGTCCGCGCATTTTTTTCCATATAATCGGGACTTTACTTTTGACAGAATGACACGTCTGTACGTACAAGAGGTTGTTCGTCTGCACGGGATTCCGTTGAGTATTGTCAGCGACAAAGATCCGAGTTTTATCTCTAGGTTTTGGGGTAACTTCCAGCGAGCTCTTGTCACTACTCTGAGTCTGAGTACAGCTTACCACCCGGAGACTGACAGACAGAGTGAGAGGACTATTCGTACTCTCGAGGATATGCTTCGAGCAACAGTCATGGATTTTGGACCAGCGTGGCATGACCATTTGGCGTTGGTAGAGTTTGCTTATAATAACAGTTACCACAGCAGCATTGGAATGGCACCATTCGATGCTTTATACGGACTCCGCTGTCGTACACCTTTGTTTTGGGACAAAGTTGGCGAACTTCAAGTAGAAGGTCCACAAATGATCCAGAAGATGACCTATGCAGTGGAAATGATCTGTAAGAGGATTAAGGCAGCCCAGGATCGACAGGCTAGCTACGCTAACACTCACCGCAGACCGCTACATTTTCAGGTAGGAGAGCATGTGTTCCTGCGAGTATCACCTTTTCGGAAGGTGATGAGATTTGGACTCAAGTGCAAGTTGCCTCCGAGGTTTATTGGTTCGTTCGAGATTCTTGAGAAGGTTGGAGATGTGGCATATCGTCTAGCTTTGCCACCGTATCTTTCCAGCATCCATGATGTGTTTCAAGTGTCCTTTCTGATGCAGTACGTGGCAGATGAGTCACACATATTGCATCTGAATGAGGAGCGATTGGATCAGGATTAGTACTACATGGAGAGACCCCTCAGGATTCTTGACAAGAAGGGCAAGGTGCTTCGCAACAAGCACATACCTCTAGTGATGGTGCAGTGGCAGTGCAGGGGAACTGCAGAAAAAACTTGGGAACTGGAGATCCGGATGCGAGCTGAGCATCCAGAGTTGTTTTGATGTTTTGTACTTTTATTTGTAAAAAAAAATTTGTACTCTTTAATGTTCAGTTGTAATAAAGAACATTTGCTTGATTTTCCGTGTTTTCCCCTTGACTTAAATTTCGAGGACGAAATTTATTAAGTGGGGGAGTATGTAGTAACCCGTACCCAAATTTACTGATTAAGCGTTAATCACTAAGTCATTATCAAGTAAAGGGATTAAGGAAGCTTCAGATGAGTCTACGGACTAAAGAAACGAACTCAGAATTATCAATAATGGTCGGGAGGGTTGGGTGGAACGGAAGAAACGTTGGGGAACGGATGCAACGTTCTGGCCAACTGATGTCACCCATGACATCCGAAAGATTACGTCATTGCTTACGACCGTGATGTGACAATAGGACACAACGATGGTGGAACGAACGCAACGTTCGCTAACGGATGCAACGAACCCCGAACGGACATTCCGTTCGCTGTCTATCAATAGAGGAGCCAAGATTCATTTATAGGTGCACCGAGTTCCTCTCTTATCTCGATTACTTAGCCTTCTAACTTAGATCTAGGGAATTCTAGGCGTCATTTTGGGATTCTGAAAGTGGCATAGCGATCCAGGCATCGTAGCGAAGCTGTGGCCCAGTTTTGAGGCAAGCGACAGCAAAGGGCAGACGACGGACGCAGGTATAGCTTTGTCTTCCTAAAAATATTTAGGAGTATGAAATAGTTTAGTTAAGGCTTTTTGAGATTATTTAGTGATGCATGGGTAATTTCATTGTAGGTTCAGTAAGCTGGACTAGTAGTCTTTGAATCTAGACCAGTGGAGCTAGGCTTTGTCCAGCAGTGTTAGAGGTACATAAGTACTGACCGAGATAGTCGGCATGATATATATGCTTATATGTTGCATGAGTATGTGCTACATGTTTTCCATGATTTACTGCATTAGCACATGCATGTTTTATACGGGACTACATCTTGTGAGATGGGATTCATTGACAATTTCCATAAGGAGCTTGTAACTCATCATGGACTCGAGTCAGATATTGTCAGTTTTCATGTGAGCCTTGTGTCCTGTTTTGGATTCGTGTTTGGTTTTGGGGAGGCTCAGCCCCTGGTTTTGCTATCACTAGGAGTGACCACGACGGTGGAGTAGATGCTATAGTTGATAGGGTGAATATACGAGTACCCCCACGGAGTCTCTCTTTGGAAAGGTACTGTATATTCAGTGGCGCCCTGAGCAGACTATTTTACCCAGGATTGTAAAGTCATTTGCTTGCTGTATATTAGTCTATATATCATTACTTTTGTATTGAGAGTTGTCGCTCACACCTTGTGTTTTTTTTTCTTGGGATAACTTGTGGCGGGGCAAGTTTGAGGCTAGATGGTCCAGGAGGCTCGCACCAGGAGTGAGGCTGGTGCAGGAGACAGCGAGAGTTAGCGGTAGGGTTATGACCCTATGAAATTTTGATTTGGTTGTATAAGTATTATACACTTTTGTTATCGTCAGTTGTATTCTGCCGATCAGATTTGTTGTATTTTGTGTAATCTGCTATTCACGCTTTTAATATTATTGCATGTGCTTTATTAACTCTGATTAGGTAGTGGATCCGGGTAGGGTTGCTACAAGTTTGTTCTCGCCTTCACGCCTCCTGATGTAATTTTCTGCCCTGATGGCTGCCCCATCAGTTCAACATAGTTATTGGGTTCAATGACAACATGGGCTGATTGGATCCAGCTATTCAATCCCTTCTTAAAGCGATGCATCTTCAAAGCTTCATATGCCATGATCGTTGGAGAGTAAGTTTCTAAGGCATGGAACTTGAATGAATACTCGGCTACTGACATGTCTGATGTTTGCACCAAACTCTCAAATTCAGCCAACTTCTGTACTCGAACAGCTGTTGGGAATTACTGCTTCAGAAATGCCTCACGGAACCTTTCCCAAGTGATTGATCCCATTTCTAACATAGCTGGTGAGACTCCTTCCCACCATTTAACTGCTTTATACACCAAGAAAGGTGTGATAACTTCCACCTTGAACTCTTGTGGAACTTTTATCAATCAGAGATAATTTTCTATCTCCTTCATCCAGTTCTGTCCAACTTCAGGATGAAAATTTCCATCAAAGTTTGGAAATCTCGCAATCTGCGAAGGGACTCATAATGCTGCTTAGTCCAATTGTGAGGTGCCGTAGGTAGAGGTGGCAGAGGCTAGTTGGAATTAGGATTGATTAACCCCTGCAGCGTAGTAGCTGCAACAGTTGCAATGGCCATGATCTCCTCATTGCTGAGTCTACCAGGTGGTGGTGGTGGTGGATTATTTTTGTCATTATTGTTGCGGTTGTTTCTCGGTTGTAAATTTGTCATTTCATACAAAAGGACAAACTTGCTAAAGTATGGTTTGATACAGAAAATTTTGAAACAAAAGACCAAGTAATTGCTCATAATTCAAAATATGAAATCAATGGACTAACAATCTTTTTATTGATTTCCAAATAAAATGAAATTACATTCAAATTTCAGAATGGGAGAAGAATGTGAGATACTTCTTATTACAAGGTTATTTGTAATTCAGTCTAGTCTATAACTTCTCCTAATCCTAAGTCCATGGGGTCGTCCTCAGCCTCTACTTCTTCGTGATCTTCCACAACTGGAACTAATGGTTGCAAGTGATCAACATTTGCTTGCAAATGCTCAGCGTGATCCTCAAGTATTAATTTTTTCTCATTCAACATTCCAACTGTGAGATGGAGGTCTAGGACTAGATCATCTAGTTGCTTCTTTTCTGCTTTTACAGCTTCTAGCTCAACTTTGGCTTACTAGTGTTTCTTTTCGTCCTCATGAAGGTAATAAACTAAGCGTTCAATAGCCATCTTCAAGTGCTCTTCTTGTTTACACAAAATCTTGTTGTTGATTTGCAAATTGGCGTTAAAACCCCTAAGTTGCTCAACTATGTGTTCTAGCTCTCTGATTTGGGCAGCTTTTGTCACGCCCCGAGACCGAGATGTGTCATTGGCATTGTTTAACATTTTGAAATGTAAAACAACAAGCCATACAGTATAGAAAATAGCCTTCAACAAGTCTTTTACATAACCAAAAATTTCTTTACAAAATAAGAAAACGATAATAGCTGAAGTGACAATAAAACACAAAATATACTAATAATATCTCCACAACGTGATCACCAACCCCATAAGGCATGCTTCTCATCCTCTTCCAACTGATCTTCCTCATCCAACTGATCTTCAGTATCTGGTGAGGAAGTTAAGGAGGTGAGTGTTTTGGTAAACACTCAGCAAGTGGGGTCGATCGGACATGATAAACACCAAAATATACACATGTACATATTATAATCTCGAAACAAATTAAGCATGCTGAATCAGACACAAATACGAAGCAAACATTGCACTGATAATTATCTCATTTTCCATGGTTTACTGATCAGTACCCTATATGTTACTCCTTTAAGAGGTGAGGCCAAAGGCACGGTTATTATAACCCACCGCATCAGGGCCATATCAAATCAAATCATCGGAAATTCCTTAACCATTTCTTAATAAACTCTTAATAGTGCAATCCAAATAACTCTAACATGCTTCAAATCATATATCGAATAGCCAACGAATTCAAAATAGCATATCAAAATGAAACGGATATACGTATCATGCCGATTGAATTTTAAAAAACATATGTAATTTATTTTAGAAAAACTTAAACTCACTCAAGATTTGTATATAAGTGTAAAGACTTATATCACAAAACAGAAATATGAAAGCCCACTTACAGTATTTGATTTTCTAGGAAAATCGTGTAGGAGTTGTTGGAAAACCTTGGACTCGTGAAGGACAACAAGTATGCTCATGCTTGTGCAGAAAGTATACTCGAAATAGACAGGAATTCTCCTTCGAACTTTGGACAGAAAGCTCATTCGAAATTTTTGGGCAGCACTTGATGCTCCGAATTTCTCTATCAAACTGGTGCTACTGGTCTTAAAAAGAGCAGAAAATCAGCTTTTTGAATCCTTGCTAATTGGACAATAATTCGATGCTTGAAAATGGCCGAAAGCTGGAGCTCGAAATGAACAGAAATCAGAGTCTAAACTGCTGCTGGTGGTGCTTAAATAAGGAGGATTGTGGTGCTCGAAATTGGTGTGATTTCCCTTCAAAATCTGCCAATATTTATTGGATGTAAGTAGCAGCTGAAGGGCCTCTTATTCATGGCCAATAATTAACATTAACAACGATTATTCCTTATAATTTCAGCTGTTACAACTCTTGGCTGCTAGCTGTTACAATTCTAGGCTTGCCAATTGATAAGTGTATTTTGTATGCATTATTTCGTGATATTTTTATGTTTATTTTGGGTGCATTCATATTGTTTTGTGTGTTTTTATGTGTTTTATTGCATGCATGTATATTTCACTCTCCAGGTTTTATTTTTAGGAAAAATCAAAATTAAAGAAATTTTGAGAAAAGAAAAAGAAGAAAATATTATAGCTCATGCATTGGCAATGATGCTGTGTCGCGATGGAGCAGAAGAATTCTCGCGCTGGAGCGAGACTTTTCTCGCGCTCATGCGCGAGATCAAATTCCAGAAACTTGCCAAAAGTCATGCGCTCGAGCGGGAATCACAATTCCTGAAAGTTGAAAAATTTCGTGCGCTTGAGCGCAAATCGGCGAGGGGCAATAATTCGGAGGATTCCTTGTGACGTGAGGAATTTAATTTCCTTGTGTTCCATACCATATAAATTGAAAATATATTACATCTTGAGGGATGTGTTTTTGAGAGAGAAGGCAGCGGCTACTACAACTTTGGGAGAGAAGATTTCTCTTTTCTTCCTTTTTTTTCTTCTTTTTATTTTATTTTTGGTTCATGATTGAAGAGCTTTATTTTTTAATCATGTTAGACTTTGAGTAGTCTTTTCTTTTTGATCAAGACCACGTGATTGGGCTGAAAAAATCTCTGCAGAAAACTTGGATGTTTGTTTGGGATTTTTCAGATTTGGTTTTATATTATTGATTATTAGATTTATATTTGTCTAGTGAATGATCTGGCCAATTGTTTGCTTGCATGTTAATTGATTCCAATTCGACAGAGGATTAATTGATTTCGATCACTCTAATAATCAACACGAGGTAAAATTGACTAGAAATAGTATTCGATTTCATCGTGCAGTTTTAGGTGAAACTGAATTTTCACAAATATTTAATGCATTAAAATTTGATTAGAATTTTGAAAATTAATCCGTCAATATTTGAATAGGTTTAATTGTTCTAAAAATAGACCTTTAAACAAGTTAGGAAAATTCACCATGATTTAAGATTAAATCTGAATCCCGAATCGACTACATGTTACATAATTTGTTTGGTACCTATGTGTGTTTTTGATCGAACTTTTCTCATATTTGAATTCATTTTAAAATTCTTGCTGTGTTTTACTTAATTTAATTTATTTGCAAATTTATTTCTTGATTAAAAATCTGAAATCATTTTTATTTGCTAGTCTAGATTAAGTAGAAATAATCATATTTTGGTACTTACAAAATAACAGTCCCTGTGGGTTCGACATCTGAACTTTTGTTCACTTTACTATTACTTGATCTGGTACTTTTGCCAGTAGATTTTTATCACACCGATTTAAGCGGTCAATTTTTTGGCGCCCTTGCTGAGGACTGTTTGTAATATCAGAATTTTTATTTCACTTGAGATTAGACTTTATTTTTTATTTGTCCTTCTAAATTCTGAATTCTCCTCTTTTCTTTGTAATTTTCAGGTACTATCTGTTATACATGCATAGAATTCGATTTAGGGAGCTTATACCACTTGATTTAGATATCGAACGCACGTTCAGCAGGATCCGAAGAGCTAAGAGATCTATCAATTTTGAACTTGAGATAGAATCTGAATTAGAAGAAGACATGGCGGACAACAAAACTGTTCTTGATTTGATTCGTCCATCAACTGAAGGCTATGGATCTAGCATTGTTCACCCTGCTGTGGAGGCAAACACCTTCGAATTGAATCCTTCTATCATACAAATGATTCAGCTGCAAGCAAGATTTGGGGGCACATCTGTGGAAGACACCTACACTCATCTGGAGCGGTTTCTGTCAATCTATGACACTTTCAAGTTCAATGGGGCAACATCTGATGCAGTGCGACTGCGGTTATTCCCATTCTCTCTACAAGGCAAAGCTATGGAGTGGCTGGATGATCTGCCTGCGGGTTCTATCACTACTTGGAACCAACTTGTTCAAACTTTTTTGAACAAATATTTCCCTCCTACAAAGATGGAGAAATTATTCTCTGACATCATCTCATTCAAGCAAAAGGGGGGAGAATCTCTACATGCGGCATGGACCAGATTTAAAAACATGTTGAGAATGTGTCCTCAGCATACTCTTACTCGAGCCAACAGACTCAAACATTCTATTATGGAGCTGATCAGTCGGCTCGATCTATGTTAGATGTTGCTGCCAATGGAAGTCTATTCAGGAAGATGCCAGCAAACGCCTGGGAGATCATTAGCAATATGGCAGAAAGTAATATTGGGTGACCATATTTGAAAAAGG
The DNA here is from genome assembly GCF_033568475.1 of Henckelia pumila. Classification (NCBI taxonomy): domain Eukaryota; kingdom Viridiplantae; phylum Streptophyta; class Magnoliopsida; order Lamiales; family Gesneriaceae; genus Henckelia; species Henckelia pumila. The sequence continues at coordinate 202,523,472 of NC_133122.1, forward strand.
AGAGGAAAGCTGGACTTCTAGAGATTGATGTTTTGACACATCAGATGACACTTATGAAAGCAGCGCCAGTTAATCAAGTACAGAGGCCAGAGGAACAACAGTTGTTTGAGGTGGAGGCGGCTAATTTTGCAGGAAATCAAGGACGGCAACCGTACAACTCATAAAACAACACCAAAAATCAAAACTAGCAGAAGCAAGAGGTGCAGAAGCCAAACTTTGAGGAGATAATGATGAAGTATGTTGCAGGAACCGAGGCAAGGCTGCAAAATCAAAAAGCTATGTTGCAAAACCTGAGCAGATGGACGAAGCAAAGATTGTGGAGATGCCAAAATTTTTAAAAGTCAAGGAGGATGAGTGTGCTGAAAATTCCTCCATGGCAGGTAAGAAAGGTAAGAATTCAAAATTTGAAGTTAATGATGATGTTGATATTTCTACTTTACCTTTCCCCCTGCGAGCTAAGCAATTAATTTTTGATCTTCAATTTAAAATTTTTCTTGAAATTTTCAAGAAACTATATATTAACATACCTTTTGCAGATGCTTTAGCTCAGATGCCAAATTGTGCCAAATTTTTGAAGGACTTGCTGAAGAATAAAAAGAACTTGAATGATCTGACTCAAGTCACAATGAATGAGGAGTGCTCGGCTGTGCTTCAGAATAGGCTCCCACCAAAATATCAAGATCCAGGGAGTTTCTCCATACCATGCCAAATTGGAAATTTCTCGTTTGATAATTTTTTGTGTGACTTAGGATCGAGCATAAATTTAATACCTTATACACTTGCTCGGAAATAAGGTATAGAAAATATTGAACCTACCTCTATCTCTCTTAAATTTGCTGATAGATCAATAAAATATCCGAGAGGGATTGTGGAAAATATCCTAGTCAAGATAGATCAATTTATTTATCTTGTTGATTTTATTATTCTTGACATGAATGAACATTGCGAGGTTCCTTTGATTCTATGACGTCCCTTTTTAGCCATGAGTCGAGTGTTAGTTGATGTTAAAAAGGGATAATTGGTTTTGAGATCGAATGATGACCAAGTTGTGTTCCACATGTTTAAATCGGCTAGGGATGGCCGAAATTCTAAATCTTGCTCAGCTATAAATTTTATTGATGTGATTCCTGATATTTTTTATAATTGTCTGTAGGTTCAGCTGTAGTACCCCGTACCCAAAATTGGTAATTAAGAGATTAATTATGTTAATTAAACAAATTAAGTATCGGACGGATCGAAAGCTCCGATGGTGAGATCGGAAGCTCCGATGCAGGATCGGAAGCTCCGATCGATATTACGTCATGCATGACGTGTGGCAATCGGGATCGGAAGCTCCGATCGCCCTATCCAAAGTCAACCAGTGATATTTTGACACGTAGCGGATAATGCAAGATCGGAAGCTCCGATGGCAGGATCGGATGTTCCGATCGTGTTCGGACGTTCCGATCGCAGTTCGGAAGCTCCGATCGCCGTCTATAAATAGGGGATGCCGAGCTCATTTTTGAAGTGCACCATTCACCTCTTCTCTCTCGATTCCTTAGCCTTCGAGTTTAGATCTAGGGCATTCTAGGCGTCCCGTAGGGAATCTGGAAGTGGCATAGCATTCCAGGCATCGTAGCGGAGCTGTGGCCTAGTTTTGAGGCACTCGACAGCAAAGGGCTAACGACAGACGAAGGTATAGCTTTTGCTTCCTATAAATATTTAGGAGTATGCAATAGCTTAGTTAAGGCTTTTAGAGCACTATAATATTAGTAGTATCATTTGGCAGTATAGAGCAGACTATAGGCGTGGACCTAGAGTTGGTAGAGCTTGCACTGTTTTGAGGTACGGAAGTACTGTTCGAGATATCTTGACTGAGTATGCATGTATTATGTGACTGCATGATTTATATGTCATTGATTTATGCTGCATTCATTTGCATACTGAGCTATCTCCTTCGAGATGTCTGTTAGTAGGGTTTTTCCCTATCCTGTTAGTGGTTGAACTTCCATCGATTTGGGTCCGGCATATCCGCTGGTATTATGGTATGGGAGCCACCTCCTGAAGCGACGACACAGCATGCTACATACCAGGGCCCGGTCTGTCTCTGTTATCTGATCCTTGACCTCGAGTTTATAGGGAGTTCAATTTGCATGCATGTATACTCATACTCTCGTACTGAGCGTTTTATGATCACGTCTCGTACTCTGTGTTTCTGGACACCCTATTCCATGGGGCAGGTTTGCGATTGGACGAGGCGGGTGGATCCAAGAGGGGCTAGTCAGTGGTTGACCAGCTGGAGCTTCGTCTAGGTTTTATTTATGTTGTTTTGAGGTTGATACAGCTATTCGATTTGGTTGTATATTATTTGGATAAATTAGAGATTCCTTTCCTTGGGATTGTATTTATTTATGGTTTCCGCAAGATTATTCTGATATCTGTTTTATTAAGTTAATTGCATGCCTAAGTTCTGTTAGTAGGTGATCCGGGTAAGGGTCACTATATTTATGGTATCAGAGCATGCATAGTATTCTTGGGATTTAGACTCTGCATAAGGTAACCGTGAGGTATTTTTGTAGATGGCAGATCGTGACGACCGGAGTTCTCATGGCAGTATTGGTGGGCGTTGGGGTGATGCCAACCGTGAGCCTCGTCGAGAACGGCGTCATCGTCATCATGACGATGAACGTTTCACTGTGCGTTGATTCTTAGTTATGGGTCCTAAGCCCTTAGTTGGAGGTGAGTCTCCGGAGGATGCGGAGAACTGGTTAGATCGCATGGAGATGACTTTTTAGACTTTCCAATGCACTGAGGAGCAGAAAATGGAGACCCTGGGTTATCTTCTGGATGGACGTGCGCGCAGGTGGTGGAGGTTTACTTCTGCACCTTTTGTTGCGGCGAGAGGAGTGGCCACCTGGGCCGAGTTCCGCACAGCTTTTCAGAAGCTTTATTTTCCCTCTGCACTCCGTCAGTCGAAGGCAGGCGAGCTTCTGAGTCTGCGATAGGGAGCCATGTCTATCGATGAGTATCAGCAGAAGTTCTTTGATCTGCTATCCTATTGCCCCGAGATTGCTGACAGCTCCGGGATGAAGTATAATATGTTCCTTCAGGGCCTTAACCCTGAGATCCATGACCGTGTGGCGGTTGGCGACGACATGTCCTACGAGGATTTGGTGAGCCGTTGTCACCAGGCGAAGGACAGCATTCGGCGGAACAGGTCTTTCCCTAAGTCGAGGCCTGCTAGTTCTTTGGGTCCCCGTGCCCAATCTTTCAAGAAGTCTGGATCTACTTCTTCCTCTGGTACTGGAGGTGTTGTCCGTTTCGGTAAGAAGGACAAGTGTGATCACTGTGGGAAGAACCATCCATCCGACAAGTGTCGTAGAGCTTCTGGAGCTTGTTTCCGTTGTGGAGAGACTGGTCATGTCCGGAGAGATTGTCCACTATTTGGGGGAGGTGGTTCTCGATCTGGTTCAGGAGCTGGTTATCAGGCCACCGTACAGAAGAGGTCGCAGGGACAGCCTGTTGGGAGTTCTCATTTGAGGCCACGAGCTTCTGGCCAAGTGTTTGCCCTGAGACATGATCATGCAGTGGAGGAGAATGAGAAAGTCATCGCAGGTACATTTCTGCTTTATGATATACCTGCTCTTGTATTTATTGACACTGGAGCATCTCATTCCTTCATTTCTGCATGTTTTGTTAAGAGGCATAAGTTAGCATGCATTGCACTAGACGTAGTGATGTCTGTTTCTACTCCGACGGGCCAATCTGCTTTGGCTAAGCGTCTAGTGATGGGTTGTCCTTTAGAGTTCGAAGGGAACATTCTGTTAGCGAATCTCATGGTCCTGGCGATGGACGACTTGATTGCATTTTGGGAATAGATATATTGACTACCTATCGAGCTTCAGTGGACTGCTATCAGAGATTAGTACGCTTTCATCCGGAGGGGAGTGAGAGCTTGTTTTTCTATGTGAGGGAGCGCGACTCCCAATGCCTTTGGTATCAGCTTTGAGAGCCTGTCGAGCTCTAGAGTCTGGCGGGGAAGGCTACCTTATCTATGCAGTTGATTTGTCCGTTGAGAGTATTGGGATAGAGAGCATTCCTGTTGTGGATTAATTTCCAGATATATTTCCTGATGAGATTCCGGGTTTTTCTCCTGCTAGGGAAGTCGAGTTTGGCATAGAGTTGATGCCGGGTACTTCGCCTATTTCTAGAGCACCGTATCGTCTGGCTCTGTCAGAGATGCGTGATTTGAAGAATCAGCTACAGGATCTTTTGGACAAGGGGTACATTTGTCCTAGTGTATCTCCTTGGGGAGCTCCTGTTCTTTTTGTAAAAAAAAGGATGGGTCGATGCGGCTGTGCATTGACTATCGGCAGCTGAATCGAGTCACTGTGAACAACAAGTATCTGTTGCCTCGTATTGATGACTTGTTTGATCAGCTGCAGGGCACGTGAGTTTACTCCAAGATTGACTTGAGATCTGGGTATCATCAGTTGAGAGTCCGTGATCAGGACGTAGCCAAGACTGCATTCCGTACTCGCTAAGGGCATTACGAGTTTCTAGTAATGCCATTTGGTTTGACTAATGAGTCGGCTATATTCATGGATCTGATGAACCGTGTTTTCTGGGAGTATTTGGACAAGTTTGTCGTGGTATTCATTGATGACATCTTGGTGTATTCGCGTAATACGGAAGAACATGTTTCTCACTTGCGGTTGGTACTGCAGAATCTTTGAGATGAGCAGTTGTACGCCAAGCTGAGAAAGTGTGAGTTCTGGATGGATAGAGTGGTCTTTCTTGGCCATATCATATCCAGGGAGGGGATTTCTGTTGATCCAAGCAAGATTGAAGCAGTACTTAATTGGTCGCGTCCGACGACAGTTGCTGAGATCCGTAGTTTTCTGGGTCTAGCAGGGTATTATCGTTGCTTCATTCTGAACTTCTCTCAACTAGCTCGACCATGTGGTCCTCCGAGTGTAAGGAGAATTTCTGTGAGCTTCGACGGCGGTTGGCTTCTGCGCCGGTGTTGGCATTACCGTCAGGATCTGGAGGGTATGTGGTATACACTGATGCTTCTCTTCAGGGGTTAGGTTGTGTTCTGACTCAGAATGGGCATGTGATTGCATACGCTTCTAGACAGCTGAAGCTTCACGAGGACAACTATCCAGTCCATGATTTGGAATTGGCAGCCATTGTGTTCGCTTTGAAGATCTGGTGTCATTATCTGTATGGCGAGAAATTTGAGATCTTCACCGACCATAAGAGTCTCAAGTATTTGTTTACTCAGGCGGAGTTGAACATGAGGCAGAGACGTTGGATGGACTTGCTTAAGGACTATGATTGCGAAATTAAGTACCATCCGGGAGCTGCTAATCTCACCGCTGATGCTTTGAGTCTCAAGGTGCGACTATCCGCACTTCAGACTTGTTCGATGTCTAGTGCGATCAGTGACTGTTGTACTTCAGGTTATACCTTCAAGCATAAGAAAGGTATGCAGAGTATCCAGATGTTTGCGATATTATCTGAGCCAACCTTGTATTCGCGGATCCGAGATTCTCAGATGTCTGATTCGAAGACCCAGCGTTTAGCTCGTCTAGCTAACGAGGGTAGCTCGTCTGGATTTCATTATCAATCAGATGGTTTTCTGTGTTTGTCTGGTAGGCTTGTGATTTCGCAGGATGAAGAGTTGCGAGAGGAGATTTTGTCTCAGGCACATCGCACTAAGTTGAGTATTCATCCTGGAAGCAACCAGATGTACAAGGATCTACGTACTCATTTTTGGTGGAAGGGTATGAAACGCATTGTTTATCAGTTTGTTTCGAGATGTTTGGTGTGTCAACAGGTCAAAGCAGAGCACCGATGACCTGGAGGATTACTTCACAGTCTGCCTATTCCTGAATGGAAATGGGATTTTATCACAATGGACTTTGTGACCAATTTGCCGATATCCCCGAGGAACTGTGATGCTATCTGGGTTGTAGTGGACCGACTCACCAAGTCAGTGCATTTCATTGCCTATAGCCGAGAGTACTCTGTGGATCGCATGGCACGGATGTACATTCAGGAGATCGTTCGACTTCATGGAGTGCCTGTGAGCATTGTCAGCGATCGGGACCCCAGGTTCACTTCTAGATTCTGAGGGAGTGTTCAGCGTGCGATGGGTACTCTTCTCAGTTTGAGTACTGCCTATCATCCGAAGACTGATGGTCAGTCAGAGCGCACTATCCGTACTTTGGAGGATATGCTTTGAGCGTGCGTCATGGATTTTGGTTCAGCCTGGCAGGATCATTTGCCATTGATCGAGTTCGCGTACAACAACAGCTATCATAATAGTATTGGGATGACACCTTTTGAGGCGTTGTACGGGCGACGTTGTCGTACTCCACTCTTCTGGGAAGAAGTGGGGGAGAGACAGGCTGAGGGACCGGAGCTTATCCAGCAGGCCGTAGACATTGTCGATCAGATCAAGAAACGGATTAAGACTGCACAGGATCGTCAGGCCAGCTATGCTAATATCAAGCGTAGGTCTTTGCAGTTCGATGTCGGGAAGAAAGTGTTTCTGAGAGTGTCACCTTTCCGCAAGATTCTCAGATTTGGCCTTAAGGGCAAGTTGTCTCCCAGGTTTATCGGTCCGTTTGAGATCTTGGAGAGCATTGGCGATTTCGCTTATCGACTAGCTTTGCCACCACATCTATCCAGTATTCACGACGTGTTTCACGTATCTCTATTGCGACGGTATGTGGCGGATGAATCTCATATTCTGCAGCGGTTTGAGGATCAGATGAACAAGGATTTGACTTATGTTGAGAAACCTATTCGTATCCTGGATTATAAGGATAAGGTTTTGCGGAACAAAGTCATTCCTTTGGTTTTAGTTCAGTGGCAGCGCCGAGACACTGAGGAAGCTACTTGGGAGCTTGAGGACAGGATGCGTGAAGACCATCCTGAGTTGTTTTGATTTCATTCTTAAGTTGTATTCAGTTGCAAACTCTGTAAACGTTTGATTTGAATAAAGAATGTTTATGTACCTTGTATTGCATTCAGTACTTAAGATCTATTTTCGAGGACGAAATATCTTAAGTGGGGGAGAATGTAGTACTCCGTACCCGAAATTGGTAATTAAGAGATTAATTATGTTAATTAAACCAATTAAGTATCGGACGGATCGGAAACTCTGAAGGTGAGATCGGAAGCTCCGATGCAGGATCGGAAGCTCCGATCGATATTACATCATGCATGACGTGTGGCAGGATCGGAAGCTCCGATCGCCCTATCCGAAGTCAACCAGTGATACTTTGACACGTAGCGGATAATGCAAGATCGGAAGCTCCGATGGCACGATCGGACGTTTCGATCGTGTTCGGACGTTCCGATCGCCGTCTATAAATAGGGGGTGCCGAGCTCATTTTTGAAGTGCACCATTCACCTCTTCTCTCTCGATTCCTTAGCCTTCGAGTTTATATCTAGGGCATTCTAGGCGTCCCGTGGGGATTCCGGAAGTGGCATAGCAGTCCAGGAGTCGTAGAGGAGCTGTGGCCTAGTTTTGAGGCACTCAACAGCAAAGGGCTAACGACGGACGAAGGTATAGCTTTTGCTTCCTATAAATATTTAGGAGTATGCAATAGCTTAGTTAAGGCTTTTAGGGCACTATAATGATAGTAGTATCATTTGGCAGTATAGAGCAGACTATAGGCATGGACCTAGATTTGGTAGAGCTTGCACTGTTTTGAGGTACGGAAGTACTGTTCGAGATATCCTGACTGAGTATGCATGTATTATGTGACTTCATGATTTATATGTCATTGATTTATGCTGCATTCATTTGCATACTGAACTATCTCCTTCGAGATGTCTGTTAGTAGGGTTTTTCTCTATCCTGTTGGTGGTTGGACTTCCATCGATTTGGGTCCGGCATATCCACTGGTATTATGGTATGGGAGCCACCTCCTGAAGCGACGGCACAGCGTGCTACATACCAGGGCCCGGTCTGTCTCTGTTATCTGATCCTTGACCTCGAGTTTATAGGGAGTTCATTTTGCATGAATGTATACTCATACTCTCGTACTGAGCGTTTTATGCTCACGTCTCGTACTCTGTGTTTTTGGACACCCTATTCCATGGGGCAGGTTTGCGATTGGATGAGGTGGGTGGATCCAAGAGGGGCTAGTCAGTGGTTGACCAGCGGGAGCTTCGTCTAGGTTTTATTTCTGTTGTTTTGAGGTTGATACAGCTATTCGATTTGGTTGTATATTATTTGGATAAATTAGAGATTCCTTTCCTTGGGATTGTATTTATTTATGGTTTCCGCAAGATTATTCTGATATCTGTTTTATTAAGTTAATTGCATGCCTAAGTTATGTTGGTAGGTGATCCGGGTAAGGGTCACTACATCAGCTCTCTGAAGGCATCAATCCCATGCATATTTCATATGGAAGTAAAGCAAAAAGCAAGTGCAAGATTGATTAGACCACATCCAAGAGTGTGGATGAACCACCTTGAATGTCGCCACTAAATAGAGGAATATAGTCGGGCTATAGACTATAAATTTAGCGCTAACTGGGAGGCAACCCAGCCTTTAAGCTACTTTTTAGTTTCTTTTTGCCGAGTTTTATTTTTATTTTTACTTCTTTTCCTTTTCAGTTTGCCGTGCCTGACTGATATACCTAGCCTACTGCTACCATCCCAACTGATACTGCCAAAGAGGAAGCAGATGAATCTAAAACCAGGGGAGTGCTATTTTTGTTTTCATCGTGTTTTTGTTCGTCTTGCATTTGTGTTTGTTTTTGCATTCTGTTCATTGTTCTGAAGCATTGAGGGCAATGCTTTGGATAAGTATGGGGGGTAGACTAGTTTATTTCATTGTTTGTTGTGTTTGTGTTGCATTCATAATGTTTCGTGTTTATTTGCTTATAGTTTGTTTTTTGTTGTTGTTTTCATGTGTGCATGAGTAGGATGAGGAATGGTAGCCAATGATGATGAAGTTGAAAAAATTGATTTTTGGGAAAATATTTGCTCTTGATTTGACATGAGAAACTCTTGGTTGTACCGTGAATAATTTTTAAGCACGCATGTTAGACTGGTGAAATGCAGCGATGTATTTGATGATGTTTGTGTTTTCTTGACCATTGCACGACATTATGTGTTTGTTGATCGTGATAGTGTCTTTTAAGTCCCAATGATTTTATGACATTGCATGTATGATCTTGAGTACACCTGTTAAGTTTTTATGAAAATTTTTGTGAAAATAAAATTAACTCCATCCGGGTTATGAGCAAGGGATTGAAATCCTAATCACCTTGCTCTTGACTAAGTATACGGATTAAATGGTGTTAAAGATTTGAAAATTTTGAAATAAAATTACAATTCCATCCGGGCTTGGAAGGTGATTGAAATTTTAATCATTCTTCCATGGCTAAGTTTGCGGATTCAATGGGATTGTAGCTCCATCCTGGCTATAGACGAGGGGATTGAAATTCAAATCCTATCACAGTCATAGCTAAGTTTGCGGGTAATTAGTGGGGCTTAAGAAAACCGGGTGCAAAATCCAGAGGTGCGTAATCTATCTCAAGAGAATTTGTGTTTTTGTTAGAAATTGTTGGGATGAAGATGTACTTGATTGTGACACTTGCACTGATTTGTCATAGGTCGCTAAGCATTCGTAGGACAGATTATTTTGAAGTTGCATGTAACTGGAATATCATGACACACACACACACGTTCACGCTAAAATGATGGTGTATTTTGAAAAATTAGGAGAATTTGTGATTTTTAGTTGTTGGTTTTCAAACTAATCTGAGGTTGTACTATTCAAGATTCGTCCTTACTTATATTTATGTTTGCATATTATTTGTTGCATGTCTTGCTCGAGGGCGAGTAAGGTTTAAGTATTGGGTGTTGATAAGTGCATTTTGTATGCATTATTTCGTGATATTTTTATGTCTATTTTGTGTTCATTCATATTGTTTTTTGTGTTTTTATGTGTATTATTGCATGCATGTATATTTCACTCTCAAGGTTTTATTTGTAAGAAAAATGGAAATTAAAGGAATTTTGAGAAAAGAGAAAGAAGAAAAGATTATAGCGCATGCATTGGCGATCATGTTGTGTCGCGAAGAAATTGGAGCAGAATATTTCTCGCACTGGAGCGAGACTTTTCTCGCGCTCATGCGTGAGATCAATTTCCAGAAACTTGCAAAAAGTCACGCGCTCGAGCGAGCCTTTCTCGCGCTCGAGCGGGAATCTCAATTCCAGAAGGTTGAAAATTTTCGTGCGCTCGAGCGTGAGTTAGCATGCGCTCGAGCGCGAATCGGCGAGGGGTAATAATTCGGAGGATTCCTTGTGACGTGAGGAATTTAATTTCCTTGTGTTCCAGACCATATAAATAGAAAAGATATTACATCTTGAGGGCTAACCTTTGTTTTTGATAGAGAAGGCGGTGGCTACTACACCTTTGGGAGAGAAGATTTCTCTTTTCTTCCTTCTTTTCTTCTTTTTATTTTATTTTTGGTTCATGATTGAAGAAATTTATTTTTGAATCATGTTAGACTTTGAGTAGTCTTTTCTTTTCGATCAATACCACGTGATTGGACCGGACAAATCTATGTAGAAAACTTGGATGTTTGTTTGGGATTTTTCTGATTTGGTTTTATATTATTGATTATTAGATTTATATTTGTCTTGTGAATAATCTGGCGAATTGTTTGCTTGCATGTTAATTGATTCCAAGTCGACTAGGGGGTAATTGATTTCTATCACTCTAATAACCAACACGAGGTAAAATTGACTAGAAATACTATTCAATTTCATCGTGCGATTTTAGGTGAAATGTAGCGACCCAACCCAAGTCTACTATCTAATCAGAGTTAGAGCATAATTAAGCATGCATTTAAAATAAATTGCTGCGAAAGACTTAAAGAAAAAGCAGACCGACATAATACAAGCGGTTAAAACAAATTCGATTATACAACCCAATCGAAAAATCTTAGACAAAACCTTCAGCTAATCCTGCTGTCTTCAAAGGTCACTGGCCTCTCCAAGATCCTGGTGCTCAATCTTGCACCTACACCTTCCCTGTTGAATGGGGTGTCCAAATACACGGAAAATACTGGATGTGAGCGACTACGCTCAATACGGAAATACGGGTAAACATACAAACATGATGCATGCAAATGAAAGGGTACGGTATCCATATCTGGGATAGTTGTATAATCAACTGCTCAGAATGGCGCCTAAGATATAAGTGGTACAACCCGGGACAATCCACTGAGTACACTTCTCATTCCTACTGGACGTGGACCGTGTCCTACAGATGTCAGTGCCGACTAACCCGTCGGTCACAGGTCGCTCGACATCGACCGTCCAACACGGCTGAGAGGCCCTACATGGCTCATCTCAAAAAATGGACAGGAACAATATGATATGCACATGCGGCAGAATATTATGGCACACACAATGCAACACATAAGCATGAAAACCCGCTGACTATCTCTGTCAGTACATACGTACCTCACTAAAGACAGTCCTAGCTATCCCGCTCTAGGTTCCAATCCTATCATCAGCTCTACAATGAAAATATCCATGCATCATTATTTAAGCTCTAAAAGCCTTAACTAATGTATTGCATACTTCTAAATAATTTAAGGAAATCATATCTATACCTGCATCCGTCGTCAGCCCACTGATGGAAACTACCCAACCACTTGGGCATACTACTGCTGCACCTCCCAGCTACGAGCACAGCTCCGCTGCTCGGACACCGCTCCTCTACTATGTCAGACACTTTCTGACTATGCTAAAATATATATTCCCTAATCCAACTCTAAAATAAGAGTACCCAAATTTCTAAAATAGAGCCACTCGTGCGAAGGAGAGGAAGTTAGTGCGGTTCAAAATGAGGCCTCGGCACCTCCTTATATAGAAGCAGATCAAATCATCCGATCCCATGTTCGGAGCATCCAAACTCGATCGGAGCCTCCGATCCTTACATCGGAGCATCCAATGTCTACCATGCGTCAACACCCATGCATGCATGTTAGAGTAGGTGCCCGTCGAGCCAAGTGTTGGCCGATGGTCCTTGTGAGAACTCTTGTATGACAATATTTATTTTATAATATTTGACATTATTTAATTTGGCACACCTTTATCTGTATACCCATGCTAGCTGCATAGATAAAGCCCTTGAATATACAAATAGTAGAAAGAATATGAGATGGTCATGTGATGACTATCATGAAACTCATATTTGGAATAGTGTATATTCTAAAATGTCCATAGTCGATTAAGCTTCCACAAAGAAGGATAAAGGTTGCTCGAGATTGAGACTAGTATTTGCGATGTGAGTACCATGTTTCAATGGTAGGGGACATGGTGATGTCCAAGAATGCAAATAGGTGCTCCTTGTAGAGTGCACTGAACAACCCTCCCTAAAAGACTTTCCTAGTGGTTCTCACTTATCGAGTGGAATAGTCCTAGTTTATGGTTGTACACCATTAGTCCTTACGACCCGGGACAACATGGAGACTCTATATGCTAGAGCTTCACTTTGACTTGTTTACCGACTCAACTGGGGTCATCAGGTGGCAATATTGGATGTTGTGTCGAAACATAAAGGAGTCAATGCATTTTAGTCGGGGATTCACCGCTTACCTAAGGGTATGGATATCCTATGTATTCTTATGTATATGTAGTTTGAAATCTCTGATCAGAGTAGGTGGTAATTAAGAAAGGGGTTTCTTGAATTACCCCTTCGATGCAACTACGGCGTGACACATAGTTATCAATTCAATGACAACTCTCGATAAACCAATGGTTGTCGAATCGGTCGGGATATATGAGTTGAAGGGACCGTACTGTACGCTAACCATAATTGACTGGTTCTTGCAGGCACTATCATTTGATACCTAGGAAGTCATGTAAGTGATGCTGACGTTTAACATGATTGGTTGGGTACTTTCAGACTTGAGTTTTCTAACGTTCTTATTCTCAAGGAGTTGATAAATAAGAATGGAGATATATGGGGTACGCTCATATAAGGGACTTGTTGATCCCGAATCACATGGAGATGTGAACTCACTGCTAGTTGTATCAATGAACTATTGAGAGTCACACAAGTATTAGCTTTCTTAATCCCATTGAGAATAAAATTAGTTCAATGTGTTGAACAACTTATAAAGGAGTTTATAAGTGAAATAAATTAGAAGTATGACTTCTAAAGGAGATTAAATGGGAAAGTAACTTTTAATTTGTGAATGTGTTCCAAGATTAAAAGTTGACTTGAATAAAATAATTAATTTTGAAAATGGTGATTTTTGAAATTATTATTATGAACTTAATTAAATTAATTCATGTTTTGAATTAATTAAACACTAGTGGGCCTTGTAGAGCCAAAATAATTAAATTAATTCAAGTGTTGAATTAATTAAACACTATTGGGTCTTGTAGAGCCCAAATAGAAATAGTGTTAAATAATTATTATACTAGTGGGCTTGAATGAGTTCAGGTTGGATTTAATTAATTGATTAAACTTAAATGAGTTTGAGTTTGATAATTAATTAAATATTAAGTTCATGGGCCATGTATATATATGTTTGACATATAATATATATACAATACATGAGAGAGAGTGAATATGAAGGTTTAAAGACAAAGTGCACACTTTCTATGCATGCTTTTACTTTTTCCATGCATGCTTTGTCTTTTGCCATAACACACTTTTTAAGTACCCAGACAATCAATATTCCTCTCAATTTTTCTCAAGTGGCCAAACACTACACTAAAATATTCTCCATTTTTTTGTCTTTCAACTTGGTAGAAAAGACCAGAAAATTCTCAATGAAAAATGCTCTAAATATTCTAGTTCATATTTAGAGTGGATATAGTTTGACTAGTCGTGGACCTAATTGGAAAAAAGGAGTCAATTTCAAACAAGGTGTGATCTTGGAGGGTTGAATCCTTTTGAGCAAGGCGTGCTCTTGGAAGCTTGTAGATAATGTCTTTCATTTCAAGAGCTAAGTTGTTCACAACTTGGTTGGAGCCATAAATCAATCTTTTGAAATTGATAGGTAAAAATATCTTAAACACCCTATGGAAGTTTAATATTTTTGATTGCTACACATGTGCTCGATTTTTACCTAAAATTTTAAACTTCCATTGCGCTTCCGGCCACAAGAGAACCGATCCAACAAGTGGTATCAGAGCCTAGGTTTTTCTTTATTGTGTAGCATTTGTTTAATATTATGTTGAGGTCAATTTCTAACCGCATGAGAAAATCATCAACATCAACTTAGGGGCTGTTTTGGAAAAATATTTTGGGGTCACGGGCTGCCCGAGGGGCGGTTAGGGCAGTCTACAGGATGCCACATTTTATAAAAATAAATTTGTATGGCCGGAATCCGGCGACGGAGCTCCAGCAAAGACTTTGACGACTAGGGTTTCCAAAAGTGTTTTGGGATATCCAAGCGTCAAGGGCCCTAAGTTGTTAAAATTGTAATAGTTGATTTTTGTGAAAAATTAAATTTTATAAAGTATGTATTTTCTAATAAAATAAATAATTAAAGTGCGACTTTTATTATTTATAGTAAATGGTGATTTACAAGAAATTCGGTTATAAATAAATTAATTGAAAAATAAACAAAGTTGTTTGTTTATTTTGTTAATTTAATTTATAATTGTGGCGGTTAGTGATTGCACGAAGATACATAATATTTGATCAATTGATTATTGTGATAATTAATTGATGGTGTATGATATGTGATATTATGCATAAAGGATGATCAAAGCCCAAGCCCAATTTTTTAGGTGTATGCTAGGACATTTTGTGTTGAATGAGTTGTAATAATTATCAAATTTAAACTGAGCTTGGTTTATAGCCCGTTTCAACCCCCATGAGATGTATCCCTATTTGCCATGGATATTTTAATGTAGAATATTTTAAAGTGGAAGATCAAGATTGGAAGATGGTGGGCCATGATGAATTATGAAGATCCAAGACATGCAAATATTGGAAGCTTATGTAATTGTTGCATTTGCATCCCGTGCATTTCCTAGGATTGGACCTAGGCCCGTGTTTGGCTCACACGGGCCAAATAGTATTGGAACAATTGATCATCTTTCTTAATTTAATGTTTATAATATATGCATGATATATTATAAATAATGAGTATGTGCGTTATTATTTTATAATAACAAAGTTGCATGAATCCGGCAAACATACAAACAAACATGGCGAGATTTTAAAATTAATGATGAGACAATTTCAAAATTAAAAACCCTCATTTTGAATAAGATTCAAAATATATATCAAGCCCGAAAAAGGAAATTATAAAGTTGTTTATAATTTCCATGTCTTCCATCGACAATGGTTGCATGATAAATACTACCCGCGGTCAATGATCGGCTCATATTATTGGGGGGCTTGGACGCCAAAAAGCTGTGACTTCCATTGACATGGTGATGTGAACTACGTGGAACTCCCATGATTTTGGCTCGTATTATTGGGGAAACCCATGGCGACCGTCCATTAAGGTTCAATATCGATGGGTAAGGCTTGACACGTAAAGATGAACGATGTCATATTATTAGGTCATAATCAAGCGTGAGACAAAAGTTTACGTAAGGGTTGCTTTGTAGTGACTCGCGCCGTGATCACCTACTAATCAGAACTTAAGCATGCAATTAATCAATAAAATAATCTTAATCAGAGTAACTGCGAAATCTTAAAATAAAATAATACCAGGTAAGCAAATCCTAGTGGTCAACCATGCTAACCAGCCTTGGTCACCACCTAACCTCCCTGTCTCCAGGAGAACTACCTGCAACGGCCCCATGGAATAGGGCATCCAGCCAACAGAAAACAACCGGAAGTGAGCCTAACATGCTCAATACGAGAGTACGAGTATACGGTGTTATGTGTGCATGTATGCAAATGAACTGGGTACCAAGACTCTCAGGTCAAGAAACAAGCTCAAAGACTGGGCTCAGGGTATATAGCACGCTGCGCCGTTGCCTCAGGAGGTGGCTCATATACCCAGTGGATAATGGTGACCTGATACTGGTACATGTGTCCAACCATAAAGGTGACCTGACACAAGACTTAAGTATCCAACCATCCATAACTCGTATGGTTAGCACCCTACTACAGGATACCTCTAAGGTAAAAGTTCAATATGCTCATGTATGCAACATACAGTTGTGACATGTTGTATATATAAAGTCATATAAAACATGCAATCACATAATCCATGCAAACACATAAAGCATGCATACTCATCTGGATATCTCGAATAAATACTTCCGTACTTTACTAAGGCAGATCCTAGAAGCTTCACCTCTAGGTCCAAGCCTACCATGCATCACTACAACATAAATAACCCATGCATTACCTAGCATGCCAAACATCACCTACTAGGCTCTAAAAGCCTTAATTAAACTATAGCCTACTCCCTATTTACTATAGGGAACCAAAGCCATACCTTCGTCCGTCGTCAGCCCGCTGATGACGCATGCCCCAGAGCCTGGGCATAGCCTAGCTACGACCCCTGGATGCCTTGCCAGAGCTCCGTCGCCTGGCTGCTACTTTGTACACTGGCTGCTAAATAAAAACTACTACCTACTCAAACTCTTAAAATAAGAGTACCCAAAATCTCGTAAAACGAACTAACATGGGCCAAGGAGAGGATTTTGGACATTAAAAATGAGCCATTTCCACAACTAATTATAGAGCACAATCGGAAGCTCCGATAGTTCCATCGGAAGCTCCGATTTGTGCATGGAATTCACGTTGCAACTGGTTGAGATCGGAAGCTCCGATGTGCCATCGGAAGCTCCGATGTGTTGCATGCAGCTACGTGTACAATTCTCATCGTCACGTCTTCAGACAGTACATCGGAAGCTCCGTTGTTGCATCGGAATTTCCGTTCGTACCGGCAGCTCCGATCTGCACAACGGTGGCTCCGAAGTGAACACCCTTTTCTTTACCATTTTTGGACCCCCGGGACCTACCCTACCATTTTTGGACGTTTCAGATCTGATTTTCCACTCATTTTCAACAAATAAGGACTCCTTGAACATGTTTTGACACTTCTAAAATTATATGTCATTTTCTAACATGTTTAAAATCACTTAATCTTGTAAAATGGAACCGGGCTACTACATTCTCCCCCTACTTAAGATATTTCGTCCTCGAACAATCTTAAGTACTGAATGCAGTAAAAACACTGAATAAACATCTTTTATTCAAACTGATTCATTTTACAAGTTACAATCTGAAAATACAACAATTCAAAATAGCTCTGGATAATCTGTACACATACGATCTCATGTTCCCACGTGGCCTCCTCAGTGCCGCGGCGTTGCCACTGATATAGAACAAGAGGAATGGTCTTTTTGCATAACACCTTATCCTTATTGTAGTAGCCCGTAACCCAAAATCAGTAATTAAGAAATTAATCATAATTACATGGGTAGAGTTTGGAAGCTCCGAAGGTGAGTTCGGAAGCTTAGGATCGGAAGCTCCGAACAGGATCGAAAGCTCCGATGGTATTACGTCAGGCATGACGTGTGGCAAGATCGGAAGTTCCGATCAGGATCAGAAGCTCCGATCACCCTTATCCGAAGTCAACAAGTGATATTTTGACACATGGAAGATCAGGATCTTCGAAAGCTCCGATGGCAGGATCGGAAGTTCCGATCGAGGTTCGGACGTTCCGATCGAGGATCGGAAGCTTTGATCGTTGTCTATAAATAGAAGGCCGAGAATTCATTTTCAATTGCCAATTCCGGATTTTCTCTCTAATCTAGTCGTATTCGAGTTGTTCTAGCCTTCCTAGGCCTGACCCAGGAGTCGTCGAGGCGTTAAAAAGTCGTAGCAGAGTTGTGCCCAGGTTCTGGAGGCATCGACATCAAAGGGCTAACGACGGACGAAGGTATAGCTTTTGCTTCCTATAAATATTTAGGAGTATTTAATAGCTTAGTTAAGGCTTTTAGAGCACTTTAATGATAGTAGTATCATTTGGCAGTGTAGAGCAGCTATAGGCGTGGACCTAGAGTTGGTAGAGCTTGCACTATTTTGAGGTACGGAAGTACTGTTCGAGATATCCTGACTGAGTATGCATGTATTATGTGACTGCATGGTTTATATGTCATTGATTTATGCTTCATTCATTTGCATACTGAGCTATCTCTTCGAGATGTCTGTTAGTAGGGTTGTACCCTATCCTGTTAGTGGATGGACATCCATGGCTTTGGGTCCGGTAAATCCACTGGTATTATGGTATGGGAGCCACCTCCTGAAGCGACGGCACAGCGTGCTACATACCAGGGCCCAGTCTGTCTCTGTTATCTGATCCTTGACCTCGAGTTTATAGGGAGTTCACTTTGCATGCATGTATACTCATACTCTCATACTGAGCGTTTTATGCTCACGTCTCGTACTCTGTGTTTCTGGACACTCTATTCCATGGGGCAGGTTTGCGATTGGACGAGGCGGGTGGATCCAAGAGGGGCTAGTCAGTGGTTGACTAGCGGGAGCTTCGTCTAGGTTTTATTTCTATTGTTTTGAGGTTGATACAGTTGTTCGATCTGGTTGTATAATATTTGGGTATTTACAGATTCCTTGCCTTGGGATTGTAATTTTAGTAATGTTTCCGCATTTTATACTGATATCTGTTTATTAAGTTATTTGCATGCCTAAGTTCTGTTTAGTAGGTGATCCAGGTAAGGGTTACTACATTTATGGTATCAGAGCATGCAAAAGTATTCTTGGGATTTAGTCTCATCATGAGGTATTTTTGTAGATGGCAGATCGTGATGACCAGAGTTCTCATGGCAGTATTGGTGGACGTTGCCGACCGAGAGCATTTCACTGTGCGTCGATTCTTAGCTATGGGTCCTAAGCCCTTAGTTGGAGGTGAGTCTCCGGAGGATGCGGAGAATTGGTTAGACCGCATGGAGACGACTTTTCAGACTTTCCACTGCACCGAGGAGCAGAAGATGGAGACCCTTGGCTATCTTCTGGATGGGCGAGCCCGTAGGTGGTGGAGGTTTACTTCTGCACCCTTTATTGCGGCGAGAGGAGTGGCCACCTGGGCCGAGTTCTGCACAGCTTTCCAAAAGCGGTATTTTCCTCCTACACTCCGTCAGTCGAAGGCAGGCGAACTACTGAGTCTGCGACAGGGAGCCATGTCTATTTATGAGTATCAGCAGAAGTTCTTTGATCTGCTATCCTATTGCCCCGAGATTTCCGACAGCTCTGGGATGAATTATAATCTGTTCCTTCAGGGCCTTAACCCTGAGATCCATGACCGTGTGGCGGTTGGCGATGACATGTCCTACGAGGGTTTGGTGAGCCGTTGTCACCAGGCGGAGGACAGCATTCGGCGGAACAGGTCTTTCCCTCAGTCGAGGCCTGCTAGTTCTTTGGGTCCCCGTTCCCAATTTTTCAAGAAGTCTGGATCTACTTCTTCCTCTGGGTCTGGAGGTGTTGTCCGTTTCGGTAAGAAGGATAAGTGTGATCACTGTGGGAAGAACCATCCATCGGAACGTTGCCGCAGAGCTTCTGGAACTTGTTTCCATTGTGGAGAGACTGGTCATATCCAGAGGGATTGTCCACTATCTGGGGGAGGCGGTTCTGGTTCTGGTTCAGGATCTGGTGCTCAGGCTACCGTTCAGCAGAGGACGCAGGGACAGCCTACTGGGAGTTCTCATTTGAGGCCACGAGCTTCTGGCCAGGTGTTTGCCCTGAGACATGATCAGTCAGTCGAGGAGAATGAGAAAGTCATCGCAGGTACATTTCTGCTTTATGGTATACCTGCTCTTGTACTTATTGACACTGGTGCATCTCATTCCCTAATTTCTGCATGTTTTGTTAAGAGGCATAAGTTACCATGCATTGCACTAGACGTAGAAATGTCTGTTTCTACTCCGACGGGCCAATCTGCTTTGGCTAAGCGTCTAGTGATGGGTTGCCCTTTAGAGTTCGAGGGGAATATTCTGTTAGCGAATCTCATGGTCCTGGCGATGGACGACTTTGATTGCATTCTGGGAATAGATATGTTGGCTGCCTATCGAGCTTTAGTGGACTACTATCAGAGATTAGTACACTTTCATCCGGAGGGGAGTGAGAGCTGGTTTTTCTATGGTGAGGGAGCGCGACCCCCGATGCCTTTGGTATCAGCTTTGAGAGCCTGTCGAGCTCTAGAGTCTGGCGGGGAAGGCTACCTTATCTATGCAGTTGATTTGTCCGCTGAGAGCATTGGGTTAGAGAGTATTCCTGTTGTGGATGAATTTCCAGATGTTTTTCCTGATGAGATTCCGGGTTTTCCTCATGCTAGGGAAGTCGAGTTTGGCATAGAGTTGATGCCGGGTACTTCACCTATTTCTCGAGCACCGTATCGTCTGGCTTCGTCAGAGATGCGTGAGTTGAAGAATCAGCTACAAGATCTTTTGGACAAGGGATACATTCTGAAAGAGTGGGTGCCCGGTGAGCCAACTTGTGGCTAAGGGCTTTGATGACTCTTTGTATAAACAATCTTTTGTTTAATATTATTTACACTTTTATTAATGGCAATGACTTTATCTTTCTTCATATTGTTATATTATGATATACTATTTTTGTTTTGATAAAGACCTTGAATATACTATAGTGTATGTAAGATGTGGTAGAATATGGAGATGTGTATCATGAAACACATCTTATAGTCACTGTATATTCTAAACTGTTCCTAGTCGATTGAGCCGTCCGATAATAAGGATAAGGATCGCTCGAGTTTGAGACTAGCATTTGCGATGCGGAGTACCACGTTTCATTGGTAAGGAACATAGAGATGTTCGAAGCATGCAAATGGATATTCATATGATGAATGATCGAACTACCCTATCCGGACTTTCCAAGTGGTTATCACTTATCGAGTGGATATAGTCCGCGGTTTTGGTTGTACACCATTAGTCCTTACTACTTGAAACATCATTGAGACTCTATATGCTAGTACTGTGCTTTGACTCGTTTACCGACTCTATTGGGGTCATCAGGTGTCGGGATTGGGTACAGTTACAACACATATAGGAGTCGATGCTTTGTTGTCAAGGATTCACCACATACTTGCGAGTGTGGATATCCTATGCGATCTGAGGAGATATTAGTGTGACGAATCTCTGGCCAGAGTACATGATGTGATTTAAGAAATGGTTTCTTAGTAGCACATGCGATGTCACTATTTGATCTTCAAGATGTATTGCATAGTTATCGAATCTCGAGCGACTCTCGATATACAAATGGTTGTTGATTCGATCGGGATATATGGATGAAGGGACCGTACTGTACGCTAACCAAAATCTATTGGTTCTTGTAGGCACTATCAGTGATACCTAGGGAATCATGGGGCGATGTTGCTAGACGCTCTTACCATGATTCGATGGGCAAGCCGGAAATTGTTGTTCCGAGTCACAAGGAGTTGTGAGCCCACGGCTAGCTGTATCCCTGAACCATTGAGGGTCACACAGTGTAATGGATTTTTAATCCCCGTTGAGATAGTTAAATTTAAAGAGTTAAATTTAATGAACAAAGGAGTTGGACTTCTTAATTATGAGTAGAGGAGTAAGATTTCCTAAAATGACATAGGGATGGACATTTTTGGAAACCACTGAATTCGGATTCAGAAAAATTTATCTTGACTTTAAAAGGTGCAGAAATGGTTTCTGTGCACATTGGTGAAATCGGTTTATCAATCGGAGTCACGATGAATTTTATATTAATTTCTGAACATGCGGGCTTTGCTTGTCGGGCTTGAACTTATGACTAATGGGCCCTAAGCTGTTAGTGGCCTACATTATAAATAAGTTATTGCAGTACAGAAATTACACACAACAGGTCACAAAATATTTTTAAAACCCTAGCTGCGTTTTTAATAAGTGGCCGCCCCCTCCCTCCCTCTGCTCGAAAAAATCCAGCCTGTGAATTTTGAATTGCAGTCTGGTTTAACGGATCAAATTCGTTAATCTCTTCGTAGAAACTTCTGATAGATTTTCTAGTGCAATCTATCAGAGGGATTAAATATCCATTCGTGGACCTGATTGAAGAACAGTTCGTCCATCAGTTCCAGGGATATACAACAAGAGCAGAGAAATCTGTTGGTGTCCAAAATCTCGATTCGAGATTAAAGGTAAAAATTTTATAATCGTTATTTAATTTTTACACACACAATTTAATCGTAAGGTTGATACCCATTATGGAATCGTTCCATATAAAATTTTAAACTTCCGCTGCACCGGGTATCAATCCTAATTGATCTGATCGCCGCGTTTTCCAACACATTCGTCCTAGTGTATCTCCTTGGGGAGCTCCTGTTCTCTTTGTAAAGAATAAGGATGGGTCGATGCGGCTGTGCATTGACTATTGGCAGCTGAATCGAGTCACTGTGAAGAACAAGTATCCGTTGCCTCGTATTGATGACTTGTTTGATCAGCTGCAGGGCACGTCAGTTTACTCCAAGATTGACTTGAGATCTGGGTATCATCAGTTGAGAGTCCGTGATCAGGACGTAGCCAAGACTGCATTCCGTACTCGCTAAGGGCATTACGAGTTCCTAGTGATGCCATTTGGTTTGACTAATGCGCCGGCTATATTCATGGATCTGATGAACCGTGTCTTCAGGGAGTATTTGGACAAGTTTGTCGTGGTCTTCATTGACGACATCTTGGTGTATTCGCGTAATACGGAAGAGCATGTTTCTTACTTATGGTTAGTACTGCAGACTCTTCGAGATGAGCAGTTATATGCCAAGCTGAGCAAGTGTGAGTTCTGGATGGATCGAGTGGTCTTTCTTGGCCATATCATATCCAGGGAGGGGATTTATGTTGATCCAAGCAAGATTGAGGCGGTGCTTAATTGGTCGCGTCCGACGACAGTTGCTGAGATCCATAGTTTTCTGGGTCTAGCAGGGTAATATCGTCGCTTCATTCTGAACTTCTCTCAGCTAGCTGGACGTTTGACGCAGCTTACCCGCAAGGGTGTGGATTTCGAGTGGTCCTCCGAGTGTGAGGAGAATTTTTGTGAGCTTCGACGGCGGTTGACTTCTGCGCCAGTGTTGGCATTACCGTCAGGATCTGGAGGGTATGTGGTATACACTGATGCTTCTCTTCAGGGGTTAGGTTGTGTCCTGACTCAGAATGGGCATGTGATCATATACGCTTCTAGACAACTGAAACTTCATGAGGACAACTACCCAGTCCATGATTTGGAGTTAGCAGCCAATGTGTTCGCTTTGAAGATCTGGCGTCATTATCTGTATGGCGAGAAATTCGAGATCTTCACCGAATATAAGAGTCTCAAGTATTTGTTCACTCAGGCGGAGTTGAACATGAGGCAGAGACGTTGGATGAACTTGCTTAAGTTCTATGATTGCAAGATTAAGTACCATCCGGGAGCTGCTAATCTCACCGCTGATGCTTTGAGTCGCAAGGTACGACTATCCGCACTTCAGACTTGTTCGATGTCTAGTGCGATCAGTGACTGTTGTACTTCGGGATATACCTTCAAGCATAAGAAAGGTATGCAGAGTATCCAGATGTTTGCGATATTATCTGAGTCAGCTTTGTATTCACGAATTCGAGAAGCTCAGATGTCTGATTCAAAGACCCAGCGCTTAGCTCGTCTAGCTAACGAGGGTAGCTCGTCTGGATTTCATTATCAGTCAGATGGCTTTCTGTGTTTGTCTGGTAGACTTGTGATTCCGCAAGATGAAGATTTGCGAGAGGAGATTTTGTCTCAGGCGCATCGCACTAAATTGAGTATTCATCTTGGGAGCAACAAGATGTACAAGGATCTACGTACTCGTTTCTGGTGGAAAGGAATGAAACGCAGTGTTTATCAGTTTGTTTCGAGATTTTTGGTGTGTCAACAAGTCAAGACAGAGCACCGACGACCTGGAGGATTGCTTCACAGTCTGCCTATTCCTGAATGGAAATGAGAGTTTATCACAATGGACTTTGTGACCCATTTGCCGTTATCCCCGAGGAACTGTGATGCTATCTGGGTTGTGGTGGACCGACTCACCAAGTCAGCGCATTTCATTGCCTATAGCCGGGAGTACAATGTGGATCGTATGGCTCGATTGTACATTCAAGAGATCGTTCGACTTCATGGAGTGCCTGTGAGGATTGTCAGCAATTGGGACCCCAGGTTTACTTCTAGATTCTGTGGGAGTGTTCAGCATGCGATGGGTACTACTCTCAGTTTGAGTACTGCCTATCATCCGAAGACTGATGGTCAGTCAGAGCGCACTATCCGTACTTTGGAGGATAAGCTTAGAGCGTGCGTCATGGATTTTGGTTCAGCCTGGCAGGATCATTTGCCATTGATCGAGTTCGCGTACAACAACAGCTATCATACTAGTATTGGGATGGCACCTTTTGAGGCGTTGTACGAGCGACGTTGTCGTACTCAGGCGTTGTACGGGCGACGTTGTTGTACTCCACTATTCTGGGAAGAAGTCGGGGAGAGACAGGCTGAGGGACCGGATTTTATCCAGCAGGCGATAGACATTGTTGATCAGATCAAGAAACGGATTAAGACTGCACAGGATCGTCAGGCCAGCTATGCTAATATCAAGCGTAGGCCTTTGCAGTTCGATGTCGGGGAGAAAGTGTTTCTGAGAGTGTCACCTTTCCGCAAGATTCTCAGATTTGGCCTCAAGGGCAAGTTATCTCCCAGGTTTATCGGTCCGTTTGAGATCTTGGAGAGCATTGGCGATTTGGCTTATCGACTAGCTTTGCCACCGCATCTATCCAGTATTCACGACGTGTTCCACGTATCTCTGTTGCGACGGTATGTGGCGGATGAATCTCATATTCTGCAACGGTCTGAGGTTCAGGTGAACAAGGATTTGACCTATGTTGAGAAACCTATTCGTATCCTGGATTATAAGGATAAGGTTTTACGGAACAAAGTCATTCCTTTGGTTTTAGTTCAGTGGCAGCGCCGAGGCACTGAGGAAGCTACTTGGAAGCTTGAGGACAGGATGCGGAAGACCATCCTGAGTTGTTTTGATTTCATTCTTAAGTTGTATTCAGTTGCAAACTTTGTAAATGTTTGATTTGAATAAAGAATGTTTCTGATTTCTGTATTGCATTCGGTACTTAAGATCTAATTTCGAGGACAAAATATCTTAAGTGGGGGAGAATGTAGTAGCCCGTAACCCAAAATCAGTAATTAAGGAATTAATCATAATAACTTGGGTAGAGTTCGAAGGCTCCGAAGGTGAGTTCGGAAGCTCCGAACAGGATCGGAAGCTCCGATGGTATTACGTCAGGCATGACGTGTGGCAAGATCGGAAGTTCCGATCAGGATCGGAAGCTCCGATCACCCCTATCCGAAGTCAACAAGTGATATTTTGACACGTGGTAGATCAGGATCTTTGGAAGCTCCGATGGCAGGATCGGACGTTCCGATCGAGGTTCGGACATTCCGATCGAGGATCGGAAGCTCCGATTGTTGTCTATAAATAGAAGGCCGAGAATTCATTTTCAATTGCCAATTCCGGATTTCCTCTCTACTCTAGTCGTATTCCAGTTGTTCTAGCCTTCCTAGGCCTGACCCGGGAGTCGTCGAGGCGTTCGAGAGTCGTAGCAGAGTTGTGCCCAGGTTCTGGAGGCATCGACATCAAAGGGCTAACGACGGACGAAGGTATAGCTTTTGCTTCCTATAAATATTTAGGATTATGCAATAGCTTAGTTAAGGCTTTTAGAGCACTTTAATGATAGTAGTATCATTTTGCAGTGTAGAGCAGACTATAGGCGTGGACCTAGAGTTGGTAGAGCTTGCACTGTTTTGAGGTACGGAAGTACTGTTCGAGATATCCTGACTGAGTATGCACGTATTATGTGACTGCATGGTTTATATGTCATTGATTTATGCTGCATTCATTTGCATACTGAGCTATCTCCTTCGAGATGTCTGTTAGTAGGGTTGTACCCTATCCTGTTAGTGGATGGACTTCCATGGCTTTGGGTCCAGTAAATCCACTGGTATTATGGTATGAGAGCCACCTCCTGAAGCGACGGCACAGCGTGCTACATACCAGGGCCCAGTCTGTCTCTGTTATCTGATCCTTGACCTCGAGTTTATAGGGAGTTCACTTTGCATGCATGTATACTCATACTCTCGTACTGAGCGTTTTATGCTCACGTCTCGTACTCTGTGTTTCTGGACACCCTATTCCATGGGGCAGGTTTGCGATTGGACGAGGCGGGTGGATCCAAGAGGGGCTAGTCATGGTTGACCAGCGGGTGCTTCGTCTAGGTTTTATTTTTGTTGTTTTGAGGTTGATACAGTTGTTCGATCTGGTTGTATAATATTTGGGTATTTACAGATTTCTTGCCTTGGGATTGTAATTTTAGTAATGTTTCCGCAGTTTATACTATCTGTTTATTAAGTTATTTTCATGCCTAAGTTCTGTTTAGTAGGTGATCCAGGTAAGGGTCACTACACTTATGACCTATGATATGCAAAGTTCTCTCCACGTATGTCAAATCCGAGCCCAACTGTACCTCAGATGGCTGTAAGATATGAGACTCATCTGCCACATACCATCGCAACAGTGAAACATGGAACACGTCGTGGATACCAGACAAATACGGCGGTAAAGCCAACTTATAAGCCAAATCCCCAATACTTTCTAGAATCTCGAATGGACCAATGAACCTAGGAGATAGCTTACCCTTGAGACAAAATCTCAAAATTTTACGAAATGGGGAGACTTTTAAAAACACTTTATCTCCCACTTCGAACTGCAAAGGTCTGCGCTTAACATTCGCATAGTTATCTTGTCGATCATGTGCAACCTTAATTCTCTTCTTGATCTGTCCAACAATATCAACAACCTACTGGACTAATTCTGGTCCCTCAACCTGTCGCTCCCCCACTTCCTCCTAGAACAGTGGAGTACGACATTGTCGCCAAAACAACATCTCAAATAGAGACATCCCAATACTGTGATGGTAACTATTGTTGTAAGCAAACTCAATCAATGTCAACTAATCTTGCCAAGCTAGACCAAAATCCATAGAACATGCTCGCAACATGTCTTCAAGAGTATGAATCATGCGCTCTGACTGTCCGTCAGTCTCTAGTTGATAAGATGTACTCAAACTAAGAGTAGTACCCATAGCATGCTGAAGACTCCCCAAGAACCTGGAAGTAAACCTGGAATTTCGATTGCTGACTATGCTCACAGGCATTCCGTGCAATCAAATAATCTTCTGGATGTACAAACGTGTCATTTTATAAAAATTGAAGTCCCGGTTATAAGGAATGAAATGTGCCGACTTGGTGAGTAGGTCCACCACAACCCAGATAGCATCACAATTCCTCGAGTTCACCGGTAAATGCTGTTGGAAAACGCGGCTCTCAGATCAATCACGATTGATACCCGGTGCAGCGGAAGTTTAAAAATTTTATTATGGAACAATTCCATAGTGTAGGTATCAACCGTTTAACGATTAAATTATTTGTGTGTTTAAAATTAAATAACTATTATTAAATTTTACCTTCAATCTCGAAGCGAGATTATTGGATACCACACAGATTTCTCTGCGCTTCTTGTATCTCCCTGGAACTGATGAACAAGCTTTCCTTCAATCAGGTCCACGAATAGAGGTTTAATCCCTCTGATAGATTGCACTAGAAAATCTATCAGAAGTTTTCTACGAAGAGAATAAACGAATTTGATTCGCTATTCCAGACTGCAATTCAAAATCACAGACCGGAATTTCTCACGCAGAGAAGGGAGGGGCCGGCCGAATTTGAGAGAGAGGAGGCTAGGGTTTTCGAAAAATTGCTCTCAAAATTATGACCAGTTGTGTCTAATTTCTGTACTGCAATAACTTATTTATAATGCAGGCCACTAACACCTTAGGGCCCATTAGTCATAAGTTGAGGCCCGACAAGCAAAGCCCGCATGTTCAGAAATTAATATAAAATTCATCGTGACTCCGATTGATAAACCGATTTTACCAATGTGCACAGAAACCATTTCTGCACATTTTAAAGTCAAGATAAATTTTCCTGAATCCGAATTCAGTGGTTTCCAAAAATGTACATCCCTATGTCATTTTAGGAAATCCTACTCCCTTACTCTTATTTAAGAAGTCCAACTTCTTTATTCATTAAATTTAACTCTTTAAATTTAACTATCTCAACGGGGATTAAAACTCCATTACACTGTGTGACCCTCAATGGTTCAGGATACAGCTAGCCGTGGGCTCACAACTCCTTGTGACTCGGAACAACGATTTCCGACTTGCCCAACGAATCATGGTAAAGCGCCTAGCAACATCGCCCCATGATTCCCTAGGTATCACTGATAGTGCCTACAAGAACCAGTAGATTTTGGTTCGCGTACAGTACGGTCCCTTCATCCATATATCCCGATCGAATCAACAACCATTGGTATATCGAGAGTCGCTCAAGATTCGATAACTATGCAATACATCTTGAAGATCAAATTAGTGACATCGCATGTGCTACTAAGAAACCATTTCTTAAATCACATCAAGTACTCTGGCCAGAGATTCGTCACACTAATATCTCCTCAGATCGCATAGGATATCCACACTCGCAAGTATGTGGTGAATCCTTGACAACAATGCATCGACTCCTATATGTGTTGTAACTGTACCCAATCCCGACACCTGATGACCCCCATAGAGTCGGTAAACGAGTCAAAGCACAGTACTAGCATATAGAGTCTCCATGATGTTTCAAGTAGTAAGGACTAATGGTGTACAACCAAAACCGCGGACTTTATCCACTCGATAAGTGATAACCACTTGGAAAGTCCGGATAGGGTAGTTCGATTATTCATCCTATGAATATCCATTTGCATGCTTCGAACATCTCCATGTTCCCTACCAATGAAACGTGGTACTCCGCATCGCAAATGCTAGTCTCACACTCGAGCGATCCTTATCCTTATTCTCGGACGGCTCAATCGACTAGGAACAGTTTAGAATATACAGTGACTATAAGATGTATTTCATGATAGACATCCCCATGTTCTACCACATCTTACATACACTATAGTATATTCAAGGTCTTTATCAAAACAACAATAGTATATCACAATATAACAATATGAAGAAAGATAAAGTCATTGCCATTAATAAAAGTGTAAATTACATTAAACAAAAGATTGTTTGTACAAAGAGTCATCAAAGCCCATAGCCACAAGTTGGCTCACTGGGCACCCACTCTTTCAATCTCCCACTTGCCCTATAGCCAACTAGTCATACTACGTAGACCCATTGCTTCGCGATGTTTGTCAAACAATGGTCCTGGCAAGGGCTTAGTAAGCGGATCAGCGATATTGTCTGCAGAGGCCACTCGTTCGACAGTGATGTCTCATCTTTCCACAATCTCCCGGATGATGTGGTATTTCCTCAGTACGTGTTTGGATCTTTGATGAGACCTTGGTTCCTTTGCTTGAGCAACGGCACCCGTGTTGTCACAGTACACCGGGACTGGACCAACAAATTCAGGAATGACGCCCAACTCTTGGACGAACTTCCTCATCCAAACGGCCTCTTTAGCAGCAGCTGATGCTGCAATGTATTCAGCCTCAGTGGTGGAATCCGCTGTGGTGTCCTGCTTGGAACTCTTCCAAGAGACAGCACCGCCATTGAGCATGAACACAAATCCAGAGGTTGACTTCGAGTCATCCACGTCACTTTGGAAGCTAGAGTCGGTATAGCCTTCCAATTTCAGATCTCGTCCTCCATATACCATGAACATATTCTTAGTCCTTCGTAAGTACTTAAGAATGTCCTTCACGGCTTTCCAATGCATTTGACCAGGATTAGCCTGATATCTGCTCGTGACACTCAGAGCAAATGCTACATCCGGTCTGGTAGATATCATCCCATACATGATACTACCTATAGCTAACGCATATGGTACATGTGTCATATTCTCTATCTCTTCATCAGTCTTGGGACACATAGACTTGGATAGAGAAACTCCATGACACATGGGTAGATGTCCTCTCTTGGACCCATCCATTGAAAACCATTTCAATATGGTGTCGATGTAGGTTGATTGAGTGAGTCCTATCATTCTCTTAGATCTATCTCTATAGATCTGTATCCCAAGATTGTAGGATGCCTCACCCAAATCCTTCATCGAGAATCTACCTGATAACCATATCTTTGTTGACTGCAACATCCCTACATCATTCCCAATGAGTAGGATGTCATCAACATAAAGTACTAAGAATGTCACAGCATCCTTAACTACTTTCTTGTACACGCACGGTTCCTCCGGGTTCTTGATGAAACCAAAATCTTTTATTGTTTCATCAAATTTCTGGTTCCAACTTCTTGATGCTTGTTTTAGACCATAAATTGATCTTTGAAGCTTGCATACCTTATGCTCGCTTCCCATGGATGTGAACCCCTCTGGCTGCTTCATATAGATTTCTTCCTTAATGTCTCCATTAAGAAAAGCAGTCTTCACATCCATTTGCCATATCTCATAGTCATACCATGCAGCTATGGCAATAAGGATTCTTATGGACTTGAACATTGCAACTGGTGAAAAGGTTTCATCATAGTCAACTCCTTGTCTTTGAGTGTAACCTTTCGCCACCAATCGCGCCTTGTAGGTCAATACCTTACCATCAGGCCCAAGCTTTCTCTTGTAGATCCATTTACACCCTATTGGAACAATTCCATCAGGAGGATCTACTAAAGACCAAACTTGGTTTGTATGCATTGAATCCAATTCAGACTGCATAGCTTCAAGCCATAAATTTGAATCCGCATCAGAAATTGCTTCCTTGAAGTTTCTTGGATCACATCCAATGTCGGGTTCATCTTGATCCCCTTCAAGAAGAAGACCATATCGAACAGGAGGTCTAGAAGTCCTCTCGGATCTTCTAGGTTCAGGCGTGTCCAGTAATGGTTCCTGAGGCGTAGGATCGTTATTTTGTATTTCGGGTTCTTCTCGAACTTCTTCGAGTTCCATCATCTCGCCTTTCTTATCCAATAAGAACTCCTTCTCCAAGAAGGTGGCATTCCTAGAAACAAACACCTTTGTTTCAGCAGGATAATAGAAATAATATCCGATTGAATTCTTCGGATACCCTACAAAATAACATAAGCTGGATCGACTATCCAACTTATCTCCCACTGTCTGCTTCACGTAAGCAGGACATCCCCAAATCCTTAAGTACGAATACTTAGGAGCTTTGCCATTCCATAACTCGTATGGTGTTTTGTCCACTGCTTTAGTGTGGACGTTGTTCAACAACAATACCGCCGTTTCAAGCGCATAGCCCCAAAACGAAGGTGGAAGCTCAGTGAAGCTCATCATGGATCGAACCATGTCCAACAAAGTTCGATTACGACGCTCCGATACACCATTAAGCTGTGGTGTCATAGGAGGAGTCCACTGAGAGAGAATCCCATTCTCTTTTAGATAGTCCAAAAAATCGGTACTTAAGTATTCTCCACCTCGATCCGATCGAAGTGCTTTAATACTTTTACCTAGCTTATTTTCTACTTCAGCCTTGAATTCTTTGAACTTTTCAAATGCTTCATACTTATATTTCATTAAATATAAATACCCATACCTTGAATAATCATCAGTAAAGGTAATGAAGTAGGTGTGGCCATGTTGAGTCCCAACTCTAAATGGACCACAAACATCTGTATGGATCAAATCCAACAGATTTTGACTACGCTCAGGTTTCCCCTTAAAAGAAGATTTAGTCATTTTCCCTTTTAGGCAGGATTCACAAGTAGGTAGAGAGTTAATATCAGACATATCAAACATGCCCTCTCCCACTAGCTTGTTCATCCTCCTTGAGGAAATATGACCTAGTCTAGCGTGCCAAAGGTTTGCCGGGTTTTTGCTATCGATTTTTCTTTTGTTTGTTGTTGCCGGTTTATCAGCATAATTTATTGGAACGTCTTTTAGTTTTAAGTTGTATAGATCGTTTTCAAGTTGTCCATTTCCAATCAAACATTCATTCTTGTAAATATTGCAAATCTCATTCACAAAATTGCAAGAATAACTATCTCTATCAAGCATAGAAACAGAAATAATGTTTTTAATCAAATCTGGAACAAATAAAACATCTCTCAAAAAAAAAAAAAAAAACTTAACATTGTTCTGCAAAAATGTCTCCTATAGCTTTGGATTTATCTCTGGAACCATTCCCGAGCCTTGACTGGGTCTCACCCATCCTTAGCCTATTACTTCTTGTCATCATTTGCAACTCATTGCAAATATGAGATCTACATCTGGTATCCAATACCCAAGAAGTAGTATTAAGAAAAACATTTTAATGTAAAACATACCCTTTGCAGTTCGCAACTGCTTGAGGTATTCCTTGCAGTTACGTTTCCAATGACCGGGTTTCTTGCAGTAATGGCAAACTTGTTTAGACTTGTCCAATTTTGCATGTAACATTTGGCCTTGAGATCATGGTCCAACCATTTCTCTAGTTCGGCCAACCTTTCGGCAGTTACATCAGCCGGGGCTGTTTTCGGAGAAGCCTTTTCTAACACTTTAGAAAATCTTTTCCGAACTTAGGACAATCTTAACTTATGGAATCATTCTGTATTGTTTGCGCCAATAAGTTTGTTTTGTTGGAGAATAGAAACATGTGGATTACTGAGATGAAACAGACAATTATCGATGATTGTTTAAGCAATTTACTAAGACATAAAATAGGCGAATTTAATTTTATGAATCTCACTCCCACTATTTTAACGATTTCACTACCCTCTAGTGAAAACGGGAAACTTTTTCCTTAGTGAGAACATGGAGTCCAATTGACAAACTTATGGTCCCGAATAATATCAGCCAACCATAATTCTCAAAAGGTAGAGCCCAATTGCTTCCAAAGCAACCCCCATGTATTTACCTCATGTCCAATAAGGGCCCAATAATATGACGCCGTTTAAAGTGACATGTCAAGATGACCCATCAATATTAAGTTGTGATGGACGGTCGCCATGTGGATCCCCCAATAATATGAGCCGATCCCATGGGAGTTCCACCCAACTTACAACATGTGTCGATCCAATGTACAGCTTTCCGACGGACGGGCCCCCCAATAATATGAGCCGGACCGTATCCGCGGGTAGCATCACATACATTGACCGTTGATGGAAGGTAGGAATATTTAAACAAATTTAAATTTCCTTTATTTATCTTGATATCAATTTTAAATCATATTTAAAATGAGGGATTTTTAATTATAAAAATTTGTCTCATCAATTTCAAATTATTGCATGCTTGCCGGATTCACGCAATTATGTCTAAAACATGCATACAATCATAATATCATATATTATATAGGATGATCGATTCCATTTCTAATTGACCCGTGGTTGCCAATCACGAGTCTTAGTCCAATCCTAGGTAATATGCAGTATGCAATGCAATCCTATTACATGTGCTTCCAATTTACATTTCTTCTGTCTTTATTGTCTGCTGGGCCCACCATCTTTAAATCTTGATCTCCCACTAAATCTAATGTATTTACAATAAATAACAATGACAAGTAGGGGATACATTTTTAGGGGTGGGAACGGGCCATAAACCAAGCCCACTTTTATTACATATGACATTCATACTGGGCCATAAACCAGGCCCATTAATAAAACCAACAACAATAAAAACAAATGTAAATTCCTAACATACACCTACAAAATTGGTCATGGCAATCGATCATCCTTATCCAATAACATTTAATTCAAAATTAATTTATTGGATAACATGCAGTGGCAATTAAATTTAAACAGGATAAAATCATATTTTATATATAAAATCTCATTTTACATATAAAATCATATTTTATCTCTTTATCAAATAAAAACATATTTTATCTACAAAATCCAATTTTATGGATAAAATCATATTTTACTCAATATATTCATAAGATCAAATCTTATCATCAATTGTACCAAAAATAATTGATTTCAAAATTCAATTTAAGGATAAAATATTAAAATTTTCCAAAAATTCAAATTTATCCAAAAATCAATTTTAAAGTTTACGGACTCGAACAATTCGATCCGAAATCTCGTGAACCAATCAAAAACAATTTTTGACCAGACCAAAAATAAAATTTTAACACATTAAAATTAATTTTAAATAAAAATTTAATTTTTCCCGCGGGCCGCCCGGGACACTCCCGGGCCGGCCCGCACCCGTGGGCGCGGGCCGGGGCAGCCCGGCTGCCCCTTTAGGGCAGCAACAGTTGCTGCCCTGGGCGGTGCCGAGCGTCGCCCATGGGCGGCGCCGTGCACCGCCCTGGGCAGCGCCCAGCGCTGCGCTGAGCAGCGCCGAGCGCTGCCCTGGCGGCGCTGAGCGCCGCCCCTGGGCGACGCCATGCGTCGCCCCTGGGCGACGCCGTGCGCCGCCCGGGGCAGCGATCCAATCGCTGCCCAGGTTTTGCCCCGAAAATTTTTTTTTTATTTTTATTTAAAAATATTTATTTTGTTTCAAAAACCGAGACTCAAAAATTTTTGTACAATCGATTAATTTAATCGTTTGATCTGAGCAACCTGGCTCTGATACCACTGTTGGAAAACGCGGCTCTCAGATCAATCACGATTGATACCCGGTGCAGCGGAAGTTTAAAAATTTTATTATGGAACAATTCCATAGTGTAGGTATCAACCGTTTAACGATTAAATTATTTGTGTGTGTAAAATTAAATAACTATTATTAAATTTTACCTTCAATCTCGAAGAGAGATTATTGGACACCACACAGATTTCTCTGCGCTTCTTGTATCTCCCTGGAACTGATGAACAAGCTTTCCTTCAATCAGGTCCACGAATAGAGATTTAATCCCTCTGATAGATTGCACTAGAAAATCTATCAGAAGTTTTCTACGAAGAGAATAAACGAATTTGATTCGCTATTCCAGACTGCAATTCAAAATCACAGACCGGAATTTCTCACGCAGAGAAGGGAGGGGCCGGCCGAATTTGAGAGAGAGGAGGCTAGGGTTTTCGAAAAATTGCTCTCAAAATTATGACCAGTTGTGTCTAATTTCTGTACTGCAATAACTTATTTATAATGCAGGCCACTAACACCTTAGGGCCCATTAGTCATAAGTTGAGGCCCGACAAGCAAAGCCCGCATGTTCAGAAATTAATATAAAATTCATCGTGACTCCGATTGATAAACCGATTTTACCAATGTGCACAGAAACCATTTCTGCACATTTTAAAGTCAAGATAAATTTTCCTGAATCCGAATTCAGTGGTTTCCAAAAATGTACATCCCTATGTCATTTTAGGAAATCCTACTCCCTTACTCTTATTTAAAAAGTCCAACTTCTTTATTCATTAAATTTAACTCTTTAAATTTAACTATCTCAACGGGGATTAAAACTTCATTACACTGTGTGACCCTCAATGGTTCAGGGATACAGCTAGCCGTGGGCTCACAACTCCTTGTGACTCGGAACAACGATTTCCGACTTGCCCAACGAATCATGGTAAAGCGCCTAGCAACATCGCCCCATGATTCCCTAGGTATCACTGATAGTGCCTACAAGAACCAGTAGATTTTGGTTCGCGTACAGTACGGTCCCTTCATCCATATATCCCGATCGAATCAACAACCATTGGTATATCGAGAGTCGCTCAAGATTCGATAACTATGCAATACATCTTGAAGATCAAATTAGTGACATCGCATGTGCTACTAAGAAACCATTTCTTAAATCACATCAAGTACTCTGGCCAGAGATTCGTCACACTAATATCTCCTCAGATCGCATAGGATATCCACACTCGCAAGTATGTGGTGAATCCTTGACAACAATGCATCGACTCCTATATGTGTTGTAACTGTACCCAATCCCGACACCTGATGACCCCCATAGAGTCGGTAAACGAGTCAAAGCACAGTACTAGCATATAGAGTCTCCATGATGTTTCAAGTAGTAAGGACTAATGGTGTACAACCAAAACCGCGGACTTTATCCACTCGATAAGTGATAACCACTTGGAAAGTCCGGATAGGGTAGTTCGATTATTCATCCTATGAATATCCATTTGCATGCTTCGAACATCTCCATGTTCCCTACCAATGAAACGTGGTACTCCGCATCGCAAATGCTAGTCTCACACTCGAGCGATCCTTATCCTTATTCTCGGACGGCTCAATCGACTAGGAACAGTTTAGAATATACAGTGACTATAAGATGTATTTCATGATAGACATCCCCATGTTCTACCACATCTTACATACACTATAGTATATTCAAGGTCTTTATCAAAACAACAATAGTATATCACAATATAACAATATGAAGAAAGATAAAGTCATTGCCATTAATAAAAGTGTAAATTACATTAAACAAAAGATCGTTTGTACAAAGAGTCATCAAAGCCCATAGCCACAAGTTGGCTCACTGGGCACCCACTCTTTCAAATGGGTCACAAAGTCCATCATAATCAACTCCCATTTCCACTCAAGAATGGATAAACCGTGAAACAAACCTCCAGGTCATCGGTGTTCTGCCTTGACCTACTGATGCACCAAACATCTACAAACATACTGATACACATTTTTTATTCATTCCTTTCCGCCAAAAAGAGCCTCGTATGCAAATCTTTGTACACCGAAAGGATTCTCATATTTTATGACTAACACTTGTCATAACAACTGTGACAACGTCTTTGTCCACAATTCTTGATTTCCCGAACCTCTCAGGTTCTCTTCTTGGAAATATCAATAAAAATATTCTTATTGACTCAAAAGTCGATTAGTACAATATCTAGTACTAATATAATGACATCTATATCATAACTTGAGTTAAAATCTGAAAATGAGAATATTGATTATCCTGCCACGGATAACAATTCCTTGCTGAATTCTGACTTACACTATTAGATGAACAAAACTGTTTCATCCTTCTTTGGCAAAGTCCTTAAATCAAAACAATCTAGCTAGCCCCTGATTCGATCTCATCAAATCATACTTATCAATGCATCCATTAGACATCCCAAAAAATTAGTGACAACAATCCTGCTAGATCTGGTAATTTTAGATCTCAGCTTCTGTCCTTTTTCCATGTCTAAACACTTGATGCTATCCTGATATTACTCATTTGAAATTCCAACACTTGTTAGATCAATTGGTGATAATATAATCCCAGTAATATTGCAGAAACTTTTCTGATAACTTAATATCTGAGTACTATACTCATCTTATCAGTCTACCAAAAAGTGAACAATTCCAATTGTTCTTTATGAAAAAGAATATATAACTCCCCCATCACAGGGTTGTAACATCTGTGTCTACCTCAGACAAATAGTTGCAAATAATCACTTGGAAACAAACTTGCACCAATTTAACTGACCATTTCAAAACACACATGAACACCTAAGTGCTTATCTTTCCACTATCCAAATGAATTCTTATATTGTCGTATCCATGATGTAACTTAGCAGACTCATGAAATCTGTCACTAGAATCGAGTATCTTTTCAAGGTTATCAAACTAACACCAAATTATACTTTAACGTATGTGGGGACCTCGGGTTGCTAATCTCAACTTAGGGAAATTAATGATTAATAAACAATTAATCGAGTCAATTAAAACATAATCAAATCAAGAGCTAAAAATTTTTTAAAAAAAAAATTGGCCCTGCGCTCGATCGGAAAAACTCATGCGATCGAGCGCACAAAAAATATTAAACTTTCTGTTTTTCAATCTCAGGCTGCGCTCGATCGCACGTACTCACACGATCGACCAAGCTTCAAATTCTAATTTTCTGTTTTTGCAAATCACGAGCCGCGCTCGGTCGGACGTACTCATGCGATCGAGCGCACGAGTTCTGTTCAGAATTCTGCAGAATTTTTGTTGCTATCAACTATGCAAACTCAATCCAAAATAATCAAAAACCAACTCAAATCATGGTTTATAAAATCTGTAACATGCATATATACATGTAGTAAGTTCCTAGCATCAAACCATGCGATTATTACATCAAACTAGTCGTTCAAAAAGCAATAAACAACATAACTATCGTAATTCTCAAAAGTATACTTCAAACTACAATATACTATCATGTTTGATGCTTCTAAACCTTCTACAACCCAAGTCCTCACATGCTAGACTCTTTCCCCGCTGTCAATGATGTCGATAATCAGCTTCTGTCCTCTCTGTTGTCATGCACACATACAAAACAAGACAACAGCTGGATAAACTCCGGTGAGAAACAATTCTTATTATAACCAACATATATAGAAAGCGTTAAATAAATCATATCGACTCTATTTAAAACTCGACTCAGCAAATAGAGTAATCAACACTTCAATAAGAATAGATTCATATCATTTCATTGCCATCAAGATTCGTAAACGATCTTGACATGGATATCCATCTATCGTAGCCATTCCGGGCTAAAAAATAAGGTTAACCGCAACCTTGGCATTGAATCAATTCAATATGCTATCATATCAACTCAAACTCAAAGATCCACTACCTGAGATGGATCAATAACATCAAAATATAAATCAAAACATATCAAGTATGTGGTTTTTACGGGCCAACTCAAGAATAGACGTTCTTGAGTTTCAAAGTCCCTTACTCATGATGTTGTCATTATACCTTCATTTAACTCGATTTTGAACACTTCAAATATGAAAGTTATAATCAAAATACACATATCAAACTTCATTCCAATCTATCATATCAAAATCGAGTCGAAAACATCATAAGATCATCGATCAAACTCATTTCAAACCTCAATCAAACTTCTTCGGTACAAAGTCGACGTCTTGATTTGTTGGCCTTCCAAACTCAACTGAAACTGAAGAATAAAAATGCTATCACATTCATATCATCTAGATAACAACTTCAGCTCAGAGATAAACCAACAAAACAGTCTAAAAACTCAATTCGACGGCGTAGTGATTGAAAATCGGTAATCGACGTAATCCCGAAATCATTTCTAACTTCACTTCAATCATTCGTACAACATATATCAACTAATATATCATCAAACTCTTCATAATATCAGTAATAAACAACAATCATAAGCTGGAAATCATGCTTGGACACGTTCAATACAAACTCCTCAATCCGGTTTAGAGATAGAATCGTATAAACAACGATAAACATACTCAATAACTTAAAACCTGATCTCTGCCCCAAACTGATTTCTAAATTCATATAAAACATCATAAAACTTACACGAGATCTAAGCCCTCTTTTTAAGGATTCCAGAACAATTTACGGAATCAAAATCGGATAACCGGAGCAAAAGTTACATGGATTTGAATATCCAACTTTCAAAGAAAATGAAGGTCTCGGCTTCTATGTTCTGAATTCTCTCAATTTTCTGAACATAGTTGTAGGCTTACACGTTGAAAGCTGAGTAATAAACTAAAAATCTGATAAGTTCAAGTCTAATTGCAGTTTAGCCCCTCAATTCTTCAATATTTGCAATTTGGTCCTCGGCCCTTATTTTAATTCAATTTCAATCCTAAATAATTTAAGAATATTAGAATTTAAATCAAAACTCTAAATATTTCCAAATTAAATATACTTGGATTAAAATCAAATTAAATTCGAATTAATTTTTAATTAATCTCGGGCCTTACATTTCTTCCCCACTAAGACATGAGTTCGTCCTCGAATTCATAAACAGTATAGATATGCAGTCTGTATGCTCATAAGAATAAAGAATAACCAAAAACTGAATAAGAACTCACATCAGTGGAATAAGTAAGGAAATCTCTGTCTCATGTCTTCTTCAACTTCCCACGTCGCTTCTTCAACTCTGTGTCGACTCCATTGAATCTTCACCAATGGAATGGTCTTCATTCGGAGTTGTTTTGTCTTTCTATCAAGAATCTGAATAGGTTGCTCAAAATAGCTAAGAGTGTCATCCAACTCAGCTTCATCAGATTGAATCACATGAGACGCATCAGATATATACTTCCTTAGCATCGATACATGAAAGACATCATGTATTCTAGATAAAGACATAGGAAGAGCGAGTCGATAAGCAAGATTGCCTATCTTCTCGAGAATCTCGTACGGACCAATATACCTCGGAGATAATTTTCCTCGTTTGCCAAATCGGACTGTGCCCCTGAACGGTGAAATCTTCAGAAACACTCTATCTCCCTGATCAAAAGATAACGGCCATCGTCGTACATTCGCATATCTGGTCTGTCTGTGTTGCGCTGTTCTCATTCGTTGTTGTATCAGTTTCACCTTCTCAGTCATTTGTCTGATCATATCTGGCCCTAACTCAGGTACCTCAGAAACATCATCCCAATACAAAGGCGATCGACACTTCTTCCCATATAATGCTTCGAATGGTGCCATCTCTATACTCGTCTGATAACTGTTGTTATAAGAAAATTCCACAAGTGGTATAGAATTTTGCCATGTAGTACCAAAATCAAGTACTACAGCTCTCAGCATATCTTCAAGCGCTTGAATAGTTCGTTCAGATTGACCGTCAGTTTGAGGATGATAAGCAGTACTTAAATATAAGCACGTACCTAGAGCTTCTTGTAGACTATGCCAAAAGTGTGACGTAAACCTTGGATCTCGGTATGATAAAATCGACTATGGCACACCGTGTAGTCTTACCACTTCTCGAATATAGAGATCTGCCATTTGATCATGACGATAAGTCATTCGATAAGGAATAAAGCATGCAGATTTTGTCAATCTGTCGATGATCACCCAAATAGCATCGCATCCTCGAGATGATCGTGGCAACTTCGTTACAAAATCCATGGAAATGTGATCCTATTTCCATTCAAGAATCGATAAACTCTGTAACAAGCCACCTGGTTTCTTTCTTTCAGCTTTCACCTGTTGGCAATTCAAACATTTGGATACAAATTTAGTCACGTCAGACTTTATTTGTTTCCACCAGTACTGACTCTTCAAGTCGTACATCTTTCTGCCTCCAGGATGAACACTGAAGCGGCTGCAATGGGCTTCTTTCAAAATATTCTGTCTCAAGTCTGTAATATTGGGAACAACTATTTGGTTATTCACATACAATATATCATCGTCACTAACCTTGTATTCAGACTGATGTCCTGATCGGATCATTTCAATTGATTTCAGTACATTCTGATCAGCTTTCTGCGCTTCTTTGATACGAATCAGCAAGTCTGGCTCAACACTAATTGTATAAACTCTCATTGGCCTTCTATCTGTCTCAAATACATACCCAGAAATACAACAATCCTCAATCAAATTAGATACACCTACCGTAGACAAGGATAAAGCACACACCTTTCTACTCAGGGCATCCGCTGCTGCATTAGATTTCCCCGGATAGTATTTGATTTCACAATCAAAATCCTTCAATAAATCAAGCCATTGTCATTGTCTCATATTCAATTCAGATTGTGAGAACAGATACTTCAAACTTTTGTGATCAGAAAAGATTTCAAACTTCTCGCCGTATAAGTAATGTCTCCAGATCTTCAATGCAAAAACGATTGCAGCCAATTCAAGATCATGAATCGGATACCTGACCTCATGTGGTTTCAGTTGTCGAGAAGCATAAGCGAAAACATGTCCTTTCTGCATTAAAATACATCCTAAACCCTAGTGAGAAGCATCATAATAAACAACAAAATCACCTGTACCTGCAGGGATTTTTAAAACCGGTGCTGTAGTCAATTTCTTTTTAGTTCGATAAAACTTCTTTCACACGTCTCAGACCAAATAAATGGTGCATTCTTCTATGTAAGATGTGTAATAAGCTTTGCTATCGATGAAAAATCTCGAATGAATCGACGGTAATAACCAGCTAAGCCCATAAAACTTCGAATTTCTGGCACAGATGTCAGTCTCTGCCAACTAATCACATCTTCAACCTTACTCGGATCAACTGAAATGTCATCTCCTGAAATTATATGACCAAGAAAAAAAACTCTCTGCAACCAAAATTCACATTTGGATAACTTGGCATACAATTTCTCTTCTCTTAATGTTTTTAGTACAATTCGGAGATGATCAGCATGTTCACACATATTCTTAGAGTATATCAAAATATCATCGATAAAGATAATCACAAAGTCGTCTAGATATTTTTTAAATACTCTATTCATCAATCCCATAAAAACTACTGGTGCATTTGTTAGACCAAACGGCATGACTATGAATTCATAATGGTCATACCTGGTTCTAAATGCAGTCTTAGGAATATCCTCATCTCTAACCCTCAATTGATGATAACCGGATCGTAGATCAATCTTCGAATATACCAACGAACCCTACAATTGATCAAATAAATCATCGATACGAGGTAAAGGATAACGATTCTTTACCGTTGCTTTGTTCAGTTGTCGGTAGTCAATACATAATCTCATCGATCCATCCTTCTTTCTTACAAATAACACTGGAGCACCCCATGGGGATACACTCGGTCTGATATATCCTTTGGCCAACAAATCTTCGAGTTGGTCTTTCAGTTCTTTTAGTTCAATCGGTGCCATTCGGTACGGTGCTTTCGATATCGGCTGTGTACCTGGCATCAATTCAATACCGAAGTCTACCTCTCTGTACCGTGGCAATCCCGGAATCTCGTCAGGGAATACATCTGCAAACTCATTCACTACTGGTAGATCAGTCAATTTCGAACTAGTCTTTAGCACATCAACTACATAGATAAAAAATCCCTCTGCTCCCTTCTGTAACAAATCAGTCATAGCAATAACAGATATCAAGGGAATTTTAGATCTAGCACCCTTACCATAAAATTTCCATTTGTCAGCCATCATTAGTCTGAACCTCGCTGTCTTCTGAAAACAGTCAACTGTTGCTCTGTATTTGGTTAGCATATCAATACCGATTATGCAGTCAAAATCAGACAAACCAAGAACGATACAGTCAAGCTCAACTTCATTACCTTCATACTGTAGTACACAGTTTCGAACAGACTTCACTGATACTATACCTTTTCCCAACGGTG
The DNA here is from genome assembly GCF_033568475.1 of Henckelia pumila. Lineage (NCBI taxonomy): Eukaryota > Viridiplantae > Streptophyta > Magnoliopsida > Lamiales > Gesneriaceae > Henckelia > Henckelia pumila. The sequence continues at coordinate 202,566,428 of NC_133122.1, forward strand.
AAGATATAGACACTAAAATAGTTAATGACTCAACAGGAAATAAATACAATGTAACAAATTGTTCAGAAATGAAGGTATGCGACGCACCAGTATCAAATAATACATAGGCAGGATAACCATAAAGAGAACAGTTACCTGCAATCACATCATCCGGTGCAGCTTGTGCTTGTTCCTCTGTCAATGCAAACACTCGTGCTTGTTGCCTTGGAGGTTGATTCACCATATGACCTCCTCCTCTACTCTGTGCTACAGGCTGTGGTTGAAAAGAGTGTACCGAAGTTACTTGTCTATCAGTCTGAACTACTGGTCTAGAGGATCCAGTACCCTGAGCACCTTCAGAACCTGGCTGTGGACATACTCTCGCAAAGTGTCCCATCTTGTTGCAAATGTGGCAACTGCCAAAAACACCTCGGAATTGTTCATTGGTATGTCGACCTCCAGATTTAGTGCAATACACATCGGACCTCTGTCCATCTCTAGACTGTCGAGAACTACCTGAACTAGAAGAGCTACTACCACCTGATCTCTTGAATTGTTTGCTCTTACCCTTGAAGAAGCTTTTCTTTCCACTACTGCTACCTCTAGCTTCAAATCGAGGTGGCTGTGGAATCTGTGGCTGCTCTTGGGGTTGTCTTATCGGCTGGGGAACAAAATGAGCTCCTCGTTGTTTCAGTATTCCTGATTCTGCACCCTTTGCTCGATTCAAAGCATCGGCAAAGTTATTCGGTCTTTCCGAATTCACAAGTGTGAATACATCAGGATTCAAGCCATTGATGAATTGATCGGCTTGAGCTTCGTCACTAACAGCGATATGGGGAGCAAACTTCAACAAACTAGTGAACTTTGCAACATATTCTTCGATATTTAACTGTCCCTGTTGCAAACTCGCGAACTCTGCCCCCTTGTCCTTGCGATAAGACACAGGAAAAAAATGCTGATAGAAATCAATTCAAAATACAGACCAGGTAATAACAGTACCTTGATTTTCCAACGCTCTCTTCGTCGCTATCCACCAACTCTTCGCAAGGCCATGTAGTTGATGGATTACCAATCTCACTCGTCATTCATCCGCATAATCAACTGACTCAAATAACTGCTCTATATCTTCCAGCCAATTCTCGCAATCCACAGCATTCTCAGTTCCTTGCAATTTTGGTGGTTTGAATGACTGGAATCGTTTCAGAAGTTTCTCCATCGGATTAGCATCACTAAACTCATCAGTAGAAGTACTACCCTGTCCATGTTCAGTTGTTGTCACTGGGACCTGTGCAGCATTCGTCTGTTCAGGCTGATTCATTGCCAATGTGTGTCTAACTCTCGGTGTTGGTTGGGAAGGCATATCTGATAATCAAGGAGATTAGTGCACAATTCAATCATAGATATAATAAATATGTTTCAGTCCGCCTCTGATTAGCACAATTATGCCTTCTCAAAAGATCGAGTTCTGATTCATACTCATTCAATACATGCTATTACTTCAATCAGATAATCAGATAACATATACTTCAAAACACTGTACGGCATATTCTTCGCAAATTATCACAGCATCATGTGACAATTTAATATCTGTACTCAATAAATCATATACCATACAAGTATAAAAGCAATAAATAAATAAAACTAGAAGACTCGATCTACCCCGCTCATCTAATCTCAGTCCAAGAAACTTAGGCTCTGATACCACCTATTGTGGGGACCTCGGGTTGCTAATCTCAACTTAGGGTAATTAACGACTAATAAACAATTAATCGAGTCAATTAGAACATAATCAAATCAAGAGCTAAAAATTTTTTAAAAAAAAAAAATTGGCCATGCGCTCGATCGGACAAACTCATGCGATCGAGCGCACAAAAAATTTGAAACTTTTTGTTTTTCAATCTTAGGCTGCGCTCGATCGCACGCACTCACACGATTGAGCGAGCTTCAAATTCCAATTCTCTGTTTTTTCAAATCACGAGCCGCGCTCGATCGGACGTACTCATGCGATCGAGCGCACGAGTTCTGTTCAGAATTCTGCAGAATTTTTGTTGCTGTCAACTATGCAAACTCAATCCAAAATAATCAAAAACCAACTCAAATCATGGTTTATAAAATCTGTAACATGCATACATACATGTAGTAAGTTCCTAGCATCAAACCATGCGATTATTACATCAAACTAGTCGTTCAAAACGCAATAAACGACACAACTATCGTAATTCTCAAAAGTATACTTCAAACTACAATATACTATCATGTTTGATGCTTCAAAACCTTCTACAACCCGAGTCCTCACATGCTAGACTCTCTCCCCGCTGTCAATGACGTCGATAATCAGCTCCTGTCCTCTCTGTTGTCATGCACACATACAAAACAAAACAACACCCGGATAAACTCCGGTGAGAAATAATTCTCAGTATAACCAACATATATAGAAAGCGTTAAATAAATCATATCGACTCTATTTAAAACTCGACTCAGCAAATAGAGTAATCAACGCTTCAATAAGAATTGATTCATATCATTTCATTGCCATCAAGATTCGTGAACGATCTTGACATGGATATCCATCTATCGTAGCCATTCCGGGCTAGAAAATAAGGTTAACCGCAACCTTGGCATTGAATCAATTCAATATGCTATCATATCAACTCAAACTCAAAGATCCACTACCTGAGATGGATCAATAACATCAAAACATAAATCAAAACATATCAAGTATGTGGTTTTTACGGGCCAACTCAAGAATAGACGTTCTTGAGTTTCAAAGTCTCAAACTCATGATGTCGTCATTATACCTTCGTTTAACTCGATTCTGAACTCTTCAAATCTGAAAGATATAATCAAAATACACATATCAAACTTCATTCCAATCTATCATATCAAAATCGAGTCAAAAACATCATAAGATCATCGATCAAACTCATTTCAAACCTCAATCAAACTTCTTCGGTACAAAGTCGACGTCTTGATTTGTTGGCCTTCCAAACTCAACTGAAACTGAAGAATAAAAATTTTATAACATTCATATCATCTATATAATAACAACTTTAGCTCAGAGATAAACCAACAAAACAGTCTAAAAACTCAATTCGACGGCGTAGCGATTGAAAATCGGTAATCGACGTAATCCCGAAATCATTTCTAACTTCACTTCAATCATTCGTACAACGTATATCAACTAATATATCATCAAAATCTTCATAATATCAGCTATAAACAACAATCATAAGCTAGAAATCATGCTTGGACACGTTCAATACAAACTCCTCAATCCGGTTTTGAGATAGAATCGTATAAACAACGATAAACATACTCAATAACTCAAAACCTGATCTCTGCCCCAAACTGATTTCAAAATTCATATAAAACATCATAAAAATTATACGAGATCGAAGTCCTCGTCGTAAGGATTCCAGAACAATTTACGGAATCAAAATCGGATAACCGGAGCAAAAGTTACAAGGATTTGAATATCCAACTTTCAAAGAAAATGAAGGTTTCGGCTTCTATGTTCTGACTTCTCTAAATTTTCTGAACATAGTTGTAGGCTTACACGTTGAAAGCTGAGTAATAAACTAAAAATCTGATAAGTTCAAGTCTAATTGCAGTTTAGCCCCTCAATTCTTCAATATTTGCAATTTGGTCCTCGGCCCTTATTTTAATTCAATTTCAATCCTAAATAATTTAAGAATATTAGAATTTAAATCAAAACTCTAAATATTTCCAAATTAAATATACTCGGATTAAATCAAATTAAATTTGAATTAATTTTTAATTAATCTCGGGCCTTACAACGTAACTGTTGGAATGATCATAGTTCACGTATTCCAGTATAAGTCATCCCAGTGTCCTAATAAAACTCATCTTTGCTTGATAACCCATCAGTAAAATTCCAATTATTACGGGGAAACTTACCTAAGTAAACTCATCACTTAGAATTTCCTGTTCATCTTGTAATCAAAATCTCGATCACTAATTATAATTCTGATAGAATCAGATAATACTGGTAAAACCTCCTCGTTCTCCCCCTGTATCACGTGCGAAAACTATCCGTCCAAAATATTCGCTTGCCAAGGAATCCTTTTCAAGACTATTCTATTCACGGGAACTAAAATATGTATCTCTGATGAAGTCAGACGATAATTCACCACATTCCCTTGGCACTAATCCAACACCAAATACAATTCTAGAAGGCACAAATAAATCATGAATATTTTTCTGATAGTTATACTCATTGATATGACTGTACATACAATGAGACTAAGGTAAGTCTTCCTATAATGCCAAACTGTAACAAAAGAATCCTTCCAGAGTACACCGGCATAAGGTCTCACTTACTATACCATCTTGGAACCCGACAGTCAAGAGCATCCTGGCATAACTCATTCTTGAGTCTCTGATATTATGCAACATCCCTATATGGACCAAAATCACTGGTCAAGGAAAATTATCTACAGAAGCACAACTCAAGTCCTGAGTCTGCAAACATCTTACAGTTAAATCCTGTTGAATATCAATTCAACTAAACTCTCGAATTAAATCCTAAAAAATCATATATCAAGATCAAAACTTATCTACTCAGAACAATTACTTGTCAAGGAAAATATATTCCAAGACTGTTCTGACAACGGGACATCTGTATCCCTAACAAACGTTAACTAAAATCCTGACACCACACCTGGTATCTATCCAGTTTTTAAAGTTATACCTTGTTGTGACTGTTGCCAAAATCCCCAGACTGATTATGTGACGCATAAAATCCAATCTACTAAATTTGTATGCATTAATTTAATAAATATTAGGATTATTATTTTTTAAGTTTAATTGATTTAAATTCTTTATTTGAATTATGCGCTATTAAAATATTTTATTATTTACTCAAATGATTTTTATTTTACTGATTATTTAATTAATGTTTTCAATTGTTTAAGTTTATTTGTCAAAATGATTCCTATTGTGCAACTTAATTGTTTTAATATTTAAAAGGTTTAAGCTTGCATATTTAAATGATTTTAATTGATTAGTTTATTCTTTCAAATGATTTTAACTGTTTAACTTATTTGTTTAAATATTTTCGATTGCTCAACTTATTTATTTTAAATTTAAATAGTCTAAGTTTAGCGGTTAGTTATTTTAAATTATTCTAAATTATTTTAAATGTCTAGCTTATTTATTTAAATCCTTTTTAATTGTTCAAATCATTTTAAAGATTTTTAATTCTACTTTTTATTCTTGTATATTTATTTAAATTGATTTTAGACGTTAGTCTAGCCTGTTTAAATTATTTTATCGCTCTGCTTGTTGTTTAAATATTTTACTCGTTGCTGCGACATCAAAATATTTAAATTATTGATTTTTAATACTAGGATAGCATTTTAATCCCGGGCTAGTAAAATCAAATTTCATATTTTAAATTAGAATTTCAAGCTGGTATTTTATTTAGTGCAATTACATTCATAAATCCTAGTTGTTGAGTTAAGTTAGCATTTTTTTCTTTTATTATTATTAGTGTGTAGTATTATATATATACAACCCTCACTCACCCAATTTAATATGTATAACCCTAATCCCTAAATTTCATACTCAAATCACATACACACACACACCATTCACTCCCAAAACACACACATATAAACAATCTCCATTTCCTTTCTACTCCCCATAGCTCGCTGCCACAGATCCCTTTCCTTTCTTCTTTCCAGCGAGGCACCTTCAAGACAAGCTGGTCGAGCTGCTTCCTCTTCGATCAAGCTCGGTTCAGCTCATTAAAGCTCTTCATTACTTCGGCCCTCACCATTTTCTCATCTCGTTCTTCACCAAGCTAGCCGCCGCAGTTTCCTTCCCTTCTTCTTTTCCGACGAGGCAGCTGCATTGGCGAGCTGAGCAAGCTGTTACATTATCTTCATTTCACCTCGGTTCCAGTTTGTAGCAGCCTTTGGATCGATTTCTTCAGCTCATTTGAGCTCTTGCTCTTTGGTTTTAGCTAGGCAAGTCATGGGTTCATTTCTCACTATTGTAGATTATTATGTCGCGTGTAGATTGTGTAATTTCATTTCACTCTTTTTTTCAGAAAGTTTGTGCCCTGTTTTCGAATGAAATGGAATTGGCCCAGCTCACTCGAGCTCCTATTTTTTCTGGTTTTGGTAGCTAGGCAAGGATATGGAATCCCTTGCTTCACCATGTAGATTAGCTTAGCTTGGGTTTCATTACATGATTTCCAAAACTTATATATATACATGCCCTGTTTTTGTTCGAAAATTTCATGAGCTGATTCCTCACATTTCTTGCTTGAGGTTTTGATACATTTCTTGCTTGAGGTTTTGATACAATGACCCTTGAGGTTTTGATGTTATGAATTTGAATGGGGTTGTCATGAATGCCTTGTTGTTTTTTTTTTTTTTTCAAAAATTTCATCTTGCTTTCCTAGCTTGTGGTTCGATAATTTTGATGTTTTGTTGTATTGATTCGGATGGTGATTTAGAGCTACCATGGTTGATATGTAGTTCACATGATAGTATTAGGATGTGTGAAGAAGAATGTGAGTTGGGATTGTAGGAATTTCGAAATGTCTAAAGGGAGTAGGGGCTCGGATATGAGGGTGCTCGAGGTGCTACCTTTGAGCTGAATTTAAGGCGATTCAAGTTGAGTTGTAAGGGCTGGAAATGAGGTGGTATATTGGTCTTGGTCCTAGGATTAGAGACTTGGAAGATTGTAGGATTTATACTTAAGTCTTGGTTAAGTTTGAAAACAAGACACGAGCAGATATTCGGTAAGGTGAGTGGGATGTCCGGAAATTGATTTTTAAACTGGGTTTAAACTCGGGTTTTGGTAAAGGGCTCAGGCCGGGAATTAGTCTACGATGTTGGGAATATGTCGGTTCAAGAGGGAATTATGTCGGTTAAGTTTTGGTTGAGTTTTAAATGTTTGGATGGATAGGTGCGTGCATAATTTTGTGGAATAGGGGCTGAGAGACGTTTTGGCCTCCCTTACCAAATCATTATGGGTTTCTTACCTTAGCATGTGTTCGTGTGGGGCCAGAGCTATTCTGGTCTCCCTTACCAATATAGAGCAGGTTGGGTTTCATCTCGACCTCCTTGCGGCATTGTGCACTATAGCCATGATCATGATCGAAATCACAAAGTCACAATCAAGGATCTAAGTTCACAGTTACAGTTACAAATTCAGATACAGTTTATGCAATTTCATTGATTATAAATGACTTAGCCATGCATATGTCATATTCATGTTCTCTCATTTTAGAAGTATATTTTATTCAAATTAAGGGCACAAAATTATTTTATTACAAGTTATTTTTAATCTGCCTGTGCTTTTATTTATGTAGTATCCGTTATCCCCCCATATTCTTGCTGAGTCTTTTAGACTCACTACACTTATTTTTTTCAGGTGAGGTGTATTTCATTGAGATCGAGGGGAAAGACTATCGAGTGGACTGCGATGCGGGCATGACACATCCCTCCGACCTTTGCTCGTCTTCCGCATAGTTAATAGAATTTTATATGTTATGAAGCATTTATTTTGTTTATTTGTCAAATGTATATGAAATGTTTGGTTAGTATTTTTTTGGGCATGTAAACACTAGATTTCTTAAACCTTTTGGATATTTGTTATGTCGAACCTCTTTCTTGGGTCTCGTTCTTGTCTCGTCCTAGTTACTTGTGTCGTCAGTCGTCTATTTCTTTTATTTTATTTTGGTTGCTGTCTGAGATAGGTTGGTTGTAATATAAACAGAGAGGTCATGCCAAAATTTTTAATAAAATATTTAATATTTTGATATTTTGAAAAATCCGTATTTTATTTAGTTTATTTTAAAGTATTAGTAGTAGGGAAGTTTCACTTGGTATCAGATCATGTTTCTGGTTTGGGTTGTGCCTATTGCCGGTTGCAAGAAACTCGAGAAATCTCGCCTCAAAGTCTGTAAGTTTTCAAAGAATTTTATATGTTAGTCAAACTTGAATTAATACTTTAAATGTTTTGATATCATCCTTTTTAGAATATTTTCAAAACTAGATGTTTAACTTATTTAAGTGAGTAGTTTAGTGTTTATCTTCATTTAAAACTTCTTTTATAGTTTAAAGTGTACTATTTGACTGTTTATTTTTGTAGCATGCGGTTCCATGTTAAACGGAGTTGGTGTACTAATATTCCTTTCAGTTTTGGATGGTACGTGGATGTTGTTTGAGTTATTAGGTAGTGTTAATAATTTTATGAGATTGTAGGAGCTTGATGGAAATATTAAACTTGCGTATTAGGAGATATTAGTCGTTGTGTCCTTGTTGTCATTTATTCTCTTATGGATGGAATTTAGTCGGATAAAACAGAGTGTATAGTTTGCTTGGGAACTTCTAGGTGTGTGCTTAGTCAGTTAAGTTTATGAATCGAACTCGTGTGAAGACTTGGAATACGAACTTGGTTTTATATTATTATAGATAGTTGAGTTTTCTTTGTTTATTTGGACAAGTATGATTTTGTGGAATTATTGAGTCGGTTACTATGAGCCTTTCAATTTTGTGAACCATTATTCCGATCATTAATTTCCTTACTTTTCAATTTTTTTTGTATCCATTGCAACATATACTTTTGAATATCTGAAATTTATTTGCACATCCTTTGTTCATTTATGAATTCGTATGACATCGGTCAGCGTTGTTTTCAGCTACTTTGGCATTGTTTGAACTTCTTAATAAAATCCTGCTTATATTCCACATTTTCTGAAATTTTTTCCTTCGGTTCTAGAGCCACATGTTGATGTGAGTAAGATTCACATTTTCTTTTTGGAAATCTACACATGTTGTGTGGCTGACATCTGATTTTATTTTGAGACCGTTGTTTTCCCTGATTATTGACTTGTGTGGACTTCTCTCGACTTAAGTCACACCGATTGCTCTTAATAATGCTTTGATTGTTTCCTTTCATGATCCATCAGGGTGAATTATTTGGGTGGATCATAGTTTCAAATTATCATCTCTATTCTTGTATAGAGAATCGACTCGTAACCGCTTAGTAAGTGTTTAGTCCGTCGGAATTTAGTATTAGTATTAGATAAAATCCTAAGTTATCGTTGTGTTCCGAGGAATGGCGGCTACCAATTATGTCTAGTTCTAGCGAGAAGACTTCTAGTTAGTGAGTTAGTGGAATTTGTCGTATCATTCTAAACTGGATCGTTAAGAGTAAACAGACGACTTTGGTTAGCTAAATGATAGTGTTAATTACCCGATTGGAAATTGGAGCATGTTCGAGAGTGAATATTCCCGTAGATAATCGATAATTTGGTTGATCAGTCGCAAGACAAAGAAATAGAGTTGTCCCTAGAAGATTTTGGGTACATTATATTAGCATTCTAGGATTTTGTGAATGTCAACGGGTAAGAGTAATGCACCAAATATGGGTACAGAATGACGAATAGAATATTCAGGCAATTTTTCGGATAAGCTGTAGATTTATTTACCGGTGAAATGCTAAGGTACTTGAGGAAAAATGAGAAAGAATTTTCAATCGAATTACAAACTCTTCAAGGTGCCTAATTGGGTACTAAGTTCTTGAAATATGAATTCAGGTTGTACCATATAAAATAATTTGGGAATTTTTGGATTTTCCAAACTTGCTATCATGTTGAAATAGAGATTTGAGATATGTCTTCAGGTGATATTTTAGAATTATTTGGTACTTAGAGACCGTCTAATCCAATAAGTGGATAATAACTCGTGGTATATTTTTACTTGAGGTGTAAATTATGGATTTCTTAGTCGTTGTGTAAGGGATTGAACATAAGCCCAGGACCATTAAGTATATCACTACTAATAAGTGGCATAGACCTTTAGAATTTCAAAATGGATATTAAGTTGTTCTTGAAGGTATCATTGTTTTCTAATATTAATGATTCGGGAATATAAGGGAATTAACTCGTTTTGTCGTTCCTTCCGTGGTTTTTGAGGAGATGGGTAATTTGTTTAATCTTTTAAGCTGGCGCAGAGTTATTAAGTGATGCATGATGGGTTCCATGTGTCGTTCTTATGGAAGTATTGGTCAGATTCAAATCTTATCTTGAGGCCTAACGAGGTTGAATCATATAGTCACTTAGCTATCCTATTTAGAAAAGTTTAGTGTTTAGTCGCTAAGTATTTTGGGAACTTGTGAATTTCTTAAGAGGTCGAGTTCTATATTGTATGAGTTAAGTTAATTGGTAAATAGACGTTAAGCGTAGCTTCGTTGTTAGAAAGTTTTCAAGTTATGAGTAAGATCGACATAAATTCTTTAATGGGTATAAAGGAACTTTAATGCTTGAAATTGCGATCCAGGATTTAAGATTATCAAACTAAGGTATCAGATATTTTAGGAGTTTAGGTGGCGAATTGAAAACTCTTACAGTTACATGGGAACAGTGATTAGAAAATTCTCTTAGGCTACAATCATACGGGGATAAATAGGAGTTTGCAAATTTATTTTGCAGTAAGAGTTAGTTAGATCCTTGATGATATGGATGTCAATAAGCATCAAAGTGCGCAGCAAAAGCTTAGAAGCGTCGACTCGTGCAGGTACTAGGTAAGAGTAGTTAGTGCCGATCTGGTATATTGTATCTGGACCTAGTTAGTAAAGACCTGAATTTCTAGGACGAAATTTCATTTAGGGGGGGTAGGAATTGTGACGTCTAAAATCTAATCTACTAAATTTGTATGCATTATTTTAATAAATATTAGGATTATTATTTTTTAAGTTTAATTGATTTAAATTATTTATTTGTATTATGTGCTATTAAAATATTTTATTATTTACTCAAATGATTTTTATTTTATTGACTATTTAATTAATGTTTTCAATTGTTTAAGTTTATTTGTCAAAATGATTCTTATTGTGCAACTTAATTTTTTTAATATTTTAAAGGTTTAAGCTTGCATATTTAAATGATTTTAATTGATTAGTTTATTCTTTTAAATGATTTTAAATGTTTAACTTATTTGTTTAAATATTTTCGAGTGCCCAACTTATTTATTTTAAATTTAAATAGTCTAAGTTTAGCGGTTAGTTATTTTAAATTATTTTAAATGTCTAGCTTATTTATTTAAATCTTTTTTAATTGTCCAAATCATTTTAAAGGTTTTTATTTCTACTTTTTCTTCTTGTATATTTATTTAAATTGATTTTAAACGTTAGTCTAGCCTGTTTAAATTATTTTATCGCTCTGCTTGTTGTTTAAATATTTTACTCGTTGCTGCGACATTAAAATATTTAAAGTATTGATTTTTAATTTTAGGATAGCATTTTAATCCTGGGCTAGTAAAATCCAATTTCATATTTTAAATTAGAATTTCAAGCTGGTATTTTATTTAGGGCAATTAAATTCATAAATCCTAGTTGTTGAGTTAAATTAGCATTTTTTCTTTTATTATTATTATTGTGTAGTATTTTATATATATATATATACAACCCTCACTCACCCAATTTAATATATATAACCCTAATCCCTAAATTTCACACTCAAATCACATACACACACCATTCATGCCCAAAACACACACATATATACACGATCTCCATTTCCTTTCTTCTCCCCATAGCTCGCTGCCACAGCTCCCTTTCCTTTCTTCTTTCCGACGAGGCACCTTCAAGACAAGCTGGTCGAGCTGCTTCCTCTTCGATGAAGCTCAGTTCAGCTCATTACAGCTCTTCATTACTTCGGCCCTCACCATTTTCTCATCTTCTTCTTCACCAAGCTAGCCGTCGCAGCTTCCTTCCCTTCTTTTTTTCCGGCGAGGCAGCTGCATTGGCGAGCTGAGAAAGCTGTTACCTTATCTTCATTTGAGCTCGGTTCCAGTTTGTAGCAGCCTTTGCATCGATTTCTTTAGCTCATTTGAGCTCTTGCTCTTCGGTTTTAGCTAGGCAAGTCATGGGTTCATTTCTCACTATTGTAGATTATTATGTCGTGTGTAGATTGTGTAATTTCATTTCACTCTTTTTTTTTCAGAAAGTTTGTGCCCTGTTTTTGAATGAAATGGAATCGGCCCAGCTCACTCGAGCTCCTGATTTTTCTGGTTTTGGTATCTAGGAAAGGATATGGAATCCCTTGCTTCACCATGTAGATTAGCTGAGCTTGGGTTGCATTACATGATTTCCGAAACTTATATATATACATGCCCTATTTTTGTTCGAAAATTTCATGAGCAGATTCCTCACATTTCTTTCTTGAGGTTTTGATACAATGACCCTTGTTTATTGAAGAATAAAATGATGTTATGCATTTGAATAGGGTTGTCATGAATGCCTTGTTGTTGTTTTTTTTTTCAAAAATTTCAGCTTGCTTTCGAAGCTTGTGGTTCGACAATTTTGATGTTTTGTGGTGTTGATTCGGATGGTGATTTAGAGCTACTACGGTTGATATGTAGTTCACATGGTAGTATTAGGATGTGTGAAGAAGAATGTGAGTTGGGATTGTAGGAATTTCGAAATGTCTAAAGGGAGTAGGGGCTCGGATATGAGGGTGCTCGAGGTGCTGCCTTTGAGCTGAATCTAAGGCGATTCAAGTTGAGTTGTAAGGGCTGGAAATGAGGTGGTATATTGGTCTTGGTCCTAGGACTAGAGAATTGGAAGATTGGACGATTTATAGTTAAGTCTTGGTTAAGCTTGAAAACAAGACACGAGCAGATTTTCGGTAAGGAGAGTGGGCTGTCCGGAAATTGATTTTTAAACAGGAGTTAAACTCGGGTTTTGGCCAAGGGCTCGGGCCGAGAATTAGTCTAGGATGTTGGGAATATCGGTTCAAGCGGGAATTAAGTCGGTTAAGTTTTGGTTGAGTTTTAAATGTTTGGATGGATAGGTGCGTGCAGAATTTTGTGGAATAGGGGCTGAGAGACGTTTTGGCCTCCCTTACCAAATCATTATGGTTTCCTTACCTTAGCATGTGTTTGTGTGTGGCCAGAGCTATTCTGGTCTCCCTTACCAATATAGAGCAAGATCGGGTTGGGTTTCATCTCGACCTCCTTGCTGCATTGTGCACTATAGCCATGATCATGATCGAAATCACAGAGTCACAATCAAGGATCTAAGTTCACAGTTATAGTTACAGATTCAGATACAGTTTATGCAATTTCATTGATTATAAATGACTTAGCCATGCATATGTCATATTCATGTTCTCTCATTTTAGAAGTATATTTTATTCAAATTAAGGGCACAAAATTATTTTATTACAAGTTATTTTTAAACTGTCTGTGCTTGTATTTATGTAGTACTCGTTATCCCCCCATATTCTTGCTGAGTCTCTTAGGCTCACTACACTTATTATTTTTAGGTGAGGTGTATTTCATTGAGATCGAGGGGCAAGACTATCGAGTGGACTACGATGCGGGCATGGCACATCCCTCCGACCTTTGCTCGTCTTCCGCATAGTTAATAGAATTTTATATTTTATGAAGCATTTATTTTGTTTATTTGTCAAATGTATATGAAATGTTTAGTTAGTATTGTTTTGGGCATGTAAACACTAGATTTCTTAAACCTTTTGGATATTTGTTATGTCGAACCTCTTTCTTGGGTCTCGTTCTTGTCTCGGCCTAGTTTCTTGTGTCTTCAGTCGTCTATTTATTTTATTTTATTTTGGTTTTTGTTTGAGACAGGTTGGTTGTAATATAAACAGAGAGGTCATGCCAAAATTTTTAATAAAATATTTAATATTTTGATATTTTGAAAAATCCGTATTTTATTTAGTTTAATTTAAAGTATTAGTAGGGACGTTTCAGATTAACCTCCCCTAAAATAGTCCATGGAGCACAAAGGCCTCCAAAACAACCTCTGAATTATGAAAACTTCCAGAGTAATACCGACTAAGGGTCGCGCTTTCTCACGTCTAGTCCTGATTACAGTCCACAACTCTTTGTATTTCTTAGCCTGTCATCCTGATGAAAATCCATCATCACTAGGTAAAAACCTAAAAATATCAAAACAGCCAACTGTTCTAACGAAATCCGTCTAGAACAAACATTCATGCATCCTGATGAGTCACATCATCCCTGGAAGACACTTGGCTTACTAGAATATTCTAGGTAAAACATCTAGAACTATTCATTGAAAACTTGCAAAATTCCAAGTCATTTAAACAATGATCAATCTTTTATTTAAAATAACCAAGTTAATCTTAAAGATTACAACACTTGAACCACAAATCCAGGTTCTAATACAATCTTTATTACAATCCCATGTAATACATAACTTAATCAAATGAGTACACTGAAAGATGTACAATACAACAATAACTGAGTACATCAAATACTGAAATCTTTAATACTTCTTGATTACAACTGAAATACTGTATTTAAATTCCTGCGGAAGTCTTTCTTTCCATCTACTGATCTTGAACATGAAGTTTCTTGTCTACTACTCATGTCAGCAGACCTTCTTCGTCACAAGATCTAAAAGATAAAATCTTGCTAATCTACCGGATCCTTCAAATATTGTTGGGTTCCTAATGTGGTAGATGAGAAAAGATTCTTCTGACAACCTCTCCAACTAATAGTGAAGAGTCTTCCGAGGTTGATTCCTTGGTCGAATTAGAATGGATGACTACATTCACACATTCCTTTCAACCTGGAGAAGTTATTGGCGTTGAAAACTGGATCTTCTCTTCCAGCTCCATCCTGCTGGGATCCACATAATACAAACTTCTGCTGCCAACCTTGAAAATGACGATCTTGGAAAAGCCTAGACATCATGTTATTCCAATTCCTAATATTGCTATCGATATTGAATCCAACTTGCAATCCTACAAAGGATAAAATAAGGTACGTAAGTACAGACTGAGATAGCCAGCTGAATATACAGGTTTATGTGTTGCATAATTATGTGTTGCATTATTATCTGTCATGATATGCATGATTTACTGTTCATGATTTGTATGCGGCATTTTCATACCATGTTGAGTCTGTTATCCTTTTGAGATAGCCAGTTGTTCTAGGGTCGCTCAGCCCTAGGGTTATTGTTATTGTACGATCGGGTACCGTGTCACACCCACTGGACCGACGGGGCAGCGTGTGCGATTTACCCAGGACGGTGATAGTCCAAGATCGGGTTCAGTATGTGTGGCACCCACTGGATCTTCAGAGCAGCGTGCACATATTGGAGGCGCCTGTGTACTGAGCATGATTTTTTCCAGATATGATCCCAGTTACCCAGAGCATTCATAGTTCATGTTGCATGCATCATATAGACCTGTATATTCAATACTTCACGTACTGGGCATTAGCGCTCATGTCCCTGCTTTTATCTCGGGCACCTCATTCGACGGGGCAGGTTTGCAGGTGGATCAGGAGCGAGAGATGTAGTTGGTCGGTGACCAGGGCTTGGTAGCAGAAGTCTTATGAAGAGTTTTAGATTATGATTTTAACTGGTATTTATTCGATTTGGTTGTATTTAAGATTTAATTATCTTGGGGCTGTATATCTTTTATAGTTTCCGCTGTCATTTCTCTTATTATGTTTAATTAAGTTAAATGCATGCTTAAGCTTCTGATTAGTAGGTGATCACGGCGCGGGTAACTACATTTATGGTATCAGAGCATGCATAGTAATCTTGGGATCTAGATTGTTGAAATTGGGTTTAACCTTTTGATCATCGTGTAGATGGCGGGTCATGGTGACGAGAGTAGTCACGGCAGCATAGGTGGACGCTGGGGTGTTCAGGACGATCGAGAGCATCGTCGGGGCCGTCATCACCATCGCCATGATTATCGCAGGCGTTTCAGCATGCATAGGTTTATGCAGATGGGTCCGAAACCTTTAGTCGGAGGAGAGTCACCGGAGGATGCGGGGAACTGGCTATGATGTATGGAAGTTTGTTTCCGAGAATTCAGATGCACTGAGGAGCAGCGGATGGAGACTCTTGATTTCCTAGTAGAAGGACGAGCTCGAAAGTGGTGGGATTTTCTTTCTGCGCCTTATATTGCAGCCCGAGGAATTACTACCTGGGATGAGTTCCGCACGGCTTTTCATAAGCTGTATTTTCCTCCTGCTCTCCGACAAGCAAAGACAAATGAGTTGCTGGGTTTGCGGCAGGGATCGATGTCGATCGAGGAGTACCAGTTGAAGTTCTTTGAGATACTGCCCTATTGCTTTTCCCCCAGATTTCTGATAGCATAGAGGCGAAGTATAATCTGTTCCTTCAAGGCCTTAATTCGGAGATTCATGATCGAGTTGTTGTGGGAGATGACATTGAAAGAGTGGGTGCCCGGTTAGCCAACTTGTGGCTAAGGGCTTTTATGATTCTATGTATAAACAATCTTTGTTTAATATAATTTACATTCATTAATGGCATTTTCTTTGTCTTTCTTCATATTGTTATATTGTGATATACTATTGATGTTTTGATAAAGATCTTGAATATAATACAGTGTAAGTAAGATGAGATAGTGAATAAAGAGAGATCACTATTATGAAACACATATTATAGTCACTGTATATTCTAAACAGTTCCTAATCAATTGAGCCGTCCGCTAATAAGGATAAGGATCGCTCGAGATTGAGACTACCATTTGTGATGCCAAGTACCACGTTTCATTGGTAATGGACATGGAGATGTTCAAAGCATGCAAATAGATATTCATATGATGAATGATCGAACTACCCTATTCGGACTTTCCAAGTGGTTATCACTTATCGAGTGGATAAAGTCCGCGGTTTTGGCTGTACACCATTAGTCCTTACTACTTGAAACATCATTGAGACTCTATATGCTAGTACTGTACTTTGACTCGTTTACCGACTCTATTGGGGTCATCAGGTGTCGGGATTGGATACAGTTACGACACATATAGGAGTCGATGCTTTGTTGTCAAGGATTCACCACATACTTGCGAGTGTGGATATCCTATGCGATCTGAGGAGATATTAGTGTGATGAATCTCTGGCCAGAGTACATGATGTGTTTTAGGTTACTCGGTTTTCCTAGTAACACATGCGATGTCACTATTTGATCTCCAAGATGTAATGCATAGTTATCGAATCTCGAACGACTCTCGATGCACCAATGGTTGTTGATTCGATCGAGATATATGGATGAAGGGACCGTACTGTACGCTAACCAAAATCTACTGGTTCTTGCAGGCACTATCAGTGATACCTAGGGAATCATGGGGCGATATTGCTAGGCGCTCTTACCATGATTCGATGGGTAAGTCGGAAATTATTTTTCCGAGTCACAAGGAGTTGTGAGCCCACGGCTAGCTGTATCCTTGAACCATTGAGGGTCACACAAGTAATGAATTACTAAATCCCGTTGAGATAGTTAAATTTAAAGAGTTAAATTTAATGAAAGAGAAGTTGGACTTCTTAACTAAAGGAAGTGGTATTTCCTAAAATGACATAGGGATGGAAATTTTTGGAAATCACTGAATTCGGATTCAGAAAAATTATCTTGACTTTAAAAGGTGCAAAAATGGTTTATGTGCACATTGGTAAAATCGATTTATCAATCGGAGTCATGATGAATTTTATATTAATTTTTATAATAACGGGCTTGGCTTGTTGGGCTTAAGTTATGGATTATGAGCCCTAAGGAGTTAGAGTCCTAACATAATTATAACTTAATCTAGTCTACAAATTATATATATATATACATATGTAGGGTTCGAAATTCTCACTAATTCCTCCTTGCAATTTTCGAACACTACATAAAATTTTCTAAGGGATTTTTCGAAAATTCCCTTCTCCCTTTTGAGAAAATTCGGTCTGTGATTTTTCCGAAAAATCACTTTCTGAATTAACAGATCAAATCTGTTTATTCTCTTCGATAAACATCTGATTGATTTCTAGTGCAATCGATCCGAGGGTTTTTGTTTTCTATTCGTGGACTTAATTCCGGAGGTTGATCGTGATAGTCATTGGTTCCCGGGATTTACAAGAAGAGCAGATTAAATTCTGTTGTAGTCCATAATCAAGCCTTTGCTTGAATAAGTAAAATATTTAATTGTGTATTTATTATTTTACTTGCAACAATTTTAATCATTAGGATTTGATACCCACGATATGGAATCATTCCATATCGAAAAATAAAATTTTTTAAACTTCCGCTGCTTCGGGTATCACATCCGTGTGATCAGAGAACGCATGTTCTAACAGTGGTATCAGAGACAGGTCGTACTTTGATCAAACGATTAAAATTAATCGATTGTACAAAATTTTTAGCCTCGGTTTTTTAAACAAAACGAAAAATTTTTAAAATTAAATTTGAACAGGGCAACGGGCAGCGATCGTCGCTGCCCAAGGGCAGCAATCGTTGCTGCCCAGGGGCAGCGAGATCGCTGCCCAATGGGCAGCATTCGTTGCTGCCCAAGGGCAGCAAGATCGCTGCCCAGGGCAGCCAAGGGGCTGCCCTACACCCCACGTCCCGGGCAGCCCGAAAAATTAAATTTTTTTATTTTTTCCAGAATTTTAAATTTTTGAAATTTTAGTTTTTGGTCCGATCGAAAATTGTTTTTGATTGGTCCGCAAGGCGTCGGATCAAATTGTTTGAGTCCGAAATTTTTAAAATTGATTTATGGATAAATTTGAATTTTTTAAAAATTTGTAAATTTTATCCGTTAAATTAGATTTTATAAAATTAATTATTTTGGTACAATTGATGATAAGATATGATCTTATGAAATGATAAGATAAAATTTGATTTTATCTTTTTAATTATGATGCCATTGCATGTTATCCAATTATTTAATTATTAAATTAATTATTGGATAAAAGGATGATCGATTGCCATGACCAATTTGGTAGGTGTATGTTAGGTTATTTACATTTGGTTTTATTGTTGTTGGGTTTTATTAATGGGCTTGGTTTATAGCCCAATTTGAATTGTCATTTGTAATAAAAAGTGGGCCTGATTTATGGCCCGTTCCCACCCTTAAATATGTATCTCCTACTTGTCATCGAAATTTATTGTAAATTATTAGACTTAGTGGGAGATAAAGATTTGAAGACAAAGGTGGGCCCAGCAGACAATAAAGACCGAAAAAATGTAAATTGGAAGCTCAATGTAATAGGATTGCATTGCATACTTGCATATCACCTAAGATTGGACTTAGACTCGTGATTGGCAACCACGGGTCGATTAGTGATTGGGATCGATCATCCTTTAAATAATATATGATATTATTGTTGTATGCATGTTTAGACTAAATTGTATGAATCCCGCAAGCATACAAATATTGCATGATGAGACAATTTTCAAAATTAAAAATCCCTCATTTTAAATATGATTTAAAATTGATATCAAGATAAACAAAAGAGAATTTAAATATTGTTTAAATGTTCCTACCTTCCATCAACGATCAATATATGAGATGCTACCCGCGGGCACGGTCCGGCTCATATTATTGGTGGGGCCCGTTCGTCGGAAAGCTGTACATTGGATCGACACATGTTGTAAGTTGGGTGGAACTCCCATGGGATTGGCTCATATTATTGGGGATCCACATGGCGACCGTCCATCACAACTTAATATTGATGGGTTATCTTGACATGTCACAATAAACGGCGTCATATTATTGGGCCCTTATTGGACATGAGGTAAAAACATGGGGATTGTTTTGGAAGCAATTGGGCTCTACCTTTTGAAAATTATGGTTGGCTGATATTATTCGGGACTATAGTTTGTCAATTGGACTCCATGTTCCCACTAAGGAAAACAGTTTTCCGTTTTCACTAGAGGGTAGTGAAATCGTTAAAATAGTTGGAGTGAAATTCATAAAATAAATTTTGCCATATTTTATGTATTAGTAAATTAATTAAGCAATCATCGATTATTGTCTGTTTCATCTCAGTATATCATTATGATAAATCTTTGTAATCCACATGTTTCAATTCTCGAACAAAAAAAACATTCTGGCGCAAACTATACGGAATGGTTCCATAAGTTAAGATTGTCCTAAGCTCGGAAAAGATTTTTTAAGTGTTAGAAAAGGCTCCTTCGAAAACAGCCCCGGCTGATGTAACTTCGGAAAGGTTGGCCGAACTAGAAAAATGGCAGGACCATGATCTCAAGGCCAAATGTTACATGTAAAGATGGACAAGTCTAAAAAAGTTTGTCATCACTGCAAGAAACCCGGTTACTGGAAGCGCAACTGCAAAGAATGTATATCGAGTAGTTACGAACTACAAAGGATATATTTTATAAATGTTTCAATTAATACTATTTCTTGGGTACCAGATGTAGATCTCACATTTGCAATGAGTTACAGATGATGACAAGAAGTAGTAGGCTAAGGATGGGTGAGACCCAGTTAAGGCTCGGGAATGGTTCCAGAGTTGAATCCAAAGCTATGAGAAACATTTGTTTAATTTTGCAAAATAATTTTAAGCTATATTTTGAGAGAGATGTTTTTTATTTGTGTCAAGATTTCATTAAAACATTATTTCTGTTTCTATGCTTGATAGAGATGGTTTTTCTTGTAATTTTGCGAATGGGATTTGCAATATTTACAAGAATGAATGTTTGATTTGAAATGGACAATTTAAAACGATCTATATAACTTAAAATTAAAAGACGTTACAGTTTATTATGTTGATAAACTGGTAACAACAAATAAAAGAAAAAACGATAGTCAAAACCCGGCAAACCTTTGGCATGCTAGGCTAGGTTATATTTCCTCAAGGAGAATGAACAAGTTAGTGGGAGAGGGCATGTTTGATATGTTTTATATTAACTCTCTACCTACTTGTGAGTCCTGCCTAAAAGGAAAAATGACTAAATCTCATTTCAAAGGAAAGCCTGAGCATAGTCAAAATCTGTTGAATTTGATCCATACAGATGTTTGCGGACCATTTAGTATCGGTACTAAATTTGGTCACACCTACTTCATTACCTTTACTGATGATTATTCTAGGTATGGGTATTTATATTTAATGAAATATAAGTCTGAATCATTTGAAAAGTTCAAAGAATTCAAGGCTGAAGTAGAAAACAAACAAGGTAGAAGTATTAAAGCACTTTGATCGGATCGAGGTGGAGAATACTTAAGTACCGAGTTTTTGAGCTATCTAAAAGAGAATGAGATTCTCTCTCAGTGGACTCCTCCTATGACACCTCAGCTGAATGGTGTCTCGGAGCGTCGCAATCGAACTTTGTTGGACATGGTTCGATATATGATGAGCTTCACTGAGCTCCCACCTTCGTTTTGGGGCTATGCGCTTGAAACGGCGGTATTGTTGTTGAACAATGTTCACACTAAAGCAGTAGATAAAACTCCATACGAGTTATGGAATGGCAAAGCTCCTAAGTATTCGTACTTGAGGATTTGGGGATGTCCTGCTTACGTGAAGCAGACAGTGGGAGATAAGTTGGATAGTCGATCCACCTTATGTTATTTTGTAGGATATCCAAATAATTCAATTGGATATTATTTCTATCATCCTAATGAAATAAAAGTGTTTGTTTCGAGGAATGCCACCTTCATGGAGAAGGAGTTCTTATTAGATAAGAAAGGCAAGATGATGGAACTCGAAGAAATTCGAGAAGAACCCGAGATACAAAATAACAACCACACACCTCAAGAACCTTCAACGGACATGCCTATATCTAGGAGATCCGAGAGGACTTCTAGACCTCCTGTTCGATATGGTCTTCTTCTTGAAGGGGATCAAAGTGAAACCGACATTGGATGTGATCCAAGAAACTTCAAGGAAGCAATTTCTGATGCGGATTCTAATTTATGGCTTGATGCTATGCAGTCGGAAATAGACTCGATGCATACAAACCAAGTTTGGTCTTTAGTAGATCCTCCCGATGGAATTGTTCCAATAGGGTGTAAATGGATCTACAAGAGAAAACTTGGGCTTGATGGCAAGGTACTAACCTACAAGGCACGATTGGTAGCAAAAGGTTATACTCAAAGACAAGGAGTTGACTATGATGAAACCTTTTCACCAGTAGCAATGTTCAAGTCCATAAGAATCCTTATTGTCATAGCAGCATGGTATGACTATGAGATATGGCAAATGGATGTGAAGACTGCATTTCTTAATGGAAACATTAAGGAAGAAATCTATATGATACAGCCCGAGGGATTCACATCCATGGGAAGCGAGCATAAGGTATGCAAGCTTCAGATATCATTTTATGGTCTCAAACAAGCATCAAGAAGTTGGAACCAAAAATTTGATAAAACAATAAAGGACTTTGGTTTCATCAAAAACCCGGAGGAACCGTGCGTGTACAAGAAAGTAGTTAAGGATGCGGTGACGTTCTTAGTGCTTTATGTTGATGACATCCTACTCATTGGGAATGACATAGGGATGTTGCAGTCAACAAAGATATGGTTATCAGATAGATTCTCGATGAAGGATTTGGGTGAGGCATCCTATATTCTAGGGATACAGATCTATAGAGATAGATCTAAAGAATGATAGGACTCACTCAAGCAACCTACATCGACACCATATTGAAAAGGTTTTCTATGGATGAGTCCAAGAGAGGACATCTACCTATGTGTCATGGAGTTTCTCTATCCAAGTCTATGTGTCCCAAGACTGATGAAGAGATAGAGAAAATGACACACATACCATATGCGTCAGCCATAGGTAGTATTATGTATGGGATGATATCTACCAGACCGGATGTATCCTTTGCTCTGAGTGTCACGAGCAGATATCAAGCCAACCCCGGTCAAATGCATTGGAAAGCCGTGAAGGATATTCTTAAGTACTTGAGAAGGACTAAGAATATATTCATGGTTTATAGAGGAAGAGAATTGAAATTGGAAGGCTATACCGACTCTAGCTTCCAAAGCGACGTGGATGACTCGAAGTCAACCTCTGGATTTGTATTCATGCTCAATAGCGGTGCTGTCTCTTGGAAGAGTTCCAAGCAGGACACCACAGCGGATTCCACCACTGAGGCAGAATACATTGCAGCATCAGCTACTGCTAAAGAGGCCGTTTGGATGAGGAATTTCGTCCAAGAGTTGGGCGTAATTCCTGAAGCTGTTGGTCCAGTTCCGGTATACTGCGACAACACTGGTCCCATTGCTCAGGCAAAGGAACCAAGGTCTCATCAAAGATCCAAACATGTACTGAGGAAATACCACATCATCCGGGAGATTGTGGAAAGAGGAGACATCACTGTCGAGAGAGTGGCCTCTACAGACAATATCGCTGATCCACTTACTAAGCCCTTGCCAGGACCATTGTTTGACAAACATCGCGAAGCAATGGGATTACGTAGTATGACTAGTTGGCTTTAGGGCAAGTGGGAGATTGAAAGAGTGGGTGCCCGGTTAGCCAACTTGTGGCTAAGGGCTTTTATGACTCTATGTATAAACAATCTTTGTTTAATATAATTTACATTCATTAATGGCATTTTCTTTGTCTTTCTTCATATTGTTATATTGTGATATACTATTGATGTTTTGATAAATACCTTGAATATTGATAAGTGCATTTTGTATGCATTAGTTCATGATAGATTTATGTCTATTTTGTGTGAATTCATATTATTTTTATGTTTTTTATGTGTTTTAGTGCATGTGTGTGTATTTCACTCCTTAGGTTAATTTTGTAGGAAAATATATTTTTGAAGAGTGAATTACGTACCATCTTTGTTCAAAAAATCAAATTTAATTTTAGAGAGCTCCAAATCCAATCTCCACTGTTCAGATTAAAGTTCAAGATGTTTGGAAGCTTCTGTCCAAATTTCAGCTCAATCCGACGGCTAGATCTTGTATATGTATTTTGGAAAATCGTCGCTCGGTGTAGAATTTTTGTACTGCGCGCGCGCGCGAGTTTCGTTTCCAGGCCTCTGTTTTTATGTGTTGCGCGCAAGCGAGGCCTATGCCGTGCACGCGCGCATGTTCGGGGGTCATATGTGTTCCGAAAAATCCTTGTTTTGAGAGAAAATTAATTGGTAGGCGTTCCGGACCATATATATACAAGATATAACATATTTTTGAGGGTTTCGAAGTTCCAGAACGTGCACAACACAGAGGAGGCGGCTACAAGGCTTGGGAGAGAAGATTTCTTCTTTCTTTTCTTCTTTTTATTATTATTTTTGAATTATTATTTTTAATTATTGAGTAGTTTATTTTCAACCAAGACGGCGTGATTGGGCCGAACAAATTCATGTAGAAAACTTGGATGTTTGTTTGGGATTTTTCAGAGTTGATTTTATTTTATTTATTGTTAGATTTATATTTATCTTGTGAATAGTCTGATCAACTGTTTGGTTGCATGTTAATCGATTCCAAGTCGACAGAGGAGGTATTGATTTTGATCACTCTGATAATTAACATATTGTAAAATCGATTAGAAATAGAATTCGGTTTCAGTGTGCGGTTTGGGTGTAAACTGAATTTTCACAAATATTTAATGCATTCAAATTTGATTACAATTACGAAAGATTAGTTCATCAATATTTGAATAGGTTTGATTGTTCTAGAAATAGTCCTTTGAACAAATTAGGAGAATTCCCGTGAATTAAGATTAAATCTGAGTCCTGAATCGACTACATGTTACAAGATTTGTTCGGTACCTACGTGTGTCTTGGTTGTCTTTATTTTAATTATTTTTATCTTTAGTTATTTTTATTCGTATTTCTTAAGCAGTTTTTATTTTATATTCTTATTTTATTTAATTCAAAATATTTTCTATTATTTTGTCTAGATTAAGTAAAATAATTAAATCTTGAGAATTGACAACAGTCCCTGTGGGATCGATACTTGGACTCTGAGTCCACTTTACTATTACTTGACCTGGTGCGCTTGCCAGTAGATTTTTATCAAACCGATTTAGCCGGTCAAGTTTTTGGCGCCGTTGCTGGGGACTGTTTAGTTAATATTAGGATAGATTATTTGCTTGAAACTAGACTTTTTTTTTCTTGCATTATTTTTTTATTTTTAATTATTAATTATTTTTTTCTTACTTGTGAGGTACTTGGAGATGGATCATCGACAGGTGTCCACAAGGTTTGGCCAACAATACTCGGAGCCTTTCCATGCTGCTTGGGGGAGATTCAATGATTTGGCTAACAGGTTTAGATGTCATGATTTTTCGAACTACACTCTAGTTCAAATTTTTTATGGTGGTTTGGATGAGATTACAAGAAGTTGGGTAGATTCTGGAGCTTTGGCCACTGGCAGTCACTTGTTCAGCAGAAATGAAAACAGTGTGATGCACTTGTTAAATGATATGACAGATTTCGACTACCATTGGCATTGTGATCCTTCACTGCAGGGTTGGAGTCACCAATATCCTTCAGATATCGACTCTGAAAATTTTTCGAACCAACCACCGGAGCGTCAAGAAGAGTGTGTAGGGTATTTTGAGGATCATGTGGCTCAGTTGGAGAATATTTTGCGGCAACAGACAGAGACAAATCAATTCTTAGAAAGCCGTATCAAGTTTTGGAGTCTTTTGGATGAACAGATTGCGCTTCTTAGAGAATCAATTTTTGAGATCTTCCAAGAGAGTGAACTAACTGAGCCAGCGCATGAAGAAATAATTTTTGAGAAATTTTCTTGTGAAGAAGAGCCAATAGTGGGCTTGGAGGAGGAAGAAACGTACAAGGCTACAGATTTTACCTCGTCAATGGTCATTCCATGTACACCGTTAGAAGATTATTTCTTGCCATTGAACCGTGAATATTTTTAAGCATTAATGTTAGACCAGTGAATTGTAGCGAAAGATTTGATGAAGTTTCTGTCTGTTTGACCATTGCACGGCAATAGGTGATTTGTGGATCTTGATTGTGTTTTATTAATTTTGATGAGGCTCTAATAAGACACTTATGATCTTGGGCGCACCTAGAGAAAAAAAAATTATTCAATTCCATCCGGGCCTTGAAAGGATTAAAATCCTAAAAAAAAAATATTAAATTTAAGGTTAAGTATGCGGATTAAATGGGATTGATGTTCCATCCGGGCTATAGAAGAGGGGATTAGAAAGAAAAAATAGAATGATTTTCCGTATCCTAGCCAGTTATAGCTAAGTCAGCGGGTAATTATTGGGGATAAAGCAATACCGGGTGCAAAATCCGGAGGTGTGTAATTTATTATCTCAAGGGAGGTGGGTTTGTCTAGAGGTCATTGGAAGGAATGTGCACTCGAAAAGTGAAACTTGCACTAATTTGTCACAGGTCGCTAAGCAGATTTGAGACGAATTCGGTCTAAGTTGCACGAAACTGGAATGACATTTCACACACACACGTTCACGTTAAACCAAAAGTGTATTATGAAAATTTGAGAGCATGTCTGTGTTTTTGGTTTTGTGATTGAACTTCTCGGAGGCTTTGCACATTTATGAATCGTCCTCACTTGTGTTTTTGTTTGCATATTGTTTTTTCATGTCTTGCTCGAGGCGAGCAAGGTTTAAGTATGGGGGTGTTGATAAGTGCATTTTGTATGCATTAGTTCATGATATATTTATGTCTATTTTGTGTGAATTCATATTATTTTTATGTGTTTTTATGTGTTTTAGTGCATGTGTGTGTATTTCACTCCTTGGGTTAATTTTGTAAGAAAATATATTTTTGAAAAGTGAATTACGGACCAGCTTTGTTCAAAAAATCAGATTTAATTTTAGATATCTCCAAATTTGATCTTTACCGTTCCGATTAAAGTTCCAGATGTTTGGAAGCTTCTGTCCAAATTTCAGCTCAATCCAACGGCTAGATCTTGAGATATGAATTTTGTAAAATCGTCGCTCGGGCAGAATTTTTGTACTGCGCGCGTGCGAGAGTCAAGCTCGCGCGCGCGCGAGTTTCGTGTCCAGACCTCTGTTTTTATGTGTTGCGCGCACGCGAGGCCTATGCCGTGCGCGCGCGCGTGTTCGGGGGTCATATGTGTTCCGAAAAATTCTTGTTTTGAGAGAAAATTAACTGGTAGGCGTTCCGGACCATATATATACAAGATATAACATATTTTTGAGGGTTTCGAAGTTCCAGAACGTGCACAACACAGAGGAGGCGGCTACAAGGCTTGGGAGAGAAGATTTCTTCTTTCTTTTCTTCTTATTATTTTTATTTTTGAATTATTATTTTAAATTATTGAGTAGTTTATTTTCAACCAAGACGGCGTGATTGAGCCGAACAAATTCATGTAGAAAACTTGGATGTTTGTTTGGGATTTTTTAGAGTTGATTTTATTTTATTTATTGTTTGATTTATATTTATCTTGTGAATAGTCTGATCAACTATTTTCTTGCATGTTAATCGATTCCAAGTCGACAGAGGAGGTATTGATTTTGATCACTCTGATAATTAACATATTGTAAAATCGACTAGAAATAGAATTCGGTTTCAGTGTGCGGTTTTGGTGTAAACTGAATTTTCACAAATATTTAATGCATTCAAATTTGATTAGAATTACGAAAGATTAGTTCATCAATATTTGAATAGGTTTGATTGTTCTAGAAATAGTCCTTTGAACAAATTAGGAGAATTCCTATGAATTAAGATTAAATCTGAGTCCTGAATCGACTACATGTTACAAGATTTGTTCGGTACCTACGTGTGTCTTGGTTGTCTTTATTTTAATTATTTTTATCTTTAGTTATTTTTATTCGTATTTTTTGAGCAGTTTTTATTTTATATTCTTATTTTATTTAATTCAAAATATTTTCTATTATTTTGTCTAGATTAAGTAAAATAATTAAATCATGAGAACTGACAACAGTCCCTGTGGGATCGATACTTGGACTCTCAGTCCATTTTACTATTAATTGACCTGGTGCGCTTACCAGTAGATTTTTATCAAACCGATTTAGCCGGTCAAATATACTATAGTGTAAGTAAGATGAGATAGTGAATAAAGAGAGATCACTATTATGAAACACATCTTATAGTCACTGTATATTCTAAACAGTTCCTAGTCAATTGAGCCGTCCGCTAATAAGGATAAGGATCGCTCGAGATTGAGACTAGCATTTGTGATGCCAAGTACCACGTTTCATTGGTAATGGACATGGAGATGTTCAAAACATGCAAATGGATATTCATATGATGAATGATCGAACTACCCTATTCGGACTTTCCAAGTGGTTATCACTTATCGAGTGGATAAATTCCGCGGTTTTGGTTGTACACCATTAGTCCTTACTACTTAAAACATCATTGAGACTCTATATGCTAGTACTTTACTTTGACTCGTTTACCGACTCTATTGGGGTCATCAGGTGTTGGGATTGGGTACAGTACGACACATATAGGAGTCGATGCTTTGTTGTCAAGGATTCACTACATACTTGCGAGTGTGGATATCCTATGCGATCTGAGGAGATATTAGTGTGACGAATCTCTGGCCAGAGTACATGATGTGTTTTAGGTTATTCGGTTTTCCTAATAACACATGCGATGTCACTATTTGATCACCAAGATGTAATGCATAGTTATCGAATCTCGAACGACTCTCGATGCACCAATGGTTGTTGATTCGATCGGGATATATGGATGAAGGGACCGTACTGTGACGACCCGAGTTCTAATCTCTCAATAAACATTAATCAACAATACTAGACAACAATCAATGTCTAAACAAAAGAATAAAAAAAAAAAATTTTTTAAAAAGAGATTGCCCTGCGCACACTCGGGCATCACCCCTCGCGCGCGCGCAAGCCAATGGGACCGAGGCCCCCTGGCTTGGCCCCCGCGCGCGCGAGCAGTAGCTCGCCCGTGCGCAGGCCAATCGGCCAGAACTTGGCTACACTCTGCTGCTGTTCAAAAATTGAGTTCATGCATTCCTTTGATTCAAGATCATCTCCTACCAAGGTATAGACATGGTATAATCAATAGCAACATCTATCATGCTATACAAGGAATACAATTAGATCACTCCAAGGCCTTAAAACATATCCAAGATGCATCAAGATACACAAGAAGCTATATACAATTCAAGTTCAAAATACATCATATTGTTTTCAAAGGACTTACAACATCTCACATGTTCTAAATACAATAACAAGATCATAATATCATCATCAACAAGTCTTGATACTATAACTATAACATGATTATGTTCAAGGTTCAAATATACATCTTGACAACTCATTCAACTTCTAACTCGGATCATCACGCTATGTTCAACTCATCCCTTGTTTGTTAAGCACGCCTTTGCCCGGTTCCTCTCCCTCCTATTGCAATGACACATACAACAAAACAATAGCCGGATAACTCCGGTGAGAAAATAGATTTCCCAGTAAAAGCAACTAAACATGCATAACAACATATATCAAGATCATGATATAAAAGTAAGTACAATGCATGTTTTCAAAACAAGGTTCATTTCGTCATTCGTCGATTGGGATCCCGAGAAGTAGATATCATAACTAATCCACCGACTCTCCCGATCGAGGTGGGGTTACTTATCTTGCTTCTCTAGACTTTGAAGCAATCATATATGCAAATCAGACGCTAGGCTAAAACAACCACCTAGGCCATACATATACGACTCCACAAATCGTCTATTCGAACGTTTCCGTTCATTTCAAAATCAAGGAATAAGTTTTCAAGATGAATGCAACATATATCATCATCAAAGCATTCATTATATCAAGAACTTATTCAAAAACTCAAAGTAAAGAACATAAGAGCAATTAAGCAAACAAGTATGTGATTTAGGGGAACTCGATACAAACCATCTCGAGTTGTAATCCCAAACAAATAGTAGTCTACTTTTACCTTTCAAATATGGTGTTTAGGATGTCTTCGAACTTGTCAAAGTCTGTACAAGATCAATCACCAAAAACTCATCTCAAAATCTGCTCAAATTCAATCCAAACTTCAACAAGACTTCAAGGTAAACTCTACCAACCTTGTTCTATCTGCAATCGGTTTCGGAGTCGACGTTCTCGAGTTTACATGCCCTGTTTATGCGCTGAAAACATAGCATACAACCCAAGGAAGCATCAGCTAATAATCCAGCAACATCTAAGTTCAAGAACAATAGCAAAATTGCTTCAAATCAAGAGTTCGACGGCATATCGGTATAACTCGGCGATTCCGAACATATCTACAATATTTCTAACATGTATATCAGCTGTTGTAGCTTCACAACCAACATATCAGCAGGTATAAGAATCAAATCATAGTTGGGAATTCATAAGAACATGATATACAAATCACTCTTCAACCCAACTTCAAAGATTATACAAGATAAAATCTCAACAACACAATTTCATAACAACATCTGATATCTGTCCATTTCGAAATCTCAAACCCTGAAGAACAAAGAGGAAACTTACATCAAATCGAAGGTCTCGTTTCAAGGATTCCAAAACATCTTTCGAAATCTAAATCGGATGCTCGAGTCAAAAGATATGGCAATCGCAAGATGAAGAAGAAGGCTTGGGATTTTCTCTGTTCTTGTTCTCGGTTTCCTTTTCTTTTCTTTGCTGAGTAATCTGATGGAAAAATAGTGTTTCACACGTGAGTGCTAGGAAAAATCACAAGTGTCCAGCCCAAATAAGGATTTTGCACTTTGGCCCCTTCAACTATGCAATAATTGCAATTCAGTCCTCAATTTCTCAATTTATTCAATTTCAATCCTAAATAATTTAAGAATATTAGAATTTAAATCAAAACTCCAAATATTCCCAAATTAAATATTCTCGGATCAAAATTAAATAATTCTGGGCGTTACAATTCTCCTCCACTAAGACTCGATTTCGTCCTCGAAATCTTAGGTACGAACATCAACAGATCATATAAGATATATTAGATAACAGAAACTAAAGGAGACTCACATCAAGAAAATAAATCTGGAATTCTTTGTCGCATATTTGATTCAGTCTCCCAAGTAGCTTCTTCAATACCATGACGACTCCACTGAACTTTCACAAGTGGAATAGTCTTGGTTCGAAGTTGCTTCTCTTTACGATCAAGAATCTGAATAGGCTTTTCGAAATAACTCAAAGTCTCGTCAAGTTCAGCCTCATCAGATTGAAGCACATGAGATTCATCAGCAAGGTATTTTCGAAGTATCGATACATGAAAGACATCATGTATTCCAGATAACGATGGAGGTAAAGCCAATCGATAGGCAAGATTGCCTATTTTCTCCAGAATTTCATACGGACCAATGTAGCATGGAGACAACTTTCCTCGTTTGCCAAATCTGACAGTGCCTCTGAACGGAGAAATCTTCAAAAATACACGATCCCCCTGTTCAAAAGACAAAGGTCGACGTCGAATGTTGGCATATTTCGTCTGTCTATCTTGAGCTGTCTTCATTCGTTTCTGAATAAGCTTCACCTGGTCATTCATATCACGTATCATATCAGGACCAGTATCAGGTACTTCAGAAATATCATCCCAGTACAAAGGAGATCGACATTTTCTTCCGTATAAAGCTTCAAAAGGAGCCATTCCTATACTCAATTGATAGCTGTTGTTGTACGAGAATTCACAAAGAGGTAGTGATTCTTGCCAACTAGTGCCAAAATCAAGCACTACAGATCTCAACATGTCCTCCAATGTTTGAATAGTACGCTCTGACTGTCCGTCAGTCTGTGGATGATAAGCTGTGCTCAAGTGTAACTGAGTACCCATAGCACTCTGTAAGCTGTGCCAAAAATGTGATGTGAATCGAGGATCACGATCCGATACAATAGATTTCGGCACTCCGTGCAATCTGACAACTTCACGGATATAAATCTCTGCCATCTGGTCGTGTCTATACGTCATGCGATATGGAATAAAACACGCTGATTTCGTCAATCTGTCAATAATTACCCAGATAGCATCACAGCCTTTAGCAGATCGAGGTAATCTAGTCACAAAGTCCATGGAAATATGATCCCATTTCCATTCCGGTACAGACAAACTCTGTAACAAACCAGACGGTCTCTTCCTCTCAGCCTTCACCTGTTGGAAATTCAAACATCGAGCTACAAAATCAGTGATATCAGTCTTCATTTGCTTCCACCAATACTGAGCTTTCAGATCATTATACATCTTCCTACCACCAGGATGAATACTGTAACGACTACAATGCGCCTCTTTTAGTAGTTGTTGACGTACATCAGAAATATCAGGCACTACTAGGCGATTGTGAATGTAAAGAAGATTATCTCGAACCCGGTATTCAGATACATGCCCTGATCTAACTTTCTCAATCGAGTTCTGCACATTCTGATCAAGTTTTTGAGCATCTCGAATTCTTACCAATAAAGTTGGTTCAACTTGAATTTGATAGAGTCGTAATGGCTGATAATTTGTATCAAATACTAATCCAGATAAACAACAGTTTTCAATCAAATTCGATACACCAATCGTCGATAAGGATAAAGAACATACCTTTTGACTCAATGCATCTGCTGCTGCATTCGATTTTCCTGGATAATATTTAATTTCGCAGTCAAAGTCTTTCAGCAAATCCAGCCATCTTCGCTGTCTCATATTCAGTTCTGACTGAGAAAACGGATATTTCAGACTCTTATGATCAGAATAGATTTCAAACTGTTTCCCGTACAGATAATGTCGCCAAATCTTCAAAGCAAATACAATGGCGGCCAATTCAAGATCATGAATCGGATATCTAGTCTCGTGAGGCTTCAATTGTCTCGAGGCATAAGCAATTACATGACCTCGTTGCATTAGAACACAACCTAAACCTTGGTGAGATGCATCACAATAAACAATAAAACCACCAGTACCTGAAGGAATCGTCAAGACTGGTGCACTGGTCAATCGTTTCTTCAACTCCAGAAAACTGGATTCACAAGCATCAGACCAGACAAATGGAGTATTCTTCTGAGTTAACTGAGTAATCGGCTTCGCAATACTGGAAAAATCTTTAATGAATCGACGATAATACCCAGCCAATCCCATAAAACTACGAATCTCAGGAACAGATGTCGGTCTCGACCAACTGATCACTGCTTCTACTTTACTTGGATCCACAGAAATACCATTTCCAGATATAATATGTCCAAGAAAGACAACCTGTTTCAGCCAAAACTCGCATTTCGACAGTTTAGCATACAATTTCTCGGCTCTTAAAGTTTTCAATACCGTTCTCAGATGTTCAGAATGATCAATCAAATTCTTTGAATATATCAGAATATCATCAATAAAGATAATCACAAAATCATCTAGATACTTCTGAAATACACGGTTCATCTAAGCCATAAATACAGCTGGAGCATTCGTCAAACCAAACGGCATAACTATGAACTCATAATGGCCATACCTGGTTCTAAACGCAGTCTTAGGAATATCAGAATCCCTAACTCTCAGCTGATGGTATCCAGATCTCATATCG
Organism: Henckelia pumila; assembly: GCF_033568475.1. Lineage (NCBI taxonomy): Eukaryota > Viridiplantae > Streptophyta > Magnoliopsida > Lamiales > Gesneriaceae > Henckelia > Henckelia pumila. Next base: position 202,599,645 of record NC_133122.1, read on the forward strand.
ATCTTGGAATACACAGAAGAACCCTGCAACTGATCAAATAAATCATCAATACGAGGCAAAGGGTATTTGTTCTTTACCGTAGCCTTGTTCAGTTGCCGGTAGTCAATGCACAATCTCATTGAACCGTCCTTCTTTCTAACAAACAGTACTGGAGCTCCCCAAGGAGAAACACTGGGTCGAATGTATCCCTTGGCCAGTAAATCTTCTAACTGTTCCTTCAATTCTTTCAGTTCAACTGGTGCCATTCGATAAGGTGCTTTCGAAATCGGTGCAGTTCCTGGCATCAGTTCTATGTTGAAATCAATCTCTCGATACGGAGGTAGTCCTGGAATCTCATCAGGAAAAACATCTGCAAACTCACTAACCACTGGCAAATCAGCCAGTTTCGGGCTAGTTTTCAACACATCAACTGCATAAACAAGAAATCCCTCTGCTCCTTTCTGCAAAAATCGGGTCATAGATAATACAGAAATAAGAGGAATTTTGGCACGTGAACCCTTACCATAGAACTTCCATTCTCCAGCCATTTCAGGTCTGAATCTTACTATCTTCTGGAAACAGTCTACGGAAACAATCCCCATAATACAATCGAAATCAGACATACCAAGTACGAAGCAATCTATCTCAATTTCATTACCCTCATACTGTAGTAAACAATTCTTAACTATCTGAATCGAGATAAGACCCCTCCCCAAAGGAGAAGAAACAGATACTACAACAGGTAATGTTTCAACAGGCAAAGCATGCAATGCAACAAATTTGGCATATATAAACGTATGGGATGCACCTGTATCTATCAAGACATATGCGGGATAACCATAAAGAGAACAGTTACCTGCAATCACGTCATCTGGTGCTCCCTGTGCCTGTTCCTCTGTCAGTGCATAGACATGAGCCTGCTGTCTCTGTGGCTGATTGCCTGCCTGACTTCCTCCTGGCCTCGACTGTTGCTGAGGTGGTGATGATTGAAAGGAATGGACAGAGGAGGCTTGCCTCGCGGGTTGAGCCACTGATCGTGATAACTCTGCACCTCGTGCCTGTCCAGCACCTCTCTGAGGACATACTCTCGCAAAATGGCCAGTCTGATGGCATATATGGCATCTCCCAGATACACCTCGACACTGATCAGTTGAATGTCCTCCACCACAAGTGTTACAGAATACCCCAGACTTCTGTTTCGTACCACTGGAACTTGAAGAACTGCTTCCAGATTTCATAAACTATTTTCCTCTAGCTTGCAAATATCCCTTCTTGCCACTGCTACTGCCACCACTGTCAAATCGAGACGACTGTTGCTGTGTTGAAGCTGAAGGTTGTGACTGTCTCGGAGGCTGTGCAATATACGAAGCTCCTCGCTGCTGTATCAAGCCAGCTTCTGCTCCTTTGGCACTGTTCAAGGCATCAGCAAAATTATTCGATCGTCTTGTATTCACCAGTGTAAAAACATCAGGATTCAGTCCATTAATGAACTGATCAGCCATAGCTTCGTCACTGTCTGCAACATGTGGAGCAAAACGTAGCAATGTAGTGAATTTTGCAACATAATCTTCAATATTCAAGTTTCCCTGCCTCAGGTTAGCAAATTCGGCACCCTTGTCTTTACGATAAGATACCGGAAAGAAACGTTGATAAAACTCTGTCTTGAAGACATTCCAGGTCAAAATAGTTCCTCTACGCTCCAGAGATTTCTTTGTTGTGAACCACCAGCTTTTAGCAACCTCATGCAACTGATGACCAACAAGTCTGACTCTTCGTTCATCACCGTAGTCAAGTGAATCAAATAACATTTCCATGTCATCAAGCCATCCCTCACATTCAATTGCATTCTCAGTACCTTTCAGAGTTGGCGGCTTGTAGGATTGAAAACGTTTTAGGAGTGTTTCCATGGGAGTTGCAGTCATATCTGTCATATCTCGCGATGTACTGCCTTGTTCATACTCGGAACTGCAGTTGCAGGCACTATCGGTGTGACAACTGTCGGTGGAGTATGAACTGTCTGTTCTGGTAGAGAAATAGGAACATGGGGTCTCAGAGGAGGTTCGCCTGGTCTTCGAGACATATCTGATTATCAAAATGGTTAGAATACCAAATCATCAAATTATCTCAGTCCTCCTCTGATCATGTTACCTCTGATCAAGACTCGGTTCTGATTCAATCTTAAATAAATAATCACAATCTTCAAATAAAACATGCTTCCAATCAATTCAGATAATCAGGTAGCATGTCATAATTCATCAGGATACATGCCTCTATCAGTTCAGATATTCCAATAAGCATGTATCTTTAATCATCGTAATCATACTTTCAAATAAAATAAATACAACATCTTGTAATAAAATACTTGAAAGTAAATCATGCTAGCACTTAAAACATGTAATTCAATCACGTAATTAACTCATAGCATGATAAAAAAAAAAAAAACATAAATAAGTAAGGCAGAAGACTCGATCTACCCCACTCACTGTCTATCTAAGTCCAGAATGTTCTTGCTCTGATACCACCTGTTGTGACGACCCGAGTTCTAATCTCTCAATAAACATTAATCAACAATAATAGACAACAATCAATGTCTAAACAAAAGAATAAAAAAAAAAATTTTTTTAAAAAGAGATTGCCCTGCGCACGCGCGGGCATCACCCCTCGCGCGCGCGCAAGCCAATGGGACCGAGGCCCCCTGGCTTGGCCCACGCGCGCGCGAGCAGTAGCTCGCCCGTGCGCAGGCCAATCGGCCAGAACTTGGCTGCACTCTGCTGTTGTTCAAAAATTGAGTTCATGCATTCCTTTGATTCAAGATCATCTCTTACCAAGGTATAGACATGGTATAATCAATAGAAACATCTATCATGCTATACAAGGAATACAATTAGATCACTCCAAGGCCTTAAAACATATCCAAGATGCATCAAGATACACAAGAAGCTATATACAATTCAAGTTCAAGATACATCATATTGTTTTCAAAGGACTTACAACATCTCACATGTTCTAAATACAATAACAAGATCATAATATCATCATCAACAAGTCTTGATACTATAACTATAACATGATTATGTTCAAGGCTCAAATATACATCTTGACAGCTCATTCAACTTCTAACTCGGATCATCACGCTATGTTCAACTCATCCCTTGTTTGTTAAGCACGCCTTTGCCCGGTTCCACTCCCTCCTATTGCAATGACACATACAACAAAACAATAGCCGGATAACTCCGGTGAGAAAATAGATTTCCCAGTAAAAGAAACTAAACATGCATAACAACATATATCAAGATCATGATATAAAAGTAAGTACAATGCATGTTTTCAAAACAAGGTTCATTTCGTCATTCGTCGATTGGGATCCCAAGAAGTAGATATCATAACTAATCCACCGACTCTCCCGATCGAGGTGGGGTTACTTATCTTGCTTCTCTAGACTTTGAAGCAATCATATATGCAAATCAGACGATAGGCTAAAACAACCACCTAGGCCATACATATACGACTCCACAAATCGTCTATTCGAACGTTTCCGTTCATTTCAAAATCAAGGAATAAGTCTTCAAGATGAATGCAACATATATCATCATCAAAGCATTCATTATATCAAGAACTTATTCAAAAACTCAAAGTAAAGCACATAAGAGCAATTAAGCAAACAAGTATGTGATTTAGGGGAACTCGATACAAACCATCTCGAGTTGTAATCCCAAACAAATAGTAGTCTACTTTTACCTTTCAAATATGGTGTTTAGGATGTCTTCGAACTTGTCAAAGTCTGTACAAGATCAATCACCAAAAACTCATCTCAAAATCTGCTCAAATTCAATCCAAACTTCAACAAGACTTCAAGGTAAACTCTACCAACCTTGTTCTATCTGCAATCGGTTTCGGAGTCGACATTCTCGAGTTTACATGCCCTGTTTATGCGCTGAAAACATAGCATACAACCCAAGGAAGCATCAGCTAATAATCCAGCAACATCTAAGTTCAAGAACAATAGCAAAATTGCTTCAAATCAAGAGTTCGACGGCATATCGGTATAACTCGGCGATTCCGAACATATCTACAACATTTCTAACATGTATATCAGCTGTTGAAGCTTCACAACCAAAATATCAGCAGGTATAAGAATCAAATCATAGTTGGGAATTCATAAGAACATGATATACAAATCACTCTTCAACCCAACTTCAAGATTATACAAGATAAAATCTCAACAACACAATTTCATAACAACATCTGATATCTGTCCATTTCGAAATATCAAACCCTGAAGAACAAAGAGGAAACTTACATCAAATCGAAGGTCTCGTTTCAAGGATTCCAAAACATCTTTCGGAATCTAAATCGGATGCTCGAGTCAAAAGATATGGCAATCGCAAGATAAAGAAGAAGGCTTGGGATTTTCTCTGTTCTTGTTCTCGGTTTCCTTTTCTTTTCTTTGCTGAGTAATCTGATGGAAAAATAGTGTTTCACACGTGAGTGCTAGGAAAAATCACAAGTGTCCAGCCCAAATAAGGATTTTTCACTTTGGCCCCTTCAACTATGCAATAATTGCAATTCAGTCCTCAATTTCTCAATTTATTCAATTTCAATCCTAAATAATTTAAGAATATTAGAATTTAAATCAAAACTCCAAATATTCCCAAATTAAATATTCTCGGATCAAAATTAAATAATTCTGGGCGTTACATGTATTGTACGCTAACCAAAATCTATTGGTTCTTGCAGGCACTATCAGTGATACCTAGAGAATCATGGGGCGATGTTGCTAGGCGCTCTTACCATGATTCGATGGGTAAGTCGAAAATTGTTGTTCCGAGTCACAAGGAGTTGTGAGCCCACGGCTAGCTGTATCCCTGAACCATTGAGGGTCACACAAGTAATGTATTACTAAATCTCGTTGAGATAGTTAAATTTAAAGAGTTAAATTTAATGAAAGAGAAGTTGGACTTCTTAACTAAAGGGAGTGGAATTTCCTAAAATGACATAGGGATGGACATTTTTGGAAATAACTGAATTCGGATTCAGAAAAATTATCTTGACTTTAAAAGGTGCAGAAATGGTTTCTGTGCACATTGGTAAAATCGGTTTATCAATCGGAGTCATGATGAATTTTATATTAATTTCTATAATAACGGGCTTGGCTTGTTGGGCTTAAGTTATGGATTATGGGCCCTAAGGAGTTAGAGTCCTAACATAATTATAACTTAATCTAGTCTAGAAATTATATATATATACATATGTAGGGTTCGAAATTCTCACTAATTCCTCCTTGCAATTTTCGAACACTACATAAAATTTTCTAAGGGATTTTTCGAAAATTCCCTTCTCCCTTTTGAGAAAATTCGGTCTGTGATTTTTCCGAAAAATCACTTTCTGAATTAACATATCAAATCTGTTTATTCTCTTCGATAAACATCTGATTGGTTTTTAGTGCAATCAATCAGAGGGTTTTTGTTTTCTGTTTGTGGACTTAATTCCGGAGGTTGATCGTGATAGTCATCGGTTTCCGGGATTTACAAGAAGAGCAGATTAAATTTTGTTGGAGTCCATAATCAAGCCTTTGCTTGAATAGGTAATATATTTAATTGTGTATTTATTATTTTACTTGCAACAATTTTAATCGTTAGGATTTGATACCCACGATATGGAATCGTTCCATATCGAAAAATAAAATTTTTTAAACTTCTGCTGCTTCGGGTATCACATCTGTGTGATCAGAGAACGCATGTTCCAACAGACATGACTTACGAGGGACTTGTGAGTCAATTTCATCAGACTGACAATATTCGCCGTAACTGATCTTTCCTCTCGTCTAGACCCACGAGTTCTTTGGGTCCACGCACTCAGTCATTTATGAAATCCGGATCTTCTTCATATATAGGATCTGGTGAGACTCGTCAGTTGGGCAAGAATAAGTTACAGTGTGATCATTGTTGGAAAAATCATTCTAATGAGAATTGTAGAGCAGCTGTTGGAGCTTGTTTCATCTGTGAAAGTGTTGATCACTTCAAGAAATATTGTCCCAAGCGTAGTGGACAGAGTGGACAAGCATCTAGGATGGGATCTCAGGTTAGTAGACAGTCTGAGGCATCAGTACAGCAGAGGACCCAGGGTAGGCATCATGGAGATGGTAAGCAGTCTCGGATGCAGGGTCAGATATATGCTTTACAGGGATCTCAGACGCAGTCAGAAAATAATGATGACGCTCATAATGATTTTGACGGATGATGTATTTGAGTTGGTTTGATAGTTCTGTTTTGTGATATCATAATGGTAATAAGTTGTAATTTGAAAATTATGTGGAAATATGATTTGGTATTCTCTGGAGTTAATTCCAAGTATTTTATGATTAATTTTCAGCGGTGATGAATTAATAGATTTTTTCATAACAAGGGGTTAGAGTTGTGCTGGTGATCAATTCTAGGCTTTCTCATGAAACGATTCAGAAAGTCAGTGGTTTGACATAGTGTCTGAAATGACTCAGTGTTAGGGTCATTGTTTATTGATGATGGATTTTCATCATACTTTGAGTGATAGATTATACCAGGTGCTGAGGACTGTGCAAGGTTGTTCAAGACGGGATAGGAAGCGCGACCTACGCCGGTGTTTTTTGGGAAGTTTATTCCAGATAGGCTATTGGGGGAGGCTACCTGAGTCTTGATATTTTGCACAGTTATAGCAAGGGGTATAATTACCAAAAAGAAATGTTCTTATGAATTTGATATTGGTACTGGATTAGTGCCAAGAGATTTGAACGCTATCGTCTGGCTTTATCAGAGATACAGATTTTTTTTTTAGTTAAAAGAATAGTCTTGGAAATGATTCTTTGACAAGTGTACATTCTGGATGGATAGTTTTCGCTGGTGGTACTTGGGGAGAACCAGGAAATTTGATCAGTATTGTTTGGCCTTATCAGAGTTGCAGATAGAGATCAGGGACATTATCAGCATGATGGTTTGGGTTTCTTATTAAGAGATTGTAAGACTTATTTGAGTGGTTTCCATTATTGCTCTGGAAGTCTTTTGTACTTCAGACAGGTTATTGGAAAGTTACCCCAGTCTAGAGACCATAATGTTACTAGTGATTACTTGGATTCAGAGAGGTCTTGTAAAATTATTTGAGGGAATAAAGAACTTATTGTTCTTTTTCAAGTCCATATCGGTACTTAAGATGTATTTCGAGGACGAAATTATCTTAAGTGGGGGAGAATATAGTAGCCCGATTCCATTTTACAAGATTAAGTGATTTTAAACATGTTGAAAAATGACATATAATTTTAAAAGCGTCAAAACATGTTTAAGTAGTCCTTATTTGGTTAAAATAAGTGGAAAATCAGATCCAAAACGTCCAAAAATGGTAAGGTAGATCCCGGGGGTCCAAAAATGAGTTCGGAAGGACCAAAACAGTTCGGAGCATACGGACCAGTTTGGGCCCTCCGAACCACTTCGGGCCATCCGAACTCCGCAGGGCCCAGGTGTCTAAACGGCTCGGACAAGTGGCAGTTCGGACCGTCCAAACTTTGCCTATAAATAGGCCCTCCGAAATTCAGAATTTCACACCAAAATCAAGTTTTCTCTCTTGGTTCTTAGGCTTTTCTAGGGGTTTTGGGGTATTTCCAGCCTTCCTAGGCTTGGTCCGGAGGTTGGCCAGGTGCTCCGGGGTTGCGGCGGAGCGGTGCCCAAGTTCTGGGGCAGTCGTCATCAGCGGGCTAATGACGGACGCAGGTATAGCTATGGCTCCTTATAGTAAATAGGGAGTATTCTATAGCGTAGTTAAGGCTTTTAGAATAAAGTGATAATGCATGAGTACTTTGCATTGTAGTGTGGATTATAGGCTTGGACTTCAGAGCTGGTATAGCTTGCCTAGTAGAAATAAGGTACGTAAGTACAGACTGAGATAGCCAGCTGAATATACATGTTTAGGCTTGGACTTCAGAGCTGGTATAGCTTGCCTAGTAGAACTAAGGTACGTAAGTACAGACTGAGATAGCCAGCTGAATATACATGTTTATGTGTTGCATTGTTATCTGTCATAATATGCATGATTTACTGTTCATGATTTGTATGCGGCATTTGCATACCATGTTGAGCCTATTGTCCTTTTGAGATAGCCAGTTGTTCTAGGGTCGCTCAGCCCTAGAGTTATTGTTATTATACGATCGGGTACCGTGTGACACCCACTGGACAGACGGGGCAGCGTGTGCGGTTTACCTAGGATGGTGATAGTACAAGATCGGGTTCAGTATGTGTGGCACCCACTGGATCTTTGGAGCAGCGTGCACATATTGGAGGCGCCTGTGTACTGAGCATGATGTTTTCCAGATATGATCCCAGTTACCCAGAGCATTCATAGTTCATGTTGCATGCATCATATAGACCTGTATATTCAATACTTTACGTACTGAGCGTTAGCGCTCACGTCCCTGCTTTTATCTCGGACACCCCATTCGACGGGGCAGGTTTGTAGGTGGATCAGAAGCGAGAGATGTAGTTGGCCGGTGACCAGGGCTTGGTAGCAGGAGTCTTCTGAAGAGTTTTAGATTAAGATTTTAACTGGTATTTATTTGATTTGGTTGTATTTAAGATTTAATTATCTTGGGGTTGTATATATTTTATAGTTTCCGCTGTCATTTCTCTTATTATGTTTAATTAAGTTAAATGCATGCTTAAGCTTCTGATTAGTAGGTGATCACGGCACGAGTCACTACAACAGCTATCCTTGGAGCCATCAAGGCCAAGACGTTGAAGTGCTAGTGAATCCTTGGTTAATCGATCTTAACCAAGAAGGGGAGACGTAGACGATTTATCGTCAAACTTCCATAAGCATATCCTATCTCATTTATTGCTTTATTTACTTTACGCATTTATTTACCGCATTTATTTTTGATTGCTTTAAGTCTTCCGCTTGAGTATTTGCATTATCGCTTTAAATTGCTAAAGTTGTCAATAGAACCTAAATCCCCCCCCCCCCCCATTAGGTTCTAACAAGTTCACAAAATTCTATCTTGCAAACCTATAGAAGGCAGTACAGGGGATCTTCGAAAATAGCAATGATGAGAATGGTGGCATTAGCAGAATCTATGTACCAGGTGTGGACGGCACATAACAGAGCAACGTTCAAGGACATTAGCCCAGTAATAGATGAAATGTTTTTTAGAGTCAATATTTTAGTATTTAGTTGTATTCCTTATGTACCTCAAATAGACTATGATTGATTGTATTACTGTCTCATTGAGGATGTTGTCTATTTGAGCTTGTGTATCTCCTGGGGATGCCTAGTATATCTTGTATTTTTACCCTATTTTAATGAAGCTATTTTCATTAAAAAAAAAAATAAGAAGTATCATAAACAAGTGAAAGTAATCAATTGAACTAAGTATTTAACTTACAGTACCAAACGAGGAAAAATTAGCTATGTGATTTACACATCAGAAGGACTTGAAAATTTTTCTAAAAATTCTTGAACATATGATAGGAAGTGTACCAAATTTGGTGTAGAAATACCAAGAGGTGAGAAAATGAAAAAAATCCTCTAAGTTTGGGAAAAATTGCAAATTTTCACAAAATCGATGATATCTCTCTCTAAACAATGGAATTTTGGGTTCGTTTTTGCCGCTACTACAATGGAATCTTTAAATTTTGATGCGTATCGAAAAGACGTTTCCGTCGATATATTACAATAGGCCAAATTCCTCCTCGATCAAAAGTTATGGCCATTTGAAGTTTGCGCGACAAACACATCATCTTCATATTCTTAGGTCACTGAACCCCCAAACTGATCCTACACTGGTTCTCAACTGATTCTATCAACCGATCTATACTCAACTGGTCAACTAAACTTGTAAGACCCGAAAATATTTAATAATTAATTATGGGATTTGAGATTTAAATTCCGAATATGAAAAAATATTAATTTTAGAATTTACGGAATTAGAGATTTAATTTTCGGGTCGAAAATATTTAATTTGAGGATTTTCGAATTTTACAATTTTAATATCCGTAATTCTTAAATTAAAAGAATAAACTATTTGAAGTGATTATTTATGGGATTTAAGATTTAAATTATGAGTTTGGATATGAAAAGAATTGAATTTGAGAATGAAATTCGGGCAGAGACCAATTTGCAAATAGTGAGAAATTCAAGGACTAAAATGCAATAAAGCGGAATTATTTAATTTCAATCCAAGAATATGTAATTTGGAATATTGAGATTTTAGAATCAAATTCTAATATTCTTAAATTATTTAGGATTGAAATTGAATTAAATCGCTTGTCTGGGGACTGATTTGCAATTATGTCATAGTTGAGGGACCAAACTGCAAATAGGTCAATATATATCCAATTTTCACTCTTTTCTTAGCACTTCACGTGGGATTGAGCGGCAAAAAGGCAGAGAAGTCTGAAACCCAACTTCACGCCATTTTTATTTTTCTTAAAGCTTCGATAAAAATTAATCCTCCCGGTAGAATTTCCGATTGATCATATATTTGCGTTCACGGCTTCGAGTGCTATATTTTGACGTAAGTTTTAAGAGGTTCTACCATGTATGAATTTTATGATGTTGTTATAATTAAGATTTGATTGTTTAAACATGTTTTAGTATATACGACGATAACATATCTAAGACGGATCGAGAAAAGATCATCGTTTGAACATGTTTTTGATTTTTGAAATATTTTTCAAAATTCTGAATTTTTGGGGGCTGTTTTGTACGTGTATTGCTGCTGAATTGGTGATGAGGATTGGTTTAGATTATTGACAAGATGATGTTTATGCTTTTGGAATTTTAGGTTTCGATCCGTTACGCCGCCGGTTCGAGATTTTGAATTGATACACATTCTAAATGTTTAGAGATGATCTTCAAGTGTCTTGTATTATTGATGAATTGAATTTGAGATTGAGTCTAGAATGTAGACATGATGGTGTTCGAGTTGTTAGATTTATTGAATTCGAATTGTTGCGCCGTCGGTTTGAATTCCGATTGTATTATCAAGATTTGAACTGTATAAGCATGAAAGAGACATCGATTCAGATTGGAAATTGATGTTTAGCTATGCTATAATCTATTTCAGATTGAAATTGAAGATTATCAAAGTCGAATCGACGAGTTCGAATTCTAATGACTTGAAGTATTTGAAGTTGAATCAAGAACACCTTCAATTAGCAAAGATTGAAATGAGTAGAATCTAATGACAGGCTAGCTTGAAGTTAATCAGTATATGCAAGACTTTGAAATGACTCAAGATGTTTGAATCGAGATCAAAGGTATGAATAGACATTAGATAAGATGGGAAGAATAACTCGAGATTGATTTTGATTATCGAGTTTCCTAAAATCACATACTTAAATGTTTATGAGCTTTTATATGATTTAATTGATATTGTTGCCTTGAATGATTATTGAATTGTGTGTTCAAGATGTTTTACAGTATTTGTATGATTTAATGCATCAAGATTATGTTGCATTCATCTTGAACCCTACTTGAAAAGCATAGAGGACTGATTGGCCTAGATTGCGAAATGACGTTTGGAGGGCTATAGATGAGTGACATAGATTGTAGATTCACTTCCAGAGCTAGATGACTCACTATAGTTGCACCAAAGTCAGGGGAAATAAGATACTTGACGCCACCTCGATTGGGAGAGTCGGTGGTTGGTTTGAGATTTTATTTTTCGAGATCCCAAGAACTAAGATTTATTGTTATCAGATTTGATAGTCTATTCCTTGAAACATGCATTGTATTTATGCATTAACCTAGAGATTTCTATGATTTAGAATATGCGCTTATAAATGCTAGCATGTTATTATATATCATTCAAGATGTGAATGTGTTTATATGCTTGGCATGAGATTGCCATAGATGAATAGTTATGCTTGAACTTAAGAATCGATTATACTTCTATGATTTACATGTTATTACATGTTTTGTAAAGAATATTATGGCATATAGATTTGATATGCTTAAATGATGTATATGCATTTCGTTAATACTGAGAATTACTCTCACCTGAGTTATCTGGTTGTTGCTTTGTTTGTATGTATGCATTGCATCAGGTTTGGGCATGAGCGAGTCAGATTGGCTTGGATAGCTCATGGTTGAGAGATTTAGCACGTGTGAACTCGGGTTTAAGATGTAGATGTGTTATCAAACTTGTATTTTGAAATTAAGTATAGAATGTGGTTTTAATGTTAAACACTTGTATGAACTTAAATTATATAAAGATGTCGAAATGCATGTATAGATTATGTTTTGATGACACTCAATTCTTTTTCATGCATTTTTCATTACTTATACATGTTATGCATCAAAACCTAGAATAAGACAGTAAAAGAGCAGAAATTCAGAAGTCGGGCAGAGCTCAGCTCGCTCGAGCGCAGCTTGGTGCGCTCGAGCGAGCCAAGGTGGGTTTGCACCTGAGGGCTGTTCGCTCGAGCACGCGGGCATGCTCTCGAGCGAGTCGTGCTCAGGTCCAACTCCTTAAAAAAATATAATAAAATTTTTTTGTTGGTTATTCATTACTTTCTTGTCCGGACTTCATTAATATTATTTGCCCAATATCAATTGAGATTAGCACCTGAGATCCTCACAACAAGTGGTATCAGAGCGAAAAGTTCTTGGACTCAGATAAAAGTTGAGCGGGGTAAATTGAGTCGCATGCATTTATAGTATTGCATGATTATTCTTTACTTGAATTGAGAAATTTTATGCGACATGATTTATTTATTAAACACTGCTTGCTCTACTGATATGTGAATTACATGCTTATATGCTGAGAACCTAGAATAAGACAGCAAAAGAGCATAAATTCAAAAGCCGGGCAGAGCTCAGCTCGCTCGAGCGAGCCAAGGCGGGTTTACACCCGAGGGCTGCTCGCTCGAGCGCCCAGGCATGAGCTCGAGCGAGTCATGCTCGGGTCCAAATCCTTAAAAAAAATAAAATAAATTTTTTGGTTGGTTATTCATTACTTTCTTGTCCGGACTTCATTAATATTATTTGCCCAATATGAATTGAGATTACCACCCGAGGTCCCCACAACACTGCTCCCACACCATCAGTTTACCTGGTACTAAACTGATTGGATACCATCAGTTGACCTCGTATTACCAAACTGAATTTGTGTCTTTAGTTTACCTCTCGTAAACTGATCTTACGCCATCAGTTTACTTCTCGTAAACTGATCTTGCGATATCAGTTTACCTCACCTAAACTGATCTTTTGCCATCAGTTTATCTCACCTAAAATGCTCAAGTAATATCAGTTTAGTGGTTTAAAGTGTCACGCCTCAAAGTCGGGCTTAGTTGACATCAGCGTTATTTAACGTTTCCACGTCAAATAACAAGCCTCGGAATACAGATTTCCAAAAAATATCAGTCTTTCATTTATAAACTGAAGCTAAATTTTCTTTCATAAATTCGAGATAAATTGTCTTATACAATTGAAACATATTACGCAGCGGCTTATACATTGAAACTACAATAACATAGACTAATTATCTTCATTCATCAGCCCCAAAACTGGTCATGTTCTTCACTCTATAGCTCTTCTACATTTTTATCTGAGATGGTGGTTCAAGGTGGGTGAGTGATATGGGTGTCACTCAGTAAATGGGGGAATATTCCGCACACAAACATTTTCAGACTTATACATTCATACAGAACTGAACTGAACATTCTTATATTTTCAGAAAAACAAAATTTAGGACATGCACCGATTTAACTTATTGAATTTCGTGGCTTACTGGTACCATCCCATTATATGTTTATCCTCTCAAGGGTGAGGATTCAGAACACAACAGAAACAGAAACAAGAGTTATATATATTTCTACCACTAGTTCACAAGTATCACTGCAGTAACAAAAAGATCAGACAATTATCATGCATTTAAACTTGTTGGAATAGAATCTTATACATGTACTTTGCTTAAAAACCGAAATCCCTCTTAACGTAAAGTTGTTAAACAATTTCGGTTGCTCAACTGGTCTGCTCAACTGGATGCTCCTGCTACACTAAATTTCCTCACTCACTCTATAGGTGTATTGCTCAGAATTTCGTGTAACAAGCCTCAGAAATTTGAGTGATATTTATAGGCAAGATTATGACTGTTAGGCTGCTCATTTATTGTCCTTAATTTGCCATGATTCTAAGTAAATGCATCAGTTATACGAGTTTGAAGCTGCTTGATTTCAGTCTGGCTTACTAGACAGATCTTGGTCACTTGGTCAACTCATTTACCTCGACCTCAACTTTATTTACTTCAAATTCAGTTTACCAAGATTTCAGTCTATCTGAAGTTTAATCTAATGAAATTTGGGATTCTCACATAAAGTTAGTAATGTACATGTAACCTTGAGAACAAATATATCGTATGAGAGTTAAAACATTTAATTTTATTCCTTCCCATGCATTTAGAGCAACTTTACAACTCCAACACTCGAACAAAAACAGAAGAGGAAAATAAACAAATCTTGATACATGAATCAATGGTGGTAAGAAACGATTCAATATTAAATATTAAAAAAAAATTGAGCAATATATATTCACTGAATCTTAGAGACTTTCTGATGATGAGTAATATGATCAGAGTGATGAATGATTGGAAGAAATACGTGGGATGATCCCAACCTAGTTGCATTTACATAATCCTGGGGACAATGTGCTGGAATCCCCGCAGTAAAAAGCCCAATGACCCGAAACATACGAAGAAGTCCCCCTTCCGCAAACTCCGGTCCCCTTGTGAATGAAATAGAGAAGCTTCTTATCAGCTCCCACCATGCATTTCCAATTTTGGGAATCAACCATAGCAAAGAGAAGTAGTTCTTGTCGGGCTCTTCGGGGACAATCTGCATGCACAAATATTAATATATATTTTGTTACACGTACAGTTAATATATATATTAATTTTTATGTATATATGCATGCATGCTTCTAGCTAGCTAGCTAATTAAGAGGAAGGTAGGTAGGTAGGTAGAGAATCTTAGTACGTAATTATATACCTTAGCTTCATAGAAGCTGTTGTAATAGATGCATGTCCCAAAGTGCTTGAACAAGAGGGTTGAATCATCGTAAGGCAACCTCGGGACAACATCATAACTGTAAACGAATCTGTAGTAATTGATGCTGTATTTTTCTATAATTCTTTTCATGAATTCTCCGAATTTTTGGTCGCCGACTCTCGGCTGGCCGAAGGTGTAAACACCGTCAAGTCTTTCGAGCAAAAATGACTCCTCATGTAGAGCCAAGATGGCAGGGAACAACGCGGCCAACGCGCCACCCAAGCTGTGGCCTGTGACTATGAATTTGGCTTTATCGTTATTCTGCAGACGCTGTTTCAGCAGACTGCGGAGGGCATAGTAGGCGGTCTCCGGCTTGTTTGGCGGCTGCTGTTTTGGCCAGCCGAGGGTTTTATACATTCCTAGGGCTTTCATGAAACCACCATGGATTTTTCCGGCAGCCGGAAGCTCGTACCACGAGAGATCGATGTCGGACAACCACGCATCTGAGTCGAAGGGTTCTGTTCCTCTGAAAGCTACGACCATAATATCATTCTTTTCATCTTCTACCACAAATGCTTGTGTTGTGCCTTTTTCTTGATAATCTGCATGCATATATATATTTAGGCTAGTTGTGAGTTTTTACTACGACCATAATATATTTCTTGAAAATCATATTTTACCATTCCAGAAGTCGTAGAATCCCAGGAATGCCATCTGCATATATTAAAAAACGAAGATTAATTATTAGTTCGGTATTATATATTTTACAGTTTATGACCGACTTAATTATTTTCTTGATAATTTAATGGATCGATATTATAACCGAATTTTTTTTTTTTATATAGAAAAATGACATCTCTATAGTAAAACCTCTTTAAAGCAATACTCACTAAATTTACGATCAATATTCTATAATATTATTGCCTGCTGTAAACGAATAAATTAGTTAACAGAACAACAATTTTAAAAGAATTATTACTTATATTATTGATCCATGGAACAATTCATATAATAAAAACAAAGGAACAAATCAATTAATTCGACAAAATAATTAGATTTCATAAATTAAATTTTTAATATAAATATAGTGTCATGTACTTGTATTTCTTGGAAGTTAGATATATTATATATTTGAATAAGATCTCGTTCCGTTTTTTTCTTTCGCATCTAAAAATTCTATAATTTATATATGATCAAGTGATATATAATGAAACTTTGAAAAAAAAAAAAATTTGTGGGATGATAAAGCTTGCAAATTTATCAACTCATAACTAAACTTTGTCCATAGTTATTAAATAATATGGACCGTTGTATAAATAATATATAAGAATAATAATTAATAAATAATCATATTAATTCTTCCAGCTGTAAAACTATCATCTCCTTAATTTCTATCGAGAGGTTGGATCCTATCCCATGGATATTACCCCATGGAATAGATGGAAGTATGTGATTGGTGCAAATCATATGGGTCCCAACATGCAACCTCGGCTAACTTTCCTCTTTTGAAGCAATTAGGATTTACATTTACGTTGAATGATTATAATAGTTAAGAATTAATTAATTAAGGTACCTTCCAATGGTTCTCAACGATGGCTTGAGTATAATTTCTGTTTTCATAAGAAGCCTTGGAAGCCATGACAGAGAGAACAGCTTTGTATCTTGCATCTCCATGCTCCATCTTCGAATCCAACTCAACTCGCTTGTCGATGTGTCCGATAAAAGACAGGAAACTCGTTGATGTCTTGTCTGGCTGTACAACTTTGCCTGTACATATATTCACAAAAGCTCCATCCATTCATTATATTCAATTTTTTTTTTTTTTTTAGCTAGGTTGATTTAATCATATGCAAGTTGCCTGCCTGGAACATGCTAACTAGTATTTAATATTAGTAGGTGAGCGTATATATATATATATATAGATGCTACCCTGATGTGATCTGGACGGTCTAGATCACATCAACATATCAAATCACTTGATTTGCTGTTTGATTTACTCCGTTCAGATCAAGTCAAGACATCTACCATGAGGGTAGCATGTACTGATCCCTAATTTTATTTGTGTTTCGATTCTTAATTTGAACTCTATTTAAACATCTTTTTCTTATTCCTTTCCTTTTTTTTTTACAGACAATATTCGCGAATTTACATGATCACTAAATCAAGATGATTGATTCCTTTAGGTTTTAAAAGACTAACTTTGACTTTGATACAATGTTAAAAATAGATATGCTTAGAGTTGAATCACTGCTACGGATTATAGAGATGTATTAAGATTTTGAATATTGAAAAACATGGATATATAGTTTACATCCCAATATGTATTTACCATTTGGCTCCTTGGATGTGATTATCAATGATTAATATATGTAGATAACATAAGATTTATATATTATAACTTCGTTATTTTGTAAAACTTAAGCTAATTAAAATTTAAATGAAACAAAGACGTATAATCAATTAATGTTGGTTACCTTTGAAAGAATTGATGAGTAGTCCACGGAATCCGCCATTCCCCCGAAGCAAATTCAACCAATACTCAACTCCATCGCCAATCCTTGCCATGGGCTTAGACGCAGCCTGCAGAAATTTCTGTGCCATAACGGAAACAAAAATGATCCATCTACGCCCAAATGGCTCCCGCCGTACCCCTTCCGGACAGTCCACGAATTTCCTCTTCCCTACGTCGCTCGAAAACAATATTTTGGTCACATCTAGTACACCAGCTTCTTCTGGTTTAAGGAGCATGTAATCACAGGAAAATGACTTGTTGCATTCCTCTGAAGAAGCCATATTCTTTAATTTCCTTGTAAGCAAGTGTGTACGTGATGTAGAAGAATATATATATATATATATATATATATATAGGGATTATTTGAAGATCGAAGCAAGTTGCTGTGTATGCATATCTATATATATATTTACAGCTTAGCTTAGAATATATATACATGATTATAACAAGTTACAACATGGATTAAAATATTGTCAAATATTGTGTTCTCTAGAGGAAAATATTTTAAGCTAGGAAAGTGGATTTTTTTTAAAGACCAAAAGCAAGAGGTTCATGGTGGAAAAGGGTGAAGACATAGCGCGTACCCCACCTAATGAAACTTTAATTTTGGCAGGTCAGATGACTTCAGGTGTGGTGGAATCATATTCATTGGTTTGCTACAGCTCAGAAATTTACGATCGAGGATATATATATATATATATATATATATTATATTTTAATGTATGTCTTGCCATCACTAAAAAAACAGTTTTTGTGTTTTTTAACCTCATATTTTGCTTATAACCAATTTTTTATTAATTAAATCTCAAAGAGTCTCATGCTCTAATTCTTCATTCTTCAAAACTGATTATATATGTTATTTTGATAAATAAATAGAAATTCTTCTGGACACTCTTACTACTAATATTTTTTGTTTAATCCAAAAGGACCATGTATATTCATTTAAATTAACGAAGAGAAGTTGTTCTCTAATACGGATATTTTGGTTATTTATTAAAAAATTATATATATACATATTACTAATTAATATAAGCTAAAGTTGTAGACTTTAGATTAGACCTGGCCAAGGGCCGGGTTGGGCCCGGAACCGGCCCATGGTCAACGGGCCGGTTAATCGGGTCAACGGGCCCGACCCGGAATCGGGACCGGACCGGCCACTAGGCGGTCCGGTCCCGGTTTTCCCAAGGGAAAACCGGTAACCCGGCGGGTCAAACCGCCGGATTGGGTTGGACCCGTTCAACCCGGCGGGTTGGACACGTGGCGCCCATCAGGGTGCCCAGATCCAACGGCCACTAGCAAGTGGTCGTTGGATCATTCAACGGCCACGATTTCGTGGCCGTTGAGATCAACGGTCATGATCTTGTGGCCGTTGTCAACCCGCCCGACCCGGCGGGTCAACCATCAACCGGCTATTTTTATTTTTTTTAAAAAAAAAAAAACCTATTTTTTATCTATAAATACCCCCAACCTCCTTTCATTTTGTTTACACAATTCTCTCTTCATTCTCTCTATTCTCAATTACTTTTAATTTCTTGAATTATCAAAAATATCAAGTTTCGATTATTGGTTTATTGTCAATTGTTGATTTATTTTCATATTTATACAATTTCAAATGTCCGGAGAGGGATCAAGTTGTAGGGGTGACAAAGGAAAAGGAAAGAAAAAGAGCATCATACCACCCGAGGTCGAGTATCCTCAATTCAATGTCGATGGATTTGATCTTGAATATTCCGATGATGAAATTCAAGAAATTCGACAAGAGGCGCAACAAAGACAACAAGTTGAACAACCACCACCACCACCACCACCACGTCATCATGCAAGTCAAGAAAGTATGAACGATCCGGCGGCCTCTCAAAGACAAACTCGAGCGGTGCCTCGCCCGACATCCGATATGTTCACCAAACACTTCGACAAGGTGACGCTTCCCTCCGGTGATTTGCAAGCAAAATCCAAATATTGTTCAAAATGTTACAAATTTAAACAAGGAGGTGGTTATGGAACTTTGACGCGGCATATCGAGAAAAATCATCCAGTGGAAATTGGTATTGATCGTTGTCAAACTCAAATTCCGGCATTCTCTTCTCAATCGGGTAATGAATCTCAACTATTTAAATATAACGAAGCTAGATTTAGAGAAGAAACGGCTAAATTTTGTGCGGTTGAACAACTTTTTTTTAGTTTTAGCGGTAAATTATCTTTTGAAAATTGGCTTTCTACAAGTGCAAATCCTTCTATTAGACGTATTCCAAGAAATAGTCTCAAACGCACAATGAAAAAGTTATTCGTTGATCAAAAGAAAGAATTAATTAAGGAATTTTATAGTTTGAGTAATAAAGTTTCTTTGTGTTCTGATATTTGGAGTGATCATTGGCAAAGTTGTTCATATATGGGTATTACATGCCATTGGATTGATAATAATTGGAACATTCAAAAAAGGTTGCTTGCATATAGATGTTTCAACGAATCACACACGGCACAAAATATTTCGCAACTTATATTTGTTATTTTAGAAGAATATGGTCTAACTACCAAAGTTTTTTCAATGTCTTTTGATAATGCTAGTGCAAATACTTCAAGTATTAGTGAGTTTATTGAAATATGTAAACCATCACTAGGTAACAAATTTTTTCATATTAGATGCACATGTCATATTTTAAATTTGTGTGTTCAAGATGGACTAAAAAGTTTAGGCATACATATTCAACCAATTAGGAACGCTATTCATTATTTATGGATGCATCCTCAAGTTATGAAGTAATGGGGAAAATTTTGTAGAGTAAATGGTATGAAGCCTAAGCGTTTTGCACGAGATGTTCCAACTCGTTGGAATTTAACATATAAATTGTTATTATCCTCTTTTGAATATAAAGATTTATTATGTACATTTTTTCATCAATTTGTTCAAGCTCGTGATATTTATTTATTTTCAAATCAATGGAACATATGCACTAGTATTTGTGAAATTTTAAAAGTTTTTTATGATGCTAGTGACCAATTATCCGGTGTTTATTACCCTACTTCACATTTAGTTTTAACACATTGTTGCAACATTGCTTGTATTTTTCATGAACATGTTAATTCTAATGATAGTATTTTATCTCAATGTATTCTCATCATGAAAGCAAAATGGGAAAAATATTTTTTGCTCATTCCTGAAATTTTTTTATGTGCTTTTGTTTTAGATCCTAGACTTAAATTAGATGGCTTAAGCGACATGTTAACATTATAATATGAATCTTTGGAGCCTATTGCGGAAACGATTCCTTCTATCTCATTGATTTTGTTTAATATTAAAACTCATTTACTTGATATTTATAATGAATATAACATCAAATATGGTGGACAAATTGTTTTACATGAAACACAATCCACTGCAACTAGTAATGTTACTTACTTCTAAACTTACTAAAGCACAACTTTTATTAAGAAAACGGACAAAACGTCCACGAGGATCCTCAAGTTCCAGTCAGGAACTTGAGAATTATTTTACCACTACTTTTGATTTTAGTGATACAGATGAGGAAAATTTCGATATTTTGAGATGGTGGTCGCAAAAAACACAAATATATCCAATTTTGGCTATAATGGCAAAAGAAATTCTAGCTTGTCCGATTTCAACAGTTGCAGTGGAGCAAGCATTTAGTATTGGAGGAAATACATTGGACGAGAGATGTTCTAGCTTAAGGCCGGAAAACTTGGAAGCCCAATGTTAGCTCAATGATTGGTCAAAAGCCGCTACTCGAACACAACATATTCAAAGTGATGAAGAAGACCAAGATGATACCGAAGGAACATCCGGAACTACGACGAGAGAAAATGCGAGTGAAATAGAATAAAATGTAATAGATTTGTAATATTAAGTCATAAGATATTAAGATGTTGAAATTCTAATATATTGTTTATTTAAGAAATGTAATAGATTTTTATTATGGAGATATGAAATATTTGATTGAGATTATTTAAAGAATATGTCTTATTAAAAATTTGTTTAAAAATTTAAAAAAAATTAAATTTCGAATGTGCAGCGCCCCAGCACTGCCCAGCGCTGCCCTTCGAATATAATTCGAAGGTTTAGCGTCCCAGCGCTGCCAAATAAGCGCTGGGGCGCTGCAATATATATATATTTTTTTAAATGGCACGGTTTAGCCCGGACCTTGAACCGGCGGTTAACCGGACCCGGATTCGGACCGGAACCGCCGGTTCACCGACCCGGACCGGAACCGGCCATTGGCGGGCAGGTTAAGGGTTGGCTAAATGCCAACCCGAACCCGGACCCGAACCGTGGCCAGGTCTACTTTAGATCATGTAAATGAGTCTATTAAATTAATTTTGAGAATTTACTGTTTTGGAACAAGCACCCATTCTAACACACAAGCACGCACACCACTTAGTGTACAATAAATGGTCACGTACTCACGTATTCTATATAGTGATTCATGTGTTTAATTTTTCAGTGATGCTACATATACACGGGGATTACACGTTGGGTTACACGTTGCACTTGAAATTACATAAATATTATTAATGTATTTTGGAAAGATCTTTTTCAAATCTAGTGGAGGGATAATTTTGTAATTTCATATGTAGTGTGCAACCCAATTTGTAACTCAATGTGTACATGTAACTAGCATTTCCCTTATTTTTTATGATGAATGCTTCGTGTTAAATACAGGAAATTTTTTTTTTTTTAATCAAAAATAAAATACAGAAAGAAAATAAAATGGAAGGCTGCGGCATTAGAGGCATTCCATTTATAAAGTTCTTACAACCTAGGATTGAATTAAATAAAGTTAATCCAATTTGACGGCTATTGTTTGATTATACGCTTTGTAAAGTTAAAATTAAAGAGTATGGATTTTAAATTCTTACTATATATATATACACACATATATTATCATGTGGAAGATTAAGATAACTCTTCCTAATTTTCACACATGTTGAAAAGATGGATTTATCCCTCTTTTGAATAATCTTTATAATCTTATCTTAATTATATTAGTTGCGTCTCCACTAGCAGAACAAGTCAAAGTCAAATTATATCGATGGACCCCTATCTGCAATATTATATATGGTCTTCTCTCAGTTTGGTGGCGATAAGTAAAATGAAATTAAAAAAAGGGTCAAACTTAAATGTGAACATCTAATTAACTAATTAATCTTTATTAAATATGTCCGCATTACTGTTTATAATATTGTTTCAATCTCGTGTTTCACGAATTTTATTAAATGTACAAATTATCCATTATATAAATGTATCTTATATATACTCGCTATATATTAAGTTTGAGCCGAATATAGACAATTTATGTCATTGTCAATTTTTTTCAATCTTCAAAATACCCAGTACATTGTCATGACAAATTAATTTAATATTTTAATCTTTTAACAAAATAATTAAATAAAAATTCAAAAAAAAAAACAATAATAGTCGTAATATTTAATTTAATCACATAATAACAAATCAAAGCTTATATATAATTTAAATTTGAAAATTTAGTTATAGAAAATTTAAAGTATACTTGCTATAAAAAAAATAAAAATTAATTTTTAAAAAATAAAAAATAATTACAAAATGAACATTAAATGATGAAAATTAATTATATCAATATACAATAATTTTTTTTCAAACACACAGTATATAAAAATGTAGCAAATTTTTCATAAGTTTATATAAAAATAATAAAAAAAATTTCGGTCATCTCAATTAATTTTTTCAGGTTAGTTTCCGGGTCTAACCTGATTCAACTTAGACTAAAATTTCCCTGGAGAGAAATGCAAATGAAGGAATACATCCTGGGGAATCCAGATACTTTAATTTGGCACGAATAGCCTCTTTTTTAAAGGAAACTTGGCAGAATGGTGTCATCTGGCAGCCTTACAAAAGAACAACAAAAGACTAAGGGGTATCAACTGTAGAGAAAATGACCTTCCATCAATTATTGAAAGTAATCCTCAGAGATAGAAGAAGAAGAACTACAGATCTCATCCATATGCCAGAAGAGGAAAAGGAGGAAGAAGTTCTTGGAAAACAAGAATAATATGGTCTAGACTAGGGGTGCAAACGAACCGAATCGAGCCAAATAATGGTAAAATTTTAAGGTTCGAATTCGGCTCGATAAGAGTA
The DNA here is from genome assembly GCF_033568475.1 of Henckelia pumila. Classification (NCBI taxonomy): domain Eukaryota; kingdom Viridiplantae; phylum Streptophyta; class Magnoliopsida; order Lamiales; family Gesneriaceae; genus Henckelia; species Henckelia pumila. The sequence continues at coordinate 202,623,268 of NC_133122.1, forward strand.
TATTCGAGTTCGAGCTCGATTCGAAGTTCGATAATTTCAAATATTTTTGCTCGAGTTCGGCTCGATATGAAGTTCGAGTTCGAGTTCGGTTCGAAATATTCGAACTTATTCGTGAACTATTCGGATATTATGGTTCGAAAGCTCAAAATGTATATATATTATTATATAATTATATTATATTAATTAAATATTAAGGCTCGCGAACTATTCGCGAACTATCGAACAGAGTAATTTCGGCTCGAGCTCGGCTCGAACATGTTCGAATTCGGCTCGAGTTCGATAAGCTCGAATACGAATCAAATATTTATCGAGCGGGCTCGTAAAGCTCACGAATAGGTTCGGTTCATTTGCACCCCTAGTCTAGACAAAAGGCCAGATCTTATAAATCTGGAGAAATAAGTGGACCATCAAGAAGTAAGATTTCATCCCAAGCCTCGAACTAATCTCAAAGTACGGGACAAACCCCAACAAGAAAAAATTTCAAAAGAACTCATACCAAAGTTAATGAACGTTTTAGAGATTACAACTGCTGGACATGCGGAGCAAAGGGTCACATTTCGACCAATTGTCCAAAGAACGAGAGAAAGGGAATAAAATGCTTCGAATCTACTCTTGATATTGAAGAAACAGTTTATTACCAAGATCTAATTCAAGTACACCATTTTGAGGATATTCCTTCAGACGAAAGTATATATGAAGTGGAATAAGTCTTAAGCCCAGATTCACTACAACAAATATTCTATTTAACTACACAAAAAAGACAACGGTTTTATACACAAACTGTTATCTTTTGGCTTTTAACAATGGTTTTTACAAAAACCGTTGTCGTTGGTAGTATTTTTTTTTTTAAAAAAAAAGACAACGGTTTTTAAAAAATTATTGTCTTACATGTGTCAAAGACAACCGGTTTTAAAACCGTTGTCTATTAGTGGGTTTTTTATGGCATACGAAAACAGTTTTAATTAACTGTTGTCTATGTGCGTGTTTTTTGGGATATATCACAACGGTTTTATGCGACTTAAGACAACACTCTTGTCAAACCGTAGTCTTATATCTTTTTTTTCTTTTTTTTTAAAAGAACGTACATATACGCTACAGAAGAAAGAACAAAAGAAAGAGAAGGAAAATCCAAACCCTAGGCCCAATCTGTCGCCCCTTATACCCTGGTCAGCTCTGGTGCCCTGGTCGTCGATCGATCGTCGAAAACAAGTCGTCCGACCTCCTTTCAGTTAGCCTAAGCTTTAACAGCTCCGATTATTCATTCTTTCTTCCTCAGAGCGATCAGATTTTTGCAATGTTCTTCGGATTTCACTTTCAGATTTTCAGAATGTTTGTTCGAGCGCTTGTATGGTTCTCACCAAGCTCCTTCACCTGATCTTTCGCGTAAAGGTAGGATATAGTTTGTGTTATTTTGGATTCCTTGAATATGGAGTTTAAACTCCCGATTTCTGTGACTCGAAGCTCTCGGCACATTGTTTACATTCTTTTGGCTCACTTTTGGAGTTGTTCATAAAGGTGTGCCTCTCGTCATTTATTTTTTTCTATTTTTTTTCTTCAAGTTTTTTAGAATTTTCTGTTTATATTTTTAATTTGTTTTTTTTCATTTCCTAGTTATTTTTTTCGTGTTTTTGTTCGGTTAGATTTTGATTTTCTTTTGATTTCCTTTTTTTTTTTTTTGCTGGACCAGAAGGTGAAGGACGAGGAGATCAATATTTTCCTGATGCTGGACTAATAGGCACTAATCCAGCTCTACTCCTGAATAAAGAATCTGAATGTTTCAACGATAAGCATGTAAGTAATCACACTCATCCTTGAAACTTAATTATTTCTCGTAAATATAGTTGAGATATAGACAATTGAGTAAATGCTTTACAAGTGAATTCTTTAAAAATATTTTGGCCCAAGTGGTGGCTGTCGGTGCTCTCCGGCTCCTACCCAGCCTGATTCTTGATCAACTGAATGCAAGAACACTTTAGATTTGCATGTCATAATACTAAGGTATTCAGAAAATAGATCATGTAGGCACACAACCAGAGACTCGAAAGAAGGAGAGAGACGGGGAAAGGGGGTGATTTAACGAAAGTGGTGAAACTTTAAATTTATGAAAACAAAACTTTCGAAACTTTTTCATCTAAATGGCATTGGTTTTTCCATATTTGCATCGGCCATCATAGGTAGAATCAATGTTATGTATTCAGTTAACATGTGACAACTAAACACAATTTATCATATTCTATTACACATGTCTACATATTACAGCAACTGTAATGAATCTTATAGACTAACTCAAACCGATGAAAGCGTGCCACCTGAATACACGGATCAGTACTGGAACGGACCGTGCATAGTCGAAACACGACATGTACTAGATTGCGTGGATGGTATTGTAAAAAACTTTTTATTCTTCAACAGGGCTACTCTTAACAACATAAGAGATGTAATCAGTGGTGGATGTAGCTATGGTCCTAAAAGAGGTACCAAACGACACCCTGATAAAACCTCGTCTCTCCCCTTGATTACAACTTACAATTAAGCTCTATAATGTCAAGTGCTATAAATAAGGGGTTGTTTTGTCACAGGTAACTTCAACGTGGCTGAGCATATTCGAGAAGATGTAATCAGTGGTGGATGTAGCTATGGTCCTAAAAGAGGTACCAAATGAAACCAATATAAAAATCTTGATATGATAAGGTATATAGTGTTATTTTTTTAATCGTGGCATATATGTATTTTTAGTAGTATAGTAGCAATTTTCGAATTTTGATAGTATATGTATGCGTTAGTGCATTGTTGTGTAATGCAGTGAACAAAGTGTCTAGATTTTTAGTAACATTCGAATTATGCTTTTAAATTTTGAGGATACAATGTGAAAAAAGTTATACCTCTGTTTGTTGGCTTTGAATTGGTGCTAGAATCATGTCATTTGATTAAAATCAAAAAAGATATTCCCATTTTATTGAAACTTGCCTGTGTTGAGATCATGGTGCAAGTCTTTGCACTATCTTAATCATGGTTAATAGAGCTATCATCAACACCACCCGTTCCTGCATCACTAGAACACCCCAGCAAAATAAGTTTGTAAAGTCCATTGTCAGGGGCATCTCCTGGATTTTTTATAAAGTGAAAGAGATTGATTATGCAGTCTGTTGTATTCAACATAATAATAAACCTGAACAGTCTGTTGTATTCAACTTGGCGTCAGTATCTATTTTGATGGTTTTTTAATTGTGTTTCTTTTATTTTCTGTTCTTATTTGTGCAGACATGAAGGAGGTTTGTCCTCTCTCATTCATTCTAGACTCCTTCAACTGAAGCTCAGAACTGCTTATTTGAGTTCCTTTTCACTCAAGCAATTCAATAACAGTTCGTCTGTCATGGCTCTTAAAACAGAACGTAAGCAATAGCTAAGTCAGTTAAATAATTCCTTCCCTCTTTCACAGTTCAATTTGATACCTTCGTACGTGTATGCGATTTTACCGTTTCTCCAGATATTGTAACAACTATGTTCGTTGGGAATAGACCTGGCCAAGGGCCGGGTAGGGCCCGGACCCAGCCCGTGGTCAACGGGCCGATTAACCGGGTCAACGGGCCCGACCCGGAACTGGGACCGGACCGGCCACTAGGCGGTCCGGTCCCGGTTTTCCCTTAGGAAAACCGCCAACCCGGCGGGTTGGAACCGTCCAACCCGGCGGGTTGGACACGTGGCGCCCATCGGGGCGCCAGATGATCCAACGACCACTAGCAAGTGGCCGTTGGATCTCTCAACGGCCACGATTTTGTGGCCGTTGAAACCAACCCGACCCGGCGGGTCGGCCCGCCGGACCCGCCGGGTCAACCGGAATTTTTTTTTTTTTTTAAAACCTATTTGTTATCTATAAATATCCCCAACCTCCTTTCATTTTGTTTACACAATTCTCTCTTCATTTTCTCTATTCTCAATTCCTTTTAATTTATTGAATTATAAAAAATATCAAGTTTCGATTATTGGTTTATTGTCAATTGTTGATTTATTTTAATATTTATACAATTACAAATGTACGGAGCGGGATCAAGTCGTATGGGTGACAAAGGAAAAGGAAAGGAAAAGTGCATCATACCACCCGAGGTCGAGTATCCTCAATTCAATGTCGATGGATTTGATCTTGAATATTTCGATGATGAAATTCAATAAATTCGACAAGAGGCGCAACAAAGACAACAAGTTGAACAACAATCACCACCACCACGTCATCATGCAAGTCAAGAAAGTATGAACGATCCGGTGGCCTCTCAAAGACAAACTCGAGCGGTGCCTCGCCCGACATCCGATATTTTCACCAAACACTTTGACAAGGTGATGCTTCCCTCCGGTGATTTGCAAGTCAAATGCAAATATTGTTCTAAATGTAACAAATTTAAACAAGGAGGTGGTTATGGAACTTTGACGCGGCATATCGAGAAAAATCATCCGGTGGAAATTGGTATTGATCGTGGTCAAACTCAAATTCCGGCATTCTCTTCTCAATCGGGTAATGAATCTCAACTATTTAAATATAACGAAGCTAGATTTAGAGAAGAAACGGCTAAATTTTGTGCAGTTGAACAACTTTCTTTTAGTTTTAGCGATAAATTATCTTTTGAAAATTGGCTTTCTACAAGTGCAAATCCTTCTATTAGACGTATTCCAAGAAATAGTCTCAAACGCACAATGAAAAATTTATTCGTTGATCAAAAGAAGGAATTAATTAAGGAATTTTATAGTTTGAATAATAAAGTTTCTTTGTGTTTCGATATTTGGAGTGATCATTGGCAAAGTTGTTCATATATGGGTATTACATGTCATTGGATTGATAATAATTGGAACATTCAAAAAAGGTTGCTTGCATATAGATGTTTTAACGAATCATACACGGCACAAAATATTTCGCAACTTATATTTGTTATTTTAGAAGAATATGGTCTAACTACCAAAGTTTTTTCAATGTCTTTTGATAATGCTAGTGCAAATCCTTTTAGTATTAGTGATCTTATTGAAATATGTAAACCATCACTAGGTGGAAAATTTTTTCATATTAGATGCACATGTCATATTTTAAATTTGTGTGTTCAAGATGGGCTAAAAAATTTAGGCACACATATTCAACCAATTAGAAACGCTATTCATTATTTATGGACGCACCCCCAAGTTATGAAGCAATGGGAAAAATTTTGTAGAGTAAATGGTATGAAGCCTAAGCGGTTTGCACGAGACGTTTCAACTCGTTGGAATTCAACATATAAATTGTTATTATCCTCTTTTGAATATAAAGATTTATTATGTACATTTTTTCATCAATTTGTTCAAGCTCGTGATATTTATTTGTTTTCAAATCAATGGAAAATATGCACTAGTATTTGTGAAATTTTAAAAGTTTTTAATGATGCTAGTGACCAATTATCCGGTGTTTATTACCCTATTTCGCATTTAGTTTTAACACATTGTTGCAACATTGCTTGTATTTTTCATGAACATGTTAATTCTAATGATAGTGTTTTATCTCAATGTATTCTCGTCATGAAAGCAAAATGGGAAAAATATTTTTTTCTCATTCCTGAAATTTTTTTATATGCTTTTATTTTAGATGCTAGACTTAAATTAGATGGCTTAAGCGACATGTTAACATTATATTATGAATCTTTGGAGCCTATTGCGAAAATGATTCCTTCTATCTCATTGATTTTGTTTAATATTAAAACTCATTTACTTGATATTTATAATAAATATAACATCAAATATGGTGGACAAATTGTTTCACATGAAACACAATCCACTGCAACTAGTAATGTTACTTCTAAACTTACTAAAGCACAACTTTTATTAAGGGAACGGACGAAACGTCCACGAGGATCCTCAAGTTCCAGTCAGGAACTTGAGAATTATTTTACCACTATTTTTTATTTTAGTGATACAGATGAGAAAAACTTCAACATTTTGAGATGGTGGTCGCAAAAAACACAAATATATCCAATTTTGGCTATAATGGCAAAAGAAATTCTAGCTTTTCCGGTTTCAACAGTTGCAGTGGAGCAAGCATTTAGTATTGGAGAAAATACATTGGACGAGAGACGTTCTAGCTTAAGGCCGGAAAATTTGGAATCCCAATGTTTGCTCAATGATTGGTCAAAAGCCGCTACTCGAACATAACATATTCAAAGTGATGAAGAAAACCAAGATGATACTGAAGGAACATCCGGAACTACGAAGGGAGGAAATGCAAGTGAAGTAGAATAAAATGTAATAGATTTGTAATATTAAGTCATAAGATATTAAGATGTTGAAATTCTAATATATTGTTTATTTAATAAATGTAATAGATTTTTATTATGGAGATATGAAATATTTGATTGAGATTATTTAATGAATATGTCTTATTAAAAATCTGTTTAAAAATTTAAAAAAAATTAAATTTCGAAAGTGCAGCGCCCCAGCACTGCATTGGCAGCGTTGGGGCGCTTCCCCTTCGAATTTAATTCGAAGGTTTAGCGCCCCAGCACTGCCAATGCAGCGCTGGGGCGCTGCAAATTTTTTTTTTTAAAATAGCACGGGTTAGCCGGATCCTAAACCGGTGATTAACCGGACCCGGACCCGGACCGGAACCGCCGATTCACCAACCCGGACCGGAACACGGGTCGGTTAAGGGTTGGCTAAAAGCGGACCCGGACCGTGTCCAGGTCTAGTTGGGAATTTCATTGGGATTGTTGTTGGAGTACCGTGTTCTCGTGCCCAAGACGCGGCGGAAGTTTAAAATTTTTCGTCTTGACATTCAAAACATGCTTGGATACTCGTATGGTTTAATTGACATTCATAGGATGTTTACGAAATTATAACTTTAGTGAATATCTCACTTGACACCAACTATTCCGGGATTAGCGGATATAGCTCTTGTTGTAACTCCCTACGAACTGTCAACTGGAGTATCTCCTTTTTCAATCTCCGAATCAAGTCCACGACCAGTTTGCCTATTCCTCTTTTAACTCAGACTAGAGAGAAAAGAAAAAATTTGCGTTGAGATTGAATAAACAAGGAGTGACGACTCAAATCTCTATTGATTAGGGTGGCCGAAATCCTTAGAGCACAAGGGAGAGAGCAATTTCGAAAAATTGCTTGCTAGAATGAATGGAGGCTCGAAAAACTATCCATATTAATATATATTAATATATATAAGTATATCTTAATTATATATGTAAATTAAATTAAACAACTTTAATTATTACATATATACATAATTAAGATTTAGAAAATATCATTCCAATCATGGGATGATATTCTCGATACATATATATATTATATTATATTATATTATATTATAGTTTCCTTTGTGTGCAATTTATATATTATGGTATCAATATTATTTCCTTAAACAAATTAATATCATGTATTAATACAACTAGTGGGCTTTATTATAGTCCAACTAGAATACTATTAATTTATTAAAGTCTATTACTTTAATAATTTATCATGATGGGCTTGTACTCCTACTAGCCCATGATTCATACACCCATTGTATTAATATTATCATAATCCCGATTGATGATCCAATATCATCGATGTGACGATTTAACTTAATCGTTATTATGATGCACACTTCAATTTTTGAAAACAATAAAGCATAAATAAGACAGCTGCTAATTTTGAAACACTTCCACTCAAATTAAGCAGGTGCACTCCCTTAACTATTTTTAGCAGTTGTGCTCTCAAAAATTCTATAAGCCATTATAAACTCGTTTATAAGCTTATCATTTGATCCAATAAAATTTGTTTATTATAAATTCAACTCTTTCAATTTATTATCTCAACGGGAATAGGGAAACTAGTGCTTGTGTGACCCTCAATGGTTCAAGAATACAGCTAGCCATGGGTTCACAACTCTTTGTGATTCAGGACATTGTCCTTTATACGAGCTTACCCTTATTAGCCCCATTCTATGCCTCAACTCCTTGATCATAAGAATGTCAGAATTCATTTCTGATTGGACCCATCGAATCATGGTAAGAGCGTCTAGTAGCATCGCCCCATGATTCCCTAGGTATCACTGATAGTGCCTACAAGAACCAATCGATTATGGTTATCGTACAGTACGGTCTCTTCATCTCATATATCCCAATCGAATCTGCAACCATTGGTTCATCGAGGATTGCATGTGAAGTTTGATAACGATGTAATACATCTATGAGAATACATAGTGGCATCGCATGTGCAACTAGGGAACCACTTTACCCTAATGTACATTTCATACTCTGGCCAGAGATTTCATGCACTACTATCTCATAAGATCACATAGGATATCCACACCCATAGGTGAGCGGTGAATTCCCGACTACAATACACTGACTCCTACATGTGTCGTAACTGTACCCAATCTCGCCACCTGATAACCCTCTTGGAGTCGGTAAACGAGTCAAATCACAATCCTAGCATGTAGAGCCTCAGTGTTGTCTCGGTTCGTAAGGACTAATAGTGTACAACCATAACCACGGATTTATCCAATCGATGAATAATATCCACTTGGGAAATCCGAGGGAGGGTAGTTCAGTGAACTCATCGTATGAGCATCAATCTGTATGATTGAACATCTCTATGTCCATACCAATGAAATGTGATACACAACATCACAGATTCTAGTCTCAAGCTCGAGCGATCCTTATCCTTATTTTGGACGGCCCAATCGACTAGGAACTTAATTTAGAATATACAGTAATTAAAATATGTGTTTCATGATTGTCATCACATGTACAACCTCATATTTATTTACTATAATATATTCAAGGTCTTTATCTATGCAGCTTGCATGGGTATGCAGATAAAGTAAATGCCAAAATTGAATAAAAGAGTAATTATATTAAAATAAAGATTGTTTATTACACGTGAGCCAATAAAATCCCTAGCCAACAGTTGGCTTGCAGGGCATCTACTCTAACAATTGTATGTGCACGGTCTCTTCATTATCAGTTCTACTCTTGGTAAGTTCTCCATTTTTTTTCCCTTTACGTGTTGGCCTGTCTTGTTATCATAGAAAAAAGATTAGCTGCAAACTGATCAAGTGCCATAGAAGAACCTGTCTAGTGTGTATATTGCATTGAATAAATGATCTCAAGTGATTCCATAATTCCATACGTAAATGTTATATATGCTGATATTGGCTTCAAAAATTGTGTAATTTTAGATCCAAACTCTTATGACGTGTGCACTCTCTTAATGCAGGTATTTATACAGCTTACCATATTTATTGTGGCGAACAATGTTTCCCATATGGCTACGGTTGGTAACTTGTCCATCGAACTTGTTCCTTATTTTCATGGTTTTTGATACTTATTCAGGAAAGTGCTCTTTCCTGCAGTTTAATATTGTTCGTGGCAGTCGAGTTTTGTTGTAACATCTACCCATCTAATGTTTACTCATCCTCGTTACTGCTCTGTGCCCATCTAACTACACTAGTAGGCCTCTGGAAGGCATCACCCGAATACCCTTACATGGCTAGCACAAAACATAGATCGACACCAAATCTAGAAAAGAAGGCTTAGGCTAGCTGAAAACTTCAAGTTTCGATTTCCTCTTTATGAAATTTTTGAATTTTGATTTTGGTGAATAATAATAGTTCAAGGTTAGCCTTGTATATAAGGTTTGATGATTTTCACCAATATGTTTTAAATTAGAAGCTATTACAGCCTCAAAAGGTACAGATAATGGTGGAAACTTTGGTATATGAAAAGCAACAAAAGTTGAGAATAATTATGGGAATGCATGGCTTAGGCAATGGGGCTTACTAGTTTATTATGGACATGTATTTTTGGATTGCAGAGAAATTTTGCTCTCTATGAGATTAAGATTCTTAGGTTTTTCTTGCAGGGGCTCTTGTATGCAGGAAATGATACGTTTTTAAATCTACTGGACTCCAGGGACGTGTATGTTTATCTTATCGTGGGATTGGATTTTAAGTCTGGCCAATGCATATATGCTTGCTCAGCAATCATGTTGCTCTTAGTTTGAGTCTTATCTGAGCATTGTGTTTTTAGGTAACCATCTTGGTATTCTAGGATTGTGTTGAAAAGAATCAATTAAGAAATCCATTTTTAAAAATACGGTAATCATTGTTGGGCAGAACTTGTAAGTTACATTATCCATTGGTGTACAAACTACGGTAATTTGTAATTGATTCGATTTCCAGTCTTTGATATTTTCAATTTATGTTTTTTTGTTGTCGCAAGTACTAACAGCTTATATAGAGCTAACATCCTCTGATTTCTTGAGGTCTTGTTCATCTTTTAACTTCAGAAAATATGAGAACTGTTAAATTTAATAAATTTGGGTTAATACGAGGTTTATCAGACAAGCAATGGCGAAATTTTGTAGTTTACTTTTCAGTTACAGAAGGATGTGTTTTTAATATGTATGGACAAGATAGGCAATCTTTTGTCCTTGTGAGATCCAACATTATAGAAAGCTATTTCAATTAATCTATATTTCCTGGTCGAATGGTCAATTACTATTTGATTGGCTCAGGGCAGAACTTGTAAGTTACACAGATAAATACTTTTAGATCTCATGTCCATCTTAGGGAACAGAGGATAGAGACCTGGACAAGTTTTTAAAGATACATGTGCTTCTCAACTGAGCTGTTATCTATTTTTTTTTTTTTTGAAAATAAATCGTAGAAACAGGTAAGAAACAATCTTAGTGTAGTATTTTTCTGCTATCTATGAATTCTTTGAGTTTTATTCCAAGTTTGGACAAAAACTTGGAATAATTCTAGTTCGTGTTTTATGGGATTAAATTTCTTATGAATCTTGTTAGTACCTAGCTATCATCGTGATTAGATCAAGTGAAACGATGAAATCAAGAAAAAATAATTTTTGATTAAAGTCTGTCATTGTTATTAATTCTTTTTTCAGGACTTGAATATAGGCGTTGCATTATGGATAGCTTCTGGAGGTGATGGTTGGATTTACAAAGGGGTGGACGAAGTGCAGGGTGGACCTGAATTTGTTTGGGTTTTGCGTGTTGACTGGGTTTTGCGTGTTAAGTTCAGAATATGATATGCATCAATTTACTTATACAATTCTATGTTTTGTTCACGCTTCTGGTCCCTAGTTTCTGAACTTTTTTTGTATTTTTCTGTAGTATGCATTGCATTAAGATTTAATTTTGAGTGATTTGTAATACTAAAAAATTGTATATTAAATTCTATTTTTGAAATTTAAAATTTTGGTTTATTTATAATATTGAAATTTGTATATTATTTTTTTGTTTTTTATATGAAAAACGACAACGGATAAAATCCGTTGTCGTAAAGGATCTAAAACTGTTATAATTTTTGGTGTTGTTAAAAGCACACTCCTACGACAACGGATAAAATCCGTCGTCGTTTCCCACAAAGACAATGTATTCGGGTTATCCGTTGTCTATGAGGGATACGAAAACGGATTTATCCGTTGTCGTAGGGCGTACTTTTAACAACACCATCAGTTACAATAATTTTTAACCCCCTATGACAACGGATAAAATCCGTTGTCTTTTTGCGTTTTTTTTGTAGTGATTATTCATATGGAGAGACAAAATCAGAATCCGACTGAAGAAGAAGTGTTTTGGCACGAAACGCAAGAAGATTTATCTGATTTCTTCAGTCAAACCACAATATCTCATAATATGGTCCAAAAATTTATGAGAGAAAATCATACCCTACAGAGATATCAAAGATTTTCGGCAGGACAAATCGAGAAATTCTTAGGAAATCTTGGCCTGAGAAAGCATCATTTGATATATAAGGTTTCCAAAAGTGAAATGTCAATCCCAATGGAACTTACAGGAAATCGTATGAAAATGAAATTAATTCTTTTTGAAGAAAGAAAAGAGGAATTACAAAGGATCAAGCCAGAAATAGCACGAACCATGTCTTGGATTCATATCAGAGAAGTCCATATCATGATAAAAGCTACATTCAAATAAAGAATAGATTAACCTATAGATATTGCTATATGCGATAAAAGGATGGGTAATATTCAAGATTCAATACTCGAAACTATCTCAAAGAAATATTTGTGCAGGAAAATTTTTAGGAGTTATCTATCCAGAATTTCCTACAATCTGGCATATAGAGACTTCAGTCGAGCCTTGACACTACATTGAAACTTCAAAGAAAAAAGGTTGATAAAAGAAGGAAATAGGCCATACCCTATTACCTTTGTATCATATGTCTTATCTAATACACATCATTCAGAATTGTTTATTATAAATTAGTTTATTGAATTCCAACAATATTTCGAAAAATTTCTCAAGTAATATATCCAGATAGAATCGAGTTTCTATTAATACAGAAAACTGATATAAAAATCCAAGACAACCCGATTTTGCAAAGAAATCAAAGTCTTAGATTAAAACCCAAGATATAGAATATGTTGGAACATAATGTGTGTGTGTGTGGGGAGGCGGGGGGGGGGGGGGGGATTATGTTCTATTGGCAACTTTAACAATTAAAAATAATTTTGCAAAAACGCAATCAGAAGACTTAGGACAGTCAAATATAAATGCAGTAAGTAAATAAAGTATATGACGGAAAGTAAATAAAACGATAAATAAGAGAGGATATGTTTATGGAAGTTCGACGATAAATCGTCTACGTCTCCATTTCTTGGTTAAGATTGATTAACCAAGGTATCACTAGCACTTCTTCAGGAACTTGATGGATCCAAGTTAGCCGATACAACAATACCACGATCACCGCGTCTCTTGGCTTTGAGGGCTCCAAGGATTTCCTCACAACAACTCAAAATACTTGGCCTTAAGGGCTCCAAGGATAGCCACAACAACTCGATAAACTCGTCTTCACACTTGAGTATACACAACTACGATTTTCAAGCACTTATACAACTCGATACACAAATATATATTGAGGTACTTGTAGCGACCCAACCCGGATCCACTATCTAATCATAGTTTAGAGCATAATTAAGCATGCATTTAAATAAATCACCGCGAAAGACTTAAATAAAAGCAAACCGACAGAATACAACCGATTAAATAAGCCAATATACAACCCAATCGAATTACAAATAATCCTAAGGAAAAATTCCTACAGCTAATCCTGCTATCTTCAAGGTCACTGGCCCCTCCAGACTCCTGGTGCTCAATCCTGCACCTACATCTGCCCCGTCGAATGGGGTGTCCAGACATACAAAAAAAATTGGACGTGAGCGACTACGCTTAATACGAAAGCAATGATATATAAAATATATGCAACACATAAGTGTATTTAAAACGAGGGTAAAACAGTCTACTCAGGGGCGCCATGAATATACAGGGCAATGCCGGATAGCTAGTCCGCGGTGCCGCTCCTATATTCCCCTATCAACTATAGCATCAAAACCCACCGTCGTGGCCGCTCATAGTAATAGCAAAACCAGGGGCTACATGTCCCCAAACACGAATCCATAAGGAGTAACTCATCACCGATGGAAACTGTCTAGACTCACATCATACCAGATTTAGTCTTACGTAAAATCATGCATGTGCTAAAGCAGTAAAACATGGAAAACACATAGCATGTACTCATTCAACACATATATCATATATCATGCTGGCCATCTCAGTCAGTACTTACGTACCTTACTACAGGCAGTCCTAGCAGTCCCACTCTAGGTTCCAAGCCTAGCATCCGCTCTACAATGCAAATACCCATGCATCATTCATTAAGCTCTAAAAGCCTTAACTAAGCTATTGCATAATCCTAAATAATTTAAGGAGACCATAGCTATACCTGCGTCCATCGTCAGCCCACTGATGGCGACTATCCCGCAATTAGGGGCACACCCCTGCTGCAGCTCCACAGCTTCGAGCACAGCTCCATTACTCGGACACCGATCCACTACTATGTTAGACACTGTCTGACTATGCTAAAATATATATTCCCTAATACAACTCTAAAATAAGAGTAACCAAATCCCTAAAATAGAGCCACGTGGGCAAAGGAGAGGAATTGGTGCGGTTGTGAAATGAGCTCCTCGGCCTCATTTTATAAACGAGGGTTCGGATCGTCGAACCTGCCTTCGGACCATCAGAACTCTACATGCATGACAAGTGTCACTTGATAGCACTTTGGGCCATCCGATCGGGACTTCGGATCGTCCAAATGTGAATATTACGTCACTCATGACATCACCCTCTTGGACATCTGGCCGAAACACTATTCGGACCGTCCGATCCATCACATTGGATTGTCCGAACTCAAATTCCAGCCAATAAAATAATTTCCTTATATTATCTTATCTTATCTGAGGGAGATCGGAGCGTCCGATCTTAGTTTGGAGCGTCCGAACTCCGCCCATCCGAATTGTAACAGGTCCTCCGAGCTCAGCCACTTCGGATCATCTGATCCTTGGTTCGGAGCCTCCGATCCTGTATAAGAATCGATACGTTCCTGACCATTTTTTATTGTTTTGGATCCATCTCTGGACTCCGTTAATTCATTTAGAAATTTCTTAATCATGTTTCAATTAATCTAACATGATCACATGATTAATTACTCAATAATAATTAATTCTGGATACGGTTCACTACATACTTGAAATAGGCTTAGAATTCTTGAATAATCTCTCAAAAGATGCTTGAATGGATGTGAGAATCGGATGTTGAGTTGTGATTTTAAATGGCCTCGGAATTATTCTATTTATAGTGTTGAACTCGGTTGAGATTGGAACCTCTGATCCATCTTCGGAGCTTCCGAACGTCATCAAATTCATATTCAAATTTTCCAGCGCTGAGTGAAGATCGGAACTTCCATTAATCACTTTGGAGCTTCCGGTCGACTGCAATAAAAACTCTATCGAGCAAAAGTCTCCGGACAAATCCTGTCTTCGCCGCCGGAGATCGGAACTTCCGATCTTGCAAACTGAGCTTCCGATCGTGCACCTTTGCTTGTTCTAATCTGCTTCCGTTGAATAAAATATTGCTGGCTGAGGATCGAAACTTTCGATCGTGATCGGAGCTTCCGATCTTTTCCAATCGTTGCTTTTGATCTACTTCTGAAAATAATAACAAATATTCATTGGTGCTTTCGAACGATATCGGTGCTTACGATCCAGCACTTCCGAATTTGTTCCAAATTTTATTATGAAATTTGTTTCTGAAGTATGCATAATATTTTCTTCAATCTTTTGCACTTGTTGTCAGTTTTATGTAGCCAACATTTACTAATATCTGCAAATTTCTCGCATGAAATATTAGTAACTTTTAACCTAGTTTTGTAATCATCAAAACATAATTTTTGAGATATGTTAATGTATTAAAAAAATTAATCTCTTTAATACGAGATTTGTATGCGTTTAAGGCGTAACAATATTTCCCTTTTTGATGATCACAAAACATGGTTAAATAAAATACTTAAATATGCATTAATTGAAAATAGCATTAATTAAGGACTCCCCCTTAATTAAGCCATACAATATTCAATTTAATTTAATTAACCAAATTTATTCTCCCCCTTTTTGCGATAATGAAAAAGACAAATAATAGAGAGAAAATAACTAAATTTTATTAATAAAACAAACATTACATAAAGTGAAATAACTTTAAATATAGCAATTAAAAAAATCTAAGAGTCATCTTCATTCCGCGGCGGAGGATGTGACAGGTAGTGGTCAAAACAAGTCTCCAAAGAAGCAACATGAGCGGTCAACTCATCTAATGAAGTAGTGACTCGAGAACTCATCTCGGTCAAAGTAGCAGTAGACTGGGCATGGTTGCTGAAAATGGTGTTCTCGAGACGGGTGAAGTACTCAGCAAAACGATCTAAAGAAAATTGTTGAGGAGTAGGGGAACCTCAGGAGAAATAAAAGAAAGAACACAAATATTAGTTGGACTATGGTGAATACCGGAAGAAGAAGGAACTTCTTTGATAGGAGGTCCATTAGGAAAACCTTTAATTTGGACAATATGAGGAAGATAAGAGAAAGGAATGAAAAAATTAGTAACTGAGTGGAATTTGGAAAAGACACGCCTAGGGTCATCAACCCAACGAGAAAAGACAGGATGCCAAGATAGGTCCATCCTAGTTATAGAAGCGTGATCAAAAGTATGACTAGTTGGAATCGGCTCATGGTCCAAATTCTCAAAGTCAACATCAAAGTGAATTAAAATGCGATTAATGAAGCGAGCGAAAAAAAGACTTACTCGCTTAGGAGTTTAAGCTACGTTATGCATAACCTACATAACTAGGTGAGGAAGGTTGAAAGGACGGGAGGAAATGATATGAAAAAGGACATAAAGATCAAGATATTTGCAAGTGGAGAGGTCTCCACTGCGAGGGACTATAGAAGTAGTAATGAGTTTCTGGAAAATTTGAAAATCAGGGCAAAGATGTTTGAGATGGAGAAGGTCGTCGGCAACTGTGGGTGGATGACTGAGAATAGCAGTAAGTACCTCTATGTGATAAAAAGTAGGATCGTTTTGAGGCCAATTTTAAGAGAAGAAATTTCCCGGTCCATTCTGAGGAAGATCGAACCAAGCGGAGAGATCAACATATGAAAAGTGGATGTGCTGGCCTTGAACAACTGTGGCAACATAAATATCGTCTTTGCTCAGTATAAGTTCAAGGTTGGCATAGAACTCGCGAATGAGAGTAGGAAAAATATAGTCAGGAGTGGAGGGTTGGAAAAAGGATTCCCAATGTTGAAAGGTGATCAAGTTCAACAGTAAGAGATGAGATTGCGCGAGATAGGTAGTGTCGAGAAGACAGCTTAAACCTTGCTCGCCCTTGAGCAAGACATGCAAAAACAATATGAACACAAAAACATAAGTAAGGACGATTCATGAGAGTGCACAGCCTCCGAGAAGTTCAATCACAAAAACAAAATCACCGACGCTCTCAACTTTTCATAATACACCTTCGGTTTAACGTGAACCTGTGTGTGTGAACTGTCATTCCAATTTCATACAACTTAGACCGAATTCGTTTCAAAACTTCTTAGCGACCTATGAAAAATTAGTGCAAGTTTCACTCTTCAAGTGTCCATTGCTTCCAATGACCTCTAGACTAAACCCACCTCCTTTGAGATAATGAATTACACACCTTTGGATTTTGCACTCGGTATTGCATTAGCCCCAATAATTACCCAAAAACTTAGCTATAACTAAGATAGGATTCAAAATATTTTCTCCTTTTTTTCTAATCCCCTCGTCTATAGCCCGAATGGAGCACCAACCCCATTTTACCCGCAAACTTAGCTATGGAACAATGATTAGGATTTCAATCATTGTCCAAGCCCGGATGGAGTTGTAAATTTTTTTTTTCTAGGTGCGCCCAAGATCATAAGTGTAAACTAGAGTCTCATCAAAATTCATAGAACACAATCAAGATCCACAAATCACCTATTGCCGTGCAATGGTCAAACAGACAGAAACTTGATCAAATCTTTCGTTACACTCCACTGGTCTAACACAAGTGCTTATAAATATTCACGGTTCAACCTACAGTTTCTCATGTCAAGTCAGAGAAATTTTTTTCAAAAATCCAATTTTTTCAAATAAACTTCATCATCATTGACTATTATGACTCATCCTACTCATGCAAGATAACACAAACAACAAAAAAATGATATGCATGATTACGAACCAAACACAAAAACTAAACCAAATGAATGCAAACAACATGAACACAAAACATTATAACTAAACAACAACACAATAACCAATGCAATAAACTAGTCTACCCCCCCTACTTATCCAAATCATTGCCCTCAATACTTCAGAACAATGAACAGAATGCATACACACACACAAATGCAAAGACGAACAAAAACACAATGAAAACAACAATAACACTCCTCTGTTTTTTGATTCATCCTCTTTTTTCTTGACGGTATCCGCTAGGTAAGGTAGCATCAGTCTAGATAAATTGGCAGGCATGACCAACAGGCATGGGAAAGAAACAAAAATAAAAAATAGATAAGAATAAAAAAATGCAAAAAGAAACTAAAAATCAAAGTAAAGAACACTGGGTTGCCTCCCAATCAGTGCTAAATTTATAGTCTATAGCCCGACTATACTCCTCTCTTGAGTGGCGACATTCAAGGTGGCTTATCCACCGTCTCTGAAAAACTCAGATCAGTCCTGCACTTGCATGCTTCAACTCTATAGAAAATTTGCAATGGACTAATTCCTGCGGAAAGCTGAACCTGCAGACATTCATCACCATAGTCATGAATCACATCGATAAATTTGACAGCAGAGCAAGATTTTAAAGTTGGGCTCTCAGTAGTCGACTTAAGCATATTAAAAATCACTTGCTCATCATTCATTCTCAACACTAACTCTCCTTTTTCCACATCAATTAAGGCTTTACTAGCAGCAAGAAAAGGACGCCCTAGAATCAATGGAACCTCACAATCCTCATCCATGTCAAGAATAACAAAATCTACAGGATAAATCAACTTGTCTATCTTGACTATGGCATTCTCTACTATCCCTCTAGGATATTTAATAGATCCATCAGCAAATTTTAGAGATATAGAGACAGGTTCAATATTTTCTATACCTAATTTTTGAGCAAAAGAATAAGGCATTAAATTGATGCTCGATCCTAAATCACACAAAACATTAACAAATGATAAACTTCCAATTTGACAGGGTATAGAAAAACTCCCTGGATCTTGCAGTTTTTGTGGAAGCTTCTTTTTCAGCACTGCCGAGCACTCCTCATTCAGTGTAACCTGCGTAAGATCGTTCAGCTTCTTTTTGTTCCTTAGTAAATCCTTCAGAAATCTTGCATAATTCGGCATCTGAGCTAATGCATCTGCAAAAGGTATGTTAATATGTAGTTTCTTGAAAATTTCAAGAAACTTTTTAAATTGATAATCAAATAACAGTTTCTTAGCTCTATGAGGGAAAGGTAAGGTAGAAATATCAACATTATCATTAACTTCAATTTTTGAAGTCTTACCTTTCTTACCTGCCATTGAGGAATTTTCAGCACGCACATCCTCCTTAACTTCTGCAATTTTCGGCTCTTCCATCATCTTCTCTTCGTCCCTTTTCTGCTCCTCAGACTGTGCTTGAGTCACGACCATGATAGCATTCACGCCTCTGGGATTTGGTTCAGTGTTACTTGGTAAAGCTCCAGCAGGACGGGTTGAAAATTGGGTTGCGATCTGACTCATCTGAATTTCTAACTTCTGCAGCATACTTTCCTGATTCTGTAACCGAGTCTCAATTCTTGCAACGTATTTCATCATGATCTCCTCAAAACTCGGCTTCTTCTCCTCTTGCTTGGGTTGTCAGTTCTGATTATAGTTGTTGTAGGAGTTGTACGACTGTCGTCCTTGATTTTCTGCAAAATTAGACGCTTCAACTTCAAAAAACTGATTCTCTTCTTGAAGATTCCCTTGTGCATGATTTACTGGCGCTGCTTTCATAATTGTCACTTGGTGTGTCAGAGCGTCGATCTTCGCATTCAAGGCCATCAAAGCATCGACCTCTAGAACTTCAGCCTTCTTCTCCTTCTTTACATCCGGCCACCCAATATTACTTTCAGCCATGTTACCTATGATCTCCCATGCTTCTGCTGGCGTCTTCCTGAATAAGCATCCATTAGCAGCAGCGTCTAGCATAGATCGAACAGACTGATCCTCCCCATTATAGAATGTCTGAGTCTGCTGGCTCTGAGTAAGATTATGTTGAGGACACATCCTCAGCATCTTCTTAAACTTGGTCCATGCCGTATGTAAAGATTCACCCTCCTTTTTCTTGAAAGATATAATATTTGAAAACAATTTCGCCATCTTCGTAGGAGGGAAGTACTTGTTCAAGAAGATTTGAACAAGTTCATTCCAGGTGGTGATAGATCATGTAGGTAGATCATCGAGCCATTCAGTCGCTTCACCTTGTAGAGAGAATGAGAATAACCGTAGTCTTACTGCATCAGAGGTTACCCCGTTAACTTTGAATGTGTCGCAGATCGACAGGAATCGCTCCAGATGAGCGTAGTGTTCTTCCACAGATGTGCCCCCAAATCTTGCTTGCAGTTGGATCAGCTGAATAGTAGAGGGTTTCAGCTCAAAATTGTTTGCCTCAACAGCGGGGCAAACGATGCTAGATCCATACCCTTCAACTAGCGGTCTAATCAGATCCCAAACAGTACGGTTGTCCACCATGTCTTCTTATGATTCAGATTCTGTTTCAAATACTAGATTAAGATTCTTCCTTGCTTTCCGGATCTTGATGAGCGTGCATTTGATCTCCAAATCAAGTGGTGGCATCTCCTTAGATCGAATGTTATGCATGCACAACAAGCTAGTACCTGAAAATCACAAAGAAAAATAAAAAAATCAGAATTTTAATAAAATAAAAACAGTCTAATCTCAAGCGAAATAAAAATTCTGATATCAAAACAGTCTCCGGCAACGGCGCCAAAAACTTTAAAACTTGACCGGCTAAATTCGGTATGATATAAATCAACTGGAAAGCGTACCAGGTCAAGTTACAAAGATGAATAAAATTCGAATGTCGAACCCACAAGGACTGTATAATTATGACTACCAGAATATATTTATTCCTACTTAATCTAGACTAATGAATAAAAGTGATTCAAATTTTAAACTAATAATTAAAATTGAAAATAAAATTAAATTAACTAAAACATAGCTGAAATTTGGTTTAATTAAAATATGGGAAAAGTTCGATCAAGGACTTACGTAGGTACCAGACAATTTATGTAACAAGCAGTCGATCTAAGACATCAGACTTAATCTTAATTCACGGGAATTTTCCTAATTTGTTCAAAGGACTATTTCTAGAACAATCAAACCTATTCAAATTCGACGGATTAATATTTCGTAATTCTAATCAAATTTGAATGCATGAATAACTGTGAAAATTCAGTTTACACCCAAACTGCATAATGAAATCGAATTCTATTTCTAGTCAGTTTTACACTATGTTGAATATCGAAGTGATCAAAATCGAAGCCTCCTATGTCGAATTGGAATCAATTAACATGCAAGCAAATAACTGGCCAGGAAATTCACAAGACAAATATAAATTCGATAATCAATAAAATAAAATCAAGTATGAAAATCTCAAATAAACAAATCAAGTTTTATACATAAATTGTCTGGCCCAATCACGTGGCCTTGATCGAAGAAAGAAAACTACTCAATAAATAAATTCTTGATTTAAACAAAGTTTTTAATCATGAATAATCAAAAGAAAATAATAAAAGAGGAAGAAATGTTCTCCCAAGCAGTAGCAGTAGCCGTCCTCTCCCGTTCTCTGCGTCTGAAATTCTAGAACCCTTAATCTGATGGTTGAAAGGGTATTTATATGTCCAAATATTAAAAAGATTGTATCCTGCTCGGCCAAGAAATTTTCTAAAAATAAAACTCTGATCGTGCGGCTCGCTCAAGCGAGCACAAATCTCGCTCGAGCGAGACACTTTCTGTCTCGAGTACAACAGAGCACAAGGCACCATGCACATTTGCGCCTCTTCCTTACCCTGTTAGCGCCAACTTCATGCGCGTTTGCACTTCTCCTTGCGCTAAACTCTTGTGCAAACGTGCTACAACATTCGCCAACAGCGCATGCTTCAACCTGCTCCGCGCGACGATTTTGAAAAATTCATATCTTGAGATCTATCCGTCGGATCGAGCTGAAATTTGGACAGCAGCTTCAAAACATCTTGAACTATATTTTGAACGATGAAGATCAGATTTGGATCTTTTTAAAATTAAAAATGATAATTTCGATCAAGGCTGCTCCTTAATTCACTCTTCAAAAATCCATTTTCCTACAAAATTAACCCGATGAGTAAAATACATACACATGCACTAAAACACATAATGAAAGAGTGGGTGCCCGGTGAGCCAACTTGTGGCTAAGGGCTTTGATGACTCTTTGTATAAACAATCTTTTGTTTAATATAATTTACACTTTTATTAATGACAATGACTTTATCTTTCTTCATATTGTTATATTGTGATATACTATTGTTGTTTTGATAAAGACCTTGAATATACTATAGTGTATGTAAGATGTGGTAGAACATGGGGATGTCTATCATGAAACACATCTTATAGTCACTGTATATTCTAAACTGTTCCTAGTCGATTGAGCCGTCCGATAATAAGGATAAGGATCGCTCGAGTTTGAGACTAGCATTTGCGATGCAGAGTACCACGTTTCATTGGTAAGGAACATAGAGATGTTCGAAGCATGCAAATGGATATTCATATGATGAATGATCGAACTACCCTATCCGGATTTTCCAAGTGGTTATCACTTATCGAGTGGATAAAGTCCGCGTTTTTGGTTGTACACCATTAGTCCTTACTACTTGAAACATCATTGAGACTCTATATGCTAGTACTGTGCTTTGACTCATTTACCGACTCTATTGGGGTCATCAAGTGTCGGGATTGGGTACAGTTACAACACATATAGGATTCGATGCTTTGTTGTCAAGGATTCACCACATACTTGCGAGTGTGGATATCCTATGCGATCTGAGGAGATATTAGTGTGACGAATCTCTGGCCAGAGTACATGATGTGTTTTAAGAAATGGTTTCTTAAGTAGCACATGCGATGTCACTATTTGATCTTCAAGATGTATTGCATAGTTATCGAATCTCGAACGACTCTCGATTTACCAATGGTTGTTGATTCGATCGGGATATATGGATGAAGGGACCGTACTGTACGCTAACCAAAATCTATTGGTTCTTGCAGGCACTATCAGTGATACCTAGGGAATCATGGGGCGATGTTGCTAGGCGCTCTTACCATGATTCAATGGGCAAGTCGGAAATTGTTGTTCCGAGTCACAAGGAGTTGTGAGCCCACGGCTAGCTGTATCCCTGAATCATTGAGGGTCACACAGAGTAATGGATTTTTAATCCCCGTTGAGATAGTTAAATTTAAAGAGTTAAATTTAATGAACAAAGAAGTTGGACTTCTTATTTAAGAGTAGAGGAGTAAGATTTCCTAAAATGACATAGGGATGGGCATTTTTGGAAATCACTGAATTCGGATTCAGAAAAATTTATCTTGACTTTAAAAGGTGCAGAAATGGTTTCTGTGCACATTGGTGAAATCGGTTTATCAATCGGAGTCATGATGAATTTTATATTAATTTCTGAACATGCGGGCTTTGCTTATCGGGCTTGAACTTATGACTAATGGGCCCTAAGCTGTTAGCGGCCTACATTATAAATAAGTTATTGCAGTACAGAAATTACACATAACAGGTCACAAAATTATTTTCGAAAAACCCTATTTTTCTAAGTGTGGCCGCCGACCCCCCTCCCCTCTGCTCGAAAAAATCCAGTCTGTGAATTTTGAATTACAGTCTGGTTTAACGGATCAAATTCGTTAATTCTCTTCGTAGAAACTTCTGATAGATTTTCTAGTGCAATCTATCAGAGGGATTAAATATCCGTTCGTGGACCTGATTGAAGAACAGTTCGTCCATCAGTTCCAGGGATATACAATAAGAGCAGAGCAATCTGTTGGTGTCCATAATCTCGATTCGAGATTGGAGGTAAAAATTTATAATTGTTATTTAATTTTTACACACACAATTTAATCGTAAAGTTTTGATACCCATTATGGAATCGTTCCATATAAAATTTTTAAACTTCCGCTGCACCGGGTATCAATTCTGATTGATCTGATCGCCGCGTTCTACAACACATAAAAATACATAAAAATAATATGAGTGCACACAAAATAAACATAAAACTATTACGAAATAATTCATACAAAGTGTACTTATCAACGGCCTGGTAGAATATGTCTAGTAGGATAATCTTCGGGTATAGGCCGAGAGATATGAGGTTGGTTTTGATCAAGAGGTTGGGCATCAAGACGGCGTCGGTTTCGATGACTCGGACCCACGTCAGCGTTAATACGCCTATGGGGAATTTTAGAAGGCTATAAATTAAAAATTTAGAGAGAGAAAATTAAATTTGAGGTGCAAGAAATCGGAATGTCCGATTTGGTATATATAGACGCGAGAGATCGGAAGCTCCGATCTTAGATTGGAGGTTCCGATATCAGCAGCCGCTGGATACCTGACAAGTGTCGAAAGATGGGCGATCGGATGCTCCAAACAGGTTCGGAGGTTCCGAACTTTGGGCGGTGAATTCAATTTTCAAAGCGGTAAATAAATTAGAGTTTACTCTGACATACAGATCGGAAGCTCTGTTTACGTTCGGAGGCTTCGATTGTGCATCCGGAGGCAAAAATTTGAATTTTTAAACTGGTTAGGCGGGAAGGCGATCGGAAGCTCCGTTTGTGTTCGGAGGTTCCGTTCTGGCCGAGAACAGAATTTTGAAAACCGACCCTTAGAAATTTATATATATTGCAATTAAGTTCCTAAACATATTAAATATTATAATTAGAAATGTGAGCTTATAATTTTGAATAGGTACAATTAATTTGTATTATCCAATATTAAATTGCTCAAATTTATTGTTAAGCT
Source organism: Henckelia pumila (assembly GCF_033568475.1). Lineage (NCBI taxonomy): Eukaryota > Viridiplantae > Streptophyta > Magnoliopsida > Lamiales > Gesneriaceae > Henckelia > Henckelia pumila. Next base: position 202,647,748 of record NC_133122.1, read on the forward strand.
CCCCCTTACTTTGACACTAAATTTATTTTATTTTTACATATGATTACAATTCAATCATGCCAAGTTCACCACGAAAACGGATAAAAGTATTTTCATCTAGTGGTTTTGTAAAATATCAGCAAGCTGATTTTTGGTGTCAACATATTGAAGTTCAACTTCATTTCGTTCGATGTGATCACGAATAAAATGATGTCGAATATCAATATGTTTGGTGCGAGAGTGTTGAATCAGATTCTTTGAAAGACATATGGAGCAAGTGTTATCACAAAAAATAGGAATTTTAGAAAACGATACACCATAGTCAAGCAATTGATGATTCATCCAAAGAATTTGCGCACAACAACTACCAGCAGCCATGTATTCGTCTTCGATCGTTGACAACGCAACACAATTTGGTTTCTTTGAAAACCAAAAAACTAAACAGTTTTCCAAAAAGAAACAAGCTCCACTAGTGCTTTTTTTATCCACCTTGTATCTACCAAAGTCGGCATCACAATAAGCTTTTAAATCGAAAAAGGAATTTTTGGATACCATAAGCCGAGATTTGGAGTATTTGAAAATGCATTTTAAGACGAACAAATGTGATTCCTTTGGACATGATTGAAATCGTGCACACAAGCAAACACTAACATAATTTCAGGTCTACTATCAGTTGTATAAAGTAGGGAGCCAATCATGCTACAAAAATATTGTTGATCTACAGTTTTACCATTCTCATCCTTGTCGAGTCTGACTGATGTTCTCATAGGAGTAGATGATGTTTTTGAGTTCTCCATCCCAAACTTCTTGAGAACTCCTTAATGTATTTTTCTTGGTTGATAAAGAACTCATCTTTTCATTGCTTGATTTGCAATCCGAGGAAATAGTTAAGTTCCCCCATCATGCTCATGTGAAAGTGGTCCTGCATAAGCTTGGAGAATTCTTGGCAAAGAGTTTCATTAGTAGAACCAAAAATGATATCATCCACATAAATTTGCACAATCAATAACTCATCATTTGTAGTCAAGGTAAAATATGTAATTTCAACATCACCTCTAGAAAAACCATTAGAGATAAGAAACGAAGAAAGTTTTTCATACCAAGTTCGAGGAGCTTGTTTCAATCAATACAAGGCTTTATAAAGTTTGTAAACATGATCAAGGAAATTGGGATCAATAAAGCCAGATGGTTGATCAACATAAACTTCTTCTTTCAAATCACCATTCAAGAATGCACTTTTCACATGTATTTAAAATAACTTAAAATTTTTAGAGCAAGCAAAAGCAAGTAGCATGCGAATGGATTCTAGTCTAATAACAGGCGCATAAGTCTCATCATAATCAATGTCTTATTCTTGACTATATCCTTTAGTTTCAAGTCTAGCTTTATTCCTAGTGATAGTACCATTCTCATCAAGTTTATTTCTAAACACCCATTTAGTACCTATAACAGGTCTATCATCAGGTCTAGGAACAAGATACCATACATTATTTCTCTTAAATTCATTTTGGCTCCAACCAATGCTTCCGGTGGATAAAGCAGATATTGCGGCTAAAAAAGCATACCGGGTCAAGCATTTTTCGCCAGGTGGTCGAGCTTCGTCTAGCAGTGCTCCCCCTTGGACCACTCAGCCTTCTCATCGCTCCACTACTGACTCTGTCCGCGAATTGACTGCCTTTGCCCATCACCAGAATAAGTTCATGGTTGCCACGACCGCCAATATTCAGGTCATGGACGCTATTATTCGAGGCATGTCTATGCACCTTGGTCTTGATTCCGCCACTTTGCTGCCTGCTATGCCATTCATGCCTCCTTTCCAGTTCCAATATGCCAATCCTGTCATTCCACCTGAGATCAAAGAGGACGACAACTTCGACACTTAAAGCCAGAGGATTTCTGTTTTGCATTTGCATCTCATTGTCTTTTTTTTTATTTGTGTTGTTGTGTTTGTGTTTCTGAAGCATTGAGGACAATGCTTTAGATAAGTGTGGGAGGTACACATTCATTGTTTGGCATTTTGTTTTGCATTCGTATTGTTGAATTATATGCATATAGTTCGTTTGCATATCTATTGTTAATTTGTTTAGTGTTTGTTTGGTGTTGCATAAGTAGGATGGAGATTTTTAGCCTATGATGATGAAGTTGAAAAAAAATGAAATTTTTGAGAAATTTTTTTGCTCTTGATTGGACATGAGAAACACCGTAGGTTGAATTGTGAATAATCTTAAGCACACATGTTAGACCAGTGAAATGTAGAGAAGTAATTGATGATGTTTGTATCTGTTGAACCATTGCATGACAATAGGTGTTTGTTCATCTTGATAGTGTCTTTTGAGTTCTAATGATTTTTAGGACATTGCATGTACGATATTGGGCGCACCTGTTAAAACTTTTTAATGAAATTTTTTTTTTGAGAAAAATAAAGTTGGCTCCATTCGGGTTATGAACAAGGGATTGAAATCCTAGTCTCCTTGTTCTTGACTAAGTATGCGGAATCAATGGAGTTAAAAGTTTAAAATTTTTGGAAATCAATAACAATTCCATCCGGGCCTGAAAAGCGATTGAAATTCTAATCACTATTCCATAGCTAAGTTTGCGGACCTAATGGGATTGTAGTTTCATCCGGGATATAGACGAGGGGATTGAAGTTCGAATCATATCTTAGTTATAGCTAAGTTTGCGGGTAATTATTGGGACTTTAAAAATGTCGAGTGCAAAATCCGACGGTGTGTAATTATATCTCAAGACCGTTGTGTTATGTTAAAGGATTGTTGGGATGAGGGCTCTAGATGGTGATACTTACATTGAGGTGTCATTGGTCGGCAAACAGTCTTAAATCTATGTCTTTTGAAGTTGCATGTAGCTGGAATAACATGACACACACACGTTCACACTCGACTGGGGTGTGTCATGGAAAATCGAGAGTATTCGTAAGCTTGTTTTTTTGTATGTAGAACTTCTCTGAGGCTATGATATTCATGATTCATCCTTGCTTATGTTTTTGTTTTGTTTACATGTTGTCTTTTGCATGACTTTCTCGAGGGCGAGAAAGGTTTAAGTGTGGGGAAAATTGATAGTTGTGTTTTTTGTTGAATATTTTAATATCATTTTATTGTTGTTTTTGCATGCATTCATTTGTTTTAATTAAGTTTTTGTTCGTATTTTATGCATCATCTCTACATTACATGCTTCTGGGTTTATTGTGTAGAAAATAACATTTTACTGAAAATTGAATCAAAATAAAGCTCGCTCGATCTGTGGTTTTCTACCGATCGAGCAAGGTAGAGATTGAACAATGAAGTTCGAGACAGAGCATGTCCCGCTCGATCCGCAGCATTCTACCGATCGAGCGAACAGAAGGGAAAAGACGGAGATTTGGATCAGAATTATGTGTGCTCGATCGGTTATTTTCTACCGATCGAGCGAGATGAAGATTTCGGGAAAAATCTTTTAAACAAGGAAATTTTCTTTTGAAGGACTCTAGTATTTTATTATGTTTTTATTCCGAATTTTATCTATCTTGTAATCAGACTTGGACGCATAGAAGCAGAAAAACGCTTGGCGACTAGGTTTTCTTCTAAAATTTTCTTAGATTTTTTTCTTTTCTTTTGAATTTTCTTTAGAATTTCATGAATATTTTTGGCTAAGTTTTAGTACTTGGTTGAGGAAGACAAATCCTTGAATTTATTTGTCTAGTGAGATTTAAATTTTCAGTGTTTGATTTTTATTTTGGGTATCAAGAGTTGTTTTAGATTTATTTTATGTCTGTATGTGAGATTATTAGATTGAGCACCCTGTGATTTTATCATTCAATCTATAGTTAAATTAGAAATCAAATCCGTAATAGTTTCATTCCTCTAATTTGTGAAGCAACTATGATTATTTTTCGCTTGTGAATGTATTAATTCGTAGGAACAACAATTGAATAGATTAAATACATCCGCTTGAGTATGTGTTTTCTAGGTTCATCAATTTTACTAGTTTGCATGCTACTTTGAATTTAAACCTTAATCGCTTGCATATGGGTTAAGTCATTAGTAAGGGTTAATTTAGAACACTTGTGTCTAGTTAAATAAAATTAAGGTAAAAAAGGAATTAAGTTTTCAATGATAAATATTCAATGAGAATTAATTATTTTTAGACAATCGATGATCGAATGAATAACTTCAAGGGTGTACTAGACCGATACCAAGACTTGTTTTAATTAATTGTTTCGTTATTATTTTAATATTGCATGATATTGATAAAATTTATTTTATTTGCTTTTAATTTTAGTTAGTTAATTCAAAAATCCAAAATCCCCTTTTATTTATTTTCTGTAACACCCGGAATTATTTAATTTTAATCCAAGAATAATTAATTTGGGAATATTTGGAGTTTTGATTTAAATTCTAATATTCTTAAATTGATTAGGATTGAAATTGAATGAATGGAGGAATTAAGGACTGAATTGCAATTATTGCATAGTTGAGGGGCTAAAGTGCAAAATTGTGATTGTTAGTGGGACACTTGTTATTCCTAGGCTTAGTCACGTGTAATTATCTTGCAATTCCATCAGATTCTTCAGCCCAAGGAAAGAAAAGAACCGAGAGCAACTTTCAAGAGATCTTCAAGCTTCATCTTCATCTTCAAATCCTTATATCTTGAGCTACGGTTATCCGAATTCGATTCCGAAAGATGTTTTGGAATCCTCTCGACAAGAACTTCGATTTGATGTAAGTTTTTCTGTCTTTCATGTTGGTTTGAGAATTCGAAATGGACAGGGATCAGAAGTTGGAATGAATTTGATGGTTTTGATCTTCTAGCTTTGATGTTCTTGAAGTTTGGTTAAAGAGTGATGTGTATATCATGTCCTTATGATTTCCAGATATGTTTCGATTGATATATACTTGCTGATATGTTGAGTTGAGTTGTTGAACATCTGATATGAATGTTAGAAATGATTTAGAGTTGTTCGGGATCGCCGAAGTAATACCGAAATGCCGTCGAATTCTTGAATCGAAATGATTTGCTATTGTTCTTGGAATCTGAAGTTGTTGAACTATTAGCTGATGATTCCTTGTTTGTTATGCTATGATTTCAGTGTGTAAACAGGACAAGTGAACTCAAGAACGTTGAATTCGAAACCGATAGAAGAACACACAAGGTTGGTTGAGTTTCCTTTGAAGTTCTTGTGGAAGGTTGAGTTGATATTGAACAGAATTTGAGTTGTGTTTGGTAATTGATCTTGGACAGAATTGGACAAGCTCAAAGACATCCTAGACATCACATTTGAAAGGTAAAAGTGGACTACGATTTGATTGGGATTACAACTCGAGATGGTTTGTATCGAGTTCCCACAATTCACATACTTGTTTACTTAAGTGCTCTTATGTGTTTTACTTTGATTACTTGGATAAGTCTTTGATATAATGAATGCTTTGATTATGATATATGTTGCATTCATCTTGATGACTTATTCCTTGAATTTGAAATGAACGGACACGTTCGAATAGACGATTTGAGGGATTGTATATGTATGGCCTGGGTGGTTGTTTTAGCCTAGTGTCTGAACTACATATATAATGGCTTCAAAGTCTAGAGGAGCAAGATAGTAGCCCCACCTCGATAGGGTGTGTCGGTGGATTAGCTATGATATCTTCTTCTCGGGATCCCAGTCGATGAATGACGAAATGAACCTTGTTTTGAAAGCATGCATTGTATTTACTTCTATATCATGATTGTGATATTGATTATGCATGTTTAGTTGCTTTTACTGGGAAATCTATTTCTCACCGGAGTTATCCGGCTATTGTTTTGTTGTATGTGTCATTGCAATAGGAGGAAGTGGAACCGGGCAAAGGCGGACTTAAAGAACAAGGGATGAAATCGATATAGCGTGAGGATCCGAGTTAGGAGTTATGTGTGTTGTCATGAAGTTTATTGAGTCTTAAACATGATCATGTTAGAAGATACTTGTACCAAGACTTGTAGATGATTGAGTTGTGGTTTTGTTGATGTTTATAGGATTGGAAATATGTTGTAAATCCTTGAATTAACATAAGGTGTCTTGAACTTGATATATGACAATGTTATTGCATGTTATGAGAATTATGATTATGTTGTAAAGCCTTGGAATGGTTTATTCCTAACAATTATAGCATGTTAGAATGCATGTTAGATGTTATGATTGATTAAACCATGTCTAGACTTTGGTAGGACATGATCTTGAATCAATCATAGGAATGATCTCGTTTTTGACAGCAGCTGAGCCATATTTTTTTTCTGTTGGTTTGGCTGGCGCACGGGCGAGCTTCTGCTCGCGCGCGCGCGAGCCAAGCCAGGGGGCCTCGGTCCCATTGGCCGGCGCGCGCGCGAGGGGTGATGCCCGCGCGTGCGCAGAGCAATTTATTTTAAAATTTTTTTTTTTTATTCTTTTGTTTAGACTTTGATTATTGTCTAACATGGTTTAATAATGATTAATGAGATTAATGAGAGATTAGAACTCGGGTCATCACAACAGGTGGTATCAGAGCAAGACAATTCTGGACTTAGATAGACAATGAGTGGGGTAGATCGAGTCATCTGCTTTACTTATTTATGATCTATGCTATGATTTAATTACGTGATTGAATTACATGGTTTAAATGATAGCATGATTTACTTTCAAGTAATTTATTACAGTATTGTATGAAAGAGTGGGTGCCCAGTGAGCCAACTTGTGGCTATGGGCTTTGATGACTCTTTGTACAAACGATATTTTGTTTAATACAATTTACACTTTTATTAATGGCAATGACTTTATCTTTCTTCATATTGTTATATTGTGATATACTATTGTTGTTTTGATAAAGACCTTGAATATACTATAGTGTATGTAAGATGTGGTAGAACATGGGGATGTCTATCATGAAATACATCTTATAGTCACTGTATATTCTAAACTGTTCCTAGTCGATTGAGCCGTCCGAGAATAAGGATAAGGATCGCTCGAGTTTGAGACTAGCATTTGCGATGCGGAGTACCACGTTTCATTGGTAGGGAACATGGAGATGTTCGAAGCATGCAAATGGATATTCATAGGATGAATAATCGAACTACCCTATCCGGACTTTCCAAGTGGTTATCACTTATCGAGTGGATAAAGTCCGCGGTTTTGGTTGTACACCATTAGTCCTTACTACTTGAAACATCATGGAGACTCTATATGCTAGTACTGTACTTTGACTCGTTTACCGACTCTATGGGGGTCATCAGGTGTCGGGATTGGGTACAGTTACAACACATATAGGAGTCGATGCATTGTTGTCAAGGATTCACCACATACTTGCGAGTGTGGATATCCTATGCGATCTGAGGAGATATTAGTGTGACGAATGTCTGGCCAGAGTACTTGATGTGATTTAAGAAATGGTTTCTTAGTAGCACATGCGATGTCACTAATTGGATCTTCAAGATGTATTGTATAGTTATCGAATCTTGAGCGACTCTCGATATACCAATGGTTGTTGATTCGATCGGGATATATGGATGAAGGGACCGTACTGTACACTAACCAAAATCTACTGGTTCTTGTAGGCACTATCAGTGATACCTAGGGAATCATGGGGCGATGTTGCTAGGCGCTTTACCATGATTCGTTGGGCAAGTCGGAAATCGTTGTTCCGAGTCACAAGGAGTTGTGAGCCCACGGCTAGCTGTATCCCTGAACCATTGAGGGTCACACAGTGTAATGGAGTTTTAATCCCCGTTGAGATAGTTAAATTTAAAGAGTTAAATTTAATGAATAAAGAAGTTGGACTTCTTAAATAAGAGTAAGGGAGTAGGATTTCCTAAAATGACATACGGATGGACATTTTTGGAAACCACTGAATTCGGATTCAGGAAAATTTATCTTGACTATAAAATGTGCAGAAATGGTTTCTGTGCACATTGGTAAAATCGGTTTATCAATCGGAGTCACGATGAATTTTATATTAATTTCTGAACGTGTGGGCTTTGCTTGTCGGGCCTCAACTTATGACTAATGGGCCCTAAGCTGTTAGTGGCCTGCATTATAAATAAGTTATTGCAGTACAGAAATTACACACAACTGGTCATTAATTTGAGAGACAGAAATCGAAAAAACCCTAGCTCTCTCTCATAACTATTCGGCCGACCCCTCCCTCTCTGTCAGAGAATTTTCCGGTCTGTAATTTTGAATTGCAGTCAGGAATAGCGAATCAAATTCGTTTATTCTCTTCGCAGAAAACTTCTGATAGATTTTCTAGTGCAATCTATCAGAGGGATTAAACCTCTATTCGTGGACCTGATAGAAGGAGTTCATCAGTTCCTGGGAGATACAAGAAGCGCAGAGAAATCTGTGTGGTGTCCAATAATCTCGCTTCGAGATTGAAGGTAAAATTTAATAATTGTTATTTAATTTTACACACACTTATAATTTAATCGTTGAACGGTTGATACCCACACTATGGAATTGTTCCATAATAAAATTTTAAACTTCCGCTGCACCGGGTATCAATCGTGATTGATCTGAACGCCAGTTTTCCAACAGTGGTATCAGAGCCAGGTTGCTCAGATCAAACGATTAAATTAATCGATTGTACAAAAATTTTTGAGTCTCGGTTTTTGAAACAAAATAAATATTTTTAAATAAAAAAAAAAAAAATTTCGGGGCAAAACCCGGGCAGCGATTGGATCGCTGCCCGATGGGGCAGCAATTGTTGCTGCCCCGGGCGGCGCACGGCGCCGCCCAAAGGGGGCGCACGGCGTCGCCCAGGGGGCAGCGCTGGGCGCTGCCCAGGGCGCCGCAGGGGCGACGCTCGGCGCCGCCCAGCGGCGGCGCCAGGCGCCGCCAGGGCAGCAACTGTTGCTGCCCTAAAGGGGCAGCCGGGCTGCCCCGGCCCGCGCCCACGGGTGCGGGCCGGCCCGGGAGTGTCCCGGGCGGCCCGCGGGAAAAATTAAATTTTTTATTTTAAAATTAATTTTAATGTGTTAAAATTTTATTTTTGGTCCGGTCAAAAATTATTTTTGATTGGTTCACGAGATTTCGGATCGAATTGTTCGAGTCCGTAAACTTTAAAATTGATTTTTGGATAAATTTGAATTTTTGGAAAATTTTAATATTTTATCCTTAAATTGAATTTTGAAATCAATTATTTTTGGTACAATTGATGATAAGATTTGATCTTATGAATATATTAAGTAAAATATGATTTTATCTATAAAATTGGATTTTGTAGATAAAATATGATTTTATTTGATAAAGAGATAAAATATGATTTTATATGTAAAATGAGATTTTATATATAAAATATGATTTTATCCTGTTTAAATTTGAAATGCCACTGCATGTTATCCAATAAATTAATTTTGAATTAAATATTATTGGATAAGGATGATCGATTGCCATGACCAATTTTGTAGGTGTATGTTAGGAATTTACATTTGTTTTTATTGTAGTTGGTTTTATTAATGGGCCTGGTTTATGGCCCGATATGAATGTCATATGTAATAAAAGTGGGCTTGGTTTATGGCCCGTTCCCACCCCTAAAAATGTATCCCCTGCTTGTCATTGTTATTTATTGTAAATACATTAGATTTAGTGGGAGATCAAGATTTGAAGATGGTGGGCCCAGCAGACAATAAAGACGAAGAAATGTAAATTGGAAGCTAATGTAATAGGATTGCATTGCATACTGCATATTACCTAGGATTGGACTAAGAATCGTGATTGGCAACCACGGGTCAATTAGAAATGGAATCGATCATCCTATATAATATATGATATTATGATTGTATGCATGTTTTAGACATAATTGCGTGAATCCGGCAAGCATGCAATAATTTGAAAAATTGATGAGACAAATTTTTATAATTAAAAATCCCTCATTTTAAATATGATTTAAAATTGATATCAAGATAAATAAAGGAAATTTAAATTTGTTTAAATGTTCCTACCTTCCATCAACGGTCAATGTATGTGATGCTACCCGCGGATACAGTCCGGCTCATATTATTGGGGGGGCCCGTCCGTCGGAAAGCTGTACATTGGATCGACAAATGTTGTAAGTTGAGTGGAACTCCCATGGGATCGGCTCATATTATTGGGGGATCCACATGGCGACCGTCCATCACAACTTAATATTGATGGGTCATCTTGACATGTCACTATAAACGGCGTCATATTATTGGGCCCTTATTGGACATGAGGTAAAAACATGGGGGTTGCTTTGGAAGCAATTGGGCTCTACCTTTTGAGAATTATGGTTGGCTGATATTATTCGGGACCATAAGTTTGTCAATTGGACTCCATGTTCTCACTAAGGAAAAAGTTTCCCGTTTTCACTAGAGGGTAGTGAAATCGTTAAAATAGTGGGAGTGAGATTCATAAAATTAAATTCGCCTATTTTATGTCTTAGTAAATTGCTTAAACAATCATTGATATATGTCTGTTTTTCTTTTCAGTATTTCATACAATGAATTCGCGTAATCCATTATTCTCGATCCTCGAACAAAACAAGTTAACTGGCGCAAACTATACGGAATGGTTCCGGAAGTTGAAGATTGTCTTGACTTCGGAGAAGATGCTCTACGTGTTAGAGAAATCACCTCCGAAGGAAGCACCAGCTGACGTAAGTCCGGAGGAATTGGCCAAACTTGATACATGGTGGGACCATGACATCAAGACCAAATGCTATATGCAAGCCTCGATGTCTGATGAACTCCAGAGGCGATTTGAGGACACCGTGAATGCTGCTGACATTCACGCTCAACTCAAGGAACTTTTTGGGGCTCAATCGAGGGCTGAAAGGTTCGCTACTGTTAAGGAGCTAATGACGTGTCGCATGCGTGAAGGGACTTCGGTCCGTGATCATGGGGTACGAGTGATTTGGCTCATACAAAAGTTAGCGACCCTTGATTTGGTGTTGGAGCATGAACTCAACGTGGATTTACTGCTTCTGTCTCTTCCTTCTTCGTTTGACGGATTTGTGGTAAATTTTAATATGAACAAGATAGAGGCCACCCTTGAAGAGATGGTCAATATGCTTGTGACATATGAATCCACACTTAAGAAGGATAAGCCAGCTTTCTTGGTGGGCTCCTCATCTTCTGCAAAGAAGGGGCCAAGTATGAAGGGCAAGAAACGTTCTGCCCCACCCAAGAAAGTCGAGCCCGAGAAGAAGCACAAGACAAAGGCTTCAAACAATGCAAAATCCAAGGATGTTTGCCATTACTGCAAGAAGCCCGGTCATTGGAAGCGCAACTGCAAGGAATATCTAGAGCAGTTGGGAACTGCAAAGGGTATGTTCTATATTGAAATAAACATTTCACTTAATACAACTTCTTGGGTATTGGATACCGGATGTGGATCTCACATTTGCAATGATTTGCAGGTGATGACAAGAAGTCGCAGGCTTAGAATGGGTGAGACCCAGCTGAGGCTCGGGAATGGTTCCAGAGTTGAAGCTACGGCCATTGGAGATGTTTGTTTAACTTTGCAGAATGGTTTTAAGTTATTTTTAAGAGATGTTTTATTTGTTCCGGATTTAATTAAAAACATTATTTCTGTTTCTATGCTAGATAGAGATGGTTATTCTTGCAATTTTGTGAATGGGATTTGCAATATTTACAAGAATGAATGTTTGATTGGAAATGGACAACTTGAAAACGATCTATACAACTTAAAACTAAAAGACGTTCCAATAAATTATATTGATAAACCGGAGACAACAAACAAAAGGAAAATCGATAGTCAAAACCCAGCAAACCTTTGGCACGCTAGACTAGGTCATATTTCCTCAAGGAGGATGAACAAGCTAGTGGGAGAGGGCATGTTTGATATGTCTGATATTAACTCTCTACCTACTTGTGAATCCTGCCTAAAAGGAAAAATGACTAAATCTCCTTTTAAGGGGAAACCTGAGCGTAGTCAAAATCTGTTGGATTTGATCCATACAGATGTTTGTGGACCATTTAGAGTTGGGACTCAATATGGCCACACCTACTTCATTACCTTTACTGACGATTATTCAAGGTATGGGTATTTATATTTAATGAAATATAAGTCTGAAGCATTTGAAAAGTTCAAAGAATTCAAGGCTGAAGTAGAAAACAAGCTAGGTAAAAGTATTAAAGCACTTCGATCGGATCGAGGTGGAGAATACTTAAGTACCGAGTTTTTGGACTATCTAAAAGAGAATGGGATTGTCTCTCAGTGGACTCCTCCTATGACACCACAGCTTAATGGTGTATCGGAGCGTCGTAATCGAACTTTGTTGGACATGGTTCGATCCATGATGAGCTTCACTGAACTTCCACCTTCGTTTTGGGGCTATGCGCTTGAAACGGCGGTATTGTTGTTGAACAACGTCCACACTAAAGCAGTGGACAAAACACCATACGAGTTATGGAATGGCAAAGCTCCTAAGTATTCGTACTTGAGGATTTGGGGATGTCCTGCTTACGTGAAGCGGACAGTGGGAGATAAGTTGGATAGTCGATCCAGCTTATGTTATTTTGTAGGGTATCCGAAGAATTCAATCGGATATTATTTCTATTATCCTGCTGAAACAAAGGTGTTTGTTTCTAGGAATGCCACCTTCTTGGAGAAGGAGTTCTTATTGGATAAGAAAGGCGAGATGATGGAACTCGAAGAAGTTCGAGAAGAACCCGAAATACAAAATAACGATCCTATGCCTCAGGAACCATTACCGGACACGCCTGAACCTAGAAGATCCGAGAGGACTTCTAGACCTCCTGTTCGATATGGTCTTCTTCTTGAAGGGGATCAAGATGAACCCGACATTGGATGTGATCCAAGAAACTTCAAGGAAGCAATTTCTGATGCGGATTCAAATTTATGGCTTGAAGCTATGCAGTCTGAATTGGATTCGATGCATACAAACCAAGTTTGGTCTTTAGTAGATCCTCCTGATGGAATTGTTCCAATAGGGTGTAAATGGATCTACAAGAGAAAGCTTGGGCCTGATGGTAAGGTATTGACCTACAAGGCACGATTGGTGGCAAAAGGTTATACTCAAAGACAAGGAGTTGACTATGATGAAACCTTTTCACCAGTTGCAATGTTCAAGTCCATAAGAATCCTTATTGCCATAGCTGCATGGTATGACTATGAGATATGGCAAATGGATGTGAAGACTGCCTTTCTTAATAGATACATTAAGGAAGAAATCTATATGAAGCAGCCTGAGGGGTTCACATCCATGGGAAGCGAGCATAAGGTATGCAAGCTTCAGAGATCAATTTATGGTCTAAAACAAGCATCAAGAAGTTGGAACCAGAAATTTGATGAAACAATAAAAGATTTTGGTTTCATCAAGAACCCGGAGGAACCGTGCGTGTACAAGAAAGTAGTTAAGGATGCTGTGACATTCTTAGTACTTTATGTTGATGACATCCTACTCATTGGGAATGATGTAGGGATGTTGCAGTCAACAAAGATATGGTTATCAGGTAGATTCTCGATGAAGGATTTGGGTGAGGCATCCTACATTCTTGGGATACAGATCTATAGAGATAGATCTAAGAGAATGATAGGACTCACTCAATCAACCTACATCGACACCATATTGAAACGGTTTTCAATGGATGGGTCCAAGAGAGGACATCTACCCATGTGTCATGGAGTTTCTTTATCCAAGTCTATGTGTCCCAAGACTGATGCAGAGATAGAGAATATGACACATGTACCATATGCGTCAGCTATAGGTAGTATCATGTATGGGATGATATCTACCAGACCGGATGTAGCATTTGCTCTGAGTGTCACGAGCAGATATCAGTCTAATCCTGGTCAAATGCATTGGAAAGCCGTGAAGGACATTCTTAAGTACTTATGAAGGACTAAGAATATGTTCATGGTATATGGAGGACGAGATCTGAAATTGGAAGGCTATACCGACTCTAGCTTCCAAAGTGACGTGGATGACTCGAAGTCAACCTCTGGATTTGTGTTCATGCTCAATGGCGGTGCTGTCTCTTGGAAGAGTTCCAAGCAGGACACCACAGCGGATTCCACCACTGAGGCTGAATACATTGCAGCATCAGCTGCTGCTAAAGAGGCCGTTTGGATGAGGAAGTTCGTCCAAGAGTTGGGCGTCATTCCTGAATTTGTTGGTCCAGTCCCGGTGTACTGTGACAACACGGGTGCCGTTGCTCAAGCAAAGGAACCAAGGTCTCATCAAAGATCCAAACACGTACTGAGGAAATACCACATCATCCGGGAGATTGTGGAAAGAGGAAACATCACTGTCGAACGAGTGGCCTCTGCAGACAATATCGCTGATCCGCTTACTAAGCCCTTGCCAGGACCATTGTTTGACAAACATCGCGAAGCAATGGGTCTACGTAGTATGACTAGTTGGCTATAGGGCAAGTGGGAGATTGAAAGAGTGGGTGCCCAGTGAGCCAACTTGTGGCTATGGGCTTTGATGACTCTTTGTACAAACGATCTTTTGTTTAATACAATTTACACTTTTATTAATGGCAATGACTTTATCTTTCTTCATATTGTTATATTGTGATATACTATTGTTGTTTTGATAAAGACCTTGAATATACTATAGTGTATGTAAGATGTGGTAGAACATGGGGATGTCTATCATGAAATACATCTTATAGTCACTGTATATTCTAAACTGTTCCTAGTCGATTGAGCCGTCCGAGAATAAGGATAAGGATCGCTCGAGTTTGAGACTAGCATTTGCGATGCGGAGTACCACATTTCATTGGTAGGGAACATGGAGATGTTCGAAGCATGCAAATGGATATTCATAGGATGAATAATCGACTACCCTATCCGGACTTTCCAAGTGGTTATCACTTATCGAGTGGATAAAGTCCGCGGTTTTGGTTGTACACCATTAGTCCTTACTACTTGAAACATCATGGAGACTCTATATGCTAGTACTGTACTTTGACTCGTTTACCGACTCTATGGGGGTCATCAGGTGTCGGGATTGGGTACAGTTACAACACATATAGGAGTCGATGCATTGTTGTCAAGGATTCACCACATACTTGCGAGTGTGGATATCCTATGCGATCTGAGGAGATATTAGTGTGACGAATCTCTGGCCAGAGTACTTGATGTGATTTAAGAAATGGTTTCTTAGTAGCACATGCGATGTCACTAATTGGATCTTCAAGATGTATTGTATAGTTATCGAATCTTGAGCGACTCTCGATATACCAATGGTTGTTGATTCGATCGGGATATATGGATGAAGGGACCGTACTGTACGCTAACCAAAATCTACTGGTTCTTGTAGGCACTATCAGTGATACCTAGGGAATCATGGGGCGATGTTGTTAGGCGCTTTACCATGATTCGTTGGGCAAGTCGGAAATCGTTGTTCCGAGTCACAAGGAGTTGTGAGCCCACGGCTAGCTGTATCCCTGAACCATTGAGGGTCACACAGTGTAATGGAGTTTTAATCCCCGTTGAGATAGTTAAATTTAAAGAGTTAAATTTAATGAATAAAGAAGTTGGACTTCTTAAATAAGAGTAAGGGAGTAGGATTTCCTAAAATGACATACGGATGGACATTTTTGGAAACCACTGAATTCGGATTCAGGAAAATTTATCTTGACTATAAAATGTGCAGAAATGGTTTCTGTGCACATTGGTAAAATCGGTTTATCAATCGGAGTCACGATGAATTTTATATTAATTTCTGAACGTGTGGGCTTTGCTTGTCGGGCCTCAACTTATGACTAATGGGCCCTAAGCTGTTAGTGGCCTGCATTATAAATAAGTTATTGCAGTACAGAAATTACACACAACTGGTCATTAATTTGAGAGACAGAAATCGAAAAAACCCTAGCTCTCTCTCATAACTATTCGGCCGACCCCTCCCTCTCTGTCAGAGAATTTTCCGGTCTGTAATTTTGAATTGCAGTCAGGAATAGCGAATCAAATTCGTTTATTCTATTCGCAGAAAACTTCTGATAGATTTTCTAGTGCAATCTATCAGAGGGATTAAACCTCTATTCGTGGACCTGATAGAAGGAGTTCATCAGTTCCTGGGAGATACAAGAAGCGCAGAGAAATCTGTGTGGTGTCCAATAATCTCGCTTCGAGATTGAAGGTAAAATTTAATAATTGTTATTTAATTTTACACACACTTATAATTTAATCGTTGAACGGTTGATACCCACACTATGGAATTGTTCCATAATAAAATTTTAAACTTCCGCTGCACCGGGTATCAATCGTGATTGATCTGAACGCCAGTTTTCCAACATTGTATTTATTTTATTTGAAAGTATGAGTACTATAATTAACGACATATGTTTACTGGAATATCTGGAATGATTAGAGGCATGTGATCTGTTAATTATGATATGCTACCTGATTATCGGATTTGATTGGAAGCATGTCTTGTTGAGTACTTGTTCTTCGATTCTTTATTTACACCTGAATCAGAACCGAGTCTTGATCAGAGGTAAGATGATCAGAGGAGGACTGAGATACTTTGATGATTTGGTATCCTAACCATTTTGATAATCAGATATGTCTCGACGACCAGGAAGACCTTCTCTTCGACCACAGGTTCCTACTCTACCACAGGTTCCTATTCCTCTGCCAGAACAGACAGTTCATACTCCACCGACAGTTGTTACACCGATAGTGCCTCGAGCTACTGCAGTGCCGAGTAATGAACAGGGAAGTACGTCAAGAGATATGACTGATATGACAGCAACTCCTATGGAAACACTTCTGAAACGTTTCCAATCCTACAAGCCGCCTACTTTGAAAGGTACAGAAAATGCTGTTGAATGCGAGGGATGGCTTGATGATACGGAGATGCTATTTGATTCACTTGACTACGGGGATGAACGGAGAGTTAGATTGATTGGGCACCAGTTGCATGAAGTTGCGAAGAGCTGGTGGTTCACTACAAAAAGAGCTGTGGAGCGTAGAGGAACTGTACTGACTTGGAATGTCTTCAAAACTGAGTTCTACCAACGCTTCTTTCCTGTGTCTTACCGCAAGGATAAAGGGGCTGAGTTTGCAAATCTGAAACAGGGGAATTTGAATATCGAAGACTACGTTGCAAAATTCTCTACATTGCTACGTTTGCTCCACATGTTGCTGACAGTGACGAGGCTATGGCTGATCAGTTTATCAATGGTCTGAGTCCGGATGTTTTTACACTGGTGAATACAAGGCGACCGAATACCTTTGCTGATGCCTTGAACAGTGCCAAGGGAGCGGAAGCTGGTTTGATACAGCAGCGAGGAGCTTCGTATACCGCACAACCTCTGAGACAGTCACAACCTGCAGCTCCAACTCCGCAACAGTCTTTTCGATTTGAAGGTGGTAGTAGCAGTGGAAAGAAAGGGTTTTTGCAAGCAAGAGGAAAATAGTTTAAGAAGTCTAGGAGCAGTTCTTCGAGTTCCAGTGGTACGAAGCAGAAGTCAGGAGTGTTCTGCAACAGTTGTGGTGGAAATCATCCAACCGATCAGTGCCGAGGTGTATCTGGGAGGTGCCATATATGCCAACAGACGGGTCATTTTGCTAGGGTGTGTCCTCAGAGAAATACTGGACAGGCAAGAGGTGCAGAGTCATCACGATCAGTGGCTCAACCTGGAAGACAGGCCTCTTCTGTTCATTCTTTCCAGCCAGCACATCCACAGCAGCAGACTCGACTAGGTGGAGGTCAGGCAGGCAATCAGCCTCAGAGACAGCAGGCTCATGTCTTTGCTTTGACTGAGGAGCAGGCACAGGGAGCACCTGATGATATGATTGCAGGTAACTGTTCTATTTCTGGTTATTCTGCTTATGTGTTGTTTGATACCGGTGCATCCCATACGTTTCTATCTGCCAAATTTGTTGCATTGCATTCTTTGCTGTTGAGTCATTACCAGTTGTAGTATCTGTTTCTTTTCCTTTGGGGAGGGGTCTTATCTCGATTCAGATAGTAAAGAATTATGTACTATAGTATGAGGGTAATGAGATTCAGATCGATTGTTTTGTACTTGGTATGTCTGATTTTGATTGTATTATTGGGATTGATATGCTGAATAAGTACAGAGCTACCGTCGATTGCTTTCAGAAGGTAGTGAGATTCAGACCTGAGATGGCTGGAGAATGAAAATTCTATGGTAAGGGTTCAGGTGCTAAGATTCCTCTTATTTCTGTATTATCTATGACCCGACTTTTGCAGAAAGGAGCAGAGGGATTTCTTGTTTATGCGGTGGATACGTTGAAAACTAGCCCGAACCTGGCTGACTTGCCAGTGGTTAGTGAATTTGCGGACGTCTTTCCGGATGAGATTCCAGGATTACCTCCGTATCGTGAGATTGACTTCAACATTGAACTGATGCCTGGAACTGCACCGATTTCGAAGGCACCATATCGAATGGCACCAGTGGAATTAAAAGAGTTGAAAGAACAGTTAGAAGATTTATTGGCCAAGGGATACATTCGACCCAGTGTTTTTCCTTGGGGTGCTCCAGTTCTGTTTGTCAGAAAGAAAGACGGATCAATGAGATTGTGTATTGATTACCGGCAACTGAACAAGGCTACGGTAAAGAACAAATACCCTTTGCCTCGTATTGATGATTTATTTGACCAGTTTCAGGGTTCTTCTGTGTATTCCAAGATTGATCTGAGATCTGGATACCATCATTTGAGAGTTAGGGATTCTGATATTCCTAAGACTGCGTTCAGAACCAGGTATGGCCATTATGAGTTTATAGTTATGCCGTTTGGTTTGACGAATGCTCCAGCTGTATTCATGGCTTTGATGAACCGTGTGTTTCAGAAGTATCTCGATGATTTTGTAATTATCTTTATTGATGATATTCTGATATATTCCAAGAATCTGATTGATCATGCTGAACATCTGAGAACAGTTTTGAAAACCTTACGAGCCGAGAAATTGTATGCTAAACTTTCGAAATGTGAGTTTTGGCTGAAACAGGTTGTCTTTCTTGGACATATTATATCTGGAAATGGTATTTCTGTGGATCCAAGTAAAGTAGAAGCAGTGATCAGTTGGTCAAGACCGACATCTGTTCCTGAGATCCGGAGTTTTATGGGATTGGCTGGGTATTATCGTCGATTTATCAAAGATTTTTCCAGTATTGCGAAGCCAATTACTCAGTTAACTCAGAAAAATGCTCCTTTTGTCTGGTCTGAAGCTTGTGAATCTATTTTTCTTGAGTTGAAGACACGACTGACCAGTGCACCAGTCTTGACGATTCCTTCAGGTACTGGTGGTTTCACTTTTTACTGTGATGCATCTCATCGAGGATTAGGGTGTGTCTTGATGCAGCGAGGACATGTGATTGCTTATGTCTCAAGACAGTTGAAGTCTCACGAAACCAGATATCTGATTCATGATCTTGAATTGGCCGCCATTGTATTTGCTTTGAAGATTTGGCGACATTATCTGTATGGGGAGCAGTTTGAGATTTATTCTGATCACAAGAGTCTGAAGTATCTATTTTCATAGTCAGAATTGAATATGAGACAGCGGAGGTGGCTTGATTTGCTTAAAGACTTTGATTGTGAGATTAAGTACTATCCAGGGAAATCGAATACGGCAGCAGATGCACTTAGTCGAAAGGTATGTTCTTTGTCCTTATCGACGATTGGTGTATCAAATTTGATTGAAGACTGTTGTCTGTCTGGGTTAGTATTTGATACGAATTATCAACCTCTTCGACTCTATCAAATGAAAGCTGAACCAGCTTTATTGGTAAGAATTCGAGATGCTCAGAAACTTGATCAGAATATACAGAATTCGATTGAGAAAGTCAGATTAGGGCATGTATCTGAATACCGGGTTCGAGATGATCTTCTTTATGTTCACAATCGCCTTGTAGTGCCTGATATTTCTGATGTGCGACAACAACTACTGACAGAGGCGCATTGTAGTCGTTATAGTATTCATCCTGGAGGTAGGAAGATGTATAATGATCTGAAGACTCGATACTGGTGGAAACCAATGAAGTCTGATATCACTGATTTTGTATCTCGGTGTCTGAACTGCCAACAGGTGAAGGCTGAAAGGAAGAAACCGCCTGGCTTGTTACAGAGTTTATCCGTGCCTGAATGGAAATGGGATCATATTTCCATGGATTTCGTGACGAGATTACCTCGATCTTCTAGAGGTTATGATGTTATCTGGGTGATTATCGATAGATTGACGAAGTCTGCGTGTTTTATACCTTATCGTATGACGTACAGACATGATCAGATGGCAGAGATTTATGTCCGTGAAGTTGTCAGATTACATGGTGTGCCGAAGTCTATTGTATCAGATCGTGATCCTCGATTTACATCTCACTTCTGGCATAGCTTACAGAGTGCTTTGGGTACTCAGCTTCGTTTGAGCACAGCTTATCATCCACAAACAGACGGGCAGTCTGAGCGTACCATTCAGACATTGGAGGACATGTTGAGAGCTGTAGTGCTTGATTTTGGCACGAGTTGGCAAGATTCATTACCTCTTTGTGAATTCTCGTACAACAACAGCTACCAATCGAGTATTGGAATGGCTCCATTTGAAGCTTTATACGGAAGAAAATGTCGATCTCCTTTGTACTGGGATGATATTTCAGAAGTACCTGACACGGGCCCTGATATGATACGTGATCTGACTGATCAAGTGAAGCTTATTCAGACAAGAATGAAGACAGCTCAAGATAGACAAGCGAAATATGCTAACATTCGACGTCGACCTTTGTCTTTTGAACAGGGGGATCGAGTATTCCTGAAGATTTCTCCTTTCAGAGGTACAGTCAGATTTGGCAAGCGAGGGAAGTTGTCTCCACGCTACATTGGTCCGTATGAAATTCTGGAGAAAATAGGCAATCTTGCCTATCGATTAGCTCTTCCTCCGGCGTTATCTGGAATACATGATGTCTTTCATGTATCAATGCTTCGAAAGTATCTTTCTGATGAATCTCATGTACTTCAATCTGATGAAGCTGAACTCGACGAGACTTTGAGTTATTTCGAAAAGCCGATTCAGATTCTTGATCGTAAAGAGAAGCAACTTCGTACGAAGACTATTCCGCTTGTGAAGGTTCAGTGGAGTCGTCATGGTATGACAGAAGCGACTTGGGAGACTGAATCAGATATGAGACAACGATTTCCAGAGTTATTTTCTTGATGTGAGTCTCCTTTAGTTTTCTGTTATCTGATATCTGTGATATGATTTGTTGATATTACTAAGATTTCGAGGACGAAATCGAGTCTTAGTGGGGGGGAATTGTAACGCCCGGAATTATTTAATTTTAATCCGAGAATAATTAATTTGGGAATATTTGGAGTTTTGATTTAAATTCTAATATTCTTAAATTGATTAGGATTGAAATTGAATGAATGGAGGAATTAAGGACTGAATTGCAATTATTGCATAGTTGAGGGGCTAAAGTGCAAAATTGTGATTGTTAGTGGGACACTTGTTATTCCTAGGCTTAGTCACGTGTAATTATCTTGCAATTCCATCAGATTCTTCAGCCCAAGGAAAGAAAAGAACCGAGAGCAACTTTCAAGAGATCTTCAAGCTTCATCTTCATCTTCAAATCCTTATATCTTGAGCTACGGTTATCCGAATTCGATTCCGAAAGATGTTTTGGAATCCTCTCGACAAGACCTTCGATTTGATGTAAGTTTTTCTGTCTTTCATGTTGGTTTGAGAATTCGAAATGGACAGGGATCAGAAGTTGGAATGAATTTGATGGTTTTGATCTTCTAGCTTTGATGTTCTTGAAGTTTGGTTAAAGAGTGATGTGTATATCATGTCCTTATGATTTCCAGATATGTTTCGATTGATATATACTTGCTGATATGTTGAGTTGAGTTGTTGAACATCTGATATGAATGTTAGAAATGATTTAGAGTTGTTCGGGATCGCCGAAGTAATACCGAAATGCCGTCGAATTCTTGAATCGAAATGATTTGCTATTGTTCTTGGAATCTGAAGTTGTTGAACTATTAGCTGATGATTCCTTGTTTGTTATGCTATGATTTCAGTGTGTAAACAGGACAAGTGAACTCAAGAACGTTGAATTCGAAACCGATAGAAGAACACACAAGGTTGGTTGAGTTTCCTTTGAAGTTCTTGTGGAAGGTTGAGTTGATATTGAACAGAATTTGAGTTGTGTTTGGTAATTGATCTTGGACAGAATTGGACAAGCTCAAAGACATCCTAGACATCACATTTGAAAGGTAAAAGTGGACTACGATTTGATTGGGATTACAACTCGAGATGGTTTGTATCGAGTTCCCACAATTCACATACTTGTTTACTTAAGTGCTCTTATGTGTTTTACTTTGATTACTTGGATAAGTCTTTGATATAATGAATGCTTTGATTATGATATATGTTGCATTCATCTTGATGACTTATTCCTTGAATTTGAAATGAACGGACACGTTCGAATAGACGATTTGAGGGATTGTATATGTATGGCCTGGGTGGTTGTTTTAGCCTAGTGTCTGAACTACATATATAATGGCTTCAAAGTCTAGAGGAGCAAGATAGTAGCCCCACCTCGATAGGGTGTGTCGGTGGATTAGCTATGATATCTTCTTCTCGGGATCCCAGTCGATGAATGACGAAATGAACCTTGTTTTGAAAGCATGCATTGTATTTACTTCTATATCATGATTGTGATATTGATTATGCATGTTTAGTTGCTTTTACTGGGAAATCTATTTCTCACCAGAGTTATCCGGCTATTGTTTTGTTGTATGTGTCATTGCAATAGGAGGAAGTGGAACCGGGCAAAGGCGGACTTAAAGAACAAGGGATGAAATCGATATAGCGTGAGGATCCGAGTTAGGAGTTATGTGTGCTGTCATGAAGTTTATTGAGTCTTAAACATGATCATGTTAGAAGATACTTGTACCAAGACTTGTAGATGATTGAGTTGTGGTTTTGTTGATGTTTATAGGATTGGAAATATGTCGTAAATCCTTGAATCAACATAAGGTGTCTTGAACTTGATATATGACAATGTTATTGCATGTTATGAGAATTATGATTATGTTGTAAAGCCTTGGAATGGTTTATTCCTAACAATTATAGCATGTTAGAATGCATGTTAGATGTTATGATTGATTAAACCATGTCTAGACTTTGGTAGGACATGATCTTGAATCAATCATTGGCATGATCTCGTTTTTGACAGCAGCTGAGCCATATTTTTTTTCTGTTGGTTTGGCTGGTGCACGGGCGAGCTTCTGCTCGCGCGCGCGCGAGCCAAGCCAGGGGGCCTCGGTCCCATTGGCCGGCGCGCGCGCGAGGGGTGATGCCCGCGCGTGCGCAGAGCAATTTATTTTTTAAAAAAATTTTTTTTTTATTCTTTTGTTTAGACTTTGATTATTGTCTAACATGGTTTAATAATGATTAATGAGATTAATGAGAGATTAGAACTCGGGTCATCACATTTTCAGTACTTTTTAAGAAAACAATTTCACTTTTCTCGTGGGAACGATCCCTACTCTCGCTACTGCATGTTTATTAAGTTAATCTGAGTTGGGTTAATTTCGACGTGACACGACTAAGCGTTACCAATAATGTATTAATTATTATAAAATTATCATTATATATTTTAATTAATTTAAATTTATATTTTATAATAATATTTATAATAATAATAATAATAAAAATAAACAATTATAATATTATTTTTTAATTTTTATAATAAATAAATAATACTATTTTTTATTAATACTTTTATGAATAATAATAATAAATAAATCATAATACGAATAATGAATATTAAAAATTATTATTATTAATATAATAATAAAATAATAATATAATTATTTTTATATATATTATAATATATTATTATAATTATATAAGTTAATATTTGTTTAAATAATCTAAATATAGAAAATATTTGAATATAAACATGAAAATTGGAGGTGGGAATAGTCATTCCCATCCAAAATAGATGGAATGACTATTCCCATGTTCATGAGAATAATCATTTCAATGGAAATGAGCATTTTCATTTCAATGTTAAAGCAAACATGGACATATGAAATGAGACGAGAATGCTCATTTTATTCTCATCTCATTCTCTCATACCAAGAACGCCTTTAGAATTTTTAGGTTATATATTTAGATCGGACCAAAAATTTCAAAAATTTCATATTTAATTTAATGCTGTTAATTTGATTTATGTCACAGTTTTGCCACGTGAAGAATTGATATCCATATCTTTTATTTTGAGTTCTTGCATGATTAATTATGAATAAATAAATTTATTTTTGAGGAAATGAATAAATAGATTTCAAGCATGCTTAAGATGAATAATTATAATTTATCCACGCATGCTGTTTTCTTCAATGAAATTTGAATTCCTAAATTTCCATGCAAGAATCATGATTCAAATAAAATCTGAAAGATTCAATTACAAAAATCAGTCAATTGTGAATTAAATTCATTGAATTTAGAAATATAAATTCAATTATTCAAATAAGATTTTAAACCCAAAAGTAAATGGGCCTTAACATTTGTAAAAATGGACTTTTGCGCCAGTCAACATTACATACATATACATGACCCATTTTAGAGTAAACATTGATGCCTTTTTACTTTCTTCTTATATTGCTTCTGAAAAAATGGTGAATTGTATCGGGAATATATATATATATATATATATATATATTGGTTGTAATTGTCTAAAAAAAATTAAAAAAAAAACCCTTTGATATTCATAATATTACCAAAAAATTGATAGAATACATTTTAAGGTGTTAAAAACGTGCGAACATGTGAACGCGATTGGTTGGCTATCAATTATCGATCCTAGTCTAGCTACTGTTCTCCTAGATCACAACGTTTTTCGCATGAAAAATGCGAGCGGCTATAATGTACTAATTGTAATAATAAATTTT
Source organism: Henckelia pumila (assembly GCF_033568475.1). NCBI lineage: Eukaryota > Viridiplantae > Streptophyta > Magnoliopsida > Lamiales > Gesneriaceae > Henckelia > Henckelia pumila. The sequence goes on from NC_133122.1 coordinate 202,672,604, forward strand.
ATGTTCGATTTATTAGCGCAATTTTGAGTTAATGGTTGAAATTGTTGAACAATTTTCAAAATGGTCATTAAATAATATTTTCGTTTGTGTTTACTCTAGATTTGCGTACATCTTACCAGCTATCCGTAATATTTGACAACATCACTTTATGTAGGTCATTAATAATAACACGCGTCATTATTATCTATACTATTCTATTAAATTTGAGGGGTTGGTATGTTGATATGGTTAACCCCTTTATTTATTTGCTTTTTAGTATATGTTTAATTACCAAAATGTCATTTTATTTTGCTCATTGATAACTAATTATTTACGAAAATATAACTTTCACTATATTTTTTTGTTTTTTATGGATATTTATTTACAAAAATGTCATTTTTTTTATTTTACTGTTTATTATTTTTTTATTTTCAGTTAAAAAAAGTGAACAGAACACAACGCATGAGTCCGAATACTAGTATCCATTAAAATTGTACTGGAGATCCATACAATTGCTAAGACTTTTATTAAGTATTAGCTGGTCGTGGCATATGCTGTAGAAAATATTAAATTTTTTATTTAAAAAATTCAAGTTATCAATTTTTTTAAATGGAAGTGTTCAGTCAAATAATCTCTCTAAATGCAGTTGGTTGTTAAGAGCGAAGATTTCTCAATTAACAACTAAACCCTGCATTAATTACAGTTAAATCACTTAATAATAATAAAGTTGAAAAGAGCGCGGTGCGGTATTAATGAATATATATAATATAATATATATATTAACAAAATGCTCAAAAGTCACGCCAAACAAATCACAAGCATAAAAGCGTGGTTTTATTAAATGTTTTTAATGAATGATTGTTCAACAATATTAACCACGTTTTCCGAAACCAAATAAGTGCGGGTTCGATTCGAATATGCTTTGGAGGTTGGTCATGTTGCTATTTCTTTCAGGTCTCTGTCGCTCATGTACATCCCTCGATTTAACTTCGCATGAGCCAATAAATAATAATTCATATGGGATGAGGTCCCCTTTTGGGTCAACCCTTTTCCAAAAAACTCGACATGTCTCTGGTAACCACTCACGTGCTTTTTTTATTATTACAGTTACAATTACAATTACAAACCAAAGCCTTTCCCTAACGTTTGCGGCCACGAATTGACAGCAACTCACTCCAAAGTCCAAAAACCTTCCTAGCTATATATACACAGTTTCACATTTCACACCGTAACCTGTACCTTCAACTCTGTATTTTCAATTTCAATCTTCTCCGACTGTTTTGTGGTCTTTGAAGAATTAATGGATTGGATTCGAGGTGAGAAAGTTGGACATGGTAGCTTTGCTACTGTAAATTTAGCGGTGCCCAGAAGCAAGAATATTGGTGGAGCTTCTCCATTAATGGCTGTAAAGTCTTGTGGGTTTTCGCAATCTTCTTCTCTTATGAAGGAGAAACTAATTTTAGACGAGCTCATGGACTGCCCAGAGGTGATTCGTTGCTTTGGTGAAAGCTTTTCATACGAAAATGGCGAAAAGTTGTATAATGTACTTTTGGAGTACGCCCCCGGCGGCACTTTGGCTGATAAGCTCAAGAATTATAGTGATCGAAGGCTTCCGGAATCCGAAATCCGGCGGTGCACGAAGGCTTTGCTTAGAGGGATTCGCTATATTCACGAGTTTGGGTACGTTCACTGCGATATTAAGCTTCAAAACATTCTCTTGGGGTCTGACGGTGGGGTGAAGGTGGCGGATTTCGGGCTGGCGAAGAAAGCAGGAGGATGCGTGGTTTCGAGGGGTGAATTAAGGGGCACGCCACTATACATGTCGCCGGAGATGGTCTGCAGCGGCGAACAGGGCCCTCCTGCGGATATCTGGGCCGTTGGCTGCGTGGTGGCGGAGATGGCAACGGGATCTCCGGTGTGGCAGTGCTCCGACGTGGCGGAGCTTTTATTTAATATTGGGATTGGCGAGGAGGTGCCGGATGTGCCCGGGAATTTGTCGGAGGAGGGGAAAGAATTTGTTAGGAGATGCTTTGTTAAGAATCCAAGCAAGAGATGGACGGCTGAGATGCTTCTAAATCATCCCTTCATTGCGGATGGTCGAGATGACGTGGAAGCCAAAGAGGAAGAAAGTGCCTCAATTTCTCCCAGATGCCCATTGGATTTCCAAGATTGGGCTTCGTCCACATATTCAATTACATCTTTGCCATTGCCGGAATCCGGCTCCGATTTATGGTCCATTTCTCCCAAGGTCCGCCTGCGAGACTTGGTGAACAATCAAATCCTCTTTGATTGGTCTGTTCCGGATGATTGGGTAACAGTTAGGTGACGGAGCTCGCTCGATCGTTAGGGGCAATTCAGATAACAAGATACATAGAATATATTTTTATTATTCATTCTTCACTTTCTTTTGTTAGTTTTTCCACTTTTCTGATGGGCAAATCATAGCTTTGTTTTTCTCTCTGTACATATATATATAATATCAGAAATTCAAAAGATTATAAAAGCTGCTATACATGTATCTTTGATTCTTGAGTTTATTATGTATATATATTCTCAATATTCAATTCATTGACAAATTTCCTGGAATTAATTTTCATTCAAACAATATATCATCTATTTATTAATATTTCTTGGGAAAACGAGACTGTTGCATCGTTGTTTGGATGTGTTAGGCAAAAGATTTGGTCGTTATTTACTTAATTGGTCACGGCATGCTTTTCTGATTTTCTTTATATTTGCAGCTTTGCTGCAACTTGCCAACAGCAGCTGCAATAGCCACCGTATGTATTCAAAGATAGATATCCTCGACTGCATACATAACACCTAAAAATAATAGAATCCATCTTGATTTTTGTGCACGACAATTAAATAAACAAAAACGTTAAAAAAATATTCTATACAAAAAATAAAGGATAATATAGCCTTTTTCCTTTTCTTTTCTTTTTTTTTTTGAAAAAAAGTATATATAAACATTATATGCTTCAAACATGTTCCTAAAACTGTATTTTCGAAAAATTTAAAACTATCCATGTGTTCTTGAACCGCGTTCGTTAAACTGTGTTTTCGACAAATTAAAAACTGTCCCTGTATTCTTCAAGGAATTTATAAAAGAATTTTCAAAATTTGGTATGATAAAATAAAGAGAAATCTTTTAATTTGTTTGGAGCGCAAATATATATAAACAATATATTTGTTTGTAGCCAGACTTCATATTATTTTTTAAAATTTAATTAGAGGTCACCACTTGCAAGTCGTGGCCAAGTCATGGATCGAGCAGCAATGCGTGTCTATTACATCCCAAAATCCCAATCTCCAAACTAATAAAAAAGCGTATGGGTGGACGCATTTTGTTCGTTGCTTTCCCAGCTACAAACTAGACTTTTCTTCCATGTTGGATATCTTAAATGAATACTAATTCGAAGTTACACCTTTTTCCTTCGAGATTGTTGCGAGTAAACACTGAGCTTGTGCTTGGATGTAAAGATATCAAATTTATGGATTTCGATTCTATTTAATTGTTAACAATGAAGCAATAAATCAAATCTTAAATCTTTACACTACTTATTTACACATTAGTTATATAAAGTAGAATGCATTTCAAATGAGTTCATTATTAGGTGGACTTGAAATATATCCTAACTAACATGAAATATCATATAAACATGAAAAGAGTAGATTTGAAATTTATGTTGCTACTTCTATAAACAAAAAAAAATACATTTGAATATATTTGAAATCCTTCTATCCATGATTTATATTCAAAGTTCTGAAATCTTATAAATATACATACTGTATATCTAATAATGTATGGGTTTTATTTCAAAAAAAAAATAATAATAATGTATGGGTTTTTTTTTTTTTTTTTTTTTACAAAAGGGAAATAAAAGAAACCTTTAATGATACACACAATCAACACATGCATTAACTTAACGAAATCGGGAAAAAAAGGTACGGATATGATATAAAAACTATCTCACCTAAATATTTATTTAATTTAATTTCCTTCAAAAAAATATTTATTCAACTACAAAATTTTGAATATAATTAATATGTGGAGCGAATAATACGTTTATGTTTAGTAATAATTAATAGCAAATTTAACTACCGTAGGTTAGGCTTTCATGTATCATTGCGATTCGTTGCATCGCACTTAGCAGAATTTGGTAAAAAAAAAATAAAATTTTGAAACAGTATGAAGTCGTTAGGAGTCGAGGAACGTGTATATTAATGCGGCATAGCATAAAACTGGATAATTATAAATTTATAATTGTACCCTGTCGTTCAACTTATTTGATTATTTTAGCTAATTTTTTAAAGAGCTTGGAACAAATGACCTTTTCTTTTTTTACAAGTGAAACTTTGCAAGTAATGAGATTAATGATTGACGAAATGTGGTGCAGTATCGGTACCCAAGTGATAAGCAAAAATACCCATGTAATGTGAATAGCGACGGTCCTTAATTCAGGGGCTGATCTACATAATGCGTGGGCCCCCAAAATTTTTTAGAAATCTTACTATTATATATGTATTTTTTTTAGTATTAGAAATCTTACTATTATATATGTATTTTTTTTAGTATATATATATGAGCAAATTATTTTAAATTTCCCACTACCAAACTTCTTTTTAACTTAACTCCCTACTCATCCCTTTCTTTATTTTCACTCCTAGTGGTCCCCATTTTTGAATTAAAAATTAATTAAAACTAATCATTTGTACGTGGCTTTGTTATACATATCGAACCAGTCCCGGTCATGCAAGACTATCAGTTACGCAAGATTTCCAGCCGATATACTCCGAATTAGGGTCCAACATGCTTCCGTAAGATGAATTGAATTTAAATACCTCTTTGAGCATAATGTCATCGGGTCATACCTGCCGAGTTTTATGAAGTGCTCCTCACACTCTAACCACGCAGTCATAACAGATGGTTTCTGCACAAGCTCCTTCAACGACACCCAGCACAGCCTTAATTCGTTTTCTACCTTAAGGTGTATGGTATATAAATTTAATTATAAAAAATCAGAATGAAAGAACGAGAGATTTAGAAAATTTATTCAGACATAATATTATTACATAGATCAACTCTTTTGAAGAGGAGAAGACAACTTGTTTAGCTACTCATAGTAGCCTTGTTCTTGAAATACATAAAAGAAAACTTAATACAATAGAAAGAGAAATATTACAACAATTTATTTGTAAGAAAACTGAAGGAAATGATCGATATCTTCATCTTCCTCAAATGTCTATATTTATAGCAGTAGTTCTACTCGTTTCACCGAGAAACTTCAGGGAATCTCACAGATGTCTTGTATTTCTTTATGTCATTATTGATGGCATCTTTTACTAGTGAAGGAATCACATGCCTGCCACTTTTTTTTGACTTTATTCTCCTCACATGCCTATTTTATTATTGTCGGGGCATCTTTTGCTTTTGAAGTAGGCCCCTGTGAAAACGCATCTTTAGTGGTCCTTGTTCACCTTTGCTTGTCTCGAAAAAATCCTTCCGATCCGTTCGGGGTCTAAAGGTTTTTTCAAATTCTGGCTCCTTCTGATTTGGGCATTCTGGGCAGATATTCTCTGACCATCGTCCAATATGAGCCATGTTACAAAATTTTTGACGAGTTTCTTTACTCCCCGACAGCTTGTTGTTCCATAAAAGATTTCTCTTCTTTTCGAAGAGTTGTCCGCAAAGGCTGTGGTTTTTCCTGTCATTGTGTTTAACAGAAACGATCCATTCACAGAATTCTGATAAAATTTGAATGGAAACTTGACTTTGTCCATCTCAGTAGACAGACCCAAATACCCCATGCCCTTCTGGTTGAGATCTCATTTTCCCCGAAAGTGGACACTAAGGATATTTCTTCAGTTTTAGGATCCTTGATAAATTTATGACTATTTATATCAGGTCTCCTTAGCTTGATGAAATGAAAGGGTTCATGTGATCTTTTCACTGTTGGTTCTGGAGCTGTACTGAAAAAGTATAACTCACGCACATCTCCTCTAGACAAATGATCATTATTTGCCCATGTTTCTTGGACTGCTTCCTAGATCCATTTTGGTAACTGTGATATCTCCGAAAAGCTTGGTGACGTTGTATAAATTGAGGCCAAAGCCCCAAATTCATACCAGAGTATTACATCTTTAGGATTGACATTGTTTTTTAGCCAAACCCTTGGATATATTCCTGCAACATCAACCCTGCAAGTGTTCGGGTTGATTTCATTCCTTGTATTCAATTTCTCCCACCTCTGTTGATAAACCAGAAATGGAGAAATAATAGATGAAATAGTATCAATCTTAGATTTGCCCTTTCAATGTTGGGCCTAAGATTGATCTCTTTCTCTTTTAGCCCAGAGGCGGAGGGTTGACTCGATGAGTTCTTCTCATCAATTATTGCTTCATCCAATTCATCAAAATCTGATGGTAGATTAGCATTTGTGTCTTGGGTATTAGAATTACCAACTTTTTATTCTACAACCAATGGCTGTATTTGTTTTTGTAAAACCAATGGTTTTATCGTTTCTTGTTTATGAGAAACCAATGGCTTCTCTATAGCCCTCACAATTGGCCCTTGAATAGCAGCCAATAATTGAGTTTGAACTTGCAAACATCCTGTAATACGATTAGATACTTTGATCCGATCAGTTTGTTATAACCTGCCAGCCATTTCAGCATTAATGACTAACTGGTTGAACTCGGTTTGAAGTAACCTAAGGTGTTCCCTGAGGTGCCTCTGTATTTTCATGATGGAATCCACGTCACTACCTTCCACCCCTTGTTAAAAAATCTGCAAGAATATTTTCATGAGATTTAATAATAACAATATAAAAAATATAGTTCTGACATAAAGCTTGCCATCTTAATAATCTAGCCTTCTCTGGTTTAAATTCAATTTTATTCTTTAAGAAAGATTTTACCTGAGTATTATCAACTTTTAAGGTAAATTTTTTAGCAAATAAAAATAATTGCCATCTTTCAAAATCCCTTTTAACTGCATAAAATTCCTTCTTGTTGATATGACATCTGATGGCCTCTGATTCTGAAAAAAGACCGCTACAGTATCTGCATGGTATTTCTCCATCCAGGGTGATTTTGGTAAGGACTGCTGCCCACCGTTCGTCACTGGCATCCGTAAATAAAATCAGATCATCTTCATCTACGGGTATAGCCATTTTTGGGAGATTCTTACATATCTCCTTTAATTGGTTTACTCCTTTAGTATGGTCATCGGTCCATATAAACCTAGCATCTTTTTTTAACAAAGGACTGAACACCTTTCTGTATATTTTTAGGTTGTTTATGAACATCCCTGCAAAATTAACTACTCCTAGAAAACTCTGGAGTTGTTTTACATCTTTGAGTTTAATCTGAAAAATTCTTTATCTTTTTCACAATATGGGGTTGTAGAATTATTCCAGTTTCATCAATCTCAATACCAAGAAATTCAATTTTCCTTGTTGCTATGACTGCTTTATTTTCAGATAAAACCAGTCCTTCTTGTTTATAAATTTTAGAGAAAATCTCTAAGTGTTTAATGTGTTCGTCTATGTTTTTTGATGCTATAAGAATATCATCAATATAAACAAACATAAAGCTGAAATAATCTTTAAAAATATTATCCATCTTTCTTTGAAATATTTGGGGTGTATTAGCCAATCCCATAGAGACAACTTCCTAGATATAATGTCCTTGTGGTGTAGAGAAGACTGTGAATTTTTTACTGCCTTCTTCCATTCGAATCTGGTAAAATCCAGACTTACAATCAAATTTTGAGAACACTCTAGCATTTCGTACACAACTAATTAGGTGTTCTCTACTAGGTATGAAGTACCCATCAAACTCCAGGATTTTATTAATACCTTGTTAGTTAATAACTAACCTGGGTTTTCCTCTTTTTATTTCACCATGATTTCTGACCAGAAAACCTGGGCTGCTATATGGTGAAACTCCTTCTTTGATTAGACCAAGGTCCAAATGTTCCTTGATAATCATTCTCATATCCTTTTGATCTATTGTGTTCATCGGGATAGGCTTATATCTGACGAATTCATACTCTTTGCCTACCTTTAAAGCAAGACTGGCTTTGAGTTGATTTCTATCCCACCATGTCAAAGGATGCTCTTTATAACTTTCTTTGAGCCTCTTTTTGACATCTTCAAGGAATATCTTATTATCTAACTCTATATCTCTGTGATTTAGAGTTACCTTGAGAAGCTCCATATCCTCTGTTTGGAGTTCTTGTTCTGTTGTTATTTTCAACATGGTTTCTCCAAACCTTCTTGGATCTTTCATTTTTGGGTGAAAAAGTTGTCCTTTATCACCACGCTGGCTGCGGAACATTATCGGCATTTGTCGATAAAAGGCCATCTTGAGTCGCTGAACGATAATCTTATGTTCACAAATGGTAATAAACATAACTCGTCTTAAGTCGTTATCTTGTGTGTACTTTTTAAACATTTGTAAAAAGTTATGTCCCAACAAGATATCGGCTCCTGTATCATGCAAACATATTGGTGGTGTCTTAACTTTGTACCAAGAAGTCTGACCTGCACCTCCCATAAGGATTTCTGCTTGTTTTATTCCTCTGCAAAGAATAAGAATTCTTTTCGAGAAATCGCGTCCAGCAATTTTTGGCAATTCTTCTTCACAATCTGTAGGGAAGACTCCTCTTTTTGCTGTACAAATTCATGCTCCTGAATCAATATAGGCTGCAAAGTATTCAGCATTATATTGTTCATACAACATTCCTATCGAAATATATATGGAGAAAGGACTTGTTGTCATTTTTTAAATGGATTACTAAATGGCCCCGCCATTTGTAACAGACTGTGTTGTAACTCAGTAATCCGATTAAGACTATTCACCTTTAGTTTACCTAAGGCCTCAAAAGGTAGAGTATGTTTACTCCTTTCTACTTCTTCAATGCGTTCTAGTAAATCATGCTCATGACTTACTAATTTCAAAAGTTGCTTCTTCCTCTGTTTGTGAACAGAGTTTTCGAATCTGATTAAGGGATTGTCCCTTATCCAATTTTCTTGTTTTTCCATCTCTCAGGATTCTTATTGAATTCTCCAAGTTTTTTCTTTTGCCATTAACTCTTGTAGTGACCCTACCCGGATCCACTACCTAATCAGAGTTAAGAGCATAATTAAACATGCATTAAATATATTGCTGCGGAAGACTTAAATAAAAATAGACCGGCAGAATACAACCGGTTAAATAAATTCGATTATACAACCCAATCGAATAAATAAACCCTAAAGGCAAAACCTACAGCTAATCTTGCTGTCCTCACTGGTCACTGGCCAATCCAAGCTCCTGGTGCTCCACCCTGCACCTACACCTGCCCCGTTGAATGGGGTGCCCAGATACACAGAAAAGACTGGACGTGAGCTCTAAGATCAATACGAAAGCAATGATATAAATACAAATATGCGCACACAGATGATTTAAAACTCAAGTGAAAACACTTGCTCAAGGCGCCGAGAATATACAGTACTGGCTAGAGAGCGACTCCGCGGGGTACTCGTATACTCCATATCAGGGCTGAGCCAACCCCATCCTGACCCGAAACCAAAACAGGATACAAGCCCCATATGGAAACTGTCATACCTGACTCGAGTCCAAAATGAGATCATTGTTTCCTATGGAGACTGTCAATGACTCACATCTCTCCGGATGCAGTCACACGTAAAATCATGTATGTGCTAAGACGGTAAAACATGCTAAAACATGATAAAGCATATAGCACATACTCATGCAACATACATGCAAATATATCATGCCGGCTATCTCGGTCAGTACTTACGTACCTTTTTACAGGCAGTTCCTAGCAGTCCCGCTCTAGGTTCCAAGCCTATATCAGTTCTACAATGCAAATACCCATGCATCAATAATTAAGCTCTAAAAGCCTTAACTAAGCTATTGCATACTCCTAAATAATTTAAGAAGACCATAGCTATACCTGCGTCCGTCGTCAGCCCGTTGATGACAATTGCCTCAAAACTTAGGCACATCTTCGCCTCGACGTCGGGATCGCTATGCCACTTCCGGATTCCCAATAGGATGCCTAGAACTCCCTAGATTTGAGTTAGAAGGCTTACGAATCAGAGAGAAGAGAGGGAAAGGTGCACTTTGAAATGAAATCTCGGCCCCCTATTTATAGACGGAGTTCGGAGCCTCCGAACCCGGTTCGGATCGTCCGAACATGATCGGAACCTCCGATCCCATCTTCGGAGCGTCCGATCGCCCAATATTACGTCAGCCATGACGTCACCTTGCTGATGTAAGCGATGACATGTGCCCTGGTCCCGATCGGAACGTCCGATCTCACCGATGGAGCTTCCGATCCACTTCGGAGCCTCCGATCTTGAGTTCGGATCCTCCGATCCAGTTCGGAGCCTCCTGACTTGGTTCGGAGCTTTCGAACCCTCCGGATCCTCAGGACCTTCCCGGCTATTTTCGAGTGACCTGAATCCATTTCTGGACTCCGTTAACCCATTTGAAATTTCCTTAATCATGTTTTACTTAATCTAAACATGATTACACGATTAATATACTCATTAATCGCTAATTCTGGATACGGGTTACTACATTCTCCCCCCCTTAAAAGATTTCGTCCTCGAAATCTAGGGTAAAACCTCGAGAACATACAAGAAACCCTTGCTTGAGTGTCTGGTCGAAATATCCTCCGACACGCTCAGAATCCCGTCAAATTCTCTGCAAGCTTCATTAATGCTGAATCGCATTAACATTTTCCCAACTGAAAATTACTGCGCTACTGGTCGACAATCGAAATTCCTTAGCGCTAGCGTATCGTAACTCTGATACATCTTTCACTCGGACCACGATCTTCCTGACCACGAAGGATACAATATCCGCTTGATCAAGATCATCGTCCCAAAAGAAATCTTATATTGACGAAGACCAAGTCATAACCAGACTGGTTTATGACATTCGTCGAATCACTAATCAAAGCTAACCATCTAATGGTTCCAAAAGTTCTTGGTACTCAACACCTCTAGTCAGGAAACACTTTTCCCAACACTGTGCTGACACATTCTAACATGAATCTCGCTTTAAGATAATCCAGTGGACTCAAGTCTATACTTCAACGTAACTGTTTAACACGATTTCCAGACTGATCATCCTTCCCATGCCTTACCAAAGCAAAGAGCTTCCCAAGCAATACGGGGAATTCAATACCATGTCCAGTGCAAATCACCGTTCACGTTTCTCAGTATAACTCAACACTATGCATTGATTAAAACTATCATCGATCACTAATAATGACACTAAGTCATCTCCTAGCCATTGGCCTGCGAAATCACGCATACATAGCAATGGAAGTCATCACGCCTCTGATGATGTACACCATCTCGATCATAGGTTATTCACCTCATGAATTTCAATCGATAGACATCCTCTTGATAGTTATACATACTCGCAATCACTGTACGCTCATCAAGACTAAGGCAAGCTCCCACCAATATGCTCGACTGGGACATTCCACAGTGCACAGACATATGGAAACTCTTCCTATTCCGTCTCAAAACTCGACAGTCATTGCACCTGGTATAACTCAACTCAGAGTCTCTGATAATACCATCAGCTCATACCAACCTCCCAAGGTTGAACATACCGATCCTGGAACTAAATCCCAACGGATTCTTAATAGTCAAATCGCTCCCTTTCCGAACGCATCAGACTCAGCACTGAATGATCTAATTCGTCGATTCCCTAGTCAATCCTGGAAATACTTGTGCTCGAAGTAACTTGCCACACAATGCATCTCTGATTGTCGTTTATTACTACAACGCAATATCTTTGACAAACAGCCTGCATAGATGTGACTCACTGACTCAAAAGAACAAACTCGATCCGTTACGATCTTGCGAAATCTTCGACCCCAAAGGCAAACCTCATTGGCTACTAAGTCGATCCTTGACTATCTCAGTCACATGTCGCACACCACTCGCTGGAAGATTAGTGACACAACCTGCTGGATCTTGAGAATTAGATCCCAGCTAATGTCATACCACACGATTAGACAACTAATGTTCCCTTGCTAATGTCCATTAGCATTTCCAACTACTCATCGGATCCAACCACAACGGTACACATAGATGCCCTCACTTAACCGAAATGTCCGGTCAACAATCTTCACTATTGTTGTTCAATGGAAAACTCTCACATGAAACAACAACATGATCCTTTCCTGACCTATTGCTATCACTAAGCAATTGATTAGATCAATATAAGTTTCCTTCTTAACAAGAATGCACTATACTGGAAACTACCAACTCCTTTGCTTGTCTCCACTGTCAAGTTAGCACCTAACTTGATCATACAAGTCCACTTGCAATCTTTCGATAGATTCGTCTCTGGCAAACCTAGAGATTTTAAATCATCCAAATTGTCGAATGCTCTGAGACTGTACCAAGTACTCGTCTCCTAAGCACTAAGCGACAAAATACTACCCCAAATATTTCTTAATTGCCACATCCTGATCAACCCTGATTGGCTCAACCAAGCGAATTCGTCGATCTACTTAAGCTCGCACTTATCAGATCAAACCACCACTGATCATCCAACCTACATGGCTCGGTCAATAACTACAACTCAGTTGCCACAAATAACTATTTCCAAACAGTGTCAGATCACGGTACATAAGTAGTTTACTTGGCACAAGTCCTGCGCCTTTTCAGCACTACTTACCGCTGCTTTGTATTATGAACTTAATCATCCTAACTCTGACAGAGTTACCCAATAACCACTAGTAGTCACTAGCACATATCCCGTGCCGCCTTAGCACTACTAATCGTTGTCTTGTTCACCCAAGGCAAACATCAAGATAAACTAAGCCCATTTCCATCCCATGGAAAATTCTACGCTCAACCTCTGAAAATATCAGACAGTACTTAGCGCAACCACTGGACTCACTATCCTTACCTCATTCATTCAGAATGAATACCACGGCTCGTCAAGTCCAAGAAGAATAACTTAAAGAATCCCAAAGATTTCCACAATCTTCGAACACTCTCCTGATCATATCCCTTGTTAAAATTGTGCAACAGTTCAAGACTAAGGTAGCTTACCTCAATAACCTACCTGGACAACCACCAAGGTTCCACGGTCATAGGCCATGCTTCCCTCATATCTCAGATAGCTCTGTACAATCCTTAGCGTCTGATATGATCTATCACAGATGAAGTCAATCGTCATGGAGTAGTCCTCGTATTCGAGTCTAAGTCTTAAAACAACATTCCATCCAGTATCTTGGATAATTCCTATCACAAGGAAATTCTAACCACAACTCTGATGACAACCCCTAGTCATCGCTGGTAGAAATCCGTCCACCTACTAGATCCACACGTTTAGCAGTAACCCAAAGGTTAAAACCTATCTGCTCAGAGTATGCACTTGTCAAGGAAATCCCTCCATGACTGTTTCCTACAGCAGAATACTCAAACTATATCTCTAGCACACCAGACGATATCGAACCATCGATATCAAACCTGATATCTAATCTAAGGTCATACCTCGTCGTGATTGCTACCAAATCCCTAGACTGAGTAGCCTTCCCACCGCCAATCCTGAAGCACAAAGCTCCCAGATAACCTCTGAAGTACAAGGACTCCCAGAATAACACTGGCATAGGGTCGCGCTCCATCACGTCTTAGTCATGGTCATAGTCCACAACTCTCGGCATATACTGGACCTGGTATCCCGATGAAAAAAACCCATCATCTCAAGTCTCAACCCAACGAAGGTCAGACAACCTACTGTTCCAAGAAACAACCTAGAACAAAGCCCAAATGTTCTAAACCGAACAATACCGTTAATGCCTCCAGATGAGTCCACTCATCGCTGGCACTTAGTCCACCGACTAACTGGGTCAATCTTAGGAAAACGCCTAGACTAACCGCAAGTCACATTGTCACAGTCGGCCCACTTAAATCCCATGAGTTACCACAGTTGAACACTAATCAACTAAACACAATCCAAACTTTCGCACAATCATGCAATCATCCACGAATTGCTGGATAATAAAACATGTATCACTTATTTCAAGTTATGTACAATTCTCTTTTTTACAATCTCATGTAATACATACAGTATTCAAAATACAGTGAAATGTACAATCGAACTTGAAATGATACAACCAAAGTATGATGATTCATTACAACTAAAATATTGTTTACAACTACATCAATACAGTATTTAAATCATCGTACTAGTCTTCATTCCTTGAGCATGAAGCTTCTAATCGACACACGCATCGATACAAGCATACTCCCGACCAAGTCTCTCTACATGTCCTCCTACGAAAAACTCCAAAGAAATGGCTCGTGATAGCTAACCAGCTATGCTCTACGTCAGTGCATGTCAGTCGACCCCTTCTGCTCACGATCTACCATCAGCGTTCTTCTTGTAACCAAATCATGCTTCTGAACATGAAGTTTCCCGTGTGCCTACCGAACGCATCGATACAAGCATACCGGCAAAACCATGTTCTGCATGAGGTTAAAGACCTCATGCTCGAAACCTGTCATGCTTTAGGCACTCGAGACATTCTCTGGTGAAGGTCTATCTGACAATCTCTCCATCTATGACTGGAGAATCTTTAGAGTAGTGTCATCATGGTATGGACGATACAGATGCAAGCATCAAGTGCATCCCATCCAATGCTCTGCCAATGCCTCTGGCATTCGGTACTCGATCCAAAACTAGGATCCACCTGAGTAGAAATCTTGAAAACTCGGACACGATCCATCACTCCTGTCCGCACTTGCTGGAATCCCATAAGCCAAATCTTCAGAAATCCTGCCGATGATGATAGTCTCTGGGTAAACTAATCGCCGCATCATCACCTCTTCCAAGGTCTCATCAATCCTATAAGGATAACCCAAAGTCTCATTACTATATCCCAAGGCTCTTGCATGCATATGCTCTGATACCAATAAATGTAGTGACCCTACCCGGATCCACTACATAATCAGAGTTAAGAGCATAATTAAACATGCATTAAATATATTGCTGCGGAAGACTTAAATAAAAATAGATCGGCAGAATACAACCGGTTAAATAAATTCGATTATACAACCCAATCGAATAAATAAACCCTAAAGGCAAAACCTACAGCTAATCTTGCTGTCCTCACTGGTCACTGGCCAATCCAAGCTCCTGGTGCTCCACCCTGCACCTACACCTGCCCCGTCGAATGGGGTTCCAAGATACACAGAAAAGACTGGACGTGAGCTCTAAGCTCAATACGAAAGTAATGATATAAATACAAATATGCGCACACAGATGATTTAAAACTCAAGTGAAAACACTTGCTCAAGGCGCCGAGAATATACAGTACCAGCTAGAGAGCGACTCCGCGGGGTACTCGTATACTCCATATCAGGGCTGATCCAACCCCATCCTGACCCGAAACCAAAACAGGATACAAGCCCCATATGGAAACTGTCATACCTGACTCGAGTTCAAAATGAGATCATTGTTCCCTATGGAGACTGTCAATGACTCACATCTCTCTGGATGCAGTCACACGTAAAATCATGTATGTGCTAAGACGGTAAAATATGCTAAAACATGATAAAGCATATAACACATACTCATGCAACATACATGCAAATATATCATGCCGACTATCTCGGTCAGTACTTACGTACCTTTCTATAGGCAGTTCCTAGCAGTCCCGCTCTAGGTTCCAAGCCTATATCAGTTCTACAATGCAAATACCCATGCATCAATAATTAAGCTCTAAAAGCCTTAACTAAGCTATTGCATACTCCTAAATAATTTAAGGAGACCATAGCTATACCTGCGTCCGTCGTCAGCCCGTTGATGACAATTGCCTCAAAACTTAGGCACATCTTCGACACGACGTCGGGATCGCTATGCCACTTCCGGATTCCCAATAGGATGCCTAGAACTCCCTAGATCTGAGTTAGAAGGCTTAGGAATCAGAGAGAAGAGAGGGAAAGGTGCACTTTGAAATGAAATCTTGGCCCCCTATTTATAGACGGAGTTCGGAGCCTCCGAACCCGGTTCGGATCGTCCGAACATGATCGGAACCTCCGATCCCATCTTCGGAGCGTCCGATCGCCCAATATTACGCCAGCCATGATGTCACCTTGCTGACGTAAGCAATGACGTGTGCCCTGGTCCCGATCGGAACGTCCGATCTCACCGACGGAGCTTCCGATCCACTTCGGAGCCTCCGATCTTGAGTTCGGATCCTCCGATCCAGTTCGGAGCCTCCTGACTTGGTTCGGAGATTTCGAACCCTCCGGATCCTCGGGACCTTCCCGGCTATTTTCGAGTGTCCAGAATCCATTTCTGGACTCCGTTAACCCATTTGGAATTTCCTTAATCATGTTTTACTTAATTTAAACATGATTACACGATTAATATACTCATTAATCGCTAATTCTGGATACGGGTTACTACAACTCTATTCCTTTTTCAAGGCGTTTCCATGGTTTATGATCTTCCAGGAATTCTAAGCCTAGAATTAGTTGATCTATTTCTTTTCCTGGGATCCCCAAAATTTGAACTTCCAATTCACCAACATTTATTAATTCTTGGTAAGTTCCTTTTACCTGCTGTTCTAAATAGTAAATCGAGTTACAAGGAAATTGGTTCCTATGACTTGTAATTTCGAATACTATTTTGACTTCTTTCCATCGTTCTGGAGATCTATGTTTTCCTATTATTGAAAACTCTTTTTCTTCTAGTGGAATATCCTAAATAGGAGATTTTTCCCACCTTCGACTTGTCATTCAGTCACCTTGGAAATATAACCTTCGTGGTTCTATTTTAAGGTCTCTGTATAGAACTGGTATGTCTTGAATTTGAATGTCCATTTCCTGAATTAAAGGAAACTCGATTCTTTCCGGGTATATTGCTTGAGCAACTTTCCCAAAGATCTCTGGAATTTCAATGAACTCATTTCTAATAAATAATTTTGAATGGTGAGTATTAGAAAGAGCATATGAAATTTGATATGTAATAGAATATGGCCTATTACCTTCCTTCATTAATCTTTTTTCCTTAATGTTTTGATATAACATCAAGGCTCGAATAAAATCTCTGTCAGCTAAATTGTAGGCTATTCTTGGATAAATAACTCCCATAATTTTTTCAGCACACAAATTTCCCAAGATAGTTCGTAAAACCGCATCTTGAATGTAGTGACCCGCAATTAATCAAGGTAATTAAGGAAATTAATTACTAAATTTTGCCTAAAATTATCCGAAGTACGGATCGGACGTTCCGTTGGAGGATCGGAGGTTCTGTTCTGGCTAGGGCTGGCGTCATCACCGACGTCAGCAAGATGATGTCACTGCTTACGCACGTGAGGTGACATCGAACGTTTCGATGTCACGATCGGACGCTCCGTTCGTGATCAGACGTTCCGATGAGAGATCGGACGTTCCGATCGCCGTCTATAAATAAGGGGTCCGAGCCCTCATTCTGTGCACCGATTTCCCCTCATTTCCTCTGGTTTTCGAACCTTCTTACTTAGATCTACGGAGTTCTAGGCATCCTATTGGGAATTCGGAAGTTGCCTAGCGATCTCGGCGTCGTAGCGGAGGTGTGCCTAGGTTTTGAGACGATTCTACACCAGCGGGCTGACGACGGACGAAGGTATAATTTGGCTTCCTAAAAATATTTAGGAGTATGAAATAGCTTAGTTAAGGCTTTTAGAGCGTTTATAGTAATGCATGGACTTTTGCATGTGTAGACGCAGTAGAGCAGACTTGTAGGCTTTGGACCTAGACGGGTGTGCTAGGAGTTGACCTGCAGTGTTAGAGGTACGTAAGTACTGACCGAGATAGCCGGCATGATATTTATACATATGTGTGTGATGCATGATGTATGTGCTGTATTGGCTATGTTTTACTGTTTTTAGCACATGCATATGTTTTTACGGAGACTGCATCGGGTATGATGTGAGTCATGACAGTTTCTATCAGTCGAGGCGATTCTTCCTGAGGATTCGTGTCTTGGGAATATACGAGTACCACGCGGAGTTGCTCTCTTGCCCGGTACTGTGTATTCCAGGCGCCATGAGTAAAGTGATTTAACCCTGATTTTTAAAGTCATGTGCATGCTCATATTTGTATTTATATCATTGCTTCCGTATTGAGTGTAGTCGCTCACGCCCTTTATGTTTCGTGTTTTGGGACACCTTGTGGCGGGTCAGGTCTGAGGCTGGACGGTCCCGGTGGTTCCCAGCAGGGTTGAGGTTGCTACCGTGCAGAGGTAGTTTGTTAGGGATTCTGATACCCTAATTTCGATTTGGTTGTATAAAGAATTATACACTGTTTCTATCGTCGGTTGTATTCTTCCGATTGGATTTGTTGTACTTTGGAATTATCCGCTATTTAATGCTTTAATTATTATTGCTTGCGCTAATCACTCTGATTAGGTAATGAATCCGGGTAGGGTCGCTACACTCATTGGTATCAGAGCGCATTGCAACTGGGAATTAGTAAAGCGGATTTTAAGAGTTGTCTGTTGTTATTGACAGATGGCAGATGATGATTACGAGAGTCAGGCTAGCGGTGGTCGTTGGGGTGATCCACCAAGGAGACATCACCGTAGACATCATCATGAGGATCATAGGCGTTTTAGTATGAACCATTTTCTTCAGATGGCTCCTAAGCCATTGGTGGGTGGCGAGGTTCCTGCAGTTGCTGAGGACTGGTTGGAGCGTATAGAGAGTTGTTTTCGGGAGTATCAGTGTACTGAAGCCCAGAATATTGAGACTTTAGCTTTTGTTCTAGAGGGAAATGCGAAGAGATGGTGGAGAGCTACTTCTACTCCGTTTATTACCGCCAGGGGTACCGCTACTTGGGCTGAGTTTAAGTCTTCATTCGAGAAGCATTACTTTCCTCCAGCTTTGCGTCAGACGAAGGCGAGCGAGTTGCTGAGTTTGCGACAGGGTACTATGACCATTGATGAGTACCAGCAGAAATTCTTTGAGCTTCTTTCTTTTAGTCCCCATATTGCGAGTAGCGCAGAGACGATGCACGATCTATTTCTTCAGGGCCTTAACCCTAACATTCATCAGTTGGTTGCCGTGGGCAGAGAGATGAACTTCGAGAATTTGGTGAACAATTGTCACCAGGCAGAGGACAGTTTGCAGAGGAACAGGACTTTCGGATCTTCTACATCCAGACCATCTAGCTCTTTGGGTCCAAGGGCCCAGTCTTTTAAGAGACAGGGTGGTACTTCTTCTTCTTCTTTCGGATCTGGCGGTGTTCATCATTTTGGTGATTCACGACATTGTCGTCAGTGCAAACAGAAGCATCACCCAGGACCGTGTCCTCATATCACTGGTGTTTGTTTTCAGTGCGGCCAGGAGGGTCACATGAAAAGAGATTGTCCCACTTTGGCCGGTACAATGAGTGGTTCGGGGAGTGTTGGTGGTTCTAAGACCACTATCTATCAGCCACCGCAGTATCAGCAGTAGCCTTCGCAGCAGCAGCGTCAGCAATCGCAGCCATAGCAGTGACATCATTCTCAGTCTTCTTCGAGAGGACAGTCATTGCGCCCGCGTGATCAGGGGCAGTGAAAGAGTGGGTGCCCGGTGAGCCAACTTGTGGCTAAGGTCTTTGATGACTCTTTGTATAAACAATCTTTTGTTTAATATTATTTACACTTTTATTAATGGCAATGACTTTATCTTTCTTCATATTGTTATATTGTGATATACTATTGTTGTTTTGATAAAGACCTTGAATATACTATAGTGTATGTAAGATGTGGTAGAACATGGAGATGTCTATCATGAAACACATCTTATAGTCACTGTATATTCTAAACTGTTCCTAGTCGATTGAGCCGTCCGATAATAAGGATAATGATCGCTCGAGTTTGAGACTAGCATTTGCGATGCAGAGTACCACGTTTCATTGGTAAGGAACATAGAGATGTTCGAAGCATGCAAATGGATATTCATATGATGAATGATCGAACTACCCTATCCGGACTTTCCAAGTGGTTATCACTTATCGAGTGGATATAGTCCGCGGTTTTGGTTGTACACCATTAGTCCTTACTACTTGAAACATCATTGAGACTCTATATGCTAGTACTGTGCTTTGACTCGTTTACCGACTCTATTGGGGTCATCAGGTGTCGGGATTGGGTACAGTTACAACACATATAGGAGTCGATGCTTTGTTGTCAAGGATTCACCACATACTTGCGAGTGTGGATATCCTATGCGATCTGAGGAGATATTAGTGTGACGAATCTCTGGCCAGAGTACATGATGTGGTTTAAGAAATGGTTTCTTAGTAGCACATGCGATGTCACTATTTGATCTTCAAGATGTATTGCATAGTTATCGAATCTCGAACGACTCTCGATATACCAATGGTTGTTGATTCGATCGGGATATATGGATGAAGGGACCGTACTGTACGCTAACCAAAATCTATTGGTTCTTGTAGGCACTATCAGTGATACCTAGGGAATCATGGGGCGATGTTGCTAGACGCTCTTACCATGATTCGATGGGCAAGTCGGAAATTGTTGTTCCGAGTCACAAGGAGTTATGAGCCCACGGCTAGCTGTATCCCTGAACCATTGAGGGTCACACAGTGTAATGGATTTTTAATCCCCGTTGAGATAGTTAAATTTAAAGAGTTAAATTTAATGAACGAAGAAGTTGGACTTCTTATTTAAGAGTAGAGGAGTAAGATTTCCTAAAATGACATAGGGATGGCCATTTTTGGAAATCACTGAATTCGGATTCAGAAAAATTTATCTTGACTTTAAAAGGTGCAGAAATGGTTTCTGTGCACATTGGTGAAATCGGTTTATCAATCGGAGTCACGATGAATTTTATATTAATTTCTGAACATGGGGGCTTTGCTTGTCGGGCTTGAACTTATGACTAATGGGACCTAAGCTGTTAGTGGCCTACATTATAAATAAGTTATTGCAGTACAGAAATTACATACAACAGGTCATAAAATAATTTTCGAAAACCCTAATTTTATTTTATTGTGGCCGCCGCCCCCTCTCCCTCTGCTTGAGAAAAATCCAGCCTGTGATTTTGAATTACAGTCTGGTTTAACGGATCAAATTCGTTAATCTCTTCGTAGAAACTTCTGATAGATTTTCTAGTGCAATCTATCAGAGGGATTGAATATCCGTTCGTGGACCTGATTGAAGAACAGTTCGTCCATCAGTTCCAGGGATATACAACAAGAGCAGAGAAATCTGTTGGTGTCCAAAATCTCGATTCGAGATTAAAGGTAAAAATTTTATAATTGTTATTTAATTTTTACACACACAATTTAATCGTAAGGTTGATACCTATTATGGAATCGTTCCATACAAAATTTTTTTTAAACTTCCGCTGCACCGGGTATCAATCCTAATTGATCTGATCGCCGCGTTCTCCAACAGTGGTATCAGAGCCAGGTTGCTCAGATCAAGCGATTAAATTAATCGATTGTACAAAATTTTTTTTGGGCCTCGGTTTTTGAAACAAAATAAATATTTTAAAAATAAAAATATTTTTTTCGGGCAAAAACCCGGGCAGCGATTGGATCGCTGCCCGGGGCAGGGGCAGCGCACGGCGCTGCCCTAGGAGCAGCCGGGCTGCCCGGCCCGAACCCTACGGGGCGCGGGCAGCCCGGGAATGTCCCGGGCGGCCCGCGAAAAAAAAATTAATTTTTAATTTTTAAATTAAATTTTAATATGTTAAAATTCTATTTTTGGTCCGATCGAAAATTATTTTTGATTGGTCCACGAGGCGTCGGATCGAATTGTTCGAGTCCGAAAATTTTAAAATTGATTTTTGGATAAATTTGAATTTTTGGAAAATTTTAATATTTTATCCTTAAATTGAATTTTGAAATTAATTATTTTTGGTACAATTGATGATAAGATATGATCTTATGGATATATTGAGTAAAATATGATTTTATGTATAAAATTGGATTTTATAGATAAAATATGATTTTATTTGATAAAAAGATAAAATATGATTTTGTATGTAAAATAAGATTTTATGTATGAAATATGATTTTATCCTTTTAAATTTAAATTGCCATTGCATGTTATCCAATAAATTAATTTTGAATTAAATGTTATTGGATAAGGATGATCGATTGCCATGACCAATTTTGTAGGTGTATGTTAGGAATTTAAATTTGTTTTATTGTTGTTGGTTTTATTAATGGGCCTGGTTTATGGCCCAATATGAATGTCACATGTAATAAAAGTGGGCTTGATTTATGGCCCGTTCCCACCCCTTAAAAATATATCCCCTACTTGTCATTGTTATTTATTGTAAATACATTAGATTTAGTGGGAGATCAAGATTTGAAGATGGAGGTGGGCCCAGCAGACAATAAAGACAGAAGAAATGTAAATTGGAAGCAAATGTAATAGGATTGCATTGCATACTGCATATTACCTAGGATTGGACTAAGACTCGTGATTGGCAACCACGGGTCGATTAGAAATGGAATCGATCATCCTATATAATATGTGATATTATAGTTGTATGCATGTTTTATACAAAATTGTGTGAATCCGACAAGCATACAAAAATTATAAAAATGATGAGACAAATTTTCATAATTAAAAATCCCTAATTTTAAATATGATTTAAAATTGATATCAAGATAAATAAAGGAAATTTAAATTTGTTTAAATGTTCCTACCTTCCATCAACGATCAATGTATGAGATGCTACCCGCGGATACGGTCCGGCTCATATTATTGGGGGGGCCCGTTCGTCGGAAAGCTGTACATTGGATCGACACATGTTGTAAGTTGGGTGGAACTCCCATGGGATCGGCTCATATTATTGGGGGATCCACATGGTGACCGTCCATCACAACTTAATATTGATGGGTCATCTTGACATGTCACAATAAACGGCGTCATATTATTGGGCCCTTATTGGACATGAGGTAAAAACATGGAGGTTGCTTTGGAAGCAATTGGGCTCTACCTTTTGAAATTATGGTTGGCTGATATTATTCGGGACCATAGATTGTCAATTGGACTCCATGTTCTCACTAAGGAAAACAGTTTCCCGTTTTCACTAGAGGGTAGTGAAATCGTTAAAATAGTGGGAGTGAGATTCATAAAATAAATTTAGCCTATTTTATGTCTTAGTAAATTAATTAAACAATCATCGATAATTGTCTGTTTCATCTCAGTATATCATTATGATGAATCTTCGTAATCCACGTGTCTCAATTCTCTAACAAAACAAACTTACTGGCGCAAACAATACAGAATGATTCCATAAGTTAAGATTGTCCTAAGTTCGGAAAAGATTTTCTAAGTGTTAGAAAAGGCTTCTCCGAAAACAGCCCCGGCTGATGTAACTACCAAAAGGTTGGCCGAACTAGAGAAATGGTTGGACCATGATCTCAAGGCCAAATGTTACATGCAAAATTGGACAAGTCTAAACAAGTTTGCCATCACTGCAAGAAACCCGGTCATTGGAAACGTAACTGCAAGGAATACCTCGAGCAGTTGCGAACTGCAAAGGGTATGTTTTACATTGAAATAAATGTTTTTCTTAATACTACTTCTTGGGTATTGGATACCAGATGTAGATCTCATATTTGCAATGAGTTGCAAATGATGACAAGAAGTAATAGGCTAAGGATGGGTGAGACCCAGTCAAGGTTCGGGAATGGTTCCAGAGTTAAATCCATAGCTATGGGAAATATTTGTTTAATTTTGCAAACCAATTTTAAGTTGTATTATGAGAAAGATGTTTTATTTGTTCCAGATTTGATTAAAAACATTATTTCAGTTTCTATGCTTGATAGAGATGGTTTTTCTTGAAATTTTGTGAATGGGATTTGCAATATTTACAAGAATGAATGTTTGATTGGAAATGGACAACTTGAAAACGATCTATATAACTTAAAATTAAAAGACGTTCCAATAAATTATGTTGATAAACCGGTAACAACAAACAAAAGGAAAATCGATAGTCAAAATCCGGCAAACCTTTGGCATGCTAGGCTAGGTCATATTTCCTCAAGGAGGATGAACAAGCTAGTGGGAGAGGGAATGTTTGATATGTCTGATATTAACTCTCTACCTACTTGTGAGTCCTGCCTGAAAGGAAAAATGACTAAATCTCCTTTTAAGGGGAAACCTGAGCGTAGTCAAAATCTGTTGGATTTGATCCATACAGACGTTTGTGGTCCATTTAGAATTGGTACTCAATATGGCCACACCTACTTCATTACCTTTACTGATGATTATTCAAGGTATGGGTATTTATATTTAATGAAATATAAGTCTGAAGCATTTGAAAAGTTCAAAGAATTCAAGGCTGAAGTAGAAAACAAGCTAGGTAAAAGTATTAAAGCACTTCGATCGGATCGAGGTGGAGAATACTTAAGTACCGAGTTTTTGGACTATCTAAAAGAGAATGGGATTCTCTCTCAGTGGACTCCTCCTATGACACCACAGCTTAATGGTGTATCGGAGCGTCGTAATCGAACTTTGTTGGACATGGTTCGGTCCATGATGAGCTTCACTGAGCTTCCACCTTCGTTTTGGGGCTATGCGCTTGAAACGGCGGTATTGTTGTTGAACAACGTCCACACTAAAGCAGTGGACAAAACACCATACGAGTTATGGAATGGCAAAGCTCCTAAGTATTCGTACTTGAGGATTTGGGGATGTCCTGCTTACGTGAAGCGGACAGTGGGAGATAAGTTGGATAGTCGATCCAGCTTATGTTATTTTGTAGGGTATCCGAAGAATTCAATCGGATATTATTTCTATTATCCTGCTGAAACAAAGGTGTTTGTTTCAAGGAATGCCACCTTCTTGGAGAAGGAGTTTTTATTGGATAAGAAAGGCGAGATGATGGAACTCGAAGAAATTCGAGAAGAACCCAAAATACAAAATAACGATCCTATACCTCAGGAACCATTGCTGGACACGCCTATACCTAGAAGATCCGAGAGGACTTCTAGACCTCCTATTCGATATGGTCTTCTTCTTGAAGGGGATCAAGATGAACCCGATGTTGGATGTGATCCAAGAAACTTCAAGGAAGCAATTTCTGATGCGGATTCAAATTTATGGCTTCAAGCTATGCAGTCGGAAATAGATTCGATGCATACAAACCAAGTTTGATCTTTAGTAGATCCTCCCGATGGAATTGTTCCAATAGGGTGTAAATGGATCTACAAGAGAAAGCTTGGGCCTGATGGTAAGGTATTGACCTACAAGGCGCGATTGGTGGCGAAAGGTTATACTCAAAGACAAGGAGTTGACTATGATGAAACCTTTTCACCAGTTGCAATGTTCAAGTCCATAAGAATCCTTATTTCCATAGCTGCATGGTATGACTATGAGATATGACAAATGGATGTGAAGACTGCTTTTCTTAATGGAGACATTAAAGAAGAAATCTATATGAAGCAGCCTGAGGGGTACACATCCATGGGAAGCGAGCATAAGGTATGCAAGCTTCAGAGATCAATTTATGGTCTAAAACAAGCATCAAGAAGTTGGAACCAGAAATTTGATGAAACAATAAAAGATTTTGGTTTCATCAAGAATCCGGAGGAACCATGCGTGTACAAGAAAGTAGTTAAGGATGCTGTGACATTCTTAGTACTTTATGTTGATGACATCCTACTCATTGGGAATGATGTAGGGATGTTACAGTCAACAAAGATATGGTTATCAGGTAGATTCTCGATGAAGGATTTGGGTGAGGCATCCTATATTCTAGGGATACAGATCTATAGAGATAGATCTAAGAGAATGATAGGACTCACTCAGTCAACCTACATCGACACCATATTGAAACGGTTTTCAATGGATGGGTCCAAGAGAGGACATCTACCCATGTGTCATGGAGTTTCTCTATCCAAGTCTATGTGTCCCAAGACAGATGAAGAGATAGAGAAAATGACACATGTACCATATGCATCAGCCATAGGTAGTATCATGTATGGGATGATATCTACCAGACCGGATGTAGCATTTGCTCTGAGTGTCACGAGCAGATATCAAGCTAATTCCGGTCAAATGCATTGGAAAGCCGTGAAGGACATTCTTAAGTACTTACGAAGGACTAAGAATATGTTCATGGTATATGGAGGAAGAGAACTAAAATTGGAAGGCTATACCGACTCTAGCTTCCAAAGTGACGTAGATGACTTGAAGTCAACCTCTGGATTTGTGTTCATGCTCAATGGCGGTGCTGTCTCTTGGAAGAGTTCCAAGCAGGACACCACAGCGGATTCCACCACTGAAGCAGAATACATTGCAGCATCAGCTGCTGCTAAAGAGGCCGTTTGGATGAGGAATTTCGTCCAAGAGTTGGGCGTCATTCCTGAAGTTGTTGGTCCAGTCCCGGTGTACTGTGACAACACGAGTGCCATTGCTCAGGCAAAGGAACCAAGGTCTCATCAAAGATCCAAACACGTACTGAGGAAATACCACATCATCCGGGAGATTGTGGAAAGAGGAGACATCACTGTCGAAAGAGTGGCCTCTGCAGACAATATCGCTGATCCACTTACTAAGCCCTTGCCAGGACCATTATTTGACAAACATCGCGAAGCAATGGGTCTACGTAGTATGACTAGTTGGCTTTAGGGCAAGTGGGAGATTGAAAGAGTGGGTGCCCGGTGAGCCAACTTGTGGCTAAGGGCTTTGATGACTCTTTGTATAAACAATCTTTTGTTTAATATTATTTACACTTTTATTAATGGCAATGACTTTATCTTTCTTCATATTGTTATATTATGATACACTATTGTTGTTTTGATAAAGACCTTGAATATACTATAGTGTATGTAAGATGTGGTAGAACATGGATATGTCTATCATGAAACACATCTTATAGTCACTGTATATTCTAAACTGTTCCTAGTCGATTGAGCCGTCCGATAATAAGGATAAGGATCGCTTGAGTTTGAGACTAGCATTTGCGATGCAGAGTACCACGTTTCATTGGTAAGGAACATAGAGATGTTCGAAGCATGCAAATGGATATTCATATGATGAATGATCGAACTACCATATCCGGACTTTCCAAGTGGTTATCACTTATCGAGTGGATATAGTCCGCGGTTTTGGTTGTACACCATTAGTCCTTACTACTTGAAACATCATTGAGACTCTATATGCTAGTACTGTGCTTTGACTCGTTTACCGACTCTATTGGGGTCATCAGGTGTCGGGATTTGGTACAGTTACAACACATATAGGAGTCGATGCTTTGTTGTCAAGGATTTACCACATACTTGCGAGTGTGGATATCCTATGCGATCTGAGGAGATATTAGTGTGACGAATTTCTGGCCAGAGTACATGATGTGGTTTAAGAAATGGTTTCTTAGTAGCACATGCGATGTCACTATTTGATCTTCAAGATGTATTGCATAGTTATCGAATCTCGAACGACTCTCGATATACCAATGGTTGTTGATTCGATCGGGATATATGGATGAAGGGACCGTACTGTACGCTAACCAAAATCTATTGGTTCTTGTAGGCACTATCAGTGATACCTAGGGAATCATGGGGCGATGTTGCTAGACGCTCTTACCATGATTCGATGGGCAAGTCGGAAATTGTTGTTCCGAGTCACAAGGAGTTGTGAGCCCACGGCTAGCTGTATCCCTGAACCATTGAGGGTCACACAGTGTAATGGATTTTTAATCCCCGTTGAGATAGTTAAATTTAAAGAGTTAAATTTAATGAACGAAGAAGTTGGACTTCTTATTTAAGAGTAGAGGAGTAAGATTTCCTAAAATGACATAGGGATGGCCATTTTTGGAAATCACTGAATTCGGATTCAGAAAAATTTATCTTGACTTTAAAAGGTGCAGAAATAGTTTTTGTGCACATTGGTGAAATCGGTTTATCAATCGGAGTCACTATGAATTTTATATTAATTTCTGAACATGCGGGCTTTGCTTGTCGGGCTTGAACTTATGACTAATGGGACCTAAGCTGTTAGTGGCCTACATTATAAATAAGTTATTGCAGTACAGAAATTACATACAACAGGTCATAAAATAATTTTCGAAAACCCTAATTTTATTTTATTGTGGCCGCCGCCCCCTCTCCCTCTGTTTGAGAAAAATCCAGCCTGTGATTTTGAATTACAGTCTGGTTTAACAGATCAAATTCGTTAATCTCTTCGTAGAAACTTCTGATAGATTTTCTAGTGCAATCTATCAGAGGATTGAATATCCGTTCGTGGACCTGATTGAAGAACAGTTCGTCCATCAGTTCCAGGGATATACAACAAGAGCAGAGAAATCTGTTGGTGTCCAAAATCTCGATTCGAGATTAAAGGTAAAAATTTTATAATTGTTATTTAATTTTTACACACACAATTTAATCGTAAGGTTGATGCCTATTATGGAATCGTTCCATACAAAAATTTTTTAAAACTTCCGCTGCACCGGGTATCAATCCTAATTGATCTGATCGCCGCGTTCTCCAACAGGCAGGTGTTTGCGCTGAACCAGGAGTAGGCTCAGGCAGACAGTGAGAACATGATTGTAGGTACTTTTAGTTTGTGCGGTTTTCCTGCTTATCTTTTGATCGTTACTGGTGCTTCGCATTCATTCATATCAGCTCGGTTTGTTAAGAGGCATAGATTACCTTTTGTTTCCTTAGACGTCTTGTTAGCGGTTTCGAATCCGATGGGTCAGGAAGTCTTAGCTAAGAGTCTTGTTTTGGGTTGTATTTTGGGATTTGAGGGACATCTTTTTAGCGCTAACCTGATGGTTTTAGCAATGGATGACTTTGATGGTATCATCGGGATTGATCTTCTGACTTCGTATTGAGCGGTAGTGGATTGCTACCAGAGATTTGTCCAGTTTTGCCCCAAGGCTGAGGATGCTTGGTATTTCTATGGTGAGAGAGCGCGACCCCCGATGCCAGTGGTTTCTGCTCTGAAAGCCCGACATGCTTTAGAGTCTGGCGGGGAAGGCTACCTGATCTATGCGATTGATGCATCCTTAGAGGGTCCGGACATGGAGGAGGTACCAGTAGTCAGTGAGTTCCCGGATGTGTTTCCCGACGAGATTTTAGGGTTACCACCTGTGCGAGAGATCGAGTTTGGCATTAACTTGTTGCCAGGGAAAGCGCCAATTTCCCGAGCACCGTACCGATTAGCTCCATCTGAGATGCGAGAGTTGCAGCAGCAGTTGCAGGATCTTCTTGATAAGGGCTACATTCGACTCAGTGTTTCACCTTGGGGAGCTCCGGTTCTATTCGTCAAGAAGAAGGATGGTTCGATGCGTTTGTGCATTGACTATCATCAGTTGAACAAAGTGACAGTAAAGAACAAGTATCCTCTCCCACGGATTGACAATTTGTTTGATCAATTGCAGGGTACTACTGTCTATTCCAAGATCGACTTGCGTTCTGGGTATCATCAGTTGCGAGTTAGAGACGAGGATGTTTCGAAGACAGCATTTCGTACTCGATATGGGCACTATGAGTTCTTAGTGATGCCATTTGGTCTGACGAATGCTCCAGCTGTTTTAATGGATTTGATGAACAGGGTTTTCCGAGAGCTCTTGGATAAGTTCGTTGTAGTGTTCATCGATGACATCCCTGTGTATTCTCATAGCATGGATGAGCATGCCTTTCATCTTCGTACTATTTTACAGACCTTGCGAGAGCATCAGTTGTATGCTAAGCTCAGCAAGTGTGACTTCTGGATTGACCGAGTTGTGTTCCTTGGTCATGTCATTTCTAGAGATGGAGTATCAGTGGATCCTAGCAAGACAGAGGCTATTCTTAATTGGTCGCGCCCGACGACAGCATCTGAGATTCGTAGTTTCTTGGGTTTGTCCGGATACTACCGTCGATTCGTGGAGAATTTCTCTCAGATAGACAGGCCTTTGACACAGTTGATGCCAAAGGATGTTTCTTTTGAGTGGTCTTCCGCGTGCGAAGACAGTTTTCGTGAGTTGAGACGTCGATTGACGACTGCTCCAGTACTATCCTTGCCGACTGGATCTGGTGGTTTCGTAGTCCACACCGATGCTTCTCTTCAGGGTTTGGGGTGTGTGTTGACTCAAAATGGGCATGTGATTGCCTATGCCTCCAGGCAACTAAAGACTCACGAGGGGAATTATCCCGTACATGATCTAGAGCTTGCAGCCATTGTCTTTGCTCTGAAGATATGGCGTCTTTATTTGTACGGTGAACGATTCCAAATTTTTACTGATCATAAGAGTTTGAAGTACCTGCTCACTCAGGCAGAGTTGAACATGCGACAGCGCCATTGGATGGACTTGCTGAAGGACTATGATTGCGAAATCAATTACCATCCAGGATCTTCTAATCCGGTTGCTGATGCGCTTAGTCGCAAGATTTATTTGAGTTCCCTTCGTACCAGTGCAGTGTCACGAATGGTCGAAGAGTGTTGTTCCTTGGGTTTCACTTTCCGTCATAAGAAGGAACAACAGGGAGTTCGTGTTGCGTCTGTGCTTGCCGAGCCAGCCTTGTATAGACGTATTCGTGAGGCACAGGGTGTTGATCCCAAGATTCAGAGATTTGCCCGATTCACTGAGGGTGAGAATTCAGCTGGTTTCCATTTTCAGGCGGATGGTTTTTTGTGTCTTTCTGGCCGTGTGGTTGTGCCTGATGATTCCACACTTAGAGACGAGATCTTATCGCAAGCTCATCATAGTAGGTTCTCAGTACATCCTGGCAGCATGAAGATGTACAAGGATCTACGTACTCGATTTTGGTGGAAAGAAATGAAGCGCAGCGTTTATCAGTTCGTGTCCCGATGCCTTGTGTGTCAGCAGGTCAAGGCAGAGTATCGTCGACCCGGAGGTCTACTTCACAATCTCGATATTCCTGAGTGGAAGTGGGAGCATGTGACGATGGACTTTGTCACCCACTTTCCTATGTCTTCCAGGAATTGCGACGCGATTTGGGTTGTTTTTGACCGATTGTCGAAATCCTTGCATTTCTTACCATATAACCGGGATTTCACATTCGACAGGATGGCACGGCTGTATGTGCAAGAGATTGTCCGTTTGCATGGTATTCCACTGAGTATTGTGAGCGACAGATATCCTCGTTTCACCTCAAGATTTTGGGGGAGTTTTCAGCGTGCTCTTGGTACCACTTTGAGTTTGAGCACAGCGTATCATCCAGAGACTGATGGACAATCGGAGAGGACTATCCTTACTCTCGAGGACATGCTTCGAGCTACCGTAATGGATTTTGGCCCAGCATGGCACGATCATTTGCCATTGGTGGAGTTCTTATAACAATAGCTATAATAGAAGCATTGGCATGGCACCATTTGAGGCTCTTTATGGACGTCGTTGTCGTACACCTTTGTTTTGGGACGAGGTTGGTGAGCGGCAGGTGGAGGGTCCTCAGATGATTCAGCAGATGACTGATGCAGTAAAATTGATCCGACGCAGGATTAAGGCATCCCAGGATCGACAGGCTAGCTACGCGAACACTCACCGCAGGCCACTTCATTTTGAAGAAGGAGAGTATGTATTCTTGCGTGTATCACCTTTCCGGAAGGTGATGAGGTTTGGTCTCAAGGGTAAGTTGTCACCAAGATTTATTGGTCCTTTCGAGATTCTCTTGAAAGTTGGAGACGTGGCTTATCGTCTAGCCTTGCCACCGAATCTTTCAAAGATTCATGATGTGTTTCACGTGTCTTTGTTGAGACAGTACGTGGCGGATCAGTCCCACATCTTGTGTCCGACTGAGGTGCAACTAGACCACGATTTGTCATATGTGGAGAAACCTCTAAGGATTCTCGACAGGAAGGACAAGGTGCTTCGTAACAAGCGCATACCGTTGGTGATGGTACAGTGGCAACGCAGAGGTACAGAGAAAGCTACTTGGGAGTTGGAGAGTCGGATGTTAGCCGAGCACCCCGAGTTGTTTTAAGATTTTGTACTCTGTTGTATCGAATGTATATTGTTCAGTTGTAATAAGAGCATTGATTTTGCGTACTATGTTTTCCTTAAGATGTAATTTTGAGGACGAAATTTCTTAAGTGGGGGAGAATGTAATGACCCGCAATTAATCAAGGTAATTAAGGAAATTAATTACTAAATTTTGCCTAAAATTATCCGAAGCACGGATCGAAAGCTCCGATCGGGATCAGACGTTTCGTTGGAGGATCGGAGGTTCCGTTCTGGCTAGGGCTGGCGTCATCACCGACGTCAGCAAGATGACATCACTGCTTATGCACGTGAGGTGACATCGGACGTTCCGATGTCACGACCGGACGCTCCGTTCGCGATCGGACATTTCGATCGCCGTCTATAAATAAGGGGTCCGAGCCCTCATTCTGTGCACCGATTTCCCCTCCTTTCCTCTGGTTTTCGAACCTTCTTACTTAGATCTACAGAGTTCTAGACATCCTATTGGGAATCCGGAAGTTGCCTAGCGATCTCGGCATCGTAGCGGAGGTGTGCCTAGGTTTTGAGACGATTCTACACCAGCGGACTGACGACGGACGAAGGTATAATTTGGCTTCCTAAAAATATTTAGGGGTATGAAATAGCTTAGTTAAGGCTTTTAGAGCGTTTATAGTAATGCATGGACTTTTGCATGTGTAGACGCAGTAGAGCAGACTTGTAGGCTTTGGACCTAGACGGGTGTGCTAGGAGTTGACCTGCAGTGTTAGAGGTACGTAAGTACTGACCGAGATATCCGGCATGATATTTATACATATGTGTGTGATGCATGATGTATGTGCTGTATTGGCTATGTTTTACTGTTTTTAGCACATGCATATGTTTTTACGGAGACTGCATCGGGTATGATGTGAGTCATGATATTTTCTATCAGTCAAGGCGATTCTTCCTGAGGATTCGTGTCTTGGGAATATACGAGTACCACGCGGAGTCGCTCTCTTGCCCGGTATTGTGTATTCCAGGCGCCATGAGTAAAGTGATTTAACCCTGATTTTTAAAGTCATGTGCATGCTCATATTTGTATTTATATCATTGCTTCCGTATTGAGCATAGTCGATCACGCCCTTTATGTTTCATGTTTTGGGACACCTTGTGGCGGGTCAGGTCTGAGGCTGGACGGTCCCGGTGGTTCCCAGCAGGGTTGAGGTTGCTGCCGTGCAGAGGTAGTTTGTTAGGGATTCTGATACCCTAATTTCGATTTGGTTGTATAAAGAATTATACACTGTTTCTATCGTCGGTTGTATTCTTCCGATTGGATTTGTTGTACTTTGGAATTATCCGCTATTTAACGCTTTAATTATTATTGCTTGCGCTAATCACTCTGATTAGGTAGTGGATCCGGGTAGGGTCGCTACATTGAATATTCCCCATTCTTTTATCGCATACTACGATATCTATGGGTGAATTTATTTCCTATTTAAAACTAGCTTTGATCATAATCTGGATTGCTCCAATATGAATCCAAGACATTGTCTTTGCTACTTCTGCTTTCACATTTTGTAATTTCTCTCTAATTTCTTCAAAGGAAATTAACTGCATCTCAATTTGAGTACAGGTTAACTCCATAGGGATCGTCATTTCCCTTCTGGATACCTTATAAATCAAAATTATGTCTTCTTTGTCTAAGTCCTAAGTTTTCTAAGACTCTTTCAACTTGTCCTGCCGAAAATCCTTGATACTTTTGTAGATTATGATTTTCTCTCATAATTCTTTGGACCATATTATGAGATATAGTAGTTAGACTAAAGAACCCAACCAAACTCTCATGTGTTTCATGCCGAAACACTTTCTCTTTACTCTGATTCTGATTCTGATTCTGATTCATCTTTAGATTCTTCTTGAGTACAGAGTATTTCTTCCTTGTATATGCTTTCGTCTGAGGGTATATCTTCAAATTGATATACTTGGACAAGATCCTGAAATAAGACCACACCATCCATGTCAGGTGTTGCTTCAAAGAGTTTGACTCCTTTCTTCTTGTTTTCTAGACAGTTTGTAGATATATTCCACATGTCCAACAGTTGCAATCCTTGAAACTTTCACTTGCTCTTGTATGAGTTCTTCTGAAAGTTCTTCTAGATGGTGTTCTTCCCCTGCTTTGAGTTGAGCTTGTTGTTGGGGATGTTCTTGTAGGTCCACTTATTTTCCCCGATTTATAAGATCTGGCCTTCTGTTTGGACCAAACTGTCCTTGGTTACCACGAACCTCTCCTTCTTTTGCTATAGGGATTATATTTGAATCCCTTTCTTTTAAATCCCTGTGATCTATTCCCAATGATTGTTGGAAGATCATTTTTTCTACAACATAAAGGTGTACGTTTATCTATACCCCTTATTTTCTTGTAGTTCTTCTGTAATGCTGCCATGTGACACCATTCTGCCAATTTTCCTTTCAAAAAAGAGGCGCGTCTTTCCAATGTATCAAGATTACCTAGAACGTATTCTTTAATCAACATTTCTCTCCAGGGACTTGACATTTTTGCAAAAAATAGCTGAATAGCTACATTTTTCTCGACTCCCGAATTCCATCTGTATTTAGTGAATAACATGATATATTCATCAACTAAACAAATATCATGTAACTCGAGACTATACAGAGCTTGAGTATATATTCTCTTTTTCTTTGTATCTTGATTATTGAAATAGTCTACCCCTATGTATTGTGCTTTAAATAGGGTGGTCATTCTTCCTCCAATCTCGCTGAGGGATTCTTTTGCTAAGATTGATTCCTTAGTTTCTGGCGTAGTCATCTCCCAAGAGAGCTTAACGGATCCCATTAGACTCATTTCTAGAAGTTTAATGAATCATTCTTTATTGAGATCTAATGTTCCTGCTGCAATTCTCATAGCTGACGTCCAATCATCTATAAGATATTCTCTATTTTTGAAATCCAAAACATCATGGTTTAACATAACCCCATAAGGATGTATCGGGTCTAAAACAGTTTTCTCGTAAGGAGTTTTATGGAGTGGTATCTTACTCCTTCTTGATCTGGTTCCTGCTGGAAGTGAATTTTCTCCAACATGGAACTCACTATGTGGTTCTTCTGTTTTAACCGCATATCTTGGGGGATTCCCTATTGGTTGTTCACCCTCAGGGGAATTCATTTTTAGATCTACTAATTTGAGATTCGCAAAAGAATCCGCAAGATCTTGTAGATCCTCGAGATTTAATCTTTCTAAAGTAGTCATCAGATAGTGTTTTTCTCTAATATTGCTTTTATAAGATTAATCATCATTTCATCATCAGTTAAAGGTTTTTGAACCATTTTGGTTTTACCTTTTGATGTAACAAAGGTTCGATACCAAACGAGAGTGGTAACCTTCCTTCTGTATTTCCTTTTCTAGGACCATAAGTATGTTCTAGATTTATGATTTTAGTTTGAAGATCCTTTAGAGTTCCAAGAATTTCTTCTTGTTTCTTAAGGATTTCTTCAATCTGCCGAGGTATTTCATACAGCTGATTGCTGTAATATTGTACCGTCTTTTGGATTTCTCTAAGATTTCCGAAGAGTTTAGAGGAATCTGGGGTAATCTCTAAAAATTGAGAGTTAGAAATCATCTTTCTTTATCCCTTCAAAATTGAGAGCATTAATCACAACCTGTTGTAAGTAATCTATTGTGAATAGATTAACTTGTTTATAGGATTTCATATAAATAAAATCCTCTTGATTCAAACCTTTGTTTGAAGTCATCTTTTGTAAAAATCTTCTCATCAATAAAGAAAAGTATGAATTAACGAATAATATAAAGTCTAAATATTAAACCAAAGGCTTTGATACCATTTTTGCGGATAATTCTTTGTACCATAATTAAGCACAAAATCTTCAGATTTTTATAAGCAAAAAGTCTTTAAATTATAAGCATAATATATATATATATATACATATATGATATCTCTGTGTAATATTTAGATGTGTAGCCCAGTTGGTAAGATAACATAATTTTGGA
The DNA here is from genome assembly GCF_033568475.1 of Henckelia pumila. Taxonomy (NCBI): domain Eukaryota; kingdom Viridiplantae; phylum Streptophyta; class Magnoliopsida; order Lamiales; family Gesneriaceae; genus Henckelia; species Henckelia pumila. The sequence goes on from NC_133122.1 coordinate 202,708,510, forward strand.
AAATGGTACAGGTTCGAATCTCAAGACACACACTTTTAACTTTTATTTTTGGATAGCTTAAGCCACTTTCAATTTTATTTATTATTTATTTTTAGATTGACCCATTTTCAGTTGTATTTTTTGATTAACCCGTTTCAGATCTATCAATTCTCAATTTTATTTTATTTTGTGATTAACCCATTTTCAGTTTTGTTTTTAGATTAACCCATCATTCTTCGTTCTCAATTTTTTTTTTAAAAATAGATTTGTTTTATTGAGTCTAGTGAGTTAATCTATTGTTAACTGTATAATTTTTTTATAGATTAATTTTAATCTCTATTATTGAACTAGATTTGTAATTGACCGATTCCATTTTAAAAGATTAATTTGTTAATCATATTTAGATTTAATAAAACATAGTTAAGAGATTTTAATATAATTTAACGAACCAAGGATTTGGGTCCAAAACACCCGAAAAATTCTTAATGGACTTATTTGGGCTCGAGAAGTTCGGTGGGTTCGAACAGAGTTCGGAGGGTCCGAACCAGATCGGAGCCATCGATGGAGTTCGGAAGCTACATGGCAGATCGGAGCGTCTGAACGGATATCGGAGCGTCCGATCGTAGTGTCATGCACGTGTCAACAAAAATTGAACATGTAGCTGCATGCATAGGATCCGAGCCTCCGAAGGGGGATCGGAGCGTCCGATCTTGATCGATCGGAACGTGGAACTCATGCATAGATCGGAGCATCCGATCTAGGGATCGAAGCGTCGAATATCTGCCTATAAATAGGGGTCCGAGGCTCTCATTTGATTGCCAATGTCGAAACCTCTCCTCTCCCGTATGGCTCTATTTTAAGGACTTCGGGACTCTTTATTTAAGAGTTGGAGTAGGTAGTAGTATTTTATAGTTAACGGACAGTGTCCGTAGTATTGGCCAAACAACGGAGCTTTGACGAGGTGTCCAAGGGTCGTAGCAAGGTTGTGCTCAAGCTCTGGGGCATTCAACATCAGCGGGCTGATGACAGACGAAGGTATAGCTCTGGCTTCTTATAGTTAATAGGGAGTATGCTATAGTTTAATTAAGGCTTTTAGAACATGATAGATGATGTTTATAATTTTAGATAATACATGGGTATTATGATTTGTAGTGCTGCATGGCAGGCTTGGAACCTAGATGGAATCTTCTAGGATCTGTCTTAGAAAGGTACGAAAGTACTATTCGAGATACCCTGACTAAGTATGCATGTATTACGTGTTGCATTATTTATATGACATGATTTTATCTACATATATTATGACTTGTTATTATGCCGCATGCATGATCATCTTGAGTTTGTATCCTAGTGATTATCCTGTAGTATGATGTTTATCCTATCCTATAAGTAGATGGTTGGACATATAAACTCATGTTAGGTCACCAATATTGGTTGGACACGTAGACTTGTGTCAGGTCACCATCAGTTGGGTATGTAGGTCACCTCCTAAAGCGACGACACAACGTGCTACCTACCCAGGGCCTAAGTTTGTTCTTGATTAGATATTCTTGACCTCGTGTCTTGGTACCCATACACTTGCATACATGCACATATAATATTGTATACTCATACTCTCGTACTGAGCGTTTTATGCTCACGTCCTCGTACTGTTTTTTTGGGACGCCCTATTCGACGGGGCAGTTGCAAGTAGTTCTCCTAGGGATCTGAAGATTGAGTGGTGACCAAGGCAGTATTGCAAGGTCAGCCACTAGGTTTTTTCATGCTGGTATGTTAGTTATTTTAGTTTCCATGGTTTATCTTTGATAATGATTTATTGCATGCTTAAGATTTTGATTAGTAGGTGATTTCGGTGTGGGTCACTACATTTATGGTATCAGAGCATGCAATAAGATTTTTTGGGACTTAGTATTGTATGTAGTTGTTTATTACATGGGATTGTAATAAAGATTGTATAGAACCTGGATTAGTGGTTCAAGTATTGTAATTGTAATCTTTGGGATTATCTTGATCATATTGAGTAAAGGATCAGACATTTGTTTAAACATGTGTATAATTAGGATTGAATTATGCATGTTTTCAATTAAATAGTTTTAGATGTATTACCTAGAATATTCTATCAAGACACAGTGTTTGCCAAGGATGATGTATTTTAATTAAGAGCACAGTGATGAGTTATACCAAGTGTTGTGGACTGTGTGGATATATTAATAGACGGAGAGGGAGTGCGACCCCATAATTGTATTACTCTGGGAGCCTTTCGTGCTTCAGAGGATGTCTAGGAGCTTTTCTTGCTTCAGATGGTTATTCATGGGAGGCTAACTCGGTCTGATGTGTTACAACAGTCATAGTAGGGGTGTAGATATTTGATATTTGGAATCTCTCATGAAGATTTAGTTGATACTGAGATTTAGTACCCAAAGAAAATTAGTTATCGTCTGACATCGTCAGAGAAAAAGATTATGGATTTTCTGCTGTCACAATTAGTTTTGGAAGGAATTTTCCTTGACGAGAGATCATTCTGAGCAGATAGGTTTTGGCCTTCGATTTGGGATTTCATGATTTAATTCCAATTGTAAATCAGTATTCACTGGGTTGATTTGTTAGATGTTTGCAGACTCGGGATTTGAGTTGTGCTTCTTTTCAAATAAATTAATTATAGGAGTTTTCCTAGACCAGTAATGGGATTTTGACCCGTTGTTTGATATGAATTCTTATGAATGAAAGGAAAGCACGACTATAGCGAATCGCACCCTCAATTCGAATACAAAAGAAATAAAATATTTTGTCCCAACTTTTGAAACAAGTAACAGATTTGGATCTCCACCTATAGTTGAACACATAACTAGCAACAGAGAATCACGATAGAAAACAATCAATAATTCAATTAGACCTTCAAAGGAACATGTCTTTGACAACCCAAGTGAAAAATCGATTGACAAACGCCAAAAAGTTTAAGAACTTTGATAAGTTTGATTTTGAATAAAGCACAAAGCTTCAATAAAATTCTAGAGAGAATTTTATGTATTGAGTAATCAATAATCTAAAAATCTTAATTGTTATTTAAAATAATGAATGTTTGTTGTATTTATAATACAACTACAAAATAATAAAAGATATCGCAAAATATATCTAAAGATATAATAATATCTCCTAAAAATTTCCTAGTAGGAATAAAAGACTCAAAAATAACATAAAATATCAAAAATAAGCTTAATATCTCGCACACACACAAACACCTTCGATGTGTGTAAAAGTACGTGGCGCGGGCGTGCTGAAGCTGCGCAGGAACGGCTTGGGCGCGCAGGATGAAGGCGCGGGCGCGCTGGAGTCTCTATAATTCTTTGTCAATTTAGCCCTCGTATGCGCGGGCGCGCGGCAACATGGCGCGGGCGCGCGTCTAGTTCGCATAACAAGGCGCAGGCGCGCGGATTCTCAGGCGCGGGCGCGCCATAGCTTCGAACTTGGTCTTCAATTTCTTCACTTTCTTGACCTCCTTTGACCTCAATAAGATTATAACATCCTTCAAATTGAATATCAAGAAATCCAATGCCCTCTCGTGACTTCATCATCAAAGATGGAAGTGCTTCCTTGAACTTTTTAGCTCGGTCTCTCGTAACCGGTCCTCTTGCTATCACGGATCCTTAGCCACTTGATCAGCATGCGAGCCATCTAGATCACATCAGTGTTGCTCTGTAATGATAAACTTCATTAGAGACTCAGACGCAAGTTATATCGGGTGCTGAGGACTGTGATGAATTATTCGAGACATGAAGGATAGTTTTACCTACGCCAGTGTTCTTTGGAAAGTTTATTTCAGATAGGCTATTGGTGGAGGCTACCATAGTCTTGATATGATTGCGCAGTCTTAGAAAAGAATATAAACATCAGAAGGATGTTTAGCGGCAGTTGGAATCCTTTGGATTTGGTCTTGGTACTAGGTTAGTGCCAAGGGATTTGAAATGTTATCATCTGAATCAGTCAGAGAAATAAGATTGATGCATTCAGTGCGGATTTTGTGATTTCAAGTATTTGGGAATTGGAGACTTGACAACGAGACCAGAATTGTTAATCGAGTGATGTAAATTATCAGTGATCATTAGATTATAGTCTGACTTCGTCAGAGATATGGAATGGGATTTCCATGATAACGAAAATTGTTCAAGATGAAGGATGATTATTAAATTGAGATCTGTACAAGGATTATTGAGTAATTTGAATGTCCTTATGATTGGTACATGATTAGCGCCAGAGACTACTCTTGGTTATTGTCTGACACCGTCGGAAATAAAGTAGTAAATTCAGAATGAAAATTCTGTGATTCCTAGTATTTTGGGTTAAATAGTTATCATTGAATAGAACCAAAGAGATCATAGTGATTGATCATCAGTGTAAGGTTCTAGTAATCGAGAAATTAGTAAGTAGTAATTATATTGATTAATTCTTTTGGGCTAAGTATGAGCTACAGTGAATCAGGAATGATTGATATGATCGTTAATCTTAAATCAGTGTTGATTCTAGTTACTGTTGACTATAAAGTATTTGAGACAGTTCTGTAAGCTCGCATGCTTAAGTACATGGTCTGTGAGTTATATTTAGAATTTCTCAATTTTTTGGGGGAATTTCCAGAATTATGCTAGTTCAACTTTTGTGTTTCCTTCTGCTAAATAAGAGTTGATAAGAAGTTTTACTTCTATTTTATCTGTGGCAGATACTGATGTTGTAACCCAGTAATGGGGGAGATGAATGTTCTTCAAGGACGATTGGAATTGTTCATTGCTTGGTGATTAGAAAATGAACTGAACAGTTGTTAATCTTTGGGGAATAACTGATTGAATGAGTATAGTACTCTGGTATTCAGTCCTCTGGAATGTTTCTGCAGTATTTTTGGGATTTCATTGTTAGAATCTAATCTAGCAAGTGTTTGAATTTCAATGGGTACTATCATGATAGCATCAAGTGTTTAGGCGTGGAAAAAAGGACAGCATCTGAGATCTAAAGTTACCAGGTCAGCAGGATTGTTGTCACTAATTTTCTGGGATGTCTATTGGATGCGTTAGAACATTGATGTATATAGGATTGAATCATGATCTGGCAAGATTGTTTTGATTTGAGGACTTTTTCAAAGAGGAATGAAACAATTTTTGTTAATCTAGTAGCGCAAGTCAGAATTAAGAAAGGAATTATTATTATCCTTGGCAGAATAATCAGTATTCTTATTTTCAAGTGTTAGTCATAAGTACGAGAATCCTTTTGGTGTACAAAAGACTTGAGTACTCAGTTCTGGTGGAAAGATATGAAACGCTTTGTGTATCAGTATGTTTCCTAGTATTGGGTGTGTTAAAAGATTTAGAATGAACATCGACAACCTGGAAGTTTGTATCATAAGTTATCAATTCTTGAGTAGAAATTGGAGTTATCACAATGGACTTTGTGACCCATTTGCTAGTATTCTCGAGGAATTATGATACTATCAGGATTGTGATGTATCGACTCACCGAGATAGCGCGTTTTGTTTCGTGTAACCGAGACTTCAATTTTGACAGTAGTAATAGATAACACATTCAGGAAATTGCGAGTTTTCATGGCATATCAGTAAGCATTGTCAGAGAATGAGATTTCAGATTTGTTCCCAGATTCTGGGGGAGTTTTGAATATGACTCGAGGAATATTCTCAATGTAAGTACAACCAATCATTCGGAGGATGATCACCAGTCAAAACATAATATCCGTATTTTGAAAATATATTATGAGCTTGAACTATGGATTTTGGCCAGCTTGGAAAAATCAGGTTTCATTGATTGAGTTCGCATACAACGAACAGTTTTCATAGTGGTTATGGTATTACATTATTTGAGGCGTTGTACGGATAATAATGTCATACTCCACTATTCTCGAAAGAAGTGGGAGAATGACAATTTGAAGGACCACAATTAATTCAAACGGGGGTTGAAATAGTTGATTTACCAGAAATATATCTCTAGAATTTATTGTTGGACAGTAAATGAGATATAGTACAGACTAGCATTTCCGCTATATGGGTCTAGTATTCTCGATGTGTTCCATGTATCACTGTGGTGATGATTTGTGGTAGATGAGTATTACATCTTGCAATCATCTAAGGTACAATGGATATAGATTTGACATTTGTGAAGAGACCATGTTGATTACTGAATTAAAAGAAACATTATTTTGGAATAAGATGCTCCTTTTATGGTCCAGTTTCAGTATTGAGACACTATTGACAATTATTTGGATTACAGTGAGATATTTTAAAATAAAATGAAAGAATAAGAACCTGTTGTTCTTATTCAAGTTCATTCGGTACTTAAGGTATGATTTCGAGGACGAAATCTCTTAAGTGAGGGAGAATGTAATAGCCCGATTATATTTTACAAGATTAATTTACTAATCATGTTTAGATTTAATAAAACATGGTTAAGGGATTTTAATATAATTTAACGGACCAAGGATTGGGGTCCAAAACACCCGAAAAATGCTTAATGGACATATTTGGGCTCGAGAAGTTTGGAGGGTGCGAACAGAGTTCGAAGGGTCCGAACCAGATCGGAGCCATCGATTGAGTTCGGAAGCTTCGGGGTTGATCGGAGAGTCCGATCATAGTGCCATGCGCGTGTCAACAAAAATTGAACACGTAGCTGCGTAAATGGGATCGGAGCCTCCAAAGGGGGGATCGGAATGTCCGATATTGACCGATCTGAACGTGGCACTCATGCATTGATTGGACCATCCGATCTAGGGATCGGAGCGTCCGATCTTCGCCTATAAATAAGGGGTCCGAGGCTCTTATTTGATTGCCGATTCCGAAACCCCTCCTCTCCCATATGACTCTATTTTAAGGGCTTCGGGACTCTTTATTTAAGAGTTGGAGTGGGTAGTAATATTTTTATAGTTAACGGACAGTGTCCGTAGTAATGGCCAAGCAGCGGAGCTTTGGCGAGGTGTCCAAGGGTCGTAGTAAGGATGTGCCTAAACTCTGGGATATTCGATATCAGCGGGCTAACGACGGACGAAGGTATATGTAGTGATCCTTACCGAGATCACCTACTAATAAAAAACTTAAGCATGCAATTAACTTAATAAAATATTAAACCAGAATTAAACTGCGGAAATAATAAACATAATAAAATCCCAAGGAAAGGAATCTGAAAATACCCAAATAATTATACAACCAAATCGAATAGTGTACCAACCCAATACATCAAAATAAACCCTAGGAGAAATCCCAGCTGGCCATCCACTGCCTAGTCCCTCCTAGATCCACCCGTCTCATCCAATCGCAAACCTACCCCATGGAATAGGGTGTACAGATATACAAAGTACGATACGTGAGCATAAAACGCTCAGCACGAGAGTATGAGTATACCGTATTATATAAATACATGAATGCAAGTGTACCGCCTACAGAAACTAGAGGCCAAGGATCAGATAACAAAGACAGACCGGGCCCTTGTATGTAGCACGCTGTGTCGTCACCTCAGGAGGTAGCTCCCATACCAAATACCAGTGGATACTCCGGACCCAAATCGATGGAAATCCATCCACTAACAAGATAGGGAAAAACCCTACTACCAGACATCTAAAAAAGATAGCTCAATATGCAAATGCATGCAGCATAAAATCATGTCATATAAATCATGCAGTCACATAATACATGCATACTCAATCAGGATATCTCGAACAGTACTTTCGTACCTCAACTACTAGGCAAGCTCTACCAACTCTAAGTCCATGCCTATAGTCCGCACTACACAGAGAAATGATACTAATATCATTATATTACTCCAAAAGCCTTAACTAAGCTATTGCATACTCCTAAATATTTTTAGGAAGCAAAATCTATACCTGCGTCCGTCATCATCTCGTTGCTGTCGATTGCCTCAAAACTAGGCCACAGCTCCGCTACGATGCCTGGACCGCCCTGTCGCTTTCGGATTTCCCAAAGGAAGCCTAGAATTCCCTATATCTAAGCTAGAAGCCTACTGAATCGAGAGAAGAGAGGTGATTGGTGCATCTGAAAATGAGGCTCGGCACCCTTATTTATAGACGGAGTTCGGACCGTCCGAACCCCTCTTTGGAGCCTTCGAACACGTTCGGACGATTCGAACTCGAATTCGGAGCGTCCGAAGTCACATCAATACGTCAGACATGATGTCATCTTGCTGACGTAACCAATGACGTAATACTTGATCCCGATCGGACCGTCTGAACCTGGCGACGGAGCGTCCGAACACGTTCGGAGCCTCCGATCCTGGCTTCGGAGGGTCCGAACTAAGGGTTCATAATTGCGATTAGTTCCTTAATTACTTTACTTGGTTACAGGCTACTACAGTATAGATCTGGATCCTTATAGTAAATAGGGAGTATGCTATAATTTAATTAAGGATTTTAGAGCATGATAGATGATGTTTGGAATTTTAGATAATGCATGGGTATTAGATTTGTAGTGCTGCATGGTAGACTTGGAATCTAGATGAGAACTTCTAGGATCTGCCTTAGAAAGGTACGAAAGTACTACTCGAGATACTCTGACTGAGTATGCATGCATTATGTGTTGCATTATTTATATGGCATGATTTTATCTACATATATTATGACATGTTATTATGTTGCATGCATGATCATCTTGATCTTGTATCCTAGTGATTATCTTGTAGTAAGGAGTTTACCCTATCCTATCAGTGGATGGTTGGACATATAAACTCGCGTCAGGTCACCAATATTGGTTGGACACGTAGACTTGTGTCAGGTCACCATCAGTTGGGTATGTAGGTCACCTCCTGAAGCGACGACACAACATGCTACCTACCCAGGGCCCAAGTCTGTTCTTGATCAGATATTCTTGACCTCGTGTCTTGGTACCCATACACTTGTATACATGAACATATAATATTGTATACTTATACTCTCGTATTGAGAATTTTATGCTCACGTACTCGTTATGTTGTTTTTGGACACCCTATTCAATGGAGTAGTTGCCGGTAGTTCTCCTAGGGATCTGGAGATTGAGTGGTGACCAAGGCAGGATTGCAGGGTCAGTCACTAGGTTTTATCATGCTGGTATGTTAGTTATTTTAGTTTCCGCATTATCTCTAATAATGATTGATTCCATGCTTAAGCTTTTGATTAGTAGGTGATTTCGGTGCGGGTCACTATAAGCTTTTATTTAGGTGACTGAAGTTTTGTGTTTCTTATGTATTGAAGTTATGCGTGACATCTCTCGTAAACAAAAACTTAACTTTTAAAATTTATTTTCATTAATTATTTTTATATTGAAAAGATCTAGAAAATTGATAAAAATAACAATATTTTCTATACTTTGGATTAAATTTAAAATAAAATATAAAATGTCTGAATTTTCTGGAAACTAACACATATACTACAATTTTGAAATAGCAAATATGACGACCTTCCCAAAAACTTGTAGTTCTGTCATCACTGTATGCTACCGTCACCTAGTATGCGGCCCCCAAAATTATACTCCTGGATCCGCCTCGGGTCCTTATTGATTTAAATACCTGGGATAATTGATACCAAAGTTAATTTGATCATGTAGGGTATTGATAAAATGGTTAAAATTGGAGAATGAGTTATTTTTTTTTGTCATTTGATTCAATGCATTGGCCTATGCGATATTTTACAACCATCAGATCAATATCTGAATCATGTCATAATAATGCAATCGAACAAATATGGATCACACATATAAAACATAGGTTAATAACGACAACTAAATTTATTTGTTTGCACACAAAAATTGGCGAGTGGGGGTGTTGCGGGAGTGCCAGGCACGTGCTTGCCAAAAATGAAAAAAAATTTAAAACAATCAAAGTTCTAAACTAAGTGAAAATGAGCCTCGGTGTCATCGTTGGTCTTAGTTACACCGATTAAACAACAAAGAACATGAGAAATAAATTGAAGGAATTTTTTTGATAGCAATCGAAATCTTAACGTCGTCACTAAGAAATCAAATATGCACAACAAATTGCCATAAAAACATAAAATATGATACTTGACACTACGAGGAAGTAAGAAAAAGTGCTGGAAATGTGTGCTGGAATTTCCAGAAAAAATAAAGGCAAGATGAAGTTTCAAAAATCTGTAGAAATATTTGCTGAAAATTGAGAGCTTTTGGAGCTTGAATTGGATTTGTGATTGTTTGTTTGTGAATATTTGTGAATGAATCATTTCTTATTTTGCCGTCCAATTTGTTGCATTTTGGAATCAACTCCCCACTTCTCAACTTTTTTAATTCATGGGTCACATTTCTCTCCACTACCCATGACTCATTTTGACTTAGTCCTACTCCAAAACTTCTGCTTCCAACTTTGTTGCATTCTTTGGACTTTGGGATCCTATTATTTTGTCATGGGCTGCCACAATTACACTACTCCAACGAAATTGGGACAAGTACATCTTACTAATCTGGGCCGAGAATAAATTTTAATTTTGGGCTGAATAAATACCCCTCACAGGCTGATGGCCCGATGTATTATGAACCTCAATCTTTGTTGGGCTTGCGGTAGAGTTTATTGGGTCTGCGGATACTGGGAACCAAGACAGGCCGGGATTGGATCACCATGTGCACACTAGCACATAAAGTGGTTGTTAGTCTACTCTTCAGTTATTTATTTACAAAAGTGAATAGCCATGTTTTGGCTCAATATTTACAAAGATGGCCCTTATAGCCATCTATGCTGATTCTAATTCAAGTTCTTCACGTATGCTAGGAACATATTGCTTCAAGTATTTGTCGTTGATGCACCTTTTGTGTAGTTCAACACTTTCTATATGCTAACCAGTAAGAGTTCCCTTCGAGCACTCGATGAACTTTGAATGGTCCTTCCCAATTTGGAGACCATTTACCAAGTTATCTGTCTTTTGCTCCTATGGATAATATAGTCTTTAAAACAAGACCCCTTCATGGAATGATTTCCATTTAACCCTTTTGTTGTACCTATGAGCCACCTTCTCTTTATGGATCATGGTGTTGTTAAGGGCTTGCATTCTCATATCATCTAGATCATCTAACTCTGTGATCATGGACTCATTGTACAGCTATGGGATCAAGTGGCTGTACATGGCCACTCGTAGAGATGAGACCAAGATTTTCATGGGTAACACCGCTTCATGTCCAAAGGCTAATGCAAAGTGACTTACCCCTGTTGCACTTATTTTTGAAGTTTTGTATGCCCACAGTGTTTCGAACAATAATCTAGGCCAGTCTTTCAGATTATTCTCCATCATTTTCTGTAATATTTTGATCAAAACCTTGTTAGAAGTCTCTTCTTGTCCATTGGATTGTGGATAATATGCCGAGGAACGGTGTAATTTGATAACATAATATTCCACGAAATCCTTCACTTTAGTTCCCACAAACATAGTTCCTTGGTCTGTAATGATAGACTTTGGGATGCCAAATCGATGTATGATGTGTTCCTTGATGAAATCAATCACATCTTTTTGCTCCGCTTTTTTCAATGGTATGCTTCTACCTTATTAGTAAAGAAGTCAGTGGACACAATAATGAAACTATGGCCCTTAGATGATGATGGATATATCTTACAAATTAAGTCCATGGTCTACCCCCGAAATAGTCATGGCTTCACAATTGCATACATTTTATATGCAAGAACCCGTTGAATATTGTCATGTTTTGGGAAAGGTTGACACCCTTTGGATTACTTAATGCAATCCTTCAACCAATAGTATTCATGTCTTCTCACGAGCCATCGCATTTGATCCCTGATTGGTGAGCACCACATACTCCCTCAGGCACCTGTTTCATGACTTCCAATGTCTCAGGGAATTCGATGCATCACAGAAGCAATCCATCTATCTCTTTTTCTGTACAAGTCCCCTTAAACTAATACATAGTATGGAGATTTCATCTTTAAACCATGTGGGATTGACTTTTCAGGGTACTGTAGAGCTTCCATCAAGTCATCTGTCCAATCACCTTCCAAATTAACATCCAAATTGAAAGTTTCTACCTGTAATCCCTTTTGGCCTTTGGGTAATGGAAGGATGATTTTTCTTTTGGATTAACACCATGGTGGGTAAGTTCCTCAGACAACTTCAATACAGAGGTGATTTGGGCTAGTTCATTGGCCTCCCAATTTTGTTGCCTTGACTCATACTGGAAGTTAATTTCCTATAAGTCATCAGCCAGCTGTGAAGAGGCTATAAAATATGGGGCCAAATACAAACTGGTGCACTTCTATTAACCAGAAAGTTTTCGAAACACCAACTGTGAATCTCCAATTACCAGGACATTTTTTTCTTGCAAATCTTTGAGGACTTCCAATCCAATCATCAGTGCCTCGTACTCCTCTTGATTGTTGGCGCATGGGAAGTACAAGTTAAAGTACAAATTTGTTTTTACTTCGGTGGGGGATATGATCACCACTCCTGCACCTGCTGTTTGTTTTGTACTTGATCCATCAAACTTCAATATCCACGGTTGCACATCTATCCCATAGACAGGGATCTCCAATGCCTCTGGTATTGATCGTCTGAACCTGGGTTGTGAGCTAAAAAAATCTATAATGGTTTGTCCTTTCATGGAATTTTGAGGGTAATAAACCAAAGTGAACTCTGATAAAGCTAATGACCATTTTCCTATTCTCCCTGACAACAATGTTCTACCTAGCATATACTTTACCAAATCATTTTTGAAACAACAAACACTATTGACTGAATTATATAGTGCCTCAGCATAGTAAATGTGTTAGGATAAGTTTTAGTATATGAAAAAAACACAAAAATATATTCAAGCAGTCGAGTCAAAAATCAAGTAGTTCAAGATTAAACAGTCCAATCAGATATCATATTTATGAAACTCAAGACCAGTTGAAGGAGTAAGTTTATATAATCAGTCCAAAATCCAGACTGTTCAAGAAATAAATTGATCAGACCAAATAAAATATATTATCCGACTGCTCAAACATCTACAAACGTATTTCAAATATAAGAATCCGTTGAAAGATCCAGACATTTCCATCAAAAGATGTGCAACTTCATTAATAGCCTTCTTAAAGCCATGCTGAAGATTAGAGGCAATGGAGACATGCATTAAAGTATATAAAGTTGAAAGTTGCAAAGACACATGCCTATATAAATGAATGAAGATACAAGAGAGTGCAAGATAGAACACTAACATCAAGATATACACAAGACACAAGCTGTCAAAATACTCTTCGAGCATTCTTTAAATAATCATCTTACATTCTCATCTTGCCCACATATAGTGACATATCATATCCAAGGATCATCAAGGACTAAGATACAACTCTCAACTACCTACTATTCATAAGAGTTGATATAATATCTGAATCTAAGGATTCAATTCATTATTGTATTTTGTTGTTAGGATGTGGTGTCTTAACATTGGTTGTATACTAGGAGTTTCAATCTAGGCAAGGGTAAATGCTACGGTTGGAATGAGTTGTATACAAGACGTTGTATAAACCAAAGTCTTCTAGTAAATCCTTCCCGTGAGGAAGAAAGGGTGACGTAGGAGCAGTTAAGTCTCCAAACATATATAAACATATCTGTGTTATTTACATACCAATTCAGTCATTCTATATATATTTGTTCAATCTGTTAGTTGGCATGTTTCCGCACATACATTTGTTGGCCAATTAACATTGACACACGAGAAAAACAAAATAATTCAGTTGCTAAAAATTGTGCTCGCATTTGAAGATTATCATATTGAACTGCTCTTCGAAGTTCAAATGAGTAGTCTGAATCGATCCTCAACAAGTGGTATCAGAGAGGGTTCTCTCTCGTTTCTGAACATCTCATATGGATGCTTTTAGTAAGATTGCCAAAAATTTCTGGTACACCACCATGAACAACTTCACAATCAAAACCATGGAGACATGTTCTACTGCAAAGAATATCTGGCAGAAGTTGATTAAGCAAGTCAACAGTGAAAAGACCAAACAGAATGAGAATCCTCCGATAAAAGAAATGGAATAATCTTGCTGCTTATCAAGCTCAATCAAAGAAGAAAATAGATGTTTCATGGCTCATGAAGATAAGCCTTCTATCAATAAACAGGTGCCTATTCAGTCCTCAACAAGTGAACATGTACTAAGTTTTAACTCCACTGATTTTACACAAGAATAATAAGCCAATGCACTTCACAAAATGACTAATGAATACCAAAAATTATGTTTAGAATTGAAGAAGTTGTGGCAAAGCAAAATGAACTGCCAAACAAATCTAATTTGGAGGTAGAGATTGCTAAGCTCAAAACTAAAAATAATGAGTTATAGGTTGAGAAACAACAACTAATATTATAAAATTTGAAATTAAATCAGCTGATTCAAACCTGGACTAAATATTCAGTCACTTTAAACACAATACATGAAATGTAGAGACTAGGTAATGATAAGACTGGTCTAGGCTTTAAAAAAGGGATAAGCAGTTCGGAGGTCGATACTAGACCAAAGTTAAACATGTGTAAAGGAAAGTATATTCACTTTGTCAAACTCATGAATAGTCTTTCTTCACAGAATGCTGAAACAATCAAGAAGTGGAATAATATTCAAAAATTTGGAATTAGTTATGTTCCACAAAGCTCTTGTGAAAATCAAGACTGTAAATTCAGTCAAGCTAAACACAGTTATAAATCACATGAAATGTCAGTTTAAAGTAGATATAGACATAATAATAATAATAATGCAAAAAGGGTGAAACCGCATACTGCAACACAAGCTCAATCTTGTTCACATTTTAATGTATATTATACACAACACAAGCACACAAAAAACAAAGCAAAAATTTTATGGGATATAGTCAACAATCGACCTGTAAGGTTGATTCAAATCTGGATTCCCAAATGACTAATTCATTAAGGACCCACGTAGATTTGGGTACCATAGTCTAGTTTGTGAATATAATTACAGGTGACAAGAACAAAGAAAGAAATATCAGTCTCAGGGAGAACAGCAGAAAGGGAAAACATTTGTTCTTTATAAAAGACTACTGGATGAACCAACTGCTTCTACATATTGCAACCAACTGACATGCCAAAAACAAATGAATAAGATTTCTTATTCTCAAACTTGTCTTGATTCTATAATTGATGGTTAACTATTTAATAATTTGATAAGTGTTAGACAGTTGAAAATAATATATGATTCACATGAAATTAAATAAACATCAAATTAAAATAGGAAGATAAAATTTATTTCATTTAAAGATTATTTTTTATAATATAAATCTCCCACTCAATAGCCATTTTCCAGAAAAACAGCAATGTGACCAGTTGATGTCTCCTGAAAATATGGAGACAAGGATATTTTCTCCAAGGTCTAAAACTCTTTCATAGGCTTCTAAACAGAAACACCCTCGGGTGAGAAGATGTCCTAAGACTTGGACGTACAAAGCCTTTGTTTGAATTTTGTCTCTATTCTAGCCAGTCTCTTGGCTCCAGCTGGTGGATAAGGAGTAACTCTGATACCGATAAATGTAGTGACCTAAACTGGAATCACTAATTAACTAAAGCTTAAAACATGAAAATCAACTTAAAAGCGGTAATCAAAAAATTCAGCGGAACCTTAATTAAAACAACTAAAGCCTACCGGCAGAATACAACCGGTCCAAACGAATACTATAATAACCAATAATGTTATACAACCACATCGAAGGTAAAACTAAAATCTCAAATACAACAGAAACCTGGTACAGTACAAATCCACCCTACTGTAGCTCAACGACCGCTACCACCGGGTCCGTCCAACCTGAGTCATGCCTCGTAGAATGGGGTGTCCAGAACAAAAACTGAGGACGTGAGCATAAAAAGCTTAGTACGAAAGTGTAGCACCTAAAATCTAATATACTAAATCGCATGCATTAAATTAAATAAATATTATGATTATTATTTTTAAGTTTAATTGATTTAAAATTGTTATTTTAATTATGTGTTAATAAAATATTAATTATTTATTCAAATGATTTTATTGTACTAACTATTTAATTAATGATTTTAATTTTTTTAGTTTATTTATTTAAATAATTTTATTGTGCAACTTAATCAATTTAAAGATTTTAAAGGTTTAAGACTTGCTTATTCAAATGATTTTAATTGTCCAACGTATTTATTTTAAATAGCATAAGTTTAGCGGTTAGTTATTTTAAATTATTTTAAATTCCTAGTTTATTTATTTAAATACTTTTAACTGTCCAAGTCATTTTAATGGTTTTTATTTTGCTTATGTATTTATTTAAATTGCTTTTAAACATTCGTCTAATTTGTTTAAATTATTTTAATCGCTCTGTTTATTATTTAAATATTTTATTTATCGATGTGACATCAAAATATTTAAAGTGTTGATTTTAATTTCCAAGTTAGTGTTTAAATTCCTTTAGATGTTTATTTGTTTAATTATTAAGTTAATTACCCTTGAGATTCTTGAGTTCAGTGGCTTCCGGTTCTGGCATGAGGTGACGGTGGATGTTGGCGATAAATTCTTAGATTTTATTTCAAGATTTAATATTTGTGAGGATTTGAGGAGAATAAATCAAGTTTTTATTTAAGATTTTTTGGGTTACCAAAAATGCATTTAAAGCATTTTTTTAGTTCAATTTTAGAATTTTTCAAAAATTAGCAATTTCAAAACCGGACTATTAAAATTCAATTTTAATATTTTAGTTTTGGGATTTTCAAACTTAGAAATTTAGTAGGTGTAAAAATTAGTAGTGTTAAAGTTGTATTGAGGGAATAATACTTTTACAAGTGAGAGTAGCACTTTTTAATTCCACACACACATAATTATACATACACACACTTATACTCCTAAATTTATAACATAACAAAAACTCAAACCCTAGCCCAATTAATCCCAAGTAGCCGTCCCTCTCCCCCTTCCAACACCATAACCCATCGGCTCTTCTTTTCTTCACCACGTCCGACCGCCACGCCGTTGTCCAGCCACCACCACTGCCGGAGCTCGAGTCCTAGGTCTAGCAACTGTTGCGTCTCATTTCCAGCTTGGTTCCATCTCGATTTCTTGTGCAAAATTCGAACCTAGGCAATATTAATCCATTTCTTTGGCCACCAAGCATAGCTATTATGTTTCATGTTATTTAATGTTGTTATTTCAAATTTTCATGGTTGTATAAGGCTAGTTTTTGAAATTTTCAGTAGGCATGTGTGTATATTTCGAACCCCTCATGTGTATTGTTGTTTAAATGAGTTGGTTGTTGATTTGGAGTGGGAACTTGGTCCAAGCATGCTAATATTTCGAATTTTTGATAAATTCAGTATGGGTTCTTGTTGATGTTCGAAATTTGCATGTATTTTGGAGTGGAAATGAGTCATGTAATGTGTATTGATCAATTCTTGATATTGTATGTTCATTCGGAAAATTCAGCATGTTAGTTTGTGGTGTTTGGGCTTGATTTCTGAAAATTTGGTGAAATGGTGTTAAGGGCTGCCCATTTTGGTTGAAAGGGAGAGTTCAATTGCGGTTTTGGATGAGGTTTGGATAGGTATAAAGGGCTGGAGTTGAAGGTTTTGTAGTTGGGATGGTGGTCGGGGTGTTCAGGTAGTCCGGGTGAGGCGTGTCGGTCTAAATTTTGACTTGAGCTAGCTTCGGGCATGAGGTTTGGCTCAAGGTTCTTTTCTGGTGAAAATGGGAGTCTTTAGTGATGTTTCGTAGGTCGTAAGTCGGGTTATTCAATTGACGAAGGGTAAGTTAAGGGGTTAAGATAAAAGCGGACTAGTGCAAATTTTTATCGCCTCTTTGATTGCCTTCAGAGTTTGGTTCTGTTGCATTTAGATAAGTGGTCTGAACAGGGGATTTTCTTGGTCATACTTCAAGTGTAGGATGTGGTGATCGTGTCGGTTTGTTTTGGGAGTCGTTCGGTTAAGTTATGGCTATGATAAGGGCGAGTCAATATAAGGTGGTTGTGCAGATTTTTGGATAAGTGTAGTTGCTTCCTGGGAATATGTTTTGTTCGGGTTGCTCGATTTGGAATGAGAGGTTATGACCTAATCATTGGTATTATTTGGGATGTTTAGGAGATGTCGGTTTAAACGGGAGTTCATTCGGTTAATAATGGACTAGTTTAAGGGCCGTACGGGCCAAACTCCCGTATTGACTCTTTTGTTGGATAAGTCTAAGCCTTTATTTTAAGTTATGGTACTTAGGGGCAGCCACTTACACATCATTCATCCATGATTTAAAGTGTTATGTCATCATTTGAAGTCGTGTCTTGGATTTTGTTGTTCCCATCTTTCGCCTGAGTTAACTTTAAAAATTATTCATGTTCTTGTCCCGAAGTATAAATGATGAAAATGTGAAAAGATGAAAACTTAAATGTGAAAAGGTTAAATTAAATGTAAAATTTTGAATGAGGAAAATTGGTTGTGACTTAGACGTGCAATGTCGGTCGAAGGATTCTCTGGCTCACTTGCCAAAATTAGACGTGTAGTGTGCGGATGAGAGGCATCTCATCTCCCCTACCAAATCAGACGTGTAGTGCGTGGTCAAGAAACTTCTCGGCTCCCCTACCAATCAGACGTGTAGATCGGTGTCGAGAGAAATCTCAATATCCCTACCAAATCAGAGGGGAAATATGGCGTCGGGAGAGATCTCGGCATCCTTGCCGGCATAGTACTGTAGTCATTGATCGATCAAAACCATAGTCACAATCGAGAATCTAAATTCACAAGTTAATTAAAGGGAAATGTTCATGACTGTCATGTTTAAATTGCATATTGTAAAGGTTCTACTTCGGGCATGAGTTGCGTTTGGTTTGTGTGAATTCATCGTTTACTTATTATTATTTTTAGTATGATGCATGTATTTTGAACCCTCGTTATTCATGGTATATTCTTGCTGAGTTTTTAGGCTCACTACTATTCTTGGTGTAGGTTAGACTTTCGTTGAGATCAAGGGGCATGACTCTCGAGTGGACTGCGATGCGGGCACGACACATCCCTCCGACCTATGTCAGTCTTTCACAGAGTTTACTCGAATTTAAATGTTATGAAGTATTTATTTTGTTTATTTGGTAAATGTAAATGTAATGATTTTTAAAATTTGTTTCTTGGTCTGTAAGGATTAAATTGTTAAATTTTGGATGTTTGTGATGTCAAACCTTTTCCCCTAGATTCTGTTTCTTTTTCCCGATTTTCCACTCTTTAAACTCATTTAAGAACTCCTTAATCATGTTTTAGGAAGTGGATTTAGTTAAATTAGTAGTCGGACTACTACTTTCTCCTTCACTTAAAAGATTTTGTCCTCGAATTCCAGACTAGGATAATCAGAACAATTAATGTGAAATTAATGATTACAATCATTGTAGTTTACAAAATACAGTACAACCGTTACAAAAGGAACAATTACAATCCAAATAACTACGGATGCTCAGAACGCATACGACTCTCTATTTTCCAAGTTGCTTCCTCAGTGCTTCGTTTCTACCACTGAACCATGACTAGAGGAATGCGTTTGTTCCGAAGTACCTTGTCTTTCTTGTCAATAATCCTCAGTGGTCTCTCCACGTACGATAGATCATGCTCCAAATGAACATCTGTCGGGTGCAGAATGTGAGACTCATCTGCAACATACTGTCGAAGTAAGGATACGTGGAACACATTGTGAATGCTGGAGAGATATGGTGGTAACGCCAAATGGTAAGCCAAATCCCCAACATTCTCTAGGATCTCAAACGGTCAGATGAATCTAGTGCTAACATGTCTTTCTGACCAAATCACATCACCTTCCGTAAAGGTGATACTCGCAAGAAAATGTACTCTCCTGCATCAAAATGCTGGGGTCTACGCTTGGTATTGGTATAACTGGCATGTCTTTCTTGCACTTCCTTGATCCTATTTTGATCAGCTCTACCTTATCCACAATCTGTTGAATCAATTTCGGTCCTTAGACCTGTCGTTCCCCTACCTCGTCCCAGAACAAAGGTGTCCGACAATGGCGATCATAAAGAGCCTCGAATGGTGCCATGACAATGCTAGGATGATAGATATTTTTGTAGGCGAACTCTATCAACGGTAAGTGATCCTTCCAGGATAACCCAAAGTCCATCACTAAAGTACTTAGCATGTCTTCCAAGGTCTGAATAGTCCTCTCAGACTGACCATCCGTCTCTGGGTGATAAGCCGTACTCAAAATTAGAGTAGCACCCAAAGCTCGCTGAAAGCTACCCCAAAACCGTAAGGTAAATCTTGGATCCCTATCGCTGAGTATACTCAAAGGAACTCCATGCAATCGCACCATCTCCTGAATATATAACCTCACCATGCGATCGAAAGTGAACTTGCGATTATACGGAAGAAAATGAGCAGACTTGGACAACCTGTCCATAACAACCCAAATAGCATCACACTGCCTAGAGGTCATTGGTAAGTGGGTGACAAAATCCATCGTCACATGCTCCAACTTCCATTCCGAAATCTCCAAACTCTACATCAGACCACCTGGTTTTCGATGCTCTGCCTTAACCTGCTAACAAACTAGACATCGAGAGACAAATTGATACACACTATGTAGTGACCCAGGACGGAATCAACTACTAACAGAGTCTTTAGCATGCAATGAAATCTTAAAACGCAATTAAATAAATTCAGCTGAAACTTAAACCATAAATACATAATCACTGGCAGAACAACCGGGCTAAAATCTCATAATATAATACAACCCCATAGAATGGAAATCACTAAAATCCACAACCAACAACCTGATATGGAAATGGGCAAAACCACGGAACCACTGCAGCTCAATGACCGCTACCTTTGGGTCCGTCCAACCTAAGCCCTGCCCCATAGAATAGAGTGTCCAACACAAAACACTATGAATGTGAACATAAAATGCTCAATACAAAAGTACGAATATACATATACCATGTATTCACATGCAGTATGACGGGTACTGGAAAAACCTATCCAAAAGACTTCTCAGTAAAGACGTCATGGTATGTAGCACGATGGGCCGTCGCATCAGGAGGTGGCTCCAATACCATAAAATTCTGGATATATCCGGATTCAAATCCATAGAATCCATCCACTAAAAATACGTGGTTGAGCAACCCCTACTATGGCTATGCAAATCAAGGCATAAAGCTCAACATGTTCATGCATGCAGCATAATATCAATGCATATATAAATGCCACAAAAAACATGCAAACATAATACACGTATATTCAACCTAGTATCTCGAATAATACGTCCGTACCTCTATCCTAATAACTCAAGCACCCTAGCAACCTAGCAATCCAGATACTAAAAGTCCAAGCCTATAAGAAATAATCACCATATCACTTATAATACTCTAAAATCCTTAACTAAGCTATTTGATAAGTGTATTTTATACACTTAATTTATATATGATTTTAATTGTTAAATATTTATTTCGAGCAGATTTATGTGGGTATTTTGTTGTTTTTGTGTTTAAAGTGATTTATTGAATTTATGTGGAAATGAGAGGAAAAAGGAGAAAAGAAGAATAAAAGAAAGGAAAAAGAAAAGAAGAGAAAATTCTTTAAAAGTTAGCGCTAAAGAGGGATTTCAAGAGCAATCGCGCTAAGTTCCTGAAGACTTGAGGATTGAGATTTCGAACAGAAGGCGCGCTCGCGCCTTCACTAGAGCGCCCGCCCCGTCGCTGTGATTTGGAAATTTTATTATATCGGAAAATAATTTTTATGGGATTTTGAGTGGGCTTTTGTGCACGGTATAAAAGGGAATTCTGATCAGACTATGGAAATAAAGAGCCGCCACAATCACAATTACAGAATATCAGAGTTGATCGTGTGATTTTTCTGGAGGATTTTCTGGAGCTTATCTGAAGAAAAAAGACGGAGTTTGATCGATCGGACACGGCGTCGATGACAGATTTGTTTCTTTTATCTTTTATTTATTTAATTCTGAATTCATGTCTAGATTTTTGAATATATTTTGGTTTTATTTGAATTCAGTTATGAACTAATTTTTTTTAGAGTCTAGAGGTCCGATGGAACCTGGTGTAGACGCTTTCATGAATTTTTGATTTTATTGAATTGAGTTTCTTCTAGATTAATTGTTTTTCTAGATTTGATTGTCTTTTCAATTATCTGATCAATAATTGATTTGTTATATTTATTTGAAATCTGGCACTCGGGAGAGGAGATTTTGAATAGGACCATTGGAAAATACACTGTTAATTATTTATACAGCTCGGGAGAGTGTATAATTTTAACGGAGCTGTTAAAGAGAACATTGTTTTGTGATAGATCACTGCGATAAATTTTTAATAGGAATATTGGAATTTAATTGTAGTTGATAAACATTATTTGTTGCTCGGGAGAGGGAAATAATAAACTTAAGTGTTTTTGGCTATTAATTGACTGAAATTCATGAAACTAAATTAATTAGGATTGATTGTTGTTGAAACCAGGTGAAATCTATACCTCTAGATCATTTTTCTTTGATTGATATTATCTGAAAGTTGTGTGCGTGCTTATCAAAAATATCTTGCTATTTTATTTTCTGCAAAATTCTCAAAGTTTGATTTTTTAGATAAAGTTTGGACTATATTAATTACAAGCACTGATTATTTTCATTTTACTCCCTGTGGGATCGATATCTGAATTATTCACTATATTAAAACTTGACACTCGTACGCTTGCGAGAAATTTTCACAACAAGTTTTTGGCGTCGTTGCCGGGGAGTAAATTTTGATTATTTTTTAGTCTTGTTACCAATTAGTCTAGATTTTAATTTAGAGTTTTTATTTTATTTTATTTTATGTTACAAATTAATTTCTTCTAATTTTAATTGCAGTGTATGCGACGATCTCAAAGCGCCAATTTTGATTGAAGCTTGGCGAATAAAAGAGAAAGGGAAGATCTAACACTGGTGAAAGTCGGGCTGATGACTTTAAACCAAGCGCTACTTGGGAGGCAACTCAAGCATTTTTTTTTCTTTTATTTTATTTTATTTTATTTTCAGTTTATTTAATTTTTGTTATTTAATTGTTTTAAGTATTTTTTATTTTAATTTTTTGAGCTTAATGTTTTCTTAATTTTTAATTTTTTTTTAGGATCCAAAAATTCTCAAATTCGAGTAAACGGCGCGTCCGCCCAATTTTCTTGAGCGCCCGCGCTGCATCTGGGAAGAAAATAGTGTTGAATTGCGAACTAGCGGCGCGCCTGGTCCGATTTTCTCGAGCGCCCGCGCATACTCTACGATGTGCTACTACTCAACCGCGCAGCCTATCAGCGCTTAAACTCACGCAATCGCGCTACCAACTCCACCATCTGCGCTATTACAAGCGCAATCTCGCTACAAGCCATCATCTGCGCTGCCTCAAGTGCTATCGCGCTCATCACCTCCATTCTGCACAATAGCAAGCGCCAACAATCCAAAGTGCGCCTCTTCTTGGGCTAACGTGCAATCAATCAGTAGCCTCAAGCGCAAACCATCCCCTCCATTTGCGCAACCTCCTGCGCAGTTGCGTATAACCAACTCCCATCTGCGCATCACTTCACTACCTTGTGCAAACAACTCATCTGCGCTGCTACCTAGCGCAATCGCGCGTCCACCATCTACAACAAGTGAAAACAAATTCTCATCTGCGCAGGTCCAAGAGCAATCGTGCAATCCAGCCACTTCCCTTCCATGCACGAACAATCTCCAACCTCACCACCAGTCACCAACAGCGCAGCTCCATCGCCCAGTCTTCATGCGTACCCCTACAGCTCTGATTCCATGACATCACATCAAGCAATCCATGCGCTAACAAGGCTCTTATTCAATGCACCATCGAGTTCCTAAGGATTAAAATGGATGTGGTTATTGCTTCTCTACCTCCTCCGATGGTGACATGTTGTTGCTCCTGCGAGTTCTTTCTATAGAGATGATGATATAGATATCGTGTATTGACGTCGGTGTCGAAAGGTACGTGTCCCTTGCCTTGTTCTTTTTTTTTTGTTTTTAATCATTAGGGACAATGATTACATTAAGTTTGGGGGGGTGAATCAATGTTTGATTTAGTTGGTTGGTTGAGTAGTTGAATTTTATTGTGTGCTTCATAGGTTAAATTTTTGTTGAGTTTTATTGAGTTGAATTTAAAAGAAGTTGAGAAATATGTGGATGCATGGCTGAAAATTTTTTGTTTTGTGCTATAACTGAAATCCATGACTGTCTGCCTATCAGACAAATATTTTTGAGAAAATGGAACCAATTGGATGAACAATTTCCTATATACTCTGTGATTAATACTTAAATCTGATTTTTGAAATTGAGGCATTGTTTGAAATTTTGGGACTAATTTTCATTGAACAAATTTATCCTTAGTTGCCCATTTGAGCCTACACGTATAATAGTACATTGAGGTATGAGAAATCTGAAATTTGTTGGAAAATCATCGTTTACTGCTGATGATTATCTTTTCTGCACTGATTGGATATTTGTATGAATTAATTGTGGATTGAGACTTGTCTAGAACTAGTTCAAACACTCTTCGAGACGAAATACGGGCAAAACTGTGATTAGGAATGATTTAGGCAATTTTTCTGAATTTGTTTGAGCCTTTCAAGCTATCTGTTAATATTTTATCCCTAGTACCTTGTTGAGCTTTATTTGAAAATCGAATGGCATGCGTGTAAACGTGTGATTAAACCCTCATTCGTAATTATTTCAAGGTCCTTCATTGACTACCTGAATAACCTATACACTATTTCCTACCTTTAAGGGAGTAATTTGAATACTAAAATATTTTATGCTCCTAGTTTTTTTTGTGAGAAAAAAGATTGGTGTGGTGGTGAATTGAAAAGAAATTATGAAAAGAGGTAGTAGAAAAAAAAAAGTTGAAAAAGTTGTGAAAGAAAAGTTGTGAAAAGTTGAAAAAATTAATGTGAATTGAAATAAAGGGTGAAGTTGTGAAAGAAAAGGAGTCGAAATTAGAATTGAGTTTAAGCAATAAATTACTCCTTATTTGAATTCTTATCCTTTATTTGTAGCCATAAGTCAGGCCTTACATTATAAGCTGAATAAGTCCTATTGACCGAGTCTCAGTTGCCCAATATACTAATAGAGAAGAGTTGCGAGAATTTAGCCTATGGACTGTTGATTGATGTTTTTAATGATTATGAATTTTGATCGAAAACGCACACACTATTATTCTTTGCATTTACCTAATTATGAGTGTTTTTGATTTTTTATCCTTTATTTGATCCTATGCTACCTTGAAAAGTCCTCATGATCTATGAATGTTTGAATTGAACTTGGAGAATGGTGTTTTGAACTTGAGTTGCGAAGATTGTGAGTTTATGCGGTTATTTTGTTATGACTGAAACTTTCAAGTGTTAGTAGGTTGGATGAGATTGGATTTGAAAATTCTTTGAAATCATTGTCGAGGCCATTGCTCCATAATATTTCTTGACTATTCTTGTAAGTTTATGATGATTTGAGTTTTTGGAAGTTATTGTTTGAATAGTTTTGCTCGGGACTAGCAAAAGTCTAAGTTTTGGGGTATTTGATAAATGTATTTTATACACTTAATTTATATATGATTTTAATTGTTCAATATTTGTTTCGAGCAGATTTATGTGGGTATTTTGTTGTTTTTGTGTTTACAGTGATTTATTGAATTTATGTGGAAATGAGAGGAAAAAGGAGAAAAGAAGAATAAAAGAAAGGAAAAAGAAAGGAAGAGAAAATTGAAGAGAAGAAAGGAACGATCAGATCAAGAGAAGGAAGAAAATGGGCTTTCTTAATGGGCTTTAAAAGTTAGCGCTAAAAGTTAGCGCTAAAGAGGGATTTCAAGAGCAATCGCGCTAAGTTCCTGAAGATTTGAGGATTGAGATTTCGAACAGAAGGCGCGCTTGCGCCTTCACTAGAGCGCCCGCCCCGTCGCTGTGATTTGGAAATTTTATTATATCGGGAAATAATTTTTATGGGCTTTTGAGTAGGCTTTTGTGCACGGTATAAAAGGGAATTCTGATCAGACTATGGAAAGAAAGAGCCGCCACAATCACAATTACAGAATATCAGAGTTGATCGTGTGATTTTTCTGGAGGATTTTCTAGAGCTTATCTGAAGAAAAAAGACGGAGTTTGATCGACCGGACATGGCGTCGACGACGGATTTGTTTCTTTTATCTTTTATTTATTTAATTCTGAATTCATGTCTAGATTTTTGAATATATTTTGGTTTTATTTGAATTTAGTTATGAACTAAATTTTTTTAGAGTCTAGAGGTCGGATGGAACCTGGTGTAGACGCTTTCATGAATTTTTGATTTTATTTAATTGAGTTTCTTTTAGATTAATTGTTTTTCTATATTTGATTGTCTTTTCAATTATCTGATCAATACTTGATTTGTTATATTTGTTTGAAATCTGGCACTCGGGAGAGGAGATTTTGAATAGGACCATTGATAAATACACTTTTAATTATTTATACAGCTCGGGAGAGTGTATAATTTTAACGGAGCTGTTAAAGAGAACATTGTTTTGTGTTAGATCACTGCGATAAATTCTTAATAGGAATATTGGAATTTAATTGTAGTTGATAAACATTATTTGTTTCTCGGGAGAGGGAAATAATAAACTTAAGTGTTCTTGGCTATTAATTGACTGGAATTCATGAAACTAAATTAATTAGGATTGATTGTTGTTGAAACCAGGTGAAATCTATACCTTTAGACCATTTTTCTCTGATTGATATTATCTGAAAGTTGTGTGCTTGGTTATCAAAAATATCTTGCTATTTTATTTTTTGCAAAATTCTCAAATTTGATTTTCTAGATAAAGTTTGGACTATATTAATTACAAGCATTGATTATTTTCATTTTACTCCCTGTGGGATCGATATCTGAATTATTCACTATATTAAAACTTGACACTCGTACGCTTGCGAGGAATTTTCACAACACTATTACGTACTCCCTAATCTCTATAGGGATCCAATGATAGACCAGCATTCGTCATTTGCCCAATGATGGAGACTGCCTCAAAACTTAGGCATTGCTCCGCTACTATCTCCGCAGCACTCCCCCACTTCCGGCCCTCCAATAGGACGCCTAAAATTTCATAAAACCTAGATAGAAAGGGAGAGGAGAGGAATTGGTGCAAGTAAAAATGGGCATCTCTCGGTCCCTATATATAGACGTAGATCGGATGGTCCGATCCCTGAGATTGGATCGTCCGATCTCCCCCTTCAACCCCCTCCGAACACGTGTCCTCGCTGTGACGTCACTACTTATGTAATACGTTCGGATCGTCTGATCTCCATGGGTTGTCAAATCAAATCCATATCCACTTATCCAGATACAATTTGATCGTCCGATCCCTCTTCGGATCGTCCGATCTCCACGGAGCCTCCAAACTCAAACCATGCTTCCGAACTCCATGCACTTTGGATGGTCCGATCCTGGGGTTCGGATCATCCTATCCTTCCGATATCTTGGACTCCTTCAAGCCATTTTCGAGTATTTTTAATCCAATTTTCAACTTCTTAAACTCATTTGAGAATTTCTTAATCATTTTTAGCATTAATCATAATTAAGCACTTGATTAACTTAATTTGGATACGGCTAATACATTCTCCCTCAGTTAAGAAATTTCTCCCTCGAAATTTGGACTAGGATAACAGAACAAAATAATACTGAAACAATTTGTTATTACAACACTGCAGTTGACAAATGAACTGCTGAAATACAATTACAATCAAAATAACTCCGGATATTCAGAACGCATACGACTCTCTAACTCTCAAGTCGCTTCCTTAGTGCCTCGATACTGCCATTGATGCGTGCAGGGAGAATTCTAGTGGGAGGAAATTCCACGTTTGCGTTGCTAGATTCAGGAGCCACGCATTCATTCATCTCCCTAGAGTTTATCAGGCGGGTGGGCATCAAGCCTGAGGTTGCTGTTACAGGTTACGATGTCACTATGCCGTCTGGTCAGATTCTTACTACCACTAGCATCTGCAGAGATTTGGAGATGGAGTTACAGGGACATATTATCAGAGCAGATTTTGTGGTTTTACCGTTTACTGGATTCGATCTGATTTTGGGTATGGATTGGTTGTCAGTCAACGGAGCAGTGATTGATTTTCGGCAGAGGACAGTGGCAGTGAAACCAGTGGTAGGTGACCAGTTTGTTTTCTATGCATCTCTGAGCAGTGAGATCTCGCCTGTTATCTCTTATACACGTGCGAGGAATTTATTGAGACGTGGTTGCCAGGGGTTTCTCGCCAGTGTAGCCACTTCATCAGAACCACCTAGCAGATCATTGTCAGATATAGAGGTGGTTTGTGACTTTTCAGATGTCTTTCTGGAGGACGTTTCGGGAGTCCCACCAGCTAGAGAGGTGGAGTTCAGTATTGATCTGATACCAGGTACTGTGCCTATCTTTAAGGCACCGTATCGAATTGCTCCTACTGAGATGAAAGAGTTGAAGGAGCAGATTCAAGAGTTGTTGGAGAAGGGCTTTATTCGTCCTAGCTTTTCTCCTTGGGGAGCTCCAGTGTTGTTTGTGAAGAAAAAGGATGGTAGCATGAGACTTTGTATCAATTACCGAGAGCTCAACAGGGTCACTGTGAAGAACAAGTATCCACTGCTGAGGATTGAGGATTTGTTCGATCAGTTGCAGGGAGTTTCGGTTTTCTCTAAGATCGATCTGAGATCTGGCTATCATTAGTTGAGGATCAGAGATGTAGATGTGTCCAAGACTGCTTTTCGGACACGCTATGGGCATTACAAGTTCTTAGTAATGCCGTTTGGATTGACCAATGCTCCAGCAGTCTTCATGGATCTCATGAACCGCGTATTTCAGCCGTACTTAGATCAGTTTATCATAGTTTTTATTGATGATATCTTGATCTACTCGAGGAGCATTGAGGAGCATAGACAACACTTGCAGACAACATTGCAGACTTTGAGGGAGCATCGATTGTATGCGAAATTCAGTAAGTGCGAGTTTTGGCTAGAGCAGGTGGCATTTCTTGGCCATATAGTTTCGAAAGATGGGATAGCGGTGGATCAGACGAAAGTGCAGGCAGTGCAGGATTGGGGAATGCTGAAGAATGCTTCAGAGATTCGCAGTTTCTTGGGTTTACCAGGCTACTACCGGAAGTTCATCAAGGGTTTTTCTTCTATTGCAGTACCCTTGACTTCCTTGACCAAGAAAAATGCAAAGTTTATATGGAGTTCAGACTGTCAGAGGAGCTTTAATCGACTTAAAGAAGCACTCACATCTGCGCCAGTGTTGGCGATGCCTGTTCCACACGAGGAGTTAGTGGTTTACATGGATGCATCTAAGCTTGGGTTGGGCGCCGTATTGATGCAGAGTGACCGAGTCATTGCCTATGCGTCGAGACAGTTGAAGATTCATGAGCAGAACTATCCGACGCATGACTTGGAGCTAGCAGCAGTGGTTTTTGCTTTGAAAATATGGAGGCACTATTTGTATGGTGAGAAGTGCAAGATTTTCACAGACCACAAGAGTTTCAAGTACTTCTTCACACAGAAGGAGTTGAACATGAGACAGCGCCGATGGTTAGAATTAGTTAAGGATTATGACTGTGACATTAGCTACCATCCGGGTAAGGCTAATGTAGTGGCTGATGCGTTGAGTCGGAAGACTTCAGTGGTATCTTGTGTGACAGTTCAGTTGCCACTTCAGGAGGAGATTCAGAGATTCGAGCTGGAGTTATACTCGAGTGGTCAGGCACCGATTTTGGCAGTGTTAGTGGTACAACCGAATCTTCGGAATCGTATCAGAGTTGGACAGCCTGCAGATGAGGAGTTGCAGCGATTGAGGCAGAGAGATGAAGCCAAGGGCAGGCTTCTCTATACAGTTGTTGTTGGTATCGTTCAGTACCGTGGTCGTATGTGGGTACCGAACGTTGATCAGTTGAGGATTGAGATCTTGACAGAGGCTCATACATCTCCGTATTCCATTCACCCCGGAAGTACGAAGATGTATAGAGATTTGCAGTCATTGTATTGGTGGCCCGACATGAAGAGAGATTGTAACACCCGAAAATTTTAATACGTAAATTCGCATGCATAATTAGGGAAAATAATTATTTAAAAATTTATATTTGTGTTAAATGACATTTATGTGTTATTATGTGAATTATATGCATGATTTAAATTTATTTTATCATTTAACCCGCATTTATGGTATTTTTGGATTTTTGAGAATATTTATTATTTTGATCGCGTAGACGGGACCGTGGACGGACGAGATACCAAAATTCTTAGCCAAAAATATTTTATGAGTTTTATGAGCCTTAAAATAATATTTTAAGGTATTTTGTCAAGAATATTTTAGTATTTAATTATATATTTATTTAAGGGTTTATTTTTAGCAAAAATAAGTCATTTTATTGACTTTTATTAATATTTAAAAATTCCCAAAGTTTTAATTTCGGGATTTAGCTTTTTTTCCCATCAAATTATTATTATTTATTAAGGGTTTTTAAATATTAGTTTTATAGAATAATGTTATATTATTTAATAATATATTTTTAACCTATTATCTAACCTACCCAACCCCACAACCCACTACCAAGCCGTCACTTTCATCCTGTTCATCATCTTCCTCACGTTTCATCAGCCTCCACCATAGTTTTGACAGAAAACCTCAACCTCCATAGCCGATCCATCATTGTCTTGGTTTATTTTGGTCCGTTCGTCGTCCCGGAGTCCCGTAAACGCATCGTTCGTTGTCAAATAATTATCAAAGGCATGTCTATTCCTTCGTTTGAACACCATATAAGCTATTAATCTTGCATAATGTTTTATTTTGATGTCATTTGAATATTTCGAAATTTATGCAATTTTATGGAGGTTTATGCATGTTTGGGTATTTCTTGT
The DNA here is from genome assembly GCF_033568475.1 of Henckelia pumila. NCBI lineage: Eukaryota > Viridiplantae > Streptophyta > Magnoliopsida > Lamiales > Gesneriaceae > Henckelia > Henckelia pumila. The sequence goes on from NC_133122.1 coordinate 202,739,349, forward strand.
CATGGCTCATGTTTTGACCAACATGGCACGGTCCAGGGGCTAGGTCTCGGCCAAGGGGTGTTCGGAGGTTCGTTAGGGTCGAGCAAGGTCAGGGGTTAGGGTGGCTCACGGCTGGTTCCAAGCTAGTGTAAGGTTTTGGGTCTTGGAGGGGCACGGCTAGGGTTGTAGGGAAGAGGTCACGGCTGGTTCATGCTAGGCCATGAACCAGCCTAACCATGGCATGGCATGGCTCGACCCGGCTGGACCCTGGGAAGGTCCTGCCGGCGGCGCTCCGGCCAGGGGCGGCCGGAGCGAGGCGGCAGCAGCCCCTAAAGGGCTGCTGCTCGCGCAGCCGAGGGCTAGGAGAGGGGGGGGCGTCGGGTAGGGGGGTGCTGGGTGGTTCCGGGTCGGGTCAGGGTAGTGGGCCGGGTCAGTAGGGTCTAGGGTCGGGTCAGGCAGGTCCGGGTCCGGGCTAGGTGGGCCGGGCTCGAGTATTTTAATTTTAAAATATTTAATGATTTAATTGGTTGTTTGGGCCATTTAATTAGTTAGAAAATTATTTGGGCCTCCAAATAATTTTATTTGGGCTTTTTAAATTATTTTTAAGTTAACCCAATAATTTTATGGGTCCGTGGGCCCATCGGAATTTTTGGGCTAGTCAGTGATTTTATTGGGTCAGTCTAGGAATTTTTATGAATTAATTAGTTATTGGGCCTAAATATTTTTATTTAAGCCCAATAACATTTAAGTATTTTATTTTAGTAAAAATTATAAGTTTTAAAATTAGTTATTTAATTATGGGCTTTAAGTTAGTTAACAGGCTTTAAGTCAGTTAAGGGGTTTAGTAGAGAGACCAGCAGTCTGGACCAACCCATGAAAATAAACTAAGTCCGGAATATATATTTAATTATTTTTATGCATGAAGTCTATTTTAAGTAAAAGTATATTTATTATTAAAATTAATTAAATATATATTACGGACATATTTTAAGTGCATGCATACATGAAATATTTTATGATGTGTTTATGATTAAGAATTGAGCATGAAAAATATTTTTATGGAAATTGAAGTGATGTGACAGCATAGAAGTGGGTTCTACCACTGACACAGAGGTAGTTCTACTACCGGCATAGAAGTGGGTTTTACCACTGGCACAGAGGTAGTTTACTACCAGCATAGAGGTGGATTTATCCACCGCCACGTACGATGGTTCTTTAGACTGATCAGTCGGCACAGTTATTAGTCACATTCATGGATATGACCATACACAGTTTTTATGTTTATGACATGCTCAATTATGTTATGTATAATGAAGAAAGTTATGTTATGTATAAGATTTATGATTAAGCATTTATGTTATGAAAAATGTTTCCACGCATGCTCATGTACATGTATATGTATTAGTATTTACGTGATGCATTATTTTTAAGCTTGTTATAAAGGATTAGACATGTTGAGCCTCTAGGCTCACTACGTTTATATGGTGCAGGTGAGTATGATGTAACTCCTACCGGTGGCGAGGACGTATGAGCGAGCATGGCAGTGGCCCCGTGACCGTCTCACTAGAGTTTTATTTATGCACGAATTATTCATTCAGGATATTTTTATGTTTTCAGTGGTTATGATTACTTATTGATTTTTTCATGATTTTAGTAGACATAAGTTATAAATGTTCATTATAGACATTATTTTATCTATTGCATGACTCAAGATTTTATCACATAAATGTTTATTATTTTATTAAGCGAGTTATTATTTGTAATATTATTTTTAAAGTTTATACATATATGTATGGGCGTATATGTATATAGTTTAGAAATAAAAAAAAAAAAAAGTTTTTCCGCATTTAGTAGTTCTAGGGCGTTACATTTGGTATCAGAGCACGGTCCTTGGAGGGTGTCCATCTGCCACGTGAAGCTCAGAAATCCCACTACCGGTCTGTAAGTTTTAAATGTTTTTTATTATGATTTATCAGGAGCATATGTTATTACTTAAAACTTTATGTTAGCAAAGTTTTAAAATACTTAGTTATGCATTGCGATTTACGTGACTTTGGGATACTGAAACTTGTAACTAGATAAGTAATCGTGGAGTTAGTAAACTAAAATTTTGAGGGACTTCGTTATTAAAATTGGATCAGTCGAATTTCGAGGACGAAATTCAATTTAAGGGGGGGAGATTTGTAACACCCGAAAATTTTAATACGTAAATTCGCATGCATAATTAGGGAAAATAATTATTTAAAAATTTATATTTGTGTTAAATGACATTTATGTGTTATTATGTGAATTATATGCATGATTTAAATTTATTTTATCATTTAACCCGCAGTTATGGTATTTTTGGATTTTTGAGAATATTTATTATTTTGATCGCGTAGACGGGACCGTGGACGGACGAGATACCAAAATTCTTAGCCAAAAATATTTTATGAGTTTTATGAGCCTTAAAATAATATTTTAAGGTATTTTGTCAAGAATATTTTAGTATTTAATTATATATTTATTTAAGGGTTTATTTTTAGCAAAAATAAGTCATTTTATTGACTTTTATTAATATTTAAAAATTCCCAAAGTTTTAATTTCGGGATTTAGCTTTTTTTCCCATCAAATTATTATTATTTATTAAGGGTTTTTAAATATTAGTTTTATAGAATAATGTTATATTATTTAATAATATATTTTTAACCTATTATCTAACCTACCCAACCCCACAACCCACTACCAAGCCGTCACTTTCATCCTGTTCATCATCTTCCTCACGTTTCATCAGCCTCCACCATAGTTTTGACAGAAAACCTCAACCTCCATAGCCGATCCATCATTGTCTTGGTTTATTTTGGTTCGTTCGTCGTCCCGGAGTCCCGTAAACGCATCGTTCGTTGTCAAATAATTATCAAAGGCATGTCTATTCCTTCGTTTGAACACCATATAAGCTATTAATCTTGCATAATGTTTTATTTTGATGTCATTTGAATATTTCGAAATTTATGCAATTTTATGGAGGTTTATGCATGTTTGGGTATTTCTTGTCATGGCTCATGTTTTGACCAACATGGCACGGTCCAGGGGCTAGGTCTCGGCCAAGGGGTGTTCGGAGGTTCGTTAGGGTCGAGCAAGGTCAGGGGTTAGGGTGGCTCACGGCTGGTTCCAAGCTAGTGTAAGGTTTTGGGTCTTGGAGGGGCACGGCTAGGGTTGTAGGGAAGAGGTCACGGCTGGTTCATGCTAGGCCATGAACCAGCCTAACCATGGCATGGCTCGAACCGGCAGGACCCTGGGAAGGTCCTGCCGGCGGCGCTCCGGCCAGGGGCGGCCGGAGCGAGGCGGCAGCAGCCCCTAAAGGGCTGCTGCTCGCGCAGCCGAGGGCTAGGAGAGGGGGGGGCGTCGGGTAGGGGGGTGCTGGGTGGTTCCGGGTCGGGTCAGGGTAGTGGGCCGGGTCAGTAGGGTCTAGGGTCGGGTCAGGCAGGTCCGGGTCCGGGCTAGGTGGGCCGGGCTCGAGTATTTTAATTTTAAAATATTTAATGATTTAATTGGTTGTTTGGGCCATTTAATTAGTTAGAAAATTATTTGGGCCTCCAAATAATTTTATTTGGGCTTTTTAAATTATTTTTAAGTTAACCCAATAATTTTATGGGTCCGTGGGCCCATCGGAATTTTTGGGCTAGTCAGTGATTTTATTGGGTCAGTCTAGGAATTTTTATGAATTAATTAGTTATTGGGCCTAAATATTTTTATTTAAGCCCAATAACATTTAAGTATTTTATTTTAGTAAAAATTATAAGTTTTAAAATTAGTTATTTAATTATGGGCTTTAAGTTAGTTAACAGGCTTTAAGTCAGTTAAGGGGTTTAGTAGAGAGACCAGCAGTCTGGACCAACCCATGAAAATAAACTAAGTCCGGAATATATATTTAATTATTTTTATGCATGAAGTCTATTTTAAGTAAAAGTATATTTATTATTAAAATTAATTAAATATATATTACGGACATATTTTAAGTGCATGCATACATGAAATATTTTATGATGTGTTTATGATTAAGAATTGAGCATGAAAAATATTTTTATGGAAATTGAAGTGATGTGACAGCATAGAAGTGGGTTCTACCACTGACACAGAGGTAGTTCTACTACCGGCATAGAAGTGGGTTTTACCACTGGCACAGAGGTAGTTTATTACCAGCATAGAGGTGGATTTATCCACCGCCACGTACGATGGTTCTTTAGACTGATCAGTCGGCACAGTTATTAGTCACATTCATGGATATGACCATACACAGTTTTTATGTTTATGACATGCTCAATTATGTTATGTATAATGAAGAAAGTTATGTTATGTATAAGATTTATGATTAAGCATTTATGTTATGAAAAATGTTTCCACGCATGCTCATGTACATGTATATGTATTAGTATTTACGTGATGCATTATTTTTAAGCTTGTTATAAAGGATTAGACATGTTGAGCCTCTAGGCTCACTACGTTTATATGGTGCAGGTGAGTATGATGTAGCTCCTACCGGTGGCGAGGACGTATGAGCGAGCATGGCAGTGGCCCCGTGACCGTCTCACTAGAGTTTTATTTATGCACGAATTATTCATTCAGGATATTTTTATGTTTTCAGTGGTTATGATTACTTATTGATTTTTTCATGATTTTAGTAGACATAAGTTATAAATGTTCATTATAGACATTATTTTATCTATTGCATGACTCAAGATTTTATCACATAAATGTTTATTATTTTATTAAGCGAGTTATTATTTGTAATATTATTTTTAAAGTTTATACATATATGTATGGGCGTATATGTATATAGTTTAGAAATAAAAAAAAAAAAAAGTTTTTCCGCATTTAGTAGTTCTAGGGCGTTACAGAGATATTGGCCGATTTGTATCAGAGTGCTTGACTTGTCAGCAGGTCAAGGCAGAGCATCAGCGTCCTGCAGGGTTACTTAAGCCTCTACCCATTCCGGAGTGGAAGTGGGAGAACATCACGATGGACTTTGTAGTTGGCCTTCCAAGGAGTACTAGAGGATGTACAGCTATTTGGGTGATCGTGGATAGACTCACCAAGTCAGCTCATTTCTTGCCGGTGAGGACTACTTACTCATTGACGCAGTATGCAGAGCTTTACATCAAGGAGATTGTTAGACTGCATGGCATACAAGTGTCGATAGTATCGGACAGAGATCCGAGATTTACATCTGCATTCTGGAAGAGTTTGCACACAGCTTTGGGGACTCGGCTATTATTCAGTACAACAATCCATCCCCAGATAGATGGCCAGTCAGAGAGGGTGATCCAGATTCTTGAGGATCTACTGAAAGCTTGTGTCATTGATTTTCAGGGTTCTTGGGAGACTAGACTGCCATTAGTGGAGTTTACATATAACAACAGTTTTCAGTCGTCTATAGGTATGTCTCCTTATGCAGCTCTCTACGGGAGGAGATGTAGATCGCCAGTGCATTGGGATGAGGTTGGCGAGAGGATTTTACTTCGTCCCGAGATTGTACAGCAGACTGCCGATATTGTGACACAGATATGGGATCGTATGAGGACAGCTCAGAGTCGTCATAAGAGTTATGCTGATACTCGACGACGAGATCTTGGGTTTGTAGTAGGTGATCATGTGTTTTTGAAAGTATCACCTATGAAAGGGGTGATGAGATTTGGTCGCAGAGGCAAGTTGAATCCGAGATATATTGGGCCATTTGAGATCTTGGAGAGAGTTGGCACTTTGGCATACCGTTTAGCACTACCGCCAGGGCTTGCAGCAGTGCACAACGTTTTCCATGTATCCATGCTTCGGAGATACATCTCTAATCCGACGCATGTGTTGGATTATGAGCCTTTGCAGTTAGCACCAGATCTAGCATTTGAGGAGAGGCCTGTTCGTATCTTAGCCAGAGATGAGCGGAGATTGAGGACGCGGGTCATACCGATGGTCAAAGTCCAGTGGCAGAATCATTCAGAGGAGAAAGCCACTTGGGAGACCGAGGCAGACATGAGGACTCGCTACCCGGAGTTATTCGAGTAAGTACTTTAATTTCGAGGACAAAATTTAATTTAGGGGGGGGGGGGAGAATTGTAACACTCGGAAAATTTTAATACGTAAATTCGCATGCATAATTAAGGAAAATAATTATTTAAAATATATATTTGGGTTAAATGACATTTATGTGTTATTATGTGATTTATATGCATGATTTAATTTATTTAATCATTTAACCCGCAATATTAGGATTTTTTTGATTTTTGAGAATTTTATAGAGTTGATCGCGTTGACGGGACCGTGGACGGACGAGATACCAAAATTCTTAGCCAAAAATATTTTATGAGTTTTATGAGCCTTAAAATAATATTTTAAGTTATTTTGTCATGAAAAATTTAGTATTTAATTATATATTTATTTAAGGATTGATTTTTAGTCGAGAAATATATTTCCCAGTAAAAGCAACTAAACATGCATGGCAAAGCATATATCAAACTCATGATATAAACATAAATTCAATGCATGTTTTAAAACAAGGTTCACTAATTCATCGTTTGGGATCCCGAGAAGAAGATATCATAACTAACCACCGACTCTCCCAATCGAGGTGGGGCTACTTATCTTGCTTCTCTAGACTTTGAAGCCACTATATATGTAAATCAGATGCTAGGCTAAGTCAACCACCCAGGCTATACATATATACTTCCTCAAATCGTCTAATCGAACGTTTCCGTTCATTTCGAAATCAAAGAACAAGTCTTACAAGATGAATGCATCATATATCAACAAAATAGCATTCATTAACATCAAGACTCATTCAACCATTCATAGAAAAGCATATAAAAGCAAATAAGCAAATAAGTATGTGATTTAGGAAACTCGATACAAACCATCTCGAGTTATAATCCCATTCAAAATAGTAGTCCACTTTTACCTTTCAAATGTGAAGTTTAAGATGATTCCAAGGTGAGTTCAAGCTCTCCAAATCTGAACAACACAATCACAAGACTTGTATCAAAATCTGCACTTAGAACCATTCAAACTCCATTGGAGACTAACTTCAAACCTTGATCTTTCTTCTACCGATTCAAAGTCGAGATTATCGAGTTGACGTGCCCTGTTTATGCACTGAAATCACAGCTTATAAACCAAATAATCATCAGCTACAACCCAACAACATCTTAATCCAAGATACAATAGCAAAACAGCCTCAAATCATAAGTTCGACGGCGTAACGGTTAAAGTCGGCAATCCCAAAACTCAAGTATAACCCTTCTATAATGATACCAGCTGAATTTCAATCAAAACCAGCAGAATATAGAATAGAAACGTTGCAATACTTGTTGAGAATTCATACGAAATGGATACAACAACCATCTTCAAACCAACTTCAACAAAACACAACATAGAAGTTCAGTAACAACAATTCATACACAATTCTGATCTCTGTCATTTTTGAATTCCCAAATCATAATGAACTAAGAGAAAACTTACATCAATTCGAAGGTCTTCTTGCAAGGATTTCAAAACATCTTTCGGAATCGAATTCGGATACCCGAAACTCAAGATATTGCAATTACAAGTTGAAGAGAAAACTTAAAATTTATTTGTTCTTTCCTCACGGTTCTTGCCTCTGAACAATCTGATGGAAAAGGTAGTATACACGTGAATAATCATAGGAATAACAAGTGTCCAACATATTTACCCATATTTGCACTTTGGCCCCTCAAGTTGTCAATAATTGCAATTCAGTTCTCAACTTCCCATTTCATTCAATTTCAATCCTAAATAATTTAAGAATATTAAAATTTAAATCAAAACTCCAAATATTCCCAAATTAAATATTCTCGGATTAAAATTAAATAATTCCAGGCGTTACAGCTTATATGGTGCAGGTGAGCATGATGACGTTTATGTAGCTCCTACCGGTGGTGAGGACTTATGAGCTCACGGAGCAGTGGACCCCGTGACCGTCGCAGCTATTTAGTTTATTATGTTGAATTTTGAAACATGTTTTATTTTATTATTGTTTCCGCATATGAGATTTTTCAGCAGCATTGTTTATTTTTTTAAATTGATGCATGAAACATTTTTAAGGATTTATTTATTTAATATTTTTCAGGTTATTTAAGAAAAAGTATGTTATTTTTATATACATATATGTATGGGCATGTATGTATAGTAATGTTATTTAAAAAAAAAAATTTCCGCATTTATTAGTAGTAGGCGTTTCATTGCTCAATGGTACCAGGATTAAGGGAACATTGCATTTATGACCTGGAGTGCAAGGTTCGAATCCTGGGGAGGGCAAAAACTCCCCACCAAGGGGAGAAGATCATGAGTTCAAGAATAAACTGGGCCAGCCCAGTTCATTACAGTTATTGTAGTGTAAATTTAGTTATGCTATAGTGTAAACCTAGTGTAATTTTAGTTATACTATAGTGTAAGGCTAGTGTTATTTTAGTTATACTATAGTGTTATTGTAGTGTAAATTTAGTTATACTATAATGTAATTCTAGTGTTATTTTAGTTATACTATAGTGTTATTTAGTGTAAATTTAGTTATACTATAGTGTAAACCTAGTGTCATTTTAGTTATACTATAGTGTAATGCTAGTGTTATTTTAGTAATAATATAGTTTAATCCTAGTGTATTTTTAGTTATAATATAGTGTAATTCTAGTGTTATTTTAGTTATACTATAGTGTTATTGTAGTGTAAATTTAGTTATACTATAGTGTAAACCTAGTGTAATTTTAGTTATACTATAGCGTAATGCTAGTGTTATTTTAGTTATACTATAGTGTTATTGTAGTGTAAATTTAGTTATACTATAGTGTAAACCTAGTGTAAGTTTAGTTACACTATAGTGTAAACCTAGTGTAATTTTAGTTAAACTATAGTGTAATGCTAGTGTTATATTAGTTATACTATAGTGTAATCCTAGTGTAATTTTAGTTATACTATAGTGTAATTCTAGTGTTACTTTAGTTATACTATAGTGTTATTTTAGTGTAAATTTAGTTACACTATAGTGTAAACCTAGTTTAATTTTAGTTATACTATAATTTAATGCTAGTGTTATTTTAGTTATACTATAGTGTTATTGTAGTGTAAATTTAGTTATACTATAGTGTAATCCTTGTGTAATTTTAGTTATACTATAGTTTAATGTTAGTGCTATTTTAGTTATACTATAGTTTTACTGTAGTGCAAATTTAGTTATATTATAGTGTAAACCTAGTGTAATTTTAGTTATACTACAGTGTAATGCTAGTGTTATTTTAGTTATACTATAGTGTTATTGTAGTGTAAATTTAGTTATACTATAGTGTAATTTTAGTTATAATATAGTGTAATGCTAGTTTTATTTTAGTTATATTATAGTGTAATGCTAGTGTTATTTTAGTTATACTATAATGTTATTGTAGTGTAAATTTAGTTATAATATAGTGTAATCCAAGTGTAATTTTAGTTATACTATAGTGTAATTGCTAGTGTTATTTTAGTTATACTATAGTGTTACTGTAGTGTAAATTTAGTTATACTATAGTGTAAACCTAGTGTAATTTTAGTTATACTATAGTGTAATGCTATGGTTATTTTAGTTATACTATAGTGTTATTGTAGTGCAAATTTAGTTATACTATAGTGTAAACCTAGTGTAATTTTAGTTATTATATAGTGTAATGCTAGTGTTAGTTTAATTATACTATAATGTTACTGTAGTGTAAATTTAGTAATACTATAGTATAATCCTAGTGTAATTTTAGTTATACTATACTGTAATGCTAGTGTTATTTTAGTTATACTATAGTGTTATTGTAGTGTAAATTTAGTTATACTATATTGTAAACCTAGTGTAATTTTAGTTATACTATAGTGTAATGCTAGGGTTATTTTAGTTATTCTATGGTGTTATTGTATTGTAAATTTAGTTATACTATAGTGTAATTCTAGTGTTATTTTAGTTATACTATAGTGTTATTTAGTGTAATTTTAGTTATACTATAGTGTAATGCTAATGTTATTTTAGTAATAATATAGTTTAATCCTAGTGTATTTTTAGTTATACTATAGTGTAATTCTAGTGTTATTTTAGTTATACTATAGTATTATTGTAGTGTAAATTTAGTTATACTATAGTGTAAACCTAAAGTAATTTTAGTTATACTATAGTGTAATTCTAGTGTTATTTTATTTATACTATAGTGTTATTGTAATGTAAATTTAGTTACACTATAGTGTAAACCAAGTGAAATTTTAGTTAAACTATAGTGTAATTCTAGTGTTTTTTTAGTTATACTATAGTGGTATTGTAGTGTAAATTTAGTTACACTATAGTGTAAACCTAGTGTAATTTTAGTTTTACTATAGTGCAATGCTAGTGTTATTTTAGTTTTACTATAGTGTTATTGTAGTGTAAATTTAGTTATACTATAGTGTAAACCTATTTTAATTTTAGTTATACTATAGTGTAATGCTAGTGTTATTTTAGTTATATTATAGTGTAATCCTAGTGTAATTTTAGTTATTTATAGTGTAATTCTATTGTTATTTTAGTTATACTATATTGTTATTTTAGTGTAAAAATTAGTTACACTATAGTGTAAACCTAGTGTAATTTTAGTTATACTATAATGTAATGCTAGTGTTATTTTAGTTATACTATAGTGTTATTGTAGTGTAAATTTAGTTATACTATAGTGTAATCCTTGTGTAATTTTAGTTATACTATAGTTTAATGTTAGTGTTATTTTAGTTATACTATAGTGTAATTCTAGTGTTATTTTAGTTATACTATATTGATATTGTAGTGTAATTTTAGTTACACTAAAGTGTAAACCTAGTGTAATTTTAGTGATGCTATAGTGTAATGTTAGTGATATTTTAGTTATACTATAATGTTATTGTAGTGTAAATTTATTTATACTATAGTGTAATCCTAGTGTAATTTTAGTTATACTATAGTGTTATGCTAGTGTTATTTTAGTTATACTATAGTGTTATTGTAGTGTAAATTTAGTTATACTATAGTGTAATCCTTGTGTAATTTTAGTTATACTATAATGTAATTCTAATGTTATCTTAGTTATACTATAGTGTTATTGTAGTGTAAATTTAGTTACACTATAGTGTAAACCTAGTGTAATTTTAGTTATACTATAGTGTAAAGCTATTGTTATTTTAGTTATACTATAGTCTTATTGTAGTGTAAATTTAGTTATACTATAGTGTAATTTAAGTTATACTATAGTGTAATGCTAGTGTTATTTTAGGTACACTATAGTGTTATTGTAGTATAAATTTAGTTATACTATAGTGTAAACCTAATGTAATTAGAGTTATACTATAGTGTAATGCTAGTGTTGTTTTAGTTATACTATAGTGTAATTCTAGTGTAATTTTATTTATACTATAGTGTAATTATAGTGTTATTTTAGTTATACTATAGTGTTATTTAGTGTAAATTTAGTTATACTATAGTGTAAACCTAGTGTAATTTTAGTTATACTATAGTGTTATACTAGTGTTATTTTAGTTATAATATCATGTAATCCTAGTGTAATTTTAGTTATACTATAGTGTAATTCTATTGTTATTTTAGTTATACTATAGTGTAAACTTAGTGTAATTTTAGTTATACTATAGTGTAATACTAGCGTTATTTTAGTTATAATATAGTGTAATCCTACTGTAATTTTAGTTATACTATAGTGTAATTCTAGTGTTATTTTAGTTATACTATAGTGTTATTGTAGTGTAAATTTAGTTATACTATAGTGTAAACCTAGTGTAATTTTAGTTATACTATAGTGTAATGCTAGTGCTATTTTAGTTATACTATAGTGTTATTGTAGTGCAAATTTAGTTATACTATAGTGTAAACCTAGTGTAATTTAAGTTATTATATAGTGTAATGCTAGTGAAACAACCCTAACTCTATAATTAATAAATAAATATGCGGAAATTTTTTTTTTTATACTTACTAAATAAAATATGTACATACATGCTCATACATATATGCACAGAATAAATAGATTTAAAATAAATAAATGAATAACTTAAATAAAACAATGCATTCTTTAATAAAATAAATATCTGAGTCAAACACTTAATTAAAATGCTGTCATAAGAAAAATAATTAAAAACTGCATGCACTGAAAATATTTAAATAAATTATCCAAATTCTCAACCCGTGAAAATAATAAAAAAATATAACGTGCTGAAATATTCCAAACATGCACAAAGACTCAGACATCTATCACGGTCACGGGGTCACTGCATGTCCGCTCATATGTCCTCGCCGCCGGTAGGAACTACATCTTCCTCTACGTACTCACCTGCACCATATAAGTGTAGTGAGCCTAGAGGCCCAATATGCTAACATAACAAGGGTTTAAAATAATTTAAAAACACTTTAGTACTAATACATAATACATACATGAATGAGCATGCTTAAAATGTATCATTGGCATACATAACTTAAATTAACTTAAATATCATAAACATACATAATACATAACATTGTTGAGCAAAGTATTTTCTAACATCGCATGGTTGTATCCATAGTGTAACCTTAAATCATACATTAAATACTGATCAGCGTGGAAACCAACGTACGTGGCGGTGACGAATCACCTCTTAAATTGGCAGTAAACTGCCCTTCAATAGTTCACATATGGGGACGAATCTCCCTTAAATTGTCACACTACTTCAACTTCCAACATAAAATATTTTCTTTTGCTCAACCTTAAACATTAAATCATGCATAAAATTATTTCATGAATGCATGTACTTAAATAAAATGTGTGTACTTCATATATATTTAATTTAACTTCATACTAACATATAAATATTAAAATAACTTTCATGCATAAAAATGATTAAATATATATTCAGGACACATGCAAATTTCTCATGGATTGTACTGAACTGCTGGCCCTAACACTCAAGCCCAAATACTTAAATCTGGCCCATTAACATTCTTAAGCCCATTAAAAATTATTCTAAGCCCAATAAAATAATTAAAGCCCATTAAAACATTCTTAGCCCAATAACACTCTATTCCGGCCCACTGGGCCCAAAAGCCCAAAGACTGGCCTAATAATTTCCATGGGCCTTAAAGCCCATAAAAATTAATGGACTACTTAATTTAATTAATTAAGCCCAAATAATAACTTAAGTGAAGCCCAATAATTAAATTAATCTAGTTAGCCCAATTAACACTTAATTTCATTAATTAACCTAAAAATAAAATACCCGAGCCCAACTAACTTAACCCGGACCCGGACCCAACTAACTTAACCCATAACCCACGAACTTGACCCGGACCATCAACCCGACCCGGACCCATCCCTGAAGCCCTAAACCCGCGAGCCAAAACCCCAACCCTCTTCCCTTGCTGCGCCGCGCGGGCAACAGGCCTTCATAGCCTGCTGCCGCCCTGCTCCGGCCACGACCGACCGGAGCGCCGCCGGCAGGACCTTCCCAGGGTCCTGCCGGTTCAAACCATACCCTGGCTCGAGCCCCATGCACCCAGCCCTACGAACCCGAGTCCCTCTTCCAAAATTCATACCTGCGCACCCCTCTCGGCCGAACTGCTCCAGCCTTGGTTCTAGGCTCGTTTGGCTCGAACCACTCGAGCCATTCCAGCCTAGACCCCTTCTACACAACCTACTAGACCCGACCAGCAGCTAGACTCGATCCAAGCATGACAAAAACGTGAGATGAATGAACAATGAATACACAAACTTCAAACCACACAACTAATTGTTTTCTGAAAATTCTTTGAAGGATCTCGGTGCACATACTACACACACGTATACTACTGATATCGTGAAGAAAAGTGAAAGAAGACATGCCTTTCACCGAAGTTTGAAGAGGAAAAACGTAGGTGACGAGTCCGGGACGACGAGGCGACGATGACACGATTGGAAACTTCAAAATCGTGCCTATGGTGTTCTTTGTGGAGGCTGCTGGAACGTGACAGTGGCTGAAGAAGATGGAGGCTGATGGGGTGTCGGCTGAGTGGAATAACGTGGGGGTAGGGATAGGTTTTGGGTAGAATTTAGGGTTATAATTTAATTAAAAATAGGTTTTAGGATATTAAAATTTTAATAATGATTTTAATAATAAAATATATAACTTAAAAGCTCCAACTAATACTTAAAAATCTGGTAAATAAATTAAAATCCCGAAATATTAAATTAAGGGAATTTTAAAAAAATCTAAAAAGTCAATATTTTGGCTTATTTTGAATAAAAACGGACTCCTAAAAATATATAAAATTAAATACTAAAAATTTTGAGAAAATAAAACTCAAAATAATATTTTTGGGCTCTTAAAAGGCTCATGAAATAAATTGGCTAGAAAGTTGTCATCTCGTCCGTCCTCGGTCCCGTCTACGCGATAAAATAATTAAAATACTAAAAATCCTAAAAATCACTAATTATGGGTTAAATGCTTAAAAATAAATTAAATCATACACAAATAATTCACATAACTATTTAACCCATAAATCAAAATTTTAAATAATTAAATTCCCTAATTATGCATGCGAATTTACGTATTAAAATACCTGGTGTTACAGCTAGTGTTAGTTTAGTTATACTATAATGTTACTGTAGTGTAAATTTAGTAATACTATAGTATAATCCTAGTGAAATTTTAGTTATACTATAGTGTAATGCTAGTGTTATTTTAGTTATACTATAGTGTTATTGTAGTGTAAATTTAGTTATACTATAGTGTAAACCTAGTGTAATTTTAGTTATACTATAGTGTAATGCTAGAGTTATTTTAGTTATACTATAGTGTTATTGTAGTGTAAATTTAGTTATACTATAGTATAATTCTAGTGTTATTATAGTTATACTATAGTATTATTTAGTGTAAATTTAGTTATACTATAGTGTAAACCTAGTGTAATTTTAGTTATACTATAGTGTAATGATAATGTTATTTTAGTAATAATATAGTTTAATCCTAGTTTATTTTTAGTTATACTATAGTGTAATTCTAGTGTTATTTTAGTTATACAATAGTGTTATTGTAGTGTAAATTTAGTTATACTATAGTGTAAACCTAGAGTAATTTTAGTTATACTATAGTGTAATTCTAGTGTTATTTTAGTTATACTATAGTGTTATTGTAGTGTAAATTTAGTTACACTATAGTGTAAACCAAGTGTAATTTTAGTTAAACTATAGTGTAATTCTAGTGTTTTTTTAGTTATACTATAGTGTTATTGTAGTGTAAATTTAGTTACACTATAGTGTAAACCTAGTTTAATTTTAGTTATACTATAGTGTAATGCTAGTGTTATTTTAGTTTTACTATAGTGTTATTGTAGTGTAAATTTAGTTATACTATAGTGTAAACCTAGTTTAATTTTAGTTTTACTATAGTGTAATGCTAGTATTATTTTAGTTATATTATAGTGTAATCCTAGTGTAACTTTAGTTATTTATAGTGTAATTCTAGTGTTATTTCAGTTATATTATAGTGTTATTTTAGTGTAAATTTAGTTACACTATAGTGTAAACCTAGTGTAATTTTAGTTATACTATAATGTAATGCTAGTGTTATTTTAGTTATACTATAGTGTTATTGTAGTGTAAATTTAGTTATACTATAATTCTTTTGTAATTTTAGTTATACTATAGTTTAATGTTAGTGTTATTTTACTTATACTATAGTGTAATTCTAGTTTATTTTAGTTATACTATATTGTTATTGTAGTGTAAATTTAGTTACACTAAAATGTAAACCAAGTGTAATTTTAGTGATACTATAGTGTAATGTTAGTGATATTTTAGTTATACTATAATGTTATTGTAGTGTAAATTTATTTATACTATAGTGTAATCCTAGTGTAATTTTAGTTATACTATAGTGTAATGCTAGTGTTATTTTAGTTATACTATAGTGTAATCCTTGTGTAATTTTAGTTATACTATAATGTAATTCTAGTGTTATTTTAGTTATACTATAGTGTTATTGTAGTGTAAATTTAGTTACACTATAGTGTAAATCTAGTGTAATTTTTGTTATACTATAGTGTAAAGCTAGTGTTATTTTAGTTATACTATAGTGTTATTGTAGTGTAAAATTAGTTATACTATAGTGTAATTTAAGTTATACTATAGTGTAATGCTAGTGTTATTTTAGTTACACTATAGTGTTATTGTAGTGTAAATTTAGTTATACTATAGTGTAAACCTAGTGTAATTAGAGTTATACTATAGTGTAATGTTTGTGTTGTTTTAGTTATACTATAGTATAATTCTAGTGTAATTTTATTTATACTATAGTGTAATTATAGTGTTATTTTAGTTATACTATAGTGTTATTTAGTGTAAATTTAGTTATACTATAGTGTAAACCTAGTGTAATTTTAGTTATACTATAGTGTTATACTAGTGTTATTTTAGTTATAATATCGTGTAATCCTAGTGTAATTTTAGTTGTACTATAGTGTAATTCTAGTGTTATTTTAGTTATACTATAGTGTTATTTAGTGTAAATTTAGTTATACTATAGTGTAAACTTAGTGTAATTTTAGTTATACTATAGTGTAATACTTGCGTTATTTTAGTTATAATATAGTGTAATCCTACTGTAATTTTAGTTATACTATAATGTAATTCAAGTGTTATTTTAGTTATACTATAGTGTTATTGTAGTGTAAATTTAGTTATACTATAGTGTAAACCTAGTATAATTTTAGTTATACTATAGTGTAATGCTAGTGTTATTTTAGTTATACTATAGTGTTATTGTAGTGCAAATGTAGTTATACTATAGTGTAAATGTGACGCCCGGGGCTGAAGAGGCGGGGAGTGATCGCCGGTGCCAAGAGGTTGCACGGACAATGAGCGGCTCCTGAAAGGCTTCTAGGCGGAGGGAGACATGAATGAACCGATCCCGTGCCGGAATGAGAGGGATTCTGAGACTGTGTAGGTATGGGACTACATGGTTGATGAGGGCTTAAAAGATTTCATATGTACTGCTCATATCAAGAAGATGCATCTTCTTTTCGGTAGCTCATCACATAAGAACTCCAAATTTAAGCGTGCTTGACTAGGGGAATTTTTGGATGGGTGATCCCCTGGGAAGTTTATCAGGGTGCGTGTGAGTGAGGACATAAGCACGCTGGAAAGACCCGTCTTGATACAGTGGGACGTTACAAATGGTATCAGAGCCGACCTCTCTTAGTACGGTATGGTTCGGGGACGAACCAAGCGGAATCTGGTGGATGTGACGCCCGGGGCTGAAGAGGCGGGGAGTGATCGCCGGTGCCAAGAGGTTGCAAGGACAATGAGCGGCTCCTGAAAGGCTTCTAGGCGGAGGGAGACATTAATGAACCGATCCCGTGCCGGAATGAGAGGTATTCTGAGACTGTGTAGGTATGGGACTACATGGTTGATGAGGGCTTAAAAGATTTCATATATACTGCTCATATCAAGAAGATGCATCTTCTTTTCGGTAGCTCATCACATAAGAACTCCAAAGTTAAGCGTGCTTGACTTGGGGCAATTTTTGGATGGGTGACCCCCTGGGAAGTTTCTCAGGGTGCGTGTGAGTGAGGACATAAGCACGCTGGAAAGATCCGTCTTGATACAGTGGGACGTTACAGTAAACCTAGTGTAATTTATGTTATTATATAGTGTAATGCTAGTGTTAGTTTAGTTATACTATAATGTTACTGTAGTGTAAATTTAGTAATACTATAGTATAATCCTAGTGTAATTTTGGTTATACTATAGTGTAATGCTAGTGTTATTTTAGTTGTACTATAGTGTTATTGTAGTGTAAATTTAGTTATACTATAGTGTAAACCTAGTGTAATTTTAGTTATACTATAGTGTAATGCTAGTGTTATTTTAGTTATACTATAGTGTTATTGTAGTGTAAATTTAGTTATACTATATTATAATTCTAGTGTTATTATAGTTATACTATAGTGTAATGCTATTGTTATTTTAGTTATACTATAGTGTTATTGTAGTGTAAATTTAGTTATACTATATTATAATTCTAGTGTTATTATAGTTATACTATAGTGTTATTTAGTGTAAATTTAGTTACACTATAGTGTAAACCTAGTGTAATTTTAGTTATACTATAGTGTAATGCTAGTGTTATTTTAGTAATAATATAGTTTAATCCTAGTGTATTTTTAGTTATACTATAGTGTAATTCTAGTGTTATTTTAGTTATACTATAGTGTTATTGTAGTGTAAATTTAGTTATACTATAGTGTTATTGTAGTGTAAATTTAGTTACACTATAGTGTAATCCTAGTGTAATTTTAGTTAAACTATAGTGTAATTATAGTGTTATTTTAGTTATACTATAGTGTTATTGTAGTGTAAATTTAGTTACACTATAGTGTAAACCTAGTGTAATTTTAATTATACTATAGCGTAATGCTAATGTTATTTTAGTTATACTATAGTGTTATTGTACTGTAAATTTAGTTATACTCTAGTGTAAACCTAGTGTAATTTTAGTTATACTATAGTGTAATGCTAGTGTTATTTTAGTTATACTATAGTGTTATTGTAGTGTAAATTTAGTTATACTATAGTGTAAACCTAGTGTAATTTTAGTTATACTATAGTGTAATGCTAGTGTTATTTTAGATATACTATAGTGTAATCCTAGTGTAATTTTAATTATACTATAGTGTAATTCTAGTGTTATTTTAGTTATACTATAGTGTTATTTTAGTGTAAATTTAGTTACACTGTAGTGTAAACCTAGTGTAATTTTAGTTATACTATAATGAAATTGTGACGACCCGGTTCTTAATCTCTTAAATCATAATAAATAATAATCAAAGGTTCATGGATTAAGGCTAAGCATCAAAGCCACAAAGAAAACAATTTTTTTTTTTTTAGAGGGGTGGTGCGCTCGGGCGGCACTTTTCAGCCGCTCGAGCGCCCACCCTCAGGTGTGAGCACCAAAGGGTGCGCTCGAGCTGCAGTTTTCTGCAGCTCGGGCTTATCCTGGACAGTCCCAAGCTCTGTTATTTAGCAGCCAAAGATGTGATCTTGCTAAGTCCATATCTCAACATATCAACAAAAGAGTTAATAACATTAACAACAAGAACTTCGAATATGATTACAAGATCACGAAGCAACATTCTAGACTAAAGTTCAAGTCTAAGATCTATACAAGCATAATATGACAGCAGCTCATCATCTAAACCGGTTCATCACTCTAATCTCTCAAGTCTCAATTCCTCAAGCTCGTCGTTGCCCTGATCCTGAACCACCTGTTGCCATGCACACATACAAACATGACAACAGCCGGATAACTCCGATAAGAAACATATTTCCCAGTAAAAGCAACTAACATGCAAATCAAGTTATATATCAAATTCATGATATAAATAAAAGACAATGCATGATTAAAAATAGGCTTCTCTCAAGAAATCTCTCATTTCGTCGGTTGGGATCCCGAGAAGAAGATATTGTAACTAAACCACCGACTCTCCCGATCGAGGTGGGGCTACTTATCTTGCTTCTCTAGACTTTGAAGCCACCATACATGTAAATCAGAAGCTAGGCTATCTCAACCACCCAGGCCATACACATATAGTTCCTCAAATCGTCTATTCGAACGTTTCCGTTCATTTCAAAATCAAAGAACAAGTCTCACAAGATGAATGAAACATATAACATCGATATAGCATTCATTCACATCATAGCCTCATTCAAGAATTCATATAAAAACAAGTAATCAAATAAGTATGTGATTTAGGGAACTCGATACAAACCATCTCGAGTTTTAATCTCATTCAAGTAGTAGTCCACTTTTACCTTTCAAATGTGATGTTTAATGTGTCTTCCAGCTGTCCAAATTTATACAAATAACCACACCATCTTGCATTAAAATTATGCTCTAGTTTCAGTCCAACTTCAAGGAAAAAAGGCTACAAACTTTGTTCTTTCTTCTATCGGTTGCGAAGTCAGAATTCTCGAGTTGACGTCCCCTGATTATGAACTGAAATCACAGCATATTTACCAAGGAAACATCAGCTAAAACTCAGCAACATCTCAATCCAATATACAATAGCAAAACAACTCCAATTCATAAGTTCGGCGGCGTAACGGTATAACTTTGGCAATCGAAACTTCACTACAACAATTCTAACAATCAAATACATCTTCTATCAGCTGTATATCAATCAAAACCCAGCATATCAGTAGTTATATAGTTCATTTCACACGCTGGAATTCATAAGAATTACAATCAATAGCTGTTCATCGATTCGGTTTTGAAAATAAACAATACAACACTTCAAAAACTCCAACAAAACCAACGTACTGATCTCTGCCATTTCCGAATTCTCAAACCATAATGAAAAACATAAAAACTTACATCAACTCGAAGGCCTCGTCGTGATAGTGTAATAATTTCTATCATCCTCTGCATTCAGACTCAGATAAATCTGTTTCGGTCCGCTAGAGTTAAAGAATTACTTTCATATCATTCACTTCATATCTGTTCTGGAATAAAAATTGTAGATAAAGGTATGTGTATCTCACATACTCTTACATGTCTACAATTAAATTCTCCTAACTCATCATTCAACTTCAATTCTCTTAGACAGGGCTATGTCTTTCATTACATGTTTCAATCGTCAACAATTATTCAGACATAATTTTCGAATTCAAGCCATAATTAACAATTCAATGTTGATCTTCTTCATTATCAACCTCAACAATTCAAAGAGTTGTAGTAAACTTGAAAATCAAATAAGGCAGTCTTCACTATTCAAAATATTCGACTTCTAATGGGTATATTTTGCTTTCTGATCATTTCTATTTGTTGTGGCAAAGAATCGTAAATAAAATTCTGTTCTAAGCACTTACCAACAAATCAATATACCTCTGTTTTCTCAACATTTCTTCGTCAAAATCTATCAGCTGGTTGTTAGGTTTCGAAGTTGGTATACAGTCAATCTGATACGTCATTCATCTGTATCTTTCAGGTATTTGAACAACTGATCAAATTCTTCAGGCCAACTTTTACCTGCAATAACATCTATTCATTCACTGATATTCTGTTCTGTTCAATCAGAGATACTTCTTTCAGCTGAGCAATACTGTTCTGTTCAATCTGATAATACCAATCTGTTTTGTCTGGCCATACTATTCTGTCAGTCTGGGGTGCTTACGTCACCCAAAGAACAATGTTCTCTTCGATTCTGGGTGCTTACATCACCCGAGAAAAAAATCTTATAACAAAATCAGTAAGAAATTAAAAAATTTACAAATCAGTAAATCAGGAAGTTGAATTTCAAAGATAGATCACGCTCACATGAAAATCATCACATCATCAAATCATCAAACCGCGTAATGCATAATCATGCAATACTATAAATGCATATGACTCAATCTACCCCGCTCAACTTCTACCTCAGTCTGAGAAACTTATGCTTTGATACCACCTGTTGTGACGACCCGGTACTTAATCTCTTAAATCATAATAAATAATAATCCAAGGTTCATGGATTAAGGCTAAGCATCAAAGCCACAAAGAAAACAATTTTTTTATTTTTTTAGAGGGGGGGTGCGCTCGGGCGGCACTTTTCAGCCGCTCGAGCGCCCACCCTCGGGTGTGAGCACCAAAGGGTGCGCTCGAGCTGCAGTTTTCTGCAGCTCGGGCTTATCCTGGACAGTCCCAAGCTCTGTTATTTAGTAGCCAAAGATGTGATCTTGCTAAGTCCATATCTCAACATATCAACAAAAGAGTTAATAACATTAACAACAAGAACTTCGAATATGATTACAAGATCACGAAGCAACATTCTAGACTAAAGTTCAAGTCTAAGATCTATACAAGCATAATATGACAGCAGCTCATCATCTAAACCGGTTCATCACTCTAATCTCTCAAGTCTCAATTCCTCAAGCTCGTCGTTGCCCTGATCCTGAACCACCTGTTGCCATGCACACATACAAACATGACAACAGCTGGATAACTCCGATAAGAAACATATTTCCCAGTAAAAGCAACTAACATGCAAATCAAGTTATATATCAAATTCATGATATAAATAAAAGACAATGCATGATTAAAAATAGGCTTCTCTCAAGAAATCTCTCATTTCGTCGGTTGGGATCCCGAGAAGAAGATATCGTAACTAAACCACCGACTCTCCCGATCGAGGTGGGGCTACTTATCTTGCTTCTCTAGACTTTGAAGCTACCATACATGTAAATCAGACGCTAGCCTATCTCAACCACCCAGGACAAACACATATAGTTCCTCAAATCGTCTATTCGAAAGTTTCCGTTCATTTCAAAATCAAAGAACAAGTCTCACAAGATGAATGAAACATATAACATCGATATAGCATTCATTCACATCATAGCCTCACTCAAGAATTCATATAAAAACAATATGTGATTTAGGGAACTCGATACAAACCATCTCGAGTTTTAATCCCATTCAAGTAGTAGTCCACTTTTACCTTTCAAATGTGATATTTAAGGCGTCTTCCATCTGTCCAAATTTATACAAATAACCACACCATATTGCATTAAAACTCTGCTCAAGTTTCAGTCCAACTTCAAGGCAAAAAGGCTACAAACATTGTTCTTTCTTCTATCGGTTGCGAAGTTGGAATTCTCGAGTTGACGTCCCCTGATTATGAACTGAAATCACAGCATATTTACAAAGGAAATATCAGCTAAAACTTAGCAACATCTCAATCCAATATGCAATAGCAAAACAACTCCAATTCATAAGTTCGGCGGCGTAACGGTATAACTTCGGCAACCGAAACTTCACTACAACAATTCTAACAATCAAATACATCTTCTATCAGCTGTATATCAATCAAAACCCAGCATATCAGTAGGTATATAGTTCATTTCACACGCTGGAATTCATAAGAATTGCAATCAATAGCTGTTCATCGATTCGTTTTGAAAATAAACAATACAACACTTCAAAAACTCCAACAACACCAACGTACTGATCTCTGCCATTTCCGAATTCTCAAACCATAATGAAAAACATAAAAACTTACATCAACTCGAAGGCCTTGTCACGAGGATTCCAAAACACTTTTCGGAATCGAAATCGGATAACCGGATCAAAAGATACGACAATTTGAAAATCGAAAATCAAATGAAATTGAAAGGTTTTGAGCTCTGTTCTCAAAAGTCTGAATACAATCTTCAACACACACGTATTCATGCTGATAAATCTGATTACAATCAGATATGTATTGAATATTTGCAATTTAACCCCTCAAGTCTTCAGTAATTGCAATTCAATCCTCGGCCTTATTTTTAATTCAATTTCAATCCAAAATATTTTAATAATATTAGAATTAAAATCGAAACTCTAAATATTCCCAAATTAAATATACTCGGACTAAACTTAATTAAATTCGAATGAATCAAATAATCCCGGCCTTTTGCATTTCAGCCCTTCAACTTCGATATTTGCAAATCAGTCTCTGATCGAGTTGTATCTTCAAAATTAATCTTCTTTAATTTCCAAAACATGGAATTTAATCTTAAATCTCATAAATATTCAAATCGAATAGTTATTCTTTTAATTTAAGAATTCCCGGAATTTAATTCTCAAAACCCGTAAAATTTTCAAATTAATATTTCGGCTCGAAAATTAAATCTATCATTTCCATAACTTCTCAAATCAATATTAGCCCATAATATGGAATTTAATTCTCAAATCCCATAATTAATAATTTAATATTAATTAGTTATACTATAGTGTTATTGTAGTGTAAATTTAGTTATACTATAGTGTAAACCTAGTGTAATTTTAGTTATACTATAGTGTAATTCTAGTGTTATTTTAGTTATACTATAGTGTTATTGTAGTGTAAATTTAGTTACACTATAGTGTAAACCTAGTGTAATTTTAGTTAAACTATAGTGTAATTCTAGTGTTATTTTAGTTATACTATAGTGTTATTGTAGTGTAAATTTAGTTATAATATAGTGTAAACCTAGTGTAGTTTTAGTTATACTATAGTGTAATGCTAGTGTTATTTTAGTTATACTAAAGTGTTATTGTAGTGTAAATTTAGTTATAATATAATGTAAACCTAGTGTAAATTTAGTTACACTATAGTGTAAACCTAGTGTAATTTTAGTTAAACTATAGTGTAATTCTAGTGTTATTTTAGTTATACTATAGTGTTATTGTAGTGTAAATTTAGTCACACTATAGTGTAAACCTAGTGTAATTTTAGTTATATTATAGCGTAATGCTAGTGTTATTTTAGTTATACTATAGTGTTATTGTAGTGTAAATTTAGTTATACTCTAGTGTAAACCTAGTGTAATATTTATTTATACTATATTGTAATGCTAGTGTTATTTTAGTTATACTATAGTGTTATTGTAGTGTAAATTTAGTTATACTATAGTGTAAACCTAGTATAATTTTAGTTATACTATAGTGTAATGCTAGTGTTGTATTAGTTATACTATAGTGTAATCCTAGTGTAATTTAAGTTATACTATAGTGTAATTCTAGTGTTATTTTAGTTATACTATAGTGTTATTTTAGTGCAAATTTAGTTACACTATAGTGTAAACCTAATATAATTTTAGTTATACTATAATTTAATGCTAGTGTTATTTTAGTTATAATATAGTGTTATTGTAGTTTAAATTTAGTTATACTATAGTGTAATTCTAGTGTTATTTTAGTTATACTATAGTGTTATTTTAGTGTAAATTTAGTTACACTATAGTGTAAACCTAATATAATTTTAGTTATACTATAATTTAATGCTAGTGTTATTTTAGTTATACTATAGTGTTATTGTAGTGTAAATTTAGTTATACTATAGTGTAATCCTTGTGTAATTTTAGTTATACTATAGTTTAATGTTAATGTTATTTTAGTTATACTATAGTGTTATTGTAGTGCAAATTTAGTTATACTATAGTGTAAACCTAGTGTAATTTTAATTATACTATAATATAATGCTAGTGTTATTTTAGTTATACTATAGTGTTATTGTAGTGTAAATTTAGTTATACTATAGTGTAAACCTAGTGTAATTTTAGTAAATACTATAGTGTAATGCTAGTGTTATTTTAGTTATACTATAGTGTAATGCTAGTGTTATTTTAGTTATACTATAATGTTATTGTAGTGTAAATTTAGTTATAATATAGTGTAATCCTAGTGTAATTTTAGTTATACTATTGTGTAATTGCTAGTGTTATTTTAGTTATACTATAGTGTTACTTCAGTGTAAATTTAGTTATGCTATAGTGTAAACCTAGTGTAATTTTAGTTATACTATAGTGTAATGCTAGTGTTATTTTAGTTATACTATAGTGTTATTGTAGTGCAAATTTAGTTATACTATAGTGTAAACCTAGTGTAATTTTAATTATTATATAGTGTAATGCTAGTGTTAGTTTAGTTATACTATAATGTTACTGTAGTGTAAATTTATTAATACTATAGTATAATCCTAGTGTAATTTTAGTTATACTATAGTGTAATGCTAGTGTTATTTTAGTTATACTATAGTGTTATTGTAGAGTAAATTTAGTTATACTATATTGTAAACCTAGTGTAATTTTAGTTATACTATAGTGTACTGCTAGTGTTATTTTAGTTATACTATATTGTTATTGTAGTGTAAAATTAGTTATACTATAGTGTAATTCTAGTGTTATTTTAGTTATACTATAGTGTTATTTAGTGTAAATTTAGTTATATTATAGTGTAAACCTAGTGTAACTTTAGTTATACTATAGTGTAATGCTAGTGTTATTTTAATTATAATATAGTTTAATCCTAGTGTATTTTTAGTTATACTATATTGTAATTCTAGTGTTATTTTAGTTATACTATAGTGTTATTGTAGTGTAAATTTATTTATACTATAGTGTAAACCTAGTGTAATTTTAGTTATACTATAGTGTAATTCTAGTGTTATTTTAGTTATACTATAGTGTTATTGTAGTGTAAATTTAGTTGCACTATAGTGTAAACCAAGTTGTTGGGATCGGTTCAGAGGGTAGAGGGGGGGGTGAATACACTCTGAAACTTTTCTTTTTCTTCTTTAAAATGATCAAGTGAGGTTTAGTTCACTTAATCAGTTTTCTCAACTTCTAAAACGTTTTGAACAACTTAAATAGTGCGGAAATAGTTCAGAGGTTTTAGTGATGCAAAGTTTATAATGCAATGTATGAGCAGGATGTAAGATAAATGGCAGTAAATGCTAAAGCACGATTTTATGGAAGTTCGAAGGCTTAATCCTTCTACGTCTCCCATTCTTCCACTTAGGAAGGAATTCACTAGAAGACTTTGGTTATTACAACGTCTTGTAATACACCCACTTCAGACTTAGGACTTATCCAATGCCTAATCCGAAACTCCTAGATTTACACAGATAAGATTCTCAGTTCTTATCAGACTGGTGGAAGCTTTCAGAGCAGCTTCAAGTCTCTTCAACACTGAGTATAGTTGAGTTGAGCTTCTCAGACTGCAGAGCGGTCGAGAGGCTTGAAAACCCTAGGATGATCCTTGACGATCAGATATGTGAACTGTAGGCGAGGGTTTATTTGAGCAGCAGATGATTGATCTTGTAAGTGTGCTCAAGTATATCAGATGAGGACTTCTGATATTAGTCAAGTGATTGAAATTTTTCTGAGTTGCTTGTCTCTCTTCGTTGTCTCGTATCACTTCTTGTTGTTGTTTGAGAAATCTTCCCTTTATATAGGTCAATCATCAACGTCTTTATTTTGAACGTTCTGATGCTGCATTGAATGCACATTTAATGCTCATAAATGCATTGATGATTCTGCATGAGGATCGTACACTGCAGACAACTTCCAGGGTCCAAAACTGGAATAAACGGTCGAATGCTTTATCTGCAGTCATTCTGTGTTTTTGCCATTTTGGTACAACCTGTTGTCTTGATTTGCAGGAGTCAACAAATCTTCTGAAACGCCGGTTCTGCTTTTAATAAAAGATCCTGCAAAGAACATCTTGTCATAGGTACTTGTCTCGAGATATCTAGATAGGCAGTTGGCATTCTACCGGTAGAGATATTTGTCCTCTGCTGGTTTGAATAACCAGTCGATAAGCTTGTGACTTCAACCGGTCGAGAGATAAAGGCGGTTGACAAGCTTCCGGTAGATAGATTTATCCTCTGCTGGTCTTGATAGCCAGTTGATAGGCTTGTGACTTCAGCCGGTCGAGAGATAAAGGCGGTTGACAAGCTTCCGGTAGATAGATTTATCCTCTGCTGGTCTTGATATCCAGTTGATAGGCTTGTGACTTCAGCCGGTCGAGAGCAAAGGCGGTTGACAAGCTTCCGGTAGATAGATTTATCCTCTGCTGGTCTTGATAGCCAGTTGATAGGCTTGTGACTTCAGCCGGTCGAGAGCAAAGGCGGTTGACAAGCTTTCGGTAGAAGTTGTAGTAGGTTCCTGAAATACAATGGTTGGCAGCACATTCCTATACAATGAGTTGTTGTTTGTTATCACCAAAATATCGGATTCAACAATTTCCCCCTTTTTGGTGATGACAAAACTTAAGTGCTCCAAGAACAATATGAAAGCATTAAAATGAACTTCATTGAGAGAATGAATTTCATTAAGTACAATAAGCATTTTTATTACACCTACAGAAAAAAAGATGCGGCTGCGATAAGTAAAGAAGAGATAAGTTGTTCATCTTTTGAACCAACTGGCTCCTCCTGACCTATCGCCTTCTCTTCTTCTTCTGTCGGCTTCTTCTTTTCTTCTGGACTCTTCTTCACGTCTTCTTGCCTCTGCTGCTCTACGTTGCTCTTCTTCCCCCTTTTTGGCATCACCTTGGTTAAGCCGAAGGATGACCTCAGTGAGTTGAGTGCCAAGGCAGGCTTGCATAGTGTCTATTTTTGCATCGATTTGAGCAAGTAGAGTGGCTTGCATAGTGTCCATCCGATCATTCAACTGCTTATGAAGGCGATTTTCGGATCGGATAACTTGTTCGGAGACGGTAGAGAGCGTGTTGATTTGAGTGCGATGATGATTAGTGATCTCTGTGGACAGACGAGCGAGGTCTCGAGACACGGTCTCGAAATGCCGAATCATCGTCTGGCGTGAATTATCGACCGATAAGGATGAGTTTGTTATGTCTTGAGAGAAGGACCTAACCGTTTGCATGAGCTCATGAAGCCGATTTATCAAGGTATGATCTAGAGCTGCGGCCATGGCTTCAATTAAAGAATCATCAGTCTGAATCATTTGCCCTTCTGAGTCATTTCTTGGTGAAACAGGGCTAGACTCACGATGATGTGGCGCGGGTGAACTTGCTGGAGAGCTACCCGATGGACCTTCCAATAATGGTACAGTTGGAGATGTAATAGTTTCGACTGCAGCCAATATGGTTGGTGGAGTACCAGGATCAGCACTTGGTTCATCCATAATGAGATCTTCCATAAACTTTTCAGTAGATGGAGACGGTTGAAGTGCTGGATCAGCATCAGTCACTTGCTGTTCTGGAGATGCAGGTGATACAATAGTGCTTGATATCTCCGTTGGGGGCACTGTTGCTTCACTACTGCAAGGAGCCTCTGTCACAGAGGTGACAGGTATCTCTTGTGCAGCCACTTCTAAAACATCTTGTGAATGACCGGGAGAAGTGTGAGCGGTCGTCACGGGAGAGGAGCGAGCAATCACAACTGCTTCCGGTGGAGTAACTACTTGGACTGCGGTTGAGGAGGGGTCGACCGATGAAGATGCTGCTACACTCGATCTTAGAGCATATGATTGAAAGAGGTCAGCAGTGATGAGATCGGTCAGAATCCCATCTGAAGAAGGAAGAGCATAGACGTCTTCTTCACCCTGATCTTGAGTGAGAAAGGTTTTCATCATCACTTGTGCTTCCAGCACATAAGCTTGCAAACAGGCTGCTGAAGCTGGTGTTTTGACATTGTTGAGAGCTTGGAAGTGCTGAAGTAGTTGAGTGATTTGACGTAGACTATCCTGTAGTCCAGTCAAAATCACAAAGTCATCGGCAGCGGTAGGACTCTTGGATTTGAAATTCTTGACACGCTCATTAATTAGCAGTGATAGCAGGCTTCCTCGAAGCTTCAAGTCTATGAGATGTCTTCTTCCCAGAGCCTCCACGATGTCTTCAGTATCAGCAAATAGAAGCATCTTCTGCTCAATGACGTTTAGAGATTTCCATTTAGGAAATATTTGAGCGAGTGTCAAGTGAGTGCGGGAGTGATGCCATCTGTCAAAACGTTGTAGATGACGCTTGATAGTACTGAGTACGTGAGAGATGATCATATTGAGTTCTATCGTAGCTGCTGGTTGAGCCTTGGGTGTGTAGATCATCACACCTTTCCCTTTGTCTTTGGGATCAGCTAGAGTGACCTCAGGAGCTGATGAGGCACCTTCTCGGATTATCACACCTTTTGTAGGACGAGGAGCAGTAGAAGCAACAACGGTAGTAGTCTCGACCGTTGGCAGGGTAGGAGCAAGTCCAGAAAGAGACTTTAGCTTCTTGTGCTGCCTCTTCTTCTCGCCTGCAGGCGTGGATGACACAGCTGCTTTGGAGACCGAAGGGGATGACCTGCTGAAAGCTTGAATCAGTGGAACATTCTCACGTGATTCATCCTCAGAGTCAGATTCGATGATCAGTTGACGCTTGGCAGACTTTTTGGTATGGACTGGTTTGGCCACGACCGAAACCGTTGAAAGCGGTTGAGGGATAGCAATAACCTTTGCGGTTGAGGGCAAGGTGTCGACCGCAGTCTCTTTCTTGTTCAGGAATTTGAGAATCGTAGACTGGTTGAGCCATTTGGTGGGATGCAGAGGCTCAGTCTTGGAAAAGTCCACTCCAAGGACGCCCAAGATGTGGCAGATTTGCAAAGCAAATCCCTCGGATTGCCCTTTGCCCCTGATCATTTCACATAGAATATTGAACAGAATGTCTGACCAGTTTATGTTGATCTTGGAGGCAATACAAGCCATGTATTGAAATTTCTCCAGCGTCACCTTGTCGTAAGATCCAGCCTTGGCCAGAAGATTCTTGGCCACGATATTAGTCAGTAGCCTGAATGGAGCTTTGAGAGATGTCTTCTGGGCCGGCAGTTTGATCGGAGCATCAGTAGTTGAGAACTCCTTCAACCAATAAGAGCAGTTACCATCTGGAAGATCCGTGCATTTTGTCAAACCCCTGGAGGGCAGATCAAATGTGCTGGCGAAGAACTTCTGATTGAAGGAGTAGACCTCTGTCTTGATCAAGCATTTGATAGTCCCATGCTCGATTTGAGCGGTTGCGAAGAACTCCTTCAAAACAGGCAAATCGCAGATGGCGCTGCATTCCAGAAATTTCCTCAGTCCAGAGGCTTCAAGCATGGTGAAGACCTCAGTTATTCCTACGTTGTTTGCCTTAACAACGGAATCAAAGTTGATGGCGAGGCAAGTCTTCTGGATCGACATGATATCTATAGATAAGAACTCGAGCAAAGAGTAAGCAAAAGCTTGAGAGTAATTCGATGGAGCGTTTAATACAATATGAAAGTTTTTAGCAAAGGTGAAAAATTGATATACGAGTGTAAAGAAGTATATATAGGAACCTATGGGCCATAGGGTGATGTCATGAAAAGTATTTTTGAAATTCAAAAAGTTTTGAAGAGCATAATCACGGCGCCCAATTAATGTCATTTGGTTCAAAGCACCAAGCTGCTAGTACGAAGCCTGTCAGAGACTAGTTAAAGGCGGATGATATGTCAATATTAATGGCAACGTAACAGCTGATCTATTAATGTCATATTGACAATCATTCCCCCTAAACACATGCATACTAACTTAAATCTACTAAGCCAAGAATATTTCGAAAATATGAAAACTTAGCGTCCGGTAGAGGCTTGGTGAATATGTCTGCTGCTTGCTGATCGGTAGAGATGTATTCCAGCCTAATTTCCTTCTTTAAGACATGATCTCGGATAAAGTGATGCCTGACATCAATGTGCTTTGTCCGAGAGTGCATCACTGGATTGTGAGTGATGGCTATGGCACTTGTATTGTCACAGTAGATTGGAGCTTCACTCGACCGAATCCCATAATCATTAAGCTGCTGTTGAATCCAGAGTATTTGAGCACAACAGCTGCCAGCAGCAAGGTATTCTGCTTCGGCGGTCGAGGTAGCAATTGATGTCTGCTTCTTACTTGACCACGAGATTAGTCTATCTCCAAGGAATTGACATGTGCCACTTGTACTTTTGCGATCAATTCTACAACCTGCATAATCTGCATCTGAATAGCCAATAAGATTAAGATTTGAATCTTTGGGATACCAAAGACCCACATTAGTAGTTCCTTTAATATATTTAAGTATTCGTTTGGTAGCAATGAAATGAGATTGCTTAGGTGCGGCTTGAAATCTAGCACATAAACAAACTGAATACATGATATCCGGTCGACTGGCAGTCAAATAGAGCAGTGAACCAATAAGGCCTCGATACATGGTTACCTCAACCGGAATTCCCCCTTCATCTTTATCAAGCTTAATTGATGTACTCATGGGGGTAGATACAGTTGAGCATTGTTCCATTCCAAACTTCTTTACCAATTCCTTGGCATACTTGGACTGATTGATGAATATTCCAGTTTCAAGTTGCTTTACTTGAAGTCCAAGAAAGAAGTTTAGCTCGCCCATCATGCTCATTTCAAACTTCTCCTTCATCAGTTTAGAGAACTTTGAGCACAACTTGGGGTTAGTTGACCCAAATATAATGTCATCAACATAAATTTGTACTAGTAACACATGATCACCTTTTACAAATTTAAACAGGGTCTTATCGACCGTTCCAATTTGGAAATCATGTTCCAGTAAAAATTTTAGCAAAGTGTCATACCAAGCACGCGGTGCTTGTTTTAATCCATAGAGAGCTTTGTCAAGTTTATAGATATATTGAGGATGAGTAGGATTGACAAAACCTGGTGGTTGTTCAACGTACACCTCTTCTTGAAGTAGACCATTGAGGAATGCAGACTTCACATCCATTTGATAAACTTTAAAATTCTTGAAGGCTGCATAAGCAAGAAAGATGCGGATTGCTTCTAGTCTTGCAACTGGCGCGAAAGATTCCTCAAAGTCTATGCCTTCTTCTTGTCTGAATCCTTGAGCAACAAGTCGAGCTTTGTTACGCACAACAGTGCCATGTTCATCGAGCTTGTTACGAAACACCCATCTAGTTCCAATCACATTTTGATTTTTCGGTCGAGGAACTAGATGCCAAACATTGTTGCGGGTGAATTGATTCAACTCTTCTTGCATAGCTTCAATCCAGCTGGCATCTGATAGAGCTTCATCTATTTTCTTGGGCTCTACCTGAGATATGAAAGCTGCATGCAAGAATTCATTAATCATTTGACCACGTGTTTTTCGAGGAGCAGAAGGGTCACCTATGACCAACCCAGGTGGATGATCTTTGTTCCACCTAAAATAATTCCCTAAAGGGTTGTCATCAATTGGTTGATGAACGTCCTCGTTTACTGGATCATCATTGGCTGGAGGATTGTTATCAACCGGTGGATCCACTTCTGGCCTTGTTTGATCACACCCGGTAGAGGGAACTGGATCATCCTTCTTTGGAGGATATAGATCACTGTCATTCTCTTCCTGTAGATTTGTGTTTTCCAGTCTGTGACTCAGATCATTTATGCTCCCTTGAGTTTGTTCTGTACATAGAGTAGATTCATCAAAAACAACATGAATGGTTTCCTCGACCGTTAGTGATCTTTGATTGAACACTCGATAAGCTCTGCTAACGGCTGAGTAACCAATAAAAGTTCCTTCGTCTGCTTTGGCATCGAAGGCTGTCAAATGGTTTTTGCCATTGTTGTGGATAAAGCATTTGCACCCAAAAATTTTGAACTAAGAAATGTCAGGTTTTGTGCCATTCCAGATCTCATATGGAGTTTTGTTAAATCGTTTATTAATCATAGATCTGTTTTGAGTATAGCAAGCTGTGTTAACTGCTTCTGCCCAAAGTCTTTGAGAAACATTTGAATCAGCAATCATAGTTCTGGCTGCTTCTTTTAAAGTACGGTTCCTTCTTTCAGCCACCCCATTTTGCTGTGGGGATCTAGCAGCTGACAACTCATGCTTGATTCCCTGATCATCTAGATAAGTCATAAGAGTGGTGTTTAAAAATTCAGTCCCTCTATCACTCCTGATTCTATCTATCACAGTAGATTGTTCATTTTGCAAGCGTTTAAAAAGCTTAATCAGGTGAGGTGCAGTTTGATCTTTTGAAGAGAGAAAGATGACCCAAGTAAATCGAGAAAAGTCATCTATAACAACAAGAGCATATCTCATTCCCCCTATGCTTCTTACTGGTATAGGACCAAATAGGTCCATGTGAAGTAAGTCTAAACATTTGGAAGAAGACATACACCCTTTATTTTTAAAAGTTGCTCTCACCTGCTTTCCTAGTTGACAAGCAGGACAAACTTTGTCTTTTAAAATCTCCTTCGGGCAGACCAGAAACCAAATCATGCTTCCTCAAGTTAAAAATGGACTTAAAATTTAGATGATTTAACCGCTTATGCCACAACCAATGTTTATCATGATGAGCAGTAAGACAAGTGGGTGAAGAAATATGTGAGCAAGACCAGTTTACCTTGTAGGTGTTTAGGTCTCGTACACCGGTCATAAGAGTCTCACCTTTGTCATTTTTTATGAGGCAAGTGTGTTTGTGAAACTCGACCGAATGATCATTGTCACATAGTTGACTAATACTTATCAAATTATAGCATAGTTTGTCAACAAGTAACACATCTTTAATAATGATGTTACCATGGATGATCTTACCCTTACCCACGGTTTTACCTTTGGAGTTGTCTCCAAAGCTGATCTTTGGTCCTTTGCACAACACCACTTCTGTTAGAAGTTCTGGATTCCCTGTCATGTGTCGTGAGCAACCGCTATCTAAATACCAGGTAGTGTCCTTGATAGAAGTGGTTTTCTCGCCCGTTTGGACTTTTAGTACCTGCAAAGAGTGAAGAACTTTTGGTACCCATATCTAGTAGGGTCCAGGTCGGATTAGCCCTTTCGGGACCCACACCTGGAACACCCTTACAGGTTTGCCCGTGTGTGTGTCCAGAAATCTGTGCGGTTGATAGGCAGTAAATGTGTGTGCTTGTGAGGTTGCTGTGTGCTGCTTGCCTTTTTATTTTCATCAGTTAGCATGTACCTCTTTTGAACTGGCCTGCAATTAAAGTACTGGTAAGGCTTCTCCTTTGACCATATTTTCTTAGAGTAGTTAGACTCATTCCATGGCCTTTTGAAATTAGATTGGTTTTCCTTTCTTCTTTCATTAGGTTTTGGTTTGATCCAAGTTCCTCTTTGATTAGAGGTCTGGGGATCCACATATCCCAGCCCTTTATGCTTAGAGCTTCGTTCGTTCGATACTTTCTGATTTTTGTCAAAGCTGCACTCATCGTGTTCATATATCGTGCTGGACCTGACAAATTTTATTTTGTTAAGATTGCCTTTGTCCAGGCTTGACTGAATACAGGATTCCATAGACTGTTCATTTGTTCCAAACCCTAGACCGGTTTTATCATGTACCGGTCTTTGGATTTCTTGAATCTTGTCAATGGTTACCGAAGATTTATTCCAAGCCTTAATGGTTTCAAGTAGTTTTTTATTTTCAATCAAGGTAGCTTGGAATACTCTTTTCAAGGTGTCGTTCTCAGTAGCCAGCAGACTTAGCTTGACCTTAAGACCATCAAGCTCTTTTTGCTGCATGCAGCTTGATTTGCTTGACTTATCTTTTAGATTAGCTCTTTCTGCCTTTACTTCCTCGAACTCCTTGGATAATGCTTTGTATTCATTAGCCATTTCGTGTAAAGCAGTAACTAAATCACTGTGAGTAAATTCAGGTGAGCCAAAGTCAAATACCTCCTCAGCTTCTTCTTCGATGTCGGCCATAAGGCATTCCACTTTTTCATCATCGCTGTCATCTGAAGAGCTTCCGGTATTGGAGTTGTCAGAGTCAGACTCAGCCCACTTGCTTTTGCTTTCATCTGCTACTAGAACCCTTTGGTCTTTTCCTTTTCTAAACGTCCTTTTATCCTCCTTACCCCTTCTTCTTTCGGAGAATTGCTTCTGATCATTGTTCTTAGGCTTGGTGCAGTCTGCAATGAAATGGCCTGGCTTTCCACAGTTAAAACAAGTAGGACCATCGTTTGTATGGTCCGATTTATGATAATTTTTAAATTTAGAATTGTTTTTACGCATAAATTTACCAAATTTCTTGACAAAGAGTGTCATGGCTTCATTGCTGATTTGCTCAGCTGATCTCTTTGGAGGTTCCTCGACCGGTGGACGTATCACGGTTGAGGTTAAGGCCTTGGTTGGTTGAGATGTGGATGGTTCATCTTCTGTTCTCATGTTGAGCTCGAACTCGTAGGCTTTGAGATCAGCAAAGAGATCATGCAGTTCAACCTTGCTCAAGTCTTTTGACTCTCTCATGGCCACTGTCTTGATCTCCCATTCTTTGGGCAGAGCTCTCATAACCTTCACAGCAATTTCTCGGTTAGTATAAGTTTTACCTAAAGCAGTAAGATCACAGATGATACTACTGAACCGTTCATCAAATTCAGCCATGGTTTCCCCTGGCTTCATTTTGGCGTTGTCATATTTTTGAATGGCCAGAGTGAGCTTGTTTTCCTTTGTCTGGTCATTCCCTTCACACAGCTGAGTGAGCTTCTCCCAAATCTCCTTTGCTGTGGAACATGACTTGATTTTGCTGAACATATTCTTGTCCAGTGTTTTGTATAGGATGTCCCGGGCCACATTGTCAAGATTGGCCTTCTTTTTGTCCTCAGTGGTCCACTCAGCTCTTGGTTTCTCAATCATTTGTCCTGCACCATCGGCTAGAGCTGGGTTGACCTTCATAATTTTGATAGGACCGTCTGTTATGACATATAGCATGTCATCATCCTGTGCTGCAAGATGTGCCTGCATGCGAATTTTCCAATCATCATACTCTTCTTTAGAAAACATAGGAATTCTGTTGAAAGAAGTCATGATTTGAAAACTTCAGATCAGCAGTTGAGAAAGGAACCCGCTTTGATACCACTTGTTGGGATCGGTTCAGAGGGTAGAGGGGGGGGTGAATACACTCTGAAACTTTTCTTTTTCTTCTTTAAAATGATCAAGTGAGGTTTAGTTCACTTAATCAGTTTTCTCAACTTCTAAAATGTTTTGAACAACTTAAATAGTGCGGAAATAGTTCAGAGGTTTTAGTGATGCAAAGTTTATAATGCAATGTATGAGCAGGATGTAAGATAAATGGCAGTAAATGCTAAAGCACGATTTTATGGAAGTTCGAAGGCTTAATCCTTCTACGTCTCCCCTTCTTCCACTTAGGAAGGAATTCACTAGAAGACTTTGGTTATTACAACGTCTTGTAATACACCCACTTCAGACTTAGGACTTATCCAATGCCTAATCCGAAACTCCTAGATTTACACAGATAAGATTCTCAGTTCTTATCAGACTGGTGGAAGCTTTCAGAGCAGCTTCAAGTCTCTTCAACACTGAGTATAGTTGAGTTGAGCTTCTCAGACTGCAGAGCGGTCGAGAGGCTTGAAAACCCTAGGATGATCCTTGACGATCAGATATGTGAACTGTAGGCGAGGGTTTATTTGAGCAGCAGATGATTGATCTTGTAAGTGTGCTCAAGTATATCAGATGAGGACTTCTGATATTAGTCAAGTGATTGAAATTTTTCTGAGTTGCTTGTCTCTCTTCGTTGTCTCGTATCACTTCTTGTTGTTGTTTGAGCAATCTTCCCTTTATATAGGTCAATCATCAACGTCTTTATTTTGAACGTTCTGATGCTGCATTGAATGCACATTTAATGCTCATAAATGCATTGATGATTCTGCATGAGGATCGTACACTGCAGACAACTTCCAGGGTCCAAAACTGGAATAAACGGTCGAATGCTTTATCTGCAGTCATTCTGTGTTTTGCCATTTTGGTACAACCTGTTGTCTTGATTTGCAGGAGTCAACAAATCTTCTGAAACGCCGGTTCTGCTTTTAATAAAAGATCCTGCAAAGAACATCTTGTCATAGGTACTTGTCTCGAGATATCTAGATAGGCAGTTGGCATTCTACCGGTAGAGATATTTGTCCTCTGCTGGTTTGAATAACCAGTCGATAAGCTTGTGACTTCAACCGGTCGAGAGATAAAGGCGGTTGACAAGCTTCCGGTAGATAGATTTATCCTCTGCTGGTCTTGATAGCCAGTTGATAGGCTTGTGACTTCAGCCGGTCGAGAGATAAAGGCGGTTGACAAGCTTCCGGTAGATAGATTTATCCTCTGCTGGTCTTGATATCCAGTTGATAGGCTTGTGACTTCAGCCGGTCGAGAGCAAAGGCGGTTGACAAGCTTCCGGTAGATAGATTTATCCTCTGCTGGTCTTGATAGCCAGTTGATAGGCTTGTGACTTCAGCCGGTCGAGAGCAAAGGCGGTTGACAAGCTTTCGGTAGAAGTTGTAGTAGGTTCCTGAAATACAATGGTTGGCAGCACATTCCTATACAATGAGTTGTTGTTTGTTATCACCAAAATATCGGATTCAACACAAGTGTAATTTTAGTTAAACTATAATGTAATTCTAGTGTTTTTTTAGTTATACTATAGTGTTATTGTAGTGTAAATTTAGTTGAACTATAGTGTAAACCTAGTGTAATTTTAGTTATAATATAGTGTAATGCTAGTGTTATTTTAGTTTTATTATAGTGTTATTGTAGTGTAAATTTATTTATACTATAGTGTAATCCTAGTGTAATTTTAGTTATTTATAGTGTAATTCTAGTGTTATTTTAGTTATACTATAGTGTTATTTTAGTGTAAATTTAGTTACAATATAGTGTAAACCTAGTGTAATTTTAGTTATACTATAATGTAATGCTAGTATTATTCTAGTTATACTATAGTGTTATTGTAGTGTAAATTTAGTTACACTATAGTGTAAACCAAGTGTAATTTTAGTTAAACTATAGTGTAATTCTAGTGTTTTTTTAGTTATACTATAGTGTTATTGTAGTGTAAATTTAGTTAAACTATAGTGTAAACCTAGTGTAATTTTAGTTATACTATAGGGTAATTCTAGTGTTATTTTAGTTATACTATAGTGTTATTGTAGTACACTATAGTGTAAACCAAGTGTAAATTTAGTTAAACTATAGTGTAATTTCTAGTGTTTTTTTAGTTATACTATAGTGTTATTGTAGTGTAAATTTAGTTAAACTATAGTGTAAATCTAGTGTAATTTTAGTTATACTATAATGTAATTCTAGTGTTATTTTAGTTATACTATAGTGTTATTGTAGTGTAAATTTAGTTACACTATAGTGTAAACCTAGTGTAATTTTAGTTAAACTATAGTGTAATTCTAGTGTTATTTTAGTTATACTATAGTGTTATTGTAGTGTAAATTTAGTTACACTATAGTGTAAATTTTAGTTATAATATAGTGTAATTTTAGTGTTATTTTAGTTATACTATAGTGTTATTGTAGTGTAAATTTAGTTATAATATAGTGTAAACCTAGTGTAATTTTAGTTATACTATAGAGTAATGCTAGTGTTATTTTAGTTATACTATAGTCTAATGCTAGTGTTATTTTGGTTATACTATAGTGTTATTGTAGTGCAAATTTAGTTATACTATAGTGTAAACCTAGTGTTATTTTGGTTATACTATAGTGTAATCCTAGTGTAATTTTAGTTATACTATAGTGTAATTGTAGTGTTATTTTAGTTATACTATAGTGTTATTGCAGTGTAAATTTAGTTACACTATAGTGTAAACCTAGTGTAATTTTAGTTATACTATAGTGTAATTCTAGTGTTATTTTAGTTATACTATAGTGTTATTGTAGTATAAATTTAGTTACACTATAGTGTAAACCTAGTGTAATTTTATTTATACTATAGTGTAATGCTAGTGTTATTTTAGTTATACTATAGTGTTATTGTAGTGTAAATTTAGTTATACTATAGTGTAAACCTAGTGTAATTTTAGTTATACTATAGTGTAATGCTAGTGTTATTTTAGTTCTACTATAGTGTAATGCTAGTGTTATTTTAGTTCTACTATAGTGTTATTGTAGTGTAAATTTAGTTATACTATAGTGTAAACCTAGTGTAATTTTAAATAAACTATAGTGTAATGCTAGTGTTATTTTAGTTATACTATAATGTTATTGTAGTGTTAATTTAGTTATAATATAGTATAATCCTAGTGTAATTTTAGTTATACTATAGTGTAATTGCCAGTGTTATTTTAGTTATACTATAGTGTTACTGTAGTGTAAATTTAGTTATACTATAGTGTAAACCTAGTGTAATTATAGTTATACTATAGTGTAATGCTAGTGTTATTTTAGTTATACTATAGTGTTATTGTAGTGCAAATTTAGTTATACTATAGTGTAAACCTAGTGTAATTTTAGTTATTATATAGTGTATTGCTAGTGTTAGTTTAGTTATACTATAATGTTACTGTAGTGTAAATTTAGTAATACTATAGTATAAACCTAGTGTAATTTTAGTTATACTATAATGTAATACTAGTGTTATTTTAGTTATACTATAATGTAATACTACTGTTATTTTAGTTATACTATAGTGTTATTGTAGTGTAAATTTAGTTATACTATAGTGTAAACCTAGTGTAATTTTAGTTATATTATAGTATAATGCTAGTGTTATTTTAGTTATATTATAGTGTTATTGTAGTGAAAATTTAGTTATACTATAGTGCAATTCTAGTTTTATTTTAGTTATACTATAGTATTATTTAGTGTATATTTAGTTATACTATAGTGTAAACCTAGTGTATCTTTAGTTATACTATAGTGTAATGCTAGTGTAATTTTAGTAATAATATAGTTTAATCCTAGTGTATTTTTAGTTATACTATAGTGTAATTCTTGTGTTATTTTAGTTATACTATAGTGTTATTGTAGTGTAAATTTAGTTATACTATAGTGTAAACCTAGTTAATTTTAGTTATAATATAGTGTAATGCTAGTGTTATTTTAGTTATACTATAGTGTTATTGTAGTGTAAATTTAACTTTACACTATAGTGTAAACCTAGTGTAATTTAAGTTAAACTATAGTGTAATTCTAGTGTTATTTTAGTTATACTATAATGTTATTGTAGTGTAAATTTAGTTACACTATAGTTTAAACCTAGTGTAATTTTAGTTATACTATAGCGTAATGCTAGTGTTATTTTAGTTATACTATAGTGTTATTGTAGTGTAAATTTAGTTATACTGTAGTGTAAACCTAGTGTAATATTTATGTATACTATATTGTAATGCTAATGTTATTTTAGTTATACTATAATGTTATTGTAGTGTAAATTTTGTTATAATATAGTGTAATCCTAGTGTAATTTTAGTTATACTATAGTGTAATTGCTAGTGTTATTTTAGTTATACTATAGTGTTACTTTAGTGTAAATTTAGTAATAATATAGTGTAAACCTAGTGTAATTTTAGTTACACAATAGTGTAATGCTAGTGTTATTTTAGTTATACTATAGTGTTATTGTAGTGCAAATTTAGTTATACTATAGTGTAAACCTAGTGTAATTTTAGTTATTATATAGTGTAATGCTAGTCTTAGTTTAGTTATACTATAATGTTACTGTAGTGTAAATTTATTAATACTATAGTATAATCCTAGTGTAATTTTAGTTATACTATAGTGTAATGCTAGTATTATTTTAGTTATACTATAGTGTTATTGTAGTGTAAATTTAGTTATACTATATTGTAAACCTAGTGTAATTTTAGTTATACTATAGTGTACTGCTAGTGTTATTTTAGTTATACTATAGTGTTATTGTAGTGTAAAATTAGTTATACTATAGTGTAATTCTAGTGTTATTTTAGTTATACTATAGTGTTATTTAGTGTAAATTTAGTTATACTATAGTGTAAACCTAGTGTAACTTTAGTTATACTATAGTGTAATGCTAGTGTTATTTTAGTAATAATATAATTTAATCCTAGTGTATTTTTAGTTATACTATAGTGTAATTCTAGTGTAATTTTTGTTATACTATAGTGTTATTGTAGTGTAAATTTAGTTATACTATAGTGTAAACCTAGTGTAATTTTAGTTATACTATAGTGTAATTCTAGTGTTATTTTAGTTATACTATAGTGTTATTGTAGTGTAAATTTAGTTGCACTATAGTGTAAACCAAGTGTAATTTTAGTTAAACTATAATGTAATTCTAGTGTTTTTTTAGTTATACTATAGTGTTATTGTAGTGTAAATTTAGTTAAACTATAGTGTAAACCTAGTGTAATTTTAGTTATAATATAGTGTAATGCTAGTGTTATTTTAGTTTTATTATAGTGTTATTGTAGTGTAAATTTATTTATACTATAGTGTAATCCTAGTGTAATTTTAGTTATTTATAGTGTAATTCTAGTGTTATTTTAGTTATACTATAGTGTTATTTTAGTGTAAATTTAGTTACAATATAGTGTAAACCTAGTGTAATTTTAGTTATACTATAATGTAATGCTAGTATTATTCTAGTTATACTATAGTGTTATTGTAGTGTAAATTTAGTTACACTATAGTGTAAACCAAGTGTAATTTTAGTTAAACTATAGTGTAATTCTAGTGTTTTTTTAGTTATACTATAGTGTTATTGTAGTGTAAATTTAGTTAAACTATAGTGTAAACCTAGTGTAATTTTAATTATACTATAGGGTAATTCTAGTGTTATTTTAGTTATACTATAGTGTTATTGTAGTACACTATAGTGTAAACCAAGTGTAAATTTAGTTAAACTATAGTGTAATTTCTAGTGTTTTTTTAGTTATACTATAGTGTTATTGTAGTGTAAATTTAGTTAAACTATAGTGTAAATCTAGTGTAATTTTAGTTATACTATAATGTAATTCTAGTGTTATTTTAGTTATACTATAGTGTTATTGTAGTGTAAATTTAGTTACACTATAGTGTAAACCTAGTGTAATTTTAGTTAAACTATAGTGTAATTCTAGTGTTATTTTAGTTATACTATAGTGTTATTGTAGTGTAAATTTAGTTACACTATATTGTAAATTTTAGTTATAATATAGTGTAATTTTAGTGTTATTTTAGTTATACTATAGTGTTATTGTAGTGTAAATTTAGTTATACTATAGTGTAAACCTAGTGTAATTTTAGTTATACTATAGTGTAATGCTAGTGTTATTTTAGTTATACTATAGTCTAATGCTAGTGTTATTTTGGTTATACTATAGTGTTATTATAGTGCAAATTTAGTTATACTATAGTGTAAACCTAGTAATATTTTGGTTATACTATAGTGTAATCCTTGTGTAATTTTAGTTATACTATAGTGTAATTGTAGTGTTATTTTAGTTATACTATAGTGTTATTGCAGTGTAAATTTAGTTACACTATAGTGTAAACCTAGTGTAATTTTACTTATACTATAGTGTAATTCTAGTGTTATTTTAGTTATACTACAGTGTTATTGTAGTATTAATTTAGTTACACTATAGTGTAAACCTAGTGTAATTTTATTTATACTATAGTGTAATGCTAGTGTCATTTTAGTTATACTATAGTGTTATTGTAGTGTAAATTTAGTTATACTATAGCGTAAACCTAGTGTAATTTTAGTTATACAATAGTGTAATGCTAGTGTTATTTTAGTTCTACTATAGTGTTATTGTAGTGTAAATTTAGTTATACTATAGTGTAAACCTAGTGTAATTTTAAATATACTATAGTGTAATGCTAGTGTTATTTTAGTTATATTATAATGTTATTGTAGTGTAAATTTTGTTATAATATAGTATAATCCTAGTGTAATTTTAGTTATACTATAGTGTAATTCCTATTGTTATTTTAGTTATACTATAGTGTTACTGTAGTGTAAATTTAGTTATACTATAGTGTAAACCAAGTGTAATTATAGTTATACTATAGTGTAATGCTAGTGTTATTTTAGTTATACTATAATGTTATTGTAGTGCAAATTTAGTTATACTATAGTGTAAACCTAGTGTAATTTTAGTTATTATATAGTGTAATGATAGTGTTAGTTTAGTTATACTATAATGTTACTGTAGTGTAAATTTAGAAATACTATAGTATAATCTTAGTGTAATTTTAGTTATACTATAGTGTAATACTAGTGTTATTTTAGTTATACTATAGTGTTATTGTAGTGTAAATTTAGTTATACTTTAGTGTAAACCTAGTGTAATTTTAGTTATACTATACTATAATGCTAGTGTTATTTTAGTTATACTATATTGTTATTGTAGTGTAAATTTAGTTATACTATAGTGTAATTCTAGTGTTATTTTAGTTATACTATAGTATTATTTAGTGTAAATTTAGTTATACTATAGTGTAAACCTAGTGTAATTTTAGTTAAACTATAGTGTAATGCTAGTGTTATTTTAGTAATAATATAGTTTAATCCTCGTGTATTTTTAGTTATAATATTGTGTAATGCTAGTGTTATTTTAGTTATACTATAGTGTAAACCTAGTGTAATTTAGTTATACTATAGTGTAATTCTAGTGTTATTTTAGTTATACTATAGTGTTATTGTAGTGTAAATTTAGTTACACTATAGTGTAAACCAAGTGTAATTTTAGTTAAACTATAGTGTAATTCTAGTGTTTTTTTAGTTATACTATAGTGTTTTTGTAGTGTAAATTTAGTTAAACTATAGTGTAAACCTAGTGTAATTTTAGTTATACTATAGTGTAATTCTAGTGTTATTTTAGTTATACTATAGTGTTATTTTTGTGTAAATTTAGTTACACTATAGTGTAAACCAAGTGTAATTTTAGTTAAACTATAGTGTAATTCTAGTGTTTTTTTAGTTATACCATAGTTTTATTGTAGTGTAAATTTAGTTAAACTATAGTGTAAACCTAGTGTAATTTTAGTTATACTATAGTGTAATTCTAGTGTTATTTTAGTTATACTATAGTGTTATTGTAGTGTAAATTTAGTTATATTATAGTGTAAACCTAGTGTAATTTTAGTTAAACTACAGTGTAATTCTAGTGTTATTTTAGTTATACTATAGTGTTATTGTAGTGTAAATTTAGTTACACTATAGTGTAAATTTTAGTTATAATATAGTGTAATCATAGTTTTATTTTAGTTATACTATAGTGTAATGCTAGTGTTATTTTAGTTATATTATAGTCTAATGCTAGTGTTATTTTGGTTATACTATAGTGTTATTGTAGTGCAAATTTAGTTATACTATAGTGTAAACCTAGTGTTATTTTAGTTATACTATAGTGTAATCCTAGTGTAATTTTAGTTATACTATAGTGTAATTGTAGTGTTATTTTAGTTATACTATAGTGTTATTGCAGT
This sequence comes from Henckelia pumila, assembly GCF_033568475.1. Lineage (NCBI taxonomy): Eukaryota > Viridiplantae > Streptophyta > Magnoliopsida > Lamiales > Gesneriaceae > Henckelia > Henckelia pumila. Next base: position 202,783,775 of record NC_133122.1, read on the forward strand.
GTAAATTTAGTTACACTATAGCTTAAACCTAGTGTAATTTTAGTTATACTATAGTGTAATTCTAGTGTTATTTTAGTTATACTACAGTGTTATTGTAGTATAAATTTAGTTACACTATAGTGTAAACCTAGTGTAATTTTATTTATACTATAGTGTAATGCTAGTGTCATTTTAGTTATACTATAGTGTTATTGTAGTGTAAATTTAGTTATACTATAGTGTAAACCTAGTGTAATTTTAGTTATACAATAGTGTAATGCTAGTGTTATTTTAGTTCTACTATAGTGTTATTGTAGTGTAAATTTAGTTATACTATAGTGTAAACCTAGTGTAATTTTAAATATACTATAGTGTAATGCTAGTGTTATTTTAGTTATACTATAATGTTATTGTAGTGTATATTTAGTTATAATATAGTATAATCCTAGTGTAATTTTAGTTATACTATAGTGTAATTCTTAGTGTTATTTTAGTTATACTATAGTGTTACTGTAGTGTAAATTTAGTTATACTATAGTGTAAACCAAGTGTAATTATAGTTATACTATAGTGTAATGCTAGTGTTATTTTAGTTATACTATAGTGTTATTGTAGTGCAAATTTAGTTATACTATAGTGTAAACCTAGTGTAATTTTAGTTATTATATAGTGTAATGATAGTGTTAGTTTAGTTATACTATAATGTTACTGTAGTGTAAATTTAGTAATACTATAGTATAATCTTAGTGTAATTTTAGTTATACTATAGTGTAATACTAGTGTTATTTTAGTTATACTATAGTGTTATTGTAATGTAAATTTAGTTATACTATAGTGTAAACCTAGTGTAATTTTAGTTATACTATAGTATAATGCTAGTGTTATTTTAGTTATACTATAGTGTTATTGTAGTGTAAATTTAGTTATACTATAGTGTAATTCTAGTGTTATTTTAGTTATACTATAGTATTATTTAGTGTAAATTTAGTTATACTATAGTGTAAACCTAGTGTAATTTTAGTTAAACTATAGTGTAATGCTAGTGTTATTTTAGTAATAATATAGTTTAATCCTTGTGTATTTTTAGTTATAATATTGTGTAATGCTAGTGTTATTTTAGTTATACTTTAGTGTTATTGTAGTGTAAATTTAGTTATACTATAGTGTAAACCTAGTGTAAATTTAGTTATACTATAATGTAAACCTAGTGTAATTTTAGTTATTATATAGTGTAATGCTAGTGTTAGTTTAGTTATACTATAATGTTACTGTAGTGTAAATTTAGTAATACTATATTATAATCCTAGTGTAATTTTAGTTATACTATAGTGTAATACTAGTGTTATTTTAGTTATACTATAGTGTTATTGTAGTGTAAATTTAGTTATACTATAGTGTAAACCTAGTGTAATTTTAATTATACTATAGTGAAATGCTAGTGTTATTTTAGTTATACTATAGTGTTATTGTAGTGTAAATTTAGTTATACTATAGTGTAATTCTAGTGTTATTTTAGTTATACTATAGTATTATTTAGTGTAAATTTAGTTATACTATAGTGTAAACCTAGTATAATTTTAGTTATACTATAATGTAATGCTATTGTTATTTTAGTAATAATATAGTTTAATCCTAGTGTATTTTTAGTTATACTATAGAGTAATTCTTGTGTTTTTTTAGTTAAACTATAGTGTTATTGTAGTGTAAATTTAGTTATACTATAGTGTAAACCTAGTGTAATTTTAGTTATACTATAGTGTAATGCTAGTGTTATTTTAGTTATACTATAGTGTTATTGTAGTGTAAATTTAGTTACAATATAGTGTAAACCTAGTGTAATTTTAGTTAAACTATAGTGTTATTTTAGTTATACTATAGTGTTCTTGTAGTATAAATTTAGTTACACTATAGTGTAAACCTAGTGTAATTTTAGTTAAACTATAGCGTAATGCTAGTGTTATTTTAGTTATACTATAATGTTATTGTAGTGTAAATTTAGTTATACTCTAGTGTAAACCTAGTGTAATATTTATTTATACTATATTGTAATGCAAGTGTTATTTTAGTTATACTATAGTGTTATTGTAGTGTAAATTTAGTAATACTATAGTGTAAACCTAGTATGATTTTAGTTATAGTATAGTGTAATGCTAGTGTTATATTAGTTATACTATAGTGTAATCCTAGTGTTATTTTAGTTATACTATAGTGTAATTCTAGTGTTATTTTAGTTATACTATAGTGTTATTTTAGTGTAAATTTAGTTACACTATAGTGTATACCTAATGTAATTTTAGTTATACTATAATTTAATGCTAGTGTTATTGTAGTGTAAATTTAGTTATACTATAGTATAATCCTTGTGTAATTTTAGTTATACTATAGTTTAATGTTAGTGTTATTTTAATTATACTATAGTGTTATTGTAGTGCAAATTTAGTTATACTATAGTGTAATGCTAGTGTTATTTTAGTTGTACTATAGTTTATTGTAGTGTAAATTTAGTTATACTATAGTGTAAACCTAGTGTAATTTTAGTTATATATAGTGTAATGTTAGTGTTATTTTAGTTATACTATAGTGTAATGCTAGTGTTATTTTAGTTATACTATAATGTTATTGTAGTGTAAATTTTGTTATAATATAGTGTAATCCTAGTGTAATTTTAGTTAAACTATAGTGTAATTGCTAGTGTTATTTTAGTTACACTATAGTGTTACTTTAGTGTAAATTTAGTAATACTATAGTGTAAGCCTAGTGTAATTTTAGTTATACAATAGTGTAATGCTAGTGTTATTTTAGTTATACTATAGTGTTACTGTAGTGCAAATTTAGTTATACTATAGTGTAAACCTAGTGTAATTTTGGTTATTATATAGTGTAATGCTAGTCTTAGTTTAGTTATACTATAATGTTACTGTAGTGTAAATTTATTAATACTATAGTATAATCCTAGTATAATTTTAGTTATACTATAGTGTAATGCTAGTGTTATTTTAGTTATACTATAGTGTTATTGTAGTTTAAATTTAGTTATACTATATTGTAAACCTAGTGTAATTTTAGTTATACTATAGTGTACTGCTAGTGTTATTTTAGTTATACTATAGTGTTATTGTAGTGTAAAATTAGTTATACTATAGTGTAATTCTAGTGTTATTTTAGTTATACTATAGTGTTATTTAGTGTAAATTTAGTCATACTATAGTGTAATGCTAGTGTTATTTTAGTAATAATATAGTTTAATCCTAGTGTATTTTTAGTTATACTATAGTGTAATTCTAGTGTTATTTTAGTTATACTATAGTGTTATTGTAGTGTAAATTTAGTTATACTATAGTGTAAACCTAGTGTAATTTAGTTATACTATAGTGTAATTCTAGTGTTATTTTAGTTATACTATAGTGTTATTGTAGTGTAAATTTAGTTACACTATAGTGTAAACCAAGTGTAATTTTAGTTAAACTATAGTGTAATTCTTGTGTTTTTTTTAGTTATACTATAGTGTTATTGTAGTGTAAATTTAGTTAAACTATAGTGTAAACCTAATGTAATTTTAGTTATACTATAGTGTAATTCTAGTGTTATTTTAGTTATACTATAGTGTTATTGTAGTGTAAATTTAGTTACACTATATTGTAAACCAAGTGTAATTCTAGTTAAACTATAGTGTAATTCTAGTGTTTTTTTAGTTATACTATAGTGTTATTGTAGTGTAAATTTAGTTAAACTATAGTGTAAACCTAGTGTAATTTTAGTTATACTATAGTGTAATTCTAGTGTTATTTTAGTTATACTATAGTTTTATTGTAGTGTAAATTTAGTTACACTATAGTGTAAACCTAGTGTAATTTTAGTTAAACTATAGTGTAATTCTAGTGTTATTTTAGTTATACTATAGTGTTATTGTTGTGTAAATTTAGTTACACTATAGTGTAAATTTTAGTTATAATATAGTGTAATTTTAGTGTAATTTTAGTTATACTATAGTGTAATGCTAGTGTTATTTTAGTTATATTATAGTCTAATGCTAGTGTTATTTTGGTTATACTATAGTGTTATTGTAGTGCAAATTTAGTTATACTATAGTGTAAACCTAGTGTTATTTTAGTTATACTATAGTGTAATCCTAGTGTAATTTTAGTTATACTATAATGTAATTGTAGTGTTATTTTAGTTATACTATAGTGTTATTGCAGTGTAAATTTAGTTACACTATAGTGTAAACCTAGTGTAATTTTAGTTAGTGTAATTGTAGTGTTAATTTAGTTATATTATAGTGTTATTGCAGTGTAAATTTAGTTACACTATAGTGTAAACTAGTGTAATTTTAGTTATACTATAGTGTAATTCTAGTGTTATTTTAGTTATACTATAGTGTTATTGTAGTATAAATTTAGTTACACTATAGTGTAAACCTAGTGTAATTTTATTTATATTATAGTGTAATGCTAGTGTTATTTTAGTTTTACTATAGTGTTATTGTAGTGTAAATTTCGTTATACTATAGTGTAAACCTAGTGTAATTTTAGTTATATTATAGTGTAATGCTAGTGTTATTTTAGTTCTACTATAGTGTTATTGTAGTGTAAATTTAGTTATACTATAGTGTAAACCTAGTGTAATTTTAAATATACTATAGTGTAATGGTAGTGTTATTTTAGTTATACTATAATGTTATTGTAGTGTAAATTTAGTTATAATATAGTATAATCCTAGTGTAATTTTAGTTATACTATAGTGTAATTGCTAGTGTTATTTTAGTTATACTATAGTGTTACTGTAGTGTAAATTTGGTTATACTATAGTGTAAACCTAGTGTAATTATAGTTATACTATAGTGTAATGCTAGTGTTATTTTAGTTATACTATAGTGTTATTGTAGTGCAAATTTAGTTATATTATAGTGTAAACCTAGTGTAATTTTAGTTATTACATAGTGTAATGATAGTGTTAGTTTAGTTATACTATAATGTTACTGTAGTGTAAATTTAGTAATACTATAGTATAATCTTAGTGTAATTTTAGTTATACTATAGTATAATACTAGTGTTATTTTAGTTATACTATAGTGATATTGTAGTGTAAATTTAGTTATACTATAGTGTAAACCTAGTGTAATTTTAGTTATACTATAGTATAATGCTAGTGTTATTTTAGTTATATTATAGTGTTATTGTAGTGTAAATTTAGCTATACTATAGTGTAATTCTAGTGTTATTTTAGTTATACTATAGTATTATTTAGTGTAAATTTAGTTACACTATAGTGTAAACAAGATGTAATTTTAGTTATACTATAGTGTAATGCTAGTGTTATTTTAGTAATAATATAGTTTAATCCTAGTGTATTTTTAGTTATACTATAGAATAATTCTTGTGTTATTTTAGTTATACTATAGTTTTATTGTAGTGTAAATTTAGTTATACTATAGTGTAAACCTAGTGTAATTTTAGTTATACTATAGTGTAATGCTAGTGTTATTTTAGTTATACTATAGTGTTATTGTAGTGTAAATTTAGTTATACTATAGTGTAAACCTAGTGTAAATTTAGTTACACTATAGTGTAAACCTAGTGTAATTTTAGTTAAACTATAGTGTAATTCTAGTGTTATTTTAGTTATACTATAGTGTTATTGTAGTATAAATTTAGTTACACTATAGTGTAAACCAAGTGTAATTTTAGTTATACTATAGCGTAATGCTAGTGTTATTTTAGTTATACTATAGTGTTATTGTAGTGTAAATTTAGTTATACTCTAGTGTAAACCTAGTGTAATATTTATTTATACTATATTGTAATGCTAGTGTTATTTTAGTTATATTATAGTGTTATTGTAGTGTAAATTTAGTTATACTATAGTGTAAACCTAGTATAATTTTTGTTATAGTATAGTGTAATGCTAGTGTTATATTAGTTATACTATAGTGTAATCCTAGTGTTATTTTAGTTATACTATAGTGTAATTCTAGTGTTATTTTAGTTATACTATAGTGTTATTTTAGTGTAAATTTAGTTACACTATAGTGTATACCTAATGTAATTTTAGTTATACTATAATTTAATGCTAGTGTTATTGTAGTGTAAATTTAGTTATACTATAGTGTAATCCTTGTGTAATTTTAGTTATACTATAGTTTAATGTTAGTGTTCTTTTAGTTATACTATAGTGTTATTGTAGTGCAAATTTAGTTATACTATAGTGTAAACCTAGTGTAATTTTAGTTATACTATAGTGTAATGCTAGTGTTATTTTAGTTATACTATAGTGTTATTGTAGTGTAAATTTAGTTATACTATAGTGTAAACCTAGTGTAATTTTAGTTATATATAGTGTAATGTTAGTGTTATTTTAGTTATATTATAGTGTAATGCTAGTATTATTTTAGTTATACTATAATGTTATTGTAGTGTAAATTTTGTTATAATATAGTGTAATCCTAGTGTAATTTTAGTTATACTATAGTGTAATTGCTAGTGTTATTTTAGTTATACTATAGTGTTACTTTAGTGTAAATTTAGTAATACTATAGTGTAAGCCTAGTGTAATTTTAGTTATACAATAGTTTAATGCTAGTGTTATTTTAGTTATAGTATAGTGTTATTGTAGTGCAAATTTAGTTATACTATAGTGTAAACCTAGTGTAATTTTAGTTATTATATAGTGTAATGCTAGTCTTAGTTTAGTTATACTATAATGTTACTGTAGTGTAAATTTATTAATACTATAGTATAATCCTAGTGTAATTTTAGTTATACTATAGTGTAATACTAGTGTTATTTTAGTTATACTATAGTGTTATTGTAGTGTAAATTTAGTTATACTATATTGTAAACCTAGTGTAATTTTAGTTATACTATAGTGTACTGCTAGTGTTATTTTAGTTATACTATAGTGTTATTGTAGTGTAAAATTAGTTATACTATAGTGTAATTCTAGTGTTATTTTTGTTATACTATAGTGTTATTTAGTGTAAATTTAGTTATACTATAGTGTAAACCTAGTGTAACTTTAGTTATATTATAGTGTAATGCTAGTGTTATTTTAGTAATAATATAGTTTAATCCTAGTGTATTTTTAGTTATACTATAGTGTAATTCTAGTGTTATTTTAGTTATACTATAGTGTTATTGTAGTGTTATTTTAGTTATACTATAGTGTAAACCTAGTGTAATTTAGTTATACTATAGTGTAATTCTAGTGTTATTTTAGTTATACTATAGTGTTATTGTAGTGTAAATTTTGTTACACTATAGTGTAAACCAAGTGTAATTTTAGTTAAACTATAGTGTAATTCTAGTGTTTTTTTAGTTATACTATAGTGTTATTGTAGTGTAAATTTAGTTAAACTATAGTGTAAACCTAGTGTAATTTTAGTTATACTATAGTGTAATTCTAGTGTTATTTTAGTTATACTATAGTTTTATTACACGGCTGGAGCATTTGTCAAACCAAACGGCATAACTATAAACTCATAATGGCCATACCTGGTTCTGAACGCAGTCTTAGTAATATCAGAATCCCTAACTCTCAGCAAATGGTATCCAGATCTCAGATCGATCTTGGAATACACAGAAGAACCTTGCAACTGATCAAATAAATCATCAATACGAGGCAAAGGGTATTTGTTCTTTACCTGTGACAGCCGGAGCCAAAAAGTCCTAGGGCGGTACATGGTCCGCAATATGGGTGGTTAATACCTGAAAGATGGAAACCCCACCAAAAAAATGGGCGACGGGTGACATGAATGAACCGATCCCACACCGGAATGAGAGGTACAAAAGATTTGATATGTACAACTCATATTAAGAAGGTGCATTTTCTTTTCGGAAGCTCATCACATAAGAACTCCAAAGTTAAGCGTGCTTGACTTGGGGCAATTATAGGATGGGTGACCCCCTGGGAAGTTTTCCAGGGTGCGTGTGAGTGAGGACATAAGCACGCTGAAAAGACCCGTCTTGATACAGTGGGGCTTTACAAATGGTATCAGAGCCTGGCCTCTCCCAGTACGGTGTGGTTCGGGGACGAACCAAGCGGAAGCTGGTGGGCATGTGACAGCCGGAGCCAAAAAGTCCTAGGGCGGTACATGGTCCGCAATATGGGTGGTTAATACCTGAAAGATGGAAACCCCACCAAAAAAATGGGCGACGGGTGACATGAATGAACCGATCCCACACCGGAATGAGAGGTACAAAAGATTTGATATGTACAACTCATATTAAGAAGGTGCATCTTTTTTTCGGAAGCTCATCACATAAGAACTCCAAAGTTAAGCGTGCTTGACTTGGGGCAATTATAGGATGGGTGACCCCCTGGGAAGTTTTCCAGGGTGCGTGTGAGTGAGGACATAAGCATGCTGAAAAGACCCGTCTTGATACAGTGGGGCGTTACATTACCGTAGCCTTGTTCAGTTTCCGGTAGTCAATACATAATCTCATTGAACCGTCTTTCTTTCTGACAAACAATACTGGAGCTCCCCAAGGAGAAACACTGGGTCGAATGTATCCCTTGGCCAGTAAATCTTCTAACTGTTCCTTCAATTCTTTCAATTCAACTGGTGCCATTCGATAAGGTGCTTTCAAAATCGGTGCAGTTCCTGGCATCAGTTCGATGTTGAAGTCAATCTCACGATACGGAGGTAATCCTGGAATCTCATCAGGGAAAACGTCCGCAAATTCACTAACCACTGGCAAATCAGCCAGGTTCGGGCTAGTTTTCAACACATCAACTGCATAAACAAGAAATCCCTCTGCTCCTTTCTGCAAGAGTTGGGTCATAGATAATACAGAAATAAGAGGAATCTTGGCACGTGAACCCTTACCATAGAATTTCCATTCTCCAGCCATTTCAGGTCTGAATCTCACTATCTTCTGGAAACAGTCTACGGTAGCTCTGTACTTGTTCAACATATCAATCCCAATAATACAGTCGAAATCAGACATACCAAGTACGAAGCAATCTATCTCAATTTCATTACCCTCATACTGTAGTAAACAGTTCTTAACTATCTGAATCGATATAAGACCCCTCCCCAAAGGAGAAGAAACAGATACTACAACAGGTAATGTTTCAACAGGCAATGAATGCAATGAAACAAATTGAGCAGATATAAATGTATGGGATGCACCTGTATCAATCAAGACATATGCGGGATAACCATAAAGAGAACAGTTACCTGCTATCACGTCATCTGGTGCTCCTTGTGCCTGCTCCTTCGTCAATGCATAGACATGAGCCTGCTGTCTCTGTGGCTGACTGCCTACCTGACTTCCTCCTGGCCTCGACTGTTGCTGAGGTGGTGATGGTTGAAAGGAATGGACAGAGGAGGCTTGTCTCGTAGGTTGAGCCACTGATCGTGATGACTCTGCACCTCGTGCCTGTCCAGCACCTCTCTGAGGACATACTCTCGCAAAATGGCCAGTCTGATGGTATATATGGCATCTCCCAGATACACCTCGACACTGATCAGTTGGATGTCCTCCACCACAAGTGTTACAGAATACCCCAGACTTCTGTTTCGTACCACTGGAACTTGAATAACTGCTTCCAGATTTCTTAAATTGTTTTCCTCTAGCTTGCAAATATCCCTTCTTGCCACTGCTACTGCCACCACTGTCAAATCGAGACGACTGTTGCTGAGTTGAAGCTGAAGGTTGTGACTGTCTCGGAGGCTGTGCAATATACGAAACTCCTCGCTGCTGTATCAAGCCAGCTTCTGCTCCTTTGGCACTGTTCAAGGCATCAGCAAAATTATTTGGTCGCCTTGTGTTTACCAGTGTAAAAACATCAGGATTCAGTCCATTAATGAACTGATCAGCCATAGCCTCGTCACTATCTGCAACATGTGGGGCAAAACGTAGCAATGTGGAGCAAAACGTAGCAATGTAGTGAATTTAGCAACATAGTCTTCAATATTTAAATTTCCCTGCTTCAGATTAGCAAATTCAGCACCCTTGTCTTTTCGATAAGATACCGGAAAGAAACGTTGATAAAATTCTATCTTGAAGACATTCCAGGTAAGAATAGTTCCTCGACGCTCCAGAGATTTCTTTGTTGTGAACCACCAGCTTTTAGCAACTTCATGCAACTGATGTCCAACAAGTATGACTCTTCGCTCATCACCGTAGTCAAGTGAATCAAACAACATCTCCATGTCATCTAGCCATCCTTCACATCAACTGCATTTTCAGTACCCTTCAGAGTTGGCGGCTTGTAGGATTGAAAACGTTTCAGTAGTGTTTCCATGGTAGTTGCAGTCATATCTGTCGTATCTCGTGATGTACTGCCCTGTTCATTACTCGGGACTGCAATTGCAGGCACTATCGGTGTGACAACTGTCGGTGGAGTATGAACTGTCTGTTCTGGTAGAGAAATAGGAACATGGGGTCTCAGAGGAGGTCGTCCTGGTCTTCGAGACATATCTGATTATCAAAATGGTTAGGATACCAAATCATCAAATTATCTCAGTCCTCCTCTGATCATCTTACCTCTGATCAAGACTCGGTTCTGATTCAATCTTTAAATAAATAATTGAAGTACTCAACAAGACATGCTTCCAATTAATTCAGATAATCAGATAGCATATCATAAATCATCAGAATCCATGCCTCTAATCAGTTCAGATATTCCAGTAGGCATGCATCTTTAATCATCGTAATCATACTTTCAAATAAAATAAATACAACATCTTCTAATAAAATACTTGAAAGTAAATCATGCTAGCATTTAAAACATGTAATTCAATCACGTAATTAAATCATAGCATGATAAAAAAAAATAAATAAGTAAGGCAGAAGACTCGATCTACCCCACTCATGGTCTATCTAAATCCAGAATTGTCTTGCTCTGATACCACCTGTTGTGACGACCCGGTTCTTAATCTCTCAAATTCACAAAATTAATCCAAGATCATGAATAAAAGATAAGCAAACACCAAGCATTCAAAGCTGGAATTTCTTTTTTTTTTAATGGGCTGCGCTCGAGCGGCTGAAATGCGCCGCTCGGGCGCACCCTGTTGGTGTCAAAACAGAAGCCAACTGCCCTGGCTGTGCTCGGGCTGCTGTTTTCTGCAGCTCGGGCGCGGCCCTGGGCAGTTTCCTGCCCACAAAATGCAGCTCAAAACCAGCTCTAAAACTTGTTGTCAAACTTGAACCTTTGATCTACTAAAACATGCACAAAGTAAGAATCAAGTTCTAAACATGTTGTATCAACTCCCAAAAGCATCATCATGGTATAGAAATCATATCAAGTCAACAACATATATATACATTAACAACTCAAGGAAAGAGTAGAACATCCATTTCAAGTGTATGTTTACAAGATCAACTATCAACACTTTAACTAAAGTTCAAGTCTACTAATTCAAAGCCTCAACTCTTATTCTAAACATATAAGACAGCAACTTCAGTTCTATACCGGATCATCACGCTAATCTCTCATCCCTTGTTCTTCAATTTCGCTTTTGCCCGGATCCACTTCCCCCTATCGTCATGACACATACAACACAACAAATAGCCGGATAACTCCGGTGAGAAATATATTTCCCAGTAAAAGCAACTAAACATGCAATACAAATCATATATCAAACTCATGATATAAAAGTAAATACGATGCATGTTTTAAAACAAGGTTCATCTCTTATCTCGTCGGTTGGGATCCCGAGAAGTAGATATCATAACTAATCCACCGACTCTCCCGATCGAGGTGGGGTTACTTATCTTTCTTCTCTAGACTTTGAAGCCATCATATATGCAAATCAGACGCTAGGCTAAAACAACCACCCAGGCCATACATATACAATTCCTCAAATCGTCTATTCGAACGTTTTCGTTCATTTCAAAATCAAGGAATAAGTCTTCAAGATGAATGCAACTTATATATCATCATCAAGGCATTCATTATATCAACACTTATTCAATAACTCAAAGTAAAACACATAAGAGCAAATAATCAAACAAGTATGTGATTTAGGGGAACTCGATACAAACCATCTCGAGTTGTAATCCCAACAAAATAATAGTCCACTTTTACCTTTCAAATGTGAAGTGTAGGATGTCTTCTAACTGTTCAAAGCTGTACAAGATGACCAATATAAGCCTTGACTCAATTCTGCTCAAAACCATACAACTTGAATGTAGAATAGTCTCAAACCTTGTTCCTTCTTCTATCGATTTCGAAGTTAAGATCAATGAATTGAAATGTCCTGTTCAAGAACTGAAACGATAGCATAACAATCAAGGAAGCATCAGCTAATAGTTCAACAACTTCGGAATCCAAAAACAATAGCAAATCACTTCAAATCAATAGTTCAACGGCATATCGGTATAAACTCGGCGATTCCGAACATATCAAGAACAACATCAGCTATATACAATTCAAAACCAGCATAATCCTCAACATATCAACAGTTATTCAATCGAATCATAGCTGGAATTCATAAGAACATGATATACAAATCAATCTTCAACTCAACTTCAAGATTATCAAAGGTAGAAGGTTAACAACCACACTTTTATATCAACATCTGATCTCTGTCAAATTAGACTTCTCAAACCTTGATAATCAAAGAAGAAACTTACATCAAATCTAAGGTCGTCTTGCGAGGATTCCAGAATATCTTTCGGAATCGAAATCGGATCACCGTAGCAAAAGATATCGCAATTGAAAGATGAAGGAAAAAGCTTGGCAAAGTCTCTGTTTCTTGCTCTCGGTTTCTTGACTTGGAAATCTGATGAAAATGTTGTATTACACGTGAACAATTTCAAGGCTAGCAAGTGTCCCGTTCAAATATAAGATTTTGTACTTTAGCCCCTCAACTATGCAATAATTACAATTCAGTCCTCAAATTCTCAATTTATTCAATTTCAATCCTAAATAATTTAAAAATATTAAAATTTAAATCAAAACTCTAAATATTCCCAAATTAAATATTCTCGGATCAAAATTAAATAATTTTGGGCGTTACATAAAATTACACTAGGATTACACTATATTATAACTAAAATAACACTAGCATTACACTATAGAATAACTAAAATTACACTAGGTTTACACTATAGTATAACTAAATTTACACTAAATAACACTATAGTATAACTAAAATAACACTAGAATTACACTATAGTATAACTAAAATAACACTAGGTTTAAACTATAGTATAACAAAATTTACACTACAATAACACTATAGTATAACTAAAATTACACTAGAATTACACTATAGTATTACTAAAATTACACTAGGATTACACTATATTATAACTAAAATAACACTAGCATTACACTATAGTATAACTAAAATTACACTAGATTTACACTATAGTACTACTAAATTTACACTAAATAACACTATAGTATAACTAAAATAACACTAGAATTATACTATAGTATAACTAAAATAACACTAGAATTACACTATAGTATAACAAAATTTACACTACAATAACACTATAGTATAACTAAAATAACACTAGCATTACACTATAGTATAACTAAAATTACACAAGGTTTACACTATATTATAACTAAATTTACACTACAATAACACTATAGTATAACTAAAATAACACTAGCATTACACTATAGTATAAATAAAATTACACTAGGTTTACACTATAGTATAACTAAATTTACACTACAATAACACTATAGTATAACTAAAATAACACTAGCATTACACTATAGTATAACTAAAATTACACTAGGATTATACTATAGTATAACTAAATTTACACTACAATAACATTATAGTATAACTAAAATAACACTAGCATTACACTATAGTATAACTAAAATTACACTAGGTTTACACTATAGTAAAACTAAATTTACACTACAATAACACTATAGTATAACTAAAATAACACTAGAATTACACAATAGTATAACTAAAATTACACTAGGATTACACTATAGTATAACTAAATTAACACTACAATAACACTATAGTATAACTAAAATAAAATTAGAATTACACTATAGTATAACTAAAATTACACTAGGATTACACTATAGTATAACTAAATTAACACTACAATAACACTATAGTATAACTCAAATAACACTAGCATTACACTATAGTATAACTAAAATTACACTAGGTTTACACTATAGTATAACTAAATTTACACTACAATAACATTATAGTATAACTAAAATTACACTAGAATTACACTATAATATAACTAAAACTACACTAGGATTATACTATAGTATAACTAAATTTACACTACAATAACACTATAGTATAACTAAAATAACACTAGCATTACACTATAGTATAACTAAAATTACACTAGGTTTAAACTATAGTATAACAAAATTTACACTACAATAACACTATAGTATAACTAAAATAACACTAGAATTACACTTTAGTATAACTAAAATTACACTAGGTTTACACTATAGTTTAACTAAATTTACACTACAATTACACTATAGTATAACTAAAATAACACTAGAATTACATTATAATTTAACTAAAATTACACTAGGATTACACTATAGTATAACTAAATTTACACTACAATAACACATTAGTATAACTAAAATAACACTAGCATTACACTATAGTATAACTAAATTTACACTACAATAACACTATTGTGACGACCCAAGTTCTAATCTCTCATAATCAATTAATCAACAATAATAGACAATAATCAATGTCTAAACAAAAGAATAAAAACATTTTTTTTTTAAAATCGGAGCACCTCGCTCGATCGGTAAAAAGTTACCGATCGAGCGAGCACAAATGCTCAAACTCTCGGGTGCAGATAATAGTGGTCTCGGTCGATCTGCAAGAAATGACCGATCGAGCGAGCCACTTCCTTCAAGTGTTCTGTTTCTGCTATAACAGCCTCGCTCGATCGGTAGGAAATGCCCGATCGAGCGAGCACAATTCCAGGAGAAAACAGAACAGAAATTTTTGCTGTCAAATCGAGTTCTTTCATGCCATTTCACCTAGCATCAACTCCTAATAATTTCATACATCATCATAAACCAACAAGCATGCTAAACATGATAAAGTTGATAAGATGGAATGAAACATCCTAGAACTCCTACTGAATTTTTTTTTTTTTAACTCTCTAATAATAAAATAATGAATATAAATATATATATGCCCATACATATATATATCATACTTAAAAATAATTTTCCTTAAGTTAATATACATAAACACAATAAGTACAATAATAGAACACACATGCAATTAAATACTTTAAATTAATTACTAAATAATAATTTATAAGAATGCCATAATAAAATTCCTAAATAATATTTCTTTCACAAAAATTCATGAAAACTTAGAAAATAAATACTTAAACGTAAAATCCACGCATATACTAAAAATCTATAATAATAAAATATATGCGGAAATAAGTGTTCTAGTATCAACATAAAATTCATCTTAGAGCAATGGTCACGGGTTCTAGCCGCCTGGAAACTCATACGCCCTCGCCGCCAGTCGGGAACACATTATCCTTATTGACATTTTGCTCACCTGCACCATTTAAATCTAGTGAGCCTAGAGGCTCAGCACGTTCTATCCTTATATAACAAAATAAAACCACACACAAGCACACATTATATAAAATACGTGAATAATAATTATACGTGCATGATCTTAAAATTATATGCATATAAACTTGAAATAAAATAATTATTTTGATTTATCATAATGCTAAACATATATCATCATACTTAATAAATCTCATAAAATAACTTATCATGATTTCTTAGTTCTCAATAGGTCGTATCCATGTCGGTGGCATCATACTAAGCGATTGATCAATCTATAAACCAACGTATGCGGCGGTGGGGTTTCCACCTCTGTGCTGCCACTTCACCAGCCCTCTCAGCTGGATCCATAAGCTCATCATACTTATACATCATTAGGAAGGTCACCGGGCCCAGGTATCCCGGCCTCCAACCACATCACTTTTCACCTTCACTTCAACTTTCATAAAAAATATATTTTTTTCTTAGCATACATTTAAACTTATCATAAAAATTCTTACATGATGCATGAACTTAAAAAAAATCTCATTTATTTCTTTATTTCATGAAAATTTGTCCGTAAATATATATTTGATTTATTTTCTTAAAAATCATACTTATATATCTAATAAAAATGCATGCATGAATTAAATATATATTTACGGACATTTATTTTTTCAAGGACTTGTTCGAGCTGCTGACCACTAGACTTAAACTCAAAAATTCCTAGACTGACCCAAAAACCCAAAAGCCCAATCTGCCCTGGCCCAATTAGCTTCATGGGCCCCCAGGCCCATGAGAAACTAATGGGCTCACTTAAAACATAATTTAGGCCCATCAACTTATTGATTTAAAGTTAAATTCATAAAATTATTAACTAACCATTACTATAAATTAGACCGATAAAATTATTAACCCGACTCAACTTGACCCAATAATTCTCATGGATCACATGGCCCATGATAAATTAGTGGGCTCACCTCAATAATTATTAAATCCCATTAATTTAGTCCAATTAATTAATCAAGCCCAACCCATAATTTATTAACTTGAACTCTTAATTAATTAATTAATTAAAATAAGAGACTTAAGCCCAAATAATAAAATCTAGATCCGAACTAAAAATATTTGACCCATCAAGACTTTACCCAATCCGGACCCCAAAAACCAAGCCCGGCCCGCCAAAACACAAGACGCAACCCTAGCCTTCATCTCCCAAAGCCCAACTCACGGCAGCCCTGAGCGGATTCAGAAAAACTGATCCTGCCGCCTGCTCAGGCCACCTTTGGCCGTGAAACCACTGCCCATACTTAGCTAACATCTAGGCGGTTCTAACGCAACAAATTTGACTTAAAATCGAGCTCTGTAGAAGGAGAACGAACCAAAACAACAGAACCCCTCTGCTGCTGTATGCGCAAAACGCGACTCGACACTTCAGGCCGTTTGGCCACCCAGCTCCGGCCACCACCTGCCGGAGAACCACCTGGAATACCTTCCCCAAGGTCTGGCAGTTCTAACCCCACCAGAACCAGACCCTAACTCAACCTATGGACCAAGAACGAGCCATTTGTTTGAAACTGCTCAACCTGCGCCTAATCTGTCTTCTATAGTGCACCCAGCCTAAACCAGCGATTAAGCCAGATGAACCACCATACAATCACGATCCTAAGGACCCTAACTCAGCCCTAAACCAATGTGGTCAGCCCCTCAAATAGCCTTAGATCAGAATATATGAAAAAACATGGGTTATGCACCTAAAAACGTGAACCATGCATGATCATGTGAAGAATTTCATTCAAAACCACAAACACATACATAATCTGATCATTCATGTTTAAAAAGAAATGTGTAATATGATTTAAATGGTGTTCAAGAATGGATTCGAGACGTGCCTTGTTGAAGATTTGGACAAAACGAAAAAATTGACGCGTATCGGGTTCGCCGAGACGAACGGCTTGAAAATTTCTTGCCGAAAAACCTCAAGAAAAATCGTGTGTGTTGTATTCTCTGACATAGAACATGAGAGATGGGGAAGAAGGATGAGAGAGGAGGCTTAGAGAGTTTAAGCATGAAATAGGGTAAATTTTTTTTTTTTAAAAGATAATCTGGGTTTAATAAATGAATAGATAATTAAGATAAATATATACTCTAAACATATAGAATTTTAAAACTCTTAAATACAATAAAAATTTGATATTTAACCTTAAATCCCGAAATTATAATTAATGGGATTTTTAAAGCTTAATAAAAGTCATTAAAATGACTTATCTTGGGTAAAAACGGACCTATAAATATATATATATATAAACACTATAATTTTCTTGAAATAATACCTTAAAATAATATTTTAAGGCTACTAAAAATCTCATAAAATATTTTGGATGAAAACAACATCTCGTCCGTCCACTGTCCCGCCTACGTGATCATAAAATAATTTTTCTCAAATAAATTCATAAATCATATCATATAAATTTAAATACCGAAACAATATTTAAAGCATGCAAATAAATCACATAATTCACATACTAACTCATAAAAATAATTCAACACATTTTCACATTATTTTAAAATTATTAAATCTCCTAGTTATGCATGCGGATTTACGTAGCAAATTTCCGGACGTTACAATTCTCTCCCCCTTAAATGGAATTTCGTCCTCGAAATTTGATTTAACTTAGTCGTCTAATAACACATGACTAAAATTTTTCAAAACTAATTTTCAAACTTAAATCCCAAAAACATAACTTAATTTATATATCTAAAATTCAACTTAAATCTCAAAAAAAATTCTAACTTGTCAAACTTAAATCTAAAATCATAACTTAATCTACAAATCTAAGTGTCAAACTTACGTCTCATAAATTATCAAACTTAATTTTCTAAACATATATCATTCTAGTCATCCTGGTGTGTAACGCGTCTCAAAGGCATACTCTAATTTCCATAAATTCTCTACGTAACCGCATTGCATAACTAAGTATTTTTAACTTTAATACTGTAATAACTTTAAATTCTCCTTTCATAAATCGTTAAAACATAAGTCATGTGTTCCATGCATAAAACATAATTTAAATCATTTAAAACTTACAGACTGCCAGTGCGGCTTCTGAGCTCCGAGCAGCAAGCTAGTAACCCTCCAAGGACCATGGCTTTGATACCAAATGAAACATCCTAAAAGTACTACTGATTTTTTTTTTTATCTCTATCTCTAATTATAAAATAATGAATATAAAAATATATATGCAATACATATATATATATATATACATCATACTTAAAAATAACTTTTCTTAATTTAATATGCATCTACACGATAAACATAAATAATAATAAAAGTACAAGCATGCAACTAAATACCTAACATTAATTACTAAATAATCATTTATAAAAATTTCCATAATAAAATTCCTAAATAATATTTCTTTCACAAAAATTCATGAAAACTTAGAAAATAAATACTTAAACGTAAAATCCACGCATATACTAAAAATCTATAATAATAAAATATATGCGGAAATAAGTGTTCTAGTCTCAACATAAAATTCATCTTAGAGCAATGGTCACGGGTTCTAGCCGCCTGGAAACTCATACGCTCTCGCCGCCAGTCGGGAACACATTATCCTTATTGACATTTTGCTCACCTGCACCATTTAAATCTAGTGAGCCTAGAGGCTCAGCACATTCTATCCTTATATAACAAAATGAAACCACACACAAGCACACATTATATAAAATACGTGAATAATAATTATACGTGCATGATCTTAAAATTATATGCATATAAACTTGAAATAAAATAATTATTTTGATTTATCATAATGCTAAACATATATCATCATACTTAATAAATCTCATAAAATAACTTATCATGATTTCTTAGTTCTCAATAGGACGTATCCATGTCGGTGGCATCATACTAAGCGATTGATCAATCTATAAACCAACGTACGCGGCGGTGGGGTTTCCACCTCTGTGCTGCCACTTCACCAGCCCTCTCAGCTGGATCCATAAGCTCATCATACTTATACATCATTAGGAAGGTCACCGGGCCCAGGTATCCCGACCTCCAACCACATCACTTTCCACCTTCACTTCAACTTCCATAAAAAATATATTTTTTTCTTAACATACATTTAAACTTATCATAAAAATTCTTACATGATGCATGAACTTAAAAAAAATCTCATTTATTTCTTTATTTCATGAAAATTTGTCCGTAAATATATATTTGATTTATTTTCTTAAAAACCATACTTATATATCTAATAAAAATGCATGCATGAATTAAATATATATTTACGAACATTTATTTTTCCAAGGACTTGTTCGAGCTACTGACCACTAGACTTAAACTCAAAAATTCCTAGACTGACCCAAAAATCCAAAAGCCCAATCTGCCTTGGCCCAATTAGCTTCATGGGCCCCTAGGCCCATGAGAAACTAATGGGCTCACTTAAAACATAATTTAGGCCCATCAACTTATTAATTTAAAGTTAAATTAATAAAATTATTAACTAACCATTACTATAAATTAGACCGATAAAATTATTAACCCGACTCAACTTGACCCAATAAAAATCATGGATCACATGGCCCATGATAAATTAGTGGGCTCACCTTAATAATTATTAAATCCAATTAATTTAGTCCAATTAATTAATCAAGCCCAACCCATAATTTATTAACTTGAACTCTTAATTAATTAATTAATTAAAATAAGAGACTTAAGCCCAAATAATAAAATCTAGACCCGGACTAAAAATATTTTGACCCATCAAGACTTTACCCAACCTGAACCCGAAAAACCAAGCCCGGCCCGCCAAAACACAAGACGCAACCCTAGCCTTCCTCTCCCAAAGCCCAACTCACGGCAGCCCTGAGCGGCTTCAGAAAAACTGATCGTGCCACCTGCTCAGGCCACCTTTGGCCGTGAAACCACTGCCCATACTTAGCTAACATCCAGGCGGTTCTAAAGCAACAAATTTGACTTAAAACCAAGCTCTGTAGAAGGAGAACGAACCAAAACAATAGAACCCCTCTGCTGCTGTACGCGCAAAACGCGACTCGACACTTCAGGCCATTTGGCCGCCCAGCTCCGGCCACCACCTACCGGAGCACCACCTGGAATACCTTCCCCAAGGTCTGGCGGTTCTAACCCCACCAGAACCAGACCCTAACTCAACTTATGGACCAAGAACGAGCCGTTTTTCTGAAACTGCTCAACCTGCGCCCAATCTGTCTTCTATAGTGCACCCAGCCTAAACCAGTGATTAAGCCACATGAACCACCATACAATCACGACCCTAAGGACCCTAACTCAGCCCTCAACCAATGTGGTCAGCCCCTCAAACAGCCTTAGATCAGAATATATGAAGAAACATGGGTTATGCACCTAAAAACGTGAACCATGCATGATCATGTGAAGAATTTCATTCAAAACCACAAACACATACATAATCTGATCATTCATGTTTAAAAAGAACTGTGTAATATGATTTAAATGGTGTTCAAGAATGGATTCGAGACGTGCCTTGTTGAAGATTTGGACAAAACGAAGAAATTGACGCGTATCGGGCTCGCCGAGACGAACGGCTTGAAAATTTCTTGCCGAAAAACCTCAAGAAAAATCGTGTGTGTTGTGTTCTCTGACATAGATAATGAGAGATGGGGAAGAAGGATGAGAGAGGAGGCTTAGAGAGTTTAAGCGTGAGATAGGATAAATCTTTTTTTAAAAAAAGATAATCTGAGTTTAATAAATAAATAGATAATTAAGATAAATATATACTCTAAACATATAGAATTTTAAAACTCTTAAATACAATATAAATTTGATATTTAACCTTAAATCCCGAAATTATAATTAATGGGATTTTTAAAGCTTAATAAAAGTCATTAAAATTACTTATCTTGGGTAAAAACGGACCTATAAATATATATATATATATATATATATATATATATATATATATATATATATATATACACTATAATTTTCTTGAAATAATACCTTAAAATAATATTTTAAGGCTACTAAAAATCTCATAAAATATTTTGGATGAAAACAACATCTCGTCCGCCCACTGTCCCGCCTACGCGATCATAAAATAATTTTTCTCAAATAAATTCATAAATCATATCATATAAATTTAAATACCGAAACAATATTTAAAGCATGCAAATAAATCACATAATTCACATACTAACTCATAAAAACAATTCAACACATTTTCACATTATTTTAAAATTATTAAATCTCCTAGTTATGCATGCGGATTTACGTAGCAAATTTCCGGACGTTACATGGAATCATCACAAAACCTTAAAACATAATCATTAGGGATCATAAACATGCAAGAAGCAATGTCATATCAACAAGAACAAGATACATCTTGGTGTCTCAAGGATTTACATAACATTTCAAATCCTATAAACATCTATAAGACAACAACTAGATCATCTACAAGTTTTGAAACAAGTAGCTAGAACATAATCATGTTTGGAACACAATACAAACATCGACAGCTCACACAACTCATCTAACTCGGATCATCACGCTATCTTCTCATTCCCTTGTTCTTCAAGTTCTCTTTTGCCCGGTTCCACTCCCTTCTATTGCAATGACACATACAACAAAACAATAGCCGGATAACTCCGGTGAGAAATAAATTTTCCAGTAAAAGCAACTAAACATACATAGCAAATATATATCAAGATCATGATATAAAGAAAAGCAATGCATGTTTTCAAAACAAGGTTCATTTCGTCATTCGTCGGTTGGGATCCCGAGAAGTAGATATCATAACTAATCCATCGACTCTCCCGATCGAGGTGGGGCTACTTATCTCACTTCTCTAGACTTTGAAGTCATCATATATGCAAATCAGACACTAGGCTAAAACAACCACCCAGGCCATACATATGCAATCCCTCAAATCGTCTATTCGAACGTTTCCGTTCATTTCAAAATCAAAGAATAAGTCTTCAAGATGAATGCAACATATATCATCATCAAAACATTCATTATATCAAGAACTTATTCAACAACTCAAAGTAAAGCACATAAGAGCAATTAAGCAAACAAGTATGTAATTTAGGGAAACTCGATACAAACCATCTCGAGTTATAATCCCAATCAAATAGTAGTCCACTTTTACCTTTCAAACATGATGTGTAAGATGTCTTCTAGCTTGTCAAAGTCTGTACAAGATCAATCACCAAACTCATCTCAAAATCTGCTCAAATTCAATCCAAACTTCAACAAGACTTCAAGGCAAACTCTACCAACCTTGTTCTATCTTCTATCGGTTTCGGAGTCGACTTCTCGAGTTTATATGCCCTGTTTAAACACTGAAATCATAGCATAACAAGCAAGGAATCATCAGCTAAAACTTTAGCAACTTCTAAGTCCAAGAACAATAGCAAATCACTTCAAATCATAAGTTCGACGGCATATCGGTATAACTCGGCGATTCCGAACACTTCTATAACATGTCTAACATCCATATCAGATGTTTAACAACTCAAACCCAACATATCAGCAGGTATATGGATCAAATCATAGCTGGGAAATCATAAGAACATGATATAACAATCAATCCTAAATATAAAATCTAAATTCTAAAACCAAGCGAAAATGAGCCCCGGTCTCACCGTCGGTCTCAATTACACCGGTTAAGCAACAAAGAAGATGATAAATAAATTGAAGGAAATTTCTTAATAGTAATCGAAATCTTAACTTCGCCACTAGGAAATCAAATATGGACAACAAATTTCCATAAAAACATAAAATATGCTACTGGACACTACGAGAAACTAAGAAAAAGTGTTGGAAATGTGCGCTAGAATTTTCGGAAAAAATAAAAACAAGATGAAGTTTCGAAAATTTGTAGAAATATTTGCTGAAAATTGAGAGATTTTTGGAGCTTGAATTGGATTTGTGATGGTTTGTTTGTGAATGAATCATTTCTTCTTTTGCCGTCCAATTTTTTACAAGTTGGAATCAACTCCCTACTTCTCGACTTCCTTAATTCATGAGCCACATTTGTCTCCACTACCCATGACTCATTTTGACTTAGTCCTACCCCAAAACTTATGCTTCCAATTTTGTTGCATTCTTTGAACTTTGGGCTCCTATTATTTTGCATGGGCTGCCACAATTACACTACTCCAACGAAATTGGGCCAAGTACATCTTACTAATCTGGGCTGAGAATAAAATTTATTTATGGACTAAACAGTATCCTTATAACAAGAAGTGTCGAACTTAAAACAACCCATATATTTTATTTAAATCAAATTAAAATTAATGTAATTGGATATGTCCTTGTCTAGATTAGGGATGACCATGAGCCGAATTTAAACTCGGAGCCATATTAAACCCGTTTCGACGGGATGAGTTTAGCCCGACCCAACGGGTCTATAAATGTATCTATAAATGTAAAATATATCTATATATATTATATAAATGTAAAATATATATGTATATATATTATTAATGATATAATTATATTTTTCATATATTAAATAATTAATACATTGTCAATAATTTTAGGATAATATTTAAAATTATTTCATTTTATTATGATATGTATAATATGAAAATATATATCATTATAATTTTTTTTATTAATTATGAATTGGATACAAAGTTGATAGATTTTAACTTATAATAATTTTTTAAAAAATGTTATTAATATAAATTTGAAAAATAAATTTAGTGATTTGTAAATTTTTGAACCTTTTAAATTTTTTATTCAATATAAAATTTAATAGATTTTGACAGGTCCAATATTAATTGGAATTTCCGGATCCACAAGGTGAAAGGAAAGCGAGACGGATATCGGATTTGGCTAAGTATACAATTTGATTAGCCCAGTTCATCTACTCATTTCGAATCTTGGATTGGATCCAAAGCCCAATAACTAAATCCCAGCCCATGAAATAATCGAGTCCGAGTGAATTCAGTATGGCGCCAAACACACATTTCCCGCCATTGCAAATATCCCCTCTCCGAATCTTTAGATCCAGAGAGTACAATCTTCAGAATTCTTGTGTGGGAAATATACCAAGAGCGAAGACCAATGGCAGACGAGGAGCCGGTGGAGGGGAGGAGGCGGACCCGTGGTCCTGCCGCGACGGCGCGTTCGGAAGCACTACAGCGTCTCAAGGCTCTTCGCAGCGGTGGCCGTCGTGAGCTCGAATCTGGAGGCTTCCAGATTAAGATGGAGGAACCGATTTATGACACGGTGGATGAAGACCAGTACGAAGCTCTAGTCGCGAAGCGCCGCGAGGAAGCCAAAGGGTTTATAGTAGACGACAACGGTCTAGGGTACGGTGATGAAGGTGAGGAAGAAGACTGGTCGCTCGCTGGCGCCTCCTTTTCTTCAGAAGAATCTGAGGGAGAATCCGATAGGCGGAAAAGAAAGAAAAGTAATGGAAATGATGACGCGGATAAGAAGGCCAGGGACGTTGTGAAAAAGCCTTCGGCGTTGGCATCAGCGGCAGCATTGATGGGTAAGCAGAAGATTTCTAATATGTTTACTTCCTCTGTGTTTAAAAAAGATAAACAGAAGAACTTAGCATGTGATAGTATTGTTGATAATGTGATTGCTGAGTTTGCACCCGATGAGACTGATAAGGAGAGGAGAAGGAGAGGTAACATTAGTAATTTGAGTTTTAACAATTCCAAAAATTCCGCTTCTCCCCATGGAGGGGTTTTACCAGTTAAAATTAAAATTGAGAAGCCCGTCTTTGGAAGCATTAGTCCAGATACTAGAATTAAAATAAATGGAGGTCATCAAGACGTCCCGGATGGAGAGTCATGGAAGTGCTATACCGAGGAAGTTGAAATGATGAGAAGTAAGGAGATGAGCTTCGACATCGCAGAAAAAGGAGTTAGTTCATCTGATAAAATAGTGAACGAGAGGAGAAATGAGAAGAGTGAAGCTACTGAGGATGGAAAGGAGGACAAAGAATGTTTGATAAAAAATGAAGTCAAGGAGAAGGATGGATCATCTGTTAAAGAGATTGGGAAAAAAGTGTCTACTCTTAATGCAAAAATTGAAGAGCCAAGAGATCCAGCTTTGAGTGCCACAATGGGGTGGCAGGCCGTGAGAAGTGCAGGGCAAAATTCAACTGCTGATTGTAACGAATCTGGGCGTGGGATGAATCAGAACTTAACCAGCCAGGAAAAAATGGACTTTGAATTGGAGTCTGATGGATCGTTGTCTTTCTACATACTTGATGCATATGAGGAGATTTATGGTGCTAATGCTGGGAATATTTATCTCTTTGGAAAGGTATGTAAGCAGCACGTGTGCTTTTCTGGTTTTGCCTTTTGTATTTGTGATCATCTGCTAATTTTTGTAGCTAACCTTACATTGCTGTCTGAGACAGAGGGTGGACTCTATAGTGATGATGAATGATCTATATAGTAACTTTGACTCGCAGATAGCATTTTAGAGTGTGATCAAAAGGTGTAAATATTCTGGTCTAGTCCTGTGGAGGATGCAAAATCGAGTTTGTTAAATCCCACATTTTCTCTCTTTTTCTGTTCTTTCCTCCATAAGTTCTCCAGAAAGTATTCGAATGCAGTTTTAGAGAACATATAAACTCAGGCAAATATCTGTATATACTAATCTCACCACCTCTGATGTTCCATTATTCTACTTCAAGGAGAGGTAAGATCAATTTTGGGGGGCTCTCTCTGGTTCTTTTGTTTTATTTGCAGTAGGGCCAGTAGATGTCATACAAATTAACCTATCGAGCTTTTATGTGTTTTCTTTTTTTATGTTTCATATCAGGCACCAATTAATTTGCATGTTTAAATGATCAATCTTTGACAAATTTGCTTCCCCACAATACTCACTCAATGAAATGGCGATCTTAAATTAGATTCAACATTGGTTCAATGCAAATATGCCTTAAAGTATCCTGTCATGTATGCAACTTGCTAGATTATCTTCTGCATTTGTGTTTTAGAAGGTAACACAATCCATGAATTCCCGGTGTAATTATTATAGGTCAAAGCTGGAGCTGCATATCACAGTTGTTGTGTGGTCGTAAAGAACTCGCATAGATGCATATATGCCATCCCAACCTTTTCTTTTGCACACACTGACACAATCGCAGAGCTAGAGAAAAATGTTGAGAAGTCTCAAATGACTCTAATGGCTTTCAAAGACACAATTGCAAAGCAAGGGAGAGATGGGGAAAAGTCAGGAATGTCACCAACAGATCTCAAAGATAGAATCACTAAGCTAGAAAAGGATGTTGTAGAGTCTCGAACAGCTTTACGAGTTCGGCTTCATGTAATTTCACTCCATCAGTTGCTTGCATATTAATTTTTTTACTCCTTTTTTTGATGAATTTATTTCTATTGTCAGGAATTGGCGTCTGACTTGAAGTCCGAAATGGCAAAAAAGTTGCTGGAGTGTAACACTTCAAGTTTTAGCATGGCACCTGTTAAGGTTCGTACCATTTTGCAGATATAGCGCGTCAGGTCATTTTCCAGTTTAAACAGTAGAAGGCAAATTTTGAACCTTAACAGCACTTGGTTCTTTTTCCAATTAAGACGACGTTGAATAGTCTTGCTAATGTTGTAAAATCAACTGTTAAATCCTTACACTCTGTGCTTGTTTTGTTGTCGTTTAGAGAAACTATGCATTTGAGAGATCAGACATACCTTATGGGGATAACTATGTCCTCAAGATCAATTATCCATTCAAGGTATATGAGGATTGAACTCGATCAGCTGCTTTGTGATATATATTCAAAATTTCAGCAGTTCCACTGCCATTCAAGCAAAATGTCGGTTTTTTAAAAAATATATAAAAAATATTTTATAATATCTAAAATTAGTTAATATATATATGAATATATGTATTCAACATTTTCATTAATATTTTTTTAAATCATGCTTGTAATGTGCATAAAAGTTTTATGTGCTTATATTTCAACAAAAATGAACATAAATTTGTTAACTATTTTTTTAAAAAAAGTTATCAATTTTTTCAAATTAATTTTTTTAAAAAAATTTCGAACCCCCTTGGACTGTTTGTTATTCGCCTAAGCAACCCCCAAAACACTAAAGACAGCCGATTTTTCAACATCGCCTGGTGCCACTGAGTTTAAAAAATCGGGGTGATGGGCGGCGACAATTTGAGGAACAGAGAAGTTACCACACTTGTTCTTTGACTTCACAGGATCCACCGCTTCCATCGGATTCTAAGGGAAACAACTTCCGTGCTTTGCTTGGAACTCATAACAGGTATCAGTAAAAACTATCCCCTTTTGATTTTGTTCATTAATTGACAAACAAGTTGCCCCTTTTTTATTATAGTTTTTGGGTGCATAGATGATCAGAACCTTCATAATCTTAGAAACAGTGGAAAATATTTAAAAAAATTTGGTATTGCTAGCTGACCTGGGAATTTATTTTCTGGTGATTTTTGTCTCGTTGAGGACCAAATTGTTTCCCAATAATGTCTGTTCAAGTTTTCCCGTTATCAGTATGTCCTTCTAACACATACCATCTGATTTAAGAAAGAATCATTAATATTGCAGTGGCTTGGAGCTTTTCCTAATCAAAAGAAAAATTAAAGGGCCATCGTGGCTATCGGTATCGAAATTCTCCAGCTGCTCTGCTCCTCAACGGGTGAGACCTCTGTAGCACTGTGTTATGCTGTTTAGACACGCAAATTTTAATTTTCATTCCATTAATCCTTTTTCTTGCATTCGATCAGGTGAGCTGGTGTATGTTTGAGGTTACTGTTGACAGTCCAAAGGATATTCAAGTTGCAGCTTCCTCGAAGAATATAACAGAATTACCTCCTGTTGTTGTTGCAGCAATAAATTTGAAAACTATCATCAATGAGAAACACAATACAAATGAAATTGTGTCTGCTTCTGTCATTTGCTGCCATAAGGCTAAGGTATATCTGATGAACCTCATTTGTATTAATTTTTTCCTATTTCATTATATTTTAGTTTTTGCATGCTCTTCTTTGATCTTCATCATTATAAGTGGTTGGCAAGCAGTGTCTCTTGTTTTCCTGTTCTTTATTGTGTCGTTTTCCTTTTTTTTTTTCGCCCAACCATTACTGTTTGTGAAACCAATCTACATTCTATATTTATTTTATAATATGAGTTTGAATTGTAAATTTACATATATGTCCTCTTCTTCATTAAATAATAATTAATAGATGTCTTTCTGTTTGGTTTTTCTTTTTCATATATTAATGGATTTTAAAATAAACCGAAGGAGAATGAAATTTAGACTCCATTTTTTCGAATGCAATGTCTTTCTTGTTTGGTTTCTCTTTTTTCATCATGTATTAATGAATTTTAAAATAAAAAGGAGAATGAAATTTAGTCTCTTATTTTTGGAATGACATTTACATTCCATTTTTTTAAAATGAACTCTATCCTTAT
This sequence comes from Henckelia pumila, assembly GCF_033568475.1. Taxonomy (NCBI): domain Eukaryota; kingdom Viridiplantae; phylum Streptophyta; class Magnoliopsida; order Lamiales; family Gesneriaceae; genus Henckelia; species Henckelia pumila. Next base: position 202,812,688 of record NC_133122.1, read on the forward strand.
TTTAAAAATAATTAATGGATTTCCTTCAGTTTGATTTATCTCTTTTTTTTTTCTCCCTTTTATTTGATTTTTTTTTTCCCCCATTAATTAATGGATTTTAGTAAATAAAGGGGAATAAAAAAAATGAAATCTATCATTGTTGGATAGTTTTGAGAAGAATAAGAGAACTAAAGTGAGATATGAATTTGAGAAAGCCACAAAATATATTTTATTATGCAACCTATCATCTATTTATATAACATAATCAATAACTGAACTTTTCACCAAATTGTCTTTATTCATGGAAGGTGCATCAACATATTCCTCCATTAAGTCTAATACAAAACTCTTCCGTTGCATTTTGCCTTTAAATATCTCAATGCCTTTTGCATATTTTATCACAGTTTTTGTCTACAAACAACACATTATAGCCTTTTTTTTCCAACAATGGAGTAACACTCAAAAGATTTTGATCAAGTTCAGGAACGTATAAAACATCAGAAAATAATTTCAAATCCGAGTGCCCTTCAATTGCTATAGTTCCTTTGCCTTTTACTTCAATGGATTGTTCGTTTCCAACTTTAACTTTAGAAACGTCAGTCTTGTTAAGTTCTTTGAAAAGATCTTGGTTGTACAACCGCTGACGACCAGAAAACTTTTTGTGGAGTTATTCATGGCAAAACATGATGCGACAAACAACTCTTCATGAGGTTGATCTTCTATATCTTTTGCTTTGTTTTGTTATTGAGTTTTGCATATCTTCTCCATGTGCCCTAACTGGCCACACTTGTGACATCTTGCTTCTGAACTCCACCTAGACTTGTTTTATGGATGATTGGTTTTTTGCAGTTGGGACAAGGTGGAAAGACTTGTGTGTTGCCATATTTTTTCTTGTTCTTGCCATCAAAATTGTTATGTGACTTGGCTCGGAACGCACCCTCTGCACGTGATTCTTTCCTCTTAAGTCTTCTTTGTTGTTGTGCTTGCAGCTTATTCAATAATTCTGCCAAAGTAATACTTGATATATCTTTCAAATTTTGAAATGATGAAATGATGAACTTTTCTGGAATTATAACTAGAATCTTTGAACAAGTCTAGAATCAGAAAAATCTGTACCGAGAAGTCTGATTTTGTTGACAATACTGAGAATTTTGTCAGAATATTCCTTGATCGTTTTTTATTACTTCATCCTTTGCATATCAAATTCTCGGTTTAAATTCAGCACTTGCATGCCTTTGATCCTTTCGCTTCCTTCATATTCTTTGTGAACAAGTTGGGTTTTGCTTTTGATTTTCTTTGTTTTTTCTACTTTTGATTTTTGATTTGTGCCATCATTGGGATGTCGGCAGATCTGGAACTTAAGAAGTTCATATTCTTGTTCAACGGCTTCCCATAAATCAATGACATCTAGATATGCTTCCATTCTATAAGTCCATACTTTGATAATTTGTTCCATCACAATTGTGGTGAAAGAATGTTCATGAATTCATTATGAAAATTTTGATATCTCACAAATATCTCAAGAACTTGGCTCTTGATACCAATTTGTTGGATATTTTTTTAGAAGAACAAGAGAATTAACGCCAGATATGAATTTGAGAAAAGCCAAAGAATATATTTTATTATGCAACCTATTATCTATTTATATAACATAATCAATATAGAATCCTAATGAAACTAGAGTTCTAAGAAAAGTATTGAGATACAACTAGAATTCTAAAAGATATAATAAATATATTATAATTAAAAAATAATAATAGATAAATTTAAATCAGCTTCCTGAGTCATCTAAATCAACTATCATTATCAAACTCTTTTATTAAAAAAATGACACTCCCCAGTTTATTGAATTTGAAATACACTACATAATGTCATTTTTCCAAACTGAAAAGTTGACTAAGGTTGGATAATCAAATGCCCCTTTATGAACTCTATCTTTATTTTCAAAAATAATTAATGGATGTTCTTTTGTTTGATTTCTCTTTTTTCATTAGTCTATTAAAATAAATAGAAAGAAGATGAAGTTTACACTCCATTTTTTGTAAATGCAAATTTTAAAATTGATAATTTTGTTATTGTTTTATCATTTTGAATACTCATAGCATAACCATATTATTTTTACAATTAGATAGTTTGTGAATTAAAATAGGCGCCATAGTGATAGTAAGATTGTGGTTCTGGTTAGGGATCACATTAATGGATACTTTTATATTTAGATAGAATGTTGCAACAATATATACTTGTATGTATATCAAACTGAAAACGACTCAATGACATTAGCATTCAAGAACTTGAGCAGAAGTAAATCTGAGCTTTATCGAGGCATCAGTGATTGAATTAATGGCTGAAAAACAAGAGATATTGAGAGTAAGTTGTTCCTGATATCATCCTTGTATGTTGCAGTTCTAGTATATATAAATGTAAAGGTTATGCTCCTATATTTTACCTGCATAACTCACTGATTTAACATCTGTCAGTAAAGCTATCTAAAGATTTCAAATTGTTTAAGGAACTCGTGCACATTGGATTCCTTTTGCTGTGTAAATGCTTTTCTTTAGTAATACAGCCACATTAAATTTATCTAATAGTTTATTATGAACTTCAAGATTGATATTCCCATGTTGGGCTCGGAATGGACTCGTTTGGGTGTGCTTAGTCACTTTACGGTTGTGCGGAAACTTGATGGTGGCATATTTCCAATGGGTTTTACAAAGGAGGCAACTGACAAAAATGCCAAGGCAGGGTCAAACGTGATTTGCTATGAAAGCAGGCTAGTATTGTTGTCAGCTGTGTTATTGGTCTGATTTTAGCTTCCTTCTTTAATGGTTCACTCCTAAATTTTACTTCCTAATGTTTTCTTGCATTGGCCCACATCGCAGTGAAAGAGCTTTATTGAATCGATTGATGATTGAGTTGTACAAATTGGACAGCGATGTGCTAGTTGGGCACAACATATCTGGGTTTGACTTGGATGTCCTTCTTCACAGAGTGCAGGTACTTAATGCTTTTTTGCATTAAATATAGATGTTTGATATATTGCAAGAGCTATTAAAGCCTCTTTGCATCACTCTTACCCTTATAATATCAAGTTCCTTTCTTTGTATCTAATTTAGATCTTATCTTTTTGTACTATATGTCCTTTTGTATTCTGGTCTTCAGTTAGGTTTTAAATATGTAGCTTCCTTGAGAATGCTTCACATATTGTTGCATCTCAGGCATGCAAGGTTCCCAGCAATATGTGGTCCAAAATAGGCCGTCTCAAGCGCTCTGTGATGCCCAAACTCAACAAAGGAAACTCCATATTCGGCTCAGGGGCAAGTTCAGGAATCATGTCATGCATTGCTGGTCGACTCTTATGTGACACTTACATCTGTGCTCGTGACCTATTAAAAGAGGTGGAATGTAGTGTTTACTGTTATATAATTTATATAGCATAATGTTTACTTTGTGTTCCTTCTTCAGGTCAGCTATTCCTTGACACAGTTAGCAAAGACGCAACTGAAAAAGGATAGAAAGGAGATAACTCCTCATGATATTCCTCAAATGCTTCAAAGATCTGAGTCGCTCATGGAACTTGTATAGCCTTCATAATTCTAATATTTAAAATTTGTATTTTGAATATCTATGCGTATATTTGTCATCTTAAACCATTCGTGCCATATGATGACCACAATATATCCTCTTTTAATCTTTCAGATTGAGTATGGGGAGACAGATGCGTGGTTATCAATGGAACTCATGTTCCATTTGAGTGTTCTTCCCCTCACACGACAGCTGACAAATATTAGTGGCAATCTTTGGCACAAAACTCTTCAGGTGACAATTGTCGTGAGCTTAGCGAGAAGCATAATCCTGCAAAACCATTAAATCATATAAGCCTGCTGCTTTGGTTTCTAATTTCAGGGTGCTAGAGCTCAAAGAGTGGAATATCTCTTGTTGCATGCGTTCCATGCTAAGAAATTTATGGTACCGGACAAGTTTTCCGTTCAATCCAAGGAAATAAAGACAACAAAACGTAAAATAAATGGTGCGGAAGACGGAGATATTGACAAAGATGATACAAATTTGGATGATGAGCCTCCAGAGAATAATCATGGAAAAAGCAAAAAGGGTCCTTCCTATTCTGGTGGATTAGTGCTAGAGCCAAAGAAAGGACTATATGACAAGTATGTATTACTTCTGGATTTCAACAGTCTTTACCCTTCTATTATTCAGGTCAGTTGTATTTCATATTCTTTCTTTGCGCATCTCTTTTCTCTCTATTTGCCTCAATATCTAAATGAAATTCTTCAAGTAAAGCTACTCTTTTTTCTTAATCATTTTCATTCTTTTCGTTGACAATTTTGCAGGAATACAATATATGTTTCACAACTGTTAACAAATCGGCTGATGGATCTGTTTCCCGTTTACCATCTAGTAAAAAGACTGGAGTTCTTCCGGAGGTAAAACATTATGATTTCATAAACACCTAGCTGAAATGCATATGAGATTTTATTGTCCAATGAATGATGTGACATCTTAGCAGACATTCCTCGTCTGCATTTGGTGATGTCTGTGTTAATATATGACACCCAGTAAACTTCCAAATTTGTCATGCATGATTATAAAAGTTTTACCAGACTCTGTTCTCGAATTTCCTTCACTCTATTCTAATGTTCATAGATATATTTCATTTGTGTGTAGGTAAAGATTACCTTGGATGTAGGGACTCTCCCTTTTCTTATGGATTGGTCCCATTGCTTAAACCAACATGTGCCATACCTAATGTAATTCCAAACGTTATGTAACCATATTTTTACCGTGACAACAAATATACAACCTATAGAAAAAGATGCCGACCAATTCATCAAATGAAACTCACATTGGTCTCTATGTGAGAAATCATAAGGTCCAGTTTGCTCCTTTAGTAAAAAAAGCAATGAATTAAAGAATCTTAGATCTTATTGGTTGGATTGCTAAGGAGTGACATGTATGGGACTAGCAGAACTGGAACAAGTAGCGAAAAAGTTGCCTTGTTCTGGATTTATATGTATTTATGTGGTAGAAATTTTTTGTTTGTATGAAATTGAGGTCAATATTTCTTTGTACTACCTTGTGTATATCTGTTTATGTTCATTTTTTACTCTTATGTTTTCTTGTTGAAGCGTTATCTAATCTTAATGAATTATCATAGCCTTATAATTGATGTTTTGATATCAGTAGCCTGGTTCTTTAGCCCAAGAACACCAAGGATTCTATGCAGTCCTACATATACCTTTTAACTTGACAGGATCGATAATCAGTCAAAGCCAGGTCCCACCAAATTGTAATATATCCAACCTTTTATAATCATTCATGCTTTGGTTATAAAAATACCCATATTTAGGCATTTATTGGCCTCTGATCTAACATACCTCTAGGTAAGTACTTTTGAGTGAACGGATTAGCTTTTACTTCTCTAACCTGACTCTTAATATTCCAAATCATCTCTACCCTCTTCTATTCATGGAAAATTTCATCTAAATTATCATTTGTAAGAAGAACAGAACAAACAAGCACAAATTAAAAAATTGGTAACTAGCCTTATAAGTATATGTACATGTATTTGAATAACCAAAAGGTCATTTGATTCTAAAACTTGCATATAAATATATTGTTTTCTGATGAATAACTGCATTTGCTCAGTTGTTAAAGAATTTGGTGGAGAGACGGAAAATGGTGAAATCATGGTTAAAAACAGCATCAGGTCTCAAGGTTCAGCAACTTGACATACAGCAACAAGCTCTAAAGCTGACAGCTAATAGGTTAGTGTTAACTTTCTTCTTTCACTTTTATTTTGTGTTACTTCCATTGGTTATCATTTGCAGATATTAAAACAAACTTGTTATGCAGCATGTATGGATGCCTGGGGTTTTCGAACTCCAGATTCTATGCAAAAGCACTTGCAGAACTTATAACACTACAAGTAAGTTCATCTTTGCTTAAATATGTATGATGCCATGTTAGATCAACATATCGGAAACAGAATTTTGTTGATCGACTCATGCAAGTTGTGCAGGGAAGGGAAATTTTACAGAGCACCGTTGATCTTGTTCAAAATACGCTGAACTTGGAGGTCTATACTCTTGTCAAAGCACTCGAGATCAGATCTCTATATTTATGTTGATTCTTGTTTAATTGCTACTTGTTAAACAATTAAGTTCGTCTATTCTTTCCGAACAGGTTATTTATGGTGACACAGATTCAATAATGATCTACAGCGGACTCGATGATGTTGGAAAAGCTAAATTAATTGCAGGAAAAGTCATTCAAGAGGTGTGCATGCATCTCTAGATGCTAGTATTAGGTGCAACTTATTCAGTGAAACGGACTTCTGCATTATCTGTCGAATGTAAATCTGCTGCAATACATTGAACCAAAAGCATGAATTAGTATGATGATCGAATCATTGGCTAAAAAAAGCTGTCTTAATTTTTTAATCTAAATCCTATCAATCATGAGTCTGGATAGAGAATATGCATTTGGGATGTACTGGAAGATTGTTTCCATCCATTTATTCTCGGCTTCAACTCAATGCTCATGGCTTTATTGAAAAAGTTTGTTTTGGTTGCCAAATGAAGTGTATGCATACATTCTATAACCTGTATGCCCTGTAATAGACGTATCCTTTTTCTTTTGCTAGGTCAACAAAAAATACAGGTGTTTGGAGATTGACCTTGATGGGTTGTACAAGAGAATGTTATTGCTCAAGAAGAAGAAATATGCTGCTGTCAAATTGCAATTTAAAGATGGCACGCCCTACGAGGTGGCTTCCTTCAGTTTTTCTGGAGATTCTATACAATCTAATATCCTGTCTTCTGTTGCAACTTGCAACTCACTAATTTAGTTAGTTGCAGGTTATTGAGCGGAAAGGGCTTGATATGGTACGTCGTGACTGGAGCTTGCTGTCAAAGGAAATGGGAGATTTCTGCCTCAGTCGAATATTATCTGGAGGGCGAGTTTACTTGCCCTTTTTTATATAATTTTACTGGGTTAAATAAATTGGTTTGGAATTTAATGATTGAGTTTTCCTAGTGCTACTCAAAGTTCGGAAGCTTACCGTATATGGCTGTAATGTTGCAGGTCTTGTGAGGACGTGGTTGAAGAAATACACAATTCTCTAGTGAAGGTAGTTTTTAGCAAGTTACACAATCCATAACTTAATTTCAACTATTAGTTCTCTCTCTTTGAGTTAATCTATGTTTTATTACTGCTAATTTATAATTAGTATTGACTTTGTTAGAAGATAATCTTCTATGAGTTGTGTGATATGATATTCTGAGTAAGATTGATACATTGAACCTTTGTTGATGATTTGTTTTGTCCAAAGATTATAGTGGAGAAATTAAAATATGTTATAGATTACTTTCACGCTATTTTTGTTTTCTTTCACGCAAATCAATTTGAAGCCATAAGATTGGTCGAGGCTTCAACTTAATTTTGGGCGAAATGTTAATCTTTTCGCATCATGGGCTCGCAATATTTGAAGAGAAGGAATTGGAGCCTTAGCCCATTGTCATGAGGAAGCCATCATGCACCGGCTTCTTCTCTGGGTAATATGAGTCAGTGATAAAAGAAAGCCAGGGTAAATTGTTTGTTATTTAATTTCAGGTACAAGAGGAAGTGAGGAATGGACAGATACCGTTAGAAAAATATGTGATCACCAAGACACTAACCAAACCACCTGAAGCATATCCTGATGCTAGAAATCAGCCTCACGTAGAGGTGAGAAGAATTACCGGCAACATATTTACATGTTTTACTTTACATTAACTTGTTTTTATATTCTTCTTGTTTTATTTTATTTTTACTCTTTAGGTAGCACTTAGGCTGAAGAGACAAGGTTATGTTACTGGTTGTTCTTCTGGAGATACAGTACCCTATATAATTTGTGCTGAGCAGGTTCGATTCTCACCTTCTCTTACCATTGTTGGTGAGATAGATTTAGGTGCTTAATTTGCTGGTCCCTTGGGATGATTCCTAATCTTGATATCAGACAGTACATGATCACTTGTTGCATATCATAGGGAAATAATTCAAGCACCTCTATGGGAATTGCCCAGAGGGCAAGGCATCCTGATGAACTGAAAGGAGACAATCAGAACTGGATAATTGACATTGATTATTATCTGGCACAGCAGGTTTGTGGTTTTTTACGTGCTGAACTGAGGTAATGAGACTGTTGGTTTTTTAATGTGGTGCATTATTTTGCTCAAAACTTTTTCCAATTGTTATGCAGATTCATCCTGTGATATCACGCCTCTGTGCATCAATACAGGGTACAAGTCCATCACGTTTGGCTGATTGTTTGGGGCTTGATTCATCAAAGGTAAATGATGTAGCACGCCTTCTAAATTTTCAAGCACACTGTATGTACAAATGCAGTTTGGATACAACTGTTTGACTGTTAAATCTTTTTTTCCTCAGTTCCATAACAAATTCAATGATTCTGTCCGCAATGATCCTTCCAGCTCGATGTTAAGTACATTTGATGATGGAGAGAGGTACCCGTCACTTTGTAAATGATATTCATTTCTAGCGTGCTAAGCCAATCCACGGACTATCAAAAGTCAAGATTTAGATATTATTTTCTTCATATTCCTTGTAACTCTTTTGTGTTGTTTTCTTGACTGCTGATCTGTTGTATAAAATGTCTCAACTTTTATCGCTTAAAGTTTCTGAAAAGATGGAAGGGTTAACCTCATTTTCTGGTATTCATACATCAGCAAATGTTATTTTCATTTGAGTAATAGATAAAAAAAAATTTCATGTTTTCTAGAGGCTTGCTTTCTTGCTCGAGTAAATCGAAGTAATTTTCCTATCCTGTTTTCAGATCCCTTCATTTTGTGTTACGTCTATAATTTTCTGTGTTTATCACAAAATTAAAATCACTCTCTTGCTTCCTCGAATCCTAAAGTAGTTTTATTTTGTCTCATGACAAAGTCAGCAGGGTATGGATATTTGTTGGATCTGATGTTATGTGAATTGCAGATATCGAGGTTGTCAACCGCTGGTCTTATCGTGCCCCAGTTGCTTCAGCACCTTTGAATGCTCCCCTATTTTGAGCTCAGTGTGCGCGTCAATCAATCCAATGCCAGCAGATATCGAAGCTGGATCATCAGTCAATAAATTCTGGCAGAGGCTGTGGTGTCCAAACTGTCCAGAAGAAGGTGATACAGGGAGAATATATCCTGCTCTCATAGCTAACCAGGTAATTTTTCTTCTTTCATTAGATATATGCATGTAAAACAGAGGCAATTTTGCTGCTCTAAATTATACATGGACCATGGTGGATAGGCTCCTTGAGGTTTTTTGTTGTTGAGAACCATGAATTTACAGTCTTAATTGCCCGTGTATTCGAGTCAATAGGGAGTGGAGCGATCAGCCTAAACCCCTTAGAAATTAGGGAACGTTCGGCTGACGAGATACTTTCAATTCTCCTCCAAGTTCTCTATACTTCACGCATAAATACAAATTTTTTTCATGAGCTTTTATGTTATAAATTCTGCAACGGTATTTCATGATTAATTTGGCATTGCTTGGTTTTTTGTCAGGTTAAAAAGCAAGCAGAAGGATTTATGTCAACATATTACCGGGGCATAATGATGGTAAATACGTGTATTGTTGCCTTAACATAGTATAACAGAACACGGTTGAACTGTACTCGTCATTTCTTTTTTTCTTGCAGTGTGATGATGAAACTTGCAACTACACTACCCGTAGTGTGAACCTTCGACTACTTGGGGATTCCGAGAGAGGAACCTCTTGTCCAAATTATCCACGCTGTAATGGGCATCTCTTAAGAAAGGTTTGTCCTCTCTCTCCTTTTTTGCTCAGTGACTCAGTCATAAATTTATCTCATCAAATTATATCGGGTCCATTCAGTCACCAATTATAGTTTAGCTCATTGGCACTGTAATTTAGTCAGAATCGACTCATACGTCAGAAATGTGAAGGGAAAATAAAATTTCAATTAGAACACAACAGAACCACAAATTTTGCTGTGATCGAAAACTTGTTAACTGCTTTTTCAGAAATGCAAAATATAAATCTGATGACTTGACCAACGTTTCCGAAATTAAATATCTCATTGATTAAACCTTTTAAAAGTTCGATTAAGTCACTTTCTCGATTCTCTATTTTTCCAAATTTCTTTCAATTGGGGTTTCTGATATTCATTCGGACCATGTGAAACATAACGAGTTGACTTAAAATCAAGGTACACCGTCGATCTAGGAACAAAATAAAGACATCCACATTGGAACATGGTAAGCTGACTCAGTGCTGAAGGAAAAGAGTTATCTTTTAACGATTCCCGATCAGGACTGAAGCCAAAATTTCGAACTTCACTCGGAAAATTTGCCATCTATTCACACAATTTCAGTTATTGATGAATCTTCCTTTGCAATTTACTGCAGTATACTGAAGCAGATTTATACCGGCAGCTAACCTACTTCTGCTACATTTTGGATACATCACGCCACATTGACAAGGTTACATTTGCTCCTTTTCAATCACCACACTACACAAGAACGTACGCAGAAATGCGTAAATAGATTCAGAAATTAATTTTGCATTGAATTCAGATAGAAGTTAACAAAAGATTGGCTGTGGAGAAAGAACTGTCCAGAATTCGGCCTCTGGTTGACGCCGCATCAACAACAGTGCAGAAAATCCGAGATAGGTGCGCTTATGGGTGGGTTGATCTTAAAGACTTGTTGGTTATCGTTTAGTTCGAAAAGTGGCAAACAGCAGAGTTTCCAGTATTTTTGTTCCCAATGTTTGTATAATGTATATAATCATTGTATTCAAACAATGAACTACAGAGAATATATACGACATAGTGCTCGTTATATAAACCAGTGAAGAAGCATAACTATTGTCCCACACTAGTAGCTTAGCTTTACTTATCTGTGTGGTTCTAAATTCGGATAAAATTGAAAAAATCATAAATTCAAACCGAAAACATTGAAAACCGGATTTTGTAATTTGAATACAAATGTTAAAACCGGAGTTTATTTTAGGCATCAGATTATGTGTCAAAACTGAATTTTTTTTAAAGTTATTATATATAAATATATTTTATATTTTAGGAGACGATATTTAGTAATTTTTAATTTTTAGTTGATGTTTATTTATTTTAATTTTATATTTAAAGGTTTTACTAAAAAAATCAATGTAAAAATAACATATTATAGTATTAATTTAAATAATTATATAAATATATCATTAATTTAAATAATTATATCAAAACCGAATTAACCTACTAAAATAACTGAATCGTTTTGATATAAAACCAAACCGAAAGAAAACAGTTTGGATATCGGATATATTTATCAAACCGAAATAAAAAACTGAAAACCAAACAGATCAATGAACACCCCTATTTTAATAGAATATCCAACATATTAGAGCTCTTATTTAAAAAATAAATATAAAAATGGTTGCATTCTATTTTAATTCTATATTACTTGGGTTTCTAGAGTATTTTAGACCTTTATACACCACCACGTTGATTTAGAAAGACGATATGCATATTGTATTTTGAGTTTACTTGGACTTCTTGGGTTCATTGACAAGCTTTACCACAGACATTGATTAACATATGGTTTTACCAATACACACACATACAGGAAAGTCAGAAACCTGAAGGAAATGGATGTTATTTTGAACTGAAATTTTACGTTGACCCTGAAAATTTCTGTGCTCCTCGAGGTTGGTTGGTTCCCAGTTAAAACTATTTTTCCTTCCGTATATCATATGATCCCACATTCACTGCAGCTCTCCAACTGGTGCTTCATTGAGCCACAAGAAATGAATGAAATCATATAATTCTGCGCTTACACTAACCTGCTCAGGAGATAAAGTAACAAATCTGTGGGACTTTGCTACGAAATTGGAAGAAAAGATGCAATTGTTTTTCACTGGTGGAAAAGCCAAAAAGGTATTGGTAAGTGTAAATTACTGAATGTACCTTGTAAGGTGTTGGGTTCAACCTTCTCATGTGGTCGGGTCGCATCTGATCCAGTTGTTTAATACATCGTTCTCTGATCAATTTTATGGGCGGTAACTCTTCTCTATCTTTTCCTACAAATTACAAAAAGCAAATGAATATTGTCAACATGATGACCCATAAATAAGAATGGCCTCTAAAAATATTTGGTAATGCTACTCAACACAATGACCAAGATACACAAAAATAGATTGAGCCGTGTGGTGGCTGTATTACATGAGATTTTGTTCCATGGACACAAAACATGAAAGTTCAAATACGAAATACCATAGCTTGCAGAAAGTGATGGTTCGTCCAAGAATTGAATGTCAGCAAGATGAAGTGCTACACCAAGTATGATCCTAGAGTATGGAAGTTCAATATTTGGGGGAAAATACGGAACATTGAAAGCATTTATTATAATTTCCAACCGGTAATATTCAGATGGATATCTAAGATACACAAATTATGACTCCTAGAAAATGCTGATGAAACACGTGGATTATATGCTATACATTCAAAGGGAACACAATTTGAGAAACCAAGTAATGCCTATGGCATTATATTGTGAAAAGTAAGTGCTTAAATTAATTTTTTTTTTTTTAAATCGCTTTTCAACTTACTAGTAGGCATCAAGGTACATATTGGCCAAAAATAGGCCATGCAGTTAATAGAGGTTTAGCATAATATCATGGAACAACAAGGTACATATTGGCCAAAAATAGGCCATGCAGTTAATAGAGGTTTAGCATAATATCATGGAACAACACCAGAAAACAAAAACCACACCTGATTTACCAGGCCAAAAACATTTCATAAGCTCCTCGACACGCTGTGGCACCACATATGCTCTTTTGGATTCATTGAATGGATGGCGACACAGAATTCTTTCACCAACCTGAATTTCATAAAATTTAAACAATAGTTGAGACGCCGAGTGGTTATGCTGAGAGGCAAGATCATTTATTACACAAGTAAGCAGTGCAAATGCGATGATTACTAGTAATCGTGCAAATGTTTCATCATAATAATTAAATGTTGCAAAAAAATCTAACTTCCATTAGAACGATAAATTTTTTGGCTGACTGAGGTACTTCATAAGGATGTTGCCCAAGATCCTTACTTCCAACTTAGTTCTACAAGAATGTGCAAACAATCTTTATTGTAATACATCCAACAGGAGTCAATATATCATCCCTCTAAAAGATACGAACACTTTTTTTTTAATGCAAGGAGGTTTCCATGGAAATCTACGGAGCATTGAGAAAGTAGAGAAATTAAAGAAGTACCTTGGGAGGAGGTTCGTTTTCCCCGGTCATAATATCCACAAGTGGGTACCCTTCCTTCCCATACAATCTGTAACATCTTTTTTTGCATGGAATGGAGACCTGAAGCAAAAGTTGTATGAATGAATTTCTATTCTAGAATATAGGTTGAAGTGATATAACGAGGATCAAACCTTCGAGACATCTTCAGAAAGTTTTATACGTGGCTGGTTGTTTATTTCGACCAGTTTGAAAACGACACCTAAGGCAGGTTGAGCATAACATGTAACCAAATGAGTTCCAATTCCAAATGCATCAACTTCATGACCCTGGTGAAAACATAAAGAGGTGAAAAAATGCAAACCCAACGGATAAAACAAGGAAAATATTTTATTATATCTGTCTTTTAGTGACTCATACTAGTTGAGCACCAAAAATAAGATCTCACTCAATTCCATTCCAGAACTGATAATAAAATCTCTTTAAAAGCGGAAATCAATATAGAAGGGAAACCCAAGTGATTTGCTTTCGTAACCATATCATTCAGGAAAATACACGAAAGATGTTGGCAGCTCCTAAAGATTACTGCTAGAGTAAATGCAGTTGAAAGAGACATCAAATCACAGCTAAACAAGTGAACTCTCTATGTGGCATATCAATGACTTGGGGCAGCATGATAGAACAATCACCTGACAATAATTTTATAGAATTGCAAATTAGTACGGCCATGCTGACATGATGACATTAGTAAATAACAATAACATATGTTTGGCTTTTTGAACACTAAGTGCTTCTTTTCTATACCTGTTTGTTTAAAGCATCTAAAGTTTCTTCATTGAGGTCATTGCTAGCAGTGATGCTCGTCTTTCCAAAATCTGACACTCCAAATTCCTTCTCAATCACCCGAAAAAATTTTCGGGCCTCACATGACTGATAGGCAAGATCACCGGAGTCAAGTCTAATTCCTATTGCTTTATACCTGCAAAAGGATATTTAGAAAACAAGGTGTTAGAAGGAAAATGGGCTCAACATGTAGAAGTGGGATGATGTTACAAGTCCAGGAGGGGATATGGGCGCATATCCCCTCCTGGATCGTAACAGATGAATAGGAGAATACTTGTAACACATTTTTGTCAGATCAATGATCAGCAGTTTAAGTGAAGTTAAGAGGGATGCATCTACAACTATGTAACTTAATGGTCAAATCTATTCACACAACTCTATAAATTTTTCACATGCTGTAAATGAGTAAACCACCTTTAATGTTTCGAGAATCACATACCAACCAAAAAGGAACCAAGTAATTTCTAGAATTTATTCGAACAGTTAAAAAAGCTATAAGATTCTAATTAACTGTGTGCTGCTGCTGCATACAGATATTATAGCTCAGTCGCTGATCTAGCAGTTATAATGTAACTAGTTGTAACCTAAATTTCTATCAGAATCAGAAAAACTATCCAAGGATGTTCTCTTTGCATGACATCGCCGGATACACTAATACTTATTAAATGTTTGCACTATTCATGATAGATATTTGCAAAACCATATTGAAAGAAACATGATGTCCATTGAGCCTCCAGGTGGTGGACCCACATAACTAATATTAACTCAAAACAACACAATAAGGCTGGCATAGATAGGATTCACGACATAAAGAACCAACAAATGAATAAGACTTGGACGCACCCGAAATCGTTTAGAGATAGAGCCACTGCACAAAAATTAGGAATACCACTTCTCATTACCTGTTCAAAAAGATTACAAGAGTCACTTCATGACAGAAAAAAATAGGAATTGGTTCTTCTCCTCTCATGATCA
Source organism: Henckelia pumila (assembly GCF_033568475.1). Classification (NCBI taxonomy): domain Eukaryota; kingdom Viridiplantae; phylum Streptophyta; class Magnoliopsida; order Lamiales; family Gesneriaceae; genus Henckelia; species Henckelia pumila. Next base: position 202,827,760 of record NC_133122.1, read on the forward strand.
AGAAGCTGATATCCTAACCAAGAGTCTCACAAAGCCAAGTCATGAGAATCTTCGTAGCAAGCTTGGAATGAGAGATATCTATTCCTAAGCTTGAGGGGGAATGTTGAAGATTTCAGAAATATTTAGGAGATATTGTAGATACTAATTTGTACACTTTCCTTTCTTTGCAGATTATCTAGAATAGGAAATTATCTTAAGATCGATTAGTGATTTAATTATCTTTTATTATGATCATGTAACTTGTATAAAAGCTGTACAATTTCAAAAATAAACAAGATTTACGAAATTATTCTTGCTTCAGTATGCATCCAGGGCCCTTAATTATTTAATTAGATTATATACCTGAGTGACATTACACAAATTCCTCTGCCCCACATACCAGTCAAAAAATACAAAAATAGGCAAAGGATGAATTGTCATTGTGGTGGTAATTCAACAAAGCAGTATCTGCATGGAATTAATCTAGGCTTCTTGACAACCATTGACAAAAAAGTCAGGACGTATGTCGTTCCAAAAATGAAATGCTATAGAAAACAAGACGGAATAAGCAAAGAGAATCTATTGAACTAAATAATTTCACTTACATCATACGTGTCAACAAGGGCCAAAAAGTTTCTCGGAAAGGCAAGAGCATAAGAGATGAAAGCAGCCAGCTCACTTTGATTTGTTTCGCCAAAAATACTGCCCAATAAATCTGTACACTAATCAGATGAAAAGTTTGAATCAGATAACACCATTTTAAGGCAAAGATTTCTCAATGCGTTAAAACACACCAGAAATATATCTCAACCTATTTAGTCAGGTGATGTGATATTCAACCTCATCTCAACAAATTACAATAAGAAAGTTAACTTCACAACTTTATATTATACTTTGGGATAAGAAATAAGAAAATGAAGATCATACTCATAAAAGGCTTTAAATGCTTTAGAACTTAAAATTTCAGAATGTTTCACACAGAAAAAGAATTGAAGAACCAGTGTCAGGGGATAGTTATACGTTACACCAGAGTAGTGATTTTGTGAACTTGTGATTTATGGGGATGTGCAGTTCGAATGCATTGATATAATTTTTGGTCTAATGTTTGGCTATTTCTTAAGCTTTATGATATCAGCTTGCACGTACTGAAAAACAACATATGTGGGCTCCACACAAACATGATGAATTTAGAAAGTAGTTACTGAAATAAAAATTGAAAGTCCATGCTTCCCACTAAAAGCCAACAAGTATATCAAGATTTCGTATTAAAATTCAAGGAGGATATGAAATTGAAACTGAACGAGAATGAGATAAAAGAAAATATAAAGCAGCGGGGATATATTAACTATACCTTCAATTTTCTTAACCAAGAGTGAACCAAACTAACAAAATCTTCACAAACATTTGAGCCATCACAACTATGAAGTGACTTCTTGGTGATCTCATGAAAGCTCTGCACAATCAAATGTTTGGAATGGATAGATCATATCATATGCATAGCAAGTTATTGACATATTGCTGAGCATTCAAATCATAAAATAGTTAATTTGAATATGATATGTTTTCATTGCCATGTAGCATGGGCGGCGATAAGTCAAATACAACTACCTCCCCTAAAAATTGCTTAAATAAAAAAGACGACCACTTCAAAAACCATATGTAACACCTCCCTCATTTCATAAAGTATTTTTTTTAAAAAAAATTAAGGAATACATAAGGCGAAGATTCTAGTCTAATTCTGGATAACAATGAATAAAAAGATAGATGAACTTTATTCCTCATCCTAGAGTCATTCCATATGTACTTGTTCATAGAAAAACAGACCTTTTCTATCAAATCAAGTTTCATTTCTATATTGAATATTAATTTGAATCCCCAAATCTACTAACCCCATCTCCAAAATCTCTTTGCATCAGGAACAGATAAAAAGGAAAAATATGTAATTTGTTTTTAAACAACAGATCTATAATTAATTATATAATCAATAAATATACTTCTTTCGATGTCTTCAAAATACAATAGCTTAGTGAACATTCAATAGCTCTTTTCGTTTTTATTTTTTAAAAAAAGCTCTGTGAACGTAAATTTAATCCGAAATAATATTTAAAATATTAATATTTTAATTCATTTTATTCTCTTTTATTCCAATTAAAAATTCTCGATAAAAATTGATTTGAAAATGTGTGTGAGCATAATAAATTAATGTGAGAAAATAAGTATGAGTATGATTTTAGTACAGTTCTTTGGAGGCATAAATATCAATTTTCGCCATAGTCATGCTTTTTTTATTTAACAAAAATTATAAAAAAATTAGCCATTTTATAAATCATGTTAGTCTTTTTTTAAAAAAAAATCTTAAGAAAATGCCAACTTTTTAAACCTGAAGTGGTTAATATATTTTTAGGAAGCGGCATCGGCATCGTCAACTAAGTGAAAAAGTAGGTGGATTTCATTAACTCCAGCAAGAAATCAATCACTACATGGTACTACACACATTGTTTATAAAACAATAACTATAAAGGGATGTATAGTTCAGATAATCAAAAACCTTTCCTTTTCTTAATTATATGCCTATATAATCCAGAAGAGAGAAACCATTCAGCATTGTTCCTTCTGGCGAACACAATCTTTGACATGCATAAACATAGTAACTACCACCACCACCACCACCACCACCACTTAGGTAAAGTGGCATAAACCTCTCCCTTTTGAGGGAGAGGCGTGGGTTCGGACCCATGTAAAAGCAAAAAAACCCCTCACCCCAATGTTGAAATAAAAAATAAATAAATAAAATAGTAATTACCAGAAAAGAGCTGACAAATGCATGGGAATGTGTTCCACGAAGTGGTATTCCAAATAGTTTTCCAGCTGCAACATTGCTGTTAACAGAAACAACAAAGACAGATAAGCTCACGAATAAAGTTCAATTATCAACAGGAAGCTACATTAAAACTGGAGGGCAAAAGGATTAGTGTCGTTTCTGCGTGCCTTATTTTGATTTGACCAATAGATCCATGATATTTCCCTTTTTGAGGATCAATAATTGTATCAAAAGAACAATACAAGCAGTTATTCTAAAGGCTGAAGATCACTACAAAGCTAACTGAAACAATCAGACCGACAGAGCAGTAAAATGTTTGGCTAGTTCAACAAGGGAAGGATCAAAATTGTCTTCGGGCTAGGCCATTTGATCAAATACACATGTGAAAACCAAAATGCTAATTATCAACGGTATGCCACTTTTGGAATTTGACATCCAAAATTATAGGATGACAGATATTTTTCCTTAGCCAACAAATCCAATTCATAAAATTGATTTCAGAGGTACTTGAGATTACTTATGACTAAACATAATATCATTTCACACACACACACACATTTATGTATTTACACTGTCAATTTATGATGCACACCTTTGACAAGGTAAAAGATTGGTAACACAAAGACAACAAAATCTCATGGCTCCATCAATCTTCTGAAACCATACATAAAAAAGGACCACAAGAAATATAGGATCAAATTGACAAAATTGTCATAATATTAACAAAAAAAAAATTGACATAATCGTCATAATTCTAAAAAAAATGACATCATTTTCAGATGACACCCACAAAATGAAAAGAAAATTTCAAATTTGATTCATCGCTGTGAATCACCTTGTCGCATCGAATCCACCCATGTAACAGTACTTTGAGGCTCCTATACCACCATCAGGGCCCTGCATGAAAAGCAGACAAACAAACCATTTGATAATCACAAAAAAAGACCAGTACTTCAAGATAAAACATAACAGGCAATAGATAAGACCTGTGCTCGTCGCAGCCCAAATTCAAGAAGTAGTTTGGACTTTCCAGCAACAAAACGATGCCTTGCAGCATTTGTAGCTACTAAAGATGCATAATTTACTAGGTTTAAAAGTGGGGTTTCAAGCAGTTGAACCACCTTAAAAGACAAACAAGAGCACTCATGAGAAGCAGCAACTAAAACCAATGAACTGATGCAACCAATATATAAATATTGTTTCATAACTTCGAAAAGATCTCGAAATAAATTGCTTTAAACGGGATTGCCTACTAGATACTTACTGCTACTGGTCCTTCAACTCTCATCAATGGCATCCTTGGAAACACAACACAACCTTCAGAAAAAGCATGTATCTCCACATCTGAACAATCTATTCCCCTTAGGTAGTTATAGAAGCCAACCTAAATCAAACATCAAAACTCAACATTATTTCTGAATCCTCGATCAGTGTGCCACCGGAACAAAAGAAACAGAACCCTGAAGTTCTTCAAAAATACGGGAAAAAGAATTTCTTGATAAAGATAATAGCAAAACTAAACCAAACAGAGCCCCTGGTCCGACAGACAGCATAGAGTCAACATCTTTTACAATGTGGATTGTTACTGAATAACTAGATGGTCACTTCCCTACAATTCAACGGGTATCCAATATGGAATATGGATGATTACAAAATCTTTAGTGGTGAGCTGAACAAGTAAGTTTGTTCAGAAAAAAAAGCATTCATTGTATAGAGGCATCTTCATTTTCAGAAACAAAGATTAAAGGTCCCATATCTTAAGAAGGTGCATAAAACATTTATCCATGGCTCACGTAGCTTGATCATTTTATGCTAATCAACTACATCTGAAGCCAAAAGTTAAATGCCAAGGATCGATAAGGCAGAAACTCGTATATGCGTACATCACTATATCATATTTTGTTTCAAACTCATAGTCAATTATTAAAAATGTGAACATAAAAGCAAACTACTATGTGATGATTGACACATCCAGTAAATCGATATACCTCACATGTTGTAGGCAAAGATGATTGGATAAAGGCAATCTCATCTTCCGTAAATCTAAAATTTGCAATTAGCTTTACGCACTCTTCTAGACCAGCAAAAACTGTATATTCACCTCCAAAAGGATTCCTCCGAAAATACAAGTCAAACCTGAAAAAAGATGCATCATTAGAATGAAGATGCTCTCACATAAAACTACATATTCTCCTCGGAGCTAAAATAATTCCAAATAACTCTCATGGCCAAAAATAATACTATTATATTTTGATCCTTTGAATATTTATCCCATGTTAGCCATCTGTGGACAGGCACATGCAGGTGTTAGCATATGAATACAGAAGGACAAAATCAGACTCTCTCCCAGTACAATCGTGTTATATGACAAATCATTCTATAACTTTTATATCAAAATTCATTTCAATAAGGATTCAAGTACACCATCAATGATAGTACGGAAGTAATCATTATGCTTCCTCCAATCCAGATGTGCTCACTTATACATCATGAGTTGAACCATAAAAACTAGCTAATTAAAGATAAATTTCGTACACGTTCAAAGGCAGGTCAAGAGAAACGGATAATTTAGTGAGCCAAACAAAATCAAATCAGAAAATAAAATATAGTAGTAAACAGTCATATAATTACACTGCCCGTTCGTTGTGCTTGCCTCCTTTCCAATACGCGTAGGCCATCGTAAACTGATAGAGATCCGTCAGTAGCGGTGTCACCATGGGATTGGTAGGCCCGTCGATGTTTCCGAACTGAGTCTCCTCCTTCTCCACCCCGTTCGCTAGCGGCGCCGCCCCCGCCATAGTTGCCTCAGAGTGAGCTGTATTTGATGAATTAATTGTGTGTGTGGTGAGCATACCAAGAGAGAGATGGAAATTGTGGATTGATTAAAGGGACTGATTCATAGAAAGATGGCGCAGAGTTTGGGGTGAGAGCCACAAGTCTCCAATTGTAAGTAACGGCCATGTCTATGCTTGTGGGAGTTAGCTATGCTACTTTTTATCTCTACATGATGTACGCTTTTTTTATTTTTTCTAAATTCCTCTTCTTTCTATTTTAATTGATTTCTACCTTTATCTAATTTGATTTTTGTTATCAAACGAAGTTAATATTATAGTTGTGCTTTTTTTTTTTATGGGTATAATAGTCATTTTTCATATCAATAAGATTTTGAAGCTTAATATATAGTACATGTAGATACAATAAAACTTTTAACGATGTTGGGACGTAAATTTAATCACTCGTGATTCATCTTTCATCATATTATTTGAATTAATATATTAAAAATTGATACTAACTTAGAGGACAATTAAATATATAGGTCTCATCTCAATGTTTCAAACTAATTCTCACCAGACACTGGCAAGAGCTTTGACATTACACCACTAATACTTTTGTTTATTATTATTATTATTATTAATAATAAAATATATATACAATTATAAGTCAATCAAAACCAGTCCACATGATGCAGTGAAAGCTGGGGCAGATCCATGAATTTTATCTAGGGGGTGCTTATAACCGAATAGAGAACCAAAGATCACAAATATATATATATATATATATATATATATATATATATAATCACATAACAAAAGTTCAAATATAATAATGAAATTAAATAATGTTGTTAAATTTCAAATATAACTTACAATTAACCCCTACGACTTAACATTTTCTGAAAATAATTTATAATGACTTCATTCGTCAAGATACAAAATATAAGTAATTAAACTATCATTCAAATATTGATCACTCATTCGATTACGAAGACGATTCTTAATAATCTTCATAGAAGAAAATGTTCTCTCCATTGTAGCAGTTGAGACCGGTAACATCAAAGCCAAAGTCACGAGCTTGTAAACTGTAGTAACCCGCATTTCTAATTAGTAATTAATGAGTAATTAATCACGTGATCATGTTTAGATTAAGTAAAACATGATTAAGTAAGTTCCTGTTGGGATAACGGACTTAAAAAATGGATTCAGAGCACTCGAATTAGTTGAATTGGTTCAGCAGGATCGGACGCTCCGAAGTAGACTTTGGAGGATCCGAAGTGGATCGGAAGCTCCGTGCTAGGATCGGAGGCTCCGATCGAGATCGGAAGCTCCGTCGACGAGATCGGAAGCTCCGATCTAGACCAGGGCACACGTCATCGCTTACATCAGCAAGGTGACGTCAGGGCTGACGTAATATTGAGAGATCGGAAGCTCCGAAGGTACGATCGGAGGTTCCGATTGTGATAGGACGTTCCGAATCGGGATCGAAGGTTCCGAACGCTGTCTATAAATAGAGGGTCCGAGAATTCATTTTCTCGCACCAATTTCCTCATTTCTCTCTCGATTCCTAAGCCTTATAACTCAGATCTAGGACGATCTAGGCGTCCTACGGGGAATCTGGAAGTGGCTTAGTGATCTAGACATCGTCGCGGAGCTATGGCCTAGTTTTGAGGCTATCGACAGCAAAGGGCTAACGACGGACGCAGGTATAGCTTTGGCATCCTAAAAATATTTAGGAGTATGCAATAGCTTAATTAAGGCTTTTAGAGTTTTTTCATTGATGCATGGATATTTGCATTGTAGTAGCAGTAGACTGAACTTGTAGGCTTGAAGTCTAGGTCAGTGGAGCTAGGTTTGACCAGCAGTGTTAGAGGTACGTAAGTACTGACCGAGATAGCCGGCATGATATATTTGCATGTATGTTGCATGAGTATGTGCTATATGCTTTATCATGTTTTAACATGTTTTACCATCTTAGCACATACATGATTTTACGTGTGACTGCATCCGGAGAGATATGAGTCATTGACAGTCTCCATAGGGAACAATGATCTCATTTTGGACTCGAGTCAGGTATGAAAGTTTCCATATGAGGCTTGTATCCTGTTTTGGATTCGGGTCAGGATGGGGTTGGCTCAGCCTTGATATGGAGTATACGAGTACCCCGCGGAGTCGCTCTCTAGCCGGTACTGTATATTCTCGGCGCCATGAGCAAGTATTTTCACTTGAGTTTTAAATCATCTATGTGCGCATATTTGTATTTATATCATTGCTTCGTATTGAGCGTTCTAGCTCACGCCCCTGTGTTTGGGTATTGTGTACATTGTGGCGGGGCAGGTTTGAGGCTGGACGGTCCAGGCAGCTCTTAGCAGGATTGAGCTTTGGGGAGTGCGAGGTTGTAGAGGGTAGGGATTTATTTACCCTGAACCTTCGATTTGGTTGTATAACAGTATTTATACACTTGTGATATCGTCGGTTGTATTCTGTCGATTGGATTTGTTGTATTTTAATTATCCGCACTTTACGCTTTAAGCTTTTATTGCGTGCGCTTTTACTGTAACTCTGATTAGGTAGTGGATCCGGGTTGGGTCACTACATTTTTGGTATCAGAGCGACGCATTGCACTGGGAATATCGTAAAGCGGATTAAGTAATTATCTGTTCTTGTGCAACAGATGGCAGATTACGACAAAAGCCACGGTAGCGTAGACGGCGGTCGTTGGGGCGATCCGGATGATCGTAGACGTCGGGGACATCCCGAGGAGCGCAAGAGAGTGAGTATGCGTAGATTCAAGGAGGTTAGCCCTAGACCTTTGACGGGTGGTGAGACAGCTGAAGAGGCGGAGGATTGGCTTGAAAGGATGGAGCAGTGCTTCCAGGAGTTCCGTTGCACGGCTGAGGATAGGATGAAAATTCTTGCCTTTATGCTTGAGGGCAGAGCGAGGAAGTGGTGGAGATCTACTTCCGCACCGTTCATAGTAGCTAGAGGTGCAGCTACGTGGGTTGAGTTCCGTACTGCTTATCAGAGGTTGTATTTTCCTCCAGCTCTTCGTCAGGCGAAAGCCAGTGAGTTGTTGAGTTTGCGACAGGGGATGATGACGATCGAGGAGTACCAGAAGAAGTTCTTTTATCTGCTACCTTTTTGTCCTCATGTTGCTGATAGTTCTATGGTGAAGTTTGATCATTTCCTTCAAGGGTTGAACCCTGATATTCATCGGATGGTTGCTGTGGGCGGCGATGGGACTTACGAGGATTTGGTGGACCGTTGTCGCCAGGCCGAGGACAGTATTCGGAGGAACATGAGACTTTACTCTTCTTCTTCCAGGTCAGCGAGTGCTAGTGCTTTGGGCCCTAGGGGGCAGTCCTTCAAGAAGCCATGAGGTACTTCTTCTTCTTCCTCTGGATCTGGGGGAGTGCATCGTTTTGGTGGACAGAGACCGAACCAGTGTAGTCAGTGCAGACGCAGGCATCCTCCAGGACAATGTGGTCGATCGACCACTGCATGTTTCCAGTGTGGCCAGGAGGGTCACATGAAGAGGGATTGTCCTATGCTGATTGGGGCAGTGAGTGGTTTCGGAGGTTCTCAGGCATCTGTTCAGCCACCTCAGTACCAGCAGCCACCTTTCTAGCAGCAGTATTCGCAGCAGCGCCAGCAGTCTCAGAGACAGCCTACTCAGACTCCTTCTCGGGTACCCAGGGTTAGGTCTTTGCGCTTAACCAGGAGCAGGCAGAGGCTGACAGTGATCGGATGATTGCAGGTATATGTAGTTTATGTGGTTTTCCTGCATTTGTTTTAATTGATACCGGTGCATCGCATTCTTTTGTCTCAGCACGTTTTGCTAAGAAGTATAGATTGCCGTTTATTCCTTTAGACGTGTTGCTAGTGGTTTCTACTCCTATGGGGAGCGAGGTTTTAGCCAAGCATCTAGTTGTGGGTTGTGTTTTGGATTTCGAAGGACATCAGCTTAGTGCTAACATGATGATTCTAGCGATGGAGGATTTCGATTGCATCATTGGGATAGATCTATTGACTACCTACCGAGCAATAGTGGGTTGCTATCAGAGGTTTGTTCAGTTTCGTCCAGAGGATGACGAGTCATGGTATTTCTATGGTGAGGGAGCGTGACCCCGATGCCAGTGGTTTCAGCTCTGAAGGCCCGGCGTGCTTTAGAGTCTGGCGGGGAAGGCTACCTTATCTACGCCATTGACGCATCCTTAGGAGAGCCAGATATCCGAGAGATACCAGTGGTTCGTGACTTTCCAGATGTGTTTCCGGAGGAGATTCCAGGTTTGCCACCAGTAAGGGAGATTGAGTTTGGCATTGAGTTAGTGTCAGGGACTGCACCGATTTCCAGAACTCCTTATCGATTGGCACCGTCAGAAATGAAAGAGCTGCAGAAGCAATTGCAAGATCTTCTTGATAAAGGTTATATTAGACCTAGTGTTTCGCCATGGGGAGCCCCAATACTGTTTGTCAAGAAGAAGGATGTTTCGATGCGGTTGTGTATTGACTACCGTCAGTTGAATCAGGTGACAGTGAAGAATAAGTATCCTCTTCCGCGGATAGACGATCTCTTTGATCAGTTGCAGGGTACTTCTGTCTATTCGAAGATTGATCTTCGGTCTGGGTATCATCAGTTGCGAGTTTGACAGGAGGATGTTCCTAAGACAGCATTTCATACGCGGTATGGACACTATGAGTTTCTAGTAATGCCGTTTGGTTTGACTAATGTTCCAGCTGTTTTTATGGATCTGATGAACAGAGTTTTCCGTGACTTTCTGGATAAGTTCGTGGTGGTGTTCATCGATGACATTTTGGTGTATTCTCGCAGCATGGATGAGCATGCCTACCATCTCTATACTGTACTGCAGGTCTTGAGGGAGAGACAGTTGTACGCAAATCTGAGTAAGTGTGACTTTAGGATTGACCGAGTTGTGTTCCTTGGTCATGTAATTTCTCAGGAGGGCGTATCTGTTGATCCTAGCAAGACAGAGGCTATTTTGAATTGGTCACGTCCGACTACAGCTTCTGAGATTCGTAGTTTCCTTGGTTTAGCAGGATACTATCGTCGTTTTGTGGAGAATTTCTCTCAGATAGCTAAGGCTTTGACTCAGTTGACGAAGAAAGATGTTTCTTTCGTTTGGTCTGATGCTTGTGAAGACAATTTTCGTGAGTTGAGACATCGTCTGACGACAGCTCCAGTTCTTGCTTTACCGTCTGGATCAGGTGGTTTTGTAGTCTTCACTGATGCTTCTCTCCAGGGTTTGGGGTGTGTGTTGACTCAGAATGTCCACGTGATCGCTTATGCCTCCAGACAGCTGAAGACTCACGAGGAGAACTATCCCGTACATGATTTAGAGCTTGCAGCCATTGTATTTGCTCTTAAGATATGGCGTCACTATTTGTACGGAGAACGATTTGAGATCTTCACCGATCATAAGAGTTCGAAGTATCTGTTCACTCAGGCTGAGTTGAACATGCGGCAGCGTCGTTGGATGGATCTGTTGAAGGATTACGATTGTGAGATCAAGTACCATCCAGGTTCTTCAAATCCTGTTGCTGATGTGCTTAGTCACAAAGTCTATGCGAGTTCCCTTCGTACCAATTCGGTACGGAAGGCAGTGGAAGAGTGTTGTTCTTCAGGATTCACATTCCGTCATAAGAAAGAACAGCAAGGAATTCGTGTTTCCTCCATGCTTGCAGAGCCATCGTTGTATCGACGAATCCGGAAAGCTCAGAATTTTGATCTGAAGACGCAGAAGTTAACCCGTTTGGCTGAGGGTATAATACTTCTGGTTTCCATTTGCATGGAGAAGGTCTGTTGTGTCTTTCTGGTCGAGTTGTGGTACCCGAGGATTCTACTTTGAGGGATGAGATCTTATCGCAAGCTCACCGCAGTCGATTCTCTGTACATCCAGGCAGCATGAAGATGTATAAGGATCTTCGCTCTCGATTTTGGTGGAAAGTGATGAAGCGTAGTGTCTATCAGTTTGTGTCCCGATGCCTTGTGTGTAAACAAGTCAAGACAGAGTTTAGACGACCCGGAGGGTTACTTCACAGCTTAGAGATTCCTGAATGGAAGTGGGAGCATGTGACGATGGACTTTGTCACCCACTTGCTTATGTCTTCCAGGAATTGTGATGCTATTTGGGTTGTCGTGGATCGGTTGTCGAAGTCAGCGCATTTTCTTCCCTATAACCGCGATTACACCTTTGATAGGATGGCGCAATTGTATGTGCGGGAGATTGTTCGATTGCATGGGATTCCGTTGAGCATTATCAGCGATAGAGATCCGAGATTCACCTCGAGGTTTTGGGGTAGTTTCCAGCGAGCCCTTGGTACTACCTTGAGTTTGAGTATGGCTTATCATCCAGAGACGGACGGACAGTCGGAGCATACTATTCGCACTTTAGAGGATATGCTTCGCGCGGCGGTGATGGATTTTGGTCCAGCGTGACATGATCATTTACCCTTGGTGGAGTTCGCCTACAACAATAGTTTCCATCGCAGCATTGGCATGGCACCATTTGAGGCTCTTTATGGATGCCGTTGTCGTACACCTTTGTTTTGGGACGAGGTTGGCGAGCGTCAGGTTGAGGTTCCTCAGATGATTCAGCAGATGATTGATGCAGTAGAGTTGATCCGACGCAGGATTAAGGCAGCCCAGGATCGACAGGCTAGCTACGCGAACACTCACCGCAGGCCACTCCATTTTGAGGTAGGGGAGTATGTTTTCTTGTGAAAGAGTGGGTGCCCGGTGAGCCAACTTGTGGCTAAGGGCTTTTATGACTCTATGTATAAACAATCTTTTGTTTAATATAATTTACACTTTTATAATGGCATTTACTTTATCTTTTATCATATTATTATGTTGTGACATACTATAAGATGTTTAGATGAAGACCTTGAATATACTATAGTGTATGTAAGATGTGGTGGCACATGGGGATGGCTATCATAAAACACATCTTATAGTCACTGTATATTCTAAACAGTTCCTAGTCGATTGAGCCGTCCATTAATAAGGATAAGGATCGCTCGAGATTGAGACTAGCATTTGCGATGCCGAGTACCACGTTTCATTGGTATGGAACATAGAGATGTTCAAAGCATGCAAATGGATATTCATACGATGAATGATCGAACTACCCTATCCGGACTTTCCAAGTGGTTATCACTTATCGAGTGGATAAAGTCCGCGGTTTTGGTTGTACACCATTAGTCCTTACTACTTGAAACATCATTGAGACTCTATATGCTAGTACTGTACTTTGACTCGTTTACCGACTCTATTGGGGTCATCAGGTGTCGGGTTTGGGTACAGTTACGACACATATAGGAGTCGATGCTTTGTTGTCAAGGATTCACCACATACTTGCTAGTGTGGATATCCTATGCAATCTGAGGAGATATTAGTGTGACGAATCTCTGGCCAGAGTACATGATGTGTTTTAAGAAATGGTTTCTTAGTAGCACATGCGATGTCACTATTTGATCTTCAAGATGTATTGCATAGTTATCGAATCTCGAACGACTCTCGATTTACCAATGGTTGTTGATTCGATCGGGATATTTGGATGAAGGGACCGTACTGTACGCTAACCAAAATCTATTGGTTCTTGCAGGCACTATCAGTGATACCTAGAGAATCATGGGGCGATGTTGCTAGGCGCTCTTACCATGATTCGATGGGCAAGTCGGAAATTGTTGTTCTGAGTCACAAGGAGTTGTGAGCCCACGGCTAGCTGTATCCCTGAACCATTGAGGGTCACACAAGTAATGGATTTTTAATCCCCGTTGAGATAATTAAATTTAAAGAGTTAAATTTAGTGAATAAAGAAGTGGGACTTCTTATTTAAGAGTAGAGGGAGTAAGATTTCCTAAAATGACATAGTGATGGACATTTTTGGAAACCACTGAATTCGGATTCAGAAAATTTATCTTGACTCTAAAAGATGCAGAAATGGTTTCTGTGCACATTGGTGAAATTGGTTTATCAATCTGAGTCACGATGAATTTTATATTAATTTTTGAACATGCGGGCTTTGCTTGTCAGGATTGAACTTATGACTAATGGGCCCTAAGCTGTTAGCAGCCCACATTATAAATAAGTTATTGCAGTACAGAAATTATACAAGAGAGGTCATAATTTCGAAAACCTAGAGAGCCTCTTCTCTTGAGAATTCGGCCGCCCCCCTCCCCTACAGAGTTCGAAAATCCAGTCTGTGAATTTTTGAATTTGCAGACTGATTTAACAGATCATATCTGTTCTATCTCATCGTAGAAACTTCTGTTAGACTTTCTAGTGCAGTCTATCAGAGGGATTAAACTTCTGTTCGTGGACCTGATTGAAGAATTGTTCGTCCATCAGTTCCTGGGATATACAACAAGAGCAGAGTTATCTGTTGGTGTCCATAATCTCGTTTCGAGATTCAAGGTAAAAATTTAATTTTTATTTAATTTTTACACGCACAATTTAATCGTAAAGTTTTGATACCCATGATATGGAATCGTTCCATATAAAATTTTAAAACTTCCGCTGCACCGGGTATCAATTCTGATTGATCTGAACACCGTTTTCCAACAGTGGTATCAGAGCCAGGTTGCTCAGATCAAGCGATTAAATTAATCGATTGTACAAAAATTTTTAAGCCTTGGTTTTTTTTTTTGAAACAAAAGGATTTTAAAAATTTAAAATTAATGGGCAAACCCGGGGCAGCGAAAGTCGCTGCCCAAGGGCAGCGAGTCCATTGCTGCCCATGGGCAGCGACGGGCTGCCCGGGATCGTCCCGGGCGGCCCGGGAAAATTAATTTTTATTTTTAATTAAAATTTTAATATGTTAAAATTCTATTTTTGGTCTGATCGAAAATTGTTTTTGATTGGTCCACGAGGCGTCGGATCGAATTGTTCGAGTCCGAAAATTTTAAAATTGATTTTTGGATAAATTTGAATTTTTGGAAAATTTATAGATTTTATCCGTTAAATCAGATTTTATGAAATTAATTATTTTTGGTACAATTGATGATAAGATATGATCTTATGGAAATATTGAGTAAAATATGATTTTATGTATAAAATTGGATTTTATATGTAAAATATGATTTTATTTGATAAAAAGGTAAAATATGATTTTGTATGTAAAATAAGATTTTATATATGAAATATGATTTTATCCTTTTTAATTTAATTGCCATTGCATGTTATCCAATAAATTAATTTTGAATTAAATATTATTGGATAAGGATGATCGATTACCATGACCAATTTTGTAGGTGTATGTTAGAGAATTTACATTTGTTTTATTGTTGTTGGATTTATTAATGAGCCTGGTTTATGGCCCAATATGAATTGTCATATGTAATAAAAGTGGGCCTGGTTTATGGCCCGTTCCCACCCCTTAAAATGTATCCCCTACTTGTCATAGTTATTTATTGTAAATACATTATACTTAGTGAGAGATGAAGATTTGAAGACGAAGGTGGGCCCAGCAGACAATAAAGATTGAAGAAATGTAAATTGAAAGCTCAATGTAATAGGATTGCATTGCATACTTGCATATTACCTAGGATTGGACTTAGACTCGTGATTGGCAACCACGGGTCGATTAGTAATGGAATCGATCATCCTAAAATATAATATATGATATTATCGTTGTATGCATGTTTAGACTAAATTGTATGAATCCCGCAAGCATACAAATTTTAAATGACGAGACAAATTTTCAAAATTAAAATCCCTCATTTTAAATATGATTTAAAATTGATATCATAATTAAAAGGGAATTTAAATATTATTTAAATGTTCCTACCTTCCATCAACGATCAATGTATGAGATGCTACCCGCGGATACGGTCCAGCTCATATTATTGGGGAGGCCCGTTCGTCGGAAAGCTGTACATTGGATCGACACATGTTGTAAGTTGGGTGAAACTCCCATGGGATTTGCTCATATTATTGGGGATCCACATGGCGACCGTCCATCACAACTTAATATTGATGGGTCATCTTGACGTGTCACAATAAACGGCGTCATATTATTGGGCCCTTATTGGACATGAGGTAAAAACGTGGAGGTTGCTTTGGAAGCAATTGGGCTCTACCTTTTGAAAATTATGGTTGGCTGATATTATTCGGGACCATAGTTTGTCAATTGGACTCCATGTTCCCACTAAGGAAAATAGTTTCCCGTTTTCACTAGAGGGTAGTGAAATCGTTAAAATAGTGGGAGTGAGATTCATAAAATAAATTTCGCCTATTTTATGTCTTAGTAAATTAATTAAACAATCACTGATTATTGTCTGTTTCTTTTCAGTATTTCATTAAGATGAATTCGTGCAATCCACTATTCTCTATTCTCGAACAAAATAAACTGACTGGCGCAAACTATACGGAATGGTTCCGTAATTTGAAGATTGTCTTGACCTCGGAGAAGATGTTCTACGTGTTAGAAAAATCTCCTCCGAAGGAAGCACCAGCTGATATAAGTCCGGAAGAGTTGGCCAAACTTGATAAATGATGGGACCATGATATCAAGGCCAAATGCTATATGCAAGCTTCGATGTCTGATGAACTCCAGAGGAGATTTGAGGATACCGTGAATGCTGCTGACATTCACGTACAACTCAAGGAACTTTTTGGGGCTCAATCGAGAGCTGAAAGGTTCGCTACTGTAAAAGAGTTAATGACGTGTCGCATGCGTGAAGGGACTTCGGTCCGTGATCATGGGGTACGCGTGATTTGGCTCATTCAGAAGTTGGTAACGCTTGATTTGGTATTGGAGCATGAACTCAATGTGGACTTATTACTTCTCTCTCTTCCTTCATCGTTTGACGGTTTTGTGGTGAATTTCAATATGAACAAGATAGAGGCCTCCCTTGAAGAGATGGTCAATATGCTTGTAACTTATGAAGCCACTTTAAAGAAGGATAAACCGGTTCTCTTGGTGGGCTCCTCTTCTTCTGCTAAGAAGGGGCCAAGTACAAAGGGTAAGAAACGTTCTGCCCCATCCAAGAAAACCGGACCCGAGAAGAAGAACAAGACAAAGGCTTCAAACATGGAAAATTCCAAGGATGTTTGCCATCACTGCAAGAAACCCGGTCATTGGAAACGTAACTGCAAGGAATATCTAGAGCGGTTGCGAACTGCGAAGGGTATGTTTTATATTGAAATAAATGTTTCACTTAATACTACTTCTTGGGTATTGGATACCGGATGTGGATCTCACATTTGCAATGATTTGCAGGTGATGACAAGAAGTCGCAAGCTTAGAATGGGTGAGACCCAGCTGAGGCTCGGAAATGGTTCTAGAGTTGAAGCCAAATCTGTGGGAGACGTTTATTTAATTTTGCAGAACGATTTTAAGTTACTTATGAGAGATGTTTTATTTGTTTCAGACTTGATTAAAAACATTATTTCTGTTTCTATGCTTGATAGAGATGGTTTTTCTTGCAATTTTGTGAATAGGATTTGCAATATTTACAAGAATGAATGTTTGATTGGAAATGGACAACTTGAAAACGATCTATATAACTTAAAATTAAAAGACGTTCCAATAAATTATGCTGATAAACCGGTAACAACGAACAAAAGGAAAATCGATAGTCAAAACCCGGCAAACCTTTGGCATGCTAGGCTAGGTCATATTTCATCAAGGAGGATGAACAAGCTAGTGGGAGAGGGCATGTTTGATATGTCTGATATTAACTCTCTATCTACTTGTGAGTCCTGCCTGAAAGGAAAAATGACTAAATCTCCTTTCAAAGGAAAGCCTGAGCGTAGTCAAAATCTATTGGATTTGATCCATACGGATGTTTGCGGACCATTTAGTATTGGTACAAAATTTGGTCACACCTACTTCATTACCTTTACTGATGATTATTCTAGGTATGGGTACTTATATTTGATGAAATATAAGTCTGAATCATTTGAAAAGTTCAAAGAATTCAAGGCTGAAGTAGAAAACAAACTAGGTAAGAGGATTAAAGCACTTCGATCAGATCGAGGTGGAGAATACTTGAGTACCGAGTTTTTGAGCTATCTAAAAGAGAATGAGATTCTCTCTCAGTGGACTCCTCCTATGACACCTCAGCTGAATGGTATATCGGAGCGTCGTAATCGAACTTTGTTGGACATGGTTCGATCCATGATGAGCTTCACTGAGCTCCCACCTTCGTTTTGGGGCTATGATCTTGAAACGGCGGTATTGTTGTTGAACAACGTTCATACTAAAGCAGTGAACAAAACACCATACGAGTTATGGAATGGCAAAGCTCCTAAGTATTAGTACTTGAGGATTTGGGGATGTCCTGCTTACGTGAAGCAGACAGTGGGAGATAAGTTGGATAGTCGATCCACCTTATGTTATTTTGTAGGGTATCCGAAGAATTCAATCGGATATTATTTCTATCATCCTACTGAAACAAAAGTGTTTGTTTCAAGGAATGCCATCTTCTTGGAGAAGGAGTTCTTATTGGATAAGAAAGGCGAGATGATGGAACTCGAAGAAATTCGAGAAGAACCCAAAATACAAAATAATGATCCCATACCTCAAGAATCTTCAGAGGACACGCCTATACCTAGAAGATCCGAGAGGACTTCTAGACCTCCTATTCGATATGGTCTTCTTCTTGAAGGGGATCAAGATGAACCCGACGTTGGATGTGATCCAAGAAACTTCAAGGAAGCAATTTCTGATGCGGATTCAAATTTATGGCTTGAAGCTATGCAGTCGGAAATAGATTCGATGCATACAAACCAAGTTTGGACTTTAGTAGATCCTCCCGATGGAATTGTTCCAATAGAGTGTAAATGGATCTATAAGAGAAAACTTGGGCCTGATGGAAAGGTACTGACCTACAAGGCACGATTGGTGGCAAAAGGTTATACTCAAAGACAAGGAGTTGACTATGATGAAACTTTTCACCAGTCGCAATGTTCAAGTTCATAAGAATCCTTATTGCCATAGCAGCATGGTATGACTATGAGATATGACAAATGGATGTAAAGACTGCATTTCTTAATGGAAACATTAAGGAAGAGATCTATATGACGCAGCCTGAGGGATACACATCCATGGGAAGCGAGCATAAGGTATGCAAGCTTCAGAGATCAATCTATGGTCTCAAAAAGCATCAAGAAGTTGGAACCAAAAATTTGATGAAACAATAAAGGGTTTTGGTTTCATCAAGAACCCGGAGGAACCGTGCGTGTACAAGAAAGTAGTTAAGGATGCTGTAACATTCTGTTACGCCTTAAACGCATACAAATCTCGTGTTATGAGATTAATGTTTTTAATGCATTAACAAGTCTCATAATATTATGTTTTGATGATTACAAAACTCGGTTAATTGTTACTAATCATTTAAAGTGAGATTTTGCAGATTAGATTTATTGAAAAATAAATTATTGGAAGTTATTTTGAAGCTATACATGTATTTATAAAGTCTTGTATTGCTCATTGAATGGATGGAACATTGTTAAGAGATATGAAGAAAAAGACAAGAAGAAGCCAAAGTATGAAGCAGCAACTTCCGAAAATTACTGGAAATTTTCTATGACTCCAAATCGGATCTCCACCAGTCATAATCTAGATAAAGAAGTGTTACAAGTACTGTCCAAATTTGAGAGCAATCCAACGGCTAGAATGAGAGATATGAATTTTTCCATATATTCTGCACAGTACCCACTTCTGCAAGGAACGAAACCATGAAGATTCTACTTCAGAAAATAACTGGGAATGTTTAAGAAATTCAAATCAAATCTCCACCAATCCGATTCCGTATTATGATGTTATAAAGCTTCTGTCCAAATTTCAGGTCAATCCAACGGATGGATTAAGATATATGAATTTTTCAAATTTGTTGCACAGAACAGGTTCGAAAACATGATGAAGTGAATTCAGAAAATTACTGGAAACGTTTGACTTGTTCAAATCAAATCTGCACCGTGCATAATAAAGATCTAGATGTTTTAAAGCTTCAGTTCAAATTTAAGATTAATCCAACGGTTAGATTGGAAGATATGATTTTTCCACAAAATCCGCTCAGTGCTGGGAAAAAGATGGCAGCGGCGCCGAACACTTTTTTGTCTCTCCTTGACTTCTTAACACACGCTCCAAGCACTCAAATCAGATTCAAATCTTTGCCAACTATAAATAGAGGCCATCCAAGTTCATTTGGAGACATCCCAACTCATCTCTTCTCTCCTTTGCAAGCAATTTCTCACTATCAAAGTGTTTGTGTGATATATTTGAGAGTGTTTGTAAAAATAGTTTGTGAGTTGGTTGTGCTATTGTTGTAAACACTTGAGTGTGAAGCCAAGTGTGTTGTGCTATCGTTGTAAGCACTTGAGTGTGAAGGCAAGTGTTGTGTTGAGGCTATCCTTGGAGCCCTTAAGGCCAAGAGTGTTGAGTTGTATCGGCGCGGTGATCGTGTCAAGTTGTAAGGCTATCCTTGGAGCCATCAAGGCCAAGACATTCGAAGTGCTAGTGGATCCTTGGTTAATCGACTTAACCAAGAAGGGGAGACGTAGACGATTTATCGTCGAACTTCCATAAACATCTCTTATCCCTTTTACTGCTTTATTTACATTACACATTTATTTACCGCACTTATTATTTGATTGCTTAAGTCTTCCGCTTGCATACTTGTATAATCGCTTTAAATTGCTAAAGTTGCCAATAGAACCTAAATCCCCCCCCCCATTAGGTTCTAACAAGTGGTATCAGAGCCACCTTTTTTACAAAATATTTTCAAAAAGGCTCTATGGCAAATTTAGCGAGCGACTATGCTCAAGGGCAATCAACAAATCGTCCTCCTCTTTTCAATGGCATAAACTACGGATATTGGAAAAACCGAATGTCCCTATATATCCAATCCGTAGATTATGATCTTTGGAAAGTTACTGTGAAAGGTCCCTACATACCTACTAAAGAGGTTGAGGGTGTCAAAATTCCCAAGGGAATGAACGACTTTTCCAAGGAGGACATGCGATTAATTTCTCAAAATGCTAAAGCCATGAATATTCTTCATTGTTCCTTAGATATGAATGAGTACAACCGGATGTCAATGTGCTCAACAGCTAAAGAGATATGGGACAAGTTGGAGATATGCCATGAAGGGACTAATCAAGTCAAAGAGACGAAAATCGATCTACTCCAACTCAAATATGAAACATTCGAGATGGAATCAAACGAAGATGTAGATACTATGTTCCGAAGGCTTACTCAAATTATCAATGAGCTAGCCCAACTCGGGGAACAATATCCAACCAAACAAGTGTGGAGGAGAGCTCTACGCGCCTTACCCAAGGAGTGGGATGCCAAGAGGACGGCCTGTTGGAGAACGGCGATCAGATCAATCAGAATTGATACCCGGTGCAACGGAAGTTTAAAATTTTATATGGAACGATTCCATAATGGGTATCAAAACTTTGCAATTAAATTGTGCGTGTAAAAATTAAATAACAATTATAAATTTTTACCTCAAATCTCGAATCGAGATTATGGACACCAACAGATTACTCTGCTCTTGTTGTATATCCCAGGAACTGATGGACGAACTGTTCTTCAATCAGGTCCACGAACAGAGATTTAATCCCTCTGATAGATTGCACTAGAAAATCTATCAGAAGTTTCTACGAAGAGAATTAACGAATTTGATCCGTTAAACCAGACTGCAATTCAAAATTCACAGGCTGGATTTTCCCGAGCAGAGGGGAGGGGGGCGGCCAATTTTAGAGAGAAAACTAGGGTTTTCAAAAATTGTGAGCCTCTGTTGTGTAATTTCTGTACTGCAATAACTTATTTATAATGTGGGCTGCTAACAATCGTGACTCAGATTGATAAACCAATTTCACCAATGTGCACAGAAACCATTTCTGCACCTTTTAAAGTCAAGATAAATTTTCTGAATCCGTATTCAGTGATTTCCAAAAATGCCCATCCCTATGTCATTTTAGGAAATCTTACTCCTCTACTCTTAAATAAGAAGTCCCACTTCTTTGTTCATTAAATTTAACTCTTTAAATTTAACTATCTCAACGGGGATTAAAAATCCATTACTCTGTGTGACCCTCAATGGTTCAGGGATACAGCTAGCCGTGGGCTCACAACTCCTTGTGACTCGGAACAACAATTTCTGACTTGCCCATCGAATCATGGTAAGAGCGCCTAGCAACATCGCCCCATGATTCCCTAGGTATCACTGATAGTGCCTGCAAGAACCAATAATTTTGGTTAGCGTACAGTACGGTCCCTCCATCCATATATCCCGATCGAATCAACAACCATTGGTAAATCGAGAGTCGTTCGAGATTCGATAACTATGCAATGCATCTTGAAGATCAAATAGTGACATCGCATGTGCTACTAAGAAACCATTTCTTAAAACACATCATGTACTCTGGCCAGAGATTCGTCACACTAATATCTCCTCAGATTGCATAGGATATCCACACTCGCAAGTATGTGATGAATCCTTGACAACAAAGCATCGACTCCTATATGTGTCATAACTGTACCCAATCCCGACACCTGATGACCCCAATAGAGTCGGTAAACGAGTCAAAGTACAGTAATAGCATATAGAGTCTCAATGATGTTTCAAGTAGTAAGGACTAATGGTGTACAGCCAAAACCGCGGACTTTATCCACTCGATAAGTGATAACCACTTGGAAAGTCCGGATAGGGTAGTTCGATCATTCATCGTATGAATATCCATTTGCATGCTTTGAACATCTCTATGTTCCATACCAATGAAACGTGGTACTCGGCATCGCAAATGCTAGTCTCAATCTCGAGCGATCCTTATCCTTATTAACGGACGGCTCAATCGACTAGGAACTGTTTAGAATATACAGTGACTATAAGATGTGTTTCATGATAGCCATCCCCATGTACTACCACATCTTACATACACTATAGTATATTCAAGGTCTTTATCAAAACAACAATAGTATATCACAATATAACAATATGAAGAAAGATAAAGTCATTGCCATTAATAAAAGTGTAAATTATATTAAACAAAAGATTGTTTATACAAAGAGTCATCAAAGCCCTTAGCCACAAGTTGGCTCACCGGGCACCCACTCTTTCAATCTCCCACTTGCCCTAAAGCCAAATAGTCATACTACGTAGACCCATTGCTTCACGATGTTTGTCAAATAATGGTCCTGGCAAGGGCTTAGTAAGTGGATTAGCGATATTGTCTGCAGAGGCCACTCTTTCGACAGTGATGTCTCCTCTTTCCACGATCTCCCGGATGATGTGGTATTTCCTCAGTACGTGTTTGGATCTTTGATGAGACCTTGGTTCCTTTGCCTGAGCAATGGCACCCGTGTTGTCACAGTACACCGGAACTGGACCAACAACTTCAGGAATGACGCCCAACTCTTGGACGAAATTCCTCATCCAAACGACCTCTTTAGCAGCAGCTGATGCCGCAATGTATTCTGCCTCAGTGGTGGAATCCGCTGTGGTGTCCTGCTTGGAACTCTTCCAAGAGACAGCACCGCCATTGAGCATGAACACAAATCCAGAGGTTGACTTCGAGTCATCCACGTCACTTTGGAAGCTAGAGTCGGTATAGCCTTCCAATTTTAGTTCTCTTCCTCCATATACCATGAACATATTCTTAGTCCTTCGTAAGTACTTAAGAATGTCCTTCACGGCTTTCCAATGCATTTGACCGGGATTAGATTGATATCTGCTCGTGACACTCAGAGCAAATGCTACATTCGGTCTGGTAGATATCATCCCATACATGATACTACCTATGGCTGACGCATATGGTACATGTGTCATTTTCTCTATCTCTTCATCAGTCTTGGGACACATAGACTTGGATAGAGAAACTCCATGACACATGGGTAGATGTCCTCTCTTGGACCCATCCATTGAAAACCTTTTCAATATGGTTTCGATATAAGTTGATTGAGTGAGTCCTATCATTCTCTTAGATCTATCTCTATAGATCTGTATCCCTAGAATATAGGATGCCTCACCCAAATCCTTCATCGAGAATCTACCTGATAACCATATATTTGTTGACTGCAACATCCCTACATCATTCCCAATGAGTAGGATGTCATCAACATAAAGTACTAAGAATGTCACATCATCCTTAACTACTTTCTTGTACACGCATGGTTCCTCCGGGTTCTTGATGAAACCAAAATCTTTTATTGTTTCATGAAATTTCTGGTTCCAACTTCTTGATGCTTGTTTGAGACCATAGATTGATCTCTGAAGCTTGCATACCTTATGCTCGCTTCCCATGGATGTGTATCCCTCAGGCTGCGTCATATAGATCTCTTCCTTAATGTTTCCATTAAGAAATGCAGTCTTCACATCCATTTGCCATATCTCATAGTCATACCAAGCAGCTATGGCAATAAGGATTCTTATGGACTTGAACATTGCAACTGGTGAAAAGGTTTCATCATAGTCAACTCCTTGTCTTTGAGTATAACCTTTCGCCACCAATCGTGCCTTGTAGGTCAATACCTTACCATCAGGCCCAAGCTTTCTCTTGTAGATCCATTTACACCCTATTGGAACAATTCCATCGGGAGGATCTACTAAAGACCAAACTTGGTTTGTATGCATCGAATCTATTTCCGACTGCATAGCTTCAAGCCATAAATTTGAATCCGCATCAGAAATTGCTTCCTTGAAGTTTCTTGGATCACATCCAACATCGGGTTCATCTTGATCCCCTTCATGAAGAAGACCATATCGAATAGGAGGTCTAGAAGTCCTCTCGGATCTTCTAGGTATAGGCGTGTCCATCAATGGTTCCTGAGGTGTAGGATCATTATTTTGTATTTCGGGTTCTTCTCGAATTTCTTCGAGTTCCATCATCTCGCCTTTCTTATCCAATAAGAACTCCTTCTCCAAGAAGGTGGCATTCCTTGAAACAAACACCTTTGTTTCAGCAGGATGATAGAAATAATATCCGATTGAATTCTTTGGATACCCTACAAAATAACATAAGGTGGATCGACTATCCAACTTATCTCCCACTGTCTGCTTCACGTAAGCAGGACATCCCCAAATCCTCAAGTACGAATACTTAGGAGCTTTGCCATTCCATAACTCGTATGGTGTTTTGTCCACTGCTTTGGTGTGGACATTGTTCAACAACAACACCGCCGTTTCAAGCGCGTAGCCCCAAAACGAAGGTGGAAGCTCAGTGAAGCTCATCATGGATCGAACCATGTCCAACAAAGTTCGATTACGACGCTCCGATACACCATTCAGCTGTGGTGTCATAGGAGGAGTCCACTGAGAGAGAATCCCATTCTCTTTCAGATAGTCCAAAAACTCGGTACTTAAGTATTCTCCACCTCGATCTGATCGAAGTGCTTTAATACTTTTACCTAGCTTGTTTTCTACTTCAGCCTTGAATTCTTTGAACTTTTCAAATGCTTCAGACTTATATTTCATTAAATATAAATACCCATACCTAGAATAATCATCAGTAAAGGTAATGAAGTAGGTGTGGCCATATTGAGTACTAATTCTAAATGGACCACAAACATCTGTATGGATCAAATCCAACAGATTTTGACTACGCTCAGGTTTCCCCTTAAAAGGAGATTTAGTCATTTTTCCTTTTAGGCAGGATTCATAAGTAGATAGAGAGTTAATATCAGACATATCAAACATGCCCTCTCCCACTAGCTTGTTCATCCTCCTTGAGGAAATATGACCTAGCCTAGCATGCCAAAGGTTTGTCGGGTTTTGACTATCGATTTTCCTTTTGTTTGTTGTTACCGGTTTATCAACATAATTTATTGGAACGTCTTTTAATTTTAAGTTATATAGATCGTTTTCAAGTTGTCCATTTCCAATCAAACATTCATTCTTGTAAATATTGCAAATCCCATTCACAAAATTGCAAGAAAAACCATCTCTATCAAGCATAGAAACAGAAATAATGTTTTTAATCAAATCTGGAACAAATAAAACATCTCTCAAAAGTAACTTAAAATCGTTCTGAAAAATTAAATAAACATCTCCCACAGCTTTAGCTTCAACTCTGGAACCATTTCCGAGCCTCAGCTGGGTCTCACCCATTCTAAGCTTGCGACTTCTTGTCATCACCTGCAAATCATTGCAAATGTGAGATCCACATCCGGTATCCAATACCCAAGAAGTAGTATTAAGTGAAACATTTATTTCAATATAGAACATACCCTTCCAGTTCGCAAATGCTCTAGATATTCCTTGCAGTTACGTTTCCAATGACCGGGTTTCTTGCAGTAATGGCAAACATCCTTGGACTTTTCCATGTTTGAAGCCGTTGTCTTGTACTTCTTCTCGGGTCCATTTTTCTTGGGTGGGGCAAAACGTTTCTTACCCTTTGTACTTGGCCCCTTCTTAGCAGAAGAAGAGGAGCCCACCAAGAAAGCCGGTTTATCCTTCTTTAAAGTGGATTCATATGTTACAAGCATATTGACCATCTCTTCAAGGGAGGCCTCTATCTTGTTCATATTGAAATTCACCACAAATCCGTCAAACGAAGAAGGAAGAGATAGAAGTAATAAGTCCACGTTGAGTTCATGCTCCAACACCAAATCAAGCGTTACCAACTTCTGTATGAGCCAAATCACTCGTACCCCATGATCACGGACCGAAGTACCTTCACGCATGCGACACGTCATTAGCTCTTTTACAGTATCGAACCTTTCAGCTCTCGATTGAGCCCCAAAAAGTTCCTTGAGTTGTACGTGAATGTCAGCAGCATTCACGGTATCCTCAAATCGCCTCTGGAGTTCATCAGACATCGAGACTTGCATATAGCATTTGGCCTTGATATCATGGTCCCACCATGTATCAAGTTTGGCCAACTCTTCCGGACTTACATCAGCTGGTGCTTCCTTCGGAGGATATTTTTCTAACACGTAGAGCATCTTCTTCGAGGTCAAGACAATCTTCAACTTACGGAACCATTCCGTATAGCTTGCGCCAGTCAATTTATTTTGTTCGAGGATAGAGAATAGTGGATTGCGCGAATTCATCTTTATGAAATACTGAAAAGAAACAGACAATTATCAGTGATTGTTTAATTAATTTACTAAGACATAAAATAGGCAAAATTTATTTTATGAATCTCACTCCCACTATTTTAACGATTTCACTACCCTCTAGTGAAAACGGGAAACTATTTTCCTTAGTGGAAACATGGAGTCCAATTGACAAACTATGGTCCCGAATAATATCAGCCAACCATAATTTTCAAAAGGTAGAGTCCAATTGCTTCCAAAGCAACCTCCACGTTTTTACCTCATGTCCAATAAGGGCCCAATAATATGACGCCGTTTATTGTGACATGTCAAGATGACCCATCAATATTAAGTTGTGATGGACGGTCGCCATGTGGATCCCCCAATAATATGAGCCGATCCCATGGGAGTTCCACCCAACTTACAACATGTGTCGATCCAATGTACAGCTTTCCGACGAACGGGCCCCTCCAATAATATGAGCCGGACCGTATCCGCGGGTAGCATCTCATACATTGATCGTTGATGGAAGGTAGGAACATTTAAACAATATTTAAATTTCCTTTATTTATCTTGATATCAATTTTAAATCATATTTAAAATGAGGGATTTTAATTTTGAAAATTTGTCTCATCATTTTAAAATTTGTATGCTTGCGGGATTCATACAATTTTGTCTAAAACATGCATACAACTATAATATCATATATTATATAGGATGATCGATTCCATTTCTAATCGATCCGTGGTTGCCAATCACGAGTCTAAGTCCAATCCTAGGTAATATGCAGGTATGCAATGCAATCCTATTACATTGAGCTTCCAATTGACATTTCTTCAGTCTTTATTGTCTGCTGGGCCCACCTCCGTCTTCAAATCTTCATCTCCCACTAAGTCTAATGTATTTACAATAAATAACCATGACAAGTAGGGGATACATTTCAAGGGGTGGGAACGGGCCATAAACCAGGCCCACTTTTATTACATATGACAATTCATATTGGGCCATATACCAGGCCCATTAATAAATCCAACAACAATAAAAACAAATGTAAATTCCTAACATACACCTACAAAATTGGTCATGGAAATCGATCATCCTTATCCAATAACATTTAATTCAAAATTAATTTATTGGATAACATGCAATGGCAATTTAAATTTAAAAGGATAAAATCATATTCCATATATAAAATCTTATTTTACATACAAAATCATATTTTATCTTTTTATCAAATAAAATCATATTTTACATATAAAATCCAATTTTATACATAAAATCATATTTTACTCAATATTTCCATAAGATCATATCTTATCATCAATTGTACCAAAAATAATTAATTTCATAAA
This sequence comes from Henckelia pumila, assembly GCF_033568475.1. NCBI lineage: Eukaryota > Viridiplantae > Streptophyta > Magnoliopsida > Lamiales > Gesneriaceae > Henckelia > Henckelia pumila. The sequence goes on from NC_133122.1 coordinate 202,855,697, forward strand.
ATCTGATTTAACGGATAAAATCTATAAATTTTCCAAAAATTCAAATTTATCCAAAAATCAATTTTAAAATTTTCGGACTCGAACAATTCGATCCGACGCCTCGTGGACCAATCAAAAACAATTTTCGATTGGACCAAAAATAGAATTTTAACATATTAAAATTTTGATTTTAAAATTAAAAATTAATTTTCGCGGGCCGCCCGGGACGCTCCTGGGCTGCCCGCGCCCCAAAGGGGCTCGGGCCGGGCAGCGATCACGTCGCCGCCCATGGGAAGCGACCCTCGCTGCCCCCTGGGCAGCGATCCAATCGCTGCCCGTGTTTTGCCCGAAAAAATATTTTTATTTTAAAAAAATTTATTTTGTTTCAAAAACCGAGGCTTAAAAATTTTTGTACAATCGATTAATTTAATCGCTTGATCTGAGCAACCTGGCTTTGATACCACTGTTGGAGAACGACGATCAGATCAATCAGAATTGATACCCGGTGCAGCGGAAGTTTAAAATTTTATATGGAACGATTCCATAATGGGTATCAAAACTTTGCGATTAAATTGTGCGTGTAAAAATTAAATAAAAATTATAAATTTTTACCTCCAATCTCGAATCGAGATTATGGACACCAACAGATTACTCTGCTCTTGTTGTATATCCCAGGAACTAATGGACGAATTGTTCTTCAATCAGGTCCACGAACAGAGATTTAATCCCTCTGATAGATTGCACTAGAAAATCTATCAGAAGTTTCTACGAAAAGAATTAACGAATTTGATCCGTTAAACCAGACTGCAATTCAAAATTCACAGGCTGGATTTTCCCGAGCAGAGGGGAGGGGGGCGGCCACTTTTAGAGAGAAAACTAGGGTTTTTGAAAATTGTGAGCCTCTGTTGTGTAATTTCTGTACTGCAATAACTTATTTATAATGTGGGCTGCTAACAGCTTAGGGCCCATTAGTCATAAGTTCAAGCCTGACAAGCAAAGCCCGCATGTTCAGAAATTAATATAAAATTCATCGTGATTTCACTAGTCTAATTGCTAAAGCAAAATAATAATATGTAGTTTTGACATAGCTCACTTAGAGAAATCTTTTGATAAATTCAATGTAAGTAGTAATAACTTGAATAATTTACTAAGCATGCAAAAATGTAGTTTTGATAAGGGTGGAATAGGGTATGGTAAAAAATCTATAGATTTCACTAGTCTAATTGCTAAAGCAAAAATGAGATCACCCCCTGCATGTTCTTACTGTTGTAAAATAGGACATGCTAGACATAAGTGTAGATCCTTAAAATATCAATATGATAAAAAGAGCTATATGAAATGGAGGCCTAAGAGTACTTAACAACTCATCAGTTGGCATTATGAGATCATGATCTAAGGGAGTTCATCATAGACCGGTTTAAATTGCCTTGATGCGACTGGTCTTCCTGATGAACGCTGCTCTGTCCAAGAAAATAGGTTTTTAAAGAGGCATAGCCCTACCTACTACTGGGAGCACTCTTAGAAAGTGGCGATGATGTCGCTATGAGAGACTGAACTCTTGGAAATCTGTTTTGTATTTTTCTTTTCTAACACTGTGGACCCAAAAGAACTAAAGGGTACCAAAATCTCTTCTTGTAGGGAAATAGGAAAATTGTTCTCCCTAGCATATGGTATCTAGACAGTGGATGTTCTAGACATATGACGGGGAACAAAGAGCTACTTCAATCAGTCAAACCAAAGGAGAAGGAAACTGTAACCTTTGGAGACAACAACAAAGGAATCATTTAAGGAATCGGCTCAATAGGTATATCTGAATCTTGCTTGATTGATGATGTACTCCTAGTGAAAGGGCTTAAGCATAATCTACTAAGCATAAGTCAATTGTGCGATAGAGGTTATGAAGTCAAATTCACTCCCCAACACTGCACTATATCACTCATGACTGACAAATCCATAAATTTCAAAGGATATAGAAGTGAAAATGTTTACAAGGTTTCTTTAAACAATTTATCTTTATCAAATATTAAAAGCCTTGTATCCTTGAATGTTGATGACAACATTCTTTGGCATAGACGACTAGGTCATGTTGGTCCTAGTACCATAGAAAAACTTTTTAAACTTGATTTAGTTGTTGGTATGCCAAAACTCAATTTAAAATTAGATTCTATTTGTGATGCATGTCAACTTGGCAAACATACAAGGGAATCTTTTAAAAGCAAAAATTTTATATCTACTTCTATGCCCCTTGAACTTCTTCACCTAGATCTATGTGGTCCATCGAGGAACTCTAGCCTAGGAGAAAAGCTTTATGCATTTGTCATTGTGGATGATTTTTCACGTTACACGTGAACATTGTTTTTAGCCCACAAAAATTATGCCTTTGATTATTTTAAAACTTTTGTCAAACGCGTTGAGAATGAGAAAAATCTTTCAATAAAGCAGATCCATAGTGACCACGGAACTGAATTTCAAAATGAGAGTTTTTCAAACTTTTGTGAAGAGAAAGGCATCGGTCATAATTTTTTTTGTCCTAGGACTCCTCAACAAAACGGGGTCATTGAGAGGAAAAATAGGACACTTGTGGAGATTGCGAGGACCATGATATGTGAGCATTCTCTACCAAAATATTTTTGGGCTGAAGCAATGAACACTGCCTGTTACATTATCAATCGCGTATCAATAAGGCCAATTCTCAAGAAAACTCCATATGAATTATGGAGAGGGAGAAAGCCTAACATTTCTTACTTTCGAGCTTTCGGTTCCAAATGCTACATACATAACAATGGTAAAGACAACCTTGGCAAATTTGATGCCAAATCCGACAAAGGTATCTTTCTCGGATATTCTACCTCAAGTAAGGCCTTTAGAGTTTTTAATAAACGCACTTTACTTGTTGAAGAATCTATGCATGTTATTTTTGATGAATCTATGTCTACTATTGTTCGCACTAACATTGATGATGTAGAATTACTCGAAGAAGAGTTGGCTTCCTCAAGCCTAAATGATATAGATGTTTCCGTTGAGGAAACACCACTTTCGAAGGATTGGATGCTTCACAAAGATCACCCAATGGATCTTATCATCGGAAGTCCTTCGAAGGGAGTAGCCACTCGTTCTTCTCTTAATAATATTTGCAATCATCTTGCTTTTGTTTCGCATGTTGAACCTAAGTGTATTGATGATGCTTTATTAGATCATTCTTGGATTATTGCTATGCAAGATGAGTTGAATGAGTTTAAACGCAATGATGTTTGGTTTCTTGTTCCTAGGCCGCATGATAGATCTATCATTGGTACTAAATGGGTGTTTAGGAATAAACTTGACGAGCATGGTACTATCACTAGAAATAAAGCTAGGCTTGTAGCGAAAGAATATAGTCAAGAAAAAGGCATAGATTATGATGAAACTTATGCGCCTGTTGCTAGACTAGAATCTATTCGCATGCTACTTGCTTTTTCTTTCTCTAGAAATTTTAAGTTATTTCAAATGGATGTCAAAAGTGCCTTTCTTAATGGTGAATTGAAAGAAGAGGTTTATATTGAGCAACCTGATGGCTTTGTTGATCTTTCTTTGCCTGATCATGTGTTTAGACTAAACAAAGAATTGTATGGTTTGAAACAAGCTCCTCGAGCTTGGTATGATAAACTGTCTACTTTCTTGCTTTCGAATGGTTTTTCAAGAGGAAAGATCGACATTACCTTATTTACCAAGAATGTCAAAAATGATCTTTTGATTGTGCAAATTTATGTTGATGACATAATTTTTGGTTCTACTAATGAAACTCTTTGTCAAGAATTCTCTAAGTTGATGCAGGAATACTTCGAGATGAGCATGATGGGGGAACTTAACTATTTCCTCGGATTGCAAATCAAACAGTGTAAGGATGAGTTCTTTGTAAACCAAAGCAAATACATCAAGGAGATTCTAAAGAAGTTTGGAATGGAGAACACAAAATCATCATCCACGCCGATGAGCACAGCAATCAGACTCGACAAGGATGAAAATGGTAAATCTGTAGATCAATCTTCCTTTCGTATTATGATTGGCTCCTTATTATATGCTACTGCTAGTAGACCGGATATTATGTTTAGTGTTTGCCTGTGTGCACGATTTCAATCATGTCCAAAGGAATCACATTTGTTCGCCTTAAAACGCATTTTCAAATATCTTTCAAATACTCCAAATCTCGGCTTGTGGTATTCGAAAAATTCTTTCTTTGATTTAAAAGCATATTGTGATGCCGACTTTGGTGGATATAAGGTGGACCGTAAAAGCACTAGTGGAACTTGTTTCTTTTTAGGAAACTGTTTAGTTTCTTGGTTTTCAAAGAAACAAAATTGTGTTGCGTTGTCAACGACCGAAGCCGAATATATGGCTGCTGGTAGTTGTTGTGCGCAAATTCTTTGGATGAAGCATCAATTGCTCGACTATGGCGTCTCTTTTTCAAAAATTCCTATTTTCTATGACAACACTAGCGCCATATGTCTAACAAAGAATTCGATTCAACATTCGCGCACCAAACATATTGACATTCGTCATCATTTTATTCGTGACCACATCGAACGAAATAAAGTTGAACTTCAATATGTTGACACGACAAATCAAATTGCCGATATTTTTACAAAACCACTAGATGAAAATACTTTTATTCGTTTGCGTGGTGAACTTGGCATGATTGAGTTGTAATCACTTGTTGACATATTCTAAAGATAATGACATATTAAGGGGGAGCTTAATATAAAATTCGAGCAACTTAATTTTGGATAATACAAATTAATTGTATTTATTCAATATTATACGCTCATATTTTGTTATTTATGTGAAATTTATGTGTTGCATTTTAGAAATCATATTTCAATTCTCATGTTTTTGCATACTTTTCCAGTCTTTTTGATTATCACAAAAAGGGGGAGAATTAGTTTAGTTAAATACTTTAACTAAAGGGAAGAGTTAGTATGGTTAAATGCATGAAGAATAAAATCGGTTATTTGATAAAAAAACTCTTCTTCACTAAAATCGATTATTTGATAAACAAACTCTTCTTCACTAATTGTTTAATTAGGGGGAGTTTTATTCATGCAATTATATTGTGCAAATTTAAATTATTTATTTAATATTGTACATTTATTTCTCCTATTTAACCAAGTTTTGTGATCATCAAAAAGGGGGAGATTGTTACGCCTTAAACGCATACAAATCTCGTGTTATGAGATTAATGTTTTTAATGCATTAACAAGTCTCATAATATTATGTTTTGATGATTACAAAACTCGGTTAATTGTTACTAATCATTTAAAGTGAGATTTTGCAGATTAGATTTATTAAAAAATAAATTATTTGAAGTTATTTTGAAGCTATACATGTATTTATAAAGTCTTGTATTGCTCATTGAATGGATAGAACATTGTTAAGAGATATGAAGAAAAAGACAAGAAGAAGCCAAAGTATGGAGCAGCAACTTCCGAAAATTACTGGAAATTTTCTATAACTCCAAATCGGATCTCCACCAGTCATAATTTAGATAAAGAAGTGTTACAAGTACTGTCCAAATTTGAGAGCAATCCAACGGCTAGAATGAGAGATATGAATTTTTCCATATATGCTGCACAGTACCCACTTCTGCAAGGAACGAAACCATGAAGATTCTACTTCAGAAAATAACTGGGAATGTTTGAAAAATCCAAATCAAATCTCCACCGATTATATTCCGTTATGATGTTATAAAGCTTCTGTCCAAATTTCAGGTCAATCCAACGGATGGATTAAGATATATGAATTTTTCAAATTTGTTGCACAGAACAGGTTCGAAAACATGATGAAGTGATTTCAGAAAATTACTGGAAATGTTTGACTCGTTAAAATCAAATCTCCACCGTTCATAAGCAGATCTGGATGTTTTAAAGCTTCAGTTCAAATTTAAGATTAATCCAACGGTTAGATTGGAAGATATGATTTTTCCACAAAATCCGCTCAGTGCTGGGAAAAAGATGGCAGCGGCGCCGAACACTTTTTTGTCTCTCCTTGACTTCTTAACACACGCTCCAAGCACTCAAATCAGATTCAAATCTTTGCCAACTATAAATAGAGGCCATCCAAGTTCATTTGGAGACATCCCAACTCATCGCTTCTCTCCTTTGCAAGCAATTTCTCACTATCAAAGTGTTTGTGTGATATATTTGAGAGTGTTTGTAAAAATATTTTGTGAGTTGGTTGTGCTATTGTTGTAAACACTTGAGTGTGAAGCCAAGTGTGTTGTGCTATCGTTGTAAGCACTTGAGTGTGAAGCCAAGTGTTGTGTTGAGGCTATCCTTGGAGCCCTTAAGGCCAAGAGTGTTGAGTTGTATCGGCGCGGTGATCGTGTCAAGTTGTAAGGCTATCCTTGGAGCCATCAAGGCCAAGACGTTCGAAGTGCTAGTGGATCCTTGGTTAATCGACTTAACCAAGAAGGGGAGACGTAGACGATTTATCGTCGAACTTCCATAAACATCTCTTATCCCTTTTACTGCTTTATTTACATTACGCATTTATTTACCGCACTTATTATTTGATTGCTTAAGTCTTCCGCTTGCATACTTGCATAATCGCTTTAAATTGCTAAAGTTGCCAATAGAACCTAAATCCCCCCCCCCCCCCCCATTAGGTTCTAACACATTCTTAGTACTTTATGTTGATGACATCTTACTCATTGGGAATGATGTAGGGATGTTGCAGTCAACAAAGATATGGTTATCAGGTAGATTCTCGATGAAGGATTTAGGTGAGGCATCCTATATTCTAGGAATTCAGATCTATAGAGATAGATCTAAAAGAATGATAGGACTCACTCAATCAACCTACATCGACACCATATTGAAAAGGTTTTCTATGGATGAATTCAAGAGAGGACATCTACCTATGTGTCATGGAGTTTCTCTATCCAAGTCTATGTGTCCCAAAACTGACGAAGAGATAGAGAAGATGACACACGTGCCATATGCGTCAGCCATAGGGAGTATCATGTATGAGATGATATCCACCAGACCGGATGTAGAATTTGCTCTGAGTGTCACGAGCAGATATCAAGCCAATCCCGGTCAAATGCATTGGAAAGCCGTGAAGGATATTCTTAAGTAGTTGAGAAGAACTAAGAATGTCTTCATGGTTTATGGAGGAAGAGAACTGAAATTGGAAGGCTATACCGACTCTAGCTTCCAAAGTGACGTGGATGACTCGAAGTCAACCTCTGGATTTGTGTTCATGCTTAATGGAGGTGCTGTCTCTTGGAAGAGTTCCAAGCAGGACACCACAACGGATTCCACCACTGAGGCAGAATACATTGCGGCATCAGCTGCTGCTAAAGAGGCCGTTTGGATGAGGAATTTCGTCCAAGAGTTGGGCGTCATTCCTGAAGCTGTTGGTCCAGTCCTGGTGTACTGTGACAACACAGGTGCCGTTGCTCAGGCAAAGGAACCAAGGTCTCATCAAAGATCCAAACACGTACTGAGGAAATACCACATCATCCGGGAGATCGTGAAAAGAGGAGACATCACTGTCGAGAGAGTGGCCTCTGCAGACAATATCGCTGATCCACTTACTAAGCCCTTGCTAGGACCATTATTTGACAAACATCGCGAAGCAATGGGACTACGTAGTATGACTAGTTGGCTTTAGGGCAAGTGGGAGATTGAAAGAGTGGGTGCCCGGTGAGCCAATTTGTGGCTTAGGGCTTTTATGACTCTATGTATAAACAATCTTTTGTTTAATATAATTTACACTTTTATAATGACATTTACTTTATCTTTTATCATATTATTATGTTGTGACATACTATAAGATGTTTAGATGAAGACCTTGAATATACTATAGTGTATGTAAGATGTGGTGGCATATGGGGATGGCTATCATGAAACACATCTTATAGTCACTGTATATTCTAAACAGTTCCTAGTCGATTGAGCCGTCCGTTAATAAGGATAAGGATCGCTCAAGATTGAGACTAGCATTTGCGATGCCGAGTACCACGTTTCATTGGTATGGAATATAGAGATGTTCAAAGCATGCAAATGGATATTCATACGATGAATGATCGAACTACCCTATCCGGACTTTCCAAGTGGTTATCAATTATCGAGTGGATAAAGTCCGTGGTTTTGGTTGTACACCATTAGTCGTTACTACTTGAAACATCATTGAGACTCTATATGCTAGTACTGTACTTTGACTCGTTTACCAACTCTATTGGGGTCATCAGGTGTCGGGATTGGGTACAGTTACGACACATATAGGAGTCGATGCTTTGTTGTCAAGGATTCACCACATACTTGCTAGTGTGGATATCCTATGCAATCTGAGGAGATATTAGTGTGACGAATCTCTGGCCAGAGTACATGATGTGTTTTAAGAAATGATTTCTTAGTAGCACATGCGATGTCACTATTTGATCTTCAAGATGTATTGCATAGTTATCGAATCTTGAACGACTCTCGATTTACCAATGGTTGTTGATTCGATCGGGATATTTGGATGAAGGGACCGTACTGTACGCTAACCAAAATCTATTGGTTCTTGCAGGCACTATCAGTGATACCTAGAGAATCATGGGGCGATGTTGCTAGGCGCTCTTACCATGATTCGATGGGCAAGTCGGAAATTGTTGTTCCGAGTCACAAGGAGTTGTGAGCCCACGGCTAGCTGTATCCCTGAACCATTGAGGGTCACACAAGTAATGGATTTTTAATCCTCGTTGAGATAATTAAATTTAAAGAGTTAAATTTAGTGAATAAAGAAGTGGGACTTCTTATTTAAGAGTAGAGGGAGTAAGATTTCCTAACATGACATAGTGATGGACATTTTTGGAAACCACTGAATTCGGATTCAGAAAATTTATCTTGACTCTAAAAGATGCAGAAATGGTTTCTGTGCACATTGGTGAAATTGGTTTATCAATCTGAGTCACGATGAATTTTATATTAATTTCTGAACATGCGGGCTTTGCTTGTCAGGCTTGAACTTATGACTAATGGGCCCTAAGCTGTTAGCAGCCCACATTATAAATAAGTTATTGCAGTACAGAAATTATACAAGAGAGGTCATAATTTCGAAAACCTAGAGAGCCTCCTCTCTTGAGAATTCGGCCGCCCCCTCCCCTACAGAGTTCGAAAATCCAGTCTGTGAATTTTTGAATTTGCAGACTGATTTAACAGATCATATCTGTTCTATCTCATCGTAGAAACTTTTGATAGACTTTCTAGTGCAGTCTATCAGAGGGATTAAACTTCTGTTCGTGGACTTGATTGAAGAATTGTTCGTCCATCAGTTTCTGGGATATACAACAAGAGCAGAGTTATCTGTTGGTGTCCATAATCTCATTTCGAGATTCAAGGTAAAAATTTAATTGTTATTTAATTTTACACGCACAATTTAATCGTAAAGTTTTGATACCCATGATATGGAATCGTTCCATATAAAATTTTAAAACTTTCGCTGTACCGGGTATCAATTCTGATTGATCTGAACACCGTTTTCCAACATCTTGCGTGTGTCACCTTTCCAGAAGGTGATGAGGTTTGGTCGCAAGGGTAAGCTGACACCTAGATTTATTGGAGCTTTCGAGATTCACAAGAAGGTTGGGGATGTGGCTTATCGTCTGGCCTTGCCACCCGATCTTTTGGAGATCCACGATGTGTTTCACGTGTCCTTGTTGAGACAGTATGTGGCGGACGAGTCGCATATTTTGCATCCGACCGAGGTAAAGATAGATCGAGATCTATCGTATGTGGAGAAACCCCTGCGGATTCTTGACAGGAAGGACAAGGTACTTCGTAACAAGCGTATACCGTTGGTAATGGTACAGTGGCAACGCAGAGGGACAGAGAAAGCTACTTGGGAATTGGAAGACCGGATGCGAGCCGAACACCCCGAGTTGTTTTAAGCTCCTGTATTTTCTTGTATCAAGTTTATACTTGTTCAGTTGTAATAAAGAACATTTGGTTGGCTATTTATGTTTTCCTCTAAGACTTAAATTTCGAGGACGAAATTTCTTAAGTGGGGGAGAATGTAGTAACCCGCATTTTTAATTAGCGATTAATGAGTAATTAATCACGTGATCATGTTTAGATTAAGTAAAACATGATTAAGTAAGTTCCTGTTGGGATAACGGACTTCAGAAATGGATTCAGAGCACTCGAATTAGTTGAATTGGTTCAGCAGGATCGGACGCTCCGAATTAGACTTTGGAGGATCCGAAGTGGATCGGAAGCTCCGTGCCAGGATCGGAGGCTCCGATCGAAATCGGAAGCTCCGTCGGCGAGATCGGAAGCTCCGATCTGGACCAGGGCACATGTCATCACTTACATCAGCAAGGTGATGTCATGGCTGACGTAATATTGAGCGATCGGAAGCTCCGAAGGTACGATCGGAGGTTCCGATCATGATCGGAGGTTCCGAACCGGGATCGGAGGTTCCGAACGCTGTCTATAAATAGAGGGTCCGAGAATTAATTTTCTCGCACCAATTTTCTCTCTTCTCTCTCGATTCCTAAGCCTTCTAACTCAGATCTAGGAAGATCTAGGCGTCCTATGGGGAATCCGGAAGTGGCTTAGTGATCTAGACGTCGTCGCGGAGCTATGGCCTAGTTTTGAGGCTATCGACATCAAAGGGCTAACGACGAACGCAGGTATAGCTTTGGCATCCTAAAAATATTTAGGAGTATGCAATAGCTTAATTAAGGCTTTTAGAGCTTTATCATTGATGCATGTATATTTGCATTGTAGTAGCAGTAGACTGGACTTGTAGGCTTGAAGTCTAGGTCAGTGGAGCTAGGTTTGACCAGCAGTGTTAGAGGTACGTAAGTACTGACCAAGATAGCCGACATGATATATTTGCATGTATGTTGCATGAGTATGTGCTATATGCTTTATCATGTTTTAGCATGTTTTACTGTCTTAGCACATACATGATTTTACGTGTGACTACATCCGGAGATATGTGAGTCATTGACAGTCTCCATAGGGAAAAATGATCTCATTTTGGACTCGAGTCAGGTATGACAGTTTCCATATGAGGCTTGTATCATGTTTCAGATTCGGGTCAGGATGGGGTTGGCTCAGCCCTGATATGGAGTATACGAGTACTCCGCGGAGTCGCTCTCTAGCCAGTACTGTATATTCTCGGCGCCATAAGCAAGTGTTTTCACTTGAGTTTTAAATCATCTGTGTGCTCATATTTGTATTTATATCATTGCTTCGTATTGAGCGTTCTAGCTCATGCCCCTGTGTTTGGGTATTGTGTACCTTGTGGCGGGGCAGGTTTGAGGCTGGACGGTCCAGGCGGCTCTCAGCAGGATTGAGCTTTGGGGAGTGCGAGGTTGTAGAGGGTAGGGATTTATTTACCCCGAACCTTCGATTTGGTTGTATAACAGTATTTATACACTTGTGATATCGTCGGTTGTATTCTGCCGATTGGATTTGTTGTATTTTAATTATCCGCACTTTACGCTTTAAGCTTTTATTGCGTGCGCTTTTACTCTAACTCTGATTAGGTAGTGGATCCGGGTTGGGTCACTACATAAACTAATGGATATGCCACATCTCTTCTTGTTTGAACCATATTTCTAAAAATATCACCAAGTCCTTGTAATTCAAAAAACTTTAAAATTCATACGCATATCCGTTACAAAATTATCAAGTTGATCCGGAAGTGACAAAAGCTGAATAGGTGAAAAATCTTTTGGGTAAAATTGAGCCAATTTAACCAGTCTTTGTCTGTCAAAAGCAGCAAATGAATTCGATGGATTTAGGCATGCCACACAAAGCAACAATTCTGTATTTACCTCGTTGAATCGAAAATTTAGCTCTTGTAATTGCATATCAATAACCGTGTTAAATAACTCAATACGATATGATGTGAGTTTGTCACTTTTTCAGCTTTTCATCACGATCTTCTCTCACCAACATATAAATCATTCATATTCAGAGTGTCAATTTGAAACTTCTCACAAAAATTCAAAACTTTTTCAAGTAATGAACTACACCCACCATCCTGCATTTCTTGAATTCTTTTCTTACATATACCAACTAACAACATGGCTTGTCGTTGCAGTGCTAGAGACAAATCATTTGTTATTTCTAATATTGATTTCATCAAATGTAAATTAAACACAAACTCAAATGATTGCATATCTTTTACCAGATGCAATACTTCGGCTATTTGATCTGAATGTAATCCATCTTCCACAATCTCATCAAGCACATCAATTGCAGAGCCAAACATTTGAATCAAACTAAGAAGAGTACTATAATGTGATCCCCAACGTGTATCACTTGGACGGACGAGTGTTCTCTCTTGATTCAAGCCTCGACCCTTGGTGATTTCTTCATTTTCCAAGGCTTGTATGATTCTAGCAGCTTGTTTTTCTCGCAAAGCCTCGTGACGCTTACAAGTGCCTCCAACCGCATTAACAATATTACAAAGTATATGAAAAAGTGAGGCGATATTAATATGATTCTTTGCCACAGCTACTAGAGCGAGTTGAAGTTGATGAGCAAAGCAATGAATATAATAAGCACATTCATTTTTCTTTAAGTTAAGAGCTTTTAGTCCATTGATTTCCCCTTGCATATTACTTGTCCCATCATATCCTTGTCCACGTATCCTAGATACACTTAATCCATGTGCTGATAATAAATCTAGAAGGGTACATTTAAGTGCTAGACACTTGTGTTAACGACATGCTTAAAGCCCAAAAGACGTTCGACCACACATCCTTTGCTATCCACAAATCTCAAAACAACAACAAGTTGCTCCCTCACTGACACATCACGGGACTCATCAAATAAAATAGAGAAAATATTATCACCAAGTTCTTTCAATATCACATTGGTTGTTTCGAATGCCCAAGCTCTAATAATATCTGTAAGGGAATGGGGGTTGCACATAAACATTTTGAGGTGTTGTCACAAGGTGTTGACAACACCTACAATAACACCTTGAGTAATTTGCAGCAAAATATAATTTAAACGTGAATAAAATAAACAAGCAACCAAATAAATAGACTCAAATGATTTAAGCAAGAGTATAAAATACTCTTGCAGCGCTTCAGGGCAAAATTTCACTAGAAAATAATTCAAAGAGTTTTGCAAACCCTAAAACTAGTGATCATTGTAAAAATCAATTTCTCAAAACAAGTGAGAAAATAAACCATAAAAATAACTTCTAAAAATTCTATGCACGATAGAATAAATAACCGAAAGCAAGGAGTTGAAAAACTTGATGCCAAAATTTCGTCGAAACGGAACCCTTTGATCTTTGATCTCCAAGTTGGTCTTCAATGCATCAAGTAGTCTTGACCGATATGAACTTTTAAAAGATGTTCAATTTTCCTCACAAAGTACGTACGTGAAGCTCTTAGGAAAATCTCATGCTCTCTCTAATTTTCGGTCGGTATCTTTCTCTTTGCACGCCTATCTCCATATATATGCTAGAATTCTTCTTTGTAGATGTTTTCTTGTAGACATAGGATTCTAGATCTTGTTTCTTTTTGATTAAATCAAATCTACAAAGTAAAGGAATTAAATCATTAGAGATAAGATAATAAATATTATGATGAAATTAATCATATCTCAAATCTTAAATAACTATTTAATATTGTGGCCAAAGAAAGGCAAAAGATCATATTTAATCTTTCAAAATAAGAAAAGATTTAAGGAATAAATATTTCTTTCAATCTCCCCCTTTTTGCCTTTCTGGACAAAACATCTTTTAAACAAAATAACTCAACTCCCCCTTGATCAAAACTCCTCCTGAATACTACAACAAATTCTCCCCTTAAGTGTAAGCAGAGGTGTTGTCACGAGATGTTGGCAACATCTAGCTACGACACTCCAGATCAGAAAACATAAGTGAAAGAAGAAACAAAAAGAACATATCAGAGCTAAAATCACAAAAAGTAGTTTTGATTAGAAGTAGAGCAAAACAAAAACTTAAAAAAATAAAAAAAAACGAAAACAACTAAAGCAAATCTAGAATTGATTGCTTTCAGATGAGCCATCTGCTTCAGCTTCTTCTTCTCCAGCTTCACTTTTTTCTCCCCCTTTTTGTTCAGAAGGGCCAGCTCTACTTAATAGTGACTCGTAGTGAGCCTTCAACCCTTCATAATAGGCAAGATCAGCCTTAGCCTGTGCAATCTTCTGCTCAGCATGCAGTAATTGAGCTTGAACAAATGTCAGATAATTGTTCTGAGCAGCAGAGCGGGGGTACAAAAATTGCAGTGGCAGAGGGGGTGTTGGCAAAACCTGCCACAATACCCGCGACAACATCTGATTCAGACCAAGAAAGGTCTATCTTCCTATTTCCTCGCAGCAATGCAGGTGAAATCTTCAATACTTCTCCTGACTCCGTGAGCATCTCATCATCATCATTCTCAATTTCTTGAGATAGCAGCATCAAATAGATTAGAGAAGGATATGGCAGCTTCAAAGTTGGTTGTGCACAGTCAGCAAAGACCATGACCGTGTCAAACACTAGTCGGCCATAATTGAATGCAATACCAGTTCCAATAGCATACAAGATAGGAGCTTGATGCTTGGTAACCACAGTAGAATTCCCGGAAGGAGTCCAGGTCTTCACAACCGTTTTGTTTAGAACTGAGTATAAAGATGTGAGATTGGCCGCAGACAGCTTCTTGGGATGAGCTGGAAAATTTGTGACACGTCCACCAGTGATGACAGATTTCATCTCATCCAAAGTAGGTAGATCAGCATCATCACTAGCCGGTGTAAGAAGAAATCCATTTATGACAGCAGGACTGAAAGAGAAGAGTTGTCCACACACATACACCTTCCCATATTTGACATATCTGGGATCCTTCACAGCTTCAGTGAGGTTGCAGTAAAACTCTCTCACCAGTTCCCTACAATATGGACCGGCAGTAGTGACAGTGGAAAGCAAGTTTCTTACCTCAGAAAATCTGACCAAATTCTGAGCCCTATAGCTTTCCAAATCAATGTTATGTTTCTCAAGGAACTCTCTATCAGCATATTTATCCCAGCAGTCAGCAATCTCCTTGGAATAAAAAGTTGAGGAGTAAGACTCATTTACCCGGTAGTCTTCACCTAAGGTGTTGTCCAGGGTGTCGGCAACACCTTCCTCAACATCCTCTTCATCTTCCTCAAAGTCATCAGAATCTGACTCTTCATCTAATTCTTTCTCAGCATCTGAGTCTTCACTTGATTCAGAGCTGGAACTATCAGAGGGATGTGGACGATTGTCAGCGAATTCCTGAAGCATCTCCTTATCTGGTTCATCATCAAAATTGAAAGGGTCTTCAACAGGCTTGTCAACTTTTGACTTCTTCATTCCAGCCATGAACTTGGCTATTGAAGCTTCCTCGTCATCAGAAAATATAAGAGGAGCAGCAGATGATGGTTCCTCAACAATAGGAATAGATGCAGATGCATCTTTCTCGATATCAGCAACAACCGATGGAGTTTCTAACTCTGTGGAATCCTTATCAGAGGAATCACCTGCTGATTTGCTTTCAGCAGCAAAAGGAACCGGAATAGCTTCTCCAGAAGGTTCCTGGGTACTCGATTTTCCCCTTTTTCGGCGTACTAGCTTGAAATCTTCATCAGAGCTTTCATCTCCAGAGGTAAACTCAGTGTCCACCAGAGATGGTCTTGATGGTTGTCCTTTTCCACGAAAACGTTTGGAGATGGTGTAATCTGGATTATAACCAGCCTGTCTCTTGGATCTGCAAGTCAAGGTTTTTGCAGGGAGTACCTTGTTCATCACGGCCATGTTTGGCAAATTATCCACATCAAGTGCGTTCCCAAGCTCTCCAGGTGCGATAACATCCAGAGGCACAGGTTCCTCAGCAACAGGAACGATGGCTTGCTCAATCATAGGGTCTTGTGACTGAGGTGTTGTCACACCTTCAGCAGCATCTTCAGTGAAACCCATCTTAGAGCGGATGTCCTGAGGATCGAATCCCTTTCCTGCCATTTGAATATGCGAGAGTGAACACACAAAAAGAAATTTAGGGCAATAAACAGCAGGGGTATTGAGAATGTTGCGATGCGAGGGTGAAAAACAAAGGAAATAATATCTTCCCAAAAACAGATAAACACCCAATTATAACACACAAACTTTCCTAATCTTACTCGAATTACAGCCCCTCTAACGGTAACAAAGTCCCCAACGGTAACAATCCAAAAATGGTAACAAATCCAATTTAAATTAGGAAATAAATCTCTTCAATTCCCATCGATAATCTAGGCCCAAATATTTCACCAAATATTTCCAAATTTAACTCCTCATCAGAATATAACACCACTGAAACAAAATCCAACCCCTCCAAATTCAAAAATTCAGTGGATAGGGAAAAATTCAAAATTTTTGTTTGATCAGAATTCATAACCTTTCGGCCCAAGATGTGACGTCCCGTATTTTAAAACATTTAATAAAAGAGTTGCAGAAAAAGAGTGAGAAAATTTTTCAAAACTTTTTAAACTATGCTGGGAGTGCATATGAAACACGGATGCAACCCTACATTTAAGTCCATCTAAGATACGTCACGTCAAAACTTGCTACTAACATTTAAAGAGGATAGGGGAAAGTGAATTCAATTAATTAACTATGTATATAAAATACATTTAAAAGACAAAACATTTGAGATCCTCAAAACTCATCTTTAAAAGACTGACAATGAAAATAATTAAACCATTACATTTAAACATCGTACATAAAATATTGTAACAACATAACATAAATATACATAGATAAATATTTTCTCTTTAAATATATCAGAGCTTTTGAACAATTGTGTAATGCAATCTTTTCGTCTCTTGGACTCTTCAGCCGTGCTACCCAAACTTTTTAAATCAAAACTGCTAAACCAACTGCACCATTCAAGTATAGTGAGTCTAAAGGACTCAGCAAGATTAAAATAAGCATATTGATATCATTATAGCTTCAAAATACTTTAAACTTAAAATGACTTGAACATACATAACATGATACCTTGAACTTGAGGAACTTTAACGTAAACATCATGGAACTTTAAACTTAAAATCTTGAACATGAACTTCAAAACTCTTAAAAGATACAAGGAACTTAAACATGGACATCAACTTACTTAACTTTAAGTATTAAAAATAGACTTCATTCATTTTCTCAAAACTTTACCGTTTCATTCTTAAATAAACATTTGCACTTAACATCTCATGAAAATCATGCAACTTGGACAAACATTAGACCATGAACATAAATCATGAATATAACATAAAACTTATTATTTTGGGGTGATGAATTATGTGAAATTGTGGCAACCTTCATAATGGGCACATTCGTAGCTCCTGTTGATCAACAAGCATTTTTTTCTTTTCGGAGGCCCCTCCGGAGCTCATCCCGGAGTACCTAACCCGTACATTGAGCCATATGGCATTACGCCTCATAACATTCATTCATTCATTTTTGGAGTCCCCTCCGGAGCTCATCCCGGAGTACCTAACCCGTACATTGAGCCATATTTGGAAAGGTCCCTCCGAAGCCCAAACCGAAGTACCAGTCCCGTATTGCCACCACAAAGACACATAAAACATCAAAATATTTTCATGCATCAACATATCACATCTTCATGCTTCATCATAACATTATTCATTCATGCTTCATCATCTTTCATTTCATCATATCATTTCATTCATTATGAAATATCATTATTTCATCGTAACTTCCGTCATCACTTTCATTTCATGAACATACAACTTTACTCAATAACTTCATGCATGCCATAGATGATTAAAAATCATACTTTCATATTGAACATAGGTCTCATGAATGAAACTTAAACATGTACATGCATCATATAACATAATCGGTCTACGTAAGTAGTTCTTTTCGTTCTTGACGTAAAACTTGAAACTTTGTGCATAGGAACTCTTAAACATACTTAAAACACCTTAATACATCATAAACATGCATTTAGAACATAAAAACATGCATGAAAATATTTTTAGGATATAACCATCCTCGCTCGAGCGGCACTAACTCTCGCTCGAGCGAGACCTGTTCTGGAGAAGCATGTTGCAGGCGTTGAAAATATATTTTGAGTTCGGAATATGGAAAGGTGGTAAACAGGAAAGTTGTAGCCCTTGCTCTTCGCTTTCTATTGCCGAAAACCTCATCTAAAATGAATTTTTCAGTAAAAAGTTATATGAATTCTCCCGATATGTGTCACTGCCAGAAATTCAAAATATTTGACACACTTCGGGGCATTTTTGACCAATCTTTCAAAATGATTTTGACAAAACTTAAAACATGAAAGATGTAGATAAATGAGGTATCTTTCAAATAAAATTGGTCTCATATCATTTGAATTAGTAAACTATTTTTAATCATCAAAATGGTAACAAGTGCCGCTAATCCGGAACAATCCAACACATGTAATATTTCAAAATTTTAACTCAAACTAACTCAATACTTCAAAATATGGTATTTTCTACTACTCTAGCTATATACTTTAAATAAAATATCCCTTGAAACTTCAAGAACACATAAAAACTTAAAAGAAACATGTATCTCTTGAATCAAATTCAAGAACATGACAAGAACGACGTACACTTCACGATTTCATCAATTCATAACTTGATACTCGTAATTTCATGCTTCTTCAAAATCATAAACCATTAAAACATACACATCAACATATATATTCATATTAAAATAATTATAATCTTGAATGGGTTTCAAAACCTTAAAATACTTGTTGAAAAACTCGTCTTAACCGAAGATGGAGTTGATCCGGAGTCTTGGCAAAGAGTTAACCTTATCACAACCGGAATTCGGAATCTTGGACTTACCTCGGATGAAAGAATAGATGAACAAAATGAAGAACCAAAGGAGTGGAAAGGAAGGGGAAAAGTGACGTGCAAGGAGGAATGAAGCAATGAGGGAGAGGAGACAACACATTAAAGGAGTGGGGAATTGAAATTAAAGATGAGGTAGAGGAGTAGATAAGTGTGAAAGAGGGGAGTTAATATGACGTGTGTGTTGACTACATAAAACGTAGTCTGTCCAGCACATCCCAACTCAGACTAATAAAATTTTCTTCTCCCGATGAATAAAATAAAATGATACCAATATTATACTCAAAATACTCGTAGAATTATTTTTTAACACTTCGTGAGTAGGTTAGCCTCCGTCGTGAGTCCAAAATCAAACTCGACCTGAAACCATCAACTCAATCGAAATCGTTGAAATAATATAGACACAATTCATGAAATCATATGCATAATAATAATTTAAAACAATTTAAGAATATAAAATCATTTAATCAATATCACTCTTTTAAATCATAAATAATAAAATAAAACAACTTAAAAATCATTTAACACAACACATGAAATCATTTAATTAAGAATAAGTATTAAATCTTGATTAAATAAAATTAAATAAAATTAAATAACTTAAAACTCATTTAAATTTTTTTTAATAAATCATGAATAGATTTATGAATTTTCTGGATATTACAATCTGCCCTCCTTAAAAGAATTTCGTCCTCGAAATTTGACTGATCAATCTCCAAAAATATAAAATTTCCTTAACTAATCCATACAATCCCATACTTACATGTCTAATTTCCAATATTATTGTATTATAAATCAATAATCTGCTGCGCACTCTGATAAAAAAATATATCGTTCTTATTTGCAATTCTAATCTTATCAAATCAAAACATATATGTTCTAATTTGCTTGGAGATCATTTAATCCAAATCAAAACATATATTTTCAAGTCGGCTGTAAATCTGCTTTACGACTTAATTCAGATCACCAAAATCCTCAATATCTTCAGACACGTGATTCCTACTCCCAACGCTAGCTAAAGGTCAAAGAAAACGATAACAAAACAGCTTGTTTTCTTTTCTTTTTCACCTTATAAATACGATCACTCAAACTTATTTTTAATCACACTCAACTCATTCTTCCTATCACAAGTTATTTTTCAAGGTCTCGAAGAAGAAAAAGATGGCATTTTTAATGTTATTCATTGAAACCATCATGATTATCTTTCTCATGTACCTTGTATTCACCGGTGAATATCCACCCCAATTTTTTATCTGTTCTTACATATGATTGTACTCATTGTCTTTCTTTATTTTGTATTGTCATAATAATAGAGCTTACTTAAACCCAATCAAATTCTCAAATTCATCCATTAAAGCTTAGCATTCAAAATATTAATTTTAAAAATAAGCTTGTTCCAACAAACTTAACCTTGCAAAATCCAAAAGTAATTTCACATGTCAACAAATTTTCATGCCACAGCTTAATTCTAAATCATTCTTCTTATAGTCCAAAAAAACAATCAACGAGATCATTATTTGTCAACGAACCTATTCCATACAACAAGAGTATACCAACAAAAAATCAATTACCATCTTACATTCCCCATAGTAAAAGTATAACATCCAACAGAAAATAATCTTAACTTTAATGTCCAAAGAAGAAATTTTCATCAACAAACCATGTGCCCTTACGAAATCTTTTAATACAAACAATATTATCCCAAGTATACCGACTTAAATCTAAAATGATCACTTATTTTAGTAAAATAAAATCTTCCTATTAACCCAAATGAAAAAGTAATGCCAATCTCAATTGATGTTTTTGAACAACAAATCACTACTTCCCCTAGATATCTTAACCAATTCAGGTTCAACACAGTCACAAATCTAAAAATCCATCCAAAACACGAAAAATTTTCTGTTAAAAAATCAAGCATGATCATAACCGTAAGAGAGATCACAAATAAAAATTTTTAAACATATAACTTACAGTCATGGAGGCAGAAGCATTTGAGTCCTTGGCGAGATTGCATGCACGAACTATATCCCAGAGCCAATTGCTCTGATACCAACTGTGACGTCCCGTATTTTAAAACATTTAATAAAAGAGTTGCGGAAAAAGAGTGAGGAAATTTTTTAAAACTTTTTAAACTATGCTGGGAGTGCATCGCCCTAGTAAATCAACAAATTCATTATATGAAAAACGGATGCAACCCTATATTTAAGTCCATCTAAGATACGGCACGTCAAAACTTGCTACTAACATTTGAAGAGGATAGGTGAAAAGTGAGTTTAATTAATTAACTATGTATATAAAATACATTTGAAAGACAAAACATTTGAGATCCTCAAAACTCATCTTTAAAAGACTGAGAATGAAAATTATTAAACCATTACATTTAAACATCGTATATAAAATATTGTAACAACATAATATAAATAAACATAGATCAATATTTTCTCTTTAAATACATCAGAGCTTTTGAACTATTGTGTCATGCAATATCTTCGCCTCTTGGACTCTTCAGCCGTGCTATCCAAGCTTTTTGATCAAAACTGCTAAACCAACTGCACCATTCAAGTATAGTGAGTCTAAATGACTCAACAAGATTAAAATAAGCATAATTATAATATTATAGCTTCAAAATACTTTAAACTTAAAATGACTTGAACATACATAACATGATACCTTGAACTTGAGGAACTTTAACGTAAACATCATGGAACTTTAAACTTAAAATCTTGAACATGAACTTCAAAACTCTTAAAAGATGCAAGGAACTTAAACATAGACATCAACTTACTTAACTTTAAGTCTTAAAAATAGACTTCATTCATTTTCTCAAAACTTTACCATTTCATTCTTAAATAAACATTTGTACTTAACATCTCATGAAAATCATGCAACTTGAACAAACATTAGACTATGAACATAAACCATGAACATAACATAAAACTTATCATTTTGGGGTGATGAATTATGTGAAATTGTGGCAACCTTCATAATGGGCACATTCGTAGTTCCTATTGATCAACAAGCATTTCTTTTTTTTTTTCGGAGGCCCCTCTGGAGCTCATCCCGGATTACCTAACCCATACATTGAGCCATATGGCATTACGCCTCATAACATTCGTTCATTCATTTTCGTAGTCCCCTCCGGAGCTCATCCCGGAGTACCTAACCCGTACATTGAGCCATATTTGGAAAGGTCCCTCCGGAGCCCAAACCGAAGTACCAGTCCCGTATTGCCACCACAAAAACACATAAAACATCAAAATCTTTTCATGCATCAACATATCATATCTTCATGCTTCATCATAACATTATTCATTCATGCTTCATCATCTTTCATTTCATCATATCATTTTATTCATTATGAAATATCATTGTTTCATCGTAACTTCCGTCATCACTTTCATTTCATGAACATAAAACTTTACTCAATAACTTCATGCATTCCATAGATGATTAAAAATCATACTTTCATATTGAACATAGGTTTCATGAATGAAACTTAAACATGTACATGCATCATATAACATAATCGGTCTACGTAAGTAGTTCTTTTCGTTCTTGACGTAAAACTTGAAACTTTGTGCATAGGAACTCTTAAACATACTTAAAACACCTTAATACATCATAAACATGCATTTAGAACTTAAAACCATGCATGGAAATATTTTTAGGACAGAACCATACTCGCTCGAGCGGCACTAACTCTCGCTCGAGCGAGACCTGTTCTGGAGAAGAATGTTGCAGGCATTGAAACTATATATTTCGTTCGGAATTTTGAAGAGTGGTAAACACGAAAGTTGTAGCCCTTGATCCTAAATTTATAATGCCGAAAACCTCACCTAAAATTGATTTTTCAGCAAACAGTTATGCTAATTCTCCCTAGATCTGTCACTGCCGGAAATTCAAAACATTTGACACACTTCGGAGCGTTTTTGACCAATCTTCCAAAATGATTTTGAAAAAACTCAAAACATGAAAGATATAGATAAATGAGGTATATTTCAAATAAAAGTATCCTCATAAAATTTGGATTAATAAACTAGTCTTAATCATCAAAATGGTAACAAGTGCCGCTAATTCGGAACAATCCAACACATGTAACATTTCAAAAATTTAACTCAAACTAACTCAATACTTCAAAATATGGTATTTTCCACTACTCTAGCTATATAATTTAAATAAAATATCCCTTGTAAATTCAAGAACACATAAAAAATTAAAAGAAACATGTATCTCTTGAATCAAATTCAAGAACATGACAAGAACGATGTACACCTCACGATTTCATCAATTCATAACTTGATACTCGTAATTTCATGCTTCTTCAAAATCATAAACCATTAAAACATGCACATCAACATATATTTTCATATTAAAATAATTATAATCTTGAATGGGTTTCAAAACCTTAAAATACTTGTTGAAAAACTTTCCTTAACCGAAGATGGAGTTGATCCGGAGTCTTGGCAACGAGTTAACCTTAGCACAACCGGAATTCGGATTCTTGGACTTACCTCGGATGAAAGAATAGATGAACAAAATGAAGAACCAAAGGAGTGGAAAGGAAGGAAAAAAGTGACGTGCAAGGAGGAATGAAGCAATGAGGGAGAGGAGACAACACATTAAAGGAATGGGAAATTGAAATTAAAGATGGGGTAGAGGAGTAGATAAATGTGAAAGAGGGGATTTAATATGATGTGTGTGTTGACTACATAAAATGTAGTCTGTCCAGCACATCCCAACTCAGACTAATAAAATTTTATTCTCCCGATGAATAAAATAAAATGATACCGATATTATACTCAAAATACTCGTAGAATTATTTTCTAACACTTCGTGAGTAGGTTAGCCCCGTCCCGTGAGTCCAAAATCAAACTCGACCTGAAACCATTAACTCAATCGAAATCGTTAAAATAATATAGACACAATTCATGAAATCATATGCAAAATAATAATTTAAAACAATTTAAGAATATAAAATCATTTAATCAATATTACTCGTTTAAATCATAAATAATAAATTGAAATAACTTAAAAATCATTCGACCACACATCCTTTGCTATCCACAAATCTCAAAACAACAACAAGTTTCTCCCTCACTGACACATCACGGGACTCATCAAATAAAATAGAGAAAATATTATCACCATGTTCTTTCAATATCACATTGGTTGTTTCGAATGCACAAGCTCTAATAATTTCTGTAAGGAAATGAGGGTTGCACATAAACAGTTTGAGGTGTTGTCACAGGGTGTTGACAACACCTACAATAACATCTTGAGTAATTTGTAGCGGAATATAATTTAAACGTGAATAAAATAAACAAGCAACCAAATAAATAGACTCAAATGATTTAAGCAAGAGTATAAAAATACTCTTGCAGCGCCTCAGGGCAAAACTTCACTAAAAAATAATTTAAAGAGTTTTACAAACCCTAAAACTAGTGATCATTGTAAAAATCAATTTCTCAAAACAAGTGAGAAAATAAACCATAAAAATAACTCCTAAAAATTCTATGCACGATAGAATAAATAAACGAAAGCAAGGAGTTGAAAAACTTGATGCCAAAATTTCATCGAAACGGAACCCTTTGATCTTTGATCTCCAAGTTGGTCTTCAATGCATCAAGTAGTCTTGACCGATATGAACTTTTAGAAGATTTTCAATTTTCCTCACAAAGTACGTACGTGAATCTCTTAGGAAAATCTCACGGTCTCTCTAATTTTCGATCGGTATCTTTCTCTTTGCATGCCTATCTCCATATATAGGCTATAATTCTTCTTTGTAGATGTTTTCTTGTAGACATAGGATTTTAGATCTTGTTTCTTTTTGATTAATTCAAATCTACAAAGTAAAGAAATTAAATCATTAGAGATAAGATAATAAATATTATGAAAAAATTAATCATATCTCAAATCTTAAATAACTATTTAAAACTTGTGGCCAAAAAAAGGGAAAAGATCATATTTAATATTTCAAAATAAGAAAAGATTTAAGGAATAAATATTTCTTTCAATATCCTTTTGAATGCTGTGACATATTAACTTATCATTACCAGGAGCATTATCAAATGAAACTGTAGTGACCTGACCCGAAATCACTAACTAAACAAAGCTTAAGCATGGAAATTGACTTAAAACACAATAATTAATAAAACCAACGGAAACTTAAATAATTCAACTAAAACTACCGGCAAGAATACAACCGACCCCAAAAAAAATATTGATAAATGTTATACAACCCCATCGAATAGAAATACTAAATCCCACAAATGGAAACCTGGTATAGTACAATCCACCCTGCTGCAGCTCAACGACTGCTACATCCCGATCCGTTCAACCTAAGTCCTGTCACGTAGAATGAGGTGTCCAGAACCAAAACCGAGGACGTGAGCTAATTTTATTCTAATAATAGATTTTTATACATTTTCCATAAGTAAAAGTGTGAAATCTATAAATTAAATATCAAAACTATTATTTTTTCATCTAATAGTTGACTCACGAGCCTACTAACGAACATGTTTACGTGCTAATGAGTCGAATATCGTAAAACTCGAGTTTGGTTCGTTTAACTTAACGAGTCTCATTATACGAACTCAAACGAGCTTTTATCGAATCGAACTTCGAATAGCTCACGAATGTCTTGGTTCATTTACATCCCTACACTAACTATTTTTAATAATTAAAAATAATATTCGTTGTAATGATAATCAAATTAAATTCACCATATAAACAAAAAAAAATCATATAATTAAATTTCACGAAAAAACAAATAATAATGAAATCATATTTTAATGTATTGTACTAGTATTTTTTTATAATTTTTAGTAAATTATTAATTTATAATATGATAGAAATGTAGGTTTATACGATGGTCTTCTAAAAAAATTATTATCTTCTTCATTTATTGAAATTATTAATTTAGTATATTAGTACAAGTCGGGACTAAGAAAAATTATTATTTACCGTCAAAAAAAAAGAAAAATTATTATTTCAAAAAATTATTAATTTATCAAATATTAAATAATATAGGTTTTATTGTAATACAAAAAAGTTAAATAATGGCGTGTGTCCGTTGGGAATTTTTTATAATATATTATTGAAGAAGTTTTTTTGTTTCATTTCTGATTATTTATTAAAATATAGATATATGTCTCATATTGAGTAAAGTCATGTTATTCTAGCTAAAGATTACCCAATTAAAGCTCAATAATTTTAGCAAAATAATATGCAAGAATGGACTGACATCTTCAAATAGCATTGAGTTCGTTGCAAACTTGCAATCCACAAACAGCAAATCGTGCATGATATGACTGATGACCTAGTTTTAGGCAGATTGTTAGGTAAATGTAATTAGTTTTAGGCAAAAGAGTTTCTTAACTTTTAGCTCAATGAAAGTGATTTTGAGAATTTGTGAATGTCAAATTTTGCTTTAATTTTTACAAATTTTACCCAAAAGCAAAAAACACAAATTTGATGTTTTTTTTGCCTTCTCCTTTTTTTTTTTTTTTTTAAGTTCTAAAATTACAAGTTAACATTTATACTCTTGATAAATTTATCATATTATGTAATTACCCTGGCATTTTTATTTAATTTATTTTAAATTGTTAAATTTTATTTATATATAAGTATTAATACTTTCTAATAGAATTTATAAAATTCAATTAACGATGTTAGGATTGTTTATATATAAGCTTAATAGATAGTACATGTAGATACAATATAACTTTTATAGATTAACGATGTTGAGATCATTAATTTTATTAATTTAGAGATGTATTAATTAATTGATAAATTAATAATTTATTTTTAAGAGAATTTTCTCTTCAAATAACGTAAATTTAATCACTCGTGCTCCATCTTGCATCATATTATTTGAATTGATTTATTGAAAATTGATTTTATATATATATATATGTGTGTGTTGAATAATACATCATAATGTTGGTGATACTAAGCAGATCAATCGGATGATATAAATCAAAACCAAAAACAAATTATATTAGCTCAAATCAGTATGATATTAAGATAGTCCATTGATCTAAACTCAGCAGAAGTACTCGATAAATTAATGAGACCAGATCAAATTCAGACCAGATCAAATCTATTCAATCCAATCTCAATCCGAGTTGTTAGACTAAAGGCAAAATGAGTTGTTGGTGATATATACGTTATCTTCCGTATTCGACAATGTTTCAAATGTTCCACTATATTTGAAAAAGTACGAGGACACGTGTCATCTTCTGGTTCAATGTCGAACAATCAGAAACAAACATTGTACCGGTTATTTTTTTGAACGTTGAAGAAGATCACCTATAAATACTTGACGACACTCAGAAATTCACAACTCTTGCTTTCACGAATCTGAACTTAAAGATTATTAAGCTTTCATTAGAGAATCTTAAGATCACACAGTCAGACTGAAACGACCACTAGTTCTACTTAAAATAAATTTAAATAAAAATGCGGATTTTTCAAAAATTTCGGCATGACCCATATGTTTATTTTAAAACCCACCTGACGTAGACAACAAACAACAAAATCAACCGACAATATAGATAAACTAGACCAGAATAAATAAAAGAGAAACTAGGGGAAAAGGTTCAACATCACAAACATCAAAATATTACAATTTAATCCTTACAGACCAAGAAACAAATCTTAAAAATCATTTCATTTACATTTGCCAAATAAACAAAATAAATATTTCATAATATTTAAGTTTGAATAAACTTCTATGGAAGAATAGCATAGGTCGGAGGGATGTGCCGTGCCCGCATCGCAGTCCACTCGAGAGTCATGCCCATCGATCTCAACAAAGTACAACCTGCACCAAGCATAGTAGTGAGCCTAAAAGCCCAGCAAGATTTAAATAATACAACAAGAGTTCAAAATAATGCGTCGTACTAAAAGTAGTACTAAGTATACAATGAAATTCACACGAAGGGAGAGCGTCATAACATGCCCGAAGTAGGAACAATAGCAATATGCGATGAAAAACAACATTCATGATTCAGTTATCCTTTACATTTACTTTGAAATTAGATCCTCGATTGTGACTATGATTTTGATCGATCAATGACTATAGTATACAATGCCGGCAAGGAAGCCAAGATTTCTCCGGACCCCACATTGCCCTTGGTTGGTAGGGAAATCGAGATTGCTCCCGACCTCGTACTACACGTCTGGTTGGTAGGAAAATCGAGATTTCTCTCGACCTCGTACTACACATTTGGTTGGTAGGGAAATCGAGATGTCTCTCGACCTCGTACTACACGTTATTTGGCAAGTGAACCAGGACATCCCCCGACCCATCATTGCACGTTCAAGTCACAACCAACTCACTTCATTCTTTAACTTTTCCTTTAATTTAACATTTTTCTCATTTCAACTTATCCCTTTACATGAAATTAATTGGAGTGTAGGAGAGCACACACGACTTAAAGACTTTTTTTTATTGACGCTAAGTTTATGCTAAAAAACGGTCTACAATAGCAATTAACCCACATGACCCATAACTTAATTTATTTTAATCCAAAAGGCTTTCCGTTTGAACCGAAATCTCAAACACACCTTAAAATACTCCTATGACCAGTATTCATATTTTTATAATGAACCAAACACCCCAAATAATTTAAATTCCCGGATAGCCCATAAATGATTAAAAATCTGCTCACGTCACACTAACTTAAAACACACCTAACTTAATTGATTCTTATCCGAAATAAGCCCAATTTGCACCGACACGATCCTAACCTCCCATAAATTTAATACATCAGGGGTATCCCCTGTCGAGACCTCAAAAACCGACCCTATCAGACCTGCTTCCCCGAGACATGACACGATGGTAAAAAAAATTCTATTTTGGACAACTTGAAACTATGGACTCCCAAGCTCATCCCTCAACCTATTGTACCTCAAAAACTCATGAGAACAACTAGTAAACTTGCCTAGACAACCAGCTAGGTCCCATGAACAAGGCTCTAGCCCGACGCTACCTTACTTCTCCCTTTTTTACCCAAAACATTAGCCCAATGCCTTCAAAACTCTACTAACCGACCACCCAACCTAGTTGCTCCATGACCAGCCCTATGGCCCTCCTAAAACACATCCAAATACACATGTATAACCTCATGAACACCCCATGGCAGCCCCTCAACTCCCTTTATCCATTCACACAAAAATTCCAATTCAAACGCCGCAACTAAATTCGATTTACAACATTTCAAGGTACAAGCATTAAATAACTTGACCAACATCATGTGGGGCTTGAAACCATCCAAACACACATAAAAATGGATCAAAAACAACTTAGTATATTCTGATTTTTGGTCTACTCACTCATATTTCCATTTTCATGCATGAAACTCTTCATTTCAAATCCAATAAACAAGCTAGCAATGAAAAATGCACAAAACCAATTTCCAACCTCTTCCTAGCTGATGACCAAACCCACACACACCATAATAAATCTGGAAATTTCGAATTTAAATGGGTGGAACCAAGAAAAACTTATACCCTATGCTTGGGTTTAAAAATAAATGAGAAAGAAGTTTTTCTTGCCTCAAAGAAACCAACAACAAAGAAAAATGGGGAGGGGCAGCTGCTATAGGTCACGTCCAACATGTGAGACCCCGATTTTAATCATCTAATCTCGAAATAATAAAATCATACATCGATAATCATGGCCCAAAAAAATCTTTTTTTTTGTAAGTGCCACGCGCTCGCGCGAGGGCTACCTTTCCAGAGCCCCTGGAATGCTTCTCGCGCTCGAGCGCGGGAAGCCTGGGCAGAAATGCCCTCATGCATTTAAAAAAGCTCCCGAGCTCGCTTTCGACATGGATTCAAATCCATATACAATTCGGGGTGTGAAAATACATGCAATATCAATTATCAATACCAAAAACATGCTTTCATAATATATCTAAAATAAACATAAATTCTCGATCGATAGAAGTTCTAAACATGCTTCGCTCCAAGTAATACAACTCCCAAAATACAAACGAGTTCGAATACATAATCGGCTCCTAAACACCAAGGCCTCACTTCTATCTCTTACTCTTGATGCTAACCAAGTCTTCGCTGACTCGATCTTGCCCTACCTATTGCCAAGTACACATACAAAACAAAGCAACAACCAGATAACTCCGGTTAGAAATATATTCCCTGTAAAAACAACATAACATTCAATAACAAGTAATATATCAATAGCATGATATAAAGACAACATAATCAATGTTAAGACGAATGAAATGCATGTCTTTAAAAATTGGGATATCAACTTTGATAAACAAGGGATTGCTGCTATGCTTTTGGGATCCCAAGGATGAGATCATGTAACGACTTACCGACTCTCCCAATTGAGGTGGTGCCACGTATCTCATATCCCTAGACTTTGGTGCGACTATAAGGAGTATGCTGACACTAGGTGAACTTCTACAACCCAGGCCACTCGCAGTATAGCCCCCAAAACGTCTAAACAAAAAGGGCCGTTCTGCCCGCAGAATCAAATGTTTGGCTCAAGATGAATGCATACGAAAACATAAAGCATTAATCCATATAACAAAAGCTCAAACAAAAAAAATACAAGTCCCACATTCTAGGACAAGTATTTATGCAAGTATGTGATTTAAGGGAAACTCAAGAACCAACTTGATAAGTGTATTTTATACACTTAATTTATATATGATTTTAATTGTTAATTGTTGGTTTCGAGCAGATTTATGCGGAGTTTTGTTGTTTTTGTGGTTGTAGGAAATTATTGAAGTGTTGTGAAAAAGAAAAGAAAAATAAGAATATAGAAGAGAAAAGAATAAAATGGGAAAAAAGAAGCAGCAAAGTAAAAAAAAAGAAAAGAATGAAGAATTGAATGAGCTTTCTTACTGGGCTTGAAGGAGAGTTTAGCGCTTCTCAAGCGCTAAAGAAGAGAAAGAGGAAGTGCAAACGCGCTTGACACGTGAAGATTGGAGATTGAAATCAGAGACACATGCGCGCCCGCGTGGGATTTCTGGAGCGCTCGCGCATGATGAGATTTCAGCGTCTTATTATTTTGGGCAAGTATTTTGTTGGGATTTTGCTGGGCTTTTGGATGACGGTATATAAAAGGAATTGAAGTCAGACAATGAAAAGGAGAGCCGCCACAACGCACACATCAGAGATCAGAGATTTGGATTTTGAGCGTGCGATTTTCTGAAGGATTTTGAGCTTTAATTGAAGAACGAAGACGGAGATCGAGAGTCCGGACACGGCATCACATTGATAGATTTGTTTTTTTTCTTTTATTTATTAAATTTTGAATTCATGTCTGGATTTCTAAATATGTTTTGTGTTTATTTAAATTCGATTATGAACTAAATTTTTAGAGTCTAGAGGTCGGATGAAACCTGGTGTAGACACTTTCATGAATTTTTGATTTTATTGAATTGAGTTTCTTCTAGATTAATTGTTTTTTCCAGAATTGATTGTCTTTTCAATTACTTGATCAATAATTGATTTATTATATTTATTTGAAATCTGGCACTCGGGAGAGGAGATTTTGAATAGGACCATTAGAAAATTTATTGTTAATTATTTATATAAATCGGGAGAGTGTATAATTTTAACAGAGCCTTTAAAAAGAACAATGTTTTGAATAGATCACTGCAAGTAGATTCTTAATAGGGATATTAAAATTGAATTGTAGTTGATAAAAATTATTTGTTGCTCGGGAGAGGGAAATAATAAAATTAAGTATTCTTGGCTATTAATTGACTGAAATTCATGAAGATCAATTAATTAGGATTGATTTTTGTTGAAACCAGGTGAAATATAAACCTCAAGACCATTTTTCCTCTGATTTATTTTTATCTGAAAGTTGTGCGCGTGCTATCAAAAACTCATTGATTATTTTATTTTTCTGCAAAATTCTTGATCATTGATTTTCTAGATAAAATTAGGACTATTTTAATTACAAGAACTGAATATTTTCATTTTACTCTCTGTGAAAACGATACTTGATTTATCACTATATTAAAACTTGACACTCGTATGTTTGCGAGCATTTTTCACAACACAACTGTCTCGAGTGTGCAATCCGCTAAAACGATGACTGCTTGTACCTTTCGATACGAATAGCTCCAACTCTGGATAAGCTACAATAAAAGGTTATATCAAAAACTATACAACCTAAACAACAACATCGCTCAAGGTAAACTCTTTACCGCTCTTTGTCCAACTCTTCGACGATCGGCTTCTGCTAACTCTGGGCTCGACAAACTCCAAACGAATCTGTTCATAGGCAAAAATGATCAAAAACGACTGATATAAATTCTTATGAATGAAAGGCAAGCACGATTATAGCAAATCACACCCTCAATTCGAATACAAAAGAAATCAAATATTTTGTCCCGACTTTTGAAACAAGTAACAAATTTTGATTTCCACCTCTAGTTGAACCCGTAACTAGCAATAGAGAATCATGATAGAAACAATCAATAATTTAATTAGACCTTCAAAGGAACATGTCTTTGACAACCCAAGTGAAAAAATCAATTGACAAACGCTACAAAGTTGAAGAACTTTGATAAGTTTGATTTTGAATAAAGCACAAAGCTTCAATAAAATTCTAGAGAGAATTTTATGTATTGAGTAATCAATAATCTGAAAATCTTAATTGACAATAATAAATGTTTGTTATATTTATAATACAACTACAAAATATTAAAAGATATCACAAAATATATCAAAAAGATATCAAAGATATCTCCTAAAGTTTCCTAGTAGGAATACAAGACCTAAAATAAGCAAAATAATGCCAAAATATTAAGATTCCCGAACACACACACAAACACCTTCGGTGCATGTAAAATTCATCGGCGCGGGAGCGCTAGGATGTGGCGCGGCCACGCAGAAGCTGCGCAGATGACGGCGCAGGCATGCTGAAGTTTCGCAAAATCTTCGTCAATTTGGCACTCATACGCGCGGGCGCGCGACTACTTCGCAAAAACAAGGCGCGGGCGCGCGGAGTTTCAG
Source organism: Henckelia pumila (assembly GCF_033568475.1). Classification (NCBI taxonomy): domain Eukaryota; kingdom Viridiplantae; phylum Streptophyta; class Magnoliopsida; order Lamiales; family Gesneriaceae; genus Henckelia; species Henckelia pumila. Next base: position 202,888,522 of record NC_133122.1, read on the forward strand.
GCGCGGGCGCACCGCAGCTTCGAGCTTGGTCTTGAATTTCTTCTATTTCTTGACCTCCTTTTACCTCAATAAGATTATAACATCCCCCAAACTGAATATCAAAAAATCCAACGCCCTCTTGTGACTTCAACATCAAGGATTGAAGTGCTTCCTTGAACTTCTGAGCTCGGCCTCTCGTAACTGGTCCTCTTGGCATTTCCAACGGATCCTTAGCCACTCGATCAACACGTGAACCATCCATGATCGCATCATCCTCCCCTTTCTGAAAAGGATTTGTCCTCAAATCTTGATCATCACCTACATCAAACGAAGATAAATCAGAAACATTAAAAGTAGCACTGACATTATACTCTCCTGGCAAATCCAATTTATAATCATTGTCATTGATCCACTCTGAAACTTGGAAAGGTCCATCGCCTCTTGGTAACAACTTAGAACGCCGCTTCTCCGAAAATCGCTCCTTTCTCAGATGCAACCAAACCCAATCACCGGGTTCAAACACGACCTTCCTTTTACCTTTGTTTGCTTGTTTTGTGTATTGCAAGTTCTTTTTCTCAATGTTCGCTTTCACCTTCTCATGCAAATTTCACACAAATTCAGCCTTTTTCTTTCCATCCTTATTAAACCTTTCACTCATAGGCAAAGACATCAAATCCAACGGGGTTAAAGGATTAAAACCATACACAATTTCAAATGGTGAAAATTTTGTAGTAGAATGCACACTACGATTATATGCAAACTCAACAAATGGCAAACATTCATCCTAACTCTTCAAATTCTTTTTAATTATAGTACGCAAAAAAGTTCCTAATGTCCTATTAACAACCTCAGTTTGACCATCCGTTTGAGGATGACATGTAGTCGAAAACAGTAGTTTAGTACCAAGTTTGCACCATAATGTTTTCAAAAAGTAGCTCAAGAAACGAGTATCTCTATCAGACACAATACTCCTAGGCATGTCATGTAATCTCACAATCTCATTAAAGAATAAATCCGCAACATGAGAAGTATCATCAGATTTATGACAAGCAATAAAATGATCCATTTTCGAAAATCTATCAACCACAACAAACACAGAATCCCTCCCCTTCTTAGACCTTGGTACTCCTAAAACAAAATCCATAGAAATATCTACCCACGGTTCACTAGGAACAGGAAGTGGAGTATACAATCCATATGGTTGTGTCCTAGACTTAGCTTTTCTGCAAGTAACACATTTCTCACAAATATTTTCAACATCATTCTTCATATGTGACCAATAAAAATGTTCACGCAAGGTTTCATAAGTTTTAGCCACACCAAAATGTCTCATCAAACCATCTCCATGTGATTCCCTAACAATTAATTCACGAATAGACGCTTTAGGCACACACAACTTATCTTCCTTAAACAAATATCCATCATGCATGAAATTTTTTTCCTTTGGACCATGCAAACATGACGCATAAATATCACCAAAATCAAGATCATTGGCATACAATTCCTTCACATACTCAAATCCCAAAAACTTAGAATCTAGAGTAGATAAAAGCACATACCTTCGTGATAGAGCATCTGCTACCACATTTTCTTTCCCTTGCTTGTACTTGATAATGTAGGGAAAAGTCTCTACAAACGCCACCCACTTGGCATGTCTCTTGTTCAGCTTTTGTTGTCCTTTGAGATGATTCAAAGACTCATGAGCCGTATGAATCACAAATTCTTTTGGCCTCAAATAAAATTGCCACGTCTCAAGCACATGAACCAAGGCATAAAATTCCTTGTCATAAGTAGGATAATTCAACACTGCTCCACTTAGCTTCTCACTGAAGTATGCAATTGGTCGTCCTCCTTGCATCAAAACACCTCCAATTCCTATACATGACGCATCACATTCAATTTCAAATGTATTAGAAAAATCAGGCAATAAAAGTAAAGGAGCATTAATTAATTTTTGCTTAATAATTTCAAAAGACTTCTCTTGCTCCTCGCCCCAATGGAATGTAACGTTCTTCTTGATCACCGCAGTCATAGGAGCCGCCAAAGTGCTAAAATCCTTCACAAATCTCCTATAGAAACTTGCAAGACCATGAAAACTCCGAATTTGACCAATAGAAGTAGGCGTTGGCCAATCTCGAATTGCACTTACCTTGTCCTCATCAACTTTGACACCTTGAGCACTTACAACAAAACAAAGAAACACAAGCTCGTTTGTACAAAACACATACTTTTTCAAGTTAGCATACAAGTGTTAAGCTTTTAGTGTGATTAACACAATTCTCAAATGTTCAACATGCTCATTCAAACTTTTGCTATATACCAAAATATCATCAAAGTAAACCACCACAAATTTTCCAATGTAAGCACGCAAAACATGATTAATCAACCTCATAAATGTAATAGGTGTATTAGTTAACCCAAATGGCATAACCAACCACTCAAACAATCCATACTTAGTTTTGAAAGCAGTTTTCCACTCTTCACCATCTCTCATTCGAATTTGATGATAACCACTTTGAAGATCAATTTTACTAAAAATACTAGAACCATGAAATTCATCTAACATATCATATATCCTAGGAATAGGATGCCTATACTTGATGGTAATGTTATTAATGGCTCTACAATCCACGCACATTCTCCATGAACTGTCTTTCTTAGGAACCAACAAAACAGGTACAACACAAGGAGACATAGACTCACACACAAATCCCTTGTCAAGAAGTTCACTTACCTGGCTTTGTAGCTCTTTAGTCTCCTCCGAGTTACTCCTATAAGCTGGACGATTCGGTAATGCACTTCCGGGCACAAGATCAATTTGATGCTCAATTCCCCTCAAAGGTGGTAATCCTTGAGGTAAATTCTCTGGAAATAAATCTTCAAATTCCTGCAAGAGAGAAACAACATTGCTCGGAAGATTTCCGGCTATATCACTTGTGTTAAGGATAATCTCCTTATAGAAAATCAACACAAGTGGAATATGCACATGTAAAATCTCTCGCAACTCACTATTTTGGGTCATACATATTTTTTTATCGGCCTCTGATAACTACATTTTGTATGCATTAGTTTATGATATTTTTATATATATTTTTGTGTGCATTCATATTGTTTTTATGTTTTTTTATGTGTTTTAGTTCATGTGTGTGTATTTCACTCTCCCAGTTAATTTTGTAGGAAAATGGATTTTTGAAGAGTTAATTACAGAGCAGCCTTGATCGAAAAATAATATTTAATTTTAGAAAGATCCAAATCCAATCTTCACCGTTCATAATAAAGTTCAAGATGTTTTAAAGATGTTGTCCAAATTTCAAGTCAATCCGACGGCTAGAACTTAAGATATAAATTTTTCAAGATAACTGCGCTCTGAAAATTGGAGGCAGAACTTTTCGGGCTATGGCGTGATTTTTCCTGCGCCGTGGCATGAACCAAGGATTTTGAAGAAGTGAAAACAGAAATTTTCAGGCTATGGCGTGACTTTTCTACGCCATGGCGTGACGCGGACTGAAAAAATATTAATTTTCTAACATTAAAAGTTGCGATTTTTTTGGGGCTTTATTGGATGGGCTTTCAACCACATATAAAAGGGGACATATCAGACGTGAGAAAGGGTTCCGGATCGCAGCAGAGAGAACACAACGCAGAGGCGGCTACATCTACTTCTTGGGAGATTTTTTTATTCTTTTCTTTGATTTTATTTTTACTTTTCATGATTATAAACCTTGTTTGATAATGATTTTATTTATTGAGTAGTTTTCCCTTTCGATCAAGGCCACATGATTGGGCCAGACAGTTTATGTAAAAACTTGATTTGTTTATTTGAGATTTTCAGACTTGATTGAGTTTATTGATTATCAAATTTATCTTTGTCTTACAAATTTCTTGGCCAGTTATTTGTTTGCCTGTTAATCGATTCCAAGTCAACAGAGGAGGTTTCGAATTCGATCACTTTGATTTTCAACATAGTGTAAAAATGACTAGAAATAGAATTCGGTTTCATTATGCGGTTTGGGTGTAAACTAAATTTTCACAGTTATTCATGCATTCAAATTTGATTAGAATTACGAAAGATTAGTTCATCAATATTTGAATAGGTTTGTCCTTCGAACGAATTAGGAAAATTCCCGTGAATTAAGATTAAGTCTGATGTCTTAGATCGACTTCTTGTTACATGAGTTGTCTGGTACCTACGTGAGTCCTTGATCGAACTTTTCCCAAATTTGAAGTAATCCAAAGTTTTTTGCTGCGTTTTAATTAATTTAATTTTAATTGAAATTTTATTTATTAGTTAAAAATCTGAATCATCTTTATTCATTAGTCTAGATTAAGTAGAAATAAATATATTTTGGTAATCATATATTTCAGTCCCTATGGGTTCGACACTTGGACCTTTGTCCACTATATTATTACTTGACCTGGTACGCTTGCCAGTTGAATTTATTCACACCGATTAACGCGGTCAAGTTTTTGGCGCCGTTGCCGGGGACTGTTTTGATATCAGAATTTTTGTTTCTCTTGAAAATAGACTTTATTTTAATTTTATTTTTTTTTATTAAATTCTGAATTCCTCTCTTTTCTTTGTAACTTTCAGGTGCTAGGATAGATGCGGACAATCGTACTGTTTGGGATATTATTAGGCCGCCAACTGAATGCTATGGATCTAGCATCGTTCGCCCCGTTGTTGAGGCGAACAATTTTGAGCTGAAACCCTCTACTATTCAGCTAATACAATTGCAAGCTAGATTTGGGGGCACATCTGTTGAAGACCCCTACGCTTATCTGGAGCGTTTTCTGTCGATCTGCGACACGTTCAAAGTTAATGGGGTAACATCTGATGCAGTGCAACTGCGGTTATTTCCATTCTCTCTTCAAGGCGAAGCTGTTGAGTGGTTAGATGATTTACCTGCGGGTTCCATCACTACATGGAACCAACTTGTTCAGACTTTTCTGAACAAGTATTTCCCTCCTACTAAGATGGCGAAGTTGTTCTCAGATATTATATCTTTCAAGAAGAAGGAGAGAGAATCTCTACATGCGGCGTGGACCAAATTTAAAAAGATGTTGAGGATGTGTCCTCAACATAATCTCACACAAAGCCAGCAAACCCAGACGTTCTATAATGGAGCAGATCCTTCAGTGCGTTCTATGCTAGATGCTGCTGCTAATGGATGCTTATTCAGGAAGACGCCAGCTGAAGCCTGGGAGATCATTGGCAACATGGCAGAGAGTAACATTGGGTGGCCGGATGTAAAGAGAGAGAAGAAGGCTGGAGTTTTAGTGGTCTATGCTTTTATGGCCCTGAATGCTAAGATTGACGCGCTGACACACCAAGTGGCACTCATGAAAATAATGCCGGTCAATCAATCACAAGGGAATATGCAACAAGACCAGCAGTTATTTGAAGTAGAGGTTGTTAGTTTTATGGGCAATCAAGGAAGGCAGCCATACAACTCCAACAACAGCTACAGTCAGAACTGGAAGCCCAAGAAAGAGGAGAAAAAGGCGAGTTTTGAGGAGATCATGATGAAGTACATGGCGGGTACTGAGGCTCGCTTGCAGAATCAAGAGAGCATGCTGCAGATGCTGGAAATTCAGATGGGCCAGATTGCAACCCAACTGTCCACACGTCCCGTTGGAGTTCTGACGAGCAACACTGAACCAAATCCCAAAGGCGTGAATGCAATTATGGTAGTGATGAGATCACAATCTGAACAGTCTGAGAAGCAACCGGAAGAAGAGAAGGCTATGGAAGGGCCAAAAATTGATGAAGAAAAAGAGGAGGTGCGTGCAGAAAAATCCTCCACGACAGGTAAGAAAGGTAAGACTTCAAAATTTGAAGTTAATGAAAATGTTGATTTATCTACTTTACCTTTCCCCCATAGAGCTAAGCAACTGCTGTTTGATTCTCAATTTAAAAAGTTTCTTGAAATTTTCAAGAAACTGCATATTAACATTCCTTTTGCAGATGAATTAGCTCAGATGCCGAGATATGCAAAGTTTTTGAAAGACTTGCTGAAAAATAAGAAAAAATTGACTAATCTTACGCATGTGACAGTGAATGAGGAGTGCTCGGCAGTGCTGCAAAAGAAGCTTCCAACAAAATTTCAAGATCCAGGGAGTTTTTCTATACCTTGTCATATTGTAAGTCTGTCTTTTGATAATGTGCTGTGTGATCTAGGATCGAGTATAAATTTAATGTCATATTCTATTGCTCGAAAACTAGGAATAGAGAATATTGAACCTGCTGCTATATCTCTCAAATTTGCTGATGGTTCTATTAAATATCCGAGAGGGATTGTAGAGAATGTCCTAGTCAAGATTGATAATTTAATTTATTCTGTAGACTTTGTTATCCTTGACATGGTAGAGGATTTAGAGGTTCCCCTGATTTTAGTACGTCCTTTTCTGGCTGCTAGTAGGGCGTTAATTGATGTTGAGAGAGGAGAGTTAGTTTTGAGACTGAACGATGATCAAGTTATATTTAAAATGTTAAAGTCGGCTACTGAGAGCCCAATTTTAAAATCTTGCTCTGCTGTTTATTTAGTTGATGAGATGCATGATGTTGGTGCATGTCTGCAGGTGCAACTGCAGGAATTAGTCCCTTGCACAATTTCTTTAATGGTGTGGCATGCAAGTGCATGACTAATCTGAGTTTTTCAAAGACGGTGGATAAACCACCTTGAATTTCGCCACTCAAGAGAGGAGTATAGTCGGGCTATAGATTATAAATTTAGCGCTGACTGGGAGGCAACCCAGTGTTTTTGTTTTTGCTTTTTGCTTTTTATTTTGTTTTTTTTTTTGTTTTTATTTGATTTTTGTTTTCTTTCCCATGCCAGTTTGTCATGCCTGCTGATATATATAGAATGCTGATACCGTCCCAAAGGATTCTGTCAAGAAGGAAGAGAATGAATCGAAAACCAGGGGAGTGTTATTTTTGTTTTCTTTGTGTTTTTGTTTTTCATTGCATTGTGTGTTTGTTTTCATTCTGTTCATTGTTCTGAAGCATTGAGGGCAATGCTTTGGGATAAGTATGGGGGGTAGACTAGTATTGCATTGTCTATGTGTTTGTGTTGCATCTGTCGTGTTACGTATTTGTTTTCATACAGTTTGTGTTTGTTGTTGTTTGTATTGTTATGAGTGGGATGAGTCATAATAGCCAATGATGATGAATTTTATGTTGAAAAAAATTTATTTTTGAAAACTTTTGCTCTTGATTTGACATGAGAAACTGTAGGTTGAATCGTGAATATTTATAAGCACTTGTGTTAGACCAGTGGAGTATAACGAAAGATTTGATAAAGTTTCTGTCTGTTTGACCATTGCACGACAATAGGTGGTTTGTGGATCTTGATTGTGTTCTATGAATTTTGATGAGGCTCTAGTTTACACTTATGATCTTGGGCGCACCTAGGAAAAAAAATTTTGTATACAATTCCATCCGGGCCTTGAAAGGATTAAAATCCTATAAAAAATTAAATTTAAGGCTAAGTAAGCGGGTTAAATGGGATTGATGCTCCATCCGGGCTATAGACGAGAGGATTATAAAAAAAAGAGAAAGATTTTTTGTATCCTATCAAAGTTTTAGCTAAGTATGCGGGTAATTATTGGGGCTAAAGCAATACCGGGTGAAAAATCTGGAGGTGTGTAATTCATTATCTCAAGGGAGGTGGGTATGTCTAGAGGTTATTGGAAGGAATGAGCACTTGAAGAGTGAAAATTGCACTAAATTGTCATAGGTTTCTAAGCAGATTTGAGACGAATTCGATCTAAGTTGCATGAAACTGGAATGACATTTCACACACGCACGTTCACGTTAAACCGAAAGTGTATTATGAAAAGTTGAGAGCATGTCTGTTTTTTGGTTTTGTGATTGAACTTCTCGGAGGCTTTGCACATTTATGAATCGTTCTTACTTATGTTTTTGTTTGCATTTAGTTTTTGCATGTCTTGCTCAAGGGCGAGCAAGAGTTAAGTATGAGGGTGTTGATAACTACATTTTGTATGCATTATTTTGTGATATTTTTATATATATTTTTGTGTGCATTCATATTGTTTTTATGTGTTTTTAAGTGTTTTAGTTCATGTGTGTGTATTTCACTCTCCCGGTTAATTTTGTAGGAAAATGGATTTTTGAAGAGTTAATTACAAAGCAGCCTTAATCGAAAAATCATATTTAATTTTAGAAAGATCTCCACCTTTCATAATAAATTTCAAGATGTTTTGAAGCTGCTGTCCAAATTTCAGGTCAATCCGACGGCTAGAACTTAAGATATGAATTTTTCAAGATAACTGCGCGCTGAAAACTGGAGGCAGAACTTTTCGGGCTATGGCGTGATTTTTCCTGCGCCGTGGCGTGAACCGAGGATTTTGAAGAAGTGAAAACAGAACTTTTCAGGCTATGGCGTGACTTGTCTGCGCCATGGCGCGACGCGGACTGAAAAAATATTAATTTTCTAACATTAAAAGTTGCAATTTTTTTGGGGCTTTATTGGATGGGCTTTCAACCACATATAAAAGGGGACATATCAGACGTGAGAAAGGGTTCCGGATCTCAGCAGAGAGAACACAACGCAGAGGCGGCTACTGCTACTTCTTGGGAGATTTTCTTACTCTTTTCTATGATTTTATTTTTATTTTTCATGATTATAAACCTTGTTTGATAATGATTTTATTTATTGAGTAGTTTTCCCTTTCGATCAAGGCCACGTGATTGGGCCAGACAGTTTATGTAAAAACTTGGTTTGTTTATTTGAGATTTTCAGACTTGATTGAGTTTATTGATTATCAAATTTATCTTTGTCTTACAAATTTCTTGGCCAGTTATTTGTTTGCCTGTTAATCGATTCCAAGTCGACAGAGGAGGTTTCGAATTCGATCACTTTGATTTTCAACATAGTGTAAAACTGACTAGAAATAGAATTCGGTTTCATTATGCGGTTTGGGTGTAAACTGAATTTTCACAGTTATTCATGCATTCAAATTTGATTAGAATTACGAAAGACTAGTTCATCAATATTTGGATATGTTTGATTATTCTAGAAATAGTTCTTTGAACGAATTAGGAAAATTCCCGTGAATTAAGATTAAGTCTGATGTCTTAGATCAACTTCTTGTTACATGAGTTGTCTGGTACCTACGTGAGTCCTTGATCGAACTTTTTCCAAATTTGAAGTAATCCAAAGTTTTCTGCTGTGTTTTAATTAATTTAATTTTAATTGAAAATTTATTTATTAGTTAAAAATCTGAATCATCTTTATTCATTATTCTAGATTAAGTAAAAATAAATATATTTTGGTAATCATATATTTACAGTCCCTGTGGGTTCGACACTTGGACCTTTGTCCACTATATTATTACTTGACCTGGTACGCTTGCCAGTTGAATTTATTCACACCGATTAACGCGGTCAGCCTCTTTCCTCTTAATTTTTTTTTCATCTTTTTTCTCTCAATATTTTTTTCTAAGGTCATCTCACTTTTTTGTTCACTCTTTTTTTCGGCCTCTTCTTTATTTTTATTTTTAAAATGATCCTCCAACACTTGCTTTGGAGTCATTGGCAATATTACAACAGAATTTTTTTTCATAGTAAAAGAATATCGATTTTTAAACCCATCATGTATCACCTTCCTATCAAATTGTCACGGCCTTCCCAACAAAATATCACAAGCTTGCATAGGCACCACATCACACAACACTTCATCTACATACTTAACAAAGGAAAATGGTACCACCACTTGCTTATGCACTCTCACCTCCGAACTATCATTAAACCATTGCAATTTATATGGTTGAGGATGCTTTATAATAGGCAAACTCAACTTCTCCACAAGCTCATAACTCGCTACATTAGTACAACTTCCCCCGTCAATAATGACACTACACACTTTATTTTTCACAAAGCATCTAGTATGAAATAAATTTTCTCTTTGATTTTCCTCATCCTCTTTTTGTTGCACATTCAAAACTCTCCTATTCACTAACAATTTCCCAACAACCGCATCACATCCCTCATCGTCGGGATCCTCCAATGCAGGCATATCACCATAATCCTTCTCCTCATTTTCCAACTCAAACTCACCACAAGCATTCACAATCATAATATTGTTATTAGGACACTGACTGGCAATATGACCAAAACCTTGACACCTAAAGCATTTGATATCTCTACAACGATTAATAGGAGTTTCAGGTTTACCTTTCACCCTTTGATTTGGTGTCTCTTACTTGTCAGTTTTTGGCTTGGACCATGGTTTGACATCCTCTCGTTTTGCAATGTTTGGACGCCAAGAATTGGATGGAACTACAACTATAGGATTTTATCCCATGCCTCTCCTATTGATTTGTTGTTCCACTTTCATGGCAATTTGCACCATCTCTTCAAGATCCATGCAATGTCTAAGCTCCACCTGGTCTTGAATCTCCCTATTCAACCCACATGAGAAACGAGCTATGGTTTCTTTACGATCCTCCTCAATGTTAGCTCGAATCATAGTGACTTCCAATTCTTTGAAATAATCTTCAACACTCTTGGAGCCTTGCTTCAAATTCTGCAGCCGCCTAAACATATCACGATGGTAATAATTTGGCACAAATCTCTTTCGCAAAATTTGCTTAATCTCATCCCATGTCTCGATAGGATGCTCTCGATTCTTTCTCCTAGAAGTATCAAATTGATCCCACCAAATAAGAGCATAATCCACAAACTCAACAACCGCCAATTTTATTTTTTTCGCATCATTGTAGTTGTGGCAATTAAACACTGATTTCGCCCTCATATCCCACTCTAAATAAGCCTCCGGATCAGATTTCCCATGGAATGAAGGATTCTTCATCTTAATCCCACTAATATTTCCATCCTCTCTTCCCCCTTTAATGAATCTTCCTCTCACCGCTCCCTTTCTATTTCTCTCACCCTCATGAGCCCTCCTATTTCTATCCCAATTTTCACCAAAACTCTCATCATCCTCACTACCGCCAACTTCAAGTTTACTTATTCTCTCATGCACAGTCTCCAATTCGGCCCTCATTGCTTCCCTCACCATCTTAGACAAATCATCTATTTGGGTCTTGGAAAACCCTTGGCTAGAACTATCATCTCCCACTTTATTAGAACTCATTGTACCTGCAAGAAAAGGTTAGTAATAAAAATTTCCTCACACAAATTCTCACAGTTCACTCCAAACGAATCACTCAATCACTCTTTTTTTTCCACTCAAAATTTATGTCAAAGGGCTTTTTGCTTTATGATTTTGTATCAAACTCACAAATCCAAAACTTGTAGACGCTTGAAAACTGACTCCCACGGGTTGCACAAAAACAAGAAGAAATTTAGGGACTTGAATTTCTGACTTGCACCCAAGGATTAACAAAAGCAAAATAATTAATTGACCACAAGCTATCTTGCTTCTTCAATATATTTGTTTTTTGAAGCTTTTTCGGTCCTTCATATTTTTTTTTGACCGATTTTTCCACTATTTTTCTATTTTTTTGACTTTTTTCGAGATAACTTGTAGCACAAGACACAAAAAACTTGGGCGACAAGATTGACACAGAAACGACTTAGAAATTTGAAATAGAATAGACTCAGATGAAGAACTAAAGATGAATAACGAAGAACACGAAGAACGAAAAAAAAGATAAGATACTTACTTGATTCAAAACCTTTGCTTTGATACCAAATGATATGAATTCTTATGAATGAAAGGCAAGCACGATTTTAGCAAATCGCACCCTTAATTCGAATACAAAAGAAATCAAATATTTTGTCCCGACTTTTGAAACAAGTAACAGATTTGGATCTCCACCTCTAGTTGAACCCGTAACTAGCAACAGAGAATCACGATAGAAACAATCAATAATTCAATTAGACCTTCAAAGGAACCTGTCTTTGACAACCCAAGTGAAAAAATCGATTGAAAAACGCCACAAAGTTGAAGAACTTTGATAAGTTTGATTTTGAATAAAGCACAAAGCTTCAATAAAATTCTAGAGAGAATTTTATGTATTGAGTAATCAATAATCTGAAAATCTTAATTGTTATTCAATAATGAATGTTTGTTGTATTTATAATACAACTACAAAATATTAAAAGATATCACAAAATATATCAAAAAGATATCAAAGATATCTCCTAAAGTTTTCTAGTAGGAATAAAAGACCTAAAATAAGAAAAAATAATGCCAAAATATTAAGATTCCCGAACACACACACAAAAACCTTCGGTGCATGTAAAATTCATCAGCGCGGGCACGCTAGAATGTGGCGCGGCCGCACAGAAGCTGCGCAGATGACGGCGCGGGCGCGCAAGATATAGGCGCGGGCGCGCCGAAGTTTCAAAAAATATTCGTCAATTTGGCACTTGTACGCGCGGGCGCGCGGCTACTTCACAAAAACAAGGCGCGGACGTGCCGTAGCTTCGAGTTTGGTCTTGAATTTCTTTTCTTTCTTGACCTCCTTTTACCTCAATAAGATTATAACATCTCCCAAACTGAATATCAAGAAATCCAATGCCCTCTTGTGACTTCAACACCAAGGATTGAAGTGCTTCCTTGAACTTCTGAGCTCGGCCTCTCGTAACTGGTCCTCTTGGCATTTCCAACGGATCCTTAGCCACTCGATCAACACGCAAACCATCCATGATCGCATCAACGACGAACAAACCCAATTGCCAAAGTTCTACGATTCAAACGGTTCAAAATCTCAAAACTCAAACCGGCGGCATAATGGTTATAAACTGATCAAACCGGAAACACAGACAGCAGTAAAACATTGCAAACTACTCAAATCAATGCTAAAAAAACAACAACAAAACAAATCCAACACATCTCAAAATCATCATTTTGAATTTGGCTTCCAAAAATCATAACAATTCCGAACGACGTTCTATTTCAAAACCGACTGAGAATAAACGATAAGAACTCGTTCAAAAACAACATAACCGAAACTCAATCGATTCTAACAACATTCGAAAATAGAAGTCTAGCTGATCGAAGAAAAACTTACAATAGAACGAAGCTCTTGCTGCAGTGATCGCTAATCTGCCTTTGGATTTATTTCTAACGGACGGATTGACCGGAAACCAAAATCACCAAGCTTGGGAGAAGCTATGGGGCTCAACAATGGAGGGGAACCGTTGGAGGAAGGTGATGAATGAGAGGAGACTAGTCAACAAGCCAAGATAATATATTAAACCGATGGAGGAAGGTGATGAATGAGAGGAGGCTAGTCAACAAGCCAAGATAATATATTAAACTCCAAATTTGCATTTGAGTCCCTGAAAATCCAAAAATTTCAAAATAGACCCTGATCAAAATCAAGTCGGCTCTTGAACTCTGTAATCTCCGATTATCTCAAATTAAATCAATTAATATAAACTTGAGGCATTACAATTCTCCCCCTCTAAGAAGAGATTTCGTCCTGGAAATCAATAAGAATCAATCACATAAGATAGAATAAAGAACAAAAGATAGTAAGAAGAACTCACGTCATCCGAATAACTCAGGAAAACGTTGTCTCATGTCAGATTCTGTCTCCAAAGTTGCTTACTCGACTCCGTGATGGCTCCACTGAACTTTCACCAAAGGAATCGAATTGGTTCTGAGCTGATTCTCCTTTCGGTCAAGGATCTGAATCGGTCGCTCAAAGTAGCTCAGAGTCTCGTCAAGCTCGGCTTCGTCAGGCTGAAGAATATGAGAAGAATCTGGATGATACTTCCGCAACATAGAGACGTGAAAAACATCGTGAATACCAGATAAAGATGGAGGAAGTGCAAGTCTATAGGCAAGATCGCCTAACTTCTCGAGAATCTCGTACGGTCCAATGAATCTCGGATATAACTTCCCTCTCTTTCCAAATCTAACAGTACAAAGGAGAAATCTTAAGGAAAACTCTGTCTCCCTGCTCGAAACTCAGAGTTCTACGTCTGATATTCGCATACTTCGACTGTCTATCCTGAGTTGAATTCATTCTCGACTGAATTATCTTTACTTGCTCTGCCATATCTCTAAGCATATCCGGTCCCAAATCAGGTGACTCGGACACGTCGTCCCAAAACAAAGGAGATCGGCACTTCTTACCATACAAAGCCTCAAAAGGCGCCATAACGATACTCGCTTGATAACTATTGTAGTAAAAAAACTCAATAAGAGGCAATCCTGCCAACTAGTGCCAAAGTCTAGCACTACTGCTCGAAGCATATCCTCTAATGTCTGGATAGTCCGCTCTGACTGTCTGTTGGTCTGAGGATGATAAGCTGTACTCAGATGCAATCGAGTACCAAGTGCTTCCTGAAGACTGTGCCAAAAGTGCAAAGTGAATCTAGAGTCTCGATCTGAAATGATCGACTTCGGCACACCATGCAATCTCACAACGTTGATAACATACAACTCAGCCATCTGATCGTGATGATACGTCATCCTGTATGGAATAAAACAAGCAGACTTCGTCAATCGGTCGATCACTACCCAAATAGCATCGCATCCTCGAACAGATCGTGGTAGCTTCATGAAGAAATCCATCGAAATGTGATCCCACTTCCAATCAGGAACAGATAGACTGTGCAACAGACCACCCGGTCACTTCCTCTCCGCTTTCACTTGCTGACAATTCAAACATCGGGATACAAATCTCGCAATATTGCTCTTCATTCTCTTCCACCAAAACTGATTCTTCAGATCATTATACATCTTCCGACCTCCAGGATAAATGCTGACCCGACTGCAATGAGCCTCTCGGAGAATAAGCTGCCTCAACTCCGAAATATCAGGCACAACAATATGGTTATTCACAAACAAAATATCATCTCTAACCTGGAATTCAGACTGATGCCCAGATCTGATTTTCTCTACTGAAATCTGAGTGCTCGGATCAGACTTCTGTGCTTCTTTGATCAAAATAAATAACTCTGGCTCGACTTGAATAGAAAATACTCTGATAGTCTTCCTATCTATTTCAAACTCCAAACGAGAAGTGCAACAATCATCGATCAACTGAGAAACACCGATAGTAGAAAGAGATAAAGAAAAAATCTTTTGGCTCAAGGCATCTGCAACTGCATTCGACTTTCCCGAGTAATACTTAATGTCACAGTAGAAATCCTTCAATAGATCTAACCACATTTTCTGTCTCATATTCAGCTCTGCCTGTGAAAACAAATACTTAAGGCTCTTATGATCATAAAACATCTCGAAAGACTCACCAAACAGATAGTGACGCCAGATCTTCAAAGCAAATACAATCGCAGCGAGTTCAAGATCATGAACCGGATAACGAGTCTCGTGCGGCTTCAGCTGCCTCTATGCATACGCTATCACATGCTTATGCTGCATAAGAACACATCCCAAGCCTTGGTTAGAAGCATCACAATAGACGGTAAAACCTCCAGTACCTGATGGAATAGAAATAATCGGAGCACTGGTAAGTCTCCTCTTCAGATCAACGAAACTAGCCTCAAAATCTGCAGTCCAGATAAAAGGCACATTCTTATGAGTCAGCAGGGTAATTGGCTTGGCAATAGATGAGAATTCCTTGATGAATCGGCGATAATAACAAGCTTAACCCATAAAGCTTCGGATCTCAGGAATTGATGTCGGTCTAGGCCAATTCATAACCGCTTCGATCTTGCTGGGATCGACAGAAATCCCATCTCCTGAATAATGTGACAGAGGAAGACAACTCGGTCCAACCAGAATTCACACTTAGATAGCTTGGCAAACAACTGCTCAACCCGCAAAATCTGCAAGACGATCCTCAAATGATATGCATGGTCAGTATGGTTCTTCGAAAATATAAGAATATCATCGATGAAGATAATGACAAACTCATCCAAATAACGCTGAAAGATATGGTTCATAAAATTCATAAAAACCGCTGGAGCGTTAGTCAAACCGAATGACATGACTATAAACTTGAAATGACCATACCTCGTTCTGAATGCGGTCTTAGGAACATCTTCCTCTCGCACTCTCAGCTGATGATATCCCAACCTCAGATCAATCTTCGAATAGACAGAAGAACCCTGCAGCTGATCAAAAAGGTCATCTATTCGGGGTAAAGGATACCTGTTCTTTACCGTCGCTTGATTCAGTTGACGGTAATCAATACAGAGTCGCATAGAACCATCCTTCTTTCGAACAAACAGAACAGGAGCACCACAAGGAAACACACTAGGTCTGATGTATCTCTTGGCAATCAAATCCTCAAGCTGTTCTTTCAATTCTCTCAATTAGATCGGTGCCATACGTTAAGGAGCTTTGGAAATAGGTTGAGTACCTGACAATAAATCAATGCTGAATTAGATCTCTCGAATAGGAGGCAATCCTGGAATCTCCTCTGGAAAGACGTCAGCAAAATCTCTAACCACTCAACCAATTCAGGGCTAGATTTCAGTACGTCAACTGCATAAACCAAAAATCCCTCTGCACCTCTCTGTAACAAACGAGTCATATATAACACAGAAATCAAAGGAATTCTAGATCGAGAACCCTTACCGAAGAATTTCCACTCGTCTCCCATTTTAGGTCTGAATCTGACAACCTTCTGAAAAAAATCGACGGTTGCCCTGTACTTGGTTAAAGCATCTATACCAACAATACAGTCAAAATCTGACAGCCCAAGTACAATACAGTCGAATTCTAACAAATTCTCCTCAAAACAAAGTTCACAATTCCTAACTAATCTGATAGAAACTATTCCTCCACCCAAAGGTGAAGTAACAACTACTACAGTAGGCAAAAGCTCAGTAAGCAAAGCATGCATCAACACAAATTTTTCAGAGATAAAGGAATGAGAAGCACCTGTATCTATCAATACATGAGAAGAATAACCGAAAATCGAACATGTAATGCCCCAAAATTATCTTAATGGACTTTATTTGAGATAATCAGAGATTTTAGAAGTCGAGGGCCGATTCAATTTGGATCAGGGACTAGAATGCAATTTTTGGAATTTTCAGGGACTAAAACACAATAAATGGATTTATTAGATATTTAAGCATGTAATTGGATTTCTTTTCACTCCCATCCCTTCTCCTCCATCGCCTCTCACCATTGAAGACACCCCATTTCAATTCCAAGCTTTGGGATTTCCATTTTAGCTCGATCCGTCCGTTGGAATTTGATCTGAAGTTGATATCTACGATCACAGCGACGAGTGCTCCGTTTGGAAGTAAGTATATATTAATTCTGAGAAGTTTGAAATTTTGGACGTTGTTAGAATTGATTTATATTCGGAGAGGATGATTATGAGATAGCTGTGATAGTATATTTAAGACGGTTCGAAGAATTAACGACGATTGGAATTGATATGATTTTTGTTGTGAAATTTCAAAAAATGGAGCTTTTAGATTTGAAGGATTTGAATTGTTTTGATGTTATTGAGATGATTATGAGTATATTGGATTGTTGAATTGCTGTCTGCGTTTTCGGTTTGATCAGAATATAGCCGTTATGCCGTCAGTTTGAGTTTTAGATATCATTTCGATGTTTTGATCGTATCGAGTTTGATTGAGCTTTTGATGTCGATATTGATCCTTATGATTTCTTCTGATAGATTGAATTGAAGTCAGCAGAGTTGCGAGATAGCAGCTTTGGTCAGTTTGGAAGATTGAAGTCGGTACAGTATCGATTTTCTTATTTATCAATCGAAGAAGTTTGATTGAGTTTTGAATGAATTGTTTTGGATATTGATTATTATCCTTATTATTGATTTTCAGATTTAAGTACCTTCAACGTGAATAAGGTAAAAGACGACTTAGACTTGAATGGAACGATTAACTCGAATTAGACTGGATTCGAGTGTTCCAAAGAAATCACATACTTGCATGATTGAATGCTTATTTGAAATCATGATTGAATGTTTAGTTGAAATCATGATTGAATGCTTATTTGAATGGGTTATTGAATTTATGATTGAATGCATGAGATGACATATGCATTTATATTGAGCCGAATGATTATTCGTTTTGAATTAGACGATCTGGTGATTATAGTTGAGTGACATTGGTTACCAGATTTTTACCAATTGTTGAGAAACACTCTCTATAATGCTTCGGAGTCTAGAGGATTAAAATATGCCTCGTCCACCTCGAGAGGGTAGTCGGTGTGATTGTTGGATATTTTAACCTCGGGATCCCAAACCGAAGAAAGAAAGAAAGAAGAATTCCATTTGATTATCTGAGTCTGATAATCCAGAAGTTTTAAAGACATGCATATCATTTTAATTCAGTACTTGAATAAATTACTTGAATTATATCTAAAGTTGATATACGAGGTGAATTGATGCATATCATGTTTGATATGTTTATTTGATATAGCATGTTGTCTCTTTTACTGGGAATTGTATTCTCACCGGATTATCTGGCTGTTGTCTTTGTTTGTATGTGTACTTGGCAACAGGTGGGGCAGGATCGAGTCAGAGACGACAGGGATAGAACGAGAATGAAGATTACAAGTGAGACTTCGAAATAGAATTGAAAATGCATGCCAATCTAGTTTATGTTTTGAAATCATGTTAGAATTCGAATGGGTTGTATTTGATTTGGAAGTATTGAATATTAGAATCGATTTCGATTGATGACTATTGATTATCGAAGATAGTTCATTGATTGCATGTTACTAGATTCGGAATCGAGCAGGATAGAATTATGAAGTATGATTTGATTATGGATTAATGCATGAAGTTGAACTATGCATGTTGAATGATTTATGGATTGGAGTTTGAAGCATTGCCCTGTTTCTGTTAATTTTTCTGTTGCCCAGGGTGCGCTCGATCCTATGAAATGCTGGGATTGAGCGCAGCCCCTGTAAAATTTGAGGCAGTGACTTTGTTCAATTGTTGCGCTCGATCCTGGCTTTTTGCCGGATCGAGCGCGGCATTTATTTTGATCTCGGCAGAGAGTTCAGGAATATGGTGCGCTCGACCCTGGCTTTTTGCCGGATCGAGCGCAGTACTATTCACAAGAAAAATAATTTTTTTTAAATTCATTTGATGTCTTATATTTTGGACTTTGTATAGTTCTCGATAGGATTAGCTCTTGATTAGATGATTAGAATCGGGGTCTCACATTAAGTGGTATCAGAGCGATAAGATCTTGGACTGAATTTAGAAGTGAGCGGGGTAGATTGAGTCCGCTTGAACTTAATTTCTCGCATGTGATTGATTAATTCTACGATTGAAGAATATGCGAGCATGCTTTATGATTGAGAATTATTTGAATTACTTGGATATGTGATTTAAATTTTAAAGCATGAATTAATTGAGATACGAATTGTTTCGGGTTACTGGTTGCATTGAATACTCTTGAGATCGAATGAGTATGTCGAGCTGAGGTTGTTGGACACCAGATAGATGTAATTGAGATGTTGTGTCCTAATCCTCTTGAATCAGATTTTATATTCGGCAAGTTTTGAACAGGATTCAATTAGCTGCAAACCCGATTGTACAGAATTATTCTGTGACTGAACTGATGGATGTCACTCCGACACTGATGGAATCATTACTGATGAGATTTCAGTCATTTAGCCCTTCAACTCTGAGGAGTTCTGAGAATGAGTTTGGGTGTGAAAGCTGATTAGAAGAGATCGATCAGTTGTTTGATTCCTTAGACTTCACCGACGAATGACGGATTCAGTTAGTTGGTTACCAACTGCAAGACATTGCGAAAAGTTGGAGGTTATCGAAGAAGAAAGCCTTAGGGAGCAAGGTTTGGTCGTGTTGTGGAGTTGTTTAATCCGAGTTTCTGCGACAAACTTTAGTACTTGCTTTTACCAAGGATTCACAGACTCTAACTGCTCCTGACGATGACGAAGCAGGTAACTGTTTGATTTTAGTATTTCGAATCTTTTGCTGTTAGATATTGATGCAACTTTTCTTCTTGTGGAGAAGTGAGATTGATGCTTCCTCTACTTTTGAGTATCTGAATTTGTTGCGGTGAGTTTAGTTCGAATTTCTAAACTTTGTTTCGATGAGAGTTGATTGTTTTGAACAGTACTATACTTCGGTTATCAGATTTTGATTATATTATTGATGTAGTGTATTAACCGAGTACATGGCAACCGAGGTTGATTTCAGATTGTTGCCAGATTCGGATCCGAGATGTTAGACGAGTGGATTTTTCCTCCAGTAAGAATTCCTGAGTTAAGAATTTCTTTCTTATTAATTGTCGATAACCGTTTGTTACAGAAAGGTGCGGAGGAATGTTTGAGGTATGCAGATGATGTCTTCAATTAGCCATGTTGGTTGATTTAACAGAGTTGTTGAGTTTGCTGATGTTGTTCTAGTTGAGATTCTAGATTTGCCTCCGAGTGAGAGGATGAGTTCAGTATTAATTTTAGATCATACATCATCAACTGATAATCTGAAGGAAAGAGGTTTCAGAGATTGAATTCGGAATGAGGTACGACCGATTTGAATTTTAATCGTACAGATTGAATTGGAATTGCATCTGCAATGTTTATGAGTCCTTTGAACCGAATCTTCCAGAGATTTGTAGATGAGTTCTTGAGTATTCTTATCGATGAATCTCTTATCCTTCGAAGAGCCGTATTGATCTTTTAGATTCTTAAGTATTGTTCGCAGATTTTCATGTCGATCAATTATGCTATTCTTTTGACGTCTGAATCTTGTGAGACCGAGTTGTATTTTCCTCGATCTTTTATCTAGGAAGATGGAATTTTATTGAATACCTCAAGACTAGAGCTGTTATGAATTGATCTGGATCGACGTCCTTATCTGAATTTGAAGATTTTTGGATTTAGCGAATTCTATCGCAAATCCTTTGAAGAATTCTTATTGTTGAGAAGACGATTACTTAGCAGATTATGTTCTTCTATTTAGTTTGTATCTTTGAGACCAGTTCTTATTGAATTCAAGGAGAGATTGAACAGCACCTCAGTATTATTGACTTCTTCGGTATTGATGACCTTTCGGTGCTTTGCACTCCTTCTTATTGAGAGTTGAGTCTTATTCTTGTTCAGAAGAACTCCTTGTTATATTGAGCATGGAAGAAGTTGAAGATGCTCGAGATGTAATGTTAGTTTCCGATTTGAGTCTCACAGAGATCTTCTTGCTTGGAAGATCTAGCATCTTTTTATTTGCTTGGAAGAGTTCAGTAATCTGTTCTGATCTTGGAAGATAGAAGTTTTGATTTTCGCAGTTCGAACTGATCTTGAGTTGGGAAAGAGAGTTATAGAGGACGATTAATCTGAATGAGAATTCTATTGTTGTTATCCAGAGAACTGATTGTAACAACTAAGATTTTAAGCTGAATGATCTGATCTTATTTTATCTACTTCAGTTGTCCTCTTTGACAGATGATTGCTGCACTTTTGATAGAGTCTGGAATAGATGGAACGTTTATCTTGACTCCTTCATTAGACTTCAAACCAGAGTTGATTGAGAAGATTGAGAATGCTTTGGAATCTGATTCGACCTTTTAGAATCCGATGAAGATAGATCTGATCTGAGTATAATCTGAGTTTCAGGTTTTTATTGATGCCTTATTAGCGAATAACTTGTGTTGTGATAGATGTTTCGGTTTGAGACAGAGTATCAAGAGATTGGCACTTTGAAGTTTATTCAGAGTTCTTCCAGATGATCGAAAGATGTTTGATGAATTGAGGAATCAGATCGAATAGAGGACGAGGAAGCATGAGGTTCGAAGTATGGCTTCTTATGTTTTGAACTGTCAAAAGTCAGAGAGAGAACGATCCGATTTTATGTTGTACAGTCTATTCTGATTCAGAATGGAATTGGGATCACAATTCGATGATTTTCGTAGCAAGGCTACTTTGTTGAGTCTGAGATGAGATGTCATCGGAGTATCGTTGAACGAGTGATGGAATCCTCCGATAAGAATTCACGATTCTAAGAATTCTTGATTTATTCTGTAGAATGAATGTTGTTACAGAATAGTATGAACGAACTCTCGAAGCTTTACAGTTGATTTATTTGATTGTAACCTGAATTGGTTGATGTGCCAATGGTTATTGAACGACTGAAGTTGTTCGGAATGAACTTCTAGATTGGTCCCGATTTTCAGAACGAGTTCGACACTGATTGGGGATCCGAATTTTATCTTCAGGAAGATCGTGAAGAGAACTTTCTCAGAATCGTTTCCGAATTGAGGTATGGCCGTTTTGAACTTTTGACAGGCCGTTTGATTTGACGAATACTCCGGTATTGTTGAAGAATTTTCTGTTGACCGAATCTCTCAGAAGTATTAGTTGAAATTAGGAATTCTTATTGATGAATTTATTGCTTTCTGATTATGAGAATTGTACTGATCGTACAGAGCTTTCTAAAATATTTTCAGAATTGTACGCCGATCAGTTGTTTGCTAAATTCAATGTTTGAATTCTGATTGGACCGAATGAATTTCTTTGATCTTATTATCTGATGATGGAATTTCTGATTATCCGCTCTTTTGTATTCTGAGTTTCAGTACTGACGATCTTGCAGTACTTGGTTTTCTTCTTATTGAGATTTTGGAATTATTCTTATTTCATCTACTGTCTGATTTTGATTGATTGATGGATAGAATTCGTTACAGTTTTCTGTACAGAATGAGTTTTGATGACTAACAGAGGATTGATATCTGGTCAGAGGTTTTATGTCATGAATTGCCGAAGTCTGTCAGTCTAGACAGAGATCCTTGATGTAATTGTTCTTTCGGCATAGACTTAGAAGAGACTTTTTATTGTTGATTCAACTATTTTCGATTCGATACCCTCAGAACGACGTACAGCCAGATCAGTTGAATCGAACTTTAGAGGAATTTCCATGAGTTGTAGTGCTCGACTTAGCACTAGTTGGCAGAATTCTTGATTCTTGTGGGGACTTCGTACAACGATAGCGATCAGATGATTATTGAAAGCACTTTCTAGAAGTTGTACGAGGAGAGATGAAGATCTCTTTCATTTTCGAGATGAACTTTCTGTGTCACATGAGTTAGAACGGTAGATGATTCGAAATGTGACTGATTTGTAAGGATGCTCTGATGAGGATGAGACGACTTTTGATAGACGGACGGAGTGTTGATGAATTAATCGACTAGAGTTTCTGAATTTCTCTTTTTTTTTGAGATACCGAATTGATTGAGATGAACGATTCAGAGTTAGATTGGAAGCAGATTTTGGACTTAGTTCCGAGATGTAAATTCTTATTGCAGCCCTGTGATTCAAGCCTCGACCTTGTGATAAAATCATGTTTGATTTTGAGGACAAAATCAATTCTTAGAGGGGGAGAATTGTAACGCCCCAAAATTATCTTAATGGACTTTATTTGAGATAATCAGAGATTTTAGAAGTCGAGGGCCGATTCGATTTGACAGGGACTAGAATGAAATTTTTGGAATTTTCAAGGACTAAAACGCAATAAATGGATTTATTAGATATTTAAGCATGTAATTGGATTTCTTTTCACTCCCATCCCTTCTCCTCCATCGCCTCTCACCATTGAAGACGCCCCATTTCAATTCCAAGCTTTGGGATTTCCATTTTAGCTCGATCCGTCCGTTGGAATTTGATCTGAAGTTGATATCTACTATCACAGCGACGAGTGCTCCGTTTGGAAGTAAATATATCTTAATTCTGAGAAGTTTGAAATTTTGGACGTTGTTAGAATTGATTTATATTCGGAGAGGATGATTATGAGATAGCTGTGATAGTATATTTAAGACGGTTCGAAGAATTAACGACGATTGGAATTGATATGATTTTTGTTGTGAAATTTCGAAAATGGAGCTTTTAGATTTGAAGGATTTGAATTGTTTTGATGTTATTGAGATGATTATGAGTATATTGGATTGTTGAATTGCTGTCTGCATTTCCGGTTTGATCAGAATATAGCCGTTATGCCGTCAGTTTGAGTTTTAGATATCGTTTCGATGTTTTGATCGTATCGAGTTTGATTGAGCTTTTGATGTCGATATTGATCCTTATGATTTCTTCTGATAGATTGAATTGAAGTCAGCAGAGTTGCGAGATAGCAGCTTTGGTCAATTTGGAAGATTGAAGTCGGTACAGTATCGATTTTCTTATTTATCAATCGAAGAAGTTTGATTGAGTTTTGAATGAATTGTTTTGGATATTGATTATTATCCTTATTATTGATTTTCAGATTTAAGTACCTTCGAAGTGAATAAGGTAAAAGACGACTTAGACTTGAATGGAACGATTAACTTGAATTAGACTGGATTCGAGTGTTCCAAAGAAATCACATACTTGCATGATTGAATGCTTATTTGAAATCATGCTTGAATGCTTAGTTGAAATCATGATTGAATGCTTATTTGAATGGATTATTGAATTTATGATTGAATGCATGAGATGACATATGCATTCATATTGAGCCGAATGATTATTCGTTTTGAATTAGACGATCTGGTGATTATAGTTGAGTGACATTGGTTACCAGATTTTTACCAATTGTTGAGAAAAACTCTCTATAATGCTCCGGAGTCTAGAGGATTAAAATATGCCTCGTCCACCTCGAGAGGGTAGTCGGTGTGATTGTTGGATATTTTAACCTCGGGATCCCAAACGGAAGAAAAAAAGAAAGAAGAATTCCATTTGATTATCTGAGTCTGATAATCCAGAAGTTTTAAAGACATGCATATCATTTTAATTCAGTACTTGAATGAATTACTTGAATTATATCTAAAGTTGATATACGAGGTGAATTGATGCATATCATGTTTGATATGTTTATTTGATATAGCATGTTGTCTCTTTTACTGGGAATTGTATTCTCACCGGATTATTCGGCTGTTGTCTTTGTTTGTATGTGTACTTGGCAACAGGTTGGGCAGGATCGAGTCAGAGACGACAGGGATAGAACGAGAATGAAGATTAGAAGTGAGACTTCGAAATAGAATTGGAAATGCATGCCAATCTAGTTTATGTTTTGAAATCATGTTAGAATTCGAATGGGTTGTATTTGATTTGGAAGTATTGAATATTAGAATCGATTTCGATTGATGACTATTGATTATCGAAGATAGTTCATTGATTGCATGTTACTAGATTCAGAATCGAGCAGGATAGAATTATGAAGTATGATTTGATTATGGATTAATGCATGAAGTTGAGCTATGCATGTTGAATGATTTATGGATTGGAGTTTGAAGCATTGCCCTATTTCTGTTAATTTTTCTGTTGCCCAGGGTGTGCTCGATCCTATGAAATGCTGGGATCGAGCGCAGCCCCTGTAAAATTGGAGGCAGTGACTTTGTTCAATTGGTGCACTCGATCCTGGCTTTTTGCCGGATCGAGCGCGGCACTTATTTTGATCTCGGCAGAGAGTTCAGGAATATGGTGCGCTCGATCCTGGCTTTTTGCCGGATCGAGCGCAGTACTGTTCACAAGAAAAATAATTTTTTTTTTAATTCATTTGATGTCTTATCTTTTGGACTTTGTATAGTTCTCGATAGGATTAGCTCTTGATTACATGATTAGAATCGGGGTCTCACAGAACAGTTACCTGCTATAACATCGTCAGGTGCTGCCTGATCCTGATCCTCTATCAAAGCAAAGACTCATGTCTGCTGTCTCGGAGGCTGGTTCGCATTCGGGTTACCTCCCTGTCTGTTCTATTGCTGAGGCTGGAAGGAGTAAACCGCAGAAGTCTGCCTCTCAGGCTGAGCTGCAGGTCAAGAAGAACTCCCACTCTGAGCTTGATCTTTACCTCGCTTAGGGCACACCTTAGCAAAGTGTCCTGGCTGCTGACAGATATTGCAGTTCCCAAAGACTCCTACACACTAATCTTAGGCATGTCTACCCCCACACCTGTTACCAAACGAAGATGAAAATCCAGAACTCTGTCCTAAACCGAACTGCATGGAGCCGCTGGAGCTAGAAGAACTGCTCTCTGGCTTCTTGAACTGTTTCCCTTTGGCTCTGAAGTGATCCTTTCTGCTACCCCCACTGCTTCCTCCTTGATACCTTCGAGGTTGGTTCTGATACTGCTATGACTGATTTTGATACTGAGACGGTTGATTCTGAGACTGTCTCTGCTGCTGAGGTACAATCTGATTTCCTCATAGTCTCCACAAACCTGCTGCAGCTCCCTTTGCATGATTCATGGCATCCGCAAATTTATCAGGCCTAGCTGTGTTTACCAACGTGAAGATGTCGGGGTTCGACAAATCATTTATGAACTGGTCGGCTTTTGCTTCTTCATTGTCGGCAATGTGTGGTGCAAACCTCAACAAACTGTCAAACTTGGCTACATACTCCTTGATGTTCAAGTTTCCTTGCCTCAGATTAGCAAACTTGGCTCCCTTATCCTTTCGGTACGAAATTGGGAAAAACCGCTTATAAAACTCAGTTTTGAAAAAGAGTCCAAGTAATGACTGTACCTCGATTCTCCATGGCTCTCTTCATCGTGATCCACCAGTTCTTAGCAACACCACAAAGCTGATGAATGACTAACTTGATTCGGAGGTTGTCAGAGTAATCAAGGGAATCGAACAACTGATCAATGTCGTCCAACCAGATTTCACGTTCAACAAGATTCTCTTTACCTATCAACAAAGGCAGATTAAATGACTGAAACCTCTTCAGCAAGGTTTCCATAGGCGTCGCTGTGGCATCCATCTGATCAGTTTTTGTACTAGCTTGCTCATTCGGAGGAGTAACTGGCGGTGGGTTTCTGTTAATAACTTGACGAGGACCTATTTGATAATCAAAGCTTAGGACATGAGATATCTCAATTGCTACAAATCGGCGCACTTTCAAACTCTCAGAAAATCGGATACCAGTCGATAAAAAAACATTTATATCTCAAGTAGATCATGTTTTATAATTTAAATCACAAAATCATGTAATTCAAATAATTCTCAAATAATAAATCATGCTCGCATGGAAATAAATAATCAAATAAATAACTCAATCACATGCGAGGAGCCAATACACGCGGACTCGATCTACCCCGCTCACTTTTAGTTCAACCAAAAACTTATGGCTCTGATACCACTTAATGTAAGACCCCGATTCTAATCATCTAATCTCGAAATAATAAAATCATACATCGATAATTATGGCCCAAAATAAATCGAATAAAAAAAATCTTTTTTTTTTGTAAATGCCACGCGCTCGCACGAGATAAACATCTCGCACGCGCGGGCTTCACCTCCAGAAACGGAGTTGAAGGCTAGCGCTCGCGCGAGATAAAATCTCGCTCGCGCGCGGTCTAACTTTCCAGAGCCCCTGGAATTCTTCTCGTGCTCGAGCGCAAGAATTTCTCGCTCGAGCGCGGGAAGCCTGGGCAGAAATGCCCTCATGCATTTAAAAGAGCTCCCGAGCTCGCTTTCGACATGCATTCAAATACATATACAATTCGGGGTGTGGGAATACATGCAATATCAATTATCAATACCAAAAACATGCTTTCATAATATATCTAAAATCAACATAAACTCTCGATCGATAGAAGTTCTAAACATGATTCGCTCCAAGTTATACAACTCCCAAAATACAAACGAGTTCGAATACATAATTGACTCATAAACACCAAGGCCTCACTTCTATCTCTCACTCTTGATGCTAACCAAGTCTTCGGTGACTCGATCCTTCCCCAACTGTTGTCAAGTACACATACAAAACAAAGCAACAGCCAGATAACTTCGGTGAGAAAGATATTCCCAGTAAAAGCAACATAACATGCAATAACAAGTAATATATCAATATCATGATATTAAGGCAACATAATCAATGTTAAGACGAATGAAATGCATGTCTTTAAAAATCGGGATATCAACTCTGATAAACAAGGGATTGCTGCTATACTTTTGGGATCCCGAGGATGAGACACGTATCGACTCACCAACTCTCCCAATCGAGGTGGTGCCACATATCTCATACCCCTAGACTTTGGTGTGACTATAAGAAGTATGCTGACACTAGATGAACTTCTACAACCTAGGCCACTCGCAGTATAGCCCCCAAAATGTCTAAACAAAAAGGGTCGTTCTGCCCGCAGAATCAAACGTTTGGCTCAAGATGAATGCATACGAAAACATAAAGCATTAATCCTCATAAAAAAAGCTCAAACAACAAAATACAAGTCCCACATTCTAGAACAAGTATTGATGCAAGTATATGATTTAAGGGAAACTCAAGAACCAACTGTATCGAGTGTGTTATCCCACTAAAATGATGAATGCTTGTACCTTTCGATACGAATAGCTCCAACTCTGGATAAGCTATAATAAAAGGTTATATAAAAAACTATACAACTTAAACAACAATATCGCTCAAGGTAAACTCTTTACCGCTCTTCGTCCAACTCTTTGGCGATCGGCTTCTGCTAACTCTGGTCTCGAGAAACTCCAAACGAATCTGTTCATAGGCAAAAGATGATCAACAAGGACGAACAAACCCAATTGCCAATGTTCTATGATTCAAACGGTTCAAAATCTTAAAACTCAAACCGGAGTCATAACGGTTATAAATTGATCAAACCAAAAACGCAGACAGCAGTACAACATTGGAAACTACTCATATCAATGCTAAAACAACAACAACAAAACAAATCCAACACATCTCAAAATCCTCATTTTCGAATTTGCCTTTCAAAAATCATAACAATTCCAAACGACGCTCTATTTCAAAATTGACTGAGAATAAACGATAAGAACTCGTTCAAGAACAACATAACCAAAACTCAATCGATTCTAACAACATCCGAAAATAGAATTCTAGCTGATCGAAGAAAAACTTATGATAGAACGAAGCTCTCGCTGTGGTGATCGCTAATCTGCCTTCGGATTTAATTTCTAACAAACGGATCGACCGAAAACCGAAATCACCAAGCATGGGAGAAGCTATGGGGTGCAACAATGGAGGGGAACCGATGGAGGAAGGTGATGAATGAGAGGAGACTAGTCAACAAGCCAAGATAATATATTAAACTCCAAATTTGCATTTTAGTCCCTAAAAATCCAAAAATTTCAAAATAGACCCTAATCAAAATCAAGTCGGCTCTTGAACTCTGTAATCTCCAATTATCTCAAATAAACTCAATTAAGATAAATTTGGGACGTTATACCTGTAAGGCTCTGAAAATATTAAGTTAATAATTACGGAATTTAAGATTTAAATTCTGAATTTGGGAAAATAATCTTTGAAGAATTTATGGAAATGAGAAATTTAATTTCCTAGTCGGGACATATTTAATTCGAGAATTTACGGATTTTAAGATTTAAATTCCGTTATTCTTAAATGAAAAGATTGAAATATTTGAGTTGATTATTTTTGGGATTTAAGATTTAAATTCCAAGATCCGAGATTTAAAGGATTTACTTAGAAGGTAAACTCGTGGAGGGACTGATTTGCAAATATCAAAGTTTTGAGGGCTAAAGTGCAATTGCCCTTTTTAATTTTAATCTAAGAATATTTAATTTGAGAATTTTTAGAGTTTAGAATTAAATTCTAATATTCTTAAATTATTTGGGATTGAAATCGAAGTAAAATGAATGGCCGAGGATTGATTTACAATTACTGAAGAATTCAGGGACTAAACTGCAAATTGGTTAATATATAAAAAAAATCCCACTTGACTACATTATTTGAAACGTCAAAAATAAGGCAGAAGAGAAGCAAGAAAACGTGGGAAGGGGGGAAGAAATGCCATTTTCACTTCTTGTTTCTCCGATTTTCTTCAATCCGTCCTGTAGAATTCATAATTGATCGTATATTTGTGATCACGGCTTCGAGTGCTACGTTTTGACGTAAGTATGATGAAGTTTTAAGATGTTTGAAAATTTATGATATTTTTAGAATTAAGATTTGATTGTATAAATATGTTCTCGTATATACGACGATAGCATATCTAAGATGGATCGAGAAAAAACGTCGTTTGAACATGTTTTGGATTTATGAAAAGATTTCTGAAATTTCTGAATTTTCGTGATGTTTAATTCGTGAATTAGAGTATGGAATGAGTATGATATTGAGTTGAGATCATTGATAGGATGATGGTTATGCTTTTAGAATTACCGGTTTTGAATCGTTACGCCGCCGGTTTGAGTTTTGATAGATTGATCAAGATGTGAGATTGATTCAACCTTGATGAGATGATAATGGATTTGAAAGCTGATAGATGACAATTATATAACTTCATTTCATGTTTGAAATGAAGGATATCGACTTCGAATCGATTAAATCGAAGTAGAATGAATTGAAGTGTTTGAAGTTGAAAAATAAGATTGGAACAATGAGCAACTTATGTTTGACATTCCCAAATTTTGATATGTTGATATATGATGATTTATGTGTTGATATATGTTGGGTTTGAGTTGAAGAAGATTGATAGATTGTTGGATTTGAGTTTCAGTTGCCGAGTTGGATAGCGTTATGCTATCGATTCAAGAAATGATTCAATTTGGAATCTTGTTGAGTGAGTGGAACCTGATATGAGTTCATTGCTGATATTGCTAGATTTTGATTACTTATTTTCAGATTTTTAATGAAGTTGAACGACTCAAGAATTCAGATTTGAATCAAGAAATGATTTGAGTAAGATTGGAGGTGGTTTCTACCTTGATGATTGAATGAGGAATTTAAGCAGAATTCTATTATGTGTTCTTGCGATGGTGTCCAGAGTTGAAGCATCGCAGAAACTACTGACAGGTATAGGACGACATCGAGAGTCAGTGATTTAAAACTCAAGAATGATGCTTCTTGAGTTTTCCCGCTAAATCACATACTTGATTGTTTGACTGTTCTTGATTTATAACTTGTGATATTGTTGATCCATATCAGGTAGTGGATCTTTCATTTTGATTTTGATATGATATGATATACGAATTGATTCTAATGCCAAGGTTTGATGAACCTTATATTCGAGTCTGATGGGACTACGATGGATGGATATCCATGTCAAGATTGGATACGAATCTTGATGGAAGATATTTGATATGAATCAATTCTTGATATATGCGCGCTATTTGAAATAAAGTTTTGATTGATATGTTTCGAGTCGATATATGCGTTATTTTACTCTATTCTCGAATTGATACGTTTAGAGTTGATTCGATTTTATTTAACGCTTATATATATGTTGAATATACTGGGAATTATATTCTCACCGGAGTTTATCCGGCTGTTGTCTTGTTTTGTATGTGTGCATGACATCAGGTGGGGCAAGAGCTAGTCAGAGACGACCTTGATAGCTCGTGAGAGAGTTTAGCACGTGGTGACTCGGGTTTAAGATGTTGAATTGCTGTCAAAGATTGAGTTGGAATCAAGTTTGGCATGTATATGTTGAATAGTTGGTTTAGCTTTCATTTTCATGTTTCAGATGAATGGAATAAAGGCATGAGACTATACTTAGAACTTGATATATATGTTGAACTTATACTTAGACTTGATAGCATGTTTATAGACTTTTTGGATTGAAATTCTTATTCCTTGATTGGGATTTGATAGCACAAAAATCAGCAGCAGATTTCGAGCAGGTGTTGGCTCGCTCAATCGGTAAAGTTGCACCGATCGAGCGAGGCCACCTTTGGCTCAAACCCGAGAGTGGGAATCTTTCCGCCCGCTCGATCGGTCATTGTTGACGGATCAAGCAAGGTGCAACATTTTTTAAAAAAAATATTTTTGATTTGAGTTTGACTAGCTATTCTATTTTAATGTATGATCAGTGTTAACTAATTGATAATTGCCCTAAGATGAGATTAGAAACCCGAGCCCCTACAATAGGTGGTTTCAGAGCGAAAAGTTCTGGACTAAGATAGAAGTTGAGCGGGGTAGATCGAGTCACATGCATATTTAGTATTGCATGATTAATGTTGTACTTGCTCTGATGAATTGCATGTGAACCTGCTTACCTGCTTACTTGATTAATTGAATTCATATGATTATTTGAATTCGTTGTAAGCATGAGATTATATGAATGATATATTGAATTGTATTTTATAACCTATGCACTATAGATTGCTTCTGTTTTATATTCAGATAGATTTTGCAGACAGAATGAATGATTCAGACAGAACATAGTAGTATTGAGGTAAGTTGTTGAAGTGATAGATATGATGACAACACTGAGAAAAGAAAGACTTGAGTAGATCTGGAGTTGAGCTATTAATCACCAACACAAAGAATTACAGTATATGATAAGCTGAGAGGAAGTTGATTTGAAGAGTTGGATTCTTTGTTCGAGTAGAGAATGCTCAATTGAACCCAAAATCAGCCTGATTTAATCTCAACTCCATGCTTTCGCAAAAAGTTGGTGGTTATGAAGAATTGATTTTTGATGAACTAAGATATTGAAATTGTTTTACAGGTATGTAAACAGACTTGTTATCAGAACATTATTTTTGTATTTGATAGAAAAGATAGAATAACAGTATTTGACAAACTATGTAGTGAGAACACTACGATCATCACCTCAGATACAGATTTCATAGCAGAATAGTTATGAATAAAGGTTAGTGATCACTCAGCAACACATAATTGATTTGGTCTAAGGGTGAGTATTTTAAGAAATATGAGACTAACTGAAGCAGATCAAGAGAAAATTTGAATTGAGAATAATCGCCTAAGCAATAAGCAAGTACAAAAGATTGGGCTCAAGTTGTATCAAATAATGAGATTGCAGGCAATTGAGTAATTCTAATTAACCTTCTTATGTATTGATGATTATTGATTGCATTGCATAATAGAACGATGATTTGTTATGCTACAAGATTTATCTGATGAGCCTTTAATTATTGTATTTGCTGAATTTCTGTATTTAAATAGATGGGAAGCCTTTTCAAGAATAGCCAGAAATGATGAAATGTAGATTGAGGAACGTAAGATTGAATTTGATAACGTAGACTTGGGAGATTAAATTAGAAGGCATTGTAGATATGAATGCAATAATTGAGTATCGGTTGATAACTGCTTGTTCTGTGCAGTGACTAGAGATTTATTTGATATGAGTTCCAGAAATTAAAAACTGCTATTATTCGGTACTGAATATATCACAATAACCGCGCAAAAGTGTCAGAAGAATTCTAGTTGATGAACTAGATTAGTGGAGAACTAACCTAGAGTTGACATATATGTCAATGGTTAGAATGTATAGAAGTATGCTGATGATATATATTTTCTGACCTTGTTGTGATGTGAATGAAGTTCTATATTGATTTGGGTGTTTTATATGAAGTTATGATGAATACTTGTATAGAATATCCTCATTTGAAGTGAAGAACTTCATAATCAATTAGAAGATTGATTCGAGACGAATTATCTTAGTACCAGAGCGGTTTTGAATTGTATGACCGTAAATTGAATTGATAAGATTTGAAGCGATTATGATCAATTGGGAATTAAGTGATAAACTCATATCAAATGAGAATAAATCCAAATTCAGTTACAGTTGAGTCTTTTAGTTGATTTTGCTGAAGTTAATACATCATAATGTCATAATTCTTGAATTTCTTGATATCTATTTTGAGGTTTTGTATTTGACCTTGATCGATTTTAATTGACTCTTATTTTTTGTTAAAGTCTGATTTGATTCACTTGTCTTGAGTTGAGATGCAAGTGAGTTGTTTTCACTTAGCAGATTGTCATTCAGAATATTTGATTTTGAATGACCTTGACTTAAGTGAGTTTCCTTGATTATGAATTTCAGGAATTGTTGATTATTTGATGTATACATTCAGTATATTTTGATATATTTGGCTCGTAACTGATAGAAATTTTTGATTTATAATATCAGTAACATTTTGGGTTGATGACATGATTGCCAGGAATTGGGAAATAGAAAGAAGAAACGAGACAAATTCTTGATCGATTGAGTAAAGATCTTTGATTTTGTGCTTGAGTTTCGAGATAGATATTCAAACAGTTAGAAGAGTTGCAATCCAAGCTATGTAGATTAGTTTGGAAAGATTAACGCAACATTGATATGAGATCAATCAATTAGAATTCGATTGGGAAATGCTAAAGCATAATATGAGAGAAGGCAACAGATTTAAATGAGTGGATTTGAAGTGAATAATCGGTTGATTGTGTTCCATATTCTCGATAGGGAATATCAGATTCTGAAAAAAATGCCTTTCAACAGATTGAATATCCATTCAGTTGTCTCCAAAGTGTATGAATTACTGGGAAATCAATATTGATGAATGAAAATGAAAGCAGTTATGGCAGAATTGAATTTTTAATACGTAGATTTCCAGTATAAGAAGCAGAAAAAAGAGACCAAATGGTCTATAAAACAGTTTAGCACATATTGAATCAAAATATGAGTAAGTTTTCGAAAGATTTTTCGTGTAAAACTACTCAAATTGTCATGATTTTGCGATTTGAAGTAGAATATATTTCGACAAATTCACAAATATGCTGTATTAGATGTGATACAGATATAATTCGATAGCTGTGAAGAAGATAATGATGTTATGAGAATACAAGAATTATGGCAATTTATTGTCGAGATAGAGACTTGAGATTTATCCGGTAGATTGTGGCACTGATTTTCAGAAGTTTTGAGTGTTTGATTGTATGTGATTGCATTATATCATCCTTGATCGATGTATTGTCTGAAGTGACTATCTAGATTTTGAGGAAATGCTCAGAACTATAGTATCTGATTCGATACTATTTGATTGATTTTGCCACTTGATTATTACAATTCCTGTAACAACTATCTGAGAGATATAGAAATGATGTTTTGATTATGAGATGAGAAGAAAATCATAAATTATTTTTGTTGAGACAGAAATTTTGAAGTATCAGCTATCATACCAGATGTGGTTTGAGAAAAGACAAAGAATGTGAAGATTGATTTGTATTGAATAAGAACATAGCAAACTCGATAGAGTTAGAAATTGAATGATTTTGCAATTTGAACAAAATGTTCGATGAGAAATGTTTATTTCGAAGTATCATTCAATTCAGAAAGAGATTCTAGAAATGATCTAATAATGGATTCTCGTGAATATTGACTTAGAGATGGTAATCTAGCTCATGGGTTAATACTGTATCTAGATTTGTTTGATAGATGAGATGTGATCCTTGAGTATAAGCTGCAGAATATCAGCTAGAATCCTTCTGATGAACTTTAAAAGAGATCAACAGAAGTAGATAAGCCTTGGAGTTAAACCGAATAACTGATATTGATTGTTGATTCACAGCTCAAATGTAGTGTCATTTAGTGACTACTGAAAAAAGGAATTTATATGAATGCAGAAGCGATCAGAAAGAAGAGGAAGAAAATATATCAGAAAAGATATCTAGAATCTACAGAATTGAAGTAAAGGATGAATATGAATTATAAAGCTGTGAGTGGAATGATAGTATAGAATTGATATATATTCTATGCAGAGCATAGAATATTATAGAAACGAAAATAAGTTGACACTAAAAGCTGAATTTTACTGCCTAATATTTGAGACAGAGTTAGTGGATTCACTAACAAATTTATTCTTTTCAGCCTAGAATGATAAGAGCAAATATGTTCTATGTGTCTGAGTTGAGGAAGTATCAGTGATATTCTTTCTATGTATATCAATCAGTCAAGACAGAGTCTGATACGATTCTGAGCTAAGTCAAGTAATTGACAGATCCTTGACTGAGCAAAATACAAGAAAATAGACATAGAATGAAGAGATAAACTGGAAACAGAGTATGAGGTGAAATAAGAAGTTCTGAATTATATGATTGAAGTAAGAATTACTTCAGATACTCATTTAGTCTATCAGATTTGATAGTACGATCGAATGCGATTTCGAGGACGAAATCATTTCTTAGAGGGGAGGAATTGTAAGGCTCTGAAAATATTAAGTTATTAATTACGGAATTTCAGATTTAAATTCCTAATTTGGGAAAATAATCTTTGAAGAATTTATGGAAATGAGAAATTTAATTTCCTAGTCGGGACATATTTAATTCGAGAATTTACAGATTTTGAGATTTAAATTCCATTATTCTTAAATGAAAAGATTGAAATATTTGAGTTGAGTATTTTTGGGATTTAAGATTTAAATTCCAAGTTCTGAGAATTAAAGGATTTACTTAGATGGTAAACTCGCGCAGAGACTGATTTGCAAATATCAAAGTTTCGAGGGCTAAAGTGCAAAATCCAAAAATATTTAATTTGAGAATTTTTAGAGTTTAGAATTAAATTTTAATATTCTTAAATTATTTGGGATTGAAATCGAAGTAAAACGATTGGCCGAGGACTGATTTACAATTATTGAAGAATTCAGGGACTAAACTGCAAATTGGTTAATATATATCAAAAACTCCCACTTGACTACATTATTTGAAACATAAAAATAAGGCAAAAGAGAAGCAAGAAAACGTGGGAAGGGGGAAGAAACGCCATTTTCATTTCTTGTTTCTCCGATTTTCTTCAATCCGCCGGTAGAATTCAGAATTGATCGTATATTTGCGATCACGGCTTCGAGTGCTACGTTTTGACGTAAGTATGATGAAGTTTTAAGATTTATGAAAATTTATGATATTGTTAGAATTAATATTTGATTGTATAAATATGTTCTCGTATATACGACGATATCATATCTAGGATGGATCGAGAAAAGATCGTTGTTTGAACATGTTTTGGATTTATGAAATGATTTCTGAAATATCTGAATTTTCATGATGTTGAATTCGTGAATTAGAGTATGGAATGAGTATGATATTAATTTGAGATCATTGATAGGATGATGGTTATGCTTTTAGAATTACCAGTTTTGAATCGTTACGCCGTCGGTTTGAGTTTTGATAGATTGATCAAGATGTGAGATTGATTCAACCTTGATGAGATGATAATGGCATTGAAAGCTGATAGATGAGAATTATATAACCTCATTTCATGTTTTAAATGAAGGACATCGACTTCGAATCGATTAAATCGAAGCAGAATGAATTGAAGTGTTTGAAGTTAAAAAATAAGATTGGAACAACGAGCAACTTATGTTTGACATTCCCAACTTTTGATGTTGATATATGATGATTTATGTGTTGATATATGTTGGGTTTGAGTTGAAGAAGATTGATAGATTGTTGGATTTGAGTTTCAGTTGCCGAGTTGGATAGCGTTATGCTACCAATTCAAGAAATGATTCAATTTGGAATCTTGTTGAGTGAGTGGAACCTGATATGAGTTCATTGCTGATATTGCTAGATTTTGATTACTTATTTTAAGATTTGTAATGAAGTTGAATGACTCGAGAATTCAGATTTGAATCAAGAAATGATTTGAGTAAGATTGGAGGTTGTTTCCACCTTGATGATTGAATAAGGAATTTAATGTGACGCCCGGGGCTGAGGAGGCAGGGAGTGATCGCCGGTGCCAAGAGGTTGCACGGACAATGAGCGGCTCCTGGTAGGCTTATAGGCAGAGGGAGACATGAATGAACCGATCCCGTACCAGAATGAGAGGGATTCTGAGACTGAGTAGGTATGGGACTATATGGTTGAGGAGGGCTTAAAAGATTTCATATGTACTATTCATATCAAGAAGGTGCATCTTCTTTTCGGGAGCTCATCACATAAGAACTCCAAAGTTAAGCGTGCTTGACTTGGGGAAATTATAGGATGGGTGACCCCCTGGGAAATTTTCCAGGGTGCGTGTGAGTGAGGACATAAGCACGCTGAAAAGACACGTCTTGATACAGTGGGGCGTTACAAATGGTATCAAAGCCGACCTCTCTTAGTACGGTATGGTTCGGGGACGAACCAAGCGGAAGCTGGTGGGCATGTGACGCCCGGGGCTGAGGAGGCAGGGAGTGATCGCCGGTGCCAAGAGGTTGCACGGACAATGAGCGGCTCCTGGTAGGCTTATAGGCGGAGGGAGACATGAATGAACCGATCCCGTGCCGGAATGAGAGGGATTCTGAGACTGATTAGGTATGGGACTATATGGTTGAGGAGGGCTTAAAAGATTTCATATGTACTATTCATATCAAGAAGGTGCATCTTCTTTTCGGGAGCTCATCACATAAGAACTCCAAAGTTAAGCGTGCTTGACTTGGGGAAATTATAGGATTCTGTTATGTGTCTTGTGATGGTGTCCAGAGTTGAAGCATCGCAGACACTACTGACAGGTATAAGACGACATCGAGAGTCAGAGAATTGAAACTCAAGAATGATGCTTCTTGAGTTGTCCCCCTAAATCACATACTTGTTTATTTGACTGTTCTTGATTTAGAATTGTGATATTGTTGATTCATCTCAGGTAGTGGATCTTTTATTTTGATTTTGATATGATATGATATGATATGATATACGAATTGATTCTAATGCCAAGGTTAGATGAACCTTATTTTCGAGTCTGATGGGACTACGATAGATGGATATCCATGTCAAGATCGGATACGAATCTTGATGGCAGAGATTTGATATGAATCAATTCTTGATATATGGGCGCTATTTGAAATGATGTTTTGATTGATATGTTTTGAGTCGATATATGCGTTATTTTACTCTATTCTCAAATTGATACGTTTAGAGTTGATTTGATTTTATTTAATGCTTATATATATATGTTGATTATACTGGGAATTTTATTCTTACCAGAGTTTATCTGGCTGTTGTATTGTTTTTTATGTGTGCATGACATCAGGTGGGCAAGTGCTAGTCAGAGACGACCTTGATAGCTTGTGAGAGAGTTTAGCACGTGGTGACTCGGGTTTTAGATGTTGAATTGCTGTCAAAGATTGAGTTGGAATCAAGTTTGGCATGTATATGTTGAATAGTTGGTTTAGATTTTATTTTCATGTTTTAGATGAATGTAATAAAGGCATGAGACTATACTTAGAACTTGATATATATGTTGAACTTATACTTAGACTTGATAGCATGCTTATAGACTTGTTGGATTGAAATTCTTATGCCTTGAATGGGATTTGATAGCACAAAAATCAGCAGCAGATTTCGAGCAGGTGTTGGCTCGCTCGATCGGTAAAGTTGCACCAACCGAGCGAGGTCACCTTTGGCTCAAACCCGAGAGTGGGTATCTTTCCGCTCGCTCGATTGGTCATTGTTGACGGATCGAGCGAGGTGCAACATTTAAATTTTTTTTTTTTTTTGGTTTGAGTTTGACTATTCTATTTTAATGTATGATTAGTGTTAACTAATCGATAATTGCCCTAAGATGAGATTAGCTGTGACACCTAGAATTTTTTAATTTAAGTTTCATGCCTAAATTAGTCTTTATATTTATCATTTTAGTTATTTTAACTTTTCTGTGTTTAATTGGTTAAATATTATATTCTTCCGCACATTGGAATTTATTATTTTTAACTTTTTGCGAAAATTGACATTTTTATTTTTTTTAAAATTCCCGGACTAGTAAAATAAAATTTAATATTATAAATTAGGATTTTTAAGCTTGTATTTTTATTTAGTGCGATCTAATTTGTAGTTCTAATTTCTTTATTGGTTTGATTTTTTTTTTTTGTGTATAGCACTTTTCTCAAAATTTCATAACACATCCATTTTTTCTAGGGTTTATCTACATGTACACTTGAATTCAAGATTCAATCCTAGCCACACATCCACACACAAAAAACTCACACAACACACGCACACACACTCACTCAGCCGACTTGCCCTGTTCTTCCCATGGAGACATCGGCTTCACTCTCCATATTCAATTCTTCTCTGGTGGATTGCCCCTAGCTAGCTGGACGAGCTGGTTCACCCCATTTGGAGCTCGGTTTCAGCTCATATTAGCGTCTAGCAGCTCACGCCCTAGCTCTTTGAACTCCCCTCTGTCCCTTTGAGTTTTGTAGCTAGGCAAGAATATTGGTTTCATTCTTCACTATGTGGATTATATTAGTTTGTATGTTGCATTGTTCAGGAAGTTTTGAAGTCTATTCTCTATTTTTTCCCTGATTAGAGAGTGCCTGCTCGTCGATATTTTTTTTTTCCAAAAAATCGTGCATATTTTCTTGGCTCGTATTTTTGCTGTGTGTTTTTTTTTCAAATTTACGTCTTGCACTTGATTGGTAGCTGTTCATAAGCATGTAGTTTGATTATTTTGCGGCTTTTCTTCACACATGTGTTCGAATTCTTGGTTCAGATTTTTAAAGGGCTTGGTTCGATTTTTTTTTCCAGCTTTCCCTTTTGTGTGTGGTGTTCAAAGTTTTCTGAGTTATTCATAACATTGAGTTCGAACCATTTCCAGATTTTTGACTTCATGATATGTGATCGAATTCTCAGATTTTGTTGCTTGTGGTTCGATTCAAGTTTTCCAGATTATGAACATGTTTTCGAATTTGAGCACTTGGTGTTTTGTTGTGTCGATTCGGATGGTGATTTTGAGCTACCATGGATGATATGTAGTTCACATGGTAGCAAGTAGGATGTCTTGAAGATAGCTTGTGGGATGGAGTGGTGTTGCACTCGAATTTTGAGGATATGGGCTCGGGTATGATAGGCTTTGTGAGGGCTACCTTCGAGATGGGCTTAAGGTGGGTCAAGGTAGGTTGTAAGAGCTGGAAATGAGGTTGAATGTTGACCTTGGTCCTAGGATTATAGGCTTGGAAGATTGGAAGAAATGTAGCTAGGATCGGTTGGGTTGGAGCTCGAGGTCATGAGCAGAATTTTGAGAACTTTGGGGCTGTCCAGAAATGTGAGTGTAAAACAGAGTTAAAAGTTGAATTTGGCCAAGGGCTCAGTTCTGGAATTGGGTTGAGATGTTAGTATTATGTCGGTTCGAGCAGAATTCAATTCGGTTAATTTTGGGTCGAGTTTTAGATTTTTAATTTATAAGGTGCAGAAATAATTTTTAAGCTCAAGGGCTGTTACCCGGAATTCTTTTTTTTTTGTAAAATGATTGCTTAGGAAATAAATTCCAAGGATGATTTCTCTACCTAGTTCTAAGTGTCATGGAATTGTGGTTTCAAGCGAAATCCTTTTTGAATAAGAATCGAGTAAGTTATAAATTTTACGGGAAAACCGCTCCCATTTTGTCTTAAGTACAAATTTATTGATTTAGTGTTCCCATCCTTTGGTTTAGTTTCTAAATCACCATCCCGATCATTCATGTGTGAGTCATATGCATGATTATCGATATATATTTACATTTACATCATATTTACATATGCATGCTAAGTCCAAGTTCAAGTATGAAAGAAAATATTTTTAGGAACAAAGTGAGATGATTGTGACTATAGAAAGTATGGGTTTGGACGGGCTGGGAGACGTTCTGGCTTCCCTTACCAAATTTATGGGTTTGGACGGGCCGGGAGAAATCCTAGCTTCCCTTACCAAGTATGGGTTTGGACGGGCCGGGAGAAATCCTAGCTTCCCTTACCAAGTATGGGCTAGACGGGTTGGGAGAGATCCTGACTTCCTTGCGGCATAGTGCACTGCAGTCATGATTATGATCGAAATTACAGAGTCACAATTCAAGGATCTAAGTTCAAATATTTATGTCTATGTTTCCGTACAGTTTACTCAGTTATATTGCTTATGTTCGACTTAGCCATGCATATGTTTTATTCATGTACACTCTTTTCATTTAGAAATTATTTATTTTAAGTTAAGGGCACAAAATTACTTTATTACAAGTTATTTTTAATCTACTTGTGCTTGTATTTATGTAGTACTCGTTATTTCCTCCCCCCCCCCCCCTCATATTCTTGCTGAGTCTTTTAGGCTCACTACACTTATTGTTTTCAGGTGAGGAGTATTTCACTGAGATCGAGGGGCAGGATCCCCAGAACGAGGTCACCGGTGGTGCAGGCCCTTGACCGACGTGATTTTAGTTGTTCCGCAAACTCTGATGTTTTTATTTATGAGTGAAATATTTTCATACACTATTAGTCAATTGCAGGACGTGTTTTCCCTGCTTTTGAATCTTTTTGGAATGTAAAGTTAACAGTTTATTATCCCACAACTGTGTGGGATTAACTCCCTTTTTAGATTCTATGATTATCGTATTTGGATTTTTTTTACTTGTATTTATTTTATTTTTATTTGAATTGATGACTGTGTCAGTTGGGCTTACAATATTTTTAAAGCGAGTCATGGCAAAATTTTAAAAAAATTCCGCAAATTTCTTATTTATTTTCTTTTAAATTTAGAGGATCAGGGTCGTCTCATTAGCAACCCGAGCCCCCACAACAGGTGGTATTAGAGAGGAAAGTTCTGGACTAAGATAAAAGTTGAGCGGGGTAGATCGAGTCACATGCATCTTTAGTATTGCATGATTAATGTTGTACTTTCTCCGATGAATTGCATGTGAACCTGCTTACATGCTTACTTGATTAATTGAATTCGTATGATTATTTGAATTCATTGTAAGCATGAGATTATATGAATGATATATTGAATTGTATTTTATAACCTTTGCACTATAAATTGATTCTGTTTTAGAATCAGACAGAATGAATGATTCAGACAGAACAGAGCAGTATTGGGGTAAGTTGTTGAAGTGATAGATATGATGACAACACTGAGAAAAGAATGAGTTGAGTAGCTCTGGAGTTGAGCTATTAATCACCAACACAGAGAATTATAATATATGATAAGCTGAGAGGATGTTGATTTGAAGAGTTGGATTCTTTGTTCGAGTTGAGAATGCTTAGATGAACCCAAAATCATCCTGATTTAATCTCAACTCCATGCTTTCGCAAAAAGTTGGTGGTTATAAAGAATTGATTTTTGATGAACTGAGATATTGAAATTGTTTTACAGGTAAGTAAACAAACTTGTTATCAGAACGTTCTTTCTGTATTTGATAGAGAAGATAGAATAACAGTATTTGACAAACTATGTATTGAGAACACTACGATCATCACCTCAGATACAGATTTCATAACAGAACAGTTATGAATAAAGGTTTGTGATCACTCAACAGCACATAATTGATTTGGTCTAAGGGTGAGTATTTTAAGAAATGTGAGACTAACTGAAGCAGATCAAGAGAAAATTTGAATTGAGAATAATCGCCTAAGCAATAAGCAAGTACAAAAGATTGGGCTCAAGTTGTATCAGATAATGAGATTGCAGATAATTGAGTAATTCTAATTAACCTTCTTATGTATTGATGATTATTGATTGCATTGCATAATAGAACGATGATTTGTTATGCTACAAGATTTATCTGATGAGCCTTTAATTATTGTATTTGCTGGATTTCTGTATTTAAATAGATGGGAAGCCTTTGCAAGAATAGTCAGAAATGATGAAATGCAGATTGAGGAACGTAAGATTGAATTTGATAACGTAGACTTGGGAGATTAAATTAGAAGGCATTGTATATATGAATGCAATAATTGAGTATCGGTTGATAACTTCTTGTTCTATGTAGTGACTAGAGATTTATTTGATATGAGTTCCAGAAATTAAAAAATGCTATTATTCGGTACTGAATATATCACAATCACCGCGCAAATGTGTCAGAAGAATTCTAGTTGATGAACTAGATTAGTGGAGAACTAACCTAGAGTTGACAGATATGTCAATGGTTAGAATGTAAGGAAGTGTGCTGATGATATATATATTCTGACCTTGCTGTGATGTGAATGAAGTTATATATTGATTTGGGTGTTTTATACGAATTTATGATGAATACTTGTATAGAATAGCCTCATTGGAAGTGAAGAACTTCAGAATCAATTAGAAGATTGATTCGAGACAAATTATCTTAGTAACGGAGCGGTTTTGAATTGTATGACCATAAATTGAATTGATAAGATTTGAAGCGATTATGATCAATTGGGAATTAAGTGATAAACCTTATCAAATGAGAATAAGTGAAAATTCAGTTACAGTTGAGTCTTTTAGTTGATTTTGCTGAAGTTATTACATCATAATGTCATAATTCTTGAATTTCTTGATATCGATTTTGAGGTTTTGTATTTGACCTTGATCGATTTTGATTGACTCTTATTCTATGTTTGAGTTTGATTTGATTCACTCGTCTTGAGTTGAGATGCAAGTGAGTTATTTTCACTTAGCAGATTGTCATTCAGAATATTTGATTTTGAATGACCTTGACTTAAGTGAGTTTCCTTGATTATGAATTTCAGGAATTGTTGATTATTTGATGTATACATTCAGTATATTTTGATATATTTGGCTCGTAACTGATAGAAATTTTTGATTTAGAATATCAGTAACATTTTGGGTTGATGGCATGATTGCCTGGAATTGGGAAATAGAAAGAAGAAACGAGACAAATGCTTGATCGATTGAGTAAAGATCTTTGATTTTGTGCTTGAGTTTCGAGATATATATTCAAACAGTCAGAAGAGTTGCAATCCAAGCTATGTAGATTGGTTTGGAAATATTAACGCAACATTGATATGAGATCAAGTGATTAGAATTCGATTGGAAAATGATAAAGCATAATATGAGAGAAGACAACAGATTTAAATGAGTGGATTTGAAGTGAATAATCGGTTGATTGTGTTCCATATTCTCGATAGGGAATATCAGATTCTAAAAGAAATGCCTTTCAACAGATTGAATATCCATTCAGTTGTCTCCAAAGTGTATGAATTACTGGGAAATCAATATTGATGAATGAAAATGAAAGCAGTTATGACATAATTGAATTTTCAATACGTAGATTTCCAGTATAAGAAGCAGAAAAGAAGAGACCATATGGTCTATAAAACAGTTTAACACCTATTGAATCAAAATATGAGTAAGTTTTCGAATGATTTTTCGTGTAAAACTACTCAAATTGTCATGAGTTTGCGATTTGAAGTAGAATATATTTCGACAAATTCACAAATGTGATGTATTAGATGTGATATCGATAGCTGTGAAGAAGATAATGATGTTATGAGAATACAGGAATTATGGTTGTTTATTGTCGAGATAGAGACTTGATATTTATCCGGTAGATTGTGGCACAGATTTTCAGAAGTTTTGAGTGTTTA
Source organism: Henckelia pumila (assembly GCF_033568475.1). Classification (NCBI taxonomy): domain Eukaryota; kingdom Viridiplantae; phylum Streptophyta; class Magnoliopsida; order Lamiales; family Gesneriaceae; genus Henckelia; species Henckelia pumila. The sequence continues at coordinate 202,933,340 of NC_133122.1, forward strand.
ATTGTATGTGATTGCATTATATCATCCTTGATCGATGGATTGTCTGAAGTGACTATCCAGATTTTGAGAAAATTCTCAGAACTATAGTATCTGATTCGATACTATTTGATTGATTTTGCCACTTGATTATTACAATTCCTGTAACAGCTATCTGAGAGATATAGAAATGATGTTTTGATTATGAGATGAGAAGAAAATCATAAATTATTTGTGTTGAGACAGAAATTTCGAATTATCCGTTATCAATATGTGGTTTGAGAAAAGACAAAGAATGTGAAGATTGATTTGTATTGAATAAGAACATAGCAGACTCGATAGAGTTAGAAATTGAATGATTTTGCAATTTGAACAAAATGTTCGACGAGAAATTATTATTCCGAAGTATCATTCAATTCAGAAAGAGATTCCAGAAATGATCTGATAATGGATTCTCGTGAATATTTACTTAGAGATGGTAATCTAGCTCATGGATTAATAATCTATCTAGATTTGTTTGATAAATGAGATGTGATCCTTGAGTATAAGCTGCAGAATATCAGCTAGAATCCTTCTTATGAACTTTAAAAGAGATCAACGGAAGTAGATAAGCCTTGGAGCTAAACCGAATAACTGATATTGATTGTTGATTCACAGCTCAAATGTAGTGTCATTTAGTGACTACTGAAAAATGAAATTTATATGATTGCAGAAGGGATCAGAAAGAAGAGGAAGAAAAGATATCAGAAAAGATATCTAGAATCTACAGAATTGAAGTAAAGGATGAATATGAATTATAAAGCTGTGAGTGGAATGATAGTGTAGAATTGATATATGTTCTATGCAGAGCATAGAATATTATAGAAACAAAAATAAGTCGACACTTAAAGCTGAATTTTACTGCCTAATATTTGAGACAGAGTTAGTGGATTCACTAACGAATTTATTCTTTTCAGCTTAGAATGATAAGAGAAAATATGTTCTATGTGTCTGAGTTAAGAAAGTATCAGTGATATTCTTCCTATGTATATCAATCAGTCATGACAGAGTCTGATACGATTCTGAGCTAAGTCAAGTAATTGACAGATCCTTGACTGAGCAAAATACAAGAAAATAGACACAGAATGAAGTGATAAACTGGAAATAGAGTATGAGGTGAAATAAGAAGTTCTGAATTATATGATTGAAGTAAGAATTACTTCAGATACTCATTCAGTCTATCAGATTTGATAGTACGATCGAATGCGATTTCGAGGACGAAATCATTTCTTAGAGGGGAGGAATTGTAAGGCTCTGAAAATATTAAGTTATTAATTACAAAATTTCAGATTTAAATTCCGAATTTGGGAAAATAATCTTTGAAGAATTTATGGAAATGAGAAATTTAATTTCCTAGTCGGGACATATTTAATTCGAGAATTTACGGATTTTGAGATTTAAATTCCGTTATTCTTAAATGAAAAGATTGCAATATTTGAGTTGAGTATTTTTGGGATTTAAGATTTAAATTCCAAGTTCCGAGAATTAAAGGATTTACTGAGATGGCAAACTCGCGCAGGGACTGATTTGCAAATATCAAAGTTTCGAGGGCTAAAGTGCAATTGTCCTTTATAATTTTAATTTGAGAATATTTAATTTGAGAATTTTTAGAGTTTAGAATTAAATTTTAATATTCTTAAATTATTTGGGATTGAAATCGAAGTAAAACGATTTGTCGTGGACTAATTTACAATTACTGAAGAATTCAGGGACTAAACTGCAAATTGGTTACTATATATAAAAAATTCCCACTTGACTAAATTATTTGACAAGTAAAAAGAAGGCATAAGAGAAGCAAGAAAACGTGGGAAGGGGGAAGAAACACCATTTTCACTTCTTGTTTCTCCGATTTTCTTCAATCCGCCCGGTAGAATTCAGAATTGATCGTATATTTGCGATCACGGCTTCGAGTGCTACGTTTTGACGTCAGTATGATGAAGTTTTAAGATATTTGAAAATTTATGATATTGTAAGAATTAATATTTGATTGTATAAATATGTTCTCGTATATACGACGATAGCATATCTAAGATAGATCGAGAAAAGATCGTCGTTCGAACATGTTTTGGATTTATGAAATGATTTCTGAAATTTTTGAATTTTTGAGATGTTGAATTCGTGAATTAGAGTATGGAATGAGTATGATATTGAGTTGAGATCATTGATAGGATGATGGTTATGCTTTTAGAATTACCGGTTTTGAATCGTTATGCCGCCGGTTTGAGTTTTGATAGATTGATCAAGATGTGAGATTGATTCAACCTTGATGAGATGATAATGTCATTGAAAGCTGATAGATGAGAATTATATAACTTAATTTCATGTTTGAAATGAAGGATATCGACTTCGAATCGATTAAATCGAAGTAGAATGAATTGAAGTGTTTGAAGTTGAAAAATAAGATTGGAACAACGAGCAACTTATGTTTGACATTCCCAGATTTTGATATGTTGATATATGATGATTTATGTGTTGATATATGTTGGGATTGAGTTGAAGAAGATTGATAGATTGTTGGATTTGAGTTTCAGTTGCCGAGTTTGATAGCGTTATGCTACCGATTCAAGAAATAATTCAATTTTGAATCTTGTTGAGTGAGTTGAACCTGATATGAGTTCATTGCTGATATTGCTAGATTTTGATTACTTATTTTCAGATTTGTAATGAAGTTGAATGACTCGAGAATTCAAATTTGAATCAAGAAATGAATTGAGTAAGATTGGAGGTGGTTTCTACCTTGATGATTGAATGAGGAATTTAAGCAGAATTCTATTATGTGTTCTTGTGATGGTGTCTAGAGTTGAAGCATCGCAGAAACTACTGACAGGTATAAGACGGAATCGAGAGTCAGGGATTTGAAACTCAAGAATGATGCTTCTTGAGTTGTCCCGCTAAATCACATACTTGTTTATTTGACTGTTCTTGATTTAGAACTTGTGATATTGTTGATCCATCTCAGGTAATGGATCTTTCATTTTGATTTTGATATGATATGATATGATATACAAATTGATTCTAATGCCAAGGTTTGATGAACCTTATTTTCGAGTCTGATGGGACTACGATAGATGGATATCCATGTCAAGATCGGATACGAATCTTGATGGCAGAGATTTGATATGAATCAATTCTTGATATATGGGCGCTATTTGAAATGATGTTTTGATTGATATGTTTCGAGTCGATATATGCGTTATTTTACTCTATTCTCGAATTGATACGTTTATAGTTGATTTGATTTTATTTAACGCTTATATATATGTTGATTATACTGGGAATTATATTCTCACCGGAGTTTATCCGGTTGTTGTCTTGTTTTGTATGTGTGCATGACATCAGGTGGGGCAAGAGAAAGTCAAATACGACCTTGATAGCTTGTGAGAGAGTTTATCACGTGGTGACTCGGGTTTTAGATGTTGAATTGTTGCAAAGATTGAGTTGGAATCAAGTTTGGCATGTATATGTTGAATAGTTGGTTTAGCTTTTATTTTCATGTTTTAGATGAATGTAATAAAGGCATGAGACTATACTTAGAACTTGATATATAAGTTGAACTTATACTTAGACTTGATAGCATGTTTATAGACTTGTTGGATTGAAATTATTATGCCTTGAATGGGAATTGATAGCACAAAAATCAGCAGATTTTGAGCAGGTGTTGGCTCGCTCGATCGGTAAAGTTGCACCGATCGAGCGAGGCCATCTTTGGCTCAAACCCGAGAGTGGGTATCTTGTTGTCGGATCGAGCGAGGTGCAACGTTTTAAATTTTTATTTTTTTTGGTTTGAGTTTGACTATTCTATTTTAATGTATGATTTGTGTTAACTAATCGATAATTGCCCTAAGATGAGATTAGCAACCCAAGCCCCCACAACACAGCAGCTCCTCTAGCTTCCAAGGGTGGCCTCGGGGCGGTGACGTGGTGGCAGGTGGCAAGGGAGGACGGTCGGCGGCTAGCCTAAAGAAGAAAGGGGCGGACGAAGACTTCTTGAGGGAAGGAGGATGAAGTTGGCGTGAGAGAAGGGAGAGTGGAGGTGGGTGGCGCCTGATGAGGTGTGTTGGAGACTAGGGTTTAATTTTTGGTATGATATTTTAAGTGTATGTATGTATAGGTGTGAGTGTGTGAGAGTAGGGCAAGTCCAAAAAGTGTTATTTCACTAAATAAGTTGCTAGTTTAGGTATTACAAATTTAACTTGTAGAATTGCCCCCATTTTATATTTCTAAGTCTAGAATATTTGAATTTAAATGTCAAGAACGTAATTTCACAAGTCCGGATCCAAAAATGCTAATTTGGGGAAATTAAAGAATTACGCACGAAAATGCGCTTACGCGATTTTTCTTTACATGAAAAATTTAAAATGAAGATTTTATTTTATTTCTTCACCTCTCATGAATTATAGGCCACCTAAATTAAAAAGAGAGATTTTTCCTTCCGTGTCCGCCTTTGCCGCGCCGAAGCCGGAAGTCACCAATTACAAGCATCTCAAGCAATTAAATTTAAATATCGTCACAATTAAATTCTAGGGAAATTTAAATCATTGAACAGTTTTGAAATTAAAATATTAAAGCTATTTTAGGCATGTAATTTAGTTTATGGAATTTCGACGTCACAAAAAAAATAAAAATAAAAATAAACAGTTGAAGAATTTAAATACTAACTTAAAAATTAAAATCAATACATTAGTTATTTTGATGTCACAATGTTAAATAAAATATTTAAATAATAAACAAAGAGATTAAAATATTTAAATAAACTAAATGATTGTTTAAAAGTCATTTAAATAAAATACACAAGCGGAGTAAAATCTTTAAAACGACTTGGACGTTTAAAAGTATTTAATAAATAAGCTAGACATTTAAAATGATTTAAAATAACTAATCGCTAAACTTAATTTGTTTAACATAAATAAGTTGGATAATAAATATTTAAATAAATAAGATAAACAGTTAAAATCATTTAAAATAATTGTCCAATAAACTCAAGTTATTTTAAATAAATAAGCGGGATGTTTAGGTTCATTTAAACGAATAAATTAAATAATTAAAATAATTTAATTAAGCAAACTTAAATCTTTAAAATATTTAAAACAATTATGTTGCACAATAAAAATCATTTCAAAAAAATAAACATAAATTATTAAAAGCATTTTTAAATTATTATATTAATAAAATAAAAATCATTTAAATAAATAATTAATATTTTATCAATAAATAATTCAGATAAGGAATTTTAAACTGATTAAATTTAAAAATAATAACAATAATAATATTTAATTAATTTAATGCATACGATTTAGTAGATTGGATTTTAGGTGCTACAATTCCTTTCCCTCTTAAATGGAATTTCGTCCTCGAAATTCAAGACTTACTCACTAGGTTCGAATAACGTAGACCGTAACAACACTAAATTTATCAACTTTGCACCCACATGAGTTGGACCAAATCAGCTTTCGCTGCGCACTATGATGTTTATTGATATTTATGTCATCAAAAATCTGAATAACTCTTGTTGCAATATAGAATTTACAATTCCTACATCTTTCCAAGTGGTTTTATCCTAAATTTTATCACTCCTCAATTACCTTTAATCTAAATTTACCAACTTAAAAATGTCATCCTACCACATTGATAAGTTCTACAACCTACAAGTTCTTAGATCTTAAGTTAATGCACAACTCACATTGCTGACCTTATACCATACGTCAGAATTCTAAACAATAGAAGCCATATAACTAATAAATAATTTATGTCAACCGCAACGATAACTTAAAACTTCCTAGCAATGAAATTATGTTTAATGTCTATTTACCCATTAAACTTAACTCATATAACATACAACTCGAGCTCTTAAGAAATCCACAAGTACTCAAAATACTTAGCAACTAACACTAAACTTTTCTAAATAGGATAGCTAAGAGACTATACAATTCTACCTCGTTAGGCCTCAAGATATGATATGAATCTGACCCCATACTCCCACAACAATTCTCTACAGCATTCCTGTAGCGACCCTACCCGGATCTACTACCTAATCAGAGTTAAAAGCATAATTAAGCATGCATTAAAATAAAACACTACGGAAGACTTAAATAAAAGCAGACCGGCAGAATACAACCGGTTAAACAAATTCGATTATACAACCCAATTGAATAAATAAGCCTAAAGGGCAAAACCTACAGCTAATCCTGCTGTCTTCACTGATCACTGGCTACTCCAAGCTCCTGGTGCTCAATCCTGCACCTACACCTGCCCCGTCGAATGGGGTGTCCAGATACACAAAAAATACTGGACGTGAGCTCTAAGCTCAGTACGAAAGCATGGGTAAAACATACAAATATGATGCATGCAAATGATTGGGTATCCATATATGGGATAACTGTACACAACTGCTCAGTAATGGCGCCTAGGACATGAGTGGTACAACCTGGGGAGCAAACCCTGTGTACACTGCTCATTCCTATCGGACGTAGACCGTGTCTTACAGATGCCAGTGCCGGCTAACCCGTCTGTAGCGGGACGCTCGACATCAACCGTCCGAACAGGGCTGAGCGGCCCTCTATAGCTCATCTCAAAAGATGTACAGGCACAATATGATATGCACATGCCGCATAATAATATGACACACAAATGCAACATATAAGCATGCAAAACCCGCTGGCTATCTCAGTCAGTACTTACGTACCGTTCTACAGGCAGTCCTAGCAGTCCCACTCTAGGTTCCAAGCCTACATCAGCTCTACAATGCAAATACCCATACATCATTAATTAAGCTCTAAAAGCCTTAACTAATCTATTTCATACTCCTAAATAATTTAAGGAGACCATAGCTATACCTGCGTTCATCGTCATCCCTTTGCTATAGCTGGCCTCATAACTAGGCCACAGCTCCGCTACGACGCCTGGATCGCTATGCCACTTCCGGAATTCCAATAGGATACCTAGATTTCTCTAGATCTGAGTTAGAAGGCTAAGGAATCGAGAGAGAAGAAGGAGAGGTGCAAGTTGCAAATGAGCCTCGGATCCCATATTTATAGACGCGGAACGGAACGTCCGTTCCTCAACTTTGTGTCCATTCTGCCTAACGAACGTTGCTTCCGATCCCCATCGTTTCTTCCGATATCCCATCAAGTGCGTAAGCAATGACGTAATATTTTTGACGTCACAGATGACATCATTGCCAGAATGTTGCTTCCGTTCACGAACGTTGCTTCCGTTCTTGGTCACCCTTCCGGCCATTTCCGATCATTCTGAATCAATTTCTAAAGTTCGTTAATCCAACAGAAACTTCCTTAATCATGTGTTAATAAATCAAAACATGATCACAAGATTAATTACTCATTAATCATTAATTCTGGATACGGGACACTACATTCTCCCTCCCTTAAAAGATTTTGTCCTCGAAATCTTGGGTAAAACCTCGAGAATGTACTAGAACCCTTGCTCGAGTGGCTGGTCGAAATATCCTCCGACATACTCAGACTCTCGTCGAATTCACTATAAGCTCCATTAATGCTGAACCGCATTAACATTCTTCCGACTGAAGATTACTGCGTTACTGGTTGACAGTCAAACTCATCTGGCACTAGAGTATCACAACACTGATACCCCTTCCCTTCTGTCCATGATTTCCTGATCACGAAGGATACAAACACCTGCTTGATCGAGATCATTGTCCCAAGAAAAATCTTAGACTGACGAAGACCAAGTCATAACTTGACTGGTTTACGGCATTCATCAAATCACCAAACTAGATCTAAACATCTAATGGTTCCAAAACTTCTCAGTGCTCAACACCTCTAGTCAGGAAACACCAATCCCAAAATTGTGCTGTCACAACGAAACCCGAATTTCTCCTCAAGAGAATCTAGTTGACACAAAGCCATCACGTAACTGCTTAACATGATTCCAGACTGGTCATCCTTCCCATGCTCCACCAAAGCAAAACAAGCTTCCCAAAGGCAATTACTAGGAACTCAGACCATCCAGTCTAGTACCAATCACAGTTCATGTTTCTTAGTATGACTCGACACTGTTCTCTGATGATTTACACCATCTCGACCATAGGTTATTCACCTCATGAATCTCAATCGATGGACATCCTCCTGATAGTTATACATACTCGCAATCACTGTACGCTTATCAAGACTAAGGAAAGCTTCCCCCAATATGCTCGACTGGGACATTCCACAGTGCACATACATATAGAAATGCTTCCTATTCCATCTCAAAACTCGACAGTCATTGCACCTGGTATAACTCACCTCGGAGTCTCTGATGATACCATCATTGCTCGTCCCAACCTCCCAAGGTTGAACATAAAGGTCCTGGAAAACTAAATCCCAACGGATTCTCTAGAGTCAAACCATTCCTTTTCTGAACGTATTAGCCTTAGTACTGAAAGGACTAAGATTCCTGATGAACATGTCATCCCTGGAATATTTCAATTCGCTTACTACCAAATTACTTGTCACCCTACACATATCTGACTATCGTCCATTGCTAAAGCGCAATATCTTGGACAAACAGTCCGCACGGATGTGGCTTACCGACTGGAAAGAACAAATTTGATCCGTCCCGATCTTGCGAAATCTTCAATCCCAAAGGCAAACCTCATTGGTTACTAAGTCGATCAACGACTGCCTCGATCATCTCAATGACCTCATGCACCACACGCTGAAAATTAGTGACACACTCTGCTGTGTCTCAAGAACTAGATCCCAGCTAATGTCACACCTCACGATCAGTCAAGTGATGTCCATACGAGTACCAAATTCTCGTTGGATCTCAAACCCAACGGTATACTAAGACATCATCACAAAAACACTATCAGGAAAGTTATCAGTTCCTTCGCTTGCTTCTCCTATGAAGTTAACACCTAACTTGACCATTAAGTTAATTGTAATCTTTCGGTATATTCGTCTCTGGCAACCTAGAGACCCAAAGCATTACCTGCTCCAAAACTGTACCAAGTACTCATCTCCTAAGCACTAAGAGACAAAATACTATCCCGATATTTCTCGATTGCTATATCCAAATCATCACTGATTGGATTTACCCTATCGATCTCGTCGAACTACTGATGCTCGCACTCGTCCGATCAGACAACCACTGATCATCTAAACCTACGTGGCTCAATCAAACTTGATTCCGTTGCCACAACGAACTATTCCAAACACTTAGAATACCCAAATCGCTCTGGTTTCAACATACCCATAATTGATAACCAGACAATAGCTATTATTAGCCTATTGACACAATCTCATGCCTTACTACTGACAGCTGCCTCGTATACTGAACTTAATCAACCTAAATCTGACAGAGTTAGCCACTTGCCACTACTAGTCATTAGCACAAACCTCGTGCCACATCAGCACTACTAATTGCTGTCTTGTTCACCCAAAGCGAACATCAAGACGAACTAAGCCCAAGATTTCCTCGCGATCTATCAACTTAGACCATTCTCATCCCTTGGAAAATCCTACGCTCAACCTCTGAAAATATCAGACAGTTCTTAGCACAAAAACTGGACTCACTATCCTTGCCTCGTTCATTAAGAATGAACACCACGGCTCGTCAAGTCCTAAAATAATAACTAACGAATCCCAAAGATTTCCACAATCTTCGAACACTCTCCTGATCATATCTCTTGCTAAGATTGTGCAACAATTCAAGACTAGAGTAGCTTACCACGATAATCCACCTGGACAACCACCAAGGTTTCACGATCATAGGCCACGCTTCCCTCACATCTCAAATAGTCCTGTAAAATCCTCAACCTTTGATATAATCCAATACTGATGAAGCCAATCATCAAGGAGTAGTCCTCGTATTCGAGTTTAAGTCTTAAAACAACATCCCATCCAAGTTCTTGGAAGACTCCTATCACAGGAAAACCCTCAACACAACTCTGATGACAACCCCTAGTCATCGCTGGTAGAAATCCGTCCACCTACTAGATCCACACGTCTAGCAGTAACTTAAAGGTTAAAACCTATCTGCTCAAAATACACACTCGTCAAGGAAATCCCTTCCAGACTGGTTCCCATAGCACAACACTCAAACTATATCTCTGGCACACCAGACGATATCAAACCATTGATATCAAACCTGATATCTAATCCAAGGTCATACCCTGTTGTGACTGCTACCAAATTCCTAGACTGAGTAGCCTTCCCACTGCCAATCCTGAAGCACGGAGGCTCCCAGGTAACCTCTGAAGTACAAGGACTCCCAGAGTAACCCTGGCATAGGGTCGTGCCCCATCACGTCTAGTCATGGTCATAGTCCACAACTCTCGGCATATACTGGACCTGGCATCTCGATGAAAACCCATCATCACAAGTCTCAACTTAACGAAGGTCAGACAACCTACTGTTCTAAGGGAACAACCTAGAACAAAGTCCAATGTTCTAATCCGTACAATAATCTTATGCCTCTAGATGAGTCCACTCATCGCTGGCACTATCTTAGTCTTCTGGCTAACTAGGTCAATCCTAAGAAAAAACCTAGACTAATCACAAGTCAAACAGTCACAGTCGGCCCACTCAAATCCCATGAGCTACAATAGTTGAACACAAATCAACTAAAACCAAGCCAACCTTAGCAGAGTCATGCAATCATCCACGAACTGATGGATAAATAAAACATGTATCATTATTGTTTCAAGTTATGTACAATTTCTTGATTACAATCTCATGTAATACAATCTGAGTCTGATGATTCATTACAACTGAAATATTGTTTAAAATTACAACAATTTAGTAATTAAATCATCGTATTGGTCTTCGTTTCTTGAGCATGAAGCTTCTATTCGACACACGCATCAATGCAAGCATACTCCCGTCCAAGTCTCTCTACATGTCCTCCTGCGAAGAACTCCGGAGAAATGACACGTGATAGCCAAATAGCTATGCTCTGCGTCAGTGCATGTCAGTCGACCTCTTCTGCTCACGATCTACCGTCAGCATTCTTCTTGTAACCAAATCATGCTTTTGAACATGAAGTTTCCCATTTGCCTACAGAATGCATCGATACAGGCGCACCGGCAAAACCATGTTTCGCATGAGTTTAATGAACTTACGCTCGAAACCTGTCATGCCTTAGGCACTTGAGGCAATCCCTGGTAAAGGTCTATCTGACAATCTCTCTAACTATGACTGGAGAATCTTCAGAGTAGTGTCATCATGGTAATGAATGTACAGATGCAAGAATCAAGTAAGTCCCCACCAATTCTCTGCCACTGGCTTTGGCATCCGGTACTCGATCCAAAGCTAGTACCCATATGAGTAGAAGTCTTGAAAACTCGGACACGATTTCTCGCTCCTGTCTGCACTTGCTGGAATCCCATAAGCCAAATCTTCAGAATTCCTACCGATGATGATAGTCTTCAGGCAATCTAATCGCCGCATCATCACCTTTTCCAAGGTCTCATCAATCTTATAAGGATAACCCAAAGTCTTAATACTATATCCCAAGTCTCTTGCATGCATGCTCTGATACCAATAAATGTAGAGACCCTACCCGGATCCACTACCTAATCAAAGTTAAGAGCATAATTAAGCATGCATAGAAATAAAACGCTGCGGAAGACTTAAATAAAAGCAGACCGGCAGAATACAACCGGTTAAACAAATTCGATTATACAACCTAATCGAATAAATAAGCCTAGAGTGCAAAACCTACAGCTAATCTTGCTGTCTTCACTGATCACTGGCTACTCCAAGCTCCTGGTGCTCAATCCTGCACCTACCACCTGCCCCGTCGAATAGGGTGTCCAGATACACAAAAAATACTGGAAGTGAGCTCTAAACTCAATACGAAAGCACGGGTAAAACATACAAATATGATGCATTCAAATGACAGGGTATCCATATCTAGGATAACTGTATACAACTGCTCAGTAATGGCGCCTAGGACATGAGTGGTACAACCCGGGGAGCAAACCCTGTGTACACTGCTCATTCCTACCGGACGTAGACCGTGTCTTACAGATGCCAGTGCCGGCTAACCCGTCGGTAGCGGGGCACTCGACATCAACCGTCCGAATAGGGCTGAGCGGCCCTCCATAGCTCATCTCAATAGATGTACAGGCACAATATGATATGCACATGCCGCATAATAATATGACACACAAATGCAACATATAAGCATGCAAAACCCGCTGGCTAACTCAGTCAGTACTTACGTACCTTTCTACAGGCAGTCCTAGCAGTCCCACTCTAGGTTCCAAGCCTACATCAGCTCTACAATGCAAATACCCATACATCATTAATTAAGCTCTAAAAGCCTTAACTAATCTATTTGATACTCCTAAATAATTTAAGGAGACCATAGCTATACCTACGTCCGTCGTCGGCCCTTTGTTGTCGCTGGCCTCAGAACTAGGCCACAGCTCCTCTACAACGCCTGGATCGCTATGCCACTTCCGGAATCCCAATAGGATGCCTAGATTTCCCTAGATCTGAGTTAGAAGGCTAAGGATCGAGAGAGAAGAAGGAGAGGTGCGAGTTTCAAATGAGCCTCAGATCCCATATTTATAGACGCAGAACGGAACGTCCGTTCCTCAACGTTGCGTCCGTTCTGCCTGACGAACGTTGCTTCTGATCTCCATCATTGCTTCCGATGTCCCATCAAGTGCGTAATCAATGACGTAATATTTTTGACGTCACGGATGACATCATTGCCAGAACGTTGCTTTCGTTCATGAACGTTGCTTCCGTTCTTGGTCACCCTTCGAGCCATGTCCGATCATTCTGAATCAATTTTTGAAGTTCGTTAATCCAACAGAAACTTCCTTAATCATGTATTAATAAATCAAAACATGATCACACGATTAATTACTCATTAATCATTAATTCTGAATACGGGTCACTACAATGCCCAACGATAAAACAAATTACCAATCTCCTAAACAATCGCGTAAAGATCGACAAAACAAGTCAATTTCCTTATATCCCCAAATCATTAATATTATGGAACAATGATACCTTCAAGAACAACTTAATATCCATTCACCAATTTATACGTTCATCTCTGGCATCTTTGATTCTACCGAAAGTTCAATTCTTAATTAAAATTTCCCAACGGATTTATCCACTTTCTCTATCTCAGATGCAACGACTAAGTAATCCACATTTATCCTTGAAGCCAAAACATATCATGAGTTATTGTCCATTTATTGAATTAGATCGTCTCTAAGTACCAAATAGTTCTCACGTATCACCTGAAGACATATCTCAAATCTCTAGTTCAACTCGACAACAGGTCTGAAAATCCAAAAATTCCCAAATTATTATATGTACAACTTGACTTCGTATTTCAAGAACTTAATATATAATTAAACACCCCGAAGAGTTTGTAATTTGATCATAATTGCTTTCTAACTGTTCCTCCAGTACCTTAGCATTTCAGCGGTAAATAAATCTCCATCTTATCCAGAAATCTTCCTAAATATTCTATTCATCCTTTTGTACCCATATTTGGTGCACTAGTCTTACCGGTTGACATTCACAAAATCTTAGAACACTAATATAAAGTACCCAAAAATGCTCTAGGGACAACTCTATTTCCCTATCTCGAGACTGATTACTCATCCAGCTTACCAAATTCATCTGTTCACTCCTAACAATTCTATTTAAAATTAAAACAACCCACTCAATTAATTTACTTCCTAGCAGTCTACTTGTTAGGATTAGATATAATTAGTAGTCGACATTCCTCGTATCACAACAATAACTTAGGATTTTATATAGTATTAATGCTAAATACCAACGGTCTAAACGCTTACTATGCGGCTACGAGCCAATTCTATATACAAGAATCTGAAATAATAATTGAAATTATGATCCACCCAAATCTTCATCATGATGCATCATGAAAGGAAACAAACATACAAGTAATGTTTCTTAATATGAAATGAAATAATGGAAGCATTACAAACAAACGAGCTGAGATTAAAAATCTAGATAAGTTAAACAACTCACTCATAATTTAATTTTAGGGATGAATGAATAATAATTAGGGGTGTTCATTGGTCGGTTCGGTTTAAAATTATCTTATTTCAGTTCTGTTTTTCGGTTTTCTGTTTATAAAAAATGTAATCCAAAGTCAAACCATTTCATTTCGGTTCGGTTTGGTTTTGGTACTATAATGGACCGGTTTTTTTGGTTCGGTTTGATTATTAATAATACATTACATAATGAAAAATTATAAATTTCATTTAACATGTAATTTAAATACCCAAACACACAACTTAAAATTATAGTTGTATAGTGAAAAAAACAAAAAAATAACAATAAAAAACAAACATATAACATCACTACCATAATATTTTTGTTAAAAAAAAAACACAAAACAGTACATAGATTTACATATTCACGATGCTACTAAGTTTACTTTGTTGGTGCCATCTTTCAAATTTGAATGGAATGCTTGAGCTCAAGTTTGAACATTAATATGCCAAAAATTTTCATCAAAACTTTGTCAATGCTTCCCTGCTCCACACTCGTCAATTTCTTCAATAAAAAATTGGAAAGTGGAAACATAATCAGTATATAAATCAAGGTCTATATATCCTAAATTACTAACATGAATACTAAAATTTGATATAAATTATTGAACTTGGGATTTGTTTGTTTTTTAAAAAAGCCGGTATGAATTAATTCAATAACATTGTGGTTTAGATAGGTTGATTGGAAGTTTACAAGGAAACTAACACGGGTGAAATAAGCTTAAAGCTTATTGTACTTTAAAAAAAACAAAGAAAAGAAAATCTTAAAGCTTATCCCTGCTATTATGCTCCTAGGACCCCATCTCTCCACAAGCTGGCAAGCATGATTTTAGCTAACTTGTAGCATCATCACATGACAGCAAAGTCTTCTTCTTGTCGCCCCTAATACACAGTATGCACACAATCGCATCGAGCCCCATCGAAAAAAAAATCTTTGACTGACAACTTGCAATTGAAATTAATAGCTCAAGAACAAACAAGAAGTGAGCAGACGAGTAGGAGCAAGTAAGCAACTAACCAAGAAAGTAAGCAACTCAGAAAACACAAGCGGCGAACAAAGCAACCGAGCGGTGAGCAGCAACAAACAGAGCAACCGAGCGATGAGAAACGACGAACAGAGGCATAAATCGAGGAGGAAGAGAAGGAGGAAAGCTCAGGTGGACGATGGAAGGCGGTCTGCAAAATTTGTGAGAGTGCGAGTGAGGCTAGGGTTTAGGAATTAGAGCGATGGGTGAATCGTGACTGCGCGTGAGTGAGAGGAAAAGACATCAATTATCCCAATTAGGGCCCAGGGACTAAAATATAATATAATATGTAATATATGGAATCTAATAACTAGTGACTAAATTCCGGCCGGTTCGGTTATTTTGGATTTTTATGAATAAAAACCGAAATCAAACCGAGAAACTGAAAAATTAAAAATTTATATCCAAAACCGAACCGAAAAACCTAAAAATCGATCCAAAAAAACCGAATTTTTTGGTTCGGTCGGTTTTTTCGATTTTATCCAAAATTTGAACACTCCTAATAATAATAGAGGCTTCATGAATAATGAATATGAGTCCACAAGATACAAATATCGTGATCATTCATCCATGGGTAATGAAATCATGCTCAAACAATCAAAGCACAATTAAGAGCTAGTGTGACTTCAGTCGAAAGAAGTCCACAAAGTTAATAATCTGAGAAAACAACGGTTTCAAAGTAAAATCACATGTCAGCCACACAATATGAGTAGATCACCAAAAAGAAAAACAAAGTGAATCTTACTCACATCAACATGTGGCTCTAGGACCGAAGAAAAAATTCAAGATGTGTGAAACATTAACAAGATTTTACTAAGAAGTTCAACCAATGCCAAAGTAGAAGAATTCAACGCTGATTAATGTCATACGAATCCGTAAATGCTCAAAAGAAGTGCAAAGAAATTTCGGATATTCAAAAGTACATGTTGCAACGGGTTTGAGCACAAAAGGAGGAAAATGAAATAACAATCGGAATAATAGTTCACATAATTGAAAGACTCATAGTAACTGACTCACTATTTTCAAATATCATATTTGCCCAAAAACGAAAGAAAACTCAAACTATCCATAATACTATAAAACCAAGTTCGTATCTTAAGTCTTCACATGAGTTTTATTCATAAACTTAACTGACTAAACACATATCTAGAATTTTTTAAATAAACTATTCACTTAGTTGTACCCGATTAAAAAAAATACATTCATAATAGAATATTTCACAACAATGACACCCAAATAATATTTTCTAATGCACAAGTTTAATATTTTTCAACAAAATCTTACAATCCCATAAAAATCATTAAAACTTCCTAATAACTCATACAACTTCCACGTACTGTCTAAAACTGGAAGAAATATTAGTACACCAACCCCGCTTAATATAAAGTCGCATGCTATAAAAATAAACATTTGAATGACACACTTTAATCTACAAAAAGAATTTTTTTTTGTAAAACAAAATAAACACTAAGCTACTCATTTAAATAAATTAAATACCTAATTTTATAAAAATATTTTAAAAGGGATGACATCAAAAGATTTAAAGTATTAATTCAAGTATGACTAGCATATAAAAATCTTTAAAACTTACAGATTTTGAGGCGAGACTTCTCGAGTTTCTGGCAACCGGCAGTAGGCACAATCCAAACCAGAACCATGCTCTGATACCAACTAAAATGACCACTAGTTCTACTTTAAAATAATTTAAATAAAAATGCAGATTTTTCAAAAATTTCGGCATGACCCATCTGTTTATTTTAAAATCCACCTGACGCAGAAAACAAACAACAAAAGCAACCGAAAATACAGATAAACTAAACCAGAATAAATGAAAGAGAAACTAGGGGAAAAGGTTCAACATCACAAACATCAAAATATTGCAATTTAATCCTTACAGACCAAGAAACAAATCTTAAAAATCATTTCATGTACATTTTCCAAATAAACAAAATAAATATTTCATAATATTTAAGTTTGAATAAACTTATGCTGAAGAATAACATAGGTCGGAGGGATGTGTCGTGCCGGCATCGCAGTCCACTCGAGAGTCATGGCCCTCGATCTCAACAAAGTACAACCTGCACCAAGCATAGTAGTGAACCTAAAAGCCCATCAAGATTTAAATAATACAGCAAGGGTTCAAAATAATGCGTCGTACTAAAATTAGTACTAAGTATACAATGAAATTCACACGAATGGAGAGCGCCATAACATGCCCGAAGTAGGAACAATAGTAATATGCGATGAAAAACAACATTCATGATTCAGTTATCCTTTACATTTACTTTTGAAATTAGATCCTTGATTGTGACTATGATTTTGATCGATCAATGACTATTGTAGTAGCCCGGTTCCATTTTACAAGATTAAGTGATTTTAAACATGTTAGAAAATGACATATAATTTTAAAAGTGTCAAAACATGTTTAAGGAGTCCTTATTTGGTTAAAATAAATGGAAAATCAGATCCGAAATGTCCGAAAATGGTAGGGTAGATCCCGGGAGACCAAAAATGAGTTTGGAAGGACCAAAACAGTTCGGAGCATACGGACCACTTCGGGCCCTCCAAACCACTTCGGGCCGTCCAAACTCAGCAGAGCCCATGTGTCAAAATGGCTCGAACATGTGGCAGTTCGGGCCGTCCGAACCAAGTTCGGACCGTCCGAACTCCGCCTATAATAGACCCTCCAAAATTCAGAATTTCACACCAAATTTCATTTCTCTCTGGGTTCTTAGGCTTTTCTAGGGGTTTTGGGGTGTTTCCAGCCTTCCTAGGCTTGGTCCGGAGATTGACCAGGTGCTCCGAAATTGCGGCGGAGCGGTGCCCATGTTCTGGGGCAGTCATCATCATTGGGCTGACGACGGACGCAGGTATAGCTCTGGATCCTTATAGTAAATAGGGAGAATGCTATAGATTAGTTAAGGCTTTTAGAATAAGATTATAATGCATGAGTACTTTGCATTGTAGTGCGGACTATAGGCTTGGATATAGTGCTGGCATAGGTTGCCTAGTAGAACTAAGGTACGTAAGTACAGACTGAGATAGCCAGCTGAATATACATGTTTATGTGTTGCATAATTATGTGTTGCATTATTATCTGTCATGATATGCATGATTTACTGTTCATAATTTGTATGCGGCATTTGCATACCATGTTGAGCCTGTTTGGATATTGAGGATACGGTGGCCTATAAGATTGATTGTGCGGTGGTGTCTGAGGCCCTGGTTGATTCGCCTGTGGGTTTCCGTATCTCAAATTTGGATGGTCCTTCCAATCAGGATTGTATGTGTTGGAGTATGGATCATACTTTCGCTGTGGAGGTCCAGGAAATCCACCAGTAGCATTAACATGTTTGACCGACTCCTCTTGAAGTGTGGGACACATGTCAGTAGCGTGTCCCATCGCATTGCAAATTCCACACCCTTTCACAGTTTGTCCATTCCCTACAGCCATTTGACGCACAAGAGATGTCAATTCAATTAATTGTTGCTCAAGGGAAGGGACATTTACCTCGGTGTTTTTTCTTTGGTACATGCTCATTCTTGATGGTGCCAAATTGTTGTGAATTGGCAGCCATACTCTCTATCAAATTCCTCGCTTGTACCGGGGTCTTGTCCACAAAAACTCCTCCACTGACTGTGTCTAGCATACTCCTGTCATGATGTAACAAACCTTCATAGCAAAATTGTATCAATTGATTTTCACTTATCTGGTGCGGCGGACAGCTAGCACAAAGCTTCTTGAACCGCTCCCAGTACTCATGCAGTGATTCTCCGGAGTATTGCTTGATTCCATAGATTTCCTTCCGGATGTTCGCGGCTCTAGATACTGGGAAGTATTTCTCCAGAAAGATTCTTTTCATCTCAGTCCAAGTCGTGATGGATCCAGAGGGTAAATAATATAGCCAATCCTTAGCAGCACTCTTCAAGTAGAAAGGAAAGGCTCTCAGTTGGATCTGCTCCTCTGTCACTCCATGGGGTTTCATACTTGCACAAACCACATGAAATTTCATCAAGTGCTTGTTAGGGTCCTCACCTACAAGACCATGAAAAGAAGGCAATAAATGAATTAATCCAGATTTAAGCTCAAAAGTAGCATTATTTTCTAGAGTAGGAAAAATAATGCATAAAGGTTGTTGATTGGGATCAGGAGTGCCCAATTGTCTCAAGCTCAGATTTGCATTGTCAGTCATCTCTTCTACGATGTTTTCAGTTTGATTTTCTTCCTCCTCCAATTTCTGTTGAGCTTCCTTACTTCTTCTATGGAGTGTTCTCTCTATCTCTGAATCGTAATGGAATTCTTTTTCATAAGATTCTCCTGTAAGCATGAACAAACCAGAGTAGCACTGGGAGAAAAGAATATAAATAAAAAATAAAAATAAATAAAAAAAACAAGAAAACAAAATAAATTAAACGCCTTCCCCGGCAACGGCGCCAAAATTTGGTAGCGCTTAGTCGTGTCGCGCCCAAATTAACCCAACTCAGATTAACTAAATAAACATGTAGTAGCGAGAGTAGGGATCATTCCCATGAGGAAAGTGAAATTTATTTGTGTTATTAAAAATACTGGAAATAAATAAAAGGGGATTTTAGATTTTAAAAACTACTATGCAAGAATTAAAATAAGAAAAATCAATAAACTAACGAGACTTGGTATCGATCGACTACACCCTTGAAATTATTTATTCGATCATCGATTCCCTAAAAATAATTAATTCACATTGAATATTCATCATTGAAAATTTAATTCATGTTTTACCTTAATTTTAGTTAATTAGAAAACAGCATTCTAAATTAACCCTTACCAATAAATTAACCAAGATTCCAGCGATCTAGATTTAAATCTAAGGTAGCATTCAAATGAGTGAAACTGATGAAGCTAGACAACACAAACACCAGCGATTGTATTTAGCCTAGTCAATTGTTGTTCCTACGATTTAACAAATTCAACAGCAGAAAATATTAATCATAGTTTCTTCACAAATTAGATAATTCAAACAATTACGGATTTGAGTTCTAATTTAGCAATAGATTGTATAGCAAAATCTTAAGGTGATCAATCTTAAGATCTCACATACAAGCATGACAATCAATCCAAAACAACTCTTGATACGCAATGTGGAATTAAACAATGAAAACTGAATCTCACAAATTACATAACTCAAGGGTTCGTCTTCCTCAACCAAGTACTAAAACTTAGTCACAACGATTCATGAATTTTCTAGAAAAATTCATGAAAGAAAATTAAATCTAAGGAAAAAGAGAAGAAACCTAGCCACCAAAAAAGTTTTTCCACGTTTTAAGCCTCACAATCTGATGATTGAATTTCTAAAAAATCGGAATCAAGACCTAATAAAAGTCTAGAGTCTAAAATAAAAGAGTTCCCAAAAATAAAAATTCTTCCCGAACAGACCCGCTCGCTCGATCGGTAAAATGTTGCAGATCGAGCGAGCATATTTTTTCCAGCTACTGTTTTCATAATTTTTTGGCCGCTCGATTGGTAAAATGTTGCAGATCGAGCGAGCTACTTTTTTTTCAGCGAGCAGCGATTTTGAAAAATTTATATTCGGAGATCTAGCCGTCGGATTGAGCTGAAATTTGGACAGCAACTTCACAACATCGTGAATTTCATTCTGAATGGTGTAGATCGGATTTGAAGCTCTGTAAAATTAAAAATGATTTTTGGATCATTGTTGCTCCGTAATTCTTCTCTTATCTCACTCTTTCCTTCCATCTTTAGCTCCTTTTCTTCACTTTTCCTATATCAAATCACATACCATGATTAGGAACTATAACATGAATTTAATCAATCAAAATATACCTAATCATCACAAATTATTGAAAGAGTGGGTGCCCGGTGAGCCAACTTGTGGCTAAGGGCTTTGATGACTCTATGTATAAACAATCTTTTGTTTAATATAATTTACACTTTGATAATGGTGTCTACTTTATCTTTTATCATATTATTATGTTGTGACATACTATAAGATGTTTAGATGAAGACCTTGAATATACTATAGTGTATGTAAGATGTGGTAGCACATGGGGATGGCTATCATGAAACACATCTTATAGTCACTGTATATTCTAAACAGTTCCTAGTCGATTGAGCCGTCCGTTAATAAGGATAAGGATCTCTCGAGATTGAGACTAGCATTTGCGATGCCGAGTACCACGTTTCATTGGTATGGAACATAGAGATGTTCAAAGCATGCAAATGGATATTCATATGATGAATGATCGAACTACCTTATCCGGACTTTCCAAGTGGTTATCACTTATCGAGTGGATAAAGTCCGCGCTTTTGGTTGTACACCATTAGTCCTTACTACTTGAAACATCATTAAGACTCTATATGCTAGTACTGTACTTTGACTCGTTTACCGACTCTATTGGGGTCATCAGGTGTTGGGATTGGGTACAGTTATGACACATATAGGAGTCGATGCTTTGTTGTCAAGGATTCACCACATACTTGCGAGTGTGGATATCCTATGCAATCTGATGAGATATTAGTGTGACGAATCTCTGGCCAGAGTACATGATGTGTTTTAGGTTAATGGTTATCCTAGTAACACATGCGATGTCACTATTTGATCTTCAAGATGCATTGCATAGTTATCGAATCTCGAACGACTCTCGATTTACCAATGGTTGTTGATTCGATCGGGATATATGGATGAAGGGACCGTACTGTACGCTAACAAAAATCTATTGGTTCTTGCAGGCACTATCAGTGATACCTAGGAAATCATGGGGCGATGTTGCTAGGCGCTCTTACCATGATTCGATGGGCAAATCGGAAATTGTTGTTCCGAGTCACAAGGAGTTGTGAGCCCACGGCTAGCTGTATCCCTGAACCACTGAGGGTCACACAAGTAATGGATTTTTAATCCCCGTTGAGATAGTTAAATTTAAAGATTTAAATTTAATGAACAAAGAAGTAGGACTTCTTATATCAGAGTAGAGGAGTAAGATTTCCGAAAATGACATAGGGATGGGCATTTTTGGAAACCACTGAATTCGGATTCAGAAAATTTATCTTGACTTTAAAAGATGCAGAAATGGTTTCTGTGCACATTGGTGAAATTGGTTTATCAATCTGAGTCACAATGAATTTTATATTAATTTCTGAACATGCGGGCTTTGCTTGTCAGACTTGAACTTATGACTAATGGGCCCTAAGCTGTTAGCAGCCCACATTATAAATAAGTTATTGCAGTACAGAAATTACATAACAGAGGTCACAAAATTTTCGAAAAACCCTAGCTGTGTTTTTTAAGTGGCCGTCGCCCCCTTCTCCTCTCTCTGCTCGTAAAATTCCAGCCTGTGAATTTTGAATTTGCAGTCTGATTTAACGGATCAAATTCGTTAATTCTCTTCGTAGAAACTTCTGATAGATTTTCTAGTGCAATCTATCAGAGGGATTAAACTTCTGTTCGTGGACCTAATTGAAGAATTGTTCGTCCATCAGTTTCTGGGATATACAACAAGAGCAGAGTTATCTGTTAGTGTCCATAATCTCGTTTCGAGATTCAAGGTAAAAATTTAATTGTTATTTAATTTTTACACGCACAATTTAATCGTAAAGTTTTGATACCCATGATATGAAATCGTTCCATATAAAAATTTTAAACTTCCGCTGCACCGGGTATCAATTCTGATTGATCTGATCACAGTTTTCCAACAGTGGTATCAGAGACAGGTTGCTCAGATCAAGCGATTAAATTAATCAATTGTACAAAATTTTTAAGCCTCGGTTTTTGAAACAAAAAAAATTAAAATTAAATTTTTTCGAAGGGCAAAACACGGGCAGCGATTGGATCGCTGCCCGGCCCGAGCCCTTTTTGGGGCGCGGGCTGCCCGGGATCGTCCCGGGCGGCCCGGAAAAATTAATTTTTATTTTTTAAATTAAAATTTTAATATGTTAAAATTTTATTTTTGGTCCGATCGAAAATTGTTTTTGATTGGTCCACGAGGCGTCGGATCGAATTGTTCGAGTCCGAAAATTTTAAAATTGATTTTTGGATAAATTTGAATTTTTGGAAAATTTATAGATTTTATCCGTTAAATCAGATTTTATGAAATTAATTATTTTTGGTACAATTGATGATAAGATATGATCTTATGGAAATATTGAGTAAAATATGATTTTATGTATAAAATTGGATTTTATATGTAAAATATGATTTTATTTGATAAAAAGATAAAATATGATTTTGTATGTAAAATAAGATTTTATATATGGAATATAATTTTATCCTTTTAATTTAAATTGTCATTGCATGTTATCCAATAAATTAATTTTGAATTAAATATTATTGGATAAGGATGATCGATTGCCATGACCAATTTTGTAGGTGTATGTTAGGGAATTTACATTTGTTTTTATTGTTGTTGGATTTATTAATGGGCCTGGTTTATGGCCCGATATGAATTGTCATATGTAATAAAAGTGGGTCTGGTTTATGGCCCGTTCCCACCCCTTAAAATGTATCCCCTACTTGTCATAGTTATTTATTGTAAATACATTAGACTTAGTGGGAGATGAAGTTTTGAAGACGGAGGTGGGCCCAACAGACAATAAAGACTGAAGAAATGTAAATTGGAAGCTTAATGTAATAGGATTGCATTGCATACCTGCATATTACCTAGGATTGGACTTAGACTCGTGATTGGCAACCACGGGTCGATTAGAAATGGAATCGATCATCCTATATAATATATGATATTATCGTTGTATGCATGTTTTAGACTAAATTGTATGAATCCCGCAAGCATACAAATTTTAAATGATGAGACAAAATTTCAAAATTAAAATTCCTCATTTTAAATATGATTTAAAATTGATATCAAGATAAATAAAGGAAATTTAAATATTGTTTAAATGTTCCTACCTTCCATCAATGATCAATGTATGAGATGCTACCCGCGGATACGGTCCGGCTCATATTATTGGGGGGGCCCGTTCGTCGGAAAGCTGTACATTGGATCGACAAATGTTGTAAGTTGGGTGGAACTCCCATGGGATCGGCTCATATTATTGGGGGATCCACATGGCGACCGTCCATCACAACTTAAATTGATGGGTCATCTTGACATGTCACAATAAACGGCGTCATATTATTGGGCCCTTATTGGACATGAGGTAAATACATGGGGGTTGCTTTGGAAGCAATTGGGCTCTACCTTTTGAAAATTATGGTTGGCTGATATTATTCGGGACCATAGTTTGTCAATTGGACTCCATGTTCCCACTAAGGAAAACAGTTTCCCGTTTTCACTAGAGGGTAGTGAAATCGTTAAAATAGTGGGAGTGAGATTCATAAAATAAATTTCGCCTATTTTATGTCTTAGTAAATTAATTAAACAATCACTGATTATTGTCTGTTTCTTTTCAGTATTTCATTAAGATGAATTCGCGCAATCCACTATTCTCTATTCTCGAACAAAATAAACTGACTGGCGCAAACTATACGGAATGGTTCCGTAAGTTGAAGATTGTCTTGACCTCGGAGAAGATGCTCTACGTGTTAGAAAAATCTTCTCCGAAGGAAGCACCAGCTGATATAAGTCCGGAAGAGTTGGCCAAACTTGATAAATGGTGGGACCATGATATCAAGGCCAAATGCTATATGCAAGCTTCGATGTCTGATGAACTCCAGAGGCGATTTGAGGATACCGTGAATGCTGCTGACATTCACGTACAACTCAAGGAACTTTTTGGGGCTCAATCGAGAGCTGAAAGGTTCGCTACTGTAAAAGAGCTAATGACGTGTTGCATGCGTGAAGGGACTTCGGTCCGTGATCATGGGGTACGAGTGATTTGGCTCATTCAGTAGTTGGTAACGCTTGATTTGGTGTTGGAGCATGAACTCAATGTGGACTTATTACTTCTCTCTCTTCCTTCTTCGTTTGACGGATTTGTGGTGAATTTCAATATGAACAAGATAGAGGCCTCCCTTGAAGATATGGTCAATATGCTTGTAACATATGAAGCCACTTTAAAGAAGGATAAACCAGTTCTCTTGGTGGGCTCCTCTTCTTCAGCTAAGAAGGGGCCAAGTACAAAGGGTAAGAAACGTTCTGCCCCACCCAAGAAAACCGGACCCGAGAAGAAGAACAAGACAAAGGCTTCAAACATGGAAAAGTCCAAGGATGTTTGCCATCACTGCAAGAAACCCGGTCATTGGAAACGTAACTGCAAGGAATATCTAGAGCAGTTGCGAACTGCGAAGGGTATGTTTTATATTGAAATAAATGTTTCACTTAATACTACTTCTTGGGTATTGGATACCGGATGTGGATCTCACATTTGCAATGATTTGCAGGTGATGACAAGAAGTCGCAAGCTTAGAATGGGTGAGACCCAGCTGAGGCTCGGAAATGGTTCTAGAGTTGAAGCCAAAGCTGTGGGAGACGTTTATTTAATTTTGCAGAACGATTTTAAGTTACTTTTGAGAGATGTTTTATTTGTTCCAGATTTGATTAAAAACATTATTTCTGTTTCTATACTTGATAGAGATGGTTTTTCTTGCAATTTTGTGAATGAGATTTGCAATATTTACAAGAATGAATGTTTTATTGGAAATGGACAACTTGAAAACGATCTATATAACTTAAAATTAAAAGACGTTCCAATAAATTATGTTGATAAACCAGTAACAAGAAACAAAAGGAAAATCGATAGTCAAAACCCGGCAAACCTTTGGCATGCTAGGCTAGGTCATATTTCCTCAAGGAGGATGAACAAGCTAGTGGGAGAGGGCATGTTTGATATGTCTGATATTAACTCTCTACCTACTTGTGAGTCCTGCCTGAAAGGAAAAATGACTAAATCCCCTTTTAAGGGGAAACCTGAGCGTAGTCAAAATCTGTTGGATTTGATCCATACAGATGTTTGTGGTCCATTTAGAATTGGTACTCAATTTGGCCACACCTACTTCATTACCTTTACTGATGATTATTCAAGGTATGGGTATTTATATTTAATGAAATATAAGTCTGAAGCATTTGAAAAGTTCAAAGAATTCAAGGCTGAAGTATAAAACAAGCTAGGTAAAAATATTAAAGCACTTCGATCGGATCGAGGTGGAGAATACTTAAGTACCGAGTTTTGGACTATCTGAAAGAGAATGAGATTCTCTCTCAGTGGACTCCTCCTATGACACCTCAGCTGAATGGTGTATCGGAGCGTCGTAATCGAACTTTGTTGGACATGGTTCAATCCATGATGAGCTTCACTGAGCTTCCACCTTCGTTTTGGGGCTACGCGCTTGAAACGGTGGTATTGTTGTTGAACAACGTCCACACCAAAGCAGTGGATAAAACACCATATGAGTTATGGAATGGCAAAGCTCCTAAGTATTCGTACTTGAGAATTTGGGGATGTCCTGCTTACGTGAAGCAGACAGTGGGAGATAAGTTGGATAGTCGATCCACCTTATGTTATTTTGTAGGGTATCCGAAGAATTCAATCGGATATTATTTCTATCATCCTACTGAAACAAAAGTGTTTGTTTCAAGGAATGCCACCTTCTTGGAGAAGGAGTTATTATTGGATAAGAAAGGCGAGATGATGGAACTCGAAGAAATTCGAGAAGAACCCGAAATACAAAATAATGATCTCATACCTCAAGAATCTTTAGAGGACACGCCTATACTTAGAAGATCCGAGAGGACTTCTAGACCTCCTATTCGATATGGTCTTCTTCTTGAAGGGGATCAAGATGAACCCAACGTTTGATGTGATCCAAGAAACTTCAAGGAAGCAATTTCTGATGCGGATTCAAATTTATGGCTTGAAGCGATGCAGTCGGAAATAGATTCGATGCATACAAACCAAGTTTGGTCTTTAGTAGATTGATAAGTGCATTTTGTATGCATTTTTTCATGTTATTTTTATGTCTATTTTGTGTGCATTCATATTATTTTTATGTGTTTTTATGTGTTTTAGTGCATGTGTGTGTATTTCACTCCTTGGGTTAATTTTGTAGGAAAATATATTGTTGAAGAGTGGATTGCGGACCAGCTTTGTTCAAAAAATCAAATTTAATTTTAAAGAGCTCCAAATCCAATCTCCACCGGTCAGATTAAAGTTCACGATGTTTTGAAGCTGCTGTCCAAATTTCAGCTCAATCCGACGACTAGATCTTGAGATATGAATTTTTGAAAATCGTCGCTCGGTGCAGAAAACTTGTACTGCGCGCGCGCGAGAATCAAGCTCGCGCGCGCGCGAGTTTCGTGATCAGATCTCTGTTTTTAACTTCTGCGCGCGCGAGGCCTATGCCGCGCGCGCGCGCGTGTTCGGGGGTCATATGTGCTCCGAAAATTCCTATTTTGTGGAGGAAATTAACTGGTAGGCGTTCCGGACCATATATATAGAAGATATAACATATTTTTGAGGGGTTCGGAAGCTCCAGAGCGCAGACAACGCAAGAGGAGGCGGCTACAAGGCTTGGGAGAGAAGATTTCTTCTTTCTTTTCTTCTTTTTATTTTTATTTTTGAATTATTGTTTTTAATTATTGAGTAGTTTATTTTCAACCAAGACGGCGTGATTGGGCCAAACAAATTCATGTAGAAAACTTGGATGTTTGTTTGGGATTTTTTAGAGTTGATTTTATTTTATTGATTGTCAGATTTATATTTATCTTGTGAATAGTCTGATCAACTGTTTGCTTGCATGTTAATCAATTCCAAATCGACAGAGAAGGTTTTGATTTTGATCACTCTGATAATTAACATATTGTAAAACCGACTAGAAATAGAATTCGGTTTCAGTGTGCGGTTTAGGTGTAAACTGAATTTTCACAAATATTTAATGCATTCAAATTTGATTAGAATTACGAAAGATTAGTTCATCAATATTTGAATAGGTTTGATTGTTCTAGAAATAGTCCTTTGAACAAATTAGGAGAATTCCCGTGAATTAAGATTAAATCTGAGTCCTGAATCGACTACATGTTACAAAATTTGTTCGGTACCTACGTGTGTCTTGGTTGTCTTTGTCTTGATTATTTTTATCTTCAGTTATTTTTATTCTTATTTCTTAATCAGTTTTTATTTTATATTCTTATTTTATTTAATTTAAAATCCTTCTATTATTTTGTCTAGATTAAGTAAAATAATTAATTCTTGAGAATTGACTGCAGTCCCTGTGGGATCGATATTTGGACTCTCTGTCCACTTTACTATTACTTGACCTGGTACGCTTGCCAGTAGATTTATATCACACCGATTTAGCCGGTCATAGATCCTCCCGATGGAATTGTTCCAATAGGGTGTAAATGGATCTACAAGAGAAAGCTTGGGCCTGATGGTAAGGTATTGACCTACAAGGCACGATTGGTGGCGAAAGGTTATACTCAAAGACAAGGAGTTGACTATGATGAAACCTTTTCACCAGTTGCAATGTTCAAGTCCATAAGAATCCTTATTGCCATAGCTGCTTGGTATGACTATGAGATATGGCAAATGGATGTGAAGACTGCATTTCTTAATGGAAACATTAAGGAAGAGATCTATATGACGCAGCCTGAGGGATACACATCCATGGGAAGCGAGCATAAGGTATGCAAGCTTCAGAGATCGATCTATGGTCTCAAACAAGCATCAAGAAGTTGGAACCAGAAATTTGATGAAACAATAAAGGATTTTGGTTTCATCAAGAACCCGGAGGAACCGTGCGTGTACAAGAAAGTAGTTAAAGATGCTGTGACATTCTTAGTACTTTATGTTGATGACATCTTACTCATTGGGAATGACGTAGGGATGTTGCAGTCAACAAAGATATGGTTATCAGGTAGATTCTCGATGAAGGATTTGTGTGAGGCATCCTATATTCTAGGGATACAGATCTATAGAGATAGATCTAAGAGAATGATTGGACTTACTCAAGCTACTTACATCGAAACCATATTGAAAAGGTTTTCAATGGATGGGTCCAAGAGAGGACATCTACCTATGTGTCATGGAGTTTCTCTATCCGAGTCCATGTGTCCCAAGACTGATGAAGAGATAGATAAAATGACACATGTACCATATGCGTCAGCCATAGGTAGTATCATGTATGGGATGATATCTACCAGATCGGATGTAGCATTTGCTCTGAGTGTCACGAGCAGATATCAAGCTAATCCCGGTCAAATGCATTGGAAAGCCGTGAAGGACATTCTTAAGTACTTACGAAGGACTAAGAATATGTTCATGGTATATGGAGGAAGAGAACTGAAATTGGAAGGCTATACCGACTCTAGCTTCCAAAGTGACGTGGATGACTCGAAGTCAACCTCTGGATTTGTGTTCATGCTCAATGGCGGTGCTGTCTCTTGGAAGAGTTCCAAGCAGGACACCACAGCGGATTCCACCACTGAGGCAGAATACATTGCTGCATCAGCTGCTGCTAAAGAGGCCGTTTGGATGAGGAATTTCGTCCAAGAGTTGGGCGTCATTCCTGAAGTTGTTGGTCCAGTCCCGGTGTACTGTGACAACACGGGTGCCATTGCTCAGGCAAAGGAACCAAGGTCTCATCAAAGATCCAAACACGTACTGAGGAAATACCACATCATCCGGGAGATCGTGGAAAGAGGAGACATCACTGTCGAGAGAGTGGTCTCTGCAGACAATATCGCTGATCCACTTACTAAGCCCTTGTCAGGACCATTATTTGACAAACATCGCGAAGCAATGGGTCTACGTAGTATGACTAGTTGGCTTTAGGGCAAGTGGGAGATTGAAAGAGTGGGTTCCCGGTGAGCCAACTTGTGGCTAAGGGCTTTGATGACTCTATGTATAAACAATCTTTTGTTTAATATAATTTACACTTTGATAATGGCGTCTACTTTATCTTTTATCATATTATTATGTTGTGACATACTATAAGATGTTTAGATGAAGACCTTGAATATACTATAGTGTATGTAAGATGTGGTAGCACATGGGGATTGCTATCATGAAACACATCTTATAGTCACTGTATATTCTAAACAGTTCCTAGTCGATTGAGCCGTCCGTTAATAAGGATAAGGATCGCTCGAGATTGAGACTAGCATTTGCGATGCCGAGTACCACGTTTCATTGGTATGGAACATAGAGATGTTCAAAGCATGCAAATGGATATTCATATGATGAATGATCGAACTACCCTATCCGGACTTTCCAAGTGGTTATCACTTATCGAGTGGATAAAGTCCGCGGTTTTGGTTGTACACCATTAGTCCTTACTACTTGAAACATCATTGAGACTCTATATGCTAGTACTGTACTTTGACTCGTTTACCGACTCTATTGGGGTCATCAGGTGTCAGGATTGGGTACAGTTACGACACATATAGGAGTCGATGCTTTGTTGTCAAGGATTCACCACATACTTGCGAGTGTGGATATCCTATGCAATCTGAGAAGATATTAGTGTGACGAATCTCTGGCCAGAGTACATGATGTGTTTTAGGTTAATGGTTATCCTAGTAACACATGCGATGTCACTATTTGATCTTCAAGATGCATTGCATAGTTATCGAATCTCGAACGACTCTCGATTTACCAATGATTGTTGATTTGATCGGAATATATGGATGAAGGGACCGTACTGTACGCTAACCAAAATCTATTGGTTCTTGCAGGCACTATCAGTGATACCTAGGAAATCATGGGGCGATGTTGCTAGGCGCTCTTACCATGATTCGATGGGCAATTCGGAAATTGTTGTTCCGAGTCACAAGGAGTTGTGAGCCCACGGCTAGCTGTATCCCTGAACCATTGAGGGTCACACAAGTAATGGATTTTTAATGCCCGTTGAGATAGTTAAATTTAAAGAGTTAAATTTAATGAACAAAGAAGTAGGACTTCTTATATCAGAGTAGAGGAGTAAGATTTCCTAAAATGACATAGAGATGGGCATTTTTGGAAACCACTGAATTCGGATTCAGAAAATTTATCTTGACTTTAAAAGATGCAGAAATGGTTTCTGTACACATTGGTGAAATTGGTTTATCAATCTGAGTCACGATGAATTTTATATTAATTTCTGAACATGCGGGCTTTGCTTGTCAGGCTTGAACTTATGACTAATGGGCCCTAAGCTGTTAGCAGCCCACATTATAAATAAGTTATTGCAGTACAGAAATTACATAACAGAGGTCACAAAATTTTTGAAAAACCCTAGCTGTGTTTTTTAAGTGGCCGTCGCCCCCTTCTCCTCTCTCTGCTCGTAAAATTCCAGCCTGTGAATTTTGAATTTGCAGTCTGGTTTAACGGATCAAATTCGTTAATTCTCTTCGTAGAAACTTCTGATAGATTTTCTAGTGCAATCTATCAGAGGGATTAAACTTCTGTTCGTGGACCTGATTGAAGAATTGTTCGTCCATCAGTTCCTGAGATATACAACAAGAGCAGAGTTATCTGTTGGTGTCCATAATCTCGTTTCGAGATTCAAGGTAAAAATTTAATTGTTATTTAATTTTTACACGCACAATTTAATCGTAATGTTTTGATACCCATGATATGGAATCGTTCCATATAAAAATTTTAAACTTCCGCTGCACCGGGTATCAATTCTGATTGATTTGATCACAGTTTTCCAACAATTAACTCAATCAAACATAGGAAAATACAATCACATCACTAACCCTGCAATCTTGCCTTGGTCATCACCTAATCTCCAAATCTCCGGGAGAACTACCAGCAATTGTCCCATCAAATGGGGTTTCCAGACAACATAAAATAACTGGACGTTAGCGAACTACGCTCAGTACAAGAGTATGAGTATACAATATTATATGTGCATGAATGCAAGTGTACGGGTTATCAAGACTCGAGGTCAAGAATCTCTAGTCAAGAACAGACTCGGGCCCTTGGTATGTAGCACTCTGCGTCTTCACACTAGGAGGTGGCTCACATACCCGACAATGTATATAGTTGTCCTGATCACGAATCTACGTGTCCAACCATCCACTAACATGATAGGGTGAAAACCCTTCTACATGATATTACAAGGATGCAAGCTCAATATGATCATGCATGTAGCATAATAACGGGACATAATATATGCAGATAAAATAATGCCATATAAATAATGCAACACATAATACATGCATACTCAGTCAGGTTATCTCAAACAGTACTTTTGTACCTTACTAATGGCATTTCCTAGAAGCTCCCATCTAGGTTCCAAGCCTACCATGCAGCACTACAATTCAAAGTAACCATGCATCATCTATCATGCTCTAAAAGCCTTAATTAAACTATAGCATATTCCCTAAATATTCATAGGGAACTTAGGAATATGGTGACGCTAAGTCGTGTCACGCCCAAATTATCCAACTCAATCAGATAAACAAAATATGCAGTAGTGTGAGTAGGGATCGTTCCCACGAGGAAAGGAAAATTTAATGTGTTCTAAAATAAAATAAAGGGGTTTTGAGTTTGGAATTAACTACTAAAAATTTAAAAACAATATTTAATGAATTTCTATCAACTATCATGCAAGATTAAATTATAACAAAGAAATCAATGAAAACAAGCCTTGGTATCGGTCGACTACACCCTTGAAATTATTCATTCAATCATCGTTTACCTAGAAATAATTAATCCTATCAAATATTCATCATTGAAAATTAAATTCATGTTTCACCTTAATCTTAGTTAATTAGACACAAGCATTCTAAGTTAACCCTTACCAATGAATTAACTCAATACAAGCGATTAGATTTAAATCCACGGTATCATGCAAACTAGTGAAACTGACGAATCTAGACAACACATACACAAGCGGATGTATTTAGCCTAGTCAATTGTTGTTCCTACAATTCAATAAATTCACAAGAGGAAAATATCAATCATATTTGCTTCTCAAATTAGTTGATTCAAATAATTACGGATTTGAATTCTAATTTAGCAGTAGATTGTATAGCAAAATCCTAGGGTGATCAATCCGAAAATCTCACATACAAACATGAAATAAATCTGAACAACTTTTGATACTCAATAATAATCAAACACGGAAAATCAAAATCTCATGAATAAACAAAATCAAGGGTTCGTCTTCCTCAACCAAGTTCTAAGTCTAGCCACAACAATTCATGAAAAACAAAAGAAAAATCAAAAGAGAAGAAGAAATCTTAAAAGAAGATAGAACAAAACCTAGCCGCTAAGGAAAACTTGGTGTTCTAAGCCTTCAAAGTCTGATGATAATCTGAACAAAATGGAATAAAGTCCTAATAAAATGCTAGAGTCCAAAATAAAAGAGTTCCCAAAAATAAAAATTCTTCCCGAACAGACCCGCTTGCTTGATTGGTAAAGATTGACCGATCGAGCGAGCTAAAATTCCAACCCCTAATGTTTTCATTCTTAATATGGCCACTCGATCAGTAGAACATTGCGGATCGAGCGGCCAAAGTTCTGTCCGAATCTTCTTCTTTTTTTCTTCGCATGACCGCTCGATTGGTAGACTTTGGCGGATCGAGCGGTCAAAGTACTTTTCTTCAAAATTCATTGCATCATTTCCCTTGCTCCAAGGTTCTGTCCATAGTCCTCAAAAACGCACAACCTTCACAAAAAAATCGAGAAACAAATCATGTAGACACAAAATATGAAATACGAACAAAATACGTAATTAAAACATATAAATGAATGCAAAACAACTACTGAATGACACTAAAATATGCAACACAAACACAACTATCAAATTCTCCCACACTTAATCTTTGCTCGCCCTCGAGCAAGTCATGCAAAAACAGAATGAAAACACAACAAACACATAAACAAGTACGAATCGTGCATAACATATCCTCAGAGAAGTTTTTCCACACAAAAAAAACAAGTTCATACATACTCTCGATTATCAATGATACACCTTCAGTTGAAGGCAAACGTGCGTGTGTGACATGTTACCCCAGTTACATGCAACTTCAAAAGACAAGTTTCAAGACTGTTTGCCGACCTAAAACAATTCAATTCAAGTTTCACAAGCAAGAACTCTCCTCTCAACAATCCATTAACACAACACAACTCTCTTGAGATATAATTACGCACCGTCGGATTTTTCACCCAAAAATTTTAAAGTCCCAATAATTACCCGCATACTTAGCTATAACTAGATAGGATTCGAGTTTCAATCCCCTCATCTATAGCCCGGATGTAACTACAATCCCATTAGATCTGAAAACTTAGCTATGAAATAGTGAATAGAATTTTATTCACATTCCAAGCCCGGATGAAATTGTTATTTTAAAATTTTTCAAATTTTAACCCCATTTTATCCGCAGACTTAGCCACAAACAAGACAAGTAGGATTTCAATCATCTTGCTCGCAACCCGGATGGAGTCAATTTGTCATCAATTCTTTATAAAAAAAAATTCAAAAAAAATGCGCCCAAGAGTGTATATGCCATATCAAAGAAATCATCGAGATTCAAGAACCTATCAAGTTCCACAAACACATATTATCGTACAATGGTCCAACAGACATCCACGATATCTAATACATAACTACAATTCACCGATAAACATGCGTGCTTGAAATATTCAACAATCAACCTACGGTTTCTCATATCGAATCAAGAGTAAAAATTTTCACGAAAAATCCAATTTTTCCACTTCATCGTCATGAGCTAACCAATTCATCCCCAACTCATGCATTCGAACAAACATGAACAACGACATAACAATTCACAAACTAAATGCAACTACGCCACAAAAACAAATGCAATGGTATGAATGCACCCCCCCCCCCACACACACACACACATACTTAAATGAAGCATTGCCCTCAATGCTGCAAACACAAAACACAAACAAATAACAAAATGACAATGCAATTCAAAATGCAAAACGAAACTCCCTTGGTTTATTGGTTGGCGTCATCCTCCTCTTCAGCCTCAGGAGGGGGAACAGGACTAGCGTACTGAAATGGGAAAGGCGGCGAGTATGGTAGAGCAGCAGGGACAGCAGCCGAATCAAGGCCGAGATGCAAGGAGATATTCCAAAGAAGAGCATCCACAGCTTGAGAGTTATGTCCTGCACAAAGTTCTTGACTCGGTAGATTCTCTGGGCCTCAATTGCAGCTGCATCCATGGGTCGCTTGGGGTGAAACCATTCTTCATCAGAATGAGTGGGAACACCGGCGCGGATACACAGGGCTGTGATAATCATCGGGAAGTAGAGACCCAAGGCGGCGGAAGTAATCGGCCGTCGAATCTCGCTGTGAATCACGCGTCCCACATTTATTGGCCAACCCATATCAAGAGCGTAGAGAAGTAGAGCACGCTCAAGATTGACTTCACTTCTGTGAAATATCAGCATCAGACGCCGAGTTTGAAGATATACCAGGTGGCTGGAACCAAGTGCAAATACCGTTACTTAAAATTCAAGGAAGAAATAGGATCAACCCACGAAGCTCTAGGGTAGGCTAGTTGGCCAATTACCTCATCCAAATACGGGTCGAGTTTGAGGCTTTGATACAGTGAATCATCGACATCCGGTGTCTTAAGCAGCGAATTAAGCTCATTGGGCTCAAATGAAATCAATTTTCCTCTAACAACGGCTTTATTATCTGTCCTCTCCGCTGTGTTCGCGTAGAATTCACGCACAATCGGTACGACAGCGGTTGAGGTTGTTTTCAAAATACTTCCCAACCATGTTCTTGAATGAAACGAAACACCTGACTATCACCAAAATCTAATTCAAAGCCACGCTCGGGAATATAAGAGCGGTTTACCTTTGCGTGATCATATCGATCACGAACCGCTTGATTGACAAATTTTTTGGCAAGGTTATGGGAGGAACGGGACGCTGTTGCACCTTGAGAAGAGGATTCGCCGGTGACACAAATACGCTTCGGCCCCAAGTGTGATAAGAAATAGAGACAGACAAAAATCCGGTGAACTAGGAGTGATGGGAGAACAGGGTCGGTGTGTTTGAGAGCAGCCGGTGGCGGAGCAAAGAATCGAACGATTGGAGAAACAGGGGCGAGGTGGGGATGATGACTTCTGTAACAAGGTGAACCAATGGCGTAATAATTAAGGAATCGGCCGGTGAACAGAGGCACGACGGAACAGATATGGTGATGTGCGATTTTTGCAGGAACGGGATGTGAGCGGTGTCCGGCCGAGAAGATGAATGGAGAATATGACGGGGGGCGGCACAACAGAGAGGATGATTGTCGATTGCGTTCCTGCGATTGAAGATGGAGATAATGTGAGAAATTGAGAGTGTATGGATTTGGGGGTTAGGGATTTCAGAAAAAATAGAAGAGAGAATGAGAGAGGGAAGAGGGAAATCGCGATGTTATTCGTGATATAAGGGGCTCGCGATGTTATTCGTGATATAGGGATTTTAACAGGTTTTGCAATAACTTCCTTTAACTTATCCTCATTCACAAATTTCTTGTGCTCTTGTGACAAGTAATCATTGACATCAATCTGATTAACAACACTTTCACAACCAGGAATTTTCAGGGTATCAAAAATATGAAACTTAACAATCTCCCCATCAAACTCCATAGTGAGAGTGCCATTATATTGTTAACATCTATGATAGATTTCGAAGTTTTCAAAAATGGTCTTCCTAACAAAATTGAACTAATCAAATAATTATTTTTCATATCAAGCACATAAAAATCAGCAGGAAAAACCAAGTTACCAACTTGCACAAAAACATCCTATAACGCACCCCTAGGATGAATAGTAGATCGATCAGCCACCTGGATAACAATTTCAGTTGCATTCAAAGGCCCTAGTTTTAAAGAAGCATAAACAAAATATGGCATGACATTGATTGATGCTCCTAAATCTAACATGGTCGTCTCAAGCTGAACATCTCCTATTTTACAAGGAATCGAAAACATACCTGAATCCTTGCATTTTGTGGGTACCTTTCTTTGAATGACAGCAGAGACTTGTTCTCCCAATTCAACTTTCTGGCACCCCTTCATTTTGTGTTTTCTCTTCACAGTACACAACTCTTTTAGAAATTTAGCATAGCGAGGTACTTGTTTAATAACATCTAACAATGGGATATTTAGCTCACATCTACAAAAAATTTCATACAACCCCTTAATTCCTTCAACCTTCATAGGCTGTTTCAATGCTAAGGGAAAATGGGCTACATGTTTATACTCAAAAAGAGGGGGAAACTTACCTCTCGGTGCCTCTTTGTGATTAAGCTCAGTCTCCCTTACCTTGGATTTCTCCTCATCTTCATTCTGTACTGGCTCTTTTACCACTTCTTCATGAACCTTCAACTCTCTTCCACTCCTCAAGGTGATTGCACTCACATTCTCCTTTGGATTCACCACTGTCTGTGATGGTAAGCTGCTAGAATTTTGCGCCACCAACCTGTTTATTGTTGTTGCCAACTTCCCCACCTGAGTGTTCAAGTGTTGGATGAAAGAGTGGGTGCCCAGTGAGCCAACATGTGGCTAAGGGCTTTGATGACTCTTTGTATAAACAATCTTTTGTTTAATATAATTTACACTTTTATTAATGGCAATGACTTTATCTTTCTTCATATTGTTATATTGTGATATACTATTGTTGTTTTGATAAAGACCTTGAATATACTATAGTGTATGTAAGATGTGGTAGAACATGGGGATGTCTATCATGAAACACATCTTATAGTCACTGTATATTCTAAACTGTTCCTAGTCGATTGAGCCGTCCGATAATAAGGATAAGGATCGCTCGAGTGTGAGACTAGCATTTGCGATGCAGAGTACCACGTTTCATTGGTAGGGAACATAGAGATGTTCGAAGCATGCAAATGGATATTCATATGATGAATGATCGAACTACCCTATCCGGACTTTCCA
This sequence comes from Henckelia pumila, assembly GCF_033568475.1. Lineage (NCBI taxonomy): Eukaryota > Viridiplantae > Streptophyta > Magnoliopsida > Lamiales > Gesneriaceae > Henckelia > Henckelia pumila. The sequence continues at coordinate 202,971,196 of NC_133122.1, forward strand.
AGTGGTTATCACTTATCGAGTGGATATAGTCCGCGGTTTTGGTTGTACACCATTAGTCCTTACTACTTGAGACATCATTGAGACTCTATATGCTAGTACTGTGCTTTGACTCGTTTACCGACTCTATTGGGGTCATCAGGTGTCGGGATTGGGTACAGTTACAACACATGTAGGAGTCGATGCTTTGTTGTCAAGGATTCACCACATACTTGCGAGTGTGGATATCCTATGCGATCTGAGGAGATATTAGTGTGACGAATCTCTGGCCAGAGTACATGATGTGATTTAAGAAATGGTTTCTTAGTAGCACATGCGATGTCACTATTTGATCTTCAAGATGCATTGCATAGTTATTGAATCTCGAGCGACTCTCGATATACCAATGGTTGTTGATTCGATCGGGATATATGGATGAAGGGATCGTACTGTACGCTAACCAAAATCTACTGTTTCTTGTAGGCACTATCAGTGATACCTAGGGAATCATGGGGCGATGTTGCTAGGCGCTCATACCATGATTCGATGGGCAAGTCGGAAATTGTTGTTCCGAGTCACAAGGAGTTGTGAGCCCACGGCTAGCTGTATCCCTGAACCATTGAGGGTCACACAGTGTAATGGATTTTTAATCCCCGTTGAGATAGTTAAATTTAAAGAGTTAAATTTAATGAACGAAGAAGTTGGACTTCTTATTTAAGAGTAGAGGAGTGAGATTTCCTAAAATGACATAGTGATGGGCATTTTTGGAAATCACTGAATTCGGATTCAGAAAAATTTATCTTGACTTTAAAGGTGCAGAAATGGTTTCTGTGCACATTGGTAAAATCGGTTTATCAATCGGAGTCACGATGAATTTTATATTAATTTCTGAACATGCGGGCTTTGCTTGTCGGGCCTGAACTTATGACTAATGGGCCCTAAGCTGTTAGTGGCCTACATTATAAATAAGTTATTGCAGTACAGAAATTATACATAACAAGGCACAAAATTTTCGAAAACCCTAAGCTATTTTTCTTAAAGTGGCCGCCCCCTCTCCCTCTCTCTACTCGAGAAAAATTCCAGCCTGTGATTTTGAATTACAGTCTGGTTTAACGGATCAAATTCGTTAACTCTCTTCGTAGAAAACTTCTGATAGATTTTCTAGTGCAATCTATCAGAGGGATTAAATCTCTATTCGTGGACCTGATAGAAGAACTGTTCGTCCATCGGTTCCAGGGAGATACAACAAGAGCAGAGAAATCTGTTGGTGTCCAGAATCTCGATTCGAGATTAAAGGTAAAAATTATATAATCGTTATTTGAATTTTTACACACACAATTTAATCGTAAAGATGTGATACCCAATATGGAATCGTTCCATATAATAAAAAATTTTAAACTTCCGCTGCACCGGGTATCAATCTTGTTTGATCTGAACGCCGCGCAGTCCAACATTGGATACTTGCTCACGTTTTCTGTTGAAAAGTTACAGTATTAGTAGCAAGATCATTAACAAGGTTTTCTAGAAACTCACCAGGCGCAGGAATTTGCGAATGCTACTGTTGTGGATGATATGGTGGCCTATAAGCTTGATTTTGCGGTGGTGCCTAAGGCTCAGGTTGATTCGCCTGAGGATTTCTGTATCTAAGATTGGGATGATCCATTCAAATAGGATTGTATGTGTTGGAATATGGATCATACTTCTGCTGTGGTGGTCCAGGAAATTCGCCAGTAGCATTCACCTGTTCAACTGGTTCTTCTTGGAGTGTGGGACACATTTCAGTAGCATGTCCCACTGCAGCACAAATTTCACATGCCTTTGCATCTTGTCCATTCCCTACAGCCATTTGACGCACAAGAGACGTCAATTCAATCAATTGTTGCTCAAGATAAGAGACATTTACCTCATTGTTTCTCTTTGGTGCATGATCAATTCTGTTGGTGCCAAATTGCTGAGAATTGGTAGCCATGTTCTTGATTAAATTCCTTGCTTGTACTGGAGTTTTATCCACAAAAACTCCTCCACTAGCCACATCTAACATACTCCTGTAATGAGGTAACAAACTTTCATAGGTATATTGAATTAACGAATTTGCATTTATCTGATGTTGCGGACAGCTAGCGCAAAGCTTTTTGAACCGCTCCCAGTATTCATGAAGTGATTCCCCTGTCAATTGCTTGATCTCATAGATCTCATTCCTGATTTTGGCTGCTCTAGAAGCTGGGAAGTACTTCTCCAGAAAAATTCTTTTCATCTCAGTCCAAGTCGTGATGGATCCAGAGGATAAATAATACAGCCAATCCTTTGCAGCACTCTTCAAAGAGAAAGAAAAGGCCCTCAGTTGGATCTGCTCCTCTGTCACTCCATGGGGTTTCATACTTGTGCAAAACACATGGAATTTCATTAAGTGCGTGTTAGGGTCCTCACCTGCAAGACCATGAAAAGAAATCAATTAGTGAATTAATCCAGATTTAAACTTAAAAGTAGCATTATTTTCTAGAGTAGGAAAAGTAATGCATAAAGGTTGTTGGTTTGGATCAGGAGTGCCCAATTGTATAAGGCTCAGATTTGCGTTTTCAGCCATTTTGTGCTCAGGAATTTCAGTACAAATCTCGTCCTCTTCCTGTTTCCTACGAACTTCTGTCCTTCGCATGTGCAAAGTTCATTCAATCTCCGGGTCGTATGGGAATTCTTCTTCAGAAGAGTCACCTGAAAGCATGAACGATGGGAGAAGTACAAGAAACAAAGCAAAGAAAATAAAGTGAGATTAAACAAAAATAAAAAAGAAAAAGAACACAATAAATTAAACACCGTTTCCCCGGCAACGGCGCCAAAATTTGGTGATGCTAAGTCATGTCACGCCCAAATTACTTGATCGAGCAAATACTACCACGAAAAATCAACGTAAATATATCTATCAATTAAGCTCGAATAAATCGCAAGTGCACGAGTCAAGCAATAATATAGTGTACAAAGTACGAGTATCGTCCCACAGAGATTGATTTATGACAAGATTACCTCAAATATGATTCTTTAATTAATTAAAACGAGAGAGAGAATAAATTAATAAACTAAAATAAAAAGATAAATTAAAAGCAAAACAATAAATTAAGTTCAGAAAATAAATAAACGATTGTTAGGATCTCGGTTCACCTACCCCTTTTCTCCTCTAATGATTGAATTTTAATTCTCAAGTCATGCTTTTGACGGAATTCTCTAATCTATCAATATACTCTCTCGAGCTATATTAATCTAATTAACGAATTGTAATAACCAAGTCTCCTTGTGTTATTTAACAACTGCAATTGCATTAACGATTTTTGGAATCCTCTAGCTTTCACCCTGGTGGACTATGACTATCAACATGTATCCAACCTCATATCTCTATGTAAGTTGTAGATCCATGGATTATATTACCCTATCATGTTATAAAATCTCCTCTCGGTATCAATTATAACACATAAAATCAATAAGAAGTTGATCAATCTCCAAAATTGCAATAAACACAATAATATAATCAAGAATCCTTAAAAACTAATTTCAATATTCAAGAAGAAATCAAAACATAAGTTTTGGGGGTAGGATCCCCTAAATCCCAACAAATAAAAGAAAAGGAAAAGAGAAAACTAGTTGTGGTTCTTGAGTTCTTCATGTTCTTCTCCCTCTTTTCGTTCTTCTCCTTAGATGGCCGCCTTTCTCTTACGTTTCTGATGTGAGGAACCCTTAAAACGTCAGATTTTTATCTATTTATAGTGCCCAAGAGTTTTTTCCATGGAAAACACCCAGAAATATCTTTTTTTCAACTTACGCACGGGCGCCCGAGCGGTAGAAAAGTGCAGCTCGCGCGCTGGGGCTTCTGTTCTGAACTTTTTTCTCAAACAGGCATGCGCCCGCGCAGTAATAAATAGCAGCCCGCGCGCCCATTGTTTTTTACAGCGTGCAACAATTTTGTAAAATTTATAACTTGAGTTCTAGCCGTCAGATTGAGCTGAAATTTTGACAGTAGCTTTAAAACATCTTAAACTACAATCTGGATGGTGGAGATTTGATTTGGAGCTTCCTAAAATTAAATTTGAATTTTTTACCAAGGCTGCTCCGTAATTCATTCTTCAAAAACCCATTTCCTACAAAATTAACCCGGAGAGTGAAATGCTCATGCATGAGATTAATTACAAATAAAACATATAAAAATACACAAGAAACCATATGAATGCATGCCAAATAGACATAAAATAATGCACACAAAATGCACTTATCATTACTCAACTCAATCAGATAAACAAAATATGCAGTAGTGTGAGTAGAGATCGTTTTCACGAGGAAAGAGAAATTTAATGTGTTCTAAAATAAAATAAAGGGGTTTGAGTTTGGAATTAACTACTAAAAATTTAAAAACAATATTTATTGAATTTCTATCAACTATCATGCAAGATTAAATTATAACGAAGAAATCAATAAGAAACAAGCCTTGGTATCGGTCGACTACACCCTTGAAATTATTCATTCAATCATCGATTACCTAGAAATAATTAATCCTATCAAATATTCATCATTGAAAATTAAATTCTTGTTTCACCTTAATCTTAGTTAACTAGACACAAGCGTTCTAAGTTAACCCTTACCAATGAATTAACCCAATAAAAGCAATTAGATTTAAATCCACGATAGCATGCAAACTAGTGAAACTGACGAATCTACACAACACATACACAAACGGATGTATTTAGCCTAGTCAATTGTTGTTCCTACAATTCAATAAATTCACAAGTGGAAACTATCAATCGTAGTTGCTTCGCAAATAAGTTGATTCAAACAATTACGAATTTGAATTATAATTTAGCAGTAGATTGTATAGAGAAATCCTAGGGTGATCAATCCGAAAATCTCACATACAAGCATGAAATAAATCAGAACAACTTTTGATACTCAATAATAATCAAACACGGAAAATCAAAATCTCATGAATAAACAAAATCAAGGGTTCGTCTTCATCAACCAAGTTCTAAGTCTATCCACAACGATTCATGAAAAACAAAAAAAAAATCAAAAGAGAAGAAGAAATTTTAAGAGAAGATAGAACAAAACCTAGCCGCCAAGGAAAACTTGGTGTTCTAAGCCTTCAAAGTCTGATGATATTCTCAACAAAACGGAATAAAATCCTAATAAAAGGCTAGAGTCCAAAATAAAAGAGTTCCCAAAAATAAAAATTCTTCCCGAACAGACCCGCTCGCTCGATCTGTAAAGATTGACCGATCGAGCGAGCTAAAATTCCAACCCATACTGTTTTCATTCTTCATACGGCCGCTCGATCGGTAGAACATTGCGGATCGAGCGGCCAAAGTTCTGTCCGAATCTTCTTTTTTTTTTCTTCGCATGACCGCTCGATCGGTAGAGGCAGATCGAGCGATCAAAGTAATTTTATTCAAAATTCCTTGCATCAATTCCCTTGCTCCAAGGTTCTATCCATATATCCTCCAAAACGCACAACCTACGCAACAAAACCAGGAAACAAATCATGTAGACACAAAATATGAAATACGAACAAAATATATAATTAAAACATATAAATGAATGCAAAACAACTACTGAATGGCACTAAAATATGCAACAGAAACACAACTATCAAAATACCTCTGTCTGTCGTCAGCCTGCTGATGTTGAATGCCCCAAAGCTTGGGCACAGCTCCGCTACGACCTCTGGACACCTCTCCAAGGCTCTGCTGCTTGGCTAATATTAGGGACACTGTCCGTTATCTATTAAAATATAACTACCTACTCCAGCTCTTTATAAAAAAGAGTCCCAAAGCCATTAATCAAGCTATTATGGGAGAGGAGAGGTTTCTTAGCATTCCAAATGAGCCATTTCCGCCGTTATTTATAGGCAACATTTGGATCATCCAATCTTGGGTTCGGACGATCCGATCCTGCATAGAAGCCACGTAGCATGCATGCGAGTTCGGACGCTCCGAACTCCTCTTCGGATCGTTCGATCTCTTGCGTACAAGACACTTGTACAAATCCTTTGACACTTGTCCTGATGACACTTTGGATGGTCCGATCCTACACATCGGAGCGTCCGATCGTGCCCTAGTGATTTCAGCCATGACGTCATCTGCCTGATCAGATTTGGACACCTGTCCAGTTGAGTTCGGACCGTCCGATCTCCTGCAGCTTCCGAACTCATACCCTTCTTCCGACTCCACTGGTTCGGATGGTCCGATCTAGAGTTCGGATCATCCGATCTATCCTAACACTTGGTCTTCTTTTAGACTATTTTGGACGTTCTGAATCTGATTTCTTGGTCCGTTTAATCATATATAAAAATCCCTTAATCATGTTTTATTAATTCTAACATGATTAGATAAATTAATCTTATAAAATGGAACCGGGGCTATTACATTCTCCCCCACTTAAGAGATTTCATCCTCGAAATCAAGTCTTAAGTACACTGATTTCAATATTGAACAGAAAATTCCTTATCTGAACAATTTACAAGATACAATTATGATGTTCCGAAAGAACCATTCAAAACAATTCCAGATGCTCTGTTTCTTGCAGCTCTTTGATTCTCAAATAACTCCCTCATTGTCCAGGTGCTGCCACCGAACTAGAACGAGATGAATGATCTTATTCCATTATAACAACATCCACTGTTACCGAAGCTGAATACAGTCTATCTGGCATCACTCTACTGTATTCCAAAAGTTGCTACCAGATCTTATCATTTTCCTATGATAAGAATTACAAACACAGATGGCCAAACCACAAAATTCAATCATTGAATCTTCTAATAGCTTGGCTGAATTCAAATGACAGTCTAACAATCCCAATATCTATCAGATATTAGAGATTGAAGTCATTACTGAATCTCAATAAATCATACAAAAGTTTACATCAAACTAGTAACTGAATTTGTGAATCTCACCGAATATTACTGATAACTCACTAAGTGATTTTCCTGAAATAATAACAAATCTCAAAGAACTGCTGAATATCACAATAGTTGTTATCTTCTATTCGAGATTTCTTTGATATCTAATCCATTCTCAACTAACTATGGTTAAATATTGACCTTTAGAAACATCTTTAGATAAAAATGGTAGTTCTTTAAACTACTCAATATCTATTCCCTCATATTGGGAAAATCACTTTGACTTGCATGAATACTCTCGAGCAATTTATCGTTCTACCAACTACTGATCCCATCAAGTAGATAAACTCGATACAACTCCATTGTATCACTTATCTAGTCCGACACTGAACCTTGTAATCCCTGTTGACAATTCACAATTGACATTATCTTCGAAATATTGGAAAGCTATGCCAAATTAAAATCAATTAATCCTCAGAAGAGAAAATCAAAATTTCTCTTATCATTAAAGGTTAAATCCTTATACCCGAAAGGATATTACGAGAACATAATGGCCAAGTCTTTGCCATTCACCATTATTGTAACAACGACGTTGTCCACAATACTTGTCTTCCAGGAACATTCAGGTTAAAACTTGAAAACCAAATTTCCAACCTGCTAAATAATTAAGTTTGACTAATACCACTCTTGGTACAAATAATCTGAATCAAATAATCACATACGTTTCACCTCTTACAACTTGGAATATTGTTACCAATACACCGATTAATGATACGGATTATCATTTCACTGACAACAATAAATCTCCATCGAATCCTGATTAACTGATTCTGAGAATACAAACCGAGTCACTGGATAATTGCAAAGTCCTAAAAACTCGGCTCGAATCGACTCTATCTTATACAATCATATCAATGATCTAGCGCATCCAAAAGACACCTTAGAAAAATAAGTGACAATATTCCTGCCAGACCCAAAAACCATAGGTCTCAGCTATTGTCCTTTCCCAATGTATAATCACTTGATGTTATCTTGCTAGGTAAAAATCTGATAAAATGTCAGTAAAACTGCAAAGATTCTTAAATTCCATATTTTGTATACCATTCATTGAATCTAACATTCTATGATAACTCATATCAATTACCCAATCTAATCTCAGATTACTGGGTTGACAACCTCTGGTACCAAGCTCGGTACACAATCGAGTCAACCTTTTCTGATAAAGAAATACTCACCTTGTATGATAGCGGTTTCCACTATCTATGTCTTGCAACAGATTTCCTTAGAAACACATTCCGACTGAGTCACATTCATGGATAATTAAAACCAAACTATTTGACCTCAAAATCTCCGACCATACTGATCCGTTCATTTTATTACTGACAATTGCCATACTAAGACAAACTAGGATTAACATTGCCATGTCAACAAGAGTTGAATCTCAACTATTCTCCTTAGGTAGAAGACAATTCTGTAATCTCTAGCATAAACATTCCCAATAGATCCCACAGATCTGGATATCAACAATCCATGTGAATCTAAACATCCTTTTGAAGTAACATTAACTGGTTAATTCCCTAAGCATGACAGACTTACAAAACTATCATATTTACCTCATGATCCACAATATCCCATTACCTAACTACAAATTTATACTCATCGAAATTGATGGTATCATCTCCTGATATTGATCCATTACAGGTCACACTTAGCCTGAAAGGATTAATCAATTTTATAAAATCACTAACCAGTTCCCGATCACTTAGAACTTACACTGATGATAAAAAAACTTCCATTACGAAGATCATTTCACCTATCTCTTACATGGTCAGACAATATCCAATAGTAATCACTGGCACCGATTATGTACCAGTCTGGATTCTATTAAAAATCTCTCGAACTACTAGTGGAGAATATTCAAGGGAATCTTCCTTGGTCAAAGCTAGATGGACCATAGCATCTCATGTGCTCTAACCAATCTTGAGAAGTACCTGGAGTTCAAAAATGGATCGTTCCTTCCAGCTCAATCTTGATGGGATCCACATAAGGCGAGTTTTTGATGCAAATCTTGATGATGATGATCTTGGAAAAGCCCAAGTGTCTTGCTATTCCAACTCCTGATACTGTTATCGTCATCTAATCCAATTCGTAATCTACAAGAATAACCAAAATTTCAATATTATGTTCCAAAAAATCCTATTGCATGCTTTGATACCATAAATGTAGTGACCCGAACCGTGATCATCTACTAATCAAAAAAATATTGCATGCAATTAAACCATAATAAAACCATAATCAGAGTAACTGCGGAAATAATACAAAATCCAGAACCCGCAGAATACAACCAGTAAATAAACCCAAATAAATACAACCCAATCGAAATAACTTAATGCAAGTAAGGAAAAAGTAGTGGCTAACCCTACAATTCTGCATTGGTCACCACCTAATCTCCAAATCTCCAGGAGAACTACCTGCAACTGCCCCATCGAATGAGGTATCCAAACAACAAAAAATAACTGGACGTGAGCGAACTATGCTCAGTAGTATGAGTATACAATATTATATGTGCATGAATGCAAGTGTACGAGTTATCAAGACTCGAGGTCAAGAATCTCTAGTCAAGAACAGACTCGGGCCCTAGGTATGTAGCACTCTACGCCGTCACACCAGGAGGTGGCTCACATACCCGACAGTGGATATAGGTGACCTGATCACGAATCTACGTCTCCAACCATCCACTAATAGGATAGGGTAAAAACCCTACTATAAGATATTACAAGGATGCAAGATCAAGATGATCATGCATGTAACATAATAACGTGACATAATATATGTAGATAAAATCATGACATATAAATAATGCAACACATAATACATTCATACTCAGTCAGGGTATCTCGAACAGTACTTTCGTACCTTACTAATGACATTTTCTAGAAGTTCCCATCTAGGTTCCAAGCCTACCATGCAGCACTACAACTCAAAGTAACCATGCATCATCTATCATACTCTAAAAGCCTTAATTAAACTATAGCATATTCTCTAAATATTCATAGGGAACTTAGGAATGCCCCAGAGCTTGGGCACAGCTCGCTACGACATCTGGCACCTCGCTAAGGCTTCGCTGCTTGGCTACTATTATGGACACTGCCCGTTATCTATAAAAATATAACTACCTACTCCAACTCTTTATAAAAAGAGTCCCAAAGCCCTTAAAATAAGCCATTATGGGATAGGAGAGGTTTCTTAGCATTCCAAATGAGCCATTTCCGCCTCTGTTTATAGGCAACGTTCAGATCGTCAGATCTTTGGTTCGGACGGTCCGATCCTGCATAGAAGCCAAGTCGCATGCATGCGAGTTCGGACGTTTTGAACTCCTCTTTAGATAGTCCGATCTCTTGCGTCCGAGACACTTGTACAAATTTTTTGACACTTGTCCTGATGACACTTCGGATGGTCCGGTCCTACACATCGGAGCGTCCGATCGTGCCCTAGTGACATCAGCCATGACGTCATCTGCCTGATCAGATTTGGACACCTGTCCAATTGAGTTCGGACCGTCCGATCTCTCTCAGCTTTTGAACTCATGCCCTTCATCCGACTCCACTGGTTCGGATGGTCCAATCTATGCTTACACTTGGTATTTTTCCAGACTATTTCGGACATTCTGAATCTGATTTCTTGGTCCGTTTAATCATATATAAAAATCCTTTAATCATGTTTTATTAATTCTAACATGATTAGACAAATTAATCTTATAAAATGGAACGGGGCTACTACACTGTCAACCACTCAGTTTTCAGTTGAGTACCCTTGACTGATTTGAGATAGACATCCAGTTGTGGTTCAGTAAAAGTAATAAATTCAGTTGTCAACTTCAGCCTTCAAATATTATTCTAAAGTTCAGTTGAATGTTCTTTTGGTAAGTTCAGTCGCCTTAGTTCAGTCGTATAAATATCCAATAAGCTTAGGACTGATTCCTGATCACGACTGAACTGTCTAGTTGAGTAACTCCGAAAATTTTTCCATTTGCCTCCAGTTGAGTTACTCTTACTAGTTGTCTAGTTTTGCCTTTGATTAATTGTTAAACACCAAAACTTAACTTTATTCTCCAAAAAAATTTAATGTTCCTCGTTTATATATATTTTTATGTTGATAAATTTTTTTAACTTGATGTAATTTGATTTTAAACACCCTTATTCTGTATTCAAACTTTTAAAAAAATAAAAAAATATTAATTTATTTATGTCTCTCACTTTATTTTTTCAAACTCAATCATATATTTTTGTTGATTTTTTTTTTTCTCTAAAAAATAGTATACAAATTTTATTTTTTAAAATCAATTTCACAATTTTATTTTTTATTTAGTATCCCTATTTTGTGTAGTGTTTAAGTCATTTGGGTTAATAAAGATATAAGGAAAAACCCATAAAAAAATATTATTATATTTAAAGATTTGAAGGTATTTTAGTCCTTTTGGTTAATAAAAAGTCAAAAAAGTATGAACAACTCCATTATAAGCATGCGTTACTATAACTTCTGACGCAAGGGGTTTTTAGCCTTTTTTTTTTTTTTTTTTTTTAAAAAAGATGAAGGAATTCATTGTTAATTTATTTTCTATATGGGATTTTATGCTATATTGGAATTTCACTATGAGGTTGAAAGTTATTATCCCAAATTTATAATATTGGCTGCAACTAGAGTTCTCCTAAAATTTCACTATTAGAATTCTAATAGGATTTTTTGCCAAGACTCCTATGGTTACGTGGCTAATAGGCTCCTGCCGCAAATTTACAAATAGATTACTCCGAAACTCTTACTCTCAACCATCACAGTTAATGCGATATGCCCAAAAGTAGGGGGTCTATGATGAATATGATCCGTAATGCCACACATTTTGTTCTGTGATGCAACTAACAACCTACAAAATCTGAACTTTCTAATAGTAATATGCCACTTGATCTTTACGGACCGCCCAAATTTTTTCCAATCGGGTAACTACAATTTTTGGCTACATCAATACCATTCTCCAAAATATTTTCATTTGTTTCCTACAAAATTTAAACCAAACATTTTATTTATCACATGTTATATTTTCCAAAAAACTCATTTCCAAAAGAATTTTTTTTATAACTTATTAGAACGTAGATGATATTAGAAAATCAATAAAAATGAAAATGTATAAAAGAAAATAAACTAGGCTCCGGTTAGATAAAAATACTTATAAAATATTTTTTATAAATGTGTTTTAATATTTTTTATGAAATATTGTAATATTATTTTAAGAATAAATACACGTTTAACTACTATTCTATAAATATATTTTTACAATTTAAAAATAATATGATTTGATTTCCATCATTATATTTAATTTTAAAAATATAAAAAACGCATTTCGATTATAGTTTTAAAACTATATTTGTAAAATAATTTTTCAAAATTTTTTAAATAAAAAGAAATATGTTCTTTTAAAATTTTCTATTATAAAACACACAATTGTACAAATAAAGTTATAGGTTCCGTTTGGACATGTATTTTAAAAACGTTTTTAGTATTTTATAAGTGAAAAAAACTTAAAGTGTGTGTTTGGATAAACGTTTTTTAAATGTTTTAGAAAACTATTTTTTAAAAAGTGTTCTCTAAGTATAGTTTTTGATACTTGAAGAACACTTGAAAGATGTTTTTAGATGTTTTTAACATTAAACCATGAAAAATAAAGATGATCAACATGACTTTTGAAATGTTAAAATGTTTTTATAGAATAGTTGTCTAAACACATATTTATTCTTTTTTTTTTTTGTAAAAGCCAATACATATTTATTTTTAAAACAACTTTAAAAATAATTTATAAAATTTGTTTATAAAACACTTTTATAAAAACATTTTATAAGTATATGTTCAAACGGAACCCTAATCATTTAAAAAATAATTTTATTTGCGACAAATTTTAAAAATAATAATTTTACCGAACAATAATAATGATGAAATCCGCATTCACTGAACAGAACAAAAAGGCCGCGAAGAAAAGTAGTACATAAAAAGGGTGAGCAAACCTGAAAAGCTCCCCTCGTTGGCCCCTCACACCGCCAGCTCCCCAACATCCAATTTTTAGGGTTTTTTTTCAAATTTAGAGTTCAATTTTCGACCCGCCAAATCAAATACCTGAGCCGGCTTTGCATGATTCGGATCTGTAATCGGAGCTCCATTGCCGGATCGAGAGTAAGGCCGGCTCAGCGCGCAATCCACCGACAATGTCGGCTCCCAAAGCCTCCCCCTCCACCTCCGGATCCTACCCCGCGGTAATGTTTTGTATTGCGACCCCTTGAAGCTGCATTCTACTTGAAAATGTTGTTTGAATATATACGCTCACACGCAACGATTTCCATGAATTATTTTAAGTGCATTACGGTAGTTGGAATTCGAACGATGTTTTTGCTTTCTCTTGGATTTTCTGTGGTGTTGGGAGGGGTGGGGATTCGACAGGGAGAAGTTTGTTTGTTTTTTTCCCTTCTTTTCCTAGAACTATGGTTCTTGGTTTATCCGTCTAAGATTAATGTATTTGAATTTTGGGTTTGATGACGGTATGGCTTGAGTAAAGCCATAACTTTAATGCATTTTTTTAATTCTTAAGATTGGTTTTGTACGTGGTTTTGTTTGGTTATTTTAATATGAAGATACTTTTTAATTTAGGGGAATAAGGAATCGAGAACGGATGCTCGGGACAATATGATCCCTGTTGAGCATGACTTTATGCTTATGTAGTACCTTGGGATAATTTGATATGCGCACTTCCATGATTTGTTGAGGGTGTTTAGCATGAATTTATGCTTAAGTCATCTTAAACTTTCCAAATTGAAGTGATTGTAAGTTCAACTTTGGTGAAGGATTGTGTATTGCTATGAAGAAGTGTAGAACAATTTGTTCATCCATTAGAACAACAAAATCTTATTATATATGCAATTTATGTGGCTCAAGTTGAATTAGGTAATCCTCTACATGGTACTCTGGCATTAGCGACCATTTTATTTAATGCAAAAGCTGCTAATAGCTAATTTTCTGTAGACTGAGCAACCTGCATTAGTGAAATTCTTGTTCCTTGAACACAGTTGACAGTTCTTATGAATTTATTTTATCTGAATAACACACATCACTAGGACTACCTTGATTAAATTATATGTTTTCAACTCTTCATCTCCAAAAAACTTTGTTGATAATTGCATGCTTTGAGCACTAACCGTTGTCAGTTACATATGCGTCTCGACTTTTTTTTGGAGTGATAGGCGTCCCAACTCTTCTTTTTGGAGTGATATGAATCTCAACTCTTGGTTTTTTCTTCTGACTTTGCAACTCTATTCTGTTCACTTAAAAATAAATAAGAGGGTAACTTATGACTTGATTGAACTCATTTTTAACTTTACAGATCACTGGGCAGCAAGAATCAATTCCGCCAGCCCGAGAAGTTTCAGCAGTCATTGCTTCTTTAAGGAATCAAGTTGCTCTAGACCGCTCTTTCTATATAAAGGTCGACTCAAATTGTACATAAGATTTTGACCACCTCATGATAATATTGCTAAACTTTTGGTTCCTTTTATATCAGAAGCGTATGGAGGAAAACACAGAGAAAGTTCTTGATGTTACGAAAGATCTATATAAGCTGGCAATGGAGAGAAGAAATTTAAAAATTATTGGCTCTGATCGAAGTGTGGATTTACTGGCAAAAAGGCAGAAGGATGCAATTGATATGCATAATGGTATTGGCACCAGCAATGGAGATAATGAAAGCAGTAGCTCCCAAGAAGATGGATATGCGTCTTCAGCAATACTTTTAGGATCAAGTATCGCAGTCAAGAATGCCGTTCGTCCAATAAAGCTGCCTGAAGTTAAAAAATTACCACCATATACAGCATGGATCTTTTTGGATAGGTGTGTTAAGATTTCTGAGTGTTTAATTTTATTTATGATTCTTCAAATTTCAGCTCCACTCTGCATCCATTTTGATGATTCCATTCATTAGAAACAACGGAAAATATCACTCTGATATCTGTCAGATAACCAAATTGAAAGTTTAGATGGTAGTTTTAGGATTAGAAATTGATTAATCTCCAACTTTATGTCCTGGTTACTGCTTCTTGGTTTATTTTCTTTCTTTATAATCTTTTATCTTAATATTTTAACAGTCAAATGAAGATTAATTTGGCATTCGTGGCAGTATGCATCTGTTGGTTGTCGATTTAAGTTTTTCAATCATTATTACTTGTGCTGATAATTCGAATCTTTTTGTTTTTGTTTTTTTCTCTTTTTGGTTTTTATTTACAATAGTCGTTTTTGTCTCTTCATTGATAAGTAGTTCATTTGTATTTTACATTGATACGTTTTTTAGATGATTCATACCTTCATAAATTATGTGGCAAATTAATGTTTCATGTGCACAGTTCAGGTATTTCCCCCCTCTTTATGTATTATTTTCCTCCGCCCTTTCTTTGGATCTGAAGGATTGGCTACGGGTCAAATTATATATAAAAAGGATCAGAATAAGTATGCACTGTTTTCATCTGCTCATTTTTGCCAAAGATAATGTCATTAGACAAGGAAAATATGTATTTTTAATTTTTCCATAGTGCAGAAATCAGAGAATGACTGAGGATCAGTCTGTGGTTGGTAGAAGGAGAATCTATTATGACCAGAATGGTGGTGAAGCTCTAATTTGTAGCGACAGTGAAGAAGAAGCAAACGAGGATGAAGATGAAAAGAAAGAGTTTGCTGAATCCGAAGATTATATTCTACGGTTGGTACATGTGGCACATAGCTTATAACCACAATTTATTATTCTCTTCTTTTTGTTCTTGAAATCTTGCGCTTGAAGACATCCACATATTCACCTGCCCCTCTTATTTCCTCTTGCTATTTTTGCATTGTGCTGAGCAACTTTGTATGATGGTTATGATCTTGTTTGTTTGATTGGAAATGGTGGATAGTTACGTCTGCTTTTTTCTGTCTGCCATTCCATCATTATAATTGACTCGTCCCGAAGACATCCACATTCTGCTCCTCTTATTTCCTCTTGCTATTTTTCATTGTGCTTAGAAACTTTGTACGATGATTATGATCTTGTTTGTTTGGTTGGAAATGGTGGATTAGTTATGTCTGCTTTATTCTGTCTGCCATTCCATCATTATAATTGACTCGTCCAAAGAAGGTTTAATAGCCATTACCTCATTGATCTGTGGCATAAAGACTGGTTGGCTGTTCTTTTTTCCTTTATCCCATTTCTATGTGCAACTGAGAATTTATTTTGGAGGTTAAATTGTTGAATTTTAAGTTGCAGTTTTTGGTTTCCATTGTCATGACAATGTCAATATGAAATCGGTTCATAGGATTGGGCAATGAAACTTCTTGATCACGTGCTCTAAGATATATGATCTTTTTGTGTGTTTATAAACAATATGAAGTTTAGTTTCTTAGTTAGAAGTTACAAATACCTTGCTTCTAATTTTCTAAGTGTATCACTAGCAGATTACTGTTCTAGTTTATTTGATACTTAATTCGAATGTTTGACAAGAAGTTATGCTCCGCCTTCTGAATCGCCAAGTCTTAATTTATTTCTATGTTTGTGCAAAAATGTGCTCCACACATTCCATTTAAGAAGAAAAACATTGAATATAGGTTTTTGAAGATCTATGACATGAGTGATTAAAGGGGAAGACTTCCTCCGCATGAAAATATCTAATATCTATATCTATATATACATACATATATATATATATACGCACACACACACACACACATATATAAATATAAATATATATAAAACATGAATAAGATTCTGTATTGTTTATTTACTTTTGTGTCCTTGATATATTTGAGTTCCCGATATCCGATATTACCTGTAAATGATTAGTCTTCCGCCCTTTAGTGTTCCGCTTTTGTGTTCTTGATATATTTGAGTTCCTGATATCCGTCTATCCGATATTACCTAAATGATTGGTCTTCCGCCCTCCAGTGTTCTGGATATTATTCATTGATGATTGGTCTTCTGCTCTTTGGTATTCAGGATATTGTCCATTGATGGAGTAAATCAGAATTTGGACCATCACTTTTCTAGATATTTCTTCTATCAATTAATAATTAATTTAGTCTACTAGAATATTGAAGTAGTTTGAAGGGTCTTTTGGTTGACTACTATAGTCAAAGAGTCATATGGGTTTTTGGTATTTTAATTTAATGAGTATAAGTTTTGTGTTAAGGCGGTCCTATAAATAGGACTTAAAAAAATCAATGAAAATTATTCTTTGTCTTGCCAATTGACTTCTAATTTTTCAATGACATCAAAAGACAAAGAACAGTAGAGGAATGAAATTGAATTATCCGTACTAGCAGGAAAAGACGAAGAATCAACTCACGTTAACAAGAAAGATGGAGAGCTAATGAAGTTGCATAAACAAGAGGCAGTACGATACGTGCTAGTGGAAAAAGATGAAGAATCAACTCACATTAACAAAGAAGAAGAACTAATACAGCTGCATAAACAAGAAACAATACAACTACGTAAAAAGAAATAGAAAACACACTCATGAATTATACATAAATGCAGAAATTATTACGAATGTGTCTCATGTTTTAAGTTTTAACTATTTGTAAAATAGATGAGAAAAGTTTATTATCAAATATTAATTTAAATGTTGGTTTTCCACTCAATAAAAATGTTAAAATTTACAGTAAATACAAAACATAATATTGATAAGGTGAATAAATGGTATAATTTTCAAAATAATGGACGTAGTTTTTATATAAAATTGAACATATGAGAGCAATGAAATCCAGAACTTCTAGCCATTTAAAAAAAATCGTCATACTACAATAACTCAATATGTCTACATAAAAAAATTGCTGATTCCTTGGTTCCAAAATGAAAAATTATTAATCATATATAGGGAGAGAATTTTCCACTATTGTATAGACCAAATATAGACATAATTTGGTAAATCAATATCATTGTGCGTCACGTGGTTGTTACTAGTTTAAAATAAAAAGCATGTAAATATTTTTCAAGTTTACAATACACATCCAACAGTAAATGAGGAACCCATTTTCTTTGTTTCATCTGTTATCTCCTTGTAGATACTGAAATTTTCAATTAGCCTTTGAGATGTAGTAAATCGAGAGGAAATAACACGATCAATCCTTGTGTACTAACTTTTGTTTATCATATGATTTTTTTTCATCTTCATTACTTCACAGAAATACCATCAAAGAAATGGGTTTATCTGATGCCACAATCAATTCGTTGGCCCAATGTCTATCAAGAAAAGCTGGCGAAATTAAGGTATGTCTTTAAACTGCAGATGACCAATGAGATGTGCCTTCTTTCTCTTCCTCGTTTGTCCTTCAATACAATCTGAGAAAGAAAATAGAACTGGTCATAACTTTGGTCTAGCTGTTTCCCATTTGTGTTTTGCTGGCTTTACAGAGATAAACTACCATCAAACATCTTATACAGGGAAGATTTGAAGATCTTATCAAGAGTGAGAATGCTATTTGTCATCTGAGCAATGGAAATGTCGAAGGATTTGTGAATCCATATGTCGATAAAGATCTTGATGCTGCTCTAGATTCATTTGACAATCTGTTTTGTCGACGTTGCCTTGTAATCACGATGCTTTGATTTTTCTCATTTCCTGTGGGAGAAGTCTTTTGTTTGCGTGATTCTGTGGTCTGTGCACATTTTTTGTCTTTCTGAAGTTCTCTATATGATCGCAGGTTTTTGATTGTAAACTACATGGATGTTCACAGGACCTTATCTTTTCTGTAAGTTCATTATCTAAGGAGATATTAGCTAATTTGTTTCCACGTAAACTAATTGCTTATTTTGCAAATTTTTGCTTTAGGCCGAGAAACAGATGTCATGGTTCTGTCCGGATGTTGAGAAGGAACCATGTGGGCCACACTGCCACAGGCTTGTATGTTATCTTCTTCTCCTTTTTCACCGTCTCTTCAAATAGTTGGTACAATGACAACTATGAATTTGTATTGCCCCCTTTTAATATATCTTTCCTGAACTATTCTTGAACTCCTTTTGTCCATGAAACATAAATTTTATTGTGAATTATTTGATGCATTTCCAGAGAATCTTCTCCTTATTCCTTCCTAGCATTCTTTTGAAGGCTGATTTGTAGTTTACTTTTCATCAGGTCCTTAAATCAGAGGGTAATGCTATACTGAGCTCTGGCCAGTCAATTTATGAAGAACAAGCTGACCCTGCACCCAATGCCACTACTATGCAAATGCAAAAGAGGAAGCATGTAGGTCCATCTGAGAGGAAGAAATCAAAGTCTTGCCAAAGTGAAAGTGCTTCTTCCTCGGATATTAAACAAGTTACTGATATCACTTCATCACTGAAGAGTACATCTTCCGGAAAATCTGGGAGTGAAAAAAGGAGTAGCAAGAGAATAGCAGAAAATGTTCTAGTGGCTAAATCAAAAAAGCAGAAGAAAATGGCTGCATCTGATTCTGACTCTGTTGCAGGTTGTGGGCTCAGTTTGAAAAATTTGAATCTTCGGAACAGTTCATGTCAAGAAAACGAAGACGCTCGGTCTTCTCAGAGATTGTTATCCACAAGTTCTAGAAAGTCGAGAAGAATACAGTCCTCAGTACTGGATTCTGACAAGTTTTTGCTGGGGGAGGCTGCCAGTGGGGCATCAAATGAGACCGAGGGTAATCAGCCTCTGACTAGCAGTGGTGACACCTTGAAGAAAGAAGAGTTTGTTGATGACAATATGTATAAACTAGTGGTAATTGATAGTAAGTGCTGGAAACCATTTGAGAAGGCCCTGTATGAAAAGGGCATTGGTATTTTTGGACGCAACAGGTTAGACTGAATATTTTTTTATTTTCTTTACTTGATGACCGCTTCCCATGCTCTATGCACTAAGGGCATTAATATAACATTACTGTTTTCCTGACTCAAATGTGTCATGCAATTTATGTTTTATCTTCTTGGTTATGAACATAATGACTGAGAAATAATAATGTTATTATGGTCTAGATTTTTTTAGGCTCAACTACGTCTGCCTATATGCCACATTTTTCAATCTTATAACCTTAATGGGTTGCTTTAGATGCAATGCTATTCTCTGAAGAACTATATATGCTTAATGCAGCTGTTTGATAGCTAGGAATCTTATGAATGGCCTGAAAAACTGTTCAGAAGTCTTCCAGTACATGCATCATTTAGGGAAGGATATATACTCCCGAGCCAGTAATGGGACAACCCTAACAGATGGCTATCTAAAGGCTGATGGTAATGAAACTGTGGTAAGCTGCTTTGTTCTCTTTGTCCATTTTCATACAAAATGACAACATTGGTCTCATAAAAAAAACAAAATGACAAATTTGTTAAACAGATTTCATATTTTCGTTTTGTGTGAAAATAGTGTAATGGTGCCCGAAGAAGATCGAGATTTTTGCGCAGAAAAGGTAGAGTTCGTCGCCTGAAGTACACATGGAAATCTGCAGGTTACCAATCATTCAGGAAACGGATTTCTGAAAGGAAAGACCAGCCTTGTCGACAGTACAATCCTTGTGGATGCCAATCTGCATGTGGAAAAGAGTGTCCATGTCTTGTTAATGGTACCTGCTGTGAAAAATATTGCGGGTAAGCTGACTTTTGTTCTTATGTATTCAGTGGGCTTTTAAAACTTTGATCGGAGTGTTGTTTTTCAAGTTTTTCTGTTTCTATCTGTTTCTCTCGTCCTTGGTGGTTTAACATCATGCTTTAGTTTTCTTGTACTTTCAGTTAAACATCTGTTCCTTCCTTATTGGTTGAAGTTCTAATGCCGTCTGGGCTCGAACACAGGTTTGAATGTTAAATTCCATATACTTTTGTCTGTTTTAGGTGTCCAAAGAGTTGCAAGAATAGATTTAGAGGTTGTCATTGTGCCAAGAGTCAGTGTCGTAGTCGTCAATGCCCTTGCTTTGCCGCCGACAGAGAGTGTGATCCAGATGTCTGCCGAAATTGTTGGATCAGGTAAGGTGTCACTGACTCTATGGTTTCATGTGGCATGGGGTTTAAACTTAGTTGAAATGGATACCAGGGGATCAATTGTGACAAAGCTTTGTTTTGTTTTTTTCTTTTTGTTTGTCTGTTCTATGTTAGCTGTCATTTGGTTTTTAAATTACTAGTAGAAAGAAAGAGTACAGCTTTTGACCCATGCTTGGTTTTGTTCATGGGGTCTACTTGCTGAGGTTCAGTGATTTTTTTGGAATATGGTACTAAGGTTCCATTTGAATATGTTATTTAAAAACGTTTTTGGTGTTTTATTTGCGAGAAAAAAACTTAAAAGTATGTGTTTGGACAAGATTTTTTATAAAATGTTTTTGAAAAATATTTTTTAAAAAGAGTTATTTAAGTATAGTTTTTTAAGAACACTTGAGAGTTGTTTTTAAATGTTTTTAGAATAGAACTATGGAAGGCAAATATGAACAACATTACTTTTGTGATGTTAAAATGTTTCTATAGAATAATTGTCCAAACGCATATTTATTCTTAAAACAACTTTTAAAACATTTTATAAAAAGTTTTTAAAAATCACTTTTATAAAAACATTTTATAAGCACATGTCCAAATGAAACCTAAATGTTTTACAGGCACTATGTAATGCCAAGTTTACAACTTGCTAATTGCTATGATCTACATTTTATTATTATTTTTTTGGTAGAGTTATGAACAAGAAAATTCCAGTATTTGTTATCACGTTTTTTACACAATTTGGCTATTCCTAAAATGCTATTTTGATGAACTCCATAACATCCGAGCAATCTGATATTCTTTGATTCTGATATATAATAATGGTTAATTTCTGAGAGAGTAGATTTATTCTACTTTTGTGGATTAATTATGCTGTTTGATTTGGTTTGACAGTTGTGGTGACGGCACCCTTGGGGTGCCTTCTCAAAGAGGTGATAATTACGAATGCAGGAATATGAAGCTTCTTCTGAAACAACAACAGAGGGTAATACACTATCCTTTTCAAGCTTCCCACTCGAGGGAATATTTTTCATATTGTTTGTTTCTTTGCTAACTTCAGAGAACTTTGTTATTTGGGTTTTGGGTGGGGGGGTGGGGGGTGGGTGGTGGAGGAGGAGGTATTACTATTACTGAACTGCGTGTAATGACCCGATACTTTTGCTTTGTCCGGTCTGCACTGTCAAGGCTCAAAATGATTTTTTTTCTTTTTCTACTAATATTTTATTTTTTGATCCTGAATGGCAATCAATGTTTAAGCAACTAATTCCCACTCAATTTTGTTAGATTCTAAATTTTTTGTGAGCCTAAAGTCTCAACTCTCAAGCATCTTTCGACATGGAGTAGTTTGAGGTGTAGTTCTGAACTTCCGATGGTATTTTGTGCTTTCAGGTTTTACTGGGGAGATCCGATGTATCAGGTTGGGGAGCATTCTTGAAGGTAAAATTCAGAATATGATGTGTAGAAAATTTGTCTGACAACTCACAAGTAGTCGCACTGCAGAATAGCGTCGGTAAGCATGAATATCTTGGAGAGTACACTGGTGAGCTAATATCACACCGTGAAGCTGACAAGCGTGGCAAGATATATGATCGTGAAAATTCTTCATTTCTCTTTAACCTAAATGACCAGGCATGATATATTGTAACCGCCAAGTATTTCTTATCTATGCTTACAACTCCCCCATGTCCTCCGTAAATCTGTAGAAATTTAAGAAAAAACGATAGTGATGATTTTTTCCTCATTTTCAGTTTGTGCTTGATGCTTATCGGAAGGGCGACAAATTGAAGTTTGCCAATCATGCACCCGATCCAAATTGCTATGCAAAGGTAACTGGTACAACACCATTGATTTATCATGCAATGATCATCCGTACATCACATTCTCTTGTTATACTAAAGTCCTATGCATCACCATTTCAACATAAATCATGACTCTTATCGTCATCATACAAATTAAAGTATGGATTTACAGGTCTTTTCATTAAATAGGCTTGCCTCCCCTGTGTATTTCAATACATTGTGGAGGGTCAAATTAATTTTTTTTTTTGACCACTCCCTTAAATGCTAATCTTCCATGAATTTACTTCGTCTCTTCCAGTATCGGATTTTATCTATTTCAAACTTTTGTCAGGTCATTATGGTAGCAGGAGATCACAGAGTAGGCATATTTGCCAAAGAGCGAATTTGTGCTGGAGAAGAATTGTTTTATGATTATCGTTACGAAGCGGACAGAGCTCCAGCATGGGCAAAGAAGCCTGAGGCATCTGGTACTAAGAGAGAAGAAGGGGCTCCTTCGAATGGCCGTGCCAAGAAACACACTTAATTGGATTCTATTAATTTATCAAGACAGATGTCATTTGTTCCTGACAAAAAAATCAACCTTGAAACACCCTTTCTGGCCGAGGTTCTGATCATTTAGTTGCTGGAGGTAGGGTAACCGTACTCATCTCCGGAGTAAACCTAAACTGATTCTTTTGTTCGTGGGATACTTTATTATCGAGTCTATTCAACAAAACAGGAAACAACAGACAGAGTTGTGCTTTTTTTGTTTTTGTTTTTGTTATTTTTACAATTGAAATTCAGTTGTAAAGCATCTTATTGGTTAACTCTAATTAGCGAAAGGTCATTTTCAAGGCAATTACTTATATGCTGACTATGCAATGTGGTAAATGCTAATCAATTATTCTTCCCTGAGACAGTGAGACCCAGTCCCAAGTTTTTGTACAAGTTTTCTGCTGATGTATGTGCTTGACACTTTACTATTTGGATTAAGGATCAAAGATGGACGTGGGTTGTCCTAAATCAGTTCTAGGCCCAGGAAGCTTGTTGCCTGGTCGGGCTTGAAAGGTTGGCTTGTAAGAGCCTGGTAGGGAGGGTTCAACCAAGCTTAAAACTTAGTCGTGCCAGCCTAAATTTTGGCTTTAATTGGTGTCATCTTCATTACAAAAACGATTTTTGTGTTTACCTAATGGTGGCACTCGAGTAAACTGGGAAATTCCTGCTTATTTCAGCATTTATAAACATCAACGGGTACAATGGGGATGTATACATGGAGTTGCATATTCAGCGAACTCATATTTGAAAAATGATTACCTAAAACAATCATGTATTTGCACGTATATGTGGACACCAGATAACATATACCCACCACATGAAGCCGCAGAAGAAGGATTACCTTAATCAAGTGCTTCACTTTTTAAAGTTAATATGATAACAAATGTGTCACTCCAACATCAAATCAAAACTCATTTACTTACGCTCTTTTTATTTTTATATTTTTTTTAATTTTAATTTCTTCTGATGTATTATTACTAAATTCCACCTAAACTACCCCGAAGGCTGAAACAAGAAATCGTATGCAAAATCCCAAAAGTGCTCTACTACTTGAGAAGGCCGTTGGTGTCCTTTCTCGTTTTCTTTGTTGGATTGATTGGGGACGTTCTGTGGGGTGGTAGTAGAGAGTAAAGGGGTTTTCTTTCTTTTTTTTTTTTATTTATATATATTCAAACACAGACAAATATCTAAATCATCTAAATCATCATTATATTAACTTTTGCTTTCTGTCCTTTTCTATTTTATGCTTGAATGGATTTACTTTTCCTCATTGCCACTGCCATTTTACGACACCCGATGTTGGCATGTTTGGCGGAGCTCCGTGGTATGAAGCCACGCTCAATTTTTCCCATTGGGCGCCATATTTTTCTATTGCAAGTTGTGTTATTTCTTTTCTTCTCACCTCTGTTCATTCCCACCTCCACCGCCTGCTCCAATGGCAATTGTCAGGTATTTCAGCTGATTAACACTTTTCTTTCTGTATTTTTGAGTGGATCCTTACATTTCTTGGCGTCTTGTCCCTTGTAATTGAGCTGAGTCTTTTAAGAGTTTGGGCAGCTTCTGGAATCCTGTGTTTCTGCTATTGACTGTGGGCCTGGTCTGTACTGTGGGAACTGCCCTTCACTTGGCAAGAATCAACCTTATTGCATTAGGGGTCAAGCGACTGCACCAGCTTCTATTGTAATGAATTCTGATCTTAACTCCTCCTTTTGTCTTTGTCTAGTATTCAAGAATTCTCTACTTATTTTCTTGATTTTGAGGTTTGGTAGTAATTACTTTGTGGTTGTGCAACATTCTGAAAATGATAGATTAGTGGGCTGCCCTTCAACAAGTACTCTTGGCTGGTGGCACATAATGCCTTCTCCCGTGTGGATGCACCCTTGTTGACTGGTGCCCAAAGAGTTACTTTTTACAATCAAGAAGACACTGTTACTAATCAATTGATGGTATGCAAATTGTATGCCTTTTTGTTACATTTTTAAGATAAGATAAGAAAAACTGCTTCTATGTTACTCGGCTATTGAGTTTTTTTTTGGGTATTTGGACATGGCATAGAATGGAGTAAGGGGACTTATGCTGGATATGTATGACTTCGAGAACGATATTTGGTTATGCCATTCATTCCGTGGCCAATGCTACAACATCACCGCATTTGTAATTTCTAGCTTCCTTTCTCCAATAAATTTTAGTTTTACCTAGTGCGATATTGGATATACTTTGTTCTAAACTATTTTTGTAATGTGTCTTTAAAAAATGGAAACAAGATAGGAACCTGCAATAAATACACTGAGAGAAGTGGAAGTATTCTTGACTCAAAATCCTTCGGAAATTGTTACTATCATAATTGAGGATTATGTTCATACGCCAAAAGGGCTAACAAGGGTGTTTGCTGATGCTGGTTTGGACAAGTATTGGTATCCGGTTTCGAGGATGCCCAAGAAGGGAGAAGATTGGCCGACTATTAATAACATGGCAAGAAACAATTATCGTCTATTGGTTTTCACTTCTGATTCTTCAAAGGAGGCTACTGAGGGAATTGCATACCAGTGGAAGTACATGGTGGAAAATGAGCGTAAGTATCCGTAGTAGATTATGAATTTGATTCAAGTGTTTTGTACAAAAAAGATCTTGATCCTGTTATGTGTTTCAGCTGGAGATCCTGGAATTATACCTGGTTCATGCCCGAATAGAAAGGAATCAAAGCCACTCAATTCAAGAACTGCCTCTCTATTTCTAATGAACTACTTTCCAACCATGCCAGTTCAAAGTGAAGCTTGCAAAGAGCATTCTTCCCCGTTATCTGATATGGTTGCAACCTGTTATAAATCAGCCAGGAATCTGTTGCCCAACTTTTTAGCTGTGAATTTTTACATGGTATTGACATTTTAAACTTGAAGAAACTTATTGTACGTATAATTTTAGTTGTAAGCATTACCATTAATTTCCATGTGCAGAGAAGTGATGGAGGAGGTGTTTTCAATGTTTTGGATTACATGAATGGCCAGTCATTGTGTGGGTGCAGCACTGTATATGCCTGCCAGGTTTGTCAACTCTCTCCTGAAAATTACATTATTTCAGGAAAACAGTGAGATGCAAATACGAAAATGTAGCTGACATGTGATGATGTGATTATTAAGAGCAATCATGCTATAGCATATGTATTATCAAAATTGGATGTTTCGTTCATCAAGAGCTGTTAGAAATTTATGAATGGATTTGGTTTTATCCAGAGAAAAGTGATTTCCAACTTGCAAGTGTATTATTCTTTTCATCTTTTATTCTTTTCAAATAGAGTTGGGCTCATAAACTGGGAGTAGCTTATTGTTTGTGATAGTTTATTGTCATATGAATGTCGATCCATTTCAAATCTGGTGCTCTATCTGAAATTAGATTTTCTCGGTGGAGATGTTTGTGATTCATTCAACTACTTATAGAATTGTCAGAGTGGAAAAATTGAACTTGCCAAACAAGTGCGAGGCCCAGGCCCCTCTATCTCCTTGATTTCTTTCAGCTTTACAAGTCCTTAAACTTGCTTTTTTGGCACCCTTGGTGTTGTTCACCGGCTCCTGCCCCACTTGTCAGGGGTGGATCTAGGAATTTGGGGAAAGTGAGCAAGAGTAACTAGATAATTTGTTTGGGGGCAAAACTTGTTTTAAAAATCAGGCCATAAAATTTCGAAACAATTTTCTTTTGATAGGCCACTAGTCATATAAAAGAAAATTGAGTAGCTTAATACTAAATGGACTTGTTGCAGGCTGGAGCACCGTTTGGAAGCTGCAAAACTATTTCTGTGTCAAACACAACTCAGCCTGCCTCTGCAACTGATGGGAGCTTTTCGGGTTCTGTTCAGTTAACGAGCTACGCTGCAGTCATCATTGTCCCTCCTCCATCGTTTCTATGCCTGTTACTTTTTCTTGTGTCCATTTCTTTTCTGTGACCATAATTAAAAAATGGATTCGACCATTCAGTCTATAGAAGTTGAAATA
Organism: Henckelia pumila; assembly: GCF_033568475.1. Lineage (NCBI taxonomy): Eukaryota > Viridiplantae > Streptophyta > Magnoliopsida > Lamiales > Gesneriaceae > Henckelia > Henckelia pumila. The sequence goes on from NC_133122.1 coordinate 202,998,385, forward strand.
GAATGGATTTACTGGATTTTGTCTGAGCCAGATATGTATCCAACAGCGGTATGCAATATGTGGAGTTCATTGTCTTGAAGCAGATTGTGAGAAGTTTCACATAGATTTATCATACGAAGAAGAAAGCCGGCCAAGTGCCAAATACACATCCTGTGTTCTGCATATTTTTCGGTTTTGAATATTTGTTGCTTGTCCGTTGCTTAGAAAGCCTAACCATCGAGACATTTTATGTTCTGATATTAAACAGATGCATATGCTGTGAATATTTGGTCAAGTTAATTGAATATAAGTATTTTATATGATAAAATTGTATTTTGCCACTGGATGATGTTTTCATTTGATCGTGTTTGGCTCTCCTTTAAATCATGGAAATTTACTGAAATCCAAGTTTTGATCCGAGTTGCAAATCTTGAAAGAGTGGGTGCCCGGTTAGCCAACTTGTGGCTAAGGGCTTTTGTGACTCTATGTATAAACAATATTTGTTTAATATAATTTACATTCATTAATGGCATTTTCTTTGTCTTTCTTCATATTGTTATATTGTGATATACTATTGATGTTTTGATAAAGACCTTGAATATACTATAGTGTAAGTAAGATGAGATAGTGAATAAAGAGAGATCACTATTATGAAACACATCTTATAGTCACTGTATATTCTAAACAGTTCCTAGTCAATTGAGCCGCCCGCTAATAAGGATAAGGATCGCTCGAGATTGAGACTAGCATTTGTGATGCCAAGTACCACGTTTCATTGGTAATGGACATGGAGATGTTCAAAGCATGCAAATGGATATTCATATGATAATTGATCGAACTACCCTATTCGGACTTTCCAAGTGGTTCACTTATCGAGTGGATAAAGTCCGCGGTTTTGGTTGTACACCATTAGTCCTTTCTACTTGAAACATCATTGAGACTCTATATGCTAGTACTGTACTTTGACTCGTTTACCGACTCTATTGAGGTCAACATGTGTCGGGATTGGGTACAGTTACGACACATATAGGAGTCGATGCTTTGTTGTCAAGGATTCACTACATACTTGCGAGTGTGGATATCCTATGCGATCTGAGGAGATATTAGTGTGACGAATCTCTGGCCAGAGTACATGATGTGTTTTAGGTTACTCGGTTTTCCTAGTAACACATGCGATGTCACTATTTGATCTCCAAGATGTAATGCATAGTTATCGAATCTCGAACGACTCTCGATACACCAATGGTTGTTGATTCGATCGGGATATATGGATGAAGGGACCGTACTGTACGCTAACCAAAATCTACTGGTTCTTGCAGGCACTATCAGTGATACCTAGGGAAATCATGGGGCGATGTTGCTAGGCGCTCTTACCATGATTCGATGGGTAAGTCGGAAATTGTTGTTCCGAGTCACAAGGAGTTGTGAGCACACGGCTAGTTGTATCCCTGAACCATGAGGGTCACACAAGTAATGGATTACTAAACCCCGTTGAGATAGTTAAATTTAAAGAGTTAAATGTAATGAAAGAGAAGTTGGACTTCTTAACTAAAAGGGAGTGGAATTTCCTAAAATGACATAGGGATGGACATTTTTGGAAATCACTGAATTCGGATTCAGAAAAAATTATCTTGACTTTAAAAGGTGCAGAAATGGTTTCTGTGCACATTGGTGAAATCGGTTTATCAATCGGAGTCATGATGAATTTTATATTAATTTCTATAATAACGGGCTTGGCTTGTTGGGCTTAAGTTATGGATTATGGGCCCTAAGGAGTTAGAGTCCTAACATAATTATAACTTAATCTAGTATAGAAATTATATATATATACATATGTAGGGTTCGAAATTCTCACTAATTCCTCCTTGCAATTTTCGAACACTACATAAAATTTCTGAGGGATTTTTCAAAAATTCCCTTCTCCCTTTTGAGAAAATTCGGTCTGTGATTTTTCCAAAAAATCACTTTCTGAATTAACAGATCAAATCTGTTTATTCTCTTCGATAAACATCTGATTGATTTCTAGTGCAATCAATCAGAGAGTTTTTGTTTTCTATTCGTGGACTTAATTCCGGAGGTTGATTGTGATAGTCATCGGTTTTCGGGATTTACAAGAATAGCAGATTAAATTCTGTTGGAGTCCATAATCAAGCCTTTGCTTGAATAGGTAAAAATATTTAATTGTGTATTTATATTTTTACTTGTAACAATTTTAATCGTTAGGATTTGATACCCACGATATGGAATCGTTCCATATCGAAAAATAAAAAAATTTAAACTTCCGCTGCTCCGGGTATCACATCCGTGTGATCAGAGAACGCATGTTCCAACAGTGGTATCAAAGCCAGGTCGTAATCTTTGATCAAACGATTAAAATTAATCGATTGTACAAAATTTTTAGCCTCGGTTTTTTGAAACAAAACGAAAATTTTTAAAATTAAATTTGAACAGGGCAACGGGGCAGCGATCGTCGCTGCCCAAAAGGGCAGCAATCGTTGCTGCCCAGGGCAGCGATCTCGCTGCCCAGGGCAGCCTAGGGGCATCCCCGGCCCCACGTCTGCCCGCGGAAAATTAAATTTTTTATTTTTTTTTTCAGAATTTTAAATTTTTGAAATTTTAGTTTTTGGTCTGATCGAAAATTGTTTTTGATTGGTCCACAAGGCATCGGATCAAATTGTTTGAGTCCGAAATTTTTAAAATTGATTTTTGGACAAATTTGAATTTTTTGAAAATTTATAAATTTTATCCGTTAAATTAGATTTTATAAAATTAAGGCAAACACTTGTATGAGACTGTTTTATGGGTCATGTTCGTGCAACGGATTCGGGTCGGATTAACCCATTTTTTTAACCCGTGAGATTCAATTCTCAGTCTTGACTCTATTTTCTCCCAATTTTTCGTATTGGCCTTCTTGTTTTTGAGATTCCGCATTCGCCTACTTTCAATCGACAAGATCGCTGCTATTTTCCCAGCTTCTCAATCGCTTTCATCCATCTGAAATCTTTGGCTACATTGAAGAACGAAGATCGCGAAGATTGCTACTATATTGAGGTCTAAATTTCCTGTTTTAAAAAAATCTGAAATCGGCAAGATCCCTGAGAAATTTTATTTATTATCGAGTCTTTGTTGATCTCTTTAGCCATTGTATTTCTTTGTTTGGATTTCAGCCATACAAAGGATCATATCAGTTACTTTGTCGCAGGCAAAGAGGGAGATGATCATGTTGTCTTTAACGGAGACACATTGGTGAGCCAGAAAGTTTCATCTTGGGACTTGTTGCTATAAATTTGACACTTTTTTGCGAATTATTTACCCATGGGAAACTTGAAATTAGATTTTGTGGTATTAGCAGCAAGGCATGATTATTTGGTCTGGAACCGATATGATGAACAAGTTAAGCTAAAACTTCATGGAACACTGGAGCTTTTGCTTTTGTTACCTTGTTATCCCATTGGCTTGAGCAAACTTGTTCACTTTATGTGTTGGGCTTTCTGATAAATCAAATACAATTCTCATTCCTTATCCTTGTTGGGTTTTGTAACTGTGTATCTGGACTAAATATGCAGCTTTGTTGCTTGAGCTCCGGGCTATTTTTCTGTTGTGGCAAAGTGAGAGCTGAATTGATTGATTGCTTCATGCTGCAATTGTATATTTGGAAGTGTCATTTTATTTAAACATAGCCTTCCTTTTCGGGGATTTTTTTTTTTTTTTGGACTTATTGTTGGAGAAGGGTTCTAATGGCATTGACATCAAGGTTCGTGATGTCTTGAGAAGCCAGAATCTTGGAAAGTTTGTCACTTAAATAGTCCACCTCTCTCTCCAGTTTCTTGATGTAATTGCATGTTTTCTTGAGAACTTTTGAGGCTGGCATCTATTATTTCTTACAAGAATATATAATTATACCAAAAAACGATGCATTGAAACTAAAGCAAATTAATTAAAGGAAACAAAAAAATTAAGAAGAAATAGTGAGTACCCTTGATTTGCGTCTTGAGCTCGAATCCGCTGGCAACAATGCTTGTAATTTCGAGATCGTAATTAGCCGCCTCATTTTCCGTAAATCTCGAAACTTTGGCCCTTCTGTTTGGCATAATATATCTTGTATGATTATTACATAAACTAACAACTTCGGGGGTTTTTGGTTATTGCTCTGTAGGCATGTTGGCTATGCTTCATGTTATAGATATGGTCTTGCTTTATTCCGAAGCAAATTTAAGGAGGATATTGTACTTTTCTTGTTAATTGTCCGTTTGGTAGATTTAGTTCACCAAATCAACTAAGCATTTGTTCGCAGTGCTATGTTGTTTTTGTATATACTATGTAGTCATGATGTGTATGTATTTTGGATTTTACGTGCTGCTATGATGCATATAAAATGTTTTAGCTGCTAATTGCAGATCACACGACTGTTTTAGCTGCTATTATTAGCTATTCAATCGGTTTGTTTATAGGATGCTTGAAGTGGAAAACGTTTCTCTTTCGAGAATTTAAGCTCAAAAGATCGAATCAAGCTTGCATGATTTAAATATGTTAGTGCGTTTTTTATGATGTGTGTGTAGATCAAACTCTAATAACTTATACGCGAAGCTTATAGGAACCATCCTTTAGTCATTAAAGCAGATGAGCAGGTTTATAATTGAGTTGTGGGAGGCATGTATTGATGGCTTATTTTAAGAACACTGAATTGCTACCTGAGAGAAGAGGCATTGCTGGTGTGGTCAGTAAGTCTCTGGATCAAAGTGAGCAAAAGTCACGGGCTTATCGTCAAGGGAGGAGGTTTGGTCGGATTTCTGGACAAGGATTCTTGTTTTGGTTGTTGTCCCTTGTGCTCTTTTTCATATATTTGGCTTATCTTGGTTTAAAGATACATTTTCACGGTGAGTGAATGCCTTTAAACTTCACTGATCTCACCAGTTAAAACTTTCTTTTGGATTTGATAATTTTGATGTTTTGTAAAACTGCCATACATGCCCATATGCGAGACCTTTCTTATAGTTAGAGGCATGCTGCTGTGGCTACCTGTTGACGATAATGTGAATCTTTTCTCCTCTTACGTTTAGTTTTTAATTTTTATCAAAGGTTTTTGTAGGTGGTTGAAAACCAAGATGCTTCTCATAATTCGAGATTTCATGTCCCTATCCGACGGGATCCCGAATATTTGGACATAAAAATATTAGTTTTTATGTTATAAGTATTACTTTTTATGTAAAAAAGTATTACTTTTTTAGGACTAAATTATTACTTTTCACGTTTGTTTATTTAACATAGAAATTCTTTTTTTTTTCGTCAAAAGTATTACTCTTTATGTCAAAAGTATTGGATTTTATGTTCAAAGTATTACTTTTAATATACGCTTATTTGACATACAAAAATATTATTAAGTAATATTTTTTATGTCAAAAATATTACTTTTTTGATCAATAAAATTAATTTTTATGTCAAAATTATTATTTCTAAGTTATGTTTATTTGAATTAAAAAGTATTATTTTTTGGTCAAAAGTATAAATTAATATTTTTATGTCAAAGGTATTAATTTTTTAGTTAAACATATTAGTTTTTATGTCAAAAGTATTATTTCTATCGTATCCTTATTTGCATGTGAAGTATTACTTTTTATGTTAAACGTATTAGTTTTATGTCAAAAGTATTGTATTGTAATATATGTTTATTTGACATAAAAAGTATTATTTTTTGGTCAAAAAATATTAGTTTTATATAAAATATTAGTTTTATATATAAAAAAAGTATTACTTTTCTGGGTTTAAAGTATTGGTTTTTGTGCTAAAAGTATTACGTTTTATGTTAAAAATATTACCTTTTAATATTTGCTTATTCGAAATAAAAAATTACTACTGTTTGGGTAAACAAATATTAGTTTTTATGCTAAAAGTATTAGTTTTTGTGTGAAAAATATTACTTCATAATATATGCTTATTTGACATAAAAACAATATTATTTTTTGATCAAAAGTATGAAGTATTACCTCTACTCTAACGTATTATTATTTAACATATAAAGTATTGTTTGTTTGGTCAAAAATATTATATTTTATGTTAAAAGTATTAGTTTTTATATCAAAATTATTAGTTCTAATGTATTCTTAATTATTTGACAAATAAAATATTATTTTTTTGACCAAAAGTATTATTTTTTATTCTTAAGGTATTATTTTTTATGCTGAAAATATTAATTTTAAAGTATGCTTATTACTTATTATGTTAAAAGGATTAGGTCCATTACCATTAAATTACGATGAAGACGAGGATATATATAGACGAATAAAATCATACGAGTAGAAATGACTGTAATAACAAGTATATATTATGCTGCTAGGATGCAATGAACTATACCAAGATGGAAAAATGAAAGCCAAAACATTGGAAATTTGGAATAATGAAGGGACTTTTTTATACTTACATATTTAAGTGTTTGAGGACATGATGTTATATATCATAAAAAGTGCAACACAAACTCAAAAATTAAATGACATCTTTAATCGTCATAAAATAATTACAAGAAATTTGAGAATTCCTTGTTAGAACAGAGCAAATCAACTTCTTGTCCATAACAATAGAGCAAAGATGGTGAGAGCATATTCTATCATAATAACAACTAATTATTAGACCATATTATCTCTGCAGTATTGTCTCTGTCCATTGCGTTTCTCTCCATTGCATGTTGGAAAATATAGATAAAGTAGGGTTCACAGACTGCGAACTCAAAAAAACGGAAACATATTGAATAACATCAGTCATTGGATAACCTGATTCAGTAGAACCATCTTCTTGGTACTAACGACATCCCAAAAGCCATCATTACATCCAATCCATGAATTTTCCGAGTTACAATTGCGCAAAAGAAACACAGAAATCCTTCGAATATATATCATGCAGAGGAATGGTATTCTGACTTGTAGAATCACACATATAATCTATGTTTTGGAAGTTAGATGCAGATATAAGTTGAGTTGGGGGTAAAGCATATTGCCCAAAAATTCTGTTTTCTGAACATCTTAGCCGCCAAATAGAAAACTAATACTTTTGAAGAAAAAAAAAATTAACTTCAAATGAATATGAAAGCAATGAAAAATTGACTTCCTAATCATTATTCAAGCAATTTAATTCAAGAAGAATAAAAGTGGAATTTTCTGAGAAACACTCACCAGATTAAGTTTGTTCTAATGGATAGGCTGGGCAACTTCTGCGGTGCTGAGTTAGAAAGACCACCTTCTAGCAGCACAACTCGATCATCTTACTTATCAATTTTATTTTCCATTTCGAGAAGATTTATATCTCAATGACTGCTGTCATAATAACTCAGTACCATAAGATGAGATATAATTGAAAAGAATTATCTTTTGCCCTTGGATTTCTCAGAGAATCTAAAATTTTTGACTGGAAAAAAGCCACACATTTCAATTGTAAGGCATAATAATGCTTCAGGATATGGAAATATTTGTAGACTGTAATTTAGAAAAGGACAACAGAAAACCGAGAGGAACTTCAATATCGTTATCATTCGAACGATAGCATTACAAATCAATTACGCTACTACGCCAATACAAATAGCATCGAACTAAGTTAAATTCACAAATTCCAAGCAAAATGTACAAATTTCAATTCCAAATCCACTCCTCAAAGATAGCAAGGCATGTAACTGAAAATAAAGATGAATTAGAAAATTACAGGATCGAGATAGATGTTGCCATGGACATTATCGTAGATGTGATTCGAGAACCTTCGATCGATATAGATGTTGCCATGGACAATAGCAATTCATTCAATGAAACATTAATTACCTAATTGGAGTACAAAATAATCCTGGGACCATTTTACTTAGATTTGAACAACAATTCCAACAGAAGAATTGTGTCTCATCAACCATCATATCCATTTTGCATAAACAGGGGAACTTGAGAACCATTTTCAACAAATGTTACACTACAAAGAGACAATTGCTTTCCAGAACAATAGTTGGATTATAATATAATATAATTATTTTGAGTCATCAAGATTTTTTGGCCAACAAATTAATTTCGACTGAGGCAAGTAGAATATAAAATCAAAGCAAAAAAGCGAAGAAGAATCAATAAATCAAAATGAGTATCAAATCATCATACTATCCCTTAAAAAAAATCAACATACCATCGCGCCAATGCATCAACAGGCATTTCATAACCATATCTCAAGCGAACCCCAGCAGCTTCGCTCCTTGCTTGTTGAACCAAAATCCTCGCATCAGCTGGAAGGGGACCAACAAAAAGGATAAAAAAACCAACTTTTGACAATAAAAACGACATGTAACCTAAAATTTCGATTTTGTTCTCAAATTCTGCAGATTGAGTGAAGCGAGAAGATCGACTGAGTGATTGAGTGAAGCGAGAAGGTCGATTGAGAGAAGTGAGTAAAGGTGAGAAGATCCACTGAGCGATTGAGAGAAGAAGGTGAAGAGATTGAGCGACTGAGAGAATATAGGGTAGATCAAGCGGAGAATAGAATACGGGTCAAATACCAATCGGACCGGGTAATTTCTTTTGTTGGGTTGACCCGTTTCTCCGTGAAACAGTCTCACAAGAGTGTTACTCTAAAATTAATTATTTTGGTACAATTGATGATAAGATATGATCTTATGAAAGGATAAGATAAAATTTGATTTTATCTTTTTAATTATGATGTCATTGCATATTATCCAATTATTTAATTATTAAATTAATTATTGGATAAAAGGATGATCGATTGCCATGACCAATTTGGTAGGTGTATGTTGGGTTATTTACATTTGGTTTTATTGTTGTTGGGTTTTATTAATGGGCTTGGTTTATAGCCCAATTTGAATTGTTATTTGTAATAAAAAGTGGGCCTGGTTTATGGCCCGTTCCCACTCTTAAATATGTATCCCCTACTTGTCATCGAAATTTATTGTAAATTTATTAGACTTAGTGGGAGATAAAGATTTGAAGACAAAGGTGAGTCCAGCAGACAATAAAGACCGAAGAAATGTAAATTGGAAGCTCAATGTAATAGGATTGCATTGCATACTTGCATATCACCTAGGATTGGACTTAGACTCGTGATTGGCAACCACGGGTCGATTAGTGATTGGGATCGATCATCCTTTAAATAATATATGATATTATTGTTGTATGCATGTTTAGACTAAATTGTATGAATCCCGCAAGCATACAAACTTTAAAAGATGAGACGAATTTTCAAAATTAAAAATCCCTCATTTTAAATATGATTTAAAATTGATATCAAGATAAACAAAAGGGAATTTAAATATTGTTTAAATGTTCCTACCTTCCATCAACGATCAATGTATGAGATGCTACCCGCGGGCACGGTCCGGCTCATATTATTGGGGGGGGCCCGTTCGTCGGAAAGCTGTACATTGGATCGACACATGTTGTAAGTTGGGTGGAACTCCCATGAGATTGACTCATATTATTGGGGATCCACATGGCGACCGTCCATCATAACTTAATATTGATGGGTAATCTTGACATGTCACAATAAACGACGTCATATTATTGGGCCTTTATTGAACATGAGGTAAAAACATGGGGTTGCTTTGGAAGCAATTGGGCTCTACCTTTTGAAAATTATGGTTGGCTGATATTATTCGGGACTATAGTTTGTCAATTGGACTCCATGTTCCCACTAAGAAAACTAGTTTCCCGTTTTCACTAGAGGGTAGTGAAACCGTTAAAATAGTGAGAGTGAAATTCATAAAATAAATTTCGCCATATTTTATGTCTTAGTAAATTAATTAAGCAATCATCGATTATTGTCTGTTTCATCTCAGTATATCATTATGATGAATCTTCGTAATCCACATATTTCAATTCTTGAACAAAACAAACTTTTTGGCGCAAACTATACGGAATGGTTCCATAAGTTAAGATTGTCCTAAGTTCGGAAAAGATTTTCTAAGTGTTAGAAAAGGATCCTCCGAAAACAGCCCCGGCTGATGTAACTTCGGAAAGGTTGGCCGAGCTAGAGAAATGGTAGGACCATGATCTCAAGGCCAAATGTTACATGCAAATATGGACAAGTCTAAATAAGTTTGCCATCACTGCAAGAAACCCGGTTACTGGAAGCGCAACTGCAAAGAATGTATATCGAGTAGTTACGAACTACAAAAGATATATTTTATAAATGTTTCACTTAATACTATTTCTTGAGTATTGGATACCAGATGTAGATCTCACATTTGCAATGAGTTGCAGATGATGACAAGAAGTTGTAAGCTTAGGATGGGTGAGACCCAGTTAAGGCTCGGGAATGGTTCCAGAGTTGAATCCAAAAGCTATGGGAAACATTTGTTTAATTTTGCAAAAACAATTTTTAGCTATATTTTGAGAGAGATGTTTTTATTTGTACCAAGATTTCATTAAAACATTATTTCTCTTTCTATTCTTGATAGAGAAGATATTTCTTGAAAATTTGCGAATAAGATTTGCAATATTTACAAGAATGAATGTTTGATTTGAAATGAACAATTTAAAAACGATCTATATAACTCAAAATTAAAAGACGTTCCAATTAATTATGTTGATAAACCGGTAACAACAAATAAAAGGAAAAATGATAGTCAAAACCCGGCAAACCTTTGGCATGCTAGGCTAGGTCATATTTCCTCAAGGAGGATGAACAAGCTAGTGGGAGAGGACATGTTTGATATGTCTGATATTAACTCTCCACCTACTTGTGAGTTCTGCCTAAAAGGAAAAATGACTAAATCTCCTTTCAAAGGAAAGCCTGAGCGTAGTCAAAATCTGTTGGATTTGATCCATACAGATGTTTGCGGACCATTTAGTATCGGTACTAAATTTGGTCACACCTACTTCATTACCTTTAATGATGATTATTCTAGGTATGGGTATTTATATTTAATAAAATATAAGTCTGAATCATTTGAAAAGTTCAAAGAATTCAAGGCAGAAGTAGAAAACAAACAAGGTAGAAGTATTAAAGCACTTCGATCGGATCGAGGTGGAGAATACTTAAGTACCGAGTTTTTGAGCTATCTAAAAGAGAATGAGATTCTCTCTCAATGGACTCCTCCTATGACACCTCAGCTGAATAGTGTCTCGGAGCGTCGCAATCGAACTTTGTTGGACATGGTTCGATCTATGATGAGCTTCACTGAGCTCCCACCTTCGTTTTGGGGCTATGCGCTTGAAACGGCGGTATTGTTGTTGAACAATGTCCACACTAAAGCAGTAGATAAAACTCCATACGAGTTATGGAATGGCAAAGCTCCTAAGTATTCGTACTTAAGGATTTGGGGATGTCCTGCTTACGTGAAGCAGACAGTGGGAGATAAGTTGGATAGTCGATCCACCTTATGTTATTTTGTAGGATATCCGAAGAATTCAATCGGATATTATTTCTATCATCATTATGAGACAAAAGTGTTTGTTTCGAGGAATGCCACCTTCATGGAGAAGGAGTTCTTATTAGATAAGAAAGGCAAGATGATGGAACTCGAAGAAATTCGAGAAGAACCCGAGATACAAAATAACGACCACACACCTCAAGAACCTTCAACGGGCACGCCTATATCTAGGAAATCCGAGAGGACTTCTAGACCTCCTATTCGATATGGTCTTCTTCTTGAAGGGGATCAAAGTGAACCCGACATTGGATGTGATCCAAGAAACTTCAAGAAAGCAATTTCTGATGCGGATTCTAATTTATGGCTTGAAGCTATGCAGTCGGAAATAGACTCGATGCATACAAACCAAGTTTGGTCTTTAGTAGATCCTCCCGATGGAATTGTTCCAATAGGGTGTAAATGGATCTACAAGAGAAAACTTGGGCCTGATGGTAAGGTACTTACCTACAAGGCACGATTGGTAGCAAAAGGTTATACTCAAAGACAAGGAGTTGACTATGATGAAACCTTTTCACCAGTCGCAATGTTCAAGTCCATAAGAATCCTTATTGCCATAGCAGCATGGTATGACTATGAGATATGACAAATGGATGTGAAGACTGCATTTCTTAATGGAAACATTAAGGAAGAAATCTATATAATGTAGCCCGAGGGATTCACATCCATGAAAAGCGAGCATAAGGTATGCAAGCTTCAGAGATCAATTTATGGTCTCAAACAAGCATCAAAAAGTTGGAACCAGAAATTTGATGAAACAATAAAGGACTTTGGTTTCATCAAAAACCCGGAGGAACTGTGCGTGTACAAGAAAGTAGTTAAGGATGCGGTGACGTTCTTAGTGCTTTATGTTGATGACATCCTACTCATTGGGAATGACGTAGGGATGTTGCAGTCAACAAAGATATGGTTATCAGGTAGATTCTCGATGAAGGATTTGGGTGAGGCATCCTATATTCTAGGGATACAGATCTATAGAGATAGATCTAAGAGAATGATAGGACTCACTCAAGCAACCTAAATCGACACCGTATTGAAAAGGTTTTCTATGGATGAGTCCAAGAGAGGACATCTACCTATGTGTCATGGAGTTTCTCTATCCAAGTCTATGTGTCCCAAGACTGACGAAGAGATAGAGAAAATGACACACATACCATATGCGTCAGCCATAGGTAATATTATGTATGGGATGATATCTACCAGACCGGATGTAGCCTTTGCTCTGAGTGTCACGAGCAGATATCAGGCCAACCCCGGTCAAATGCATTGGAAAGCCGTGAAGGATATTCTTAAGTACTTGAGAAGGACTAAGAATATATTCATGGTTTATGGAGGAAGAGAATTGAAATTGGAAGGCTATACCGACTCTAGCTTCCAAAGCGACGTGGATGATTCGAAGTCAACTTCTGGATTTGTATTCATGCTCAATGGCGGTGCTGTCTCTTGGAAGAGTTCCAAGCAAGACACCACAGCGGATTCCACCACTGAGCCAGAATACATTGCAGCATCAGCTGCTGCTAAAGAGTCCGTTTGGATGAGGAATTTCGTCCAAAAGTTGGGCGTAATTCCTAAAGCTGTTGGTCCAGTTTCGGTGTACTGCGACAACACTGGTGCCGTTGCTCAGGCAAAGGAACCAAGGTCTCATCAAAGATCCAAACACGTACTGAGAAAATACCACATCATCCGGGAGATTGTGGAAAGAGGAGACATCACTGTCGAGAGAGTGACCTCTACAGACAATATCGCTGATCCACTTACTAAGCCCTTGCCAGGACCATTGTTTGACAAACATCGCGAAGCAATGGGATTGCGTAGTGTGACTAGTTGGCTTTAGGGCAAGTGGGAGATTGAAAGAGTGGGTGCCCGGTTAGCCAACTTGTGGCTAAGGGCTTTTGTGACTCTATGTATAAACAATCTTTGTTTAATATAATTTACATTCATTAATGACATTTTCTTTGTCTTTCTTCATATTGTTATATTGTGATATACTATTGATGTTTAGATAAAGACCTTGAATATACTATAGTGTAAGTAAGATGCGATAGTGAATAAAAAGAGATCACTATTATGAAACACATCTTATAGTCACTGTATATTCTAAACAGTTCCTAGTCAATTGAGCCGTCTGCTAATAAGGATAAGGATCGCTCGAGATTGAGACTAGCATTTGTGATGCCAAGTACCACGTTTCATTGGTAATGGACATGGAGATGTTCAAAGCATGCAAATTGATATTCATATGATGAATGATCGAACTACCCTATTCGGACTTTCCAAGTGGTTATCACTTATCGAGTGGATAAAGTCCGCGGTTTTGGTTGTACACCATTAGTCCTTACTACTTGAAACATCATTGAGACTCTATATGCTAGTACTGTACTTTGACTCGTTTACCGACTTTATTGGGGTCAACAAGTGTCGGGATTGGGTACAGTTACGACACATATAGGAGTCGATGCTTTGTTGTCAAGGATTCACCACATACTTGCGAGTGTGGATATCCTATGCGATCTGAGTAGATATTAGTGTGACGAATTTCTGGCCAGAGTACATGATGTGTTTTAGGTTACTCGGTTTTCCTAGTAACACATGCGATGTCACTATTTGATCTCCAAGATGTAATGCATAGTTATCGAATCTCGAACGACTCTCGATACACCAATGGTTGTTGATTCGATCGGGATATATGGATGAAGGGACCGTACTGTATGCTAACCAAAATCTACTGGTTCTTGCAGGCACTATCAGTGATACCTAGGGAATCATGGGGCGATGTTGCTAGGCGCTCTTACCATGATTCGATGGGTAAGTCAGAAATTGTTGTTCCGAGTCACAAGGAGTTGTGAGCCCATGGCTAGCTGTATCCCTGAACCATTGAGGGTCACACAAGTAATGGATTACTAAACCCCGTTGAGATAGTTAAATTTAAAGAGTTAAATTTAATGAAAGAGAAGTTGGACATCTTAACTAAAAGGGAGTGGAATTTCCTAAAATGACATAGGGATGGACATTTTTGGAAATCACTGAATTCGGATTCAAAAAAAATTATCTTGACTTTAAAAGGTGCAGAAATGATTTCTGTGCACATTGGTGAAATCGGTTTATCAATCGGAGTCATGATGAATTTTATATTAATTTCTATAATAACGGGCTTGGCTTGTTGGGCTTAAGTTATGGATTTTGGGCCCTAAGGAGTTAGAGTTCTAACATAATTATAACTTAATCTAGTCTAAAAATTATATATATATATACATATGTAGGGTTCGAAATTCTCACTAATTCCTCCTTGCAATTTTCGAACACTACATAAAATTTCTAAGGGATTTTTCGAAAATTCCCTTCTCCCTTTTGAGAAAATTCGATCTGTGATTTTTTCGAAAAATCACTTTCTGAATTAACAAATCAAATCTGTTTATTCTCTTCGATAAAGATCTGATTGATTTCTAGTGCAATCAATCAGAGGGTTTTTGTTTTCTATTTGTGGACTTAATTCCGGAGGTTGATCGTGATAGTCATCGGTTTCCGGGATTTACAAGAAGAGCAGATTAAATTCTATTGGAGTCCATAATCAAGCCTTTGCTTGAATAGGTAAAAATATTTAATTGTGTATTTATATTTTTACTTGTAACAATTTTAATCGTTAGGATTTGATACCCACGATATGGAATCGCTCCATATCGAAAAATAAAAATTTTTAAACTTCCGTTGCTCCGGGTATCACATCCGTGTGATCAGAGAACGCATGTTCCAACAAATCTAACATGTATCAGGATACTGGGAAACACATGAGTGCTAAATACTGTTAAAAAGTAAAATCTTGTAAATTCCCCACTTGTATCGAAGAGAACAAATACGGTTGATTCAACAAATACCCATGTGCCAGAATTTTTTTAAAGAATTTCTGAAGAACTCTTCATGTCTTTGGAGATAGCTTAAATGGTACTCTCCGAATAAGTATAAACAAAGATAATCAATGAACCACAGAAGTTTTGGAACTGGCTTTAATCTTACAATGTTATCACAAAACCCGAAACAGATTAACAAAATAACCAGATTATTGATAAATTGAATAATGAACCATCAGTGGTTCTTGAATGCTGGCCTTTTTCTTAGTGAATTTACATATATACCAAGATGATAAACCTGTACACTTTTCAATGAGAAAAAAAGAAGCCTTAATGGACTGCCCGCAGGTGGGATCTTCCCTCGCCTAGCAACATTCCTTTTGGTTGTATTTGAAGAGCGGGACTGATTGTTAGCATACCAATGAAGCAATCCAAAGGTACCCTAATGCCCCATACATTGATGGATTCGAGCTTTCGACATTTATTCACAAGTACTAGAAGTCCATTCTCAGTTACATGGCGACAACCCCACAACACTATACTCTGGAGAAAGGGGAAGATAATAACAATATCAGCTAAAAAGATCTTGTAGCTCTAAAGAGTTTTGCAAATTTTGCTCGTTTCTTAATTGCACTTTTATATTTGATCCGTCGGCTAAACAAAATATTAATTTGATGAAAAATTAAGGAAATTTGCAAATAATAGAGAACCTCAGCTAAAGTCCCAAGCTTTCATTAAAGGTGAACTTTATTTGCATCTATTATTTTTTAAAAAACACACGAGTTTTTTTTTTTTTTTTTCATAAACTGAAGTGTATCTAACATATAATGAAATGCAACTAACACCAATCTTTCCTAATATTTCCAAATTTTTTGTACGAATTTTCACACCACTCGCATTCCAAAGTTTTGCAAACCATACTGGGAAACACAAATTTTCCTCTACTAACATGTACCTTCAAGTGAGGACAGCTCTCCGCGATGGCAATCAAGGAAGAGTCCGTAATAAATGTACCACCAACATTCAGGTGTTGTAGTGAAGTAGCTTTCGAAATCTGGATGAAAAAGAAAAGCCAATCAGATGCTATGCAAATGCTTAAACTTTGGTTCAAGAAAGAAATATGATGAGAAAAAATAGCTCCTGAATTCATACAAGTTGAACAACTCCTTTATCTGTAATTGCTGCCAAACCCCACAAAGAAACTGAAGAAAGATTGCCAATACATTTTGCATTAGACATTTGGTACAATCCATAATCAGTCATCATGCAACCCCAACGGCTTCTTGATCTGTACCACATACCAAAGGTATCAAGATACAGGCAGCTGGATAATCTCCAATGTTCATATCAGATTATGTCATCTTCCAAGAAACAAAGTAAAACAGAACTTAATACATGGTCTGCTTTGATGATATCATATCGTTTACAGCCTTATAACTGAAACACGTTTCATGAATTCTAATCCATAACCACTTTTCTCCAAATATGCAGTTTCCTCCTAAGAACTAGGACCGGGAGAATCTCAATGTATCCATATGTTAGAAGGTTTCCAGTAGCTCCAATTGAAAATGGACATATTACTCAACGAGTCTCCAAGAATACAAGATAACAGGGAAAAATCCAGTTGATGTGAATGGACCATTTTAAACGAAAAAGATCTGAATTTTTTTATTTGCAAGTCTCCAAGCACAAGTCATAGACAAGGCCTATCACGATGAATTTGACTGGTATATGCTTCACATATACGGTTGCATCACAGAAATGATTGCCCATATGGCTTGTAAACCTATAATTCTGAACCTCCAGACAACAAATTAGCTCTGGAACTAGGGACACTCAACTCAAGGAATCAAAACCTTGAATTCAACCACCACAGTTCATCCCAGAATTTCAATGATCAATTAAAAAGAATAATAAATAAAATAGCATACATGTCCAGGTCTTTGAGACCATAAGCTAAAAGAACCAATCTTGTGGTAGATTCATCGTCCATTTTCCACCCAGAAAAACTGAGTATCCTCCTCCGAGCCAAAGATTCCTTCACTCCTTGCCTCCATTTCCGACACACCCTGCTTACCCTATACACATAAATATACAACACAAACATAAATACACAAAATAATTCAACCCAAAAGAAGATTTTCACAAATAAAATCAACCCACTGAGCCAAATCTTTGAAGCAAGTCAAGATGGTAAATATGTGGGCCAATAAATCAAGAGGCAGACGATCAATTACTGCTTCATTCTCTCCTTCCATAGCTACAACCATGATCAAGAATTGGGATATAAATTATAAGTAAGAAACTAAAAGATTATTTTTTTGGGATTCTTTAATCGGGATTTTTTGTGCTTGATACGTTGGGAGAAAAACGAAAGGAAAAGGGTCGCAGTTTTTGGCGCTACCCAACAAAGAAAAATCTGATTGGCTTACTCATAAATACGCATATTTGTACATACACACATATACCTACAGAGAGCTAACCAAAGAAAGGTGATGAACACAGAGTGTGGTCATCTTTTACCATTCTATGTTGGGATTGTGAAATTTTGTAAAATCTAATTGCACACATAAATGTCCTTTGACTTGACATATGAATAATCTCTCTCTCTCTCTCTCTCTCTCTCTCTCTCTCTCTCTCTCTCTCTCTCTCTCTCTCTCTCTCTCTCTCTCTCTCTCTCTCTCAAATTTTTTTTTAAACAACCATATAAAAATTTCCAAAAGAAGAACAGCTTGAAACAAGTAACTATTCGAAATATATCTTTATAAATCTTGTGTATATCTTATGTATCTTTTTATTTATTTATTTTCTTATCTCTATCTCGTGAGATTGTATATAAATATACATTATATCTTTATTTCTGAATATATGAAAAATATATTCTCCAAACATTTCTACATGCTATCAAGAGCTCCCGGCCTACGCCACTAAACCCTAGCCCTACCACGCCGCCGCCCCTCCTCTTCCAATTTTTTTTTTCCGGCGATTAACATGAATACTGCACCCGGTCCGGCTATCACACTTCCGATCTCCTTCAATGTTGCTGCTCATGCGCCTTTGAAGCTGTCACCCACAAACTATCTTTCCTGGCGTCTCCAGTTCATGACCCTCATCACTGATCATGATCTCCTTGGATTTATTGATGGATCTTACCCTTGTCCACCATGGACCATCCTCGTCGCCGCCACGGCCACGGCCGCCGCCGTTCCTGCCACTTCCTCTTTGAATCCTGCGTATATCGCTTGGATCCATCAAGACCAATTGATTCTGAACATCATCATTGGATCCCTCTCTCCTTCCTTGATTCCATTTATTGCTACTGCCACCACTGCCGCCGACGCCTGGACCACTCTTTCCAATACCTATGGCAAGCCCTCTCGTGGTCGCATCACTCAACTCAAGACACAACTTCGGAATCCGGTCAAGGGATCCCAAACCATCACTGAATTCATGCAGTTTATCAAATCAAAGGCTGATGAATTGGCCCTCATGAATGCTCCACTTGACATCGAAGATCTTACAATCAAAGTTCTGCATGGACTTGATGATGATTACAAGGAGCTTGCTCACGCCATTCAAGCCCGTGACACTGCCATCTCGTTTGAGGAGTTCCATGAAAAGCTTCTCAATCATGAGGCTCATCTTGTGGCTCGACAGGGCTCTCTTTCTGCCCTTCCGGAAACAGTCCACTCGACCCAGTGCCCCAACCATCAAGGCCGCTGCCCGCCACCTGCTAATGTTGTCGGCGCCTCCACCGCCCAGCCTCGTCACGACGATTCCTGGAACCCGCGACCTTCGTTCCACCAGCCCACCCAGGCGCAGGGCCAGCGTTTCTTGCACCCGTATCTGGGGCGCTATCATCTTTGCAGTCGTCAGGGTCACGCTGCTCGGCGCTGTCCCGACGTCCAATTTACTCCAGCTCCGTCTTTTGCGCCCCATGGTGGTCAACCACGTGCTGCTCCGGGCTCGCCATTTTCCTCGGTCGCCGCTTATACTGCTGCCTCGCCTGCGTCATCTGACTGGCTCCTAGACTCTGGCGCCACACATCATGTCATCGCCGATTTCTCCAACCTATCTCTCCACACTCCGTATGCTGGCTCTGATGGAGTTGTTGTTGGTGATGGCAGTGGTCTCCCCATCACTCACACAGATTGTCTCCTACCACCCTCTAGTTCCTCTAAGCTTTTATTTCCACACGCCCTATGCGTTCCTTCAATTAACAAAAATCTGTTATCTGTGTCTCAACTTTGTAAAACTAATGATGTCATTGTTGTTTTCTCTTCCTCTGATTTTCAGGTGAAGGATACTCGCACGGGGACTGTTCTCCATCAGGGTCCACTTAAAGGTGGTGTTTACTCATGGTATATGTCTCCGTCTTCTCTGCCACTGACATTCTCTACTTCTGTCGTATCGCTCCCTACCTGGCATAGTCTTTTAGGTCATCCGTCTGCTCGAGTTTTACGTTATTTAGTTGTGTCTAAGTCTGTGTCCTGTTCATCTTCAATTCGTTACTTTCATTGTAATTCGTGTTTATGCAATAATAGTCACAAACTTCCGTTTCATTACTCTTCCCTTACTTCAGTTATATATAGTGTGAGATATACACTTGAGGGCCCTATCGGTTTAAAATAAGGTTTTGGAATAACAAAGGCGTTGTTATAGTCATCCAGAACTAGCGACTCCAAAGGGCTGACCATGGACTAAGGTATGGTCCGGTAATCTATTTAAGTTTTGAAAGTATTTATTAGCTTAGTTAAGGCTTATAGAATTTGTGTAGTGATACGGTGAACTTTTGAATATAGGCTTGGAACCTAGTACTAAGACTTGAACTAGCCTAGAGGTACGCACACATTGACTGAGATTGCCAGCAAGTATACATGTTTATATGTTGCATTTTCTTGGCATTATTATGTGGCATGATATATTTTTTACTGCTTTCCATATTCATATGTCATGTGCACATACACGTTGAGCGTGTACCTTGTTATAACCTGATTATAGAGCCACTCAGCTCTATATTTGTATATTGTCTATCACTGGGAGTACCGTGACGGTGGGGACATGTATGTCTGATTACTCCGGTATACTAGACGAGTGTGGTTGTACCCAGAGGTTGATCCGCGAGGTTGCAGCAATCATGCGACGCCTGTACTGAGCATTACTTATTAGATGACCCGTTACCAGTCATCATGGTTGCATGCATCATATACTTATGTTTACTCATGTTTACGTACTGGGCATTAGCCGCTCACGTCCTAGTTGTTATCTTGGACACCCCATTTCACGGGGCAGGTCGCAGGATGGACGGAGCTGGGAGTTCGAGGCAGGGCTAGAGAGCAGGAGCCTTGAGGAGTTATTTATACAGCAGGATTCGATATAGCTGTATAATGTGTACTTTCTAGTTTTTTCAATATGGTTGTATCACTACAATATTAAGCCTTGAACTTTTGTACTCAGTTTGTTTTGTAATATTTTGGGTTATGTTCCCGCACGTTTTACTCTGTTAAGTACTGATGCTTTAATTAATTTTAATGCATGATATAGTTTTCAGTTAGTAGGTGATTCAATGCAGGGTCACTACACTATCTAAGAGCTCCTAGACTCAATTTCAAGAACTCAGTCCTCGACTGATTTTTGTTACAACAGTAGTGTTTTACAGTTCACTAAACTGATCTATTACAAGATTTAAACTCGATAAGACTTGCACAAAATGATCTTACACTTGATCAAATATATCGATATGTGTGTTCTTGATTAGTTTACTTCAGTTGAGACTTATTGAATGAAGATGTTTGCTGTGTGATTTTTTATTTTGTGTGTTTCACTTGTATCACACATATGTATCTTAATTTCTTTCCCGTCTCTCTCATGTTACTGATCTTCATCTCCTTTATATAGGGATGGATTGCAACGACTCTTTAATTCAAATTGCATCCATACTGCGATAGTACAATATCGTTATGAGGGTACTCTTTTGTGGCGTCAGCTTGTGTATGAGAAACTTTATTCGTAAGAGATGGACTAATATCGATAATTCAGTCTTGGTCATTCAGTTTTGGATAGTTCAGTCTTGCAACTGTCCGGTCTTGATAATTCAGTTTGGCTCTCTGGAATAGTTTGGATTACTGGAATACTGATTCAATTTAGCTCCCTAAACTGAATGCAGTTTACTATATAAACTTAGTTTGGTTGTCTTGACCGATTGATGACTTTAGTTTGGCTTTGATCAAAGTCAACTTAGTTTAGGCACTTCAGTTTGGCTCGGAATCTTGTCCAGTATACGTCTTCAGTTCAGCTCATGGATAGAAACAGTTTAACTCAATATTTTGCCCATATTATTTTGTCAATGCTGAAACTGTGCAATATTCCAACAATTTCTCCCTTTTTTGTGTTGATAAAATCTTTAGCATGTAGCTTCATCTTCTGGCAATCCTTGATCTTTAAATCTTTAAAACTTGAATCATTTGAAGCTAGATTGATCTTTAGTTGACGCTTGGCTTTTGTTTTTCAGCTGTTAATAGTTTCATTATTCAATAATTTCTTATTTTGATAGTGTAATGTTCCCCCTGAATGGGAAAAATCTTTATTGATCTAGATGAGAGATTTTCTAGGCCTCGACTGATCTTTTTGTCAGAGTTGTGTCTGCTACGTTTTTATGCTTCACTCGGTGTTCCAAGACTGACTTTATTAGTTGGATTTTTGCATAACGTCTTTGTTTCTCTTAACTGATGTATGATTTAGGAATACTGGTATTTTCCTTGATGTCACTTGTTGAAGTGTAGCCGCCGATATTATTTGTAATAAATTGTGTCGACTCTTCGTATTCTTAAAAGTACCCGAAATGTTAATGGGATACAATGAGCACTTGTGCGGCTCTTCGTATATATTTAATATGTCCATAAGAGGGATAAAAATTCCCTAAATTTGATCATAGAATCAATAATGGAGAATGTACGATCTACTCAAATCAAAGACTCAGGGGCCAGTTTAGAAGCACAAATGAAGAAATACAAGAACATTGTTTCTATGAAGACATAGTCTATCAAGACTAAGGTTGAGAAATTGTAGTAACTCATGAC
Organism: Henckelia pumila; assembly: GCF_033568475.1. NCBI lineage: Eukaryota > Viridiplantae > Streptophyta > Magnoliopsida > Lamiales > Gesneriaceae > Henckelia > Henckelia pumila. Next base: position 203,020,686 of record NC_133122.1, read on the forward strand.
TGCTCCTCTACCGCAAGTTGAAGATAGAAGACTAAAAAAGTACAAACTGTGGCTTGGTACTACTCAGTTTGAAGATATCTTCACATCTGAAGAAGTTTTCATTTTGATGATTATGAAAGAGCTTCGAACTCTAGAAGAAATATCCTCTTCTCCAGAATTTCTGAAGACATCTGCAGGTGAACTGAGCACCTGGATGAGCTACTAGATGATTCCAGTAGAGTGGGAGATCCAAATTGTAAAATATCAATTATGAATGAAATCTATCTTGGTTAAATCTTACCGTTTATTTTACTACATGCGAAGCATTACTTGAAAACGATCAAAATTGAAACTGCATATACGTATCAACAATCGTGAAGAAAATTGAAATAATAAAGTCAATTAATGCTATAAATGAAAGATAAGGATGAAAAATCTTAGTAAAGGATCAATATATGTTATTCAGTTGTTGTCTTTGAGATTTGAAGAAACATTCGGCCTGATCAGAAACCCTTTGTATAAATTTGCAAAACTGATGTTCCCCCTCACTTCAGTTTCCCTTTCAAACTTTTGTCCATATGCGTTGAACTTGTGAGGATTGAGTTGGTAGACTGATGAATCATAATAATCTTTCTAGAAGAATTATCTTCAGTTCAGGGTGAGGTATCAGTTTGGCTCCATAGTTGATTAATTTACATATACCAAACTGATTTCTTGAATTTTTCAATTTCTATCACCTATAAGCACAAAATCAAACTAGACTATGGTACCCAAGTCTTTGTGGGTCCTCGATGAGTTAGTCCCTTAGGAATCCATACTTGGATCTGTTGAAGAAATCTTGATAATATATAGTCAACAACATTCACTGAACAACACGATCAGATATATATCATACCAACAAGATTCCAGCTCCTTCAATATATCATGAACACGATTCGAAAAACAAGACAATCGGCAATCGAATAACATGCAATCAAAAGAAAATTGACACGCTGATTTATAGTGGTTCGGATATGAATTATCCTACATCCACTTTGGCCCAAAGCTATTCCACTTTAATCAATCACAAAGTACATCAAAGCATTACAATGAATCAACTTTTCTTGTCCATGCTTTGCTAACCAAGAACATGAAGAGAAAATCAAGAATACAATCACAAATATTGATACAATCACACTCTATACTCTCGAAGACTTCAAACCCTTCAAAAAGAATTAATCCAAATCAGAGAAAGAAGAGAATTCTGCAGCTTTCTTTTTGTATATGTGTATCAACTGCTTCGATCTTCTTTCTTTTTATGCAAGCCTCTTTGAATCGGTTAGTTAGTTGGAGGAGTTGAGATTGGTACTGATCTCCTGCATCTTCATCTTGCATGATATTTGTGCACCTCCTTGATCCTTCATTCCCATTGGTCATAATAGCTGGATAAGAAAGCCAACATTACAAAAATCCACCTTGGATTTCTTATAAGCTTTGGACCATCATCACAGCAGCTAAGGACCAGGATCTATTTCTCCAACATTGATTGACTTGATACAATGTTTGGATTTCACATTAGGAATAACTTTGGTCAGCATATCAGCTAGATTTCTTCAGTGGCTATCTTCTCCATTTGAACTTTTCCATGCTCCACCAAATCTCTAACAAAATGCAATCTTATATCAATGTGCTTTGTTATCTCATGGTGCATCGGGTTCTTAGTTAAGTGCAGAGCAGTTTGACTATCAGAGAAGAGTTTGACATCCACCTTGTGTCCAGTTAGCTAAGCTAATATACCCTTTAACCAAATTCCTTCCTTTGCAGCCTCTGTGATTGCAACATATTCTGCTTCCGTGTAGATAGAGCCACTATAGGTTGCAAGTTTGCCTTCCAACTAATGGTATTTCCATTATATGTGAAAACACATCCAGTGGTTGATCTTCGTTTATCAAGATCACTAGCATAATCGGCATCCATATATCCAGTCAATCCTTCTTCCTTTCCTTGGAATCTACCATAGACCAAACCTATTTTCAAAGTGGAGTTAAGATATCTCAAAACCCACTTCACTGCCTCCCAGTGCTCTTTACCTGGTCTACTCATGAATCTACTCACCAGGCTTGTAGCATATGCCAAATCAGGTCTTGTACATACCATGGCATACATTAGGCTACCAGTGGCATTAGCATAAGACACATTATTCATAACAGACTCTTCATATGGTGTGGCAGGGCACTGATCTATGGATAACTTGAAATGAGCAGCCAAAGGTGTTGTTATAATCTTGGAATTCATCATTCCAAATTTGGATACAACCTTATTAAGATAATCTTCCTGGTTTATGAATAAGATGTCTTTAGCTCTATCTCTTGTAATCTGCATTCCAAGTATCTTTTGTGTAGGGCCAAGATATTTCATTTCAAACTCCCCTTTGAGTTTTTCTTTCAATTCCAGAATTGCATCCATGCTCTTACATGCCATGAGCATATCATCAACATGGAGCAAAAAATAGATGGTACATCCCTCTGAAGTCTTCTTATGATAAACACAACTGTCATAATTACTTTTCTTGAACAAATGAGAGCTCATAAAACTATCAAAGCGTCTATACCATTGCCTTGATGACTGCTTCAAACCATACAAGGATTTTTTGAGCAGACAAACCTTTGATTCATGCCCTGGAACTTCATAACCTTTTGGTTGTCTCATATAAATGGTCTTATCCAGGCCACCATGTAAGAAGGCTGTTCTTACATCCATTTGTTCCAGTTCCAAATCTTGGTCTGCTGTCAAAGCCAATAAAATCCTTATTGATGCATGTTTTACCACTGGAGAGAATAATTCATTAAAATCAATGCCCTCCCTTTGAGTGAAGCCTTTTGCCACCAATCTTGCCTTGAACCTCTGTGGTTCAACTCCTGGAATCCCTTCCTTTATCTTGTAAATCCATTTACTTCCGATTATTTTTCTGCCCTTTGGAAGCTCTACCAATTCCCAGGTATTATTCTTTTCAAGGGAATGTATTTCTTCAAGCATAGCTTCTTTCCATTTCAATTTATGCTTGCTGTTTATAGCTTCTTTATATGAATTTTGTTCTTCAGAGCTGAAGGTTTCAGAAACACTCAAAGCATATGCTATTAGATCAGCATATCCATATTTAGCAGGAGGTTTAACTTCCCTTCTGACCCTGTCTCTTGCTAGATGATACTCTGTCAAGTCATCACCTTGTACTGGAGGAGTGATTTCTTGTATTTCAGGATGTGTATCCTTTTGTGAATCCACCACAATGTGATCATCATTGTAGCATTCCTTATCATTGTTATACACATTCTCAGATGATGTTTACCTGAGCACACTATCCTCTTCAAAAGTAATGTCCCTGCTTATCACAACTTTTCCAATTCCATTTTAAGAGAGCCAAACTCTATACCTTTAACTCCCTCTTGATATCCAAGAAAAATGGACTTCTTAGCTCTTGGTTGCAGCTTTCCATCATTAGTGTGTATATAAGCAATACATCCAAATACTCTTAGTGTTTCATAATTTCCTTGCTTACCAGACCAAACTTTGATTGGTGTTTTGAAGTTTAGAGCTACAGATGGACATCTGTTAATAAGGTAGCATGTTGTGGCTGCTGCCTCACCCCAGAAACTAACAGGTAGTTTAGCATTTGAGAGCATGCATCTAACTCTTTCTAGCAAGGTTCGATTCATTCTCTCAGCAAGTCCATTTTGCTGAGGAGTATGTCTAACTGTCAAATGCCTTGCTATACCATTCTTATTACACAGTTCATCAAACTCATTATTCAAATACTCCAATCCATTGTCTGTTCTCAATCTTTTTATCTTCCTTCCTGTCTGGTTTTCGATCAGTGATTTCCAATCAATGAATTTCTTCAGGGCTTCATTTTTATGCTTCATTGTATACAACCATACTCTCCTTGAGTAGTCATCAATGAAGGTGATAAAATACCTAGATTCTACATGTGTATGATTCCTTGCTGGCCCCCATACATCAGAGTGTATATAGTCAAGAGTATTCTTGGTTGTATGTTCAGCTCTTTTAAATTTGACTATTGTTTGCTTTCCCACAACACAATGCTCACAAAAATCCATTTTCCTGATTTGATCCTTACCAAAAGAACCTTGTTTGTGAAGTTCAATAAGCCCCCTTTCACTTATATGTCCCATCCTAGCATGCCATAACTTGGTTTTATCCAAGCTAATATGGGCATTCAAAACAGTAGGATCATTGTGTGATCCTCCTTGCAAGATATATAAACCATTGCGTTTTATTCCTTTCATCACAACCATTTCTCCTTTAGTTACAGTAAGGACACCATCCTTAGCTTTAAACTCATAGCCCGATTGATCTAGCATTCCAAGTGATATCAAGTTCCTTTTCAATCCTGGAACAAATCTAACTTCTGACAGAGTTCTTGTTTTTCCATTATTCATTTTGAGCTTGATGGATCCAATGCCTTCAATCTTGCAAGCTACATTGTTTCCCATGAGGACATTTCCTTCATCAACCTTATCGAAATCACTGATCAGCTTAGTGGTACCAGAATTGAGTTGAATTTGGATATATGCCTGGTGGTCCAAGTTCGAATCCTGGGGAGGGCAAAAACTCTCCTTTCCATGTGGAGAGAAGATCATGAGTATGGTTGCGGGCCCCCAGAGCAGAAGGCTAGATGGGCCAAAAGCAGAGGGACGCACCCGGTCAATTACAAAACCCTTCAAAAAGAATTAATACATATTAGAGAAAGAAGAGAATTCTGCAGCTTTCTTTTTGTATGTGTGTATCAACTGCTTCGGTCTTCTTTCTTTTTATGCAATCCTCTTTGAATCAGTTAGTTAGTTGGAGGAGTTGAGATTGGTACTGATCTCCTACGTCTTCATCTTGCATGATATTTGTGCACCTCCTTGATCCTTCATTCCCATTGGTCATAATAGCTGGATAAGAAAGCCAACATTACAGGATCAACCTAAGTGGTCGACCACTAGCAGTTTTCCAGAGTTTTCTTATTTTTTTAATCACTGATTCGTTTTTGTCTTGAAGTTTATGCAAAGAAATCACATCCTTGATTCTCTACTTTTTGATCCTGAGATCGAAAGAACCAAAAGATAATTAAGAAAGAAAATGAGAGGAAATCAAGGAAATGGCGGAGAACAACAAAGATGAACAACCGACACCCTTAGTGCCAAATAGTGATCACTTCAAACCAGTGATCCATGGCCATTTATTCTAGCATTGCTCGAGGGACTATCGATGCAAATAATTTCGAGCTGAAACCTGCACTGATCAACAAGGTTCAGTAGAACCAGTTTAATGGAAGTGCCACTATAGATCCTCATCTGCATCTAAGGACATTCCTGGAGATCACGGATATCGTAAAAATAATGGTGTTTCTGAAGATATTAATAAATTGTATTTGTTTCTATTTTTCTCTCAGGGATCATGCAAGATGTTGGCTTCAATCACTATCGTTAGGGAGCATAATTACTTGGGAGGACATGGCAGTAAAGTTTCTGGCAAAATATTTTCCTCCTGCAAAGTCCACCCAATTGAAGATTGAGATCAGCACATTTAGACAGGATGATTCGGAACAGCTGTACGAGGAATGAGAGTGGTACAAGGACTTACTGAGAAGGTGTACGAACCACAACTACAAGGACTGGGTGCAAATCGAATTGTTTTACAATGGATTGAATGCACCCAGTGTATTCAGCTGCTGGAGGCACTATATTTTCAAAGGACCCTTCTCAGGCATATGAAATACTGGAACAGATGACGATCAAGAGCATTCAATGTCCTACTAAACGAGATGGAGCCAAGAAATCAGCCAGGATCTATGCCGTGGATCCTATAACATCTCTTTCTGCTCAAGTCTCGGCATTGATTACACAAATAACGACGATGAACAAGGTGAGTATAACAAATTCTGAAGGTGTGTTGATCACCAGTGAAGAGTCACACACTCCTGACGAGGCCCAATACATCAACACCAGAGGCTATGGAGTATATCGAGGTAACCCTGTTCCAAATTCTTATCGTCTTGGTTTACGTAATCATGAAAATTTCTCTTATGCGAATAACAAGAATGTATTGAATCTCTCTCAGGGATTTAATACAAACAAAGGAGAAGGGAAACCATATTTTGAAGAATTAGTAGGGACTTTTGTTTCTGAACCAGGACAAAGGATGTCGAAAATTGAATCTCGTCTCGATAGCTTGGAGATGAATATGAGCAATATGAATGCTACGATGAAATATTTGGAGACACATATTGGGCAATTGGAAAATGCATTGAAAGATCAAAACATATGTCAGTTTTGGAGTAACATTGAGGTGAATCCAATAGAGCATTGAAAATCCATTGCGTTGAGAAGCGGAAAAGAAGTTGGGGCCGATGAACCTAAAGCTGAAGTTGAGAAGGAGAAGAAAGTTGAATAGGATGAAGTCGGAGATTTTAAGAATAGAGACAACAAGAATACGGAATTGGTTGAGCATAAACAATTGTGTGTGAATGATTTCTCTGTGTTTATGGATGATAATATGCATTAGGTTGTGGGTGATGTGTATTATATCTACCATGTTGTTTCACCCTCCTCACATCATAATTTTTCCTATATCTTCTTTGAACAAGCCTTTTGTAGGGTCTATGGTTGTGTTTTTCAGCCACTAATATATGTGTGGCTTGACTGGATTTCCAGTCTTGCCTTGCACAAGATATCTGTGGCATATATCCAATTCCAAAATTCTGGCAATTGTTCAAAGTTTCAACAGGTTTGTCATTTTGTGGGGCAGAATTACTCTGTTCATGTACCAAACTGGATTTAACAAAGTTAATATACTTTCCTTTGCACATATTCAGTTTTAGTTTAGTACTTGACTCAACAATGCAGTCATTGTTAACAAAGCCGAGACTAGTATTGTGTACAACATGATTTTGTGACTCATGCATCTCACTTAGCAAAACTGAGGACTTATTCCAAGTTTGGATCAGTTCAGTTAGCCTCAGATTTTTTGATTTTAATTGCTGACCTTCAAATTTTAGATTTTCAGTCTCGAGCTTAGAAATCTCTGCCTCTAGACTGATTTTCTCAACTGATTGTTCCCAATTGGGCTCATTTGAGCTGTTTGGAATATCATTTTGCGTTGCTTTGACTTTCTCAAATGCTAAGCACATTCTCTGGTATTCATCATCCATTTCGTGTCGTGCATTGACTAACTCTTCTTGTGTAAATTCATTTGAGTTAAAGTCAAATACCTGTCCACTAGTAGATGACTGGTTGGATGTTTGCTCATTGATGGAAGATTGATCATCATGGGACACAAAGCAACTAACTTTATCTACATCAGTGAAGCTCGTAGATATATCTGAGCAACAGGGTTCTTCAATTGGTTCTTCAATGAGTTCAATCAATGAACTTCTGCTCTCTTCAGTCTCTGTCACTTTATCGCTTAGGTTGATAAACTGCTGCTTGAGACTCTTAGCCGTAGAACATGTCTCAACAGTCTTAGCAGTGCACTTGTCCACAGTGGTGTACCAGAAGCTCTTGGCGATCTCACTCAAAGTAACCATTTGAAATTAGTTTAGAGACAAGAAATGATCTCGCTCTGATACCACTTGATGAGGATCGAGTGACCACTTGATGGGGATTAGTTTGAGTTAATGCGTGAACTTCCAAAATTGAATGCGTTGTAACAGTTGACTTCTCAAAATGATAGACCGAGTTCAGTTGAGGTTGGTCAACTGAACTGCTTCTTTCTCGTATGTCGATATTAATTGGCGAAAAAATATTATGTGCGAAATGATGCCTACTTACATATTAGAACTATTATCAAACGAATAGACTGAATTTGTGGGTGAGTGAGTGTGCCAGACTGAAATGTGAGTAAAACTGTAAGGAAAGAACACAAGTGTTTGTTTATGGATGTTCGGAGCTAAATCTCCTACGTCACCTCTTCTTACATCTCAAAAGGATTTACTCTGGAAGAATTTGACTATTACAACACTTTGCAACAACCCGATCCAAGACTAGGGCTTACCCAACTGCCTATCTCAGAACTCCTAGACTCAATCTCAAGAACTCAGCCCTCGAATGATTGTTGTTACAACAGTAATGTTTTACAGTTCACTAATCTAATATATTACAAGATTTAAAACTCGATAAGCCTTGCACAAAATGATCCCACACTTGATCAAATATACCGATATGCGTGTGCTTGATCAGTTCACTTCAGTTGAGAATTCTAGAATGCAGATTGTTGTGTGATTTTTTCTTTTGTGTGTCTCACTTGTATCACGCGTATGTATCTTAATTTCTTGCCCCTCTCTCGTGTTATTGATATTCATCTCCTTTATATAGGGATGGATTGCAACGGTTCTTTAATTCAAATTGCATCTGTACTGCGATAGTACATTATCGTTATGAGGGTACTCTGTCCCTCTGCAACTTTTGCGTCATCATCTTGTGTACGAGAAACTTTATCCGTAAGAGATGGACTGATATCTATAATTCAGTCTTGGTCATGCAGTCTCAAATAGTTTAGTCTTGCAACTGTCTAATCTTGATAATTCAGTTTGGCTTACTCGAATACCGATTTATTTTAGCTCCCTAAACTGAATGTAATTTAATATATAAACTTAGTTTGGTTGTATTGACCGATTGATGACTTCAGTTTGACTCTGGTCAAAGTCAACTCAGTTTAGACACTTAAGTTTGGCTCGAAATTTTGTCCAGTATATGTCTTCAGTTCAGCTCGTGGACAAAAATAATTTAACTCGATATTTTGCACATATTGTTTTGTAAACACCGAAACTATGCAATATTCCAACACATTTCAAATTATTCTCTTTCACAAGTCTTAGATATGAATAACGCACATTCAAAAAAGGATGTATTTTAATGCTTTTTCAATCTAAACCAAAGATGAGTATCTTTCCAAATATGCTTAATTACTGGGCAAAATATTAGACAATGGCTAGTAGATGCATATTGTACCTTACCTAGAGAACATATCCCATCGGTCGGCACATGGTGATTTGATAAGTTGACTGCTGTAAGGATGAAATCTCTTGATGCATGCCATAGAAATATCCGGATTTTTGGTGGAATATTCAGCTTCCATAAAATTTTTCCACCAAGAGTAATTCGGTTGCATCGATTGAAACGATGGAGGATCCATACGTTTTGTTTCCATAAGAAAGTCGTGCTTGATAAAATATTCCATGTTCTTGCTGCCATTCCAATATCTCACATTAGCACATCTCCTCCTATTTAGTGGAATGTCTAAGATTACTTCTGCTTCATGAATTAGAAACATATGTCGTACACGCCCCTCATTCCAAACTCTCGGCCTCAACATTAAACTCTCAACCTTAATTCATATCATCTTCAATTAAATTGTTTTAGAAACATATGTGAGAAGGTAGGCTGGGTATCTGACCGAATTTTTTGGTTATGACTAGCAAGTGCACTAGGTCAAGTAATAGTAAATGGATGACAATTCCAAGTATCGATTCCTCAGAGACTGTAGTTAATGCTCAAGATTTAATTATTTTACTTAATCTAGACAAAATAATAAAAAAGAGTTTGATTTGTTTAATTAAACTGACAATAAATAAATTGAAAACAAGCACGGCTAGAACTTTGAATTATAAATTCAATTAAAAGAGACAACCAAGACACACGAAGGTATCGAGCTAATTTATGCATCCACGTGGCACAGACTGAAAATTATGTTTATTTAAATCACGGTGAATTTTCCTATCTTATTCAACAATCTATTTCTAGAATTTCTAAACCTATTAAAGTTGGACAAATTAATTATTTCTAATTAATTTTAATCAAACTCAAACGCATTCAATATTTATGAAAATCCAATTTTCACCTAAAACCGCATACTGAAACCGATTATTATTATTTCGATTGGGTTGTATTATTTGTATTTATTTATCGGTTGTATTTTGTCGGTTCAGGATTTTGTATTAATTCCACAGTTACTCTGATTATGATTATTTATTGTTTAATTGCATGCCTAAGTTTTTGAAGCCGGGTCACTACACTAGATCTATCCATCTAGTGAAATTCCAATAACACATGAAAAACCTATCTGTTTCAGAACGATCACTCATCGAGGAATATCTTTTCGAATACTATTCTGACAACAGAAATTCTTAGTCCGTATCTCTGACGAAGTCAGACGATAACTAATTTCCTTTGATACTAAATATGACATCAAACTATATCTCTATGAGAGAATCCAAGTGTCTAATAGTTATACCCCTTATGTGACTGTTGCAAAACCACCAGACTGAGGTAGCCTCCCCTGTACACCCATCCTCTTGAAGAACGAAAGGCTTTCAGAGTAATACTAGCATAGGGTTGCGCCTCTTCTCCATCTAATCATAAATTCTCACAGTCCATAGTACTTGGTATAATCCATCATCGTGCCCTGATGAAACCCATCATCACTTGGCAACAACCTAGCAAAGTCCAAAATAAATTAAATGGTCTAGGAAAACTGCCCAGGTCAAATCATACAAACTTGTATGAATGATTCCCCTGATGAAACACATAATCCCTGGCACAACCTCAAGGTCAATAACTTATCCAACATTTTAGGGATCATGTCTAGAACTAATCATGTCAAGTGCTTACAATCAGAATACTCAATCAATCTAATAGTCAAAATAGTTGAATACCCATCAACCAAACACAAGAAAATAAATCAAAATTCTTGAACCACATACCCAAGTTCTGTACAATTCTTATTATAGTTCCAAAAAACCAAAATAGAAAAAACCAAATACTACTAGATATACCCATACAGACTCAACCGTCGAAATCACCTTTGATGTCATCATCCATCCTAGACTGCGTCTGAGCTCCCTAAAATGCATACATCTGACCCTACATCCGACAGTGCTGACCGCCTCCACGATGCATGCCCTGGGTCCTCTGCTGTACTGACGCCTCAAACGGTCTACTAACCTGAGATCTCATCCTAGATGCTTTACCACTCTGTACACCGCTCTTGGGGCAATCTTTCTTTAAGTGATCTACACATCCACATATGAAACAAGCTCCAGATGCTGCTCTATAGTTCTCAGTGAGATTATCTCTCCCACAATGATCACACTGCAACTTCTTCTTGACCGACTGACAGGTCTCACTAATCCTGCAAATGAAAAAGATCCAGACTTCTTGAACGACTGACCTCTCAGTGCCAACACACTCGGAGTCCCACCAATCTGTAAAGACCTCCGTCTCAAGATGCTGATCTCTGTTTTTCGACACCGATTTACCAAGCTCTCATAAGAAGTAGGACAAACAGATACTCGATAAAAAATCCCCTGATTCAACCCTTGCAGAAAGTGATCATACCTTGATGTGGAACTCTCACTGATGTGGGGACAAAAAGGCAACAAGTCAATGAACTTTTGCTGGTATTCATCGATCGACATATCCCCTTGCTCCAGCTCAACAATTCCATCGCTCTACCCAATATTCGGAAACCTCTAGGGTTTCACTGCCAACCAGTGGGTTAGGTCCTATATGGATAAAAAATGCAAATAAAACCTACGATGATCGTGCTGATGACGATGATCTCGGGGATGCCTATGTGCCTCGTCGCCCCAACGCTCGTCGCTATTATCGTCGTCGAATCTAGCCATCACTCTACAAAGATAACCCAAGTTATCCCAAAAATACCATAACTATTTCCCAAAGATAACTATTGCTTACTAATGTAGTGACCCTGTGGGGCCTCGGTTTGCCAATCTCATTTTAGGGCAATATATAGAAGTTAGACAATAACAACCAAGATCATTTGAAACAACTAAGTTTTTTTTAAAAAATATACACGGACCCCGTGCCTAGGTCCGTGCACATCATTTCAAATTCTAGATGTTACTGCCTCACTTCGACACCACACGGACCCATGCACGGATGCATGTCTGGAGTCCGTGCATAGCCAAAACCATTTCAGTTCAAAATGCGAGAGCACATGGACCCATGCACGGAGGCATGCACAGGGTCTGTGCCCTGCTAAAAATCAGAATTTTTACAAAGGCTGTACAGTTTAGAAAAGGCAAGAAAACTCAAAGGTTTACCATCTCAAAACATGATATATCAATGCTGGAAACTACACATCCATGTATCAAGTCTTAAGCATAACTACATGTATTTATTACATCAAACGGATAGTTCGAAAGACATTAAAGAAACGAAACTACACAAAATATCATAAGTGTACATCAACTACATCAAGACATAAGTTTTCTAACATGTTTGATTCTATCTACAATACATAACTTCAGCTACAAACCGAGTTCCCACATCTACAACTCTTTCATGAGCTACCCACGTCGACTCTGGCCAGCTCCTGCTCCATATGTTGCCATGCACATATACAAAATAAGACAACAGCCGGAAATATCCAGTGAGAATATAATTCTTAGTATAATCAACATATACATACGTTAAAGTAACACCATCTCAACTCTAAACATATCGACTCAAGAATAGAGTAATATAACGCATATATATAAATATCAAGAATTGATTCGTATCAAATCTCTGCCATCAAGATTCGTATCCGATCTTAACATGAATATCCATCTATCGTACCTGAAATGGATCAACAACAACAATTCTAAATCAAGAACAATAATCAACAAGTATGTGATTTGCGGGACAACTCAAGAATCATCATTCTCAAGTATCAAATCCCTGACTCTCGATGTCATCTTATACCTTCTTATTTCTTGTTCTTGAAGTGCTTCAAATCTGACACATTACATCAATAATTCATATCATAATCTGCTCAAGTTCTCAATCCAAACTTCAAGTGAAAATGGCTTCAAACCTTCTTCAAATCTTTGTCGATTCAATTTCGGATTTCCCGAGCTTGACAACTTCAATAAAAAGCTGAAATGAATTGTTTATAGGCAATGAATATCAGCTTTTAACTCAAGAATTCTCAGCTCAACTAACAATATCAAAATCTTGACAATTCTCGAACCGGCGGCGTAACAGCTAAAAACCGGCAACCGAATCAATATCACAACCAATATACCAATCCATATCAACCATAAACTCCATCATATCAGATCAATAACATAAAAATCAGCAACGTTCAGAATGGCATGATTTTGAAATTTCTAAGAAAATTCATAACAAATTCAATCGGCGTTCTTTCTCCGATCCGTCTGCGAATACGTAATTTTAACTAGTTCATAAACATATATAATCAAGAATAATTAAATTCCATCTTGAACTTCAAAATAAAGTATGAGAGAACTCAATAAAATATATACCAGAACGTAGCTCTCGGAGAGATGATCGCAAATATATATATAACTCTAAATTCTGACAGCCCGATCGCGAGATATCGGAGCTTTAAAGGAACAAAAATGGCGTTTAAGGGTTTCTGTTCTTCTCTCATTTCTAAGTTGCTGATAACGTTAATGGGGTGAGAAACAAGTGGTCATTTAGATATATATTAGAATATTTGCACTTTAGTCCCTAAACTTTGGCTTAATTGCAAATCAGTCATCAGACAAGCGATTTAATTCAATTTCAATCCTAATTAATTTAAGAATATTAGAATTTAATTCTAAACTCTAAATATTCCCAAATTAAATATTCTTGGATTAAAATTCAATAATTTCGGGCCTTACGGAATTTAAATCTCAAATTCCGTAATTAAGAACTTAATATTTTCGGGCCTTACAATTTCTCCCCTCTAAGGAATGATTTCGTTCTCGAAATCACATTCAATCAAAATATCAAATCTGATAGACTGAATGATTATCTGAAGTAATTCTTACCTCAATCATATAACTCTAAACCTATTATATCACCTCGTAATTTCTTTTCAGTTTATCTCTTCCATTCTGTGTCTATTTTCTTGTACTTTGAGTAGCTGAGGAGAATTCTCTCCGAGCTATTTCTCTTCTTAATCAATGATCGATTGAATACTCGACTTAGCTCAGAATATTTTCATAATCTGTCTCATCTGATTAAAGTACATAAGAAGAATCTAACTGATACGTCCTTAACTTAGACACATATAACATATATGATATATCTTGTCGAGTTGGAAACAATCAATCTTTCAATGAAATCACTAACTCTATTTGAAATCTTATACAGTGCAATTCAGCTTTTGTGATGACTGGTTTATTTTTCAATTTCGTTCTATGCTCCGCAAAGAATATATATTAAGTTTACATTGTCATTCTGTTCATAGCTTCAAGATCTGTATCCAACATTCAAATTCGTTTTCTTCTGTACAGATCAATATTCACATTCTCTGTGTTATCTTGAAGCACATCTGATCTGATAGCTGATATTTCTGAAATACTATTTCAACACAAAGAACTTTGAATCTCTTCTTATCGCATAATAAAAAACATTATCTTTATATCTATCAGATAGCTGTCATAGGAATCATAATAATCCAGTGGAAATACATTGAGTTAGCTAATACCAAATCAGGTACTAGAGTTCTGAGCATATCCTCGAAATCTGAATCGTCAACTCAGACAATTCATCGATCGGAGAATGGTGTAATGCAATCACATATAACCAAACACTCAAAACATTAAACAATCAATGCCACAATCTATCAAAGAAATCTAGAGTCCCTATCGTGATAATAGATTTCAATAATACCTGTAATCTCATCATATCACTAACTTCTTAACAGCTATCTATTCATATCTGTATCACATCTACTACATAATATTATTAAAATCTGATTCGAATGCTTTGACTATCCATCAATCTAAAGATGATATACTGTACTCTCCCATTTAAGAGTACTCAGAGATTTTGACAGTCTGTATCTCAATTCAATAGTAAATCGAATGTCTCAATCCGAAACAATAATTCTTGGCTTACTATGCAATCTCATAACAATTCTTGTAGTACCTAAAACTCAATCTAATAAATCGTATGCATTAAATTTAATAAATATTAGGATTATTATTTTTAAGTTTATTTGATTTAAATTCCTTATTTGAATTATGTGCTAATAAAATATTTTATTATTTATTCAATGATTTTTTTGTGCAATTTAAATTATTTTAAATATTTTAAAGGTTTAAGCTTACATATTTAAATAATTTTAATTGTTTAATTTATTTATTTAAATGATTTTAACTGTTTAGCTTAATTATTTAAATACTTTCGATTGTCTAATTTTTTTTTATTTTAAATAACTTAAGTTTAGCGGTTAACCATTTTAAATTATTTTAAATGTCTAGATTATTTATTTAAATCCTTTTTAATTTTTCAAATTATTTTAAAAATTTTTATTTCCGCTTGTGTATTTATTTAAATTGCTTTTAAATGTTAGTTTAGTTTGTTTAAATTATTTTACTCACTCTGTTTATTGTTTAATTATTTTCTTTATCGCTGCGACATCAAAAATATTTAAAGTGTTAATTCTAATATCTAAGTTATTGTTTAAATTCTTTTAAAGTTTAAGTTGCTCAAATATTTACGTTAAGCATTCTTGAGATTCTTGAATTCAGTAACTTCCAGTTCTGGTTGTTGGCGATGGTGGACTTCGGTGGTTAATTCAAATTACTATTCCAAGAGTTAATTTTAATGAGAATTGAGGGAAATAATTCAAATATTTACTTTTAAGATTTTTCGGGTGACCAAAATCGCCTTTGCGGCAATTTTTAAGCTTACTTTAGAATTTTCCAAAAATTAGAAATTTCAAAACCGGACTAGCGAAATCTAAATTATTTATTTCAATACTTGAATTTTTAAACATTGAAAATTTGAAAGAAATAGTGTGTGTAGTGAAAGAATTTTATAAGGGAGTAGCACTTTTTAAAAGTAACATTTTTTTTAAAAATCACACACACCCATCTATACTTACATACACCTATACATACTCACACATATGCACTTAAAACACAATTTATCACAAAAGAAATCCAACCCAAACCCTAGCCCAACCTCACGTTTTTCTCCCCCTTTCTCAAAATCCCACCCATCGATTTCTTCCTCCCATTCTTCTCACGTCGCCGCCATTTCCAGCCACCGTTCTGACGTGGCCATATCTCCAAGCAAGCTGTTCAAAACTCCCTGCTCTCCCTAGGCCGATTTCAGATCTCCTTGAGCTCCTCTCATCATAAGCCTCCACTCTCAAGTAAGTTTATGTAATGAAGATGTTCGAGAGTAAATTTGACGAGAAAATGTATGTATACAATTAGACTGAAATTTTTGGGAAGATTGAGTTTATTAAGGAAATGATATGTATGGAATTTGAGTGTATGTATTTAAAGAGAAATGCTACATGTATACATTGAGTTACACATTGGTTTACACATTACAATTGAAATTACAAAATTATCCCTCCACTTGATTGAAAAAAATCTTTCCAAAATAGATTAAGGATATTTATGTAATTTCAAGTGCAACGTGTAACCCAACATATAATCCTCTGTGTATATGTAGCATCACCCGTATTTAAATAATGACAACTGACAAGTTTAGGGGCTAATTTATTTGATTAAGGATATAATATATAGGTGATTCCCGCGTGGATTTTGTTAGCTCCTATGTTCGATCAATCCTCCCATATATATTATATTAAATTGACTCCAAGTTGTGCCTTTGTGGTGCTTTATCAGTCTGTACGATAAGGTGAAAATCTTGCAGCTTTTTTGTTGTGTTATGTTATTATTTGTCTTATTTGTTTTAATTTTTTTTATCAATTTATGATTGACATGTATTTTTTTCATTTTTTTGTTGCCAGCCTTTTTGGTGAAGTGTTGGACTTGTATTTGTCAATGGCTGATAGGGGCAAAAATATTCAACTCCTGCATTGCATCTCGTGTGTAGTACGTCCTGTGATTTTTTCTCCTCTGGTGTTTTCTGTATTTTCTTGGATAATATGTGGATGCATGCCTTCTTTATTCCCCGCCCCTTATGATGTTTTGTTCTTTTTGTATATTTTGGGTGGGGGCGTAGATGGTTGCGTCGGCAGGGAGAGATGGTTCCTGCATTTTTCCAACAACGAGGAGGTTGCTTAAATCTGTGCTAAGCGGTCTTCTATTTCCTACTGGACCCAGGTGGTGTTGGTGGCAATTGACCAGCAAGTTGTTTGTTGAAAAAAAAAATGGTCTTTCACTTTGGTTCCGGCTGTAGACTTGCAAGCGCGGGATATGTTCCTTTGCTATTTCCAATTACGGGGTGAAGCGGCAGAGACGACGACCGGTGTTGGAACACGCGTTCTTTGATCACACGGATGTGATACCCGGAGCAGCGGAAGTTTAAAAAACTTTATTTTTCGATATGAAACGATTTCATATCGTGGGTATCAAATCCTAACGATTAAAATCTTGCAAGTAAAAATATAAATTCACAATTAAATATTTTTACCTCTTCAAGCTAAGGCTTGATTATGAACTCCAACAGAATTTAATCTGCTCTTCTTGTAAATCTCGGGAATCGATGACTTGCTCGATCAATCTCCGGAATTAGGTTCACGAATAGAAAACAGAAACCCTCTGATTGATTGCACTAGAAATCAATCAGATGTTTATCGTAGAGAATAAACAGATTTGATCTGTTAATTCAGAAAGTGATTTTCCAGAAAAATCACAGACCGAATTTTCTCAAAAGGGAATAGAGGATTTTCGAAAAATCTCCTTGAAAATATTTGTGTGTAATTCGAAAATTGCAAGAGAAAAAAGTGATTATTTTCGAACCCAACACATGTATTTATATATAATTTTTAGACTGGATTAAGTTATAATTGTATTAGGACACTAAATCCTTAGGGCCCACAATCCATAACTTAAGCCCAACAAGCCAAGCCCGTTATTATAGAAATTAATATAAAATTCATCATGACTCCGATTGATAAACCGATATCACCAATGTGCACAGAAACTATTTCTGCACCTTTTAAAGTCAAGATAATTTTTCTGAATCCGAATTCAGTGATTTCCAAAAATGCCCATTCTTATGTCATTTTAGGAAATTGCACTCCCTTTAGTTAAGAAGTCCAACTTCTCTTTCATTAAATTTAACTATCTCAACAGGGTTTAGTAATCCATTACTTGTGTGACCCTCAATGGTTTAGGGATACAGCTAGCTGTGGGCTCACAACTCCTTGTGACTCGGAACAACGATTTTCAACTTGCCCAACGAATCATGGTAAGAGCGTCTAGCAACATCGCCCCATGATTCCCTAGGTATCACTGATAGTACCTGCAAAAACCAGTAGATTTTGGTTAGCGTACAGTACGGTCCCTTCATCCATATATTCCATTCGAATCAACAACCATTGATGCATCGAGAGTCGTTCGAGATTCGATAACTATGCAATGCATCTTGAAGATCAAATACTGACATCGCATGTGCTACTAGGAAACCGAGTAACCTAAAACACATCATGTACTCTAGCCAGAGATTCGTCACACTAATATCTCCTCAAATCGCATAGGATATCCACACTCGCAAGTATGTGGTGAATCCTTGACAACAAAGCATCAACTCCTATATGTATCGTAACTGTACCCAATCCCGACACCTGATGACCCCAATAGAGTCGGTAAACGAGTCAAAGTACAGTACTAGCATATAGAGTCTCAATGATGTTTCAAGTAGTAAGGACTAATGGTGTACAACCAAAACCGCGGACTTTTCCACTCAAATAATAATAAAAACTTGGAAAGTCCGAATAGGGTAGTTCGATCATTCATCATATGAATATCCATTTGCATGCTTTGAACATCTCCATGTCCATTACCAATGAAACGTGGTACTTGGCATCACAAATGCTAGTCTCAATCTCGAGCGATCCTTATCCTTTTTAGCGGACGGCTCAATTGACTAGGAACTGTTTAGAATATACAGTGACTATAAGATGTGTTTCATAATAGTGATCTCTCTTTATTCACTATTTCATCTTACTTACACTATAGTATATTCAAGGTCTTTATCAAAACAACAATAGTATATCACAATATAACAATATGAAGAAAGATAAAGATAATGCCATTAATGAATGTAAATTATATTAAATAAAGATTATTTATACATAGAGTCATAAAAGCCCTTAGCCACAAGTTGGCTAACCGGGCACCCACTCTTTCAATCTCCCACTTGCCCTAAAGCCAATTAGTCATACTACGTAATCCCATTGCTTCGCGATGTTTGTCAAACAATGGTCCTGGCAAGGGCTTAGTAAGTGGATCAGCGATATTGTCTGTAGAGGCCACTCTCTCGACAGTGATGTCTCCTCTTTCCACAATCTCCCAGATGATGTGGTATTTCCTCAGTACGTGTTTGGATCTTTGATGAGACCTTGGTTCCTTTGCCTGAGCAACGACACCAGTGTTGTTGCAGTACACCGGAACTGGACCAATAGCTTCAGGAATTACGCCCAACTCTTGGACGAAATTCCTCATCCAAACGACCTCTTTAGCAGCAGCTGATGCTGCAATGTATTCTGCCTCAGTGGTGGAATCCGCTGTGGTGTCCTGCTTGGAACTCTTCCAAGAGACAGCACCGCCATTGAGCATGAATACAAATCCAGAGGTTGACTTCGAGTCATCCACGTTACTTTGGAAGCTAGAGTCGGTATAGCCTTCCAATTTCAATTCTCTTCCTCCATAAACCATGAATATATTCTTAGTCCTTCTCAAGTACTTAAGAATATCCTTCACGGCTTTCCAATGCATTTGACCGGGGTTGGCCTGATATCTGCTCGTGACACTCAGAGCAAAGGCTACATCCGATCTGGTAGATATCATCCCATACATAATACTACCTATGGCTGACGCATATGATATGTGTGTCATTTTCTCTATCTCTTCGTCAGTATTAGGACACATAGACTTGGATAGAGAAACTCCATGACACATAGGTAGATGTCCTCTCTTGGACTCATCCATTGAAAACCTTTTCAATATAGTGTCGATGTAGGTTGCTTGAGTGAGTCCTATCATTCTCTTAGATCTATCTCTATAGATTTGTATCCCTAGAATATAGGAGGCCTCACCCAAATCCTTCATCGAGAATCTATCTGATAACCATATCTTCGTTGACTGCAACATCCCTATATCATTCCCAATGAGTAGGATGTCGTCAACATAAAGCACTAAGAACGTCACCGCATCCTTAACTACTTTCTTGTACACGCACAGTTCCTCCGGGTTTTTGATGAAACCAAAGTCCTTTATTGTTTCATCAAATTTCTGGTTCCAACTTCTTGATGCTTGTTTGAGACCATAAATTGATCTCTGAAGCTTGCATACCTTATACTCGCTTCCCATGGATGTGAATCCCTCGGGCTGCATCATATAGATTTCTTCCTTAATGTTTCCATTATGAAATACAGTCTTCACATCCATTTGCCATATCTCATAGTCATACCATGCTGCTAAGGCAATAAGGATTCTTATGGACTTGAACATTGCGACTGGTGAAAAGGTTTCATCATAGTCAACTTCTTGTCTTTGAGTATAACCTTTTTCTACCAATCGTGCCTTGTAGGTTAGTACCTTGCCATCAGGCCCAAGTTTTCTCTTGTAGATCCATTTACACCCTATTGGAACAATTCCATCGGGAGGATCTACTAAAGACCAAACTTGGTTTGTATGCATCGAGTCTATTTTCGACTGCATAACATCAAAACATAAATTCGAATCCGCATCAGAAATTGCTTTCTTGATGTTTTTTGGATCACATACAATGTCGATTTCACTTTGATCCCCTTCAAGAAGAAGACCATATCGAATAGGAGGTCTAGAAGTCCTCTCGGATCTCCTAGATGTAGGCGTGTCCACTGAAGGTTCTTAAGGTGTGGGATCGTTATTTTGTATCTCAGGTTCTTCTCGAATTTCTTCGAGTTCCATCATCTTGCATTTCTTATCTAATAAAAACTCCTTCTCCATGAAGGTGGCATTCCTCGAAACAAACACTTTTGTTTTAGTAGGATGATAGAAATAATATCCGATTGAATTCTTCGGATATCCTACAAAATAACATAAGATGGATCGACTATCCAACTTATCTCCCACTGTCTGCTTCACGTAAGCAGGACATCCCCAAATCCTCAAGTATGAATACTTAGGAGCTTTGCCATTCCATAACTCGTATGGAGTTTTATTCACTGCTTTGGTGTGAACATTGTTCAACAACAATACCGCCGTTTCAAGTGCATAGCCCCAAAACGAAGGAGGGAGCTCAGTGAAGCTCATCATAGATCGAACCATGTCCAACAAAGTTTGATTGCGACGCTCCGAGACACCATTCAGCTGAGGTGTCATAGGAGGAGTCCACTGAGAGAGAATCCCATTCTCTTTTAGATAGCTCAAAAACTCGGTACTTAAGTATTCTCCACCTCGATCCGATCGAAGTGCCTTAATACTTCTACCTAGTTTGTTTTCTACTTCAGCCTTGAATTCTTTGAACTTTTCAAATGATTCAGACTTATATTTCATTAAATATAAATACCCATACCTACATTAATCATCAGTAAAGGTAATGAAGTAGGTGTGACCAAATTTAGTACCAATACTAAATGGGCCGCAAACATCCGTATGGATCAAATCCAACAGATTTTGACTATGCTCAGGTTTTCCTTTAAAAGGAGATTTAGTCATTTTTCCTTTTAGGCAGGACTCACAATTAGGTAGAGAGTTAATATCAGACATATCAAACATGCCCTCTCCCACTAGCTTGTTCATCCTCCTTGAGGAAATATGACCTAGCCTAACATGCCAAAGGTTTGCCGGGTTTTGACTATCGATTTTCTTTTTGTTTGTTGTTACCGGTTTATCAACATAATAAACTGGAACGTCTTTTAATTTTAAGTTATATAGATCGTTTTTAAATTGTCCATTTCAAATCAAACATTCATTCTTGTAAATATTGCAAATCCCATTCGCAAATTTTCAAGAAATATCTTCTCTATCAAGAATAGAAAAAGAAATAATGTTTTAATGAAATCTTGGTACAAATAAAAACATCTCTCTCAAAATATAGCTTAAAATTGTTTTTGCAAAATTAAACAAATGTTTCCCATAGCTTTTGGATTCAACTCTGGAACCATTCCCGAGCCTTAACTGGGTCTCACCCATCCTAAGCTTACGACTTCTTGTCATCATCTGCAACTCATTGCAAATGTGAGATCTACATCTGGTATCCAATGCCCAAGAAATAATATTAAGTGAAAAATTTATAAAATATATCCTTTGTAGTTCGTAACTACTCGATATACATTCTTTGCAGTTGCGCTTCCAGTAACCTGGTTTCTTGCAGTGATGGCAAACTTATTTAGACTTGTCCATCTTTGCATGTAACATTTGGCCTTGAGATCATGGTCCTACCATTTCTCTAGTTCGGCCAACCTTTCCGAAGTTACATCAGCCGGGGCTGTTTTTCGGAGGAGCCTTTTCTAACACTTAGAAAATCTTTTCCGAACTCAGGACAATCTTAACTTATTGAACCATTCCGTATAGTTTGCACTAGAAAGTTTGTTTTGTTCGAGAATTGAAACATGTGGATTACAAAGATTCATCATAATGATATACTGAGATGAAACAGACAATAATCGATGATTGTTTAATTAATTTACTAAGACATAAAATATGGCGAAATTTATTTTATGAATTTCACTCCCACTATTTTAACGATTTCACTACCCTCTAGTGAAAACGGGAAACTGGTTTCCTTAGTGGGAACATGGAGTCCAATTGACAAACTATAGTCCCGAATAATATCAGCCAACCATAATTTTCAAAAGGTAGAGCCCAATTGCTTCCAAAGCAACCCCCATGTTTTTATCTCATGTCCAATAAGGGCCCAATAATATGATGCCATTTAATGTGACATGTCAAGATGACCCATCAATATTAATTTGTGATGGACGGTCGCCATGTGGATCCCCAATAATATGAGCCAATCCCATGAGAGTTCCACCCAACTTACAACATGCGTCGATCCAATGTACAGCTTTTCGACGAACGGACCCCCCCAATAATATGAGCCGGACAGTGCCCGCGGGTAGCATCTCATACATTGATCGTTGATGGAAGGTAGGAACATTTAAACAATATTTAAATTCCCTTTTGTTTATCTTGATATCAATTTTAAATCAAATTTGAAATGAGGGATTTTTAATTTTGAAAATTGTCTCATCATGCAATATTTGTATGCTTGCGGGATTCATACAATTTAGTCTAAACATGCATACAACAATAATATCATATATTATTTAAAGGAAAGATGATCGATCCCAATCACTGATCGACCCGTGGTTGTCAATCACGAGTCTAAGTCTAATCCTAGGTGATATGCAAGTATGCAATGCAATCCTATTATATTGAGCTTCCAATTTACATTTCTTCGGTCTTTATTGTCTGCTGGGCCCACCTTTGTGTTCAAATCTTTATCTCCCACTAAGTCTAATAAATTTACAATAAATTTCGATGACAAGTAGGGGATACATATTTAAAGGTGGGAACGGGCCATAAACCAGGCCCACTTTTTATTACAAATGACAATTCAAATTGGGACATAAACCAAGACCATTAATAAAACCCAACAACAATAAAACCAAATGTAAACAACCTAACATACATCTACAATATTGGTCATGGCAATCGATCATCCTTTTATCCAATAATTAATTCAATAATTAAATAATTGGATAACATGCAATGACATCATAATTAAAAAGATAAAATCAAATTTTATCTTATCCTTTCATAAGATCATATCTTATCATCAATTGTACTAAAATAATTAATTTTATAAAATTTAATTTAACAGATAAAATTTATAAATTTTCCAAAAATTCAAATTTATCCAAAAATCAATTTTAAAAATTTCGGACTCAAACAATTTTGATCCGATGCCTCGTGGACCAATCAAAAACAATTTTCGATCGGACCAAAAACTAAAATTTCAAAAATTTCAACAAATCCAAAAAATCAAATTTTAAAATTTCCGGACTGCCCGGGACATTCTCGGGCAGCCCCGCCTCCACGTGGGATAGGGCTGCCCACGTGGAGGAGGGCAGCGACGATTGCTGCCCTGGGCAGCGACGCTCGCTGCCCGATTGCCCTTGTTTCCCTTCAAATTTAATTTTAAAAATTTTTCATTTTGTTTCAAAAACCGAGGATAAAATTTTTGTACAATCGATTAATTTTAATCGTTTGATCAAAGTTTACGACCTGGCTCTGATACCACTGTTGGAACACGCGTTCTCTGATCACACGGATGTGATACCCGGAGCAGCGGAAGTTTAAAAAACTTTATTTTTAGATATGAAACGATTCCATATCGTGGGTATCAAATCCTAACGATTAAAATCTTGCAAGTAAAAATATAAATTCACAATTAAATATTTTTACCTCTTCAAGCTAAGGCTTGATTATGGACTCCAATAGAATTTAATCTGCTCTTCTTGCAAATCCCGGGAATCGATGACTTGCTCGATCAATCTCCGGAATTAGGTCCACGAATAGAAAACAGAAACCCTCTGATTGATTGCACTAGAAATCAATCAGATGTTTATCGTAGAGAATTAACAGATTTGCTCTGTTAATTCAGAAAGTGATTTTCCAAAAAAATCACAGACCGAATTTTCTCAAAATGGAGTAGAGGATTTTCGAAAAATCCCCTTGAAAATATTTGTGTGTAATTCGAAAATTGCAAGAGAAAAAAGTGATTATTTTCGAACCCTACACATGTATTTATATATAATTTCTAGACTGGATTAAGTTATAATTGTATTAGGACACTAACTCCTTAGGGCCCACAATCCATAACTTAAGCCCAACAAGCCAAGCCCGTTATTATAGAAATTAATATAAAATTCATCATGACTCCGATTGATAAACCGATTTCACCAATGTGCACAGAAACCATTTCTGCACCTTTTAAAGTCAAGATAATTTTTCTGAATCCGAATTCAGTAATTTCCAAAAATGCCCATCCCTATGTCATTTTAGAAAATTCCACTCCCTTTAGTTAAGAAGTCCAACTTCTCTTTCATTAAATTTAACTCTTTAAATTTAACTATCTCAAAGGGGTTTAGTAATCCATTACTTGTGTGACCCTCAATGGTTCAGGGATACAGCTAGCTGTGGGCTCACAACTCCTTGTGACTCGGAACAACGATTTTCGACTTGCCCAACGAATCATGGTAAGAGCGTCTAGCAACATCGCCCCATGATTCCCTAGGTATCACTGATAGTGCCTGCAAGAACCAGTAGATTTTGGTTAGCGTACGGTACGGTCCCTTCATCCATATATCCCATTCGAATCAACAACCATTGGTGCATCGAGAGTCGTTCGAGATTTGATAATTATGCAATGCATCTTGAAGATCAAATAGTGACATCGCATGTGCTACTAGGAAACCGAGTAACCTAAAATACATCATGTACTCTGGCCAGAGATTTGTCACACTAATATCTTCTCAGATCGCTTAGGATATCTACACTCGCAAGTATGTGGTGAATCCTTGACAACCAAGCATCGACTCCTATATGTGTCGTAACTGTACCCAATCCCGACACCTGATGACCCCAATAGAGTCGGTAAACGAGTCAAAGTACAGTACAAGCATATAGAGTCTCAATGATGTTTTAAGTAGTAAGGACTAATGGTGTACAACCAAAACCGCGGACTTTTCCACTCAAATAATAATAACTACTTGGAAAGTCCGAATAGGGTAGTTCGATCATTCATCATATGAATATCCATTTGCATGCTTTGAACATCTCCATGTCCATTACCAATGAAACGTGGTACTTGGCATCACAAATGCAATGAGTTTTCTTGTTTTGACTATCTGATAATGTACATTTATGTTATATATATATATCGTATTGTTTTTTAACATCGTATTGTTGTTTCTTTGTTTACAGGTGTCTATATTGATTTAGCATATGTTAGGGCTCGTAAGGCAGCTTTAGGGAGACGTTCTCCGGTGGCGGGTAATAACAGAGCCTCTGTTAACCGCGCAGCTGATACACCACGTGGTCTTGTTTGTAACGAGGTGCCGTCAGTACACCTAGAGTCTGCATGAGGTTCAGACCATACGCTATTAAGAAGGCTAGTTCCCTTGTGTCACATAGTCACTCGGGTGAAAAAGCTTCGAGAGGCGATGGAGGCGAGGCGAGGAAAAGAGCGCATGATGAGGGATGCAAATGAACGGAAGAAGAAGAGCCAAGACATCCTAAAAAGAATCATGTCAATGATCCCAGAGAATCTTCCAAGCTTGTGCACGATAAGCATATTTTCCTTGATGGGGTGAACCATATAGAGAAAGCTGATTATTTCTGGGACTTGGACGATCTAGAGATTGGATGGAAGAAAGGATGGAGTATCGTGGGAGATTTCGATATGCTGCACTTTTTGGTGCTGCCTACCGACTTATTTGCCCATGCTCTTTTTTGGAATGCTTGTCAGGTATTGTTTGTATCACATTAATGTTGTGCTTGTAAAGACCAAGTAATTTTCATGCATTCAATTAAAATGCATATAAATGGATGCATGGATTTTCGAAAATCATTGACCATAATAGCAAGGGAATTCGAATTTAAAGACTAATCAACCATGCAAATTGTAACCTCCGCATTTCCTTACACATTGAAAGCATCTTTTACCAAGCTATTCAAGCCTTGAAATTTCGAAATATAGGCCTTGTATCTATATAATTTGAAGTGCATTCAGCCTCAAAATTGATCAAAGTTAGAAATAATAAAGTTCAATTTATTCAGCCATGAAACCCCCATCATCAAGGATTATTATGGCCATGATTAAAGACTTTTATGACCAATTAATGGGCAAAAAACGTGTGCCCCTTCAGATGCCCAAAAACCACTATATAAGCACCTCAATTTTGAAGAAAAATGGCACTCCAAAACACTCCACACCTTCAAGTTTTCGAGCAAGAGAGAGAGCCTTATTCTCGTGCATTTTAGTAGTTGTTATTATGCCCTATTTTCAAACCTAGAGTAGCTTGTATTCAGAGCAAGTAGTTGAGCAAGAGTACTGTCCGAAGTACTATCCGATTCGAGCCAAAGTTTTACGGAAGCGCTACCGAACTTCAATTAGAAATTCTATCCAAAGATCCAATACATTTCACTCACATTCTCGTGGGATTCAAGTAAGTGGGCTTTTCTAAAATATATTTTGATAAAAGTTTGCACATTGTTTATATTCAAATGAACTATTATTTTAACTCGCATTTTCAATCTATAATCCGTCCAGTATATGTATTATATTTGAAAAGTGTGTTGTTTTAAAATAAGTACGATGTGTTTTTGTGTAGCACTAAAAGTTTATGAACTAGTGGTAGGAGAATATATTCTGAACATACCTGATTCCTGATTCCTCGCCCTTTAGAGGATAAATATGTAAGCGGCTAAAATCAGTTACCCACGAAATTCAAAATATGTTTAGTGCATAAGTCGATACCGTTAATTTATTCCTGAAAATCAAAATTTTCTTGTCTTTTTGTGTGCGTTTATGATTTTGGAAAATGATTTTTATAACTGAGAGGATTATTTCCCCCGCTTACTAAGTGACGACCATATCACTTATCCACTCAAAAACCCCTATCAGATAAGAACGAAGAAGAAGTGGAAGAAGATGAACAAAATCAATTTTGTGGTTGGTGAAGAAGAACTCAAGATTCTGCTATTTAGTTTTTGTTTTGATTTTATTATAATTTCCGTTGCGTTAGACTTTGCTTTTTAGTTTATTTTATCTCTTATTCCGCTGCGTAATATAAACAATTTATTGTTCTATTTGATTTGAAGATGTGAGAACTATGTAATTCGCTGTTATGAATGAATAGACTGGTTTGTATTCTGAAATATATACTTCTGAGACTTGTTATTTAATGTGAAAACTTTAAATAACGTCGATGTCAACTAGGCCCGGTTTCGGGGCGTGACATTTAAGTGTTATCAGATCAACCGCCAGGTTCATAATCTGACTGGGATAGAAATTGCAAATAGGTGCCAAAAATGTCAAATTTTGACAAGAGGCCAATGCAATCTCCTCTAAAATGATCCGATGAGTAAAACTCATCTCATAGTAAAGTCACTAACGAAGATGAAAAATTCCCTTACTTAATTCAATCGCGTCTTAGGAAAGTTTTGTAGAATTCATGGATTAGCATAGGAAACTTGAAATCTGATTCGGCCAACTTTTCCATATGAACATCTCCAAGCTTTCCATTTGTAAAAGCTTTCTCAAAATATTTCGTTGATTCATGTCACATATCATTATATATATATATGTGTGTGTGTGTGTGTGTATATATATTCGAAATGATCATTCCATTCAATTTCATTTTTCTAAATTTGGAAGACCATGATTTCCAATTTTGAACCTCCTAATATTATAGTAAGCCAATTTGAAAATAATGGACTATCCAATTCTATGATCCCTGATCAAAATTCAATCAAGAATTGGGAGATGATTATGGCCATACTTCAAGGATGATTATGGGCGCAATTTAGGCATGAATCAAGGTCATTCAAATCAGGATTAATATCTTACCATATTAGTCTCCCTTAGACACGCATATAAGCCTCTTCAATGAATGAAAGAAAACACACCAAGCAATAAATTCACTCAAATTTTTGAGCAAGACCCACCAAATCCCTCAAGATTACTTTTGAAAATGTCAACCCAACCTAATATTTCTAGGGATCAAGAGTTCGAGCAACTTAAAAATACCGTTACGAGCCTACTTTGTGTCAAAAGCGAGCTGAAGGAAGCCAAGGATCACCTTCGAATGGAAGTAAACCAAGTTGCTTTCGATAAGAAATTTGCATAGAAACAGCTCAAGGATTATAAGGAAGAGCTTCAAGAGGCCCAAAAGTTTGGACACCAAGTTTCAACTTCGGCCGAAGCATGGTTCAACCAGTATCAAGTCACAAGACAAATTAGTGACCAACTAAAGTAAGATATCAATGCATATAGGCAAGCAATGGATAGCTATGTGCAGCAGTTGGAAATTAACAACTAAAAACTAGCTGCAGAATCCATCAATCAACAAAACGAGATCGAGCACTTGCAGCAGTTACTGAATGCTAATGAGGAAGGATCAAATGAAGAGCCTGTAGAGGCAGTAGGGAATGGAGAAATCGTAGATTAGGATGTCATCGACGTTCTATTTCCTATTTAGCTTCTTTGAATTCCTTTTTGCTTATTGTTTTTGCTTATTGTTTTTGCTTGATTTCATTTGACTCTAGCCTTTCCTCCCGATTTCTATTGAAATTAATAAATTTTGTTTCGATAAATCCTTGAGACCTATCTTTTCTAGGCAAACAACGAATCTTAAAAACTTAATCCTTTGTAGGAAATGGCCGGACAAATTCCAAGAAACAATCGTAACACACACAACAACGAAAATGATGAAGAAGAGGGGAATCCACCACCACCCTAGGGTTTAACTTGAACCATGTGGATTTGATGGCTATAGCAACTATAATGGCAACAACGCTCCATGGAATGGGGATGAATCAACCGCCACCGTCGCCACCACCTGCTCAACATGGGACCAAGTATCACTATGAGTCCCTTAGAAAGAACCGAATGCCAACCTTTGATGGAAACCCTGACCCAAAATTCGGTCAGAATTGGCTAAAGAACGTTGAGACTCAACTCCGACTACCTGATATTCCAGAAGAACATAGGGTAGATTTCATAACACCATTATTGGAGGACAAAGCAAGAAAATGGTGGGAAGGTGATATGAATCTAGGAGGCGCTCAAAGAATCATATTGTTACAAAATTTGCTTCGTTATTTACAATCAAGAGTTGAAGGGTTTGGAATTCATGGGAATCTAGTTGGAATGATTGAAGATCATTTTGAAGGGTGTTATTGTGATATTGAAGTCCAAAAAGATCAAGAAAGTAACGAAAATATTGAAGAAAACACGAAATTGAATTTCTTGGCTCGAAGCAACAGCATGCCCGCGCCCATAAACAGCGCGCCCGCACCGTGAATGCGACGAGACCGCGCGCCCGTGCTGCTTTGGAATTTTGAAGATAGAGGACTCGTAACTCAAGCGCGCCCGTGCTGACGCTCTCTCATACACACTTTGGCGTGTTTGTCTGTGTGCATGATTTTTGATATATTTTTTATATATATATTTTGATATATTGTGATATTTTGAGTCTTTTAAGTTTATTAGGAAACTTTTAGGAGATATCTTTGATATCCTTAGATATATTTCTGCGATATCTTTTATTATTCTGTAGTTGTATTATAAATATAATATAAACATTCATTATTGAAAAACATAGTTCATATTATTGATTTTTAACACTGTAAAATTCTCTCTAAAATTTTATTGAAGCTTTTAGCTTTGTCAAATCAAACTTATCAAAGTTTCACTGGTGAAGAGTTGAACAAGTACCAACGAGGTAAGGAAAATGTGGTAGTTACTATACTATCACAAAGGTATGAGTTCTTATCTCTTTTGGTTACATGGTTTATATGGTTCGAAAATGTTAATAAATTGCATGAGTGGGTTAATGATTTTGAGGATGTGTTTGAAAAATACTTGTCCAGTGTTCATGATAACTCTTATGTGAGCAAGTATTTGTTTAGAGAAAATAAGTTGTTCTTTATATGTTCGTCATTGCATGATTTGCTTGATGAAAGGATATGTGTCTTGAGATTGAAGTGTAATTTTGAGAGATCCGAAAGAATGAGTCTAATGGATGAATATTTGATATGGTTACACATGAAGAGATATGTCGAGTGGAGTTGTGAGTGACATGTTGCATGTGAATTGTTTCCTATTCCTAGAAAATAATGGTTGTACTTAACTATGAACTTTGTGTTGGTGTTAACTAGATCTAAGAAGGGGAAAAAATTAGTGTATGTATTGTTTAATGGAATATTAATCATGTTTTTGTATGCTAATGATGTTGAGGTGATTTATTTGTGCATGAGAAATTTCGTGAGTCTTGATATGGATTTGAGTGTGCAAGGAACATTTCGCTTGTAGAAAATATTTTTAAAGTTTCTAATTCTTGCTAGGTTTTTGTAGACAAAGAGCAAGATTTGAGGACAAATATTTTTGAAGAAGGGGGAGTCTGATATGAATCTAGGAGGCACTCGAAGATTCATATTGTTCCAAGATTTGCTCCGTTATTTACAATCGAGAGTTGAAGGGTTTGGAATTCATGGGAATCAAGTTGGAATGATTGAAGATCATTTTGAAGGGTTTTATTGTGATATTGAAGTCCAAAAATATCAAAAAAGTAATGAAAATATTGAAGAAAACACGAAATTGAATTTCTTGGCTCGAAACAACAGCGCGCCTGCACCGTGAATGCGACGAGACCGCGCGACCGCGCCTTCCTCCTTGCGCGCCCACACTGCTCCGAAATTTTTGAAGATAGAGGACGCGTAACTCAAGAGTGCCCACGCCATGTCCTAGCGCGCCCGCGCCGACGCTCTCTCACACACACTTCGGCATGTTTGTGTGTGCGTGAGTTTTGATATATTTTTGATATATTTTGATATATTGTGATATTTTGAGTCTTTTAAGTTTATTAGAAAACTTTTAGGAGATATCTTTAGATATATTTCTGTGATATCATTTATTATTTTGTAGTTGTCTTATAAATACAACATAAACATTCATTATTGAATAACATAGTTCATATTATTGATTTTTATCAGTGTAAAATTCTCTCTAGAATTTTATTGAAGCTTTTAGCTTTGTCAAATCAAACTTATCAAAGTTTCATAAACTTTGTGGCTTTTGTCGATCGATTTTCACTTGGGTTGTCAAAGAGAGGTTCTTTGAAGGTCCAATTGAATTTTTGATTGTTTTCTTCTCGTGATTATATGTTGCTAATTTCAATTAATTAGAGGTGAATATTTGAAAGCTTACTTATTCAAAATATCGGGACAAAATTATTGCATTTTTTTGTTATTGAATTGAGGGTATGATTCTTTATAATCGTGTTTACTTTTTATGCATCCAGATCCGCATCAGAAGGTGCCTCACCAGCTTAGTCAGGAACATGACCTATCACTTGGAAAAGGTTCCGTGATGCGTTCCTGAAGAAGTACTTCCTGACAGAAGCTTGGTAAAGGTCCCATGATGCGTTCATGAATCAGTACTTTTCGACAGCAATTCGAGTTCAAAAACTATCAGAATTTGAGAGTTTGGTCCAAACACCAGACATTTCAGTAGTGGATTACTCATCCAATACGCTCTCGCCGTTATCGAACCCAACCAGGTTTTTGAGACAATGAGAGCTACCATCAGGGCCGAGAATGACATGAAAAGGTTCGAGGATGAGAACAAGCTCAAACTCCCTCAGCCTAGTCAGTACCAACAAGGCCAACAACTCAAAAGTCCCAAGTATTCGGGCAACCCAGCCACTAGTAGCCAAACCCAAGGAACCCATTCCTTTCAGATAAGCAAAGATGGTATCAAGTGTCAAACTTGTGGGTTCATTCACATTGGGGAATGTCATTGGAACACTGAAGCTTTCTTTCGTGTTGGGAAGACGGACCACCGCATTGCCCAATGCCCTTTTCCTCATATGAAGAATAGTCCAGTAACAGCCACAACCCCGAACAACGCAAAGGGAAACAAGCCAAATGTTCGGGTCTACGCTCTAACTCAAGAGGAGTGATATGATTCTAGGAGGTGCTCGAAGATTCATATTGTTCCAAGATTTGATCCGTGATTTACAATCGAGAGTTGAAGGGTTTGGAATTTATGGGAATCAAGTTGAGATGTTTGAAGATCTTTTTGAAGGGTGTTAAGGTGATATTGAAGTTCAAAAACATCAAGGAAGTGAAGAAAATTCAAAAATAAGTCATCAAGTCCGAAGCTTATGCGTGCCCGCGCCTTTTCCAACGCGCCCACGCATTCGAGTGAATTTTGAAGATGTTGGACATACGGCCATGCGCGCCCGCGCCTTCCACTCGTGCGCCCGCGCCTGCTGTCTCTCACATACACTTCGGCGTGTTAGTGTGTGTGCGTGGTTTTTGATATATATTTGATATATTTAGATATATTGTGCTATTTTGAGTCTTTTAAGGAAACTTCTAGATGATATCTTTAGATATATTTTGCATTATCTTTAGGATTTTGGAATTATAATCCAACTAGGAAATCTTTAGTCTAATTATATTAGGATTCCTAGTTTATTTCTTCTATATATTGTAAACTTCTCATTCATGAGAGACAAGTTAGTTAATTATGATTTATTGAATTATTGATTTATATCAATTCTTAAAATTCTCTCTATAATTTTTCTAAAGCTTTGCTTTGTTTTTATCAAATCAAACTTATCAAAGTTTCATAAACTTTGTGACGTTTGTCGATTGATTATCCTCGTGGATTGTCAGAAACAAGTTTTCTGAAGTTTCCGTTGTGATTGATTGTTTTCTTCCCGTGATTATCTATTGCTAGTTTCGTTGTAAACTAGAGGTGGATATCCGAAACTTACTTGTTCAAAAGGTCGGGACAAAATTAAAGAATCTTTTTGTTATTGGATTGAGGGTACGATTTTAATATAGTCGTGTTTGCCTTCCATGCATTTTCACATCATTTGGTATCAAAGCTTAAGGTTCCATTGCTTCAAGTAAGTCGTATCTTTCTATTTTTTCTTCTTATCTATTCTTCGCACTTCTTAACCGTTCTTCATTCATCGTTCCTTGTTCTTCGTTCTTCATCTATCTCTTATCAAATTTCTGTGTCTTTCTTTCAAACTGGTTATCCAAGTCTCGTGTCTTGTGCTACAAGTTATAAATTCAAAAAAAAGAGAAAAATTTAAAAAGTCAAAAAAAAATCGGTCAAAAGAGAAAAAAAATATTGAAGGACCAAAAAAGCTTCAAAAAAAAAAGGAGAAGCAAAATAACTTGTGGCAAAGTTCTTGTGTCTTGTGAGTCTTTGGGTAAAAAATTATTTCAATCTTCATAAAGTTAATTCCTTGTTTTTGTGCAATCTACGTGAGTCGATTGGCAAGTGTTTACAAGTTTTGAACTTTTGAGTTTGATATTTAAAATCACAAATCATAAGTTATTCCGTATATTTGAGTGAAAAAATGGAGTGTTGAGTGAATTTTCTTTGGAGTGACTTGTGAGATTTTGGGTGAGGAATATTTTATTACTAACCTTTTTCTTGCAGGTACAATGTTTGGAAGGAAATTTGATGGGTATAGGGAGAGTGAAAGGAGATTTGATTATGGGAGTAGAAGAGAGAGAAGAGTTGATGGTTATGGAGATAAAAGGAGATATGATGAAGGAGATAGGAGAGATTTTTATTATTATTTGGATTGGTTTAAGAAAAATGGGATTCCTTCGTTCGATGGATATTCGAATTCATAGTCGTATCTGAGTTGGGAGCAAAGGGTAGAGTCTATATTTGAAGGTCATGATTTTTCTAAAGCTAAGAAGGTTAAACTTGTATCAAAAAATTTTACCGACTATGCTTGCACTTGGTGGGATAGATTGGATGAAAATAGGGAAAGACATGGATTGCGTCCTATTTCTAAATGGGATGAGATGAAGAGAGCTATGCGGAAACGCTTTGCTCCTAATCACTATGAGAAGAAAAAGTGGAGTTCCAAAGTATGAATATCAAGTTACATCTAAACTTTCAAATTCTAGTACTTGTGATATTGTATACTTATGGTGTTCTAAAAAATATGAGCATGATATGAGGCAATGCCTAAAGGAGTCTATGATGAAAGTGGTGGATTCTAAAGTAGATAATGAATCCAATGTTTTAGTGGATCTTGAGACAAAAGTTGAAGTTGAAGTAGTTGAGAAAATTGAGGTTGATGATACTTCAACTATTGATGATGTGAGTGTTGAAATATGTGCGGTGGAGGGTGAGTCATTGTTTGATGATAATTTTTCTATTGTGCATGTTGTGGATGATAATCTTGTTGGACTCACTTGTGATTCTATTGATTAGTCTTGTAATCTTTCTTTGCAATTGAATCCAAAAGAATTTCTTGAGGATCAATTGGAATTTGAAAATTTGAGTGATATGGCTGAAAAAAAGAGTGATGAAAAAAGTGAGATAGCCATGGAAAAAGAAAAAGAAAAAAAAAGAAAAATAAAAAAAAAGAAGACTCCAAAAAAAAGAGTGTACAAAAGAGTAAGGTGGCCTTTGAGAGGAAAAAAAAAAGAGAGGAAATAAAAAGAGAGGAAAGAGACCAAAAAAGAAAATATTATGGTCCAAAATTGTGAGGTTGAAAAATTTATGCAATTGAATAAGATCTTTAAAGTACTTATGTACAAAGAGGTTTTATCTCACTGTGATGAAATAGCCGATTCAATCCCGAGCAGTATTCTTTCTTCTTTGCAGGTTGTGAAAGATGTTGGGATGAGTAAGCAAAGGAGATCTAATGCTAAAAGAGTAAGCATGATTGATCAATGTAAAGTTGGTCACACACAAGGTGGGGTTGGAGGTTTGATAATTGTTCCTTTTGTGAGGTAAGGTTTAAATTCAAGTTTAAACTACAAATCCAATGTCAACTTCCAAAGGTATGAACTCAATTCAATGTTGAATGGATTCTATTACTTTGTTGAAGGATTTGAGAAGGTGTTAGCTATAAACTATACTTTGATTTCGAATCTTGATATTAAGTCTCTTGAGTTTGAGCATACTAAAAGATTTGATGAGTTGATTTGTGTTGTTGTGAGTCAATTGTGCATGAATAGTATAGGAGGTAAGTCTTATTTGCTTGAATGGCTAGTGATGACGTTTGTGCTAGCTTATGTGCTTAATACTTTCATGGGATTGATGAGTTGTGTTTTGCATGCATCTATGGGTAACTTTGTTGTTGTATGCTTTGATTATATCTTAGTTTATAGGAAGAATTTTAATGTGCCTGTTGAACATTATAGAGTTGTTTTAATCATGTTGAATATGAAGTTTTTGAGTCATGATCATGTTAGTAAGTTGAATGTGTTTCATGAAAAATAACTTGTTGATTTTGGTGTAAGTTCTCAAGGATTTAGAATTGTTGGTAAAGAGTTGATCAAGTACCAACGAGGTAAGAAAAATGTGGTAGTTACTACACTATCACCAAGGTATGCGTTCTTATCTCTTTTAGTTACGAGGTGCTTATGGTTTGAAAATGATAATAAATTGCATGAATGGGTTAATGATTTTGATGATGTGTTTGAAAAATACTTGTGCAGTGTTCATGATAAATTTTATGTGAGCAAGTATTTGTTTAAAGAAAATAAGCTTTTCTCTATAAGTTCGTCATTGCATGATTTGCTTGCTGAAAGCGCATGTAGTATAAAGTTGATGTGTTGTTTGGACGATTATAGAACAATGAATAAGTTAAATATATTTGTTGTGGTTGCATATGAAGAGGTTTGTTGAGTGGAATTGTGTGGAACATATTGTATGTGAATTGTTTCTTATTCCTAGAACACAATGGTTATACTTATCTATAAATTTTGTGTTGGGGTTAACTAGGACTAAGAAGGGGAGGAATTTGATATTTGTCCTACTTAATGGAATTTTAATTATGTTTATGTGTGTTAGTGGTTATATGGTGTTTAGTTTAAGCTTGAAGAATTTTGTGTTATTTGATATGGTTATGAGTATGCAAGGTACATTAATGCATGTAAAAAATAATTTAAAGTTTCTAATTCTTGCATGGCTTTTGTAGATAAGGGGCAAGATTTGAGGACAAAACTTTTTGAAGAAGGGGAGTCTATTATGAATCTAGGAGGTGCTCGAAGATTCATATTATTCCAAGATTTGCTCCGTGATTTACAATCGAGAGTTGAAGGGTTTGGAATTCATGGGAATCAAGTTGAGATGCTGGAAGATCTTTTTGAATGGTGTTATGGTGATATTGAAGTTCAAAAACATCAAGGAAGTGAAGAAAATTCAAAAATAAGTCAGCAAGTCCGAAGCCTATGCGCGCCCACGCCTTTTCCAATGCGCGCCCGCACATCCGAGTGAATTTTGAAGATGTTGGATAGACGGCCATGCTCGCCCGCGCCTTCCACTCGCGCGCCCGCGCCTGCTGTCTCTCACACGCACTTCGGCATGTTAGTGTGTGTGTGTGGTTTTTGATATATATTTGATATATTTAGATATATTGTGCTATTTTGAGTCTTTTAAGAAAACTTCTAGATGCTATCTTTGATATCTTTAGATATATTTTGCATTATCTTTAGGATTTTGGAATTATAATCCAATTAGGAAATCTTTAGTCTAATTCTATTAGGATTCCTAGTTTATTTCTTCTATATATTGTAAACTTCTCATTCATGAGAGACAAGTTAGTTAATTATGATTTATTGAATTATTGATTTATATCAATTCTTAAAATTCTCTCTAGAATTTTTCTAAATCTTTGCTTTGTTTTTATCAAATCAAACTTATCAAAGTTTCATAAACTTTGTGGTGTTTGTCGATTGATTATCCTCGTGGATTGTCAGAAAAAAGTTTTCTGAAGGTTCCGTTGTGATTGATTGTTTTTTTCTTGTGATTATCTGTTGCTAGTTTCGTTGTAAACTAGAGGTGGATATCTGAAACTTACTTTTTCAAAAGGTCGGGACAAAATTAAAGAATCTTTTTGTTATTGGATTGAGAGTACGATTTTAATATAGTCGTGTTTGCCTTCCATGCATCTAAGGTTCGCATCAAGGAGCCTGACAAGTCCAATGATTTTGTAGCAGGTACCATTCTAATCAACAAGATTCATATTTGTGTGTTATTTGATTTTGGTGCTACGCATTCATTTGTGGCTAAGGGATTCGTTAAGAAGTTAGAAACTAACCTGATATCTTAGCGGAACCATAAAGAATAGCAACTCCTGCATAGTTAACTGATATATATATATATATATATAGTCCACCTCCCCTTTGAAAATAAGTCCAGCTCATCATCTATTTTAAAGATTCACCTCGGTGTCTTGGCATACGGAGGCACACCTCGGTTCCGCGGTATAATGAGGCCTAGCTCGGGCTCGGGAGAGAAAGAGTATTATCTAGGCGTAGGGAAGAGGAATGAGAATAAGTGCATTATTCAGGGAGATTTGGTTTCCTTGTGAAAGGGATCATATCTACGAAGATAAGGCAGAATCATAGTTAAAAATGGGATAATATCTGATATTCCAGAAAAAATAATATTTTTCATTAGGAAAACTCTCCTATCGGCTCTTATAAATATCAGGTTTTGTTCATCATATTGATATACTCTCATATAATTTTTTAGTTTTATTTTCCAATAAGCCCTAATTTGACTTAGGCATCGGAGTGGCCATGTAGTATCACGTACCCGAAATTGGTAATTAAGTGTTAATCACTCCAATTTATCATGTTAATTGAGTTAAACGTGATTAAAGAGACTTTTAATGGATTAACGGAATCCAGAAATAGACCCAGAATGATCAGAAATGGTTCGGAGGGTCAGGCGGAACGGACGCAATGTCCGGGGATCGGACACAACGTTCATGCCATCAGAATGTGTCATTGCTTTCGCACTTGATGGGACATCGGAAGCAACGAAAAGGAACGGATGCAATGTTTGTCGGACGAACGGACGCAACGATGAGGAACGGACGTTCCGTTCGTTGTCTATTAATAGAGGTGTCGAGCCTCAGTTTCAGATGCACCTTTCACCTCTTCTCTCTCGATTCCTTAGTCTTCTAGCTTAGATCTAGGGAATTCTAGACGTCCCATTGGGAATCCGGAAGTGGCGTAGCGATCTAGGCATCGCTGCGGAGTTGTGACCTAGTTTTGAGGCAAGCAACAGCAAATGGCTGACAACGGATGCAGGTATAGCTTTTGCTTCCTAAAAATATTTATGAGTATGCAATATGTTAGTTAAGGCTTTTAGAGCACTATAATGATATTACTATCATTTGGCAGTGTAGAGCGGACTATAGGCGTGGACCTAGAGCTAGTAGAGCTTGCCTAGTATTTGAGGTACGAAAGTATTGTTCGAGATATCCTGACTGAGTATGCATGTATTATGTGACTGCATAATTTATATGACATGATTATATGTTGCATAAATCTGCATCTTGAGCTATCTCTTTTGAGATTTCTGTTAGTAGGGTTTTACCCTATCCTGTTAGTGGATGAACTTCCATCGATTTGGGTCCGGAGTATCCATTGGTTTTCGGTATGTGAGCCACCTCCTGAAGCGACGGCACAACGTGCTACATACCAGGGCCCGGTCTGTCTTTTTTATATGATTCCTGACCTCTAGTCAGTAGGCAGTACACTTGCATTCATGTATACTCATACTCTCGTGCTGAGCGTTTTATGCTCACGTATCATACTCTGTGTTTCTGGACACTCTATTGCATGGGGCATGTTTGCGATTGGATGAGGCGGGTGGACCCAAGAGGGGCTAGGCAGTGGATGGATAGCTGGAGCTTTGCCTAGGGCTTTATTTTATTGTATTTGGTTGATACAGTATTCGATTTGGTTGTATAATTATTTGGGTATTTGCAGATTCCTTTTCTTGAGATTGTATATTAATTATGGTTTCCGCAGCTTAGTTCTAATTACTATTTAATTAAGTTAATTTCATGCCTAAGTTCTGTTTAGTAGGTGATCTCAGTAAGGGTCAGTACATTTATGGTATCAGAGCATGCATAGTATTCATGTGATTTAGATTCTGCATAAGGTAACCGTGAGGTTAATTTTGTAGATGGCGGATCGTGATGATCAGAGTAGCCATGGTAGTGGAGGTGGACGTTGGGGCGATGGTGATTGGGAGCGTCATCGGGAACACCATAATCGTCGTCATGATGACAACCGTTTCAGCGTGCGCCGGTTCTTACAGATGGGTCCTAAGCCCTTGGTTGGAGGCGAGACTCCGGAGGATGCGGAGAACTGGTTAGATCGCATGGAGACTTGTTTTCAGACATTTCACTGTACTGAGGAGCAGAAAATGGAGACTCTTGGTTATCTTCTGGATGGGCGAGCCCGTAAGTGGTGGAGGTTCACTTCTGCACCGCTCATTGCGGCAAGAGGAGTTGCTACTTGGGCCGAGTTTCGCACATCTTTTCAAAAGATGTACTTTCCTCCTGCACTTCGTTAGGCAAAGGCGGGTGAGTTACTGAGTTTGCGTCAGGGATCTATGACGACTGACGAGTATCAGCAGAAGTTCTTTGATCTGTTATCCTATTGCCCCGAGATTGCTGACAGCTCTGAGATGAAGTACAATCTGTTCCTTCAGGGTCTTAACCCGGAGATTCATGACCGTGTGGCGGTCAGCGATGATATGACCTATGAGGGTTTGGTGAGGATAGCATTCGGCGTAATAGGTCTTTCTCTCAGTCTAGGCCTGCGAGTTCTTTGGGTCCCCGTGCTAAGTCTTTTAAAAAGTTCGGATCTACATCTTCTTCCTCTGGTTCTGGTGGTGTTGTTCGTTTTGGGAAGAAGGAGAAATGCGACCATTGTGGGAAGAACCATCCGTCAGAAAAATGTCGTAGAGCTTCTGGAGCATGTTTTCGATGTGAAAATGTTCGTCATCTCCGGAGGGATTGTCCATTAGCTGGGGGAGGCGGTTCAGGTTCTGGTTCAGAATCGGATTCTCAGGCTACCGTTCAGCAGAAGTTGCAGGGAAAGTCTGCTGGGAGTTCTCATTTGAAGCCGCGGGCTTCTGGACAAGTGTTTGCCTTAAGGCACGATTAGGTAGTGGAGAAGAATGAGAAGGTCATCGCAGTTACATTTCTGTTATATGGTATACCTTCTCTTGTACTCATTGACACTGGTGCATCTCATTCCTTCATTTCTGCACGTTTTGTTAAGAGGCATAAGTTGCCATGCATTGCACTACACGTAGTGGTTTCTGTTTCTACTCCAATGGGTCAATCTGCTTTGGCTAACCATCTAGTGATGGGTTGCCCTTTAGAGTTCGAAGGGAACATTTTGATAGCGAATCTCATGGTTCTTGCGATGGATGACTTCGATTGTATTCTGGGGATTGACTTGTTGACTACCTATCGAGCTTCAGTGGACTGGTATTAGAAATTAGTACGCTTTCATCTATGCAGTTGATTTGTCCGCTGAGAGAGTTGGGATAGAGAGTATTCCGGTTGTGAATGAATTCCTCGATGTATTTCCTGATGAGATTCCGGGTTTTCCTCCTGCTAGGGAAGTCGAGTTTGGCATAGAGTTGATGCCGGGTACTTCGCCTATTTCTCGAGCACCGTATTGTCTGGCTCCGTCAGAGATGCGAGAGTTGAAGAATCAGTTACAGGATCTTTTGGACAAGGGGTACATTTGTCCTAATGTATCTCCTTGGCGAGCTCCTGTTCTCTTTGTGAAAAAGAAAGATGGGTCTATGCGGTTGTGCATTGACTATCGGCAGCTGAACTGAGTTACTGTGAAGAACAAGTATCATTTGCCTCGTATTGATGATATGTTTGATCAGTTGCAGGGTACTTCGATTTACTCCAAGATTGACTTGAGATCTGGGTATCATCATATGAGAGTCCGAGACCAGTACATAGCCAAGACTGCATTTCGTACTCGCTATGGGCATTACGAGTTTCTAGTGATGCCTTTCGGTTTGACTAATGCACCGGCTATATTTATGGATCTGATGAACCGCGTTTTCAGGGAGTTTCTGGATATTTTTGTCTTGGTTTTCATTGATGACATTCTGGTGTATTCGCGTGATGCAAACGAGCATGTTTCTCACTTGCGGTTGGTACTACAGACTCTTCGGGATGAGCAGTTGTATGCCAAACTGAGTATGTGTGAGTTTTGGATGGATCGAGTGGTCTTTCATGGCCACATCATCTCCAGGGAGGGGATCTCTGTTGATCCGAGCAAGATCGAGGTTGTGCTTAATTGGTCGCATCCGACGACGGTTGCTGAGATCCGTAGTTTTCTGGGTCTAGCAGGATATTATCGTCGCTTCATTTTGAACTTCTCACAGCTAGCTCGACCATTGACGTAGCTTACCCGCAAGGGTATTGATTTCGAGTGGTCCTTAGAGTGCGAGGAGAATATTTGTGAGCTTCGATGGTGGTTGACTTATGCGCCAGTGTTGGCATTACCATCAGGATCTGGAGGGTATGTGGTGTACACAGATGCTTCTCTTCAGTGGTTAGGTTGTGTTCTGACTCAGAATGGGCATTTGATCGCATACGCTTCTAGACAGTTGAAGTTACACGAAGACAATTATCCAGTTAATGATTTGGAGTTGGCAGCTATTGTGTTCGCTTTGAAGATCTGGCGTCATTATCTGTATGGCGAGAAATTTGAGATCTTCACCAACCACAAGAGTCTCAAGTATTTGTTCACTCAGGCGGAGTTGAACATGAGGCAGAGATGTTGGATGGACTTGCTTAAGGACTATGATTGCAAGATTAAGTATCATCCAGGAGCTGCTAATCTCATCGCTGATGCATTGAGTCGCAAGGTGCGACTATCCGCACTTCAGACTTGTTCGATGTCTAGTGCGATCGGAGAGTGTTGTTCTTCAGGGTTTACCTTCAAGCACAAGAAAGGTATGCAGAGTATCCAGATATTTGCGATACTATCTGATCCAACTTTGTATTCGCGGATTCGTGATGCTCAGATTTCTGATCCGAAGACCCAGCGTTTGGCTTGTCTAGCCAACGAGGGTAGTACGTCTGGATTCCACTATCAGTTAGATGGATTTCTGTGTTTGTCTGGTAGGCTTGTGATTTCGGAGGATGAAGATTTTCAAGAGGAGATCTTGTCTCAAGAAAATCGCACTAAGTTGAGTATTCATCCGTGAAGCAACAAGATGTACGTGATCTACGTACTCGGTTTTGGTGGAAAGGGATGAAACGGAGCGTGTATCAGTAAGTTTTGAAATGCTTGGTTTGTCAGCAGGTCAAGGCAAAACACCGACGACCTGGAGGTTTGCTTCACAGTCTGCCTATTCCTGAGTGGAAATGAGAGCTTATCACGATGGATTTTGTGACCCATTTGCCTGTATCCTCGAGGAATTGTGATGCTATCTGGGTTGTGGTGGACCAACTCACCAAGTCAGCGCATTTCATTTCCCATAGTCGAGAGTACTCTGTGGCTCGTATGGCTCGATTGTACATTCAGGAGATCATTCGACTTCATGGAGTGCCTGTGAGCATTGTCAGCGATCGAGACCCCAGGTTTACTTCTAGGTTCTGGGGGAGTGTTCAGCGTGCGATGGTCACTACTCTCAGTTTGAGTACTACCTATCACCCGAAGACTGATGGACAGTCAGAGCGTAGTATCAGTACTTTTTAGGATACGCTTCGAGCATGCACTATGAATTTTGGTTCAGCTTGGCAGGATTATTTGCCATTGATTGAGTTCGCGTACAATAACAACTATCATACTAGCATTGGGATGGCACCTTTTGAGGCGTTGTACGGGCGACATTGTCGTACTCCACTCTTCTGGGAAGAAGTGGGGGAGAGACAGGCTGAGGGACCGGATTTAGTCCAGCAGACACCAGATGTTGTTGATCAGATCAAGAAACGGATTAAGACTGCACAGGATCGTCAGGCCAGCTATGCTAATACTAAGCATAGGCCTTTGCAGTTTGATGTTGGGGAGAAAGTGTTTCTGAGATTTTCACCTTTCTGCAGGATTCTCAGATTTGGCCTCAGCTGCACTGACAAACACGATACCACTGACGACTTCCGACTCAAAGCATCGGCCACTACATTAGCTTTACCCGGATGGTAGCTAATGTCACAGTCGTAATCCTTCACCAACTCCAACCATCTCTGTTGCCTCATGTTCAACTCCTTCTGAGTGAAGAAGTATTTGAGGCTCTTATGATCAGTGAAAATCTTGCACTTCTCGCCATACAGATAGTGCCTCCAGATTTTCAAAGAGAAAACCACTGCTGCTAACTCCAAGTCATGCGTCGGGTAGTTCTGCTCATGAATCTTCAACGGCCTCAATGCATAAGCAATAACCTTACCACACTGCATAAGTACTACGCCTAAACCTAGCTTAGACGCGTTGGTGTACACCACTAACTCCTCGTGTGGTACTGTCATCGCTAAAACAGGTGCAGTAGTGAGTGCTTCCTTCAGCTGATCGAAGCTCCTCTGACAGTCTGAACTCCAAATAAACTTCGCGTTCTTCTTGGTTAAGGAAGTCAAGGGTATTGCAATAGAGGAAAAACCCTTGATGAACTTCCTATAGTATCCTGCCAAACCCAAGAAACTGCGAATCTCTGAAGCATTCTTCGGAATACCCCATTTCTGCACTGCATCAACCTTCGACTGATCCACTGCAATCCCATCTCTCGAAA
The DNA here is from genome assembly GCF_033568475.1 of Henckelia pumila. Lineage (NCBI taxonomy): Eukaryota > Viridiplantae > Streptophyta > Magnoliopsida > Lamiales > Gesneriaceae > Henckelia > Henckelia pumila. The sequence goes on from NC_133122.1 coordinate 203,064,932, forward strand.
TAATGTGGCCAAGAAATGCCACCTGCTCGAGCCAAAACTTGCACTTGCTGAACTTGCGATGCTCTTTCAAAGTCTGCAAGGCTGTCTGTAGATGCTGCCTATGCTCCTCAACGCTCCTAGAGTAGATCAAGATATCATCAATGAATACTATGATGAACTGATCAAGATACGGCTGAAATACCCGGTTCATGAGATCCATGAAAACCGCTGGAGCATTGGTCATCCCAAATGGCATCACTAAGAACTCGTAATGCCCATAACGTGTCCGGAAAGCAGTCTTGGACACATCTGCCTCTCTAACTCGCAGCTGATGGTAACCAGATCGCAGGTCGATCTTGGAGAACACCGAAGCTCCCTGCAACTGATCAAATAAGTCCTCTATCCTCGGCATTGGGTACTTATTCTTCACTGTGACCCTATTGAGCTCTCGATAATCGATGCACAGTCTCATACTGCCATCCTTCTTCTTCACAAATAACACTGGAGCTCCCATGGAGAAAAGCTAGGACGAACAAAGCCTTTCTCTAATAATTCCTGTATCTGCTCCTTCAACTCTTTCATCTCGGTAGGAGTAAGTCTGTATGGTGCCTTAGAGATAGGCACGGTGTCTGGCACTAAGTCGATGCTGAACTCCACATCTCTCACTGGTGGAATTCCTGCAACATCCTCCGGGAAGACGTCCGAAAAGTCACGAACCACCTCTATCTCTGATAATGATCTGCTAGGTGATTCTGTGGCCGTGACAATACTTGCTAGAAAACCTTGGCAACCCCGTTTCAACAACTTCCTCGCCTGAATAAGATATATCACCTGAGGAATATCACTCCTCTGAGATGCATGAAAAGTAAACGGGTCGCCTCCCGACGGTTTCACTGACACTGTCCTCCGACGAAAATCAATCGAAGCTCCATTGACTGTCAACCAGTCCATACCCAATATCAAATCAAATCCACTCAATGGCAAAACCACCACATCTGCGCGAATGGAGTTCCCCTGAAGCTCCAACTCCAGTTCTCGAATGACACTAGAGGTAGAAATAATCTGTCCTGATGGCATAGTGACATCATAACCACTGTCAACAATCTCGGGTGTGATGCCTATCCGTCTGATAAACTCCAGGGAGATAAACGAATGCTTAGCCCCTGAATCTAGCAACGCAAACGTGGAGTTGCCTCCAACTAGAATTCTCCCTGCACGCAGAAGAATCCCAACAATTTCATACCACTACTAAACTTTCCCCAAAGAGTTGCTAAAACCCTTAATTCTAATCACAAGTAAAACATGCTTCTTATTCTAACATGAAAATAGATAATCCAAATAACAACAATTCCATAGAAAACGAAATTTTTAACCAAAGGAAGAAATTATAAAATACTAGAGGTAAGATATACCAGTGATCAAGGAGGTGTCTGGATCTGCCTCCTCTGCCTGCATGATGAACACTCTACCAGCGGTGTTCTTCTTCCTCGGGCAGTTAGCTATCTGATGCCCTGGCTCCCTACAGTGGAAACAAACTCCTGCTCCCAACAGACAAGGTCCCAAATGCATCTTCTGACACTTCGGGCAAGTAGGAAAACCTATAGCATTAGGGGCCCCGCCCCTCAACTGTTGTGGCCTCTGCTGCGGATTCGGGCCCTTAGACGGCCCAGTAAACTGCTTCTTCGCAGGAGGCTGCGAAGATGGTCGCTGATACCCCGACTGAATCTGTCTCTTCCCCTGCTGCTCTCACTGTATCTCTCTCCTACCCTCCTCTGACCTCAGTGCTCTACTAACTGCCGCCTCGTATGTAGCGACGTCCATCATACGTACGTCGTGCTTGATATCCGCTCTCAGTCCCTCCACAAACTGCCTAATCTTCTCCGGTGGACTGTCTGAAATCAGAGGCACAAAATGACAGCCTCTCTCGAATTGGCTCACATACTCAACCACTGACCTGTCCCCCTGCCGAAGACTCATAAACTCCCGGATCATGCGACTCCTCACATCCTCCGTGAAATACTTGGCGTAGAAGATACGCCTAAACTCTGCCCCTGGCAGCACCCTCCCACCAAAGAGCTGCGTCTCCCCTCAATATATACGTCGCACAGTTCACCCTGTCCGCATCTGTGATCCCCATATATGAAAAGATGGACTCCAAAGAACGAATCCACCCCTCAGCCACCAAAGGATCGGTGGTACCAATGAACTCCTTCGGCCCCTTCTTCTGGAACCGCTCAGCTACGTCCTCCTCATGAGACATTTTAGGACGTGAAGCCTGCTGCTCTAACAGAGCAGTAACCCCTGCCATCAAAGTAGCATTGGCCTGATCCAATGCTACAAGTGGGTTCTGCGGAGGTGGAGGTGGAGGTGGAGGTGTAGGTGTAGATTTCCCACGTCTGTTCATCGGTCTGGGAGGCATTTTGCACCACCACATATTTCTTTACGTAAATCGTTATGCATAACTAAGTGTTTTAACATTAATGCTAACTTAAATTCTTAAAAGTAAATCATGCTATAAACACTTAAAACTTACAGACCGGTAGCGTGGATTTCTGAGCTCGCATAGCAGTAATGACCCCTCCAAGGACCGTGCTGTGATACTAACTGAAACGACCCTAACTCTCTAAATAATAAATAAATATGCGGAAATTTTATTTTTTTTATATAATTACTAAGTAAAAATATGTACATACATGTCCATACATATATGCACAGAATAAATAGATTTAAAAATAATAAACTAAATAAAAATGCAACCTTTAATAAATTGAATATCTGAGTCAATCATTTAATAAAATATTGACATAAACAAAAACCAATAAAAATTGCATGCACTGAAAATATTTAAGTAAAATATCCCATACTGTCAACCACTGAATATAAATAAATAAATGTATAACATGCTAAAACATTCAAAACATGCATAAAGATTCAGACGACTATCACGGTCACGGGGTCACTGCATGTTCGCTCATATGTCCTCGCCGCTGGTGTGTTGGAAAACTGGCGGTCAGATCAATCACGATTGATACCCGGTGCAGCGGAAGTTTAAAAATTTTATCATGGAACAATTCCATGGTGTGGGTATCAACCATTCAACGATTAAATTATTGTGTGTGTAAAATTCAAATAACAATTAATTAAATTTTACCTTCAATCTCGAAGCGAGATTAATGGACACCACACAGATTTCTCTGCGCTTCTTGTATCTCCCAGGAACTGATGAACTCCTTCAATCAGGTCCACGAATGGGGTTTAAATCCCTCTGATAGATTGCACTAGAAAATCTATCAGAAGTTTTTCTGCGAAGAGATTAAACGAATCTGATTCGTTATTCCTGACTGCAATTCAAAATCATAGACCGGAATTTCTCGGGCAGAGTATGGGAGGGGTCGGCCGAATTGTGAGAGTGAAAGGGGCTAGGGTTTCGAAAATTCTGCTCTCAAAATAATGACCTGTTATGTGTAATTTCTGTACTGCAATAACTTATTTATAATGCAGGCCACTAACACCTTAGGGCCCATTAGTCATAAGCTAGGGCCCGACAAGCAAAGCCCGCACGTTCAGAAATTAATATAAAATTCATCGTGACTCCGATCGATGAACCAATTTCACCAATGTGCACAGAAACCATTTCTGCACATTTTAAAGTCAAAATAAATTTTCCTGAATCCGAATTCAGTGGTTTCCAAAAATGTCCATCCCTATGTCATTTTAGGAAATCCTACTCCCTTACTCTTATTTAAGAAGTCCAACTCCTTAGTTCATTAAATTTAACTCTTTAAATTTAACTATCTCAACGGGGATTAAAACTCCATTACACTGTGTGACCCTCAATGGTTCAGGGATACAGCTAGCCGTGGGCTCACAACTCCTTGTGACTCGGAACAACACTTTCCGACTTGCCCAACGAATCATGGTAAAGCGCCTAGCAACATCGCCCCATGATTCCCTAGGTATCACTGATAGTGCCTACAAGAACCAGTAAATTTTGGTTAGCGTACAGTACGGTCCCTTCATCCAAATATCCCGATCGAATCAACAACCATTGGTATATCGAGAGTCGCTCAAGATTCGATAACTATGCAATACATCTTGAAGATCAAATTAGTGACATCGCATGTGCTACTAAGAAACCATTTCTTAAATCACATCAAGTACTCTGGCCAGAGATTTGTCACACTAATATCTCCTCAGATCGCATAGGATATCCACACTCGCAAGTATGTGGTGAATCCTTGACAACAATGCATTGACTCCTATATGTGTCGTAACTGTACCCAATCTCGACACCTGATGACCCCCATAGAGTCGGTAAACGAGTCAAAGCACAGCACTAGCATATAGAGTCTCCATGATGTTTCAAGTCGTAAGGACTAATGGTGTACAACCAAAACCGCGGACTTTATCCACTCGATAAGTGATAACCACTTGGAAAGTCCGGATAGGGTAGTTCGATTATTCATCCTATGAATATCCATTTGCATGCTTCGAACATCTCCATGTTCCCTACCAATGAAACGTGGTACTCCGCATCGCAAATGCTAGTCTCAAACTCGAGCGATCCTTATCCTTATTATCGGACGGCTCAATCGACTAGGAACGGTTTTTAGAATATACAGTGACTATAAGATGTATTTCATGATAGACATCTCCATGTTCTACCACATCTTACATACACTATAGTATATTCAAGGTCTTTATCAAAACAACAATAGTATATCACAATATAACAATATGAAGTAATATAAAGTCATTGCCATAAATAAAAGTGTAAATAATATTAAACAAAAGATTGTTTATACAAAGAGTCATCAAAGCCCATAGCCACACAGTTGGCTCACTGGGCACCTACTCTTACAATCTCCCACTTGCCCTATAGCCAACTAGTCATACTACGTAGACCCATTGCTTCGCGATGTTTGTCAAACAATGGTCCTGGCAAGGGCTTAGTAAGCGGATCAGCGATATTGTCTGCAGAGGCCACTCGTTCGACAATGATGTCTCCTCTTTCCACAATCTCCCGGATTATGTGGTATTTCCTCAGTACGTGTTTGGATCTTTGATGAGACCTTGGTTCCTTTGCTTGAGCAACGGCACCCGTGTTGTCACAGTACACCTGGACTGGACCAACAAATTCAGGAATAACGCCCAATTCTTGGACGAACTTCCTCATCCAAACGGCCTCTTTAGCAGCAGCTGATGCTGCAATGTATTCAGCCTCAGTGGTGGAATCCGCTGTGGTGTCCTGCTTGGAACTCTTCCAAGAGACAGCACCGCCATTGAGCATGAACACAAATCCAGAGGTTGACTTCGAGTCATCCACATCACTTTGGAAGCTAGAGTCGGTATAGCCTTCCAATTTGAGATCTCGTCCTCCATACACCATGAACATATTCTTAGTCCTTCGCAAGTACTTAAGAATGTCCTTCACGGCTTTCCAATGCATTTGACCAGGATTAGACTGATATCTGCTCGTGACACTCAGAGCAAATGCTACATCCGGTCTGGTAGATATCATCCCATACATGATACTACCTATAGCTGACGCATATGGTACATGTGTCATATTCTCTATCTCTGCATCAGTCTTGGGACACATAGACTTGGATAGAGAAACTCCATGACACATGGGTAGATGTCCTCTTTTGGACCCATCCATTGAAAACCGTTTCAATATGGTATCGATGTAGGTTGATTGAGTGAGTCCTATCATTCTCTTAGACCTATCTCTATAGATCTGTATCCCAAGAATGTAGGATGCCTCTCCCAAATCCTTCATCGAAAATCTACCTGATAACCATATCTTTGTTGACTGCAACATCCCTACATCATTCCCAATGAGTAGGATGTCATCAACATAAAGTACTAAGAATGTCACCGCATCCTTAACTACTTTCTTGTACACGCAAGGTTCCTCCGGGTTCTTGATGAAACCAAAATCTTTTATTGTTTCATCAAATTTCTGGTTCCAACTTTTTGATGCTTGTTTTAGACCATAAATTGATCTCTGAAGCTTGCATACCTTATGCTCGCTTCCCATGGATGTGTACCCCTCAGGCTGCTTCATATAGATTTCCTCCTTAATGTCTCCATTAAGAAAAGCAGTCTTCACATCCATTTGCCATATCTCATAGTCATACCATGCAGCTATGGCAATTAGGATTCTTATGGACTTGAACATTGCAACTGGTGAAAAGGTTTCGTCATAGTCAACTCCTTGCCTTTGAGTATAACCTTTAGCCACCAATCGCGCCTTGTAGGTCAATACCTTACCATCAGGCCCAAGCTTTCTCTTGTAGATCCATTTACACCCTATTGGAACAATTCCATCGGGAGGATCTACTAAAGACCAAACTTGGTTTGTATGCATCGAATCCAATTCTGACTGCATAGCTTCAAGCCATAAATTCGAATCCGCATCAGAAATTGCTTCCTTGAAGTTTCTTGGATCACATCCAATGTCGGGTTCATCTTGATCCCCTTCAAGAAGAAGACCATATCGAACTGGAGGTCTAGAAGTCCTTTCGGATCTTCTAGGTGCAGGCGTGTCCAGTAATGGTTCCTGAGGTGTAGGATCGTTATTTTGTATTTCGGGTTCTTCTCGAACTTCTTCGAGTTCCATCATCTCGCCTTTCTTATCCAATAAGAACTCCTTCTCCAAGAAGGTGGCATTCCTAGAAACAAACACCTTTGTTTCAGCAGGATAATAGAAATAATATCCGATTGAATTCTTCGGATACCCTACAAAATAACATAAGCTGGATCGACTATCCAACTTATCTCCCACTGTCCGCTTCACGTAAGCAGGACATCCCCAAATCCTCAAGTACGAATACTTAGGAGCTTTGCCATTCCATAACTCGTATGGTGTTTTGTCCACTGCTTTAGTGTGGACGTTGTTCAACAACAATACCGCCGTTTCAAGCGCATAGCCCCAAAACGAAGGTGGAAGCTCAGTGAAGCTCATCATAGATCGAACCATGTCCAACAAAGTTCGATTACGACGCTCCGATACACCATTAAGCTGTGGTGTCATAGGAGGAGTCCACTGAGAGAGAATCCCATTCTCTTTCAGATAGTCCAAAAACTCGGTACTCAAGTATTCTCCACCTCGATCCGATCGAAGTGCTTTAATACTTTTACCTAGCTTGTTTTCTACTTCAGCCCTGAATTCTTTGAACTTTTCAAATGCTTCAGACTTATATTTCATTAAATATAAATACCCATACCTTGAATAATCATCAGTAAAGGTAATGAAGTAGGTGTGGCCATGTTGAGTCCCTACTCTAAATGGACCACAAACATCTGTATGGATCAAATCCAACAGATTCTGACTACGCTCAGGTTTCCCCTTAAAAGGAGATTTAGTCATTTTTCCTTTTAGGCAGGATTCACAAGTAGGTAGAGAATTAATATCAGACATATAAAACATGCCCTCTCCCACTAGCTTGTTCATCCTCCTTGAGGAAATATGACCTAGCCTAGCATGCCAAAGGTTTGCCGGGTTTTGACTATCGATTTTCCTTTTGTTTGTTGTCGCCGGTTTATCAACATAATTCACTGGAACGTCTTTTAGTTTTAAGTTGTATAGATCGTTTTCAAGTTGTCCATTTCCAATTAAACATTCATTCTTGTAAATATTGCAAATCCCATTCACAAAATTGCAAGAATAACCATCTCTATCAAGCATAGAAATAGAAATAATGTTTTTAATTAAATCTGGCACAAATAAAACATCTCTTAACAATAATTTAAAACCGTTCTGCAAAGTCAAACAAACATCTCCAATGGTCGTAGCTTCAACTCTGGAACCATTCCCGAGCCTCAGCTGGGTCTCACCCATTCTAAGCCTGCGACTTCTTGTCATCACCTGCAAATCATTGCAAATGTGAGATCCACATCCGGTATCCAATACCCAAGAAGTTGTATTAAGTGACATGTTTATTTCAATATAGAACATACCCTTTGCAGTTCCCAACTGCTCAAGATATTCCTTGCAGTTGCGCTTCCAATGACCCGGCTTCTTGCAGTAATGGCAAACATCCTTGGATTTTCCATTGTTTGAAGCCTTTGTCTTTTGCTTCTTCTCGGGCTCGACTTTCTTGGGTGGGGTAGAACGTTTCTTGCCCTTCATACTTGGCCCCTTCTTCGCAGAAGATGAGGAGCCCACCAAGAAAGCTGGCTTATCCTTCTTAAGTGTGGATTCATATGTAACGAGCATATTGACCATCTCTTCAAGGGTGGCCTCTATCTTGTTCATATTAAAATTTATCACAAATCCATCAAATGAAGAAGGAAGAGACAGAAGCAATAAATCCACATTGAGTTCATGCTCCAACACCAAATCTAGGGTCGCCAACTTCTGTATGAGCCAAATCACTCGTACCCCATGATCACGGACCGAAGTCCCTTCACGCATGCGGCACGTCATCAACTCCTTAACAGTAGCGAACCTTTCAGCCCTCGACTGAGCCCCAAAAAGTTCCTTGAGTTGCGTGTGAATGTCAGCAGCATTCACCGTGTCCTCAAATCGCCTCTGGAGTTCATCAGACATCGAGGCTTGCATATAGCATTTGGTCTTGATGTCATGGTCACACCATGCATCAAGTTTGGCCAATTCCTCCGGACTTATGTCAGCTGGTGCTTCCTTCGGAGGTGCTTTCTCTAACACGTAGAGCATTTTCTCCGAAGTTAAGACAATCTTCAACTTCCGGAACCATTCCGTATAGTTGGCGCCAGTCAACTTGTTTTGTTCGAGGATCGAGAATAATGGATTTCGCGAATTCATTGTATGAAATACTGAAAAGAAAAACAGACATATATCAATGATTGTTTAACAATTTACTAAGACATAAAATAGGCGAATTTAATTTTATGAATCTCACTCCCACTATTTTAACGATTTCACCACCCTCTAGTGAAAACGGGAAACTTTTTCCTTAGTGAGAACATGGAGTCCAATTGACAAACTTATGGTCCCGAATAATATCAGCCAACCATAATTCTCAAAAGGTAGAGCCCAATTGCTTCCAAAGCAACCCCCATGTGTTTACCTCATGTCCAATAAGGGCCCAATAATATGACGCCGTTTAAAGTGACATGTCAAGATGACCCATCAATATTAAGTTGTGATGGACGGTCGCCATGTGGATCCCCAATAATATGAGCCGATCCCATGGGAGTTCCACCCAACTTACAACATTTGTCGATCCAATGTACAGCTTTCCGACGGACGGGCCCCCCCAATAATATGAGCCGGACCGTATCCGCGGGTAGCATCACATACATTGACCGTTGATGGAAGGTGGGAACATTTAAACAAATTTAAATTTCCTTTATTTATCTTGATATAAATTTTAAATCATATTTAAAATGAGGGATTTTTAATTATAAAAATATTTGTCTCATCATATTCATTTTATTGCATGCTTGCCGGATTCACGCAATTTATGTCTAAACATGCATACAATCATAATATCAAATATTATATAGGATGATCGATTCCATTTCTAATTGACCCGTGGTTGCCAATCACGTGTCTTAGTCCAATCCTAGGTAATATGCAGTATGCAATGCAATCCTATTACATGTGCTTCCAATTTACATTTCTTCAGTCTTTATTGTCTGCTGGGCCCACCATCTTCAAATCTTGATCTCCCACTAAATCTAATGCATTTACAATAAATAACAATGACAAGTAGGGGATACATTTTTAGGGGTGGGAACGGGCTATAAACCAAGCCCACTTTTATTACATATGACATTCATATCGGGCCATAAACCAGGCCCATTAATAAAACCAACAACAATAAAAACAAAATGTAAATTCCTAACTTACACCTACAAAATTGGTCATGGCAATCGATCATCCTTATCCAATAACATTTAATTCAAAATTAATTTATTGGATAACATGCAGTGGCAATTCAAATTTAAACAAGATAAAATCATATTTTATATATAAAATCTCATTTCACATATAAAATCATATTTTATCTCTATATCAAATAAAATCATATTTTATCTATAAAATCCAATTTTACAAATAAAATCATATTTTACTCAATATATCATAAGATCATATCTTATCATCAATTGCACCAAAATAATTGATTTCAAAATTCAATTTACGGATAAAACATTAAAATTTTCCAAAAATTCAAATTTATCCAAAATCAATTTTAAAATTTACGGACTCGAACAATTCGATCCGAAATCTCGTGAACCAATCAAAAACAATTTTTGACCGGACCAAAATAAAATTTTAACATATTAAAATTAATTTTTAATAAAAATAATAATTTTTCCCGCGGGCCGCCCGGGACACTCCCGGGCCGGCCCGCACCCGGGGCGCGGGCCGGGGGCAGCCCGGCTGCCCCCTTAGGGCAGCAACAATTGCTGCCCTGGCGCCGCCGCTGGGCGGCGCCGTGCGTCGCCCTGGGCGGCGCCGAGCGCCGCCCCTGGGCAGCGCCGTGCGCCGCCCTGGACGGCGACGGTTGCCGTCCTGGGCGGCGCCATGCGCCCCCTTTGGGCGGCGTCGTGCGCCGCCCGGGGCAGCAACAATTGCTGCCCCACCGGGCAGCGATCCAATCGCTGCCCGGGTTTTGCCCCGGAAAAAAAAATTTTTTTATTTAAAAATATTTATTTTGTTTTCCAAAAACCGAGATTCAAAAATTTTGTACAATCGATTAATTTAATCGTTTGATCTGAGCAACCTGGCTTTGATACCACTGTTGGAAAACTGGCGGTCAGATCAATCACGATTGATACCCGGTGCAACGGAAGTTTAAAAATTTTATCATGGAACAATTCCATGGTGTGGGTATCAACCATTCAACGATTAAATTATTGTGTGTGTAAAATTCAAATAACAATTAATTAAATTTTACCTTCAATCTCGAAGCGAGATTAATGGACACCACACAGATTTCTCTGCGCTTCTTGTATCTCCCAGGAACTGATGAACTCCTTCAATCAGGTCCACGAATGGGGTTTAAATCCCTCTGATAGATTGCACTAGAAAATCTATCAGAAGTTTTTCTGCGAAGAGATTAAACGAATCTGATTCGTTATTCCTGACTGCAATTCAAAATCACAGACCGGAATTTCTCGGGCAGAGTATGGGAGGGGTCGGCCGAATTGTGAGAGTGAAAGGGGCTAGGGTTTCGAAAATTCTGCTCTCAAAATAATGACCTGTTATGTGTAATTTCTGTACTGCAATAACTTATTTATAATGCAGGCCACTAACACCTTAGGGCCCATTAGTCATAAGCTAGGGCCCGACAAGCAAAGCCCGCACGTTCAGAAATTAATATAAAATTCATCGTGACTCCGATCGATGAACCAATTTCACCAATGTGCACAGAAACCATTTCTGCACATTTTAAAGTCAAAATAAATTTTCCTGAATCCGAATTCAGTGGTTTCCAAAAATGTCCATCCCTATGTCATTTTAGGAAATCCTACTCCCTTACTCTTATTTAAGAAGTCCAACTCCTTAGTTCATTAAATTTAACTCTTTAAATTTAACTATCTCAACGGGGATTAAAACTCCATTACACTGTGTGACCCTCAATGGTTCAGGGATACAGCTAGCCGTGGGCTCACAACTCCTTGTGACTCGGAACAACACTTTTCGACTTGCCCAACGAATCATGGTAAAGCGCCTAGCAACATCGCCCCATGATTCCCTAGGTATCACTGATAGTGCCTACAAGAACCAGTAGATTTTGGTTAGCGTACAGTACGGTCCCTTCATCCAAATATCCCGATCGAATCAACAACCATTGGTATATCGAGAGTCGCTCAAGATTCGATAACTATGCAATACATCTTGAAGATCAAATTAGTGACATCGCATGTGCTACTAAGAAACCATTTCTTAAATCACATCAAGTACTCTGGCCAGAGATTTGTCACACTAATATCTCCTCAGATCGCATAGGATATCCACACTCGCAAGTATGTGGTGAATCCTTGACAACAATGCATTGACTCCTATATGTGTCGTAACTGTACCCAATCTCGACACCTGATGACCCCCATAGAGTCGGTAAACGAGTCAAAGCACAGCACTAGCATATAGAGTCTCCATGATGTTTCAAGTCGTAAGGACTAATGGTGTACAACCAAAACCGCGGACTTTATCCACTCGATAAGTGATAACCACTTGGAAAGTCCGGATAGGGTAGTTCGATTATTCATCCTATGAATATCCATTTGCATGCTTCGAACATCTCCATGTTCCCTACCAATGAAACGTGGTACTCCGCATCGCAAATGCTAGTCTCAAACTCGAGCGATCCTTATCCTTATTATCGGACGGCTCAATCGACTAGGAACGGTTTTTAGAATATACAGTGACTATAAGATGTATTTCATGATAGACATCTCCATGTTCTACCACATCTTACATACACTATAGTATATTCAAGGTCTTTATCAAAACAACAATAGTATATCACAATATAACAATATGAAGTAATATAAAGTCATTGCCATAAATAAAAGTGTAAATAATATTAAACAAAAGATTGTTTATACAAAGAGTCATCAAAGCCCATAGCCACACAGTTGGCTCATTGGGCACCTACTCTTACACGGTGGGTACCACATCCTCCTCTACGTACTCACCTGCACCATACCAGTGTAGTGAGCCTAGAGGTCCAACATGCTAACATAACAAGGGTTTAAAATAATTTAAATCACTTTAATACTAATACATTCATATACATGAATGAGCATGCTTAAAAATATCATGACATAACATAACTTAAATTAACTTAAATATCATAATCATACATAATACATAAACATTGTTGAGCAATTTATTTTCTAACATCGCATGGTTGTATCCATAGTGTAACCTTAAATCATACATTAAATACTGATCAGCGTGGAAACCAACGTACGTGGCAGTGACGAATCACCTCTTAAATTGGCAGTAAACTGCCCTTCAATAGTTCACATATGGGGACGAATCCCCCTCAAATTGTCACACTACTTCAACTTCCAACATAAAAATTATTTTTCTTTTGCTCAACTTTAAACATTAAATCATGCATAAAAATTATTTCATGAATGCATGTACTTAAATAAAATGTGTGTCCTTCATATATATTAAATTTAATTTTTATACTAACATATAAATACTAAAATAACATTCATGCATAAAATAATTAAATATATATTTAGGACACATGCAATTTCTCATGGTTTGTACTGAACTGCTCGCCCTAACACTCAGGCCCATTTTCTTAAATTCACTATCACTGAGACTGGCCCATTAACATACTTAAGCCCAATAATTAATTATTCCAAGCCCACTTAATTAATTAAAACCCATTAACAAACTTAAATGTAGCCCATTAATTTAATTAATCTAATTAGCCCAATAAAACACTTAAATTTAATAATTAACTTAAAATTAAAAATACCCGAGCCCAATTAACTTAACCCGGACCCGGACCCAACTAACTTAACCCGTGACCCACGGACTTGACCCGGATCACTAACCCGACCCGGAACCCACCTGAAACCCTAGGACCCGTCGCCCTATTCCCGTCTCGGCTGCGGCCATGAGCAGCAGCCACTCCTTGGCTGCTGCCGGCCTGCTCCGGCCGCCCCTGGCCGGAGCGCCGCCGCCCAGACGTAGCCCACATCTGGGCGGACCTAACCTGCACCAGCCCCCAGCCCCATGCAGCCTGGACCCCCATCACCGAACCTCCTTCTCCAAAACCCTAAACCTGCGCACTCCTGGAACCCGATCAACCTAGCTTGCTTCCTGGGCTCTTTTGGCTCGAACCACTCAAGCCACTCGAGTCCCGACCACCCTCACACCACCTAGGAATCCTTGGCCAGCAGTTAGACGCACCCATGGCTTAAAATCGTGAGCATGATTCCACAAAACATGAATAAAGCGCATACATCAAACCAATTTCGATTATTTTCTGAAAGTCCTTGAATAAACTGATGTATACACACACACACACACATGAACACTGATATAGTACAATAAAACGAAAGGAAACATGCCTTGCACCGATAAAATAAGAGGTAGGAGCGTGTAGAACGAATCCGAGACGACGGGACGACGAGCAACCTTGAAACTTCGAAGAAAAATCGGCTATGGAGCCTTGGAGATTTCTGATCGATGAAGAAGATGAAGGAGAGGGGGAGATGTCGGCTGAGGGCTTGGAGGCGTGAGGGTTGGGTAGGTTTAGGGTAAGGTTTTAATTTAAAAAAATAGGTTTTTAGGATAATAAAATATTAAATGGGGTTTTTAAATATAAAATTTATAACTTAAAAACTCTAAATAAGAAGTAAAATCTGATAACTAAAATTAAAATCCCGAAATATTAATTAAGGGAATTTTAAAAATACTAAAAAGTCATTATTTTGGCTTATTTTGAATAAAAACAGACTCCTAAAATTATATAAAATTAAATACTTAAAATATTGAGGAAATAAAACTCAAAATAATATTTTTGGGCTCTAAAAAGACTCATAAAATAATTTGGATAGAAATTTGTCATCTCGTCCGTCCACGGTCCCGTCTACGCGATCAAAAATAATTAATTTCCATAAATCGTGAAAATCACTAATTATGGGTTAAATGCTTAAAAATAACTTTAAAAACATGCACAAAAAATTTCACATAATTATTTAACCCATAAATCTAAAATTTTAAATAAATAAATTTCCTAATTATGTATGCGAATTTACGTATTTAAAAATACCGGGTGTTACAATCCAGCAGATCATTAACTTCATCCTCAGCTGTTTTCTTCTTTAGATCTGCAAAGTCATCAAAAACAACATTAATTGACTCAGAAATAGTCCTTGTTCTTAAGTTATACATCCTATAGGCTCGGCTATTTGATGAATATCCCAAGAACATACACTTATCATTTTTTGCATCAAATTTAGCAAGATGATCCCTATCATTTAAAACGTGACATGCACATCCAAAAACATGAAAATATTTAAGGTTTGGCCTCTTTTCCATGAGAATTTCATAGGATGTCATAGTAGTACCATTCCTCAAATAAACTATATTTGAAATATGACATGCAGTATTCAAGGCTTCAGCCCAAAAACGTTTTGAAATATTTTTCGAACTTAACATCACTCTTGCCATTTCTTACAAAGTCCTATTTTTCCTTTCAGCAATTCCATTTTGTTGTGGGCTTTTAGGAGCAGAAAATTCATGAGAAATACCTTTCTTATCATACAAGCTAGAAAAAGAAGAGTTTTCGAACTCCTTACCATGATCAGTGCGAATAAAGATTACCTTCAGATTATGTAGATTCATAATCTTAGTGAGTAGTTTCTTGAAGGCATCAAATGTGTCCGATTTTTCTCTCAGAAAATGTACCCAAGTATATCGTGAGAGATTATCCACACAAACAAAATAATATTTCTTACCTCCAAAGCTTTCAACATACATTGGACCCATCAATTCCATATGTAAAAGCTCAAGGCAGCGTTTTGTCACAGATTTTGGCAACACCTCGTGTGACACCCTAGTCTGCTTCCCTTTCTGACATGCTTCACAAACAAATGGAATACCAGATTTTAAGTTAGGCATACCTCTTACAGCATCTAACTTACTTAAGTTCTTTAGTGTCTTGAAATTTGCATGACCCAATTTTTGATTCCATAGATCAAACTCATTAACTTTGGTGTGTCTACAAGTCATCTCTTCTCCGAGTTGATAGCAGTTGTCAGATGACCTAGTACCTGTCATGACACAGAGATTTGAATCATCAAAAACTTTGCATAATTTCTTACCAAATTGTACATGAAAATTATCATCACAAAGTTGGCTTATGCTTATTAGATTTGCGGTTAATCCTTCAACATGAAGCACATTGCAAAGCTTAGGCAAACCAGCAACATTCAGAGTTCCTTTCCCAACCATGTTTCCTTTTGAACCTCCACCATAGGTTACTTTTCCACTTTTCTGTTCAACATAGTCAGTGAGAAAATTTTTGGAACCTGTCATGTGATGAGAGCTACCGCTATCAAAGTACCATGCACCTGAAACATTAGTTCTCAAAGCAATATAAATCATATGACATTGAATATCAGCTTTTGGTACCCAAATCTTTCTTACATAAGATCTGTTTCTAAGGATGTTCTGGGGAGGTGTTGGCAACACCTTAGGCAACACCTTCGATGCAGATCTATACCTGTAGTCTCCCTGCAGCTTAAAACAGTACGGTTTGATATGACCAAGTCTATGACAGTAGTGACATATGTACTTACGTTTCCTTCTAGACATTGAAGGAGCAGCAGTATGTGGCTTTGGTTTTGGAGGATCAATTTGTAAGGCCTTTTTGCTTGAGCTTTCTGTACTGCTACTTTCCTTGACAAACACAGGGCCTTTCAAACTCGCACCCACCTCAAATATGCTATTTTCAAAACCTAAACCAGCCGTACCATCACTTCTCATCATGAGTAACGAATCAAGCTTGGAAGAGCTTGAATTAAACTTAGCCAATGTAGCATTTGCTTTTCCGAGTTCTTTCTTAACTTGGCTTAATTCCATGTCTTTCTTACTTAGCATGACTTTCAGTCTTGACACATCAGCCTTTAGATCAGAATTTTCCTTTGAAAGAATAGTATTCATCTTATTCCTTTCAACCCAATCAGTATGTAACCCTTCAAACATCATTCGAGCTTATTCCATGGACATTGTTTCTTCACCTG
This sequence comes from Henckelia pumila, assembly GCF_033568475.1. Taxonomy (NCBI): domain Eukaryota; kingdom Viridiplantae; phylum Streptophyta; class Magnoliopsida; order Lamiales; family Gesneriaceae; genus Henckelia; species Henckelia pumila. Next base: position 203,081,627 of record NC_133122.1, read on the forward strand.
TATCATTATCACACATGTTATCAGTAATGGAGGAATTCAAACACACTGACCTTTGGGAGATGTTGCGGCCAGGTGTGGCAACACCTGCGGCAACACCTAAAGGATTTACTTGAAACTTTTTCTTGCTCTTCAGTAGGGCAGATATGGCAGTATGGCTTTCTTCATCTTCCCGTTCTTCTTTTTCATACTCTTCATCACTCAAAGACGTGTTCATCCCTTTTCTAAGCGTGTTGGCACACTCATTTGCATAGTGTCCAAAACCTTGACAAGCATGACATTGAACAGCGTCCAACTTCTTTAAGACAAACTTCTTCTTCCCTTTCATCATCAATCGAGGCTTAGGAGTATCAACAGGTTTCCTTGGTGATTGTTCTGGTCCAGTAATCCTTAAAGGCTTTTTAGAGAACATTGGAGCCTTGAGTTTTTGATCTGTCTTTCTTGACTCTTTTATCTTCTTCAGATAATCATTGAATTTTCTTTTCATGAGAGAGATCGAATCATCTTGTAAATCAGATTGATGAAATTCTTGATGAAATTGAACATACTCCTCGTATGAGGGTTTCAAGGCTTGAAGGGCTATTGATTTTCCTTTATCCTTCTCTTGTTCTGTGTTGTTCATCTCAAAAACTTGAAAAATGCTAATCAGTTCAGTCATCTTCATCTTTGAAGTGTCTTTTATTTTTTCAAGTGCCCAAATCTTCCCATTGAATCTTTTAGGCAAAGATCGTAGAACCTTGTTCACCATAGTTTCACTCGCAATAGGTCCTCCAAGAGCATGCGCCTCTGTAGCTATCTCCCTAAGTTTCTTATCATAATCAGCAATAGATTCATTCTCATCCATCCTGATATTCTCAAATCTTGCGTTTAACAATCTCAATCTTGTTCTTCTCATGCTATCAGTTCCTTCACAGTGTTTTTGAAGAGCATCCCATGCATCCTTAGCAATAGTGCAGTCAGCTATGATTCCATACATCCGCATATCCACAGTTGCAAAAATTGAATTGAGTGCTTTAGCATTGTAGCTTGAACTTTGTGTTTCCTCGGCAGTCCAAGTTTCTTCTTGCTTGATGATATAGTCTCCATCTTCATCTAGCGTCTTTGGAGGAGTTCAACCAGTCAGAATACTTTGCCAAGAACGAACATCCATAGCCTTAATAGTGTATCGCATCCTATTCTTTCATAGTTCATAATTCATGCCATCAAGAACCGGAGGTTTCAAAAACGAGTTCGCAACAGACGATGAGTCCATCTTATTCCCTGTAATAAAATAAACAAACCAAGATCAGTTCTTAGTGTATCAAGAATATGGCTCTGATGCCACTTGTAAGGGAATTAGGGTTGCACATAAATAGTTTAAGGTGTTGTCACAAGGTGTTGACAACACCTACAATAACACCTTGAGTAATTTGCAGCGGAATATAATTAAAGCGTAAATAAAATAAACAATCAACCAAATAAATAGACTCAAATGATTTAAGCAAGAGTATAAAATACTTTTGCAGTGCCTCATAGCAAAACTTCACTAGAAAACTTTCAAAAAGTTTTACAAACCCTAACACTAGTGATTATTGTAAAAATCAATTTTTCAAAACAAGTGAGAAAATAAATAGTAACAGTTCTCCTTAAAACATTCTATGTAAAATAGAATAACGAAAACAAAGTAAGGAGAAAAATCTTGAATCCAAAACTCGTGAGTAACACACTTCTTTGATCAACAATCTTCGAGTGTTCTTCACGGCTTCAAGCAACCACGACCGATACTAACTTCAGAAGATCTTCAATTCTTTCTCTACGTGCGTATTTTTAAACTATATTGTTCTCCCTTTAATCGGTCTCCTTACTTCAATATATAGTCTAGAATCCTTCCTTGTAGACATAGGATTCTAGATCTTGTTCCTTTTTGATCAAGTCAAATCTACATAATAAAGGAATTAAATCATTAGAGATAAGATAATAAATATTATGATAAACTTAATCATATCTCAAATCAAGTTATTCAAGTAAATAAATAACTTATATAAAATTACTTCATGTCCAAGAAAGACAAAAAATATTAAATAAAATCTTTTCAAAATAGGATGATTTTAAGAAATAAAATTTTACTTTCAAATATCAAGTTTTTAAGTTTTTTTTTTTTAATTTGATATCAAAAGGCCCAATTTGAAAAAAAAAACGGAGAGAAGATTTAAAAAAGAAAAGTGCCGAAGAGTTGGAAAGGTTTAATTAATTAATTAGCCTAAGTTAGAGTTAATTAAAGTTATGCAAGTATGTATAAAATAGACAAAATATTGTACTCACGGTTTATTTTTGTTTTTATAACATAACTCCAATAAAATATAATATTATCATCCACACCTTTATATGAAAATCAACCCCAAGAAAAATACATAAATTACTATGATAGCACTCACATTTGAAAGCTCAAAAAAGGAACAAAATAGAAATGAATTTAAAAAAAAACCTAAAGCAATCCAACCAAATTTCAATAAATTAAATCATGAAATTTAATTATTGAGTAACTATTCTTATCCTATAAAATCCAATTTTGTGATATGAAATTAGAACAAAGAAAAGACGAGCAAGTTCTCCCCCAATTTTCTTCTCTTCCAGTTTTCTGCCCAAAGCCGATGATGATTGCTATTTTTTAAATTTTAATATCAAGTTTTTAAGTTTTTTTTTTAATTTGATGTCAAAAGTTTTTAAGTTTTTTTTAAATTTGATATCAAAAGGCCCAATTTGAAAAAAAAACATAGAGAACATTTAAAAAAGAAAAGTGCCGAAGAGTTGGGAAGGTTTAATTAATTAATTAGCCTAAGTTAGAGTTAATTAAAGTTATGCAAGTATGTATAAAACAGACAAAATATTGGATCCACGTTTATTTTTGTTGTTATAACATAACTCCAACAACATATAATATTATTTTCCACACCTTCATATGAAAATCAACCCCAAGAAAAAGACATAAATTACTATGATAGCACTCACATTTGAAAGCTCAAAAAAGGAACAAAATAGAAATGAATTTAAAAAAAAAAAAACTAAAACAATCCAACCAAATTTCAATAAATTAAATCATGAAATTTAATTATTGATTAACTATTCTTACCCTATAAACTCCAATTTTGTGATATGAAATTAGAACAAAGAAAAGACGGCAAAGTTCTCCCCCAATTTTCTTCTCCTCCAGTTTTCTGCCCAAAGCCGATGATGATTGCTATTTTTTAAATTTTAATATCAAGTTTTTAAGTTTTTTTTTTTAATTTGATATCAAAAGGCCCAATTTGGAAAAAAAAAAAACGGAGAGAAGATTTAAAAAAGAAAAGAGCCGAAGATTTGGGAAGAATCGAACTCGGGTAATGTGTGAAGATAAGAAAGTCATTAGCCATCAACCTAGCAGAGATAATTTAAGTTTGGGAGACCAAATAATTTATATATAATAAATACAAAATATATATCATATATAGTAGTAAATTGTTTTCAAATTTTCGTGGGCCCCCGAATCCTACAGTAAATCCGCCCGTCTATCTGCATGGAAACAAGATTAATACTAGTTTCTGCAAATTATAACCCTAAAACTTCTGATCCTTTGTTCTTTTCCCAAGCAAACTTTGTATTTTCGTATTTTTTATACATCTTTGACACACACACATCAAGTCTCCTGCAAAAATAAAAAATTTACAGGCATATGATCTTATTCTCTCTATCTTTTTAACATCCTAAGTAGACATGAAAAAGATCATTGCGGCAACCAGGAATCAACATTTCAGTTGACGACCAACTCTGCAACAGATCAGGCACCTGAAGTACTAAACGGAATTTAGTCCCTTTAACCTACACAAGCATCCATTGTAACTCAACCATGCATATTGTCCACAGCTTGAATGGAGCTTATGTTATGGGTAGGGTGCTTTCTTGACATTAATGCCTTTCTTTTTTAGCCAAAACAATTTCTTCAATAAACTTTTGCCTTCTTTTTTCTTAACTGGGACAATGGCCATTGATGCAACCGTGTTTTTATCGCCTTCAAGAAGATTGTTCGCTTTCAGATAATTTGACTCTCCTCCCCAAGGTTCTACTACCGCAATGATACTAACAGAAGGATTGTTGTTTACATTTTGAGCAAGAGCATCGATTTGATCATTATCCTCAGCTTGCATTTTATCTAGTAGAGAGAATCTCTGGCTAGAATTCCTGAGGAGAGTGGACACATTGGTAGCAACAGTGTGAGGAGGTGTGGACATTACCTTCTCTAAAAGAACTTCATCAGTAGGTGAAGCCAATGCTTTCAACTGCTTTCCGAGATTTAGGATAGTTTCTTGGCATTCTGCCAATTTTTCTGAAGCTGCAGCAATCTCCCGTTCCTACCAACGTCAAATTGTTATTAGCATGAAACAGAAGTACTACGGATTTCAATGTACTTTTGAACATTGTACAACTTAACAAGACTCGTATCTTTACAATGTGCAACAGTGCGGTTTCCATATTATTGAGCAATTTCGAAAAATGAGGTGAGCTCGACAAAATGTGAGGGTGCTTTCGAAACCTCTGGTGTGCTATTAATGGATTGAAATAGAAAACTCACAGTTCGGAGTTGATTATCCCAGTTTCTGGCAACAGGAACTTCCTTGGTTGTCATACTGAAATCAAGTTAATTTAGCAACTGGAAAGCATGTTGGAAACTATTTCATGTGCGTGCTAAAGAGAACAGAACAAAATTATATACCTCTGTAGTTGTATGTTTATGTCATGGCATGTTTCCTCCGGCTCTCTACAATATTTTTTATTTTTTTCCACCTCACTTTCTAAATGTGAGATATTTTGACGAGATTTTCCCTCATCAAGATCTTCTTTTACCATCCTTTGTTTCTCAATTTGATCTGCTGTTTTTCCCTTGGATTGCTCCGCAGTTTCCATCTCTGATCGCAAATTTTTGATAATGACTTTAGGTTCTTGAAGTTCAATACTGAAGTTCGTTGTATCTGATTGAGGCGTGCCACCCGAACCAACATGTGAAGATTCTTTATTTGCCGACTCAATACTCAATATTCTTTTACACCCTTCATCTATGTTCTGCTTGCTCAGAGGAAAAACCATGCGATGAAATGGAATCTCTTCTCTCTTGGTATGAAGCTGATTATCACTCTCACTTCTCGATTCATCCAAATCCAAATGATTGCGGATTGCATATTTAATGCTCGAAACATCTTGAACGGAAAAGCAGTGATTCATTACCCACTCAAAACTAGAAGCTACCAGTTGAACAAACTGTTGCACATCAGCTGATCCATTCAATAAATCATAGCAAGTCTGGCCAAATTGTCGCAAAATGGCTGTGAGCTCGGCAGCTTTCCACTGGAACACTCGAACAATGTAGCCTGTCGGGGTTTTTGTATTCTTATACGATAAAAGCTTATCAGTCATACCTGATAAAGACTCTGCCACACAATTATCATCAGATGGTGCGTTAATTCCTTCAAGGAGTTCAAGAATTTTGTGTACAGCTATGCTCACATCCGACTGGAAAATCTGGTCACTCTCTCGTTTCACTGAAGTATCATTTCCATTACTTGTATTGGAAGAATCGAGACTTGAAGGATTATTTGGTGATAAAAGAGAAACATGCCCATTTACTTTATGGGAATTTGATGTATCATTGTTATCTGTACCTCGACCTCTTGCGTTTGAGCTGTGGTTCTGTGACAAGGCAGCTTTAATATCTTCCAGTACTTCATGAGGGTTTTTTTTGGATGTATGGCAATGCTCCAAGAGCATTTTAAGCACGTCTCGAAGCTTCCCAGGAACTCTGTTGTCTGACTGCATTACCTGATCAGAGATTAATAATTCTGATTGAAAATCGTAAACTGGAACCATCTCCATACCAGGTGATTGTGAAGAACTCCCGCCAGATGGACTTCCTGAGGGACCAGTAATCTCATTACCGGCCTCGGAGGAATGATGAGAACTTCCAGCTGGATAATAGACAGATACTACTGCCAACTTTTCCATCTCAGCAAAATCAGCCATGAGATTCATATCTGAACTTCCCATATTTCTGTGAGATGGGGTGCCCAATTGTTTCTTGTTTTTGAAATGCTCAAGTTCTGATATCAATGCAGAACTTTCCCAAGATTCCTTGCAGTTGACTTTGTCTTCGCTTCCGTGGTCAGACGAGGCAGGTAAAGAATGTTCAGGAAAGAAACATAGAAGACCTGGTTCTGCAGTTGTTTGGCCTTCAAGTGATTGGTCTATCTGTCCAGCCCGTGATAGTCTGGAAGGTGTACGGGCACACACAGTTCTTGCGAAGTGAAGTTCACTTGAATTCTGATGAAGTGCATTTTTCAGAATTCTGTTTTCTTCTTCCATCACTTGCAACTGCTCGGTCAGGGAACTGATCCTTTTGCTTGGTGTGTCAGGAGGCACGCCGACATGAAAGTTCCCTGAACTAGCCAGAGAAGGATTTGGCCTTCTTCTCCTTATGTCCACTTGATCCTTTCCAAGCATTTCAACTTCATTCTTCATTTTAGCCAGAGCAGCAGGGCCAGGCAACCGTTTCCGGACAAGGAGGCGTAGCCTTTGACATTCTGACTCCAACTTAGCAATTTTTTTTACACTCTCCTGGAGTTGTTTTTGAGTAACCTCAGATGTTCGACGATTAAATTCCCTCTCCTCATTCCGGATGTCATGCTCCTTCTCAAGAACACGGACCTCGTACTTCAGAGAAGTACTGTCTTTTTCAGCAGATTCCACTCTCAACATGAGGGCATTAAGATCAGCCTCTACCTGAGTTCTATACTTGCTCAAATCGTCAATAACCTTGTCCTTTCCTGATAAAGCTTTACTGAGATGAGTATTCTGAGCATCTAATTTGGCAAGCCTCCTGACTGCCTCTGATAGCTTTTCATCTAAAATAATCCTTGTTTTGTCAAATTCTTCTTTTGTCTTCGCCACTGCACCATGAACTCTTTTCTCCTGCTCTTCACGCACAAACCTCAATTGCTGCATACATTGCTTCAATGCAGCATCCAAGTGGCCTAATCGATCTTCAGAAGCTGCTTTCTGCTGTAAGACATTATCGAGTTCTAGTTTCAAAGATACTGCTTCCGACTCTGCCTTCTCCCAGCCTACATATATATAAATAACAAGAGGATATCATTTTATTATGAACAAAGTTGCAAGGAAAGGTTCCAGAAATTCTACTTTGCGAGTTGAAAATGGGCTGTGATATACTATATTTTTTAGCAGTAGATGATCACCTGCAATAGCTTCTTGAGCGATTTTCATCTGTTCCTTTGCCATGTTATTGTTGGCGTTACATTCAGAGAGGGCAGATGAAAGCTTGCTATCTAGAATTTTAAGATCTCTTTCCAGTTCTGTTTTCTCCGCCAGAAGTTCCTGTACCTGTAAAAACATGTTAGAAACTTTTCCATCAATTTCTCCACCAGAAGGCAAACGAGTTTGATCCATCAGTTTTGAGTAGAGTATCACACATCCTTTTTATAGTTCCAAACTTCCAATGGGCTGATTTGAAGTCTGAATCAAGTTAGACTCGTAACTGTACATTTGATAGGAGAAACAATAAAAAAGAAGGTACTTGTATTAAAGCTCAGCAAATGGGTGATAGACTTTATCATGAAAATTTTGTTAAATGCTGCAATTTTCACATCTTTTAACCAAGTTGGTTGGAAAATGGAATGGAACATTAATTTGGTCCTGTGGCATGGTTTTAGGCTCAATATGGCTCATGGCCGCATGAAATCCGATGTCAAATTGACATAAAGTGATTAAAAATAAAGATAAAGTATCTGCAAGCCAGTTGATCGGGGAAAAAAATGCCTAGCTGGTCGATATCAAAGTTGAGACAACTATAGAAAGAAATATACATTTCTGCTCAAAGAAAGATATATAACAAGCAACTGCTAACGAGAGACCTCTGTTATTTCTTCATTTCTGCTCAAAGAAATGTTTGATTTTTCAGATAATAATGTCTTCTCCGTAGATTTCTTCTTCCAAAGCCAGGTCTTTTGATCCATTGTGGTATTCAGCATCTAACTGCTCAAGCAAACAGAAAACTTCTGTCGGTATCATATATATTTCAGCCCATCATCGAAATATATAATATACAGATTTCATCACGAATGCGAGGTTGCAGTTTGAAAATACCAATGACAAGTAGTACTTTGTGATCAAGAGCCAATTCATTCAGCAATCTATAACACCAATTAGGTAGTGTTTGAGAGAGTCACTGAAGAAAAGCTAGATATAACTGGAACATGAAAATTAGAAAGGGATGTTGCCAATGCAGAGTCACTGCAGTTGACTAAAACTCACAAACTCTCCAGCAAATCAAATGGATCACAGCATGTAAAAAATCAAGAACATAAAGAGAAAACAAACAATCATCGGAAAACAACAATCAGTGCATTGCATTACAACAACTACAAGGATAAACAATAAGAATCCAGCTCGTAGTTGGAGTGAACATACCACCGTAGTCAGATAGAGCAAAGGCAAAGAAGATAAAACAGCAAATGATAGCTACTTATTGTTTGTTTGTATAAACTTTTGTGTAGTGACCATGGAGAAAAGGTGTTTAAAAGTGTTAGTAAGGGAGAGAGAGAGAGAGAGAAAAAGGCATCGGTATTAATATAAATGGGTCGGGTCATCTCAAGGATTCTGAGCGGGTTGCTTTGACCCGACGGGATGAAAGAGCGTGCGTCTGTGTCACTGTTAATGCTAGCTATTTTCAATTTTTCTAATCATGATTCATGCGTGCTCGATGTCCATGTCCCAACCAACCAAATACAAGCTAAAATTTACTCAACACAATCTCATTCGTACGCTTCAAAAAATACCCATTATCATGTGTTTTTACCATCCTTTCGTCCTTATAAAAAAATCGTTTGATAAGATGATACATAATATAGAGACCCTAAAATTCTGATATATTTGAGTACTCTCTCCTTTCTAGTTATAAAAATCGTTTTCTTTTTCACATACATTAAAACATCAATTATTTAAATAAATTTTCGATCTTATCTTTTTATTTAATGAATGCTTCTGTAAATTATTTGTTATCTTTCCGATAATTAGTTAATTACAAAACTCCCAAGTTAAATAAAATAGTAAACGAGTAAAAAAAATATTTTTGAATATGATACACACATATGCATTTGTACAAACACACACACACACAACACCAATGTAGCTTAGCTCATGCTTTGCAGCAAACGCGCGGTTAACATTTTGTTAGTTTTAATTTACATCAAAGTTTTTGTGAGACTGTCTCATAAGTTGAATTTTGTGAAACTGATATTCAATTTGGACATTCATTAAAAGTATTAATTTTGATGTCAAAAATTTTACTTTTTATTGTAAATATAGACAGGACTTAGCCAACTCACAGATTTCGCAAGAAACCTACTCTTTAATTTAATAACTATGTGTCATATAATATATAAAAAATTGATTAACTATTTTTTTATGTTTAATATTAATGATTCTTTAATTTTGATAGGTCACTATGCACTAACTAGCCACCAATAATGAAAATCTTTGCCATTATATTTAATTCTTCGGGCCCTCAAATTTTCCATATCCTTTTGGCATTGCTTGTATTAATACACAATTTTTATTGTGCATTAGCGGGTCTTTTGCTAAAATATTACTAATTAATTTTGCGGTGACTGTGCACTGTATAGCACTGGAAGTTGGCCTTGATATTTTAAAATATTTCATTGTTTGGTGATTAAGATGCTTGTGCTATGAGCTGGATTCTTGTACATATTATTATCATATCTTTTTTTTTTTAAAAAAAAATCTAATTCTAGTGTGGTGTTTGGTAAAATTTTTTGAGTATTTTAATTTTAACAAACCATACGTTTAATAACTTGAAATTGTGTTTAAATGGAAGGATTTCACATCCATAAATTTTGATCATAATTTTATTGTTAATAATTAAACAATAGAACAAATATTAAATTCATATCTTATTTATTTAAACATTAGTTATATAAAAATATAATGAATTTCAAATGACATCATTATTGGTGACTTCAAATCCATCATAATTAACATGAAATACTATATAAAGTTATAAACATGAAAGATATGGATTTGAAGTTTATGGTCTTATTTCTCGAAACAGCAAAAATACATTTGAATTTATAAATTTGAATTTTTCCATCCCAACGCAATTTGAAGGTTTTCGTTCATCAGAAAGAGTATAGCGTATATGTTATCGGTTCGGTTTTGGAAAAATTGGAACCGTTTTGTTTTGTTTAGAAATCTCCAAACCGAAAACGGTTCATAGATTGAACCAACACAACATAGAAATATAGTTTGATTTCGCCGTATCAACCGAAATTATTTTCTTCTTTTTCAAGTTTTTATTTATCTTGCATGATTGACTAAAATGTTGGACCGGCCTTCTTCAAAAAAAAAAATTAAGAACAATGATATTGTATATATAAAAGATTATTTAAGAATAAGGAGGGATGGAAATCTTGCTTAATGAGTTGTGGTAGTAATTGTTTATTTGTTATTTATCTTCATTTTACCAAAGCCATTAATTGAATTTTATAGAGAAATAGCATGTTTAATCATATATAATAAACAATTACAATGTCCACGCAGAAAGGTAATGTAATTTTTACTTCAAAAAGCTAAAACCGAGATTCTAGAAAATATGGCTTTTAGATTTCAATCTGATCAGTCATTTTTTATATAAAAATACAACTTTTTTCAATATTATACGTAACATTAAATCACTTTTTCAAAGGAAAAATCTCAAAAATTCGTTTTGAAAATTAAAATATTTTCTTTTTTTCTTGAATAATAAATCCTCAAAGTATATCGTAGGTAGCTCAACCTTAAGTTTCAATGTGCTTTCATTGTTTAGAAAAAATAGAGGTGTCAACTATGGAAAGTATCACTAATCACTATGAAAGGAATATGACTTGCATCATAAATTCCTTAGTGATATTTTCCTAATTTTATTGAGATAAAATTTTATTTTAGAGTTTTGCCTTTTTTAGACAAGTTTTAAAATTGGTGATAATTATTATCTTCTATTGCACATATTTGATTTTGATAATATCTTGTTTTCATATTTTTTAGGATTCTAATCATGGAAAGGAGATGGTGGAACGTTTAGAAGACAGACGAAAGACGACGAGAGAAAGAAATATATGCTGATTACTGCAGAAATTCTGGAGCTTTGAAGATATCGATAGTTGAAGAATTTCTGAAGCAATTACTCTCGTTACACTGTGTTGCTGAGTAGTGTTGGAAACACTTGAAGAATACGCGAGTGAAATGTTGTTATGAAAGTGGTTATTTGGTTTTCGTTTTTTGGCTTATAACTTCCTATTGATGTTTTATTCTAGTTCTTACTAGTTTTTAGGAAGTCATTTATTTTCTCAATCTGTTGAGAAAAGTAGTTTTTCATAAACAATCACTAGTTGATTTTTGTAAACTGATTTATTTTTCTAGTTATTATTTCGTCATGAGGTATCACACAAGTATTTAATACTTGTGTATAAATATCTGTGTGTTATTTATTTTTATTTAACTTATTCCGCTGCATAGTATGTCTTGAAGTGTTGACGACACTGGTATTTTTGGTGATCGAGACTGTCCAAACCTTACACACTATATCATAGTTGGAGTCAAATATCATAATTAGGTTCCATAAATGAAGCGACAAGTTTTTCCAAGTGTTGTCGGTTTCAGATAGTTCGATTGTCATACTTTGATGCTCACTTTTTCACAAATTGTGCACGTTAAGCATGATTTGGACATATAATCACCCCCACTAATCAGATCCTGATATAATGACGAACTCTGATTAGAGTAGTCACCTAATGCGTTGCAATTTTTTAAAAATATATATGCAAATCTCGACGATTATGCCCGAATTTAGCTGCAGATCACAAGTAAGACGAATAGAATAAATTAAAAGAAAACAAGATTTCATGTTCTAAAACCAAAAGAAAATGTCATAAGTATGATCATTATTCTTGATTTGCTTAATTGTGAGTGATTCCAATATTATCGTCCAAATAATATGTGTATTTGTTATCTCTTTCACGGGAATGTTTAAAATTGAAAGTTTTTTCTATATCTTATTCTAGTTCTTTCCATTTTTTCGACTCATTATTGCTTTTGTTTTTCCTCGCTATTATTTGATACGAGAGATGAATTTCAATGTCCTCACATCATTCCACGTTTGGTTTAGTTTGTTGGTTAAAAACGATGTGCTAAACGTAGAAGAAATTTGGGATGGAATACCATTAATGCAATTGATTATCTTCCAGTGACACTGTATAGAGTTGGCGTTGTACACATGCTTTTTTAGGCAATAACAATGTGTTATCCTTTCACAAAAAGTGGATGCAACACTATGCCAAACAAAAGACGTACAACTAGGGGTGGGATAGGGTCGGGACCCGTCCCGTAACCCTCCAACCCACTTCCCGTCCCGATAAGAATTGAGAAATAATTTTTTTTCCCGGTCCCGTTCCCGACAAGTGTCGGGACCCGAATGTTCGGGATCCCGTCGGGTCGGGAAGCTATATCTCGAATAAAAAAACTTTCTTAATTTTTGGAGACTCCCCGAACATTCGGGATCCCGTCGGGTCGGAAAGCTATATCCCGAATAAAAAAACTTTCTTAATTTTTGGAGACTCCCAAACAAATTCTTAGTACAATACAAATAAATTAAAACAATTTCTCGGTTCATAATAATTAAAAACTAAACATCTTAATACATTACAAATAAACTAAACACAATTTCTTGGTTAATCCAATCAAATCTAAAACAAAAAATAACATATCAAGTCATTGTATCATTAATAATTAAACCATTACATCAACGAGCTTGCTTCCACCATGAAACCATTTGATCTTAACACTTTAGGATGATGCATTACTTTTTCTTGTGCACGAGAGTACCTACAAATAACAAATATCATGTAATAATAATATTTAACAAGATTAAAATTTACAAACATATACTTGTATATGAATATTAAATACGAACATCAATGACCAAAATAAATAGATGCACTTCCGTATTATCCAGAAACACGTGTGTTAACCATACTAGACTATTCCACCTTATGGAGTTTGTTCTGCTTACTTCCACATAAACAGAGGCTTAAATAATTTGCAACCACTTAAACAGTTTTAAGCACCGATAATGTACTGTCAACATAGCACTAGCCAAAACAACCAACTATTACACACGTATATTACAAACCGAACATTTTTCAAGAAACATCAATCACCTAGATCCTAGTGAAAACAGAAAATGCATGCTATACTTGAAGGTAGTGATGAATAATAAATATATTTTTTAGGGGTAGATGAATAATATTTAGTACCTCTAATTTATATGAGATAAATGAAGGAGGACATAATCGGTAATTGAGACAAAAATAATGATAGACAAAAATTTAAAGTATTCATAATAATTACTAAAAAAATTAAATATTAACTTACTTGTGACAACTTCTTCACAATCCTTATAAAAGTTGAATTTTTTCTCTGTCGGCTCCTTGTATAAATTAAATTCTTCATCTCTAAGCCAGTCACTAGTACACACAAGTGCCTCCACCATTTTAGGTTGCAATGATGCCCTAAATGGATCCACAACCCTCCTTCCAAGGCTAAAAGCATTCTCACTAGCAACAGTAGATGCAGGGATCGAAAAAACATCTTTGGCAATCTTTGAAAAGACTGGAAATGCCGTCGTATTCCCTTTCCACCACTCCAAAACATCGAAGCTTGAGCTCCATTTCACAAAAGGATCTGAGAAGTACTTGTCCACTTCATTGGTTATTTCAACTTGATTTTGAGCTTTTCTTACTTGAGCCATTTTCAGATGGTAGTTCAGTTTAACCGGATAATTCTTATATATTTCCATCAACTCTTTATCTACATCACCATCATCAATCCTGTTAAAAGTATCCAAAGATGAATTCCCTTTATATGCATGATACAACTCCAACAGACAATTCTTTAAGCCATCGATAAATGATTGTATTTTTGTAGCATCCAATCTCATATCTCCCAAATGAATAGCAATCATTTGGAGTTTATAACGAGGATCTAGAATATGACCTAAGAAAACAAGTTTGTTAACCTTCTCAAGATCACCCCAATACTTTTTGAACTTACCCTCCATTTTATAAGCAACTTCTTGCAATGAAAGATCTGTAGAGTCAAGCATTGTTTCGTCAATGATTGTCCGCATTGAAACTATTTCTTCCCAAATCAAGGTTGATGTAGTTGTCTTGCTAGCACTAAGTTGCAATGTAGAGTCATAAAACCTCTTGAGAAATTTGACAAAGACTCGTGCATTCTCCCAATCCTTTTCCAAAGGCGGCCCCACCCTCTTTTTTCTCTCCGAACCATCAACCTCCTCAAAGTATTCAGCAAATTGTGCATTCTCTGTCATCCTACCAAACACTTTCTTGAACTTGCATGCAACAGAAAGCATTGAATAGGTGGAATTCCACCTCGTAGGCACATCCATTGGAACGGTTGACATTTTATCCATCTTCAATAGGATAGCACACTCCCTAAATTGGTCCAACCTTGCCCCAGAAGATTGAATATACTTCACACAATTTCTAATAGACTCAACTGATTCATTAAGAAATTTCAACCCACTCTTGACAATTAAATTAATAATATGACAACAACATCTCAAATGCAAGTATTTACCATCAAATAATATATTGCCCATATCCTTTAGTCTCTTTCCCATGTACTCTACCGCTTTATCGTTCGTGCTAGCATTATCAACCGTTATGGTGAAAATTTTATCTATCCCCCAGTCGCTCAAACATGTTTCTAAAACTTTGCCGATGTCATCTCCTTTGTGAGAGGTGATCTTCGTAAAATTTATAGTTCGTTTATGCAATTTCCAATCATCGTCTAAGAAATGAGCAGTGATTACCATATAGTTGATATTCTGAATTGAGGTCCAAGTATCGGTAGTGATACTTACCCTTTGATCACCTATGACACTCTTTATCTTAGCCACTTCAACTGCATATAAATCCCACACAAGTGATGCAATCTTCTTTCTGCTAGGAATCTTGAATCAAGGTTGAGCCTATTTCATCATCTCTACAAACCCTGCCCCTTCCACTACCCTAAATGGAATCTCATCTTTAACAACAAATGCAACAACTTTATCTTCAAGCTTCTTTTGGCTAAAGATGTGAGGTGTCAAAGCATTATTCATAGACAACTGTGCTAAGATCGGTTGAGAAGAACTCGAATTCACCGCATTATGAGGATTTTTTTTGCATTTCTTCATGTGCCCATCAATACCATTATTTCCATGGGTTTTGCTATGAGCAGGAACTTCAGTGTTACAATAATTGCAAACAGCAACAATAGAGATTACCTAATTTTTGTCATTTTTCCTTACAATTTTCTTGGCGTGTGACCACACGTCCGCTAATTTTTTTCTTTTGGCTCCGACATCCACTACCTCCTCATGAATGGTCGGCGTTTTGGATGAAGATTGTGTTTGAGATCCAGTGGTGGAAGGAACACTACTGTTTCCGCTAGATGCATCCATGTTCACTTCATTAAAAACAAATGACATATAGTTATGCGTAATAACAAAAAAAGAAAGAATTTTCATAATAAGAAGTAACAAAACCTAGTACTTAGGAACATGACTTTCTTAGTAATTAAAAAAAAAGCTTGAAAATAAGCAAGAAATTTTCCAGTAAGGGATTTTTCTCAAACACGCATAAACTCATATCAAAGTCAGAAAGGCACTTCCAAGACAGATTATTTGATTTTGAAGAAGTAATCATTTGAGTCTTGATAAAACAAAACTACACTATCTACACAGATACAAGTACAATGCATCAAATGTATTTAACTATATTTCTCATGGTTATTAGCAGTGATAACATGCATTGAAATTAGAAAGTGCATTTCATTTTCTATTCTCTATCATAAGAAGTAAAATAACATAAAATTCGTGATTATTTCTATGTAATTAACAAACGACATCAAAAATCAAATAATAAAATCATCAAAATAAAATGAAGACCAATAGTTATATTTATATTATAAAAACACACAAAAATATAATACGTAAGATATAAATTGGAAATAAAAAATTTAAAACCCATTTCCAACATTATCGAACTGAATGCTAAACATATCATTAATCCATAAATCGAATAAACATCAGAATATGGACATGAGATATAATGATATACTATAAGTTTCCAACATTAACATCACAAATTAGTTCAGAAGAAATTTTTAACAGCTAATTTAGTGAAATTTAAAAAATGAAAACAACAATTTACACCGAACATATAATTATGCTCTGTCATAAGTCATAACAAATCCCCAACCTTGTAGTGTTTCAGAAGGGTCCTTGGAATGTCCAAAGGCTGAAAGAAGCTTATTTTCATGATTTCATCAGTACCTGCCAAGAGAAAAAATTATTTTGAAATCGTAATTCAATTCCAGAAATTAAACAAGAAATTAAAAAACTGCTTACATGGATCAAGTCGTAAATTAAGCAAAAAAAATTTGAAATAAGCAAGAAATATAGAATCTTAATAGATAAATTACCCGAAAGCAACAAGGATTTTTCAATCTTGAGGGAGAAAGCATTTTCTCATTTATTTGTTGAGGGAGGCGAAACTCAGCGAAAGAGAGAATGGACATGAAAGTAAACGTCTAGTCATTTTCCTTTAACCCTAGTTTGACTAATAAAAAATTAAAATTAAAAATATTAATATAAAAAATATTATTAAAATATTCGGGTCGGGTCGGGATTCCCGTCGGGAAAAAATTATTTACCCGTTCCCTCTCCCGATACTGATCGGGACGGGAGAAATCCCGACTTGTCGGGTCGGGAAATGTTCGGGTCGGGAAATATTTGGGTCGGGCTCGAGTTGGGAAACGGGACGGGTCGGGATTTATGAGATTTTTTCCCGCCCTACGTACAACATGTGGGACTAAACGTTAAATAATCACATTTTCCTTTATTTTTGTTTTTTAAAAAAAGTGGCAATGCCACTTATTTATAAACACAGCAGAACAAACACCAACTAGAGAGGGGAACTAGGCCAAGACCTCACCAAAGGAAACAAAAGTACATCAAAACATATAGCATAAAAGACTACAAGAGTCCATAATACAAAATAAAACATCAGTGAGCAAGGAGAAACCTGCAGTACTCCCCCACATAATAAAACCATCATCAAACAGCTACTCAAGGAGGACGCCCCGATGAAGCATGCTGTCGACGCTGCTGAGTCAAAGATCCATAGCGTTTCTGAGAGCGCGTGCGAACTGATAGGAACGAGAAATGACTCGAAGAGGCAGGAGGGGCCGTCGAAATCTTTGCCTTCCTACCGCTATCAGTAGTAACATCCAATACCGGAAGACAAACAGGATCTGGAGGAACAAATCCCGAGCTCTGAGCATCAGTAGAAACAACTGGCAGTGGTGTAACAAAAGGCACCACCTCTATCTGTCCAGACTCATCCTCAAGGACCAACTGCGAGTCCGAAGCAGAACTTACACCAATAGCAGGGATGCCACCCGATGCAACATCCTGACCAACATCCTCTTTGAAGTTTCGGAGGACTTCAAAGGAATTCCTCAAAGACTGTGGTAGCACACGACGCTGAGGCAGACAAGACCGCTGTCTATCCCTCTGAATAGTCCAACCATCCGTAGTAGATGGCTGAATAACACTGGAAGGAGGACCCAAATCCTGCTGAGCAGTATGCTCTTGATCCCCAGGAACTGTACCAGAATCCTGAGGAGCGCGTGAAGACTTACCCCGATGACGGGGTCTTCTCCTGCGAACGGGGGGCCCATTCCAAGAACAAAACTCAAGGGAATGGCCCAGCAAGCGACAATGAGTACAAAAATGGGGAACCTGTTCATAAACAACCTCAACTGTCCGACAGTGGTCACCCCAGCCAACCCAAATACGCTCCGGACGAGCCAATAGAACGTCCATCTCCACACACATATGAGCAAAAGACCCCCTGGAACCATCAGCAGTAATCTCATCAATCTTAATAGGCTTACCTAGGATCTTTGCTATCGGGTACATACTTTTTTTTATCATAAAGGTGCAGGGGTAAATTTGGAAATTTGACCCAAACTGGAACCACTGAATTGAACTGGAAAGCAATAGGCAGATCAAATGTAAATGCAGTATGTAAAAGAGTAAGGCATAAGATTTTTTATGGAAGTTCGAAGCTTAATCTCCTACGTCTCCCCTTCTTTTGTTTCCAAAAAGATTCAACTAGAAGACTTTTATTTATTACAACTCATTGTACATACCCAATCTAGTTTAGGACTTATCCGATGCCTAAAAAAGAACTCCTAGTACGCTCTCTCAATACAGATCAAAATCTGTTTGAGTTACAGATTGAATTTGTGTGATACAGGCTTCGACAAGTTGATCTGATATATCAAGAAGATTTTGGCTTGATTTGATCTGGAAGCTTTTCTAACTCGCAGCTTGAGGCTTTGATTTGGTGCTTATGAGTGAGTTAGATATAGAAAATTTTGAATTTATGCTTTCTCTTGAATGATATGTGCAGTCGTTGCCCTACTTTCTATTTCTTGATCATCATGTATTTATAGCCTTCAGAAAGTAGCTGGTGGGCCGCCGACAGGTGCCTTGAATTTTCTCTCAAATCTTGACTTTCTGGATCTGCTCACTAACGTTCATATCTTCATTTAATTCCTTTGTCTTTTAGCACAACGGTTTCTTGAAGACCGTGGCAATTGATTTTTGTTCTGTATGCGAGTCAATTGATTTGGTTGTTTGATTGATTTGGTCTTCCATGAAGTTTGATCTGATCGATCTGGCTTATTCTTCTAGAGGATGACCTTTTGATCTGTGTTTGTAAATAAGAGTTGCGAAGATATGTAGATCGATTTTGTCTAAGTCACTATCACTTTGATATGGTCTCATGTATTGATCTGTTATCCATAAGATCGAATTTGACGAGTTTCAATAACTTGATCTGAAAGCATATATCAGACGAGTTTTGATAACTTGATTTGGAATCATATACCAGACGAATTTTGATAACTTGATCTGGAAAAATATACCATTTATCTGATCTGCTTTCTTTTTGTCTTCATTAAAGAATATCTTAGCAAATATTTATTCTTGGTTTTGTTTGATTTGTTCTCTTTTAATTAATCACCAAAACTTTGATTTAATCCCCAACAATTTTCCCTTTTTGGTGATATCAAAACCAAGTCGTTCTTTGTAATATGCAGACGAAAAACCAAAGAATGCAGATCAAAATTCCTTTCATAGATAAAATAAAGGTCTTTGGACAAGAATTGAACTGATCAAGAAAATTTTGTCTAGTATTTTTAGTTCTTCTATTTCTTCCACTTGCCTTTTGACGTAGCTCATTTGGTTTGTCTTTTTTCCTCCTTTTTGGTATCACCAAACTCATGTAAAAGATCCAAGATAACAGTGAGCTGGGTACCAAAAGTATCTGTGAGTTGCTGAAATTTTTCTTCATTTGATGCTTGAGTACTGTCAATTCTGCGGATAACATCATGATTTGATTTCAGTTGAACACGGTGCATGTGCTGAACAGTAGATGACAATTCAGTAATTTTTTCCAGTACAGTCTGCCTGAACTCCGCAAGATTATCTGAATTTCGATTATTGCTCAATTGTAGATCTGCCACAGTGTTGAAGAGTTGAGTGAAGGCATCTGAGATGAAATTTGGTTGTTACTCGTCAGATAACTTAATGGCTGAGGGGAGGAGGCAGAGTCAAGAACTTCACAATCAGGAGAGACTTGAGGAGTAGGCAGTATTTGAATGGTCTCCATCTGATTAGATGAAGGTGATACTGGAGGAGTTCTTTCATTTGTGTCGGCAACATGTGGAGAGGGTAAGAAAAAACTTCTTGATCCGCTCTGGCTTCATGGAGCTTGTCATTCACTACATTACCATGAAGCAAAGTGGGAATCCAGTGAATAATGGCATACAGTGGATTAGATGAAATAGTTGCATTATCAAAGGCAAGTTGGAGTTCAGGTATTTTATCTAAATGAGTTCTTAGAGTGATCGGCCTGTACAGAACAAGGCAGTGGTTGGATCAAATGTAAGTTGCTCAAGAGAAGAGATAAAAACTGGCTGATCACTTATTGCAACACATGGATCAGTGGTGGCAGGTACTTCAATATGATCATCAATCTATAGCAGAGGTGATGGTGGAGGTGATACATGATCAACATCCATCAAAGCATAAATCGGATCAAAGTTGTCTTCATCAAGGAGTTCTTCTGAAGTTTGAACTAGGGCTGCTGCAGTAGAAGAATCTTGAATTGGAAAGTCTTGTCTCATAATTTGAACAGTTGCAGCCAGATGAAAGGCATCATTCTCCAGTTGACTGATCACAGCAGACAGATCAAAGGCATCTAGTCTAGATGGATTGAACTGTGAACGTTTGTGTCTTAGACAAACTCTCAACATGCTCTCTTTCAATTTGGTAGCTACAAAGTCTCTTCTCTACAAGGCTAGAGCAATATCTTGTGTCTCTGCCCATTCAAGAATCCTCTGTTCGAGACTGGAAATGCTTGATAATGTTTTCCAAGACTTGATCTAAGAAAAATGGATGCTTGTTCTGTGATCCACCCATTTATCAAATAGCTTCATCTTTTCATCTGCTTGATGGGTGATGTCTTGTGTTTCTGCATTGATAGCCCTTTGTGCATAAGAAACAACATCATTTGATTCTTGATCCAAGGGCTGAGAAAATCCCGATTGAAAAGTGGTTATGTTCATCTGTGTCACTGGCAGAATGATGTGACCTATTTTTGCTAGTGGAATTGCAGGGATCGGAGCTGGTTGAATTTGTTGGACATGATACATAGTTTGAAGAGACCCCTTCTTTGTCTGAGGCTTGGGTGCAGTAATAATTTTGGCCAGAGTCACTTGATCTGACTCTGAGTCTTCATCATCAGAGGAATCAGTGACGAGCTTTCTCTTTACTGACCTTCTCTTGGGTGCAGATGGCTTCTTAGCAGCGGTGGATTTTGGAAGTGGTGGTTTGGGAGCTTGGATGGTGAATGGCTTCTGTTAAGCTTGAATAGTGAGATTTTCGATATCATCTTCATCTGGTGTGCTTCTCTTGAACACAATAAGTTGCTTCTCTTTATACACCTCAATTGCCCTCTCATTCAGTGTTTTATGAGGGTTGAGAGTAGAAGAGGGACCCAGATGAACATTCAAAATGTTCAAAATTTCCCAATTTGAATGGAAAAACCTTGAGATTGGACTGTGGGTTTGGTGATCATATTGGTAAATACTTTGAATAGAATGGCAGACCGATTGACCAAGGTTCCTGTTGAAATAGCCACCATAATTTCAAACTTTTCAGTAGTAATAGCATCGAAAGAACCTGCATTGGCCAGAAGAGATTTGGCCACTATGTCATGAATTAGTCTGAACTCCATCTTTAGTTCTTTCTTCTTGCAAGGAATCTTGACAAGCATGGAAGTTAGTGAGTACATCATCTTCATCTGTGATCTTTGTTCTGCTGTAATGTCAGAGAAATCAGTAAGCCCCTGTCTTGGCAAATCAAAGGAGGAAGCAAACATATCAGAGGTGATGCGAACAAATTCTCCACCAACTAAACTGGAGATGACTTCATCATCTATCTTAGCTGTTTGGAATAATTTTGGAATCGCCTGCTTGTAGATAACTTTTCGACTCTCCAAAAATTTGCGAAAAACCGAAGCTTCAATAGTGCGAAACATTTCCACAATGCCTTGATCGAGCAAATCATACACAGTGTGGAAATCGATGAGAAGGACATTTTGGGTGATTGGAGACATGGTGCCTGTGATCAATAAATTTATGTGAAAAGCGAAGATGTTCTTAAATGAAAATTAGGGTTGCAGAAAGTAAGTGCTATGAAGAAGAAGCAGATGAATTATATAATTGATCCCCAAATACGTGGAGTGATGACGTAATAAATTTTGAAATTCAAAAAGAATTAGGGAAAAGTTGTACTGAACACAAAATAAAAGAAATAATATTTTAATCATGTATCGGGCATACAAAACATCAAGTCACGTGGCCGCATAAATTAACTCATAAAATGCCATGGTTATAAATAATACTGATCGGATCAACGTTCCGATCATATTCCTAAAAAATTCAAGAAATATACAAGAGAAAATGGATAAGGCACGACCTTCTGAGGGTTACGATAGGATTAAGGAGATATAATACGAGGAACGCCAAAACCAGCTTCAAGATTTCGTCTTTAACAAGACGATGAAGACATGGTACAAGATAGAAGAGTTGCGGATTTACCATACTGCTCCTTTTCCACCTCGCAAGGAAGAAGATGCTAGTGAACTCTCCTATAGGAAGGAGAAGTTCAAGGATCATCTGAGGTCCGAAAAAGATGAGTCCATTTTCACTAGTGAAGGTGTACTCTATCTGCTCCTTGTAAAGGAGGAGCAGATCCTCACTCATATTCTTAACTCGGATGAGTTTGAGAATATAACTGTTGAGCCACTTTCTGCATGGCTTAAGAAGTGGCATATGGAGGTAGGAATTAAACTAAGATTGTATGAGACTTCCCTGTAATATATACTTTATCAATGACATATTTTGCTTAAATTTCTATCTGTGTGTGATATTGTGTACAAGTAATCAGATCAAATATCACTTTTCGAATGAAAATAGTGTATGTAGATAAGAAATTAAGGAGATCAAATAATTTGCAAATAAAGTAATAAATTAGATAAGTTATAACCAGATAAGACATGTTCAAAAAATAAAAATGTGAGACAGATAAGTTTGAATCAGATAAATTCGAAACATATAAGTTCCCCCTAAACATAAGCATACTTAAGTAAGATCAATTAAACCAAAAACATTTATAAAATAAAAAAACTTAGCATTTGGAAGTGGCTTTGTGAAGATGTCTGCAACTTGCATATCAGTTGAGATGTGCTCCAGAAAATTTCTTTCTTCTGAACATGATCACGAATAAAATGATGGTGAATATCAATATTCTTTGTTCTGGAGTGAAGAATAGGATTGTATTTTATTGCAATTGCACTGGTGTTGTCATAGTATATAGTTGCATCAGATGAGTTAACACCATAGTCTCTGAGCTGCTGTTGAATCCAGAGCAATTGTGCACAACAACTCCTTGCAGCTAAGTAATCTGATTCAGCTGTAGATGTAACAATAGATGTTTGTTTCTTACTGAACCAAGAAATTAGCCTATCTCCCAGATATTGACATGTCCCACTTGTGTTTTTTCGATCAATTCTACATCCAGCATAATCTGCATCTGAGTACCCTATCAGATTGGAAATTGAGTCTTTTGGATACCAAAGACCAACATTTTGAGTTCCGTTTAGATACTTCAATATTCCATTGGCATCAATGAAGTGAGATTGCTTAAGATCAGACTGAAATCTTGCACACAAACCAACTGAGAATGCAATATCTGGTGATCTGCTTGCTATGAGATAGAGTAATGATCCAATGAGGCCTCTGTATAAAGTTTGATCTATTCTAGCTTCATCTATATCCAGCTTGATTGAAGCACTCATTGGAGTACTAGCAGCAGAGCAACCTTTCATTCCAAATTTCTTTAGAAGTTCTTTTGTGTACTTGGTCTGATTTATAAAGATTCCTTTTTCCATTTGTCTGACTTGCAATCCCAGAAAGAATGTCAATTCTCCCATAATTCTCATCTCAAATTTATCTTGCATCATCTTAGAAAACTTCTTGCAAAGTTTGGGGTTAGTTGTCCTAAATATGATATCATCAACATAAATTTGTAGTAGTAAAGTATGATCACCTTTGATAAATTTAAATAAGGTTTTATCTACAGTTCCAATGACAAAACTATGATCAATGATAAAAAGTAAAAGAGTGACATACCAAGCCCGTGGAGTTTGTTTCAACCTGTTGTGAAAATTGCTCGCAAGCGTACGAGTGTCAAGTTTTAATATAGTGATTTAAATCAGATATCGATCCCACAGGAGTAAAATGAAAATATTTAGTGCTTGTAATTAAAATAGTCCAAACTTTATCTAGAAAATCAAAATCTCATAATTTTGCAGAAAAATAAAATAATCAAGAAATTTTTGATAAGCACGCACACAACTTTCAGATAATATCAATCAGAGAAAAATGGTCTAGAGATATAGATTTCACCTAGTTTCAACAACAGTCAATCCTAAATGATTAATCTTCTTGAATTTCAGTCAATTAATAGCCAAGAACACTTAAGTTTATTATTTCCCTCTCCCGAGCAACAAATAATGTTTATCAACTACAATTCAATTCCAATATTTCTATTAAGAATTTATCACAGTGATCTATCACAAAACAATGTTCTTTTTAAAAGCTCTGTTAAAATCATACACTCTCCCGAGCTGTATAAATAATTAACAGTGAAGTTTCTAATGTCCTATTCAAAATCCCCTATCCCGAGCAATGATTTCAAATAAATATAACAAATCAATTATTGATCCGATAATTGAAAAGACAATCAATTCTAGAAACAACAATTAATCTAGAAACAAAACTGAATTCAATAAAATCAAAAATTCATGAAAGCGTCTACACCAGGTTCCATCTGACCTCTAGACTCTAAAAATTTAGTTCATAATAAAATTATGAATAAACCAAAACATGTTCAAAAATCCAAACATAAATTCAGAATTAAATAAATAAAGATAAAAGAAACAAATCCATCGTCAACGCCGTGTCCGGTCGATCAAACTCCGTCTTTGTTCTTCAGATAAGCTCCAGAAAATCCTCCAGAAAAATCACACGATCAACTCTGATATTCTGTAATTTTGATTGTGGCGGCTCCTTTTTTTCTATCTGACAAAAATCCTTTTTAAATGGTGCACAAAAGCCCACTCAAAAGCCCACAAAAATTATTTCCCGATATAATAAAATTTCCAAATCACAGCGACGGGGCGGGCGCTCTAGTGAAGGCGCGGGCGCCCTTTTGTCTCGAAATTTCAATCCTCAAGTCTTCAGGAACTTAGCGCGATTGCTCTTGAAATCCCTCTTTAGCGCTAACTTTTAGCGCTAACTTTTAAAGCCCATTAAGAAAGCCCATTTTCTTCCTTCTCTTGATCTAATCGTTCCTTTCTTCTCTTCAATTTTCTCTTCTTTTGTTTTTCCTTTCTTTTATTCTTTTTTTCTCCTTTTTTCTCTCATTTCCACATAAATTTAATAAATCACTGTAAACACAAAAACAACAAAATACCCACATAAATCTGCTCGAAACAAATATTTAACAATTAAAATCATATATAAATTAAGTGTATAAAATACACTTATCACAACCCATAAAGTGCTTTATACAACTTGAATACATGATCTAGATGAGCTTGACTTTGAAATCCAGGGGGTTTTTCAACAAACACTTCTTCTTGTAATAAACCATTTAGAAAGGCACTCTTAATATCCATCTGAAATACTTTAAAGTCCTTGAAGGCAGCATAAGCAAGAAATATTCTAATAACTTCAAGTCTAGCTACCGGAGTGAATGTTTCATCAAAATATATACCTTCTTCTTGTGTATAGACTTGTGCTACTAATATGGCCTTATTTCTAATTACAGTACCATTTTCATTGAGTTTATTTCTAAATACCCATATGGTTCCTATCACAGATTTATCAGATAGTCTAGGGACTAGGTGCTAGACAGAGTTTCTTTCAAACTGATTCAATTCCTCTTGCATAGCTCCCATCCAATTACTATCAAGTAATGCTTCTTCTATTTTTTTAGGTTCCATATGTGAAATGAAAGTAGCGTGTAGAAATTCATTTAACATCGGACCTCTGGTCCTCAAAGGTGCAGATTTATTACCTATTATCACACTTGGAGGATGAGTCTTGGTCCATCTGTAGTTTGGGCCAAGTTGATCTGTACGATCCTGTTGATCTTGATTTCCAAATTGATCTGTATTTGGTGGGACATCATTGTCATTCGGTGGTTCTTCTGGTATCAGTTCTTCTATTTGTTCTGGTTCACATGGATTTTCTCTGTCTGATCTGGATTTCTTCTTCATCATTTGTGTCTAATTTTGAATCTTCTAACCTGTTGCTACGATCATTCAAGCTTGAAGATTCATTAGTAACAGATGTTTCATGAAAAACCACATGAATTGATTCTTCAAATTTTAGTGTTTTAGTATTAAATACTCTATAAGCTTTGCTAACAGATGAATATCCAAGAAACAAACTAGAGTCTAATCTGACATCTAGAGCAGTCAGATGAGTCTTTCCATTGTTATGTATGAAGCATTTGCAACCAAAAACTTTGAAGTAAGATATCACTGGAAATTTACCATACCAGATCTCATAAGGTGTTTTTCCAATTTTCTTATTAATCATCGATCTGTTATGAGTATAACATTTTGTATTTACAGCCTCTGCCCAAAATTTTTGTGAAATACCAGAATCAACAATCATTGTTCTAGCAGCCTCTTTCAGAGTTCTATTCCTCCTTTCTGCGACACCATTTTGTTGTGGTGTTCTGACTGTAGAAAATTCATGCTTGATTCCAAGATTTTCAAGATAAGTAGACAGAGTTTGATTTGTATGCTCAGTTTTTCTGTCACTTTGAATTTTGACAATAGTTTGAGATTTATCATTTTGAAGTCTTAAAAGAAGTTTAATCAATTGAGTGACAGTTTGATCTTTGGATTTTAAAAAGATCACCCAAGTGAATCTTGAGAAATCATCAACAATAACCAGGGTGTAATTCATTCCTCCTAAGCTCATTACTGGTATAGGACCAAAAGGATCCATATGTAGCAATTCTAAGCTTTTGGAGGAATATTTACAACTTTTGTTTTTAAAATTTGATCTGACTTGCTTACCTAGCTGGCAGGCAATACAGACTTTATCCTTTGAAAACTCAATTTTAGGCAAACCTGTAACCAATTCATGTTTACTCAGATTGGCTAAAGCTTTGAAGTTCAAGTGATTCAATCTCTTATGACATAACCAGTTCTAATTCATCTTTGTAGCAACCAGACAGATTGAATTAGATGGTTGTGCTGACCAATTTACTTTGTAGGTGTTTCTACTTCGTTCTCCTGTCATGATGGTTAGTCCAGATTGATCTTTTATACTACAAGTGTGCTTTTGAAATTCCACACAATAATTATAATCACATAATTGACTAATACTTATTAAATTGTATTTCAAATTTTCTACAAGTAGAACATCTTGAATGCTAATATTTTCATGGATAAGCTTACCCTTACCCATGGTTGTACCTTTAGAATTATCTCCGAAGGTGATTTTAGGTCATGAACCTTGTACATAGTCTGACAAAATATTGATATTACAAGTCATGTGTCTAGAACATCCGTTATCCAAGAACCAGACTGATTGTGTAATCAGTTCACTTCTTTTTACCTGAAATCAAAAATAAAATATCTTTGGTCCCCATACCTACTTGGTTCCACACTGGATTAATTTCTTTGGAATCCATACTTGGATTATCTTTACAGATTTTTAATTGTATTGATTCTTAGGAGTGAAAGATCTATTTATTACCCTATGTGTATTGTGCTGTGAGTGATGAGTGTAGTGATCAGATCGATTGTTCCAGTTCAATTTCCAATACTTCTTAGAGGCATTGTTTTTTTAAAATGTGGTTTATGTTGAGTAGTCATAAGGTTCTGTATTTCAAGACCATATCCAGACCAGTTGGGTCTATGTTTAGTACATCTTGATTGAGAACTTTCTGGCTCAACATATCCCAACCCTTTACAAAAAAATGTGCTCTGTTGATTTATTGGAGGTATAACTGGACTTTCAAGTTCATATATCATGTTGGATCTAAAAAATTTCATAGATTTGAAGTTGCTTTTGTCCAGACATTATTGAGTGGTTGTGTCAGAAGAACTGATTTCATTCATGTTGTAGCCTAAGCCAGACTTATCTCCAGCTTTCTTTTGCATTCCAGTAAGTTTATCCAACAAAATCGATGATTTGTTCCAAGAATTTACTAGATCTGTCAATCTTTGATTTTCAGATAAAGTACCTTGAAGCTTACTTCTCATATATATTTTTATTTTCACTCTTTAACAGATTTCTCTAATCCATTAGATTGTCTGATCCAGTAGACTTACTAGAGTTACTTTGATCTGACTTATCTGTTTGACTCTTTCCATCTGCTTTGACTTCCTCAAATTTATGAGATAGTATTTGATATTCATTAACCATCTCATTTTATGCATTAATAAGATATTCTCTACTAAATTCATTTGAAGTAAAGTCAAGTACCTCTCCATCATCTGGAATGTTTGAGTCATCTCCAGCCATCAGACATTTGATAGCATCATCTTCACTTTCACTTGAGGATGCTTCGGAGTCAGATGAATTATAGTTTGATTCTGCCCATTTGCTGTTATTCTCATCTGCTAACAGTTCTTTTTGTTCCTTCTTTATTCTGAATCCTTTTCTCTATTCTCTGGCAATCTTCTTGTGTGATGTTGTTTTCTCGTCTTTCTTGGTTTTGGTGCATTCAGCTATGAAATGTCCTTTATTGTCACAATTGTAGCAAGCTTGATAATCATTGATTGGCTCTTTTCATCTGAAGCTTGATCTATTTGTGCTATGGAAGTTCTTATGATTCATTCTCATGAACCTTCCAAATTTTTTGACGAAGAGTGACATTGCATCACTACTGAGTTGTTCTGCAGTCTTGGTTGTTGGGGTTTCATCTGCTGCAGTGAGAGCTTTGGTTACTTGTGAGGTAGATGTTTCTTATTCAGTTCGAACTCCCAGTTTGAATTCATAGGCTTTAAGATCTTCAAATAGATCACATAATTCGATCTTATTGAGATCCTTGGACTCTCTCATGGCTATTGTTTTGACATCCCATTCACGAGGTAGAGCTCTCATAACTTTTAGAGCTACTTCCCTGTTGTTGTAACTTTTTCCAAGTGCATTCGGCTCGATCATTATGTTGTTGAACCTTTCATCAAAATCATTCATTGTTTCTCCAGGCTTCATCTTTATGCTATCGAACTTTCGAATAGCCACCATAAGCTTGTTTTCCTTTGTTTGATCATTACCCTGATATAATTGTGTGAGCTTTTCCCAATTTTCTTTTGCTGTGTTGCAACTTTTGATCTTGATAAACATATTTTTGTCCAGAGTCTTGTAGAGAATATCTCGAGCAACATTGTCCAAATTTGCTTTCTTCTTATCTTCATTGGTTCATTTAGCTCGAGGCTTTTCTATCATTTGAGGAGCACTAGCAGAGATGGCAGTAGCAGTATTTGTTCTCATAATCTTCATTGGTCCATCAGTAACAATGAACCACATATCATCGTCTTGGGCTGATAAATGTGTCTGCATACGAATTTTCCAATAATCATAATCTTCTTTTGAGAACATAGGAATTTTACTGAAAGATTCCATTGCTTTCCCAAAAAACAGTTCAAGTTATAAGCAAGAACTGCTCTGATACCACTTGTTAGGATCAAAAGGGTGTGTAGAGGGGGGGAGGGGGGTGAATATGCAATTTTAAAATTTTTCTAAACTCGATCTGCTCAAGGCAAGAATCAAGAATATACTTTGCTTAAAATACAATTATGCTCGAACGATCTGATGAGATCAGACGGAAGAATCTTCCTCACATAATTGAACTGGAAAGCTATAGGCAGATCAAATGTAAATGCAGTAAGTAAAAGAGTAAGGCAAGAGATTTTTTTATGGACGTTCATAGATTAATCTCCTACGTCTCTACTTCTTCTATTTGCAGAAGGATTCCACTAGAAGACTTTGATTTATACAACTGATTGTACAAACACAATCTAGTTTAGGACTTATCCGATGCCTAAACAAGAACTCCTACGCTTTCTCAATACAGATCAAAATATGTTTGAGTTACAGACTGAATTTGAGTGGTATAAGCTTTGACAAGTTGATCTGATATATCAAGAAGATTTTGGCCGCCGACAGGTGCCCTAAATTTATAGCTTACTTTCTGTTTCTTGATCATCATGTATTATAGCCTTCAGAAAGTAGCCAATGAGCCGCCGACAGGTGCCCTAATTTTCTCTCAAATCTTGATTTTCTGGATCTGCTCACTAACTTCATATCTTCATTTAATTCCTTTGTCTTTTAGCACAACGAGTTCTTGAAGAAAGTGGCAATTGATTTTTTTTCTGTATGCGAGTCAATTGATTTGTTTGTTTGATTGATCTGGTCTTCCATGAAGTTGATCTGATCGATCTGGCTTGTTCTTCTAGAGGATGACTTTTTGATCTGTTCTTGTAAATAAGAGCTGCGAAGATATGTAGATCGATTTTGTCTAAGTCACCGTCACTTTGATCTGGCCTCATGTATTGATCTGTTATCCATAAGATCGAAACTGACGATTTTTGATAACTTGATCTGGAAGCATATATCAGACGAGTTTTGATAACTTGATCTGGAAGCATATACCAGATGAGTTTCGGTAACTTGATCTGGAAGCATATACCATTTATCTGATCTGCTTTATTTTTGTCTTAATTTAAGAATATCTTAGCAAAGATTTATTTTTGGTTTTGTTTGATCTGTTCTCTTTTAATTAATTACCAAAATTTTGATTTAATCACCAACACTAAAAGTTAGTATACCAAAACATAACTTCGAAAAGTTAATGGACCAAAACCAAAAAATAGAAAAGTTAATAGACCAAAAAAACTATTTTTCCAAATAAAAACTTCACATAAAAAATATTTTGTTTTACATAAGAGAAGCGTGTGTATTTTCACTAGTAATTTATAAAAAATCCGCTTCTTGGACAAAAGAGAACATCTTTTCTTTTTTTTTTTTTGCCAAAATTGTTCCTTTTATTATATTGATATTATCTTTTTTTAATTTTGGTTTTTTTAATTTCGATATTTCAAATTGCAGTTCAGTCCCTCGGTAATTTTTACAACTATGATATTACTCATATTTTATTATAAATCAAATTACTTTAAAAAAAATTATAGCCGATACACTAGTATTATTAATTAATTTGAGGCTTATACATATATATATAAATATATATATATATATATAAATATGATGCGATCATGGATAACTCTCGAAGTAATCAAGTTAAGAAAAAATGGGATCCGCTAGAGATGCTGCAAGGTACAACAACGAGGGGACGGAGCAAGATGTTTAAAGAAGCGCTTCAAGGATTTGCAATGAATTATCAAGAAGTGTCTAACAAAATTTTATCAAAACTAGAAGGATTTGGAGAGCGTTGCAACAAATTTGGGGTGCATTTTAACATGATTCGAGTGCAAGAAGAACAAAGAGACAAGACATACTCGGACTAACCCCGGACCAACCCCGAATCTAGGCCCGGACCCAGCTCAGGGTCCGTGCCCCCTTAAATCTACAAAAAAAAAAAAAAAAAAATTGTGCGAAGCCACATGGACAACCTTCCAGGGTTCGTACATACAAACAATTCGGCATGTTTTAGTGCGTGTCGCGTAGATTTTTGAGTTTTTACCTAATTTTGGAGTTTTATTCTACTAAGAAACGTATTATTGTCTTTTATTATATATATATTGTAAACCTAGGGAAATAATTATTCATTATTGATTATCAAACTTTGTTTTTTCTTAAAAATTCTCTTCAAAACCAAAGCTTTGCTTTGTGTATCTAAAAATCAAACTTCTTAAAGTTTTTACATTGTGGCTTTTGTCAATTGATCTTCATCGTGGATTGTAAAAAACGAGTTCTTTGAAGGTACATTTGAATTCAATTGTTTTGATTTTGCTAAACATAGTTTTGTTTAAGGTTTTGTATAGTATTACTCCCTTACATTTAAACCTTGCTCGCCCTCGATCAAGACATATGACAAACAAACACAAAACAAAAGTAAGAACGATTCATGGTAGGTAACAACATCCGAGAAGTTCTATGCCAACTTAAAAACATGAATGCTCTCAACCTTTCATAACACACCTTCGATTTAGCGTGAACGTGTGTGTGCGATGTTATTCAAGTTACTTTCAACTTAGACGAATCTGTTTCAAGACTGCTTAGCGACCTATGACATATTAGTACAATTTTAACTCTCAAGTGTCCATTTCTTAACGATCCCTTACAAACACACCT
The DNA here is from genome assembly GCF_033568475.1 of Henckelia pumila. NCBI lineage: Eukaryota > Viridiplantae > Streptophyta > Magnoliopsida > Lamiales > Gesneriaceae > Henckelia > Henckelia pumila. Next base: position 203,113,805 of record NC_133122.1, read on the forward strand.
TTCTTGAGATTATTTTTACACACCGCTGGATTTTGCACCCGATTTTCTTAAGCCCCAATAATTACCCGCAAACTTAGCTATAACTATGATAAGATTAGAATTTCAATCCCCTCGTCTATAGCCCAGATGGAGCATCAACCCCATTAAATCCGCATACTTAGCCATGAACGTGATAATTAGGATTTCAGTTCCTCGTCCATGACCCGGATGGAGTTGAGTTTTTCAAAACTAAATATTTTTTTCAATTTTTTTTTTCAAAAATTTTGTTGCGCCCAAGATCATAAGTGCAATGTAAAAGACTCATAAAAATTCACAGAACACAGTTAAGCTCCACAAAACACCTATTGTCATGCAATAATCAAATAGACAGAAACTTCCTCAAATCTTTTGCTATAATTCACTGGTCTAACATAAGTGCTTAAAAATATTCACGGGTCAACCTACAGTTTCTCATGTCTATTTAAGAGCAAAAATTAAAAATTATTTTCACAAAGTTCAAAACTTCATATCATCATTGGCTCCCATTCATCATCCTACTCAACACATATGCAAACAATTACTAAAACTAACACGAACAAACACGAAACGAACTAAAAATGCAAACAAAAAAAATCATTACAAATGCAACACAAACACAACAATAAAATAAACTAGACTATACCCCTATACTTATCCAAAGCATTTCCCTCAATGCTTTAGAGACAATGAATAGAATGAAAAAAACAAATACACAAATGCAAGATGAACAAAAACAAAATGAACACAAAAATAACACTCCCCTGGTCTATGTTTTGTCCTCTTCCTCCATTTGCAAGATTCCAAAGCAACTTCTCTTATCAGGGCAACCTATTGAACATGGAAAGCGACAGGTAAGGCGGTGGATTAGCAAAAGATAATAAAAAGAAAAATAACAATAAAAAATAATAATGAAAAGAGAACACTGGGTTGCATCCCAGTCAGCGCTATGTTTATAGTCTATACGCGACTATGCAGAAACAACCATCAAAGAGTAGGAATCATATGACTCTACGTATAGGTCTTTATTTCCTATGCCCTCAATCTTGGCGTGATGTTGACATGGGAAGCTCGTCGGTCTAGCAATACTCGATATAAATTTTTTCTTTTGGAAGGAGACTCCGAATCTAGGCTGAAGCTCATAGAGGATGCAATATTGTGGAGTTGGTGTCAATGGCAAGAATGGATCTTCTAGTGGTGCACATTTGAAGATCATTGACGAGGTAAAATCCTTCGCCTTATATATTTCTTCCTCCTCCACTGTCACTTTTGGCTCATCTTTGCATTCAAATTCCTCAAATAAAATTACCTCTTGATCTAGCTCAATTACGCTGGAAGGATCACATTCCCATGCACATTGATCAACACAAATTGCTTCATTCTCTTGGTTGATATCAGGAACGGATTTCATCAGAAGCTTCATTTGTTCATCCAAGAAACTCAAAGAATTGATGTGAGTTTCTGAAAATTTATGGTTGATCTCTGACTGTAAATTAACAATGCCCTGCAACTGATTCAAAATTCTTCAGAGTATGCTCCATTCTCCATGTTATGCTCAAGTGGTTGCTTTGAAAACTTTGGGTAGTGGGGTGTTGGAGGATATTGGTAACTTCAACCCTGCAGTGAAGAATCCCAATGCCAATAGTAGTCGAAATCTGCCATATCATTTAACAAGTGCATCACACTGTTGTAATCTCTGCTGAAGAAGTGAATGTCAGTTGCCAAAGCTCCATAATCTATCCAACTTCTTGTTGTTTCATCCAATCCACTATAGAAAAAATCGAGTAAGAACCAATTTGAAAATTTGTGGCATCGAAATTTGTTAGCCAAATCATTGAATCTTCCCCAAGCAGCATAGAATGGTTCTGAGTATTGTTGGCCAAACCTTGTGAACGCCTATCGATGATCCATCTTCAAGTACCTCACAAGCAAAACAAAAAAAAATAAAAATAAAAATTAAAAATTAAGCAAAGTTACGAAAATAGAGAAAAAAATGTCTAGTCTCAAGCAAATAATCTATCCTAATATTAATCAAACTGTCCCCGGCAATGACGCCAAAAAATGAACCGCTTAATTCGGTATTTACTAGCAAGTGCACTAGGTCAAGGTATAGTAAATGGATAGAGAGTCCATGTATCGATCCCACAGGGACTGCTGTCAATTCTCAAGATTTGATTATTTTACTTAATCTAGACAAAATAATAGAAAAGAGTATGAATTGAATAAATAAGAATTTAAAATAATAAATAATTATGAAATTAACTAAAAAATAGAACTCAATAATAATTCTAATTAAAATAAGCCAACCAAAACACATGCAGGTACCGAACAAATAATGTAACATGTAGTCAATTCAAGAATCAGATTTAAATCTTAAATTACGGTGACTTCTCCTAACTTGTTTAAAGGTCTATTTCTAGAACAATTAAACATATTCAAATATTGACGGATCAATATTTCATAATTCAAATCAAATCAGAATGCATTGAGAATCGTGAGAATTCAGTTTGCACCTAAAATCGTACAATGAAATCGAATACTATTTCTAGTCAATTTAACCTTGTGTTGATTTATGGAGTGATTGAAATAAATTCCTCCTCTGTCGACTTGGAATTGATTAACATGCAGTTAAACAATTGGCCAGATTATTCACAAGACAAATTTAAATCCATAAACCAATAATAAAAAAACCAAATCTGAAAAATCCCAAATAAACATTCAAGTTTTCTACATAAATTTGTTCGGCCAAATCACGCGGCCTTGGTTGAAGAAAACTACTCAATAATTGAAAACAATAATCAAACAAAAATTATGAAAGAAGAATAGAAGAATAAAAATTATAGAAATATTCTCCCAAGCTCCCAGCCGCCTTGCGTCGTTCTCTGTGTGAATCCCCCTTTTTCTCCTCTCTAGTCTTCTATTTATATGGCTTGAAAAGCCCACGAAATAAAACCCGCAAAATAAGATATTTAATTTCCAAAAATTTTGATTTTTTAATCCTGCGCGACGTCTCACTCGAGCAGTAGAAAATTCCCGCTCGAGCGAGCAATCCTTTCGTCTTCATTTTTCTTCTTCGCTCGAGCGGTAGAAAGTTACCGCTCGAGTGGACAACTTTCTGCCCCCATATTTCTCTTCCGCACAGGTCAAGCGCAATTGCGCTATTTCTTTAAGCCTCCAAGTGCAATAGCACATCTCCTAGGCGCTCTTCTTTCTCTTTTTTTCTTTCAAAGCGCTATAGCGCTTCTCCTTCTCTCTAGGTAGAGCTGTAGCTCTATACAACAGATCTACTTCGTCAAATTGCGCTAAAATCTTTTCTTCTTTCTTTGCTTTTATTTTATTCTATTCTTGATCTCAAAATTCCTTTAATTTCCATTTTTCCTACAAATAAAACCCGGATAGTGAAATGCACACACATGCCATAAAACACATAAAAACAACATAAAACAATTTGAATGAACACAAAATAGACACAAAAATATCACGAACTAATGCACACAAAATGCACTTATCATATATCTTTCACCACAATGTCAAGATTTTCCTTCTTTTAATCTACGGTTGTTCATTATGATCTGGGATTTTCTATCATTTGTGGTGCACCTTCAGTTACGGTCACTGTAGTGTTAGCTTTCATTATCTTCATTGTTCCATCAGTTATGATGTACCACATGTCATTGTCTTGAGCGGACAAGTGTACTTGCATGCGAATTTTTCAATCATCATATTCCTCCTTATATAACATAAGAATTTTGTTAAAAGACGTAATAGTTAACAAAAGTAGTTCAAGTTAAGTAAATACCCCTCTTTGATACCACTTGTTAGGATTGAAATGTGTAAAGGGAGGAGGGAGGGGAGGAGTTGAATACACACTTAAAATATTTTTCTAAAAAAACTTGTTTTTCAATCAAGCTAAGTAACCAGCTTAATTGTTATCATTTTTCTTAACCAAATTTTCTTGTGACATCTGATCTGGTCAGGCTAAAAAAATTTCACTCATGAATTGAACTGTGTAGCTAAAGGCATATTGAATGTAATAAATGCAGTAAGTAAAAGCAAGGAACAAGGGATTTTTTTATGGATGTTCGAAGATAAAACTCTTACGCCAACCCTTCTTCTGTTTTCAGAAGGATTTCCATTAGAATAATTTGATTTATACAACTATTTTCACAAATTTGATCCAATCAACCCTTGAAAGGAAGTACTAGCAACACACTCTCAACTCATAACATTTTTATGATTGAGTTACTGTAGTGAACCGAATCCAGAATTGATAATTAATGTAGTAATCATGTTTAGAATGGGTAAATAATGATTAAGGAATCTCCAATTGCGATTATGAAGTTGAAAATCGGATTCAAGACGTCCTAAAATGGCCAGAAGGATTTCTAGTGTTCGGGTGGATCGGATTATCTGAACCCAAGGATCGAGGATCCAAACTTGGGATGTTCGAAGGCAGCAATCGAGTTCGAAAGTTAATAGTTCGAATGATCCGATCGTGAGTTCGGACGATCCAAACTATTGAGAATTCGAAAGCTTGGTGAGATCGGATGATCCGATCTGAGGGATCGGAAGATCCGAACCCAAGACTGGACAGGTGGTCGGTTGCATGTGGTTGGTTGAACACGTGAATAGAGATCGGAAAATCCAAAGGTAGAGATCGGATTATCCGAAGTCAAGTGGCCAAGTGTCCAAGATGATACGTCACGGATGACGAATTTATGAGATCAGACAATCCGAAGTCCAGTTCGGACCATCCAAAGTGCTGGCAGAGACATGTGTGAAACATTCAAGTTTGGACGATCCGAAGAGGGAGTTCGGACCATCCGAACTCCGGCTATAAATAGAGGGTTTGAGGGCCTCATTTGGTGCACCTCTCCAACTTCTTCCTTTCTCCTTTTATTGGGTATTTTATGTGTTCTAGTCACCTAGATTGGTCCGAGAGTTGGCAGAATTGTCCTTGGAGTAGTGGCAGAGTTGTGCCCAAGTAGTGGGGCAGTCGCCATCAGTGAGCTGACGACGAACGCAAGTATGGTCCGAGATCCCTAAAAATATTAAGGAGTATAAAATAGCTTAGTTAATGCTTTTAAAGATCTATTAGTAATGCATGGTTATCTTGCATTGTAGTGTTGGACTATATATGCGAGGACATCTAGAGTACTATTAAACTGTAAGGTCCAAAAAGTCCACTAGCTTAATTACAATAAATTAATTAATTGTATGAGTTATTGCATGTTATTTTAAATGTATAATTGTTATGTTTAATTATGTGATTTATGTTGATGCCTGAGAATCTTTATGTGATGTGATGTGATTTTTTTAAATGTTTAGGTTGGTATTTAATTCTGGGTCGTAGAGACGAGCTTAGTCTTGGAACGAGTTAAGAAAATATTTTTTTAAATTATGTAGCGATCCTACCCGGATCCACAACCTAATCAGAGTGATTAGCGCAAGCAATAATAATTAAAGCGTTAAATAGCGGATAATTCCAAAGTACAACAAATCCAATCGGCAGAATACAACCGACGATAGAAACAGTGTATAATTCTTTATACAAACAAATCGAAATTAGGGTATCAGAATCCCTAACAAACTACCTCTGCACGGTAGCAACCTCAACCCTGCTGGGAACCACCGGGACTGTCTAGCCTCAGACCTGACCCGCCACAAGGTGTCCCAAAACACGAAACATAAAGGGCATGAGCGACTACGCTCAATACGGAAGCAATGATATAAATACAAATATGATCATGCACATGACTTTAAAAATCAGGGTTAAATCACTTTACTCATGGCGCCTGGAATACACAGTACCGGGCAAGAGAGCGACTCCGCATGGTACTCGTATATTCCCAAGACACGAATCCTCGGGAAGAATCGCCTCGACTGATAGAAACTGTCATGACTCACATCATACCCGATACATTCTCCGTAAAAACATATGCATGTGCTAAAAACAGTAAAACATAGCCAATACAGCACATACATCATGCATCACACACATATGTATAAATATCATGCCGGCTATCTCGGTCAGTACTTACGTACCTCTAACACTGCAGGTCAACTCCTAGCACATCCGTCTAGGTCCAAAGCCTACAAGTCTGCTCTACTGCGTCTACACATGCAAAAGTCCATGCATTACTATAAACGCTCTAAAAGCCTTAACTAAGCTATTTCATACTCCTAAATATTTTTAGGAAGCCAAATTATACCTTCGTCCGTCGTCAGCCCGCTGGTGTAGAATCATCTCAAAACCTAGGCACACCTCCGCTACGATGCCGAGATCGCTAGGCAACTTCCGGATTCCCAATAGGATGCTTAGAACTCCGTAGATCTAAGTAAGAAGGTTCGAAAACCAGAGGAAAGGAGGGGAAATTGGTGCACAGAATGAGGGCTCGGACCCCTTATTTATAGACGGTGATCGGAACGTCCGATCCCTCATCGGAACATCCGATCCCGAACGGAGCGTCTGATCGTGACATCAGAACATCCGATGTCACCTCACGTGCGTAAGCAGTGATGTCATCTTGCTGACGTCGGTGATGACGCCAGCCCTAGCCAGAATGGAAACTCCGATCCTCCAACGGAACGTCCGATCCCGATCGGAGCTTTCGATCCGTGCTTCGGAGCTTCCGATCCACTTCGGATAATTTTAGGCAAAATTTAGTAATTAATTTCCTTAATTACCTTGATTAATTGCGGGTCACTACATTCTCCCCCACTTAAGAAATTCCGTCCTCGAAATTACATCTTAAGGAAAACATAGTACGCAAAATCAATGCTCTTATTACAACTGAACAATATACATTCGATACAACAGAGTACAAAATCTTAAAACAACTCGGGGTGCTCGTCTAACATCCGACTCTCCAACTCCCAAGTAGCTTCCTCTGTACCTCTGTGTTGCCACTGTACCATCACCAACGGTATGCGCTTGTTACGAAGCACCTTGTCCTTCCTGTCGAGAACCCTGAGAGGTTTCTCCACATATGACAAATCGTGGTCTAGTTGCACCTCAGTCGGACGCAAGATGTGGGACTGATCCGCCACGTACTGTCTCAACAAAGACACGTGAAACACATCATGAATCTTCGAAAGATTCGGTGGCAAGGCTAGACGATAAGCCACGTCTCAAACTTTCTCGAGAATCTCGAAAGGACCAATAAATCTTGGTGAAAACTTACCCTTGAGACCAAACCTCATCACCTTCCGGAAAGGTGATACACGCAAGAATACGTACTCTCCTTCTTCAAAATGAAGTGGCCTGCGGTGAGTGTTCGCGTAGCTAGCCTATCGATCCTGGGATGCCTTAATCCTGCGTCTGATCAATTCTACTGCATCAGTCATCTGCTGAATCATCTGAGGACCCTCCACCTGCCGCTCACCAACCTCGTCCCAAAACAAAGGTGTACGACAACGACGTCCATAAAGAGCCTCAAATGGTGCCATGCCAATGCTGCTATGGTAGCTATTGTTATAAGCGAACTCTACCAATGGCAAATGATCGTGCCATGCTGGACCAAAATCCATTACGGTAGCTCAAAGCATGTCCTCGAGAGTACGGATAGTCCTCTCCGACTATCCATCAGTCTCTGGATGATACGCTGTGCTCTCGTAATCATCATCTGCCATCTGTCAATAACAACAGACAACTCTTTAAATCCGCTTTACTAATTCCCAGTTGCAATGCGCTCTGATACCAATGAATGTAGCGACCCTACCCGGATCCACTACCTAATCAGAGTGATTAGCGCAAGCAATAATAATCAAAGCGTTAAATAGCGGATAATTCCAAAGTACAACAAATCCAATCGGCAGAATACAACTGACGATAGAAACAGTGTATAATTCTTTATACAACCAAATAGAAATTAGGGTATCAGAATCCCTAACAAACTACCTTTGCACGGTAGCAACCTCAACCCTGCCGGGAACCACCGGGACCATCCAGCCTCAGACCTGACCCGCCACAAGGTGTCCCAAAACACGAAACATAAAGGGCGTGTGCGACTACGCTCAATACGGAAGCAATGATATAAATACAAATATGAGCATGCACATGACTTTAAAAATCAGGGTTAAATCACTTTACTCATGGCGCTTGAAATACACAGTACCGGGCAAGAGAGCGACTCCGCGTGGTACTCGTATATTCCCAAGACACGAATCCTCAGGAAGAATCGCCTCGACTGATAGAAACTGTCATGACTCACATCATACCCGATGCAGTCTCCATAAAAACATATGCATGTGCTAAAAACAGTAAAATATAGCCAATACAGCACATACATCATGCATCACACACATATGTATAAATATCATGCCGGCTATCTCGGTCAGTACTTACGTACCTCTAACACTGCAGGTCAACTCCTAGCACATCCGTCTAGGTCCAAAGCCTACAAGTCTGCTCTACTGCGTCTACACATGCAAAAGTCCATGCATTACTATAAACGCTCTAAAAGCCTTAACTAAGCTATTTCATACTCCTAAATATTTTTAGAAAGCCAAATTATACCTTCGTCCGTCGTCAGCCCGCTGGTGTAGAATCGTCTCAAAACCTAGGCACACCTCCGCTACGACGCCGAGATCTCTAGGCAACTTACGGATTCCGAATAGGATGCCTAGAACTCCGTAGATCTAAGTAAGAAGGTTCGAAAACCAGAGGAAAGGAGGGGAAATCGGTGCACAGAATGAGGGCTCGGACCCCTTATTTATAGACGGCGATCGGAACGTCCGATCCCTCATCGGAATGTCCGATCCCGAACAGAGCGTCCGATCGTGACATCGGAACGTCCGATTTCACCTCACGTGCGTAATCAGTGACATCATCTTGCTGAAGTCGGTGATGACACCAGCCCTAGCCAGAACGGAACCTCCGATCCTCCAACGGAACGTCCGATCCCGATCGGAGCTTCCGATCCGTGCTTCGGAGCTTCCGATCCACTTCGGATAATTTTAGGCAAAATTTAGTAATTAATTTCCTTAATTACCTTGATTAATTGCGGGTCACTACAAATTAAGTTTAAGGGGATGCAGTGTATTTTTATTAATTTGGAGAGTAAAATTTTAATGTATTTTAAATGTAACTAATGAGCCGTGTTGGGAGTCCATTAGTCACAAAAATTATAACCATTCAAAATTCTTTATTTCTTTCATCTGGAACACTTATGTTTTCTCTTCTCCCAATTCTCCCTCTGTCATTAAAACGCTACAACTCAAGGCCAGGGTTCTATTCTCAAGGCTATATTGTTCTTCCGCCTAGGTTAAATTCCAAGCAATCAGTCAATTCAGGCAAGTTTTTACTGATTTTGAAACCCACTCAAGAATATATGTATTTTTAAGGTAAAACCCTAGGTGTTTTGATTGATGATCTATGCATTTTCTTTGGAAAATTCATGAGTATGTTGCTTGATTGTGATACGTGAAGCATTCTTGATGTGTTCGGTTCAAGTAATTCGAGTTTTGATTAAGTTGAAGGCAATAAATAGATTTTTGGGCAAAAGTTTGAAGGAAGGTTTTTGATGAAAAATCTTTTGAATTTATTGGTGTATGGGTACGTGTGATTTTAAAAGTTTTCATGATGTTGAAAGATATTTTGATAGAAAAGTGTTCCAAACATTGTAGGTTTCAAAAAATGTATAGAAAAGATCAGATTTTTGAAGTAGAGGCGCGACGGCGCGCCCGCGCAGCTTGAAGCAACGCGGCCGCGCCTGGGCATCGCATGCCTGCGCACAGGCTGCACGCTATAGTGCGGCCGCGCCTTCCGTTCGCACATCCCACCCCTATTTACATGATTTTGGGTCCTAAAAATAATGTTTTGGATATTTTAATGTATTTTAATTATTTCTAAGTATGTATAGGGAAAAGTTTCAAGTTTTCGATGTTCGGAACGGACGGAATGCCTCACGTGGATCGGTCAAGCTATGTAATGCATGTTTATGTGAATTTATTTTTGAAATTAATTATTCATGAAATATTTTGCAACTTGTAAGAATGTTAGCATCACGAGAGGTTTATGAGCATGATTTTACAATGACATGAAATGATATGCTAAGATGAATGCTATGGTATATGGGAAATATTTTGATGATTTATGCGCATTGTGGTGATTATACGGGGTATGCACTTCGGGATGAGCTTCGAAGCGGCTATCCGAACATGGCTTACGGGATGGTTATACGGGGTATGAACTTTGGGATGAGTTCCGAAGTGGCTATCCAAAGAATGAAAGTTTATGGGCATAATGTCATATGCTTGTTGATCAACAGGAAACTATGAATGGCTCATTATGACGGTTGCCACACTACTAATACTTCATCACCCCAAATATTTTTATGATATGGCTACATCAAAGTTATGTTTATTGCATGAAAGCTTAAGTTAATGTTCTCTTTTAAAGTTTAGAAAGATCATTTTTTATGCATTTTCTTGCTGAGTCTTTAGACTCATTATACTTGAATGGTGCAGATAACGATGATGTTGATGCATTCATTGATGATTATGTGGGCGGACATGAAGAAGAGGCAGGGGTCGGTCCAATGGGCGATGCATGAGTGCGAATGCTATTGAATGAAAATTGTTTAAAACATTTTTAGTTGATGAGAGGAAAACAAGTTTTGAATTTTAAGTTGATGGCCATGTTTGGCAAAGACTTTTAGATGCTATTTCATTATTGTGCACTTTTAATACGCTCATTCTTAATAAAGAAGATGATGCTTCCACAAAGTTTTTATTTTCCCCAAATTCTAAGTATGTATGTTAACGTTCCGATTTTGAAAATTGGGACGTTACATAAAGTAGGTAAGTACTGACTGAGATTGTCAGTGGGTATGCATGCTTATTTGTTGCATTTATGTTCCATGATTTCATGATTACTACTTTGAGATATTATGTTTCATGTGCATATCATATTGAGACTATGTCCCTTTGAGATGAACCAATGTAGGGTCTCTCAGCCCTTGTTAGGACATTGTGACAATGAGGGTCCTGCCGATCGACGTGTTGCACCAAATCTAGTGATCCGAGGACATTTTTGATCCATGTCCAGTTAGGAGTGAGTGGGTAGACTCAGTGGTTTGATTCACCGAGGCTACAGTTCATGTCCTAGGCTCTAGTCTAAGCATATTTGATCAGTATATCCCAGATATGGATACCCAAACATTGTATTTTTGCATGCATCATATTTGTATATTTACCCTTACTAGCATGGTGAGACTTATGCTCACGTCAAGTATTTCTGAGTTTTCTAGATACCCCATTCGACGGGGCAGTTGCAGAAAGTTCCTCCAGGGATTTGGAGTGGTGACCAGGATATAGCATCAGGATTAGCTGTTAGGTTATATTTTATTAATTTTTATTCGATTTGGTTGTATTTATTGAATTTTTTTAACCGGTTGTATTCTATCGGTCCAGTGTTTATTTGTTTTTCCGCTAGAATAACTCTGATTATGTTAATTGCATGCTTAATTAAGTTTTAATATTTTTTTAGTAGTGGATCCATATTGGGTCGCTACAGTTACAATGAATGTGAATGCTACAAAAACACTCGTCTGATTGAACGCTTCAATTGATATGGTAGTAGCAACTGTGACAACGCTTTGATATGATATATGGCTTCTTAGAAAACTGAAGAGCTAAGATTCTCAAAGTGCGTGTGTTCATTGATGTGCATCATCGGGTATTTATAGAAGATTTTTCAAACATTTAAAATATATCCGGTGAGCTTTTGATCCTCAATCGTCCGACATCTCTGCATATTTCGCCATGTGTCCTCGTACCCTTTCCAAAGATAGTGGAACAATATTTGAATATTGTAGAGTACAAAAAGTAACGTCTTTATCCCAATTTGGCTTTATCTTCAACAACTTAGACTTATTGGGAGGCATTGAATAACTTGGTCTGATCTGGTTTTGTTGGGTAATCTAAACTTATGATATTGAGAATCCGTTCTGTTCAATATAAGGCCGAGTATTATAATTGGTTTTAATTTGATATGCATTAGTTGTCATCGTCAAATTTAAGATATTACTCTATTATATTTTTAATAAGCTTAGCCAACACCCTCTAAGTCATTTCTTAGGTACGATGTGTGTGATCATTGTCTCGAGGAAGTGAAAAAAGACAACAGATAGTCTACGTTGTTAAATTACATCAAGTAAAAATTTCAAATAACACCAAGGTAATGAAAAATTAAAATGTTTTCAAAGCTGCCAAAAAAGAGAGAGAAGAAACTGAGGATTAAATAAAAGAGTAATGAAAAATTGTAATGATGACTACACCAAATAACACAGAGTAATGATTCATTAAATAATTTGCATAAATATGACTACAAATCCTTGTTCAAATTCGACTACGCAAAGACATATTATAGATAGTGATTGATGGTGTACAAAAACCAGCTAGACAGTTGAAGAAGGACATCACTGAAAACAAGAAAAAAAAAAGAAATGAAATGACCAAGAGGATAACTATAATAAAAGGCAAACATGAGAACACAATGACCAAAGGGATAGTCATAATAGAAAAGTGAAATAGATGTTCTTGTAAAAATTCTAAGCAACATATACAAGGAAATATGAAGATTGTGAGACCTCGATTCCAAACAACTAATCTCGGGATTAAACAACAATAAGGCATACAATAACCAAAAGTTAAAAGCAATAAGATATTTTTTTTTTGAAAATAGTGCCTCGCTCGATCCGCATGATCTTGCGAATCGAGCGAGCAACTTTTGCCAAAGTTACTGCCCAAAAAACTCAGCCCTCGCTCGATCCGTAAGATCTTGCGGATCGAGCGAGCCACAAAATTTCCAAAACAAAACTGCATCAAAATTCCCTCGCTCAATCCGCAAGATCTTGTGGATCGAGCGGTGACAGAAACAGAACTGAAACATCAGAAATCATGCTAGAACTTGAGTCCAAAACCAACAACATTTTATCATGCATTACAATCACAAGTTCTCCAACTAATACATGAAATTCTAGGGTTACATAACCGCTCAAAAGTATTGGATTTGTAACGACAAACTTTCAACACAGCTCGCATAAACAATACAATAACATAACAAAGTTCGATATCTAAACATGTTCAAATACAACTAGGTAGACATGCTGACACGACTTCTAAACCGAGTCTCACTACTAGCTCTCCCTCTTGTTGCTAACCAGGCCTTCGCTGACTTGGTCCTGTCCCATCCTGTTGCCAAGTACACATACAAAACAAAGCAACAGCCGGATAAACCGGTGAGAATGACATTCCCAGTAAAAACAACATAACAAGTAATGAATATACAACATGTTATCAAACAACATATTCAAGTCGAAGCTAATGATATGCATGTCTTTAAAACCAGGATATCAATTCTAATAAACAAGGGAGTACTGCTCTGCTTTTGGGATCCCGAGGATGAGATCACGTAACAACCCACCGACTCTCCCAATCGAGGTGGTGCCACGTATCCCACTCCTCTAGACTTTGAGCAACCATAACGAGTATGCTAGCACTAGGCGAAATACTACAACCTAGGCCACTCAATCATAGTTCCCAAATGTCTAAACAAAAAGGGCGGTTCTGCCCGCTAAAATCAAAGTAGGCTCAATATGAATGCATAACAGAAACATAAACATAAGCCACATAACAAAACTCAATCAATCAACAAAATACAAGTTCCACATGCTAGAACAAGTATCGATGCAATATGTGATTTAGAAAGGGAAACTCGAGAACCAACAGTCCCGAGTATGCTATCCCGCTACGATGACTGCTTTTACCTTTCAATGCAGTAGCTCCAACTCTGGCTAAGCTACAACAAAAGATTGTATCAAAAGCTATACAATCTAAACAACAATAACGGTTCAAGGTGAATCTCTTTACCCTTCTTCGTCCAATCTCTTGACGATCAAAAGGCTGATTAACACTGGCTTCACAAACTCTAAACGAATCTGTACGGAGACAAAAAGTGATCAACAACAACGTTCAACTCAAGCAAAAGTCCAACAACCCAAAGACGGTTCAAATCTCTAAAACTCAAACCGGCGACATAACGGCTATAACTGAACAAACCGGCAATGCAGACAGCAGTTCAATAGCGATATAATCTCATAACAATGCTAATACCACAACAACAAGGCAATCCTAACAAATCTCAAAACTCAAACTTTCGAAAATGGCTTCCAAAAATCATAACAATTCCGAACGTCGCTCTATTTCAAAACCGACAGATAATAAACGATCAGAACACTGTAGAGAACAACATACTCGAATCTAGAATGATTCTAACAACATCCAAAAACTAGAATGTATCTGATCGTAGAAAAACTTACGATAGAACGAAGCTCTCGCTGCAGTGATCGCTAAACTGCCTTCAGAAATAAATTCCAATGGTCGGATCGAGCTCGGAAGGAAATCTGAAAGCTCAAAACTCAAAAGTGGCGTTTCAATGGAGGCTCACGGTTTTGGAGAGGAAGATGAAAGCTTTACCCAATCAATTCTACGTGTAAATAATATATAAAAATCAATATTTGCGTTTTAGTCCCTGAAATTTCCAAAATTTGCAAAAAGGGCCCTAATCAAAATCAAACCGGCTCGAGAACTCTATAATCTCTGATTAACTCAAATAAACTCATTTAAGATAAAAACAGGGCGTTACAAATATAATGGATACCAAGGCAATAAACTATTGAGAGATTACAAAAGGAGAATAAAAATAAATACTGCGTCAAAGGATGTCATTGTATTTGAAGCAATCAAGACCAAGCATAAGTAAGAATTGAAAGGATCTCATAAGAAGAGTGTGAGAATATATATTGTAACGCCCCAAAATTAGCCTAATCAAGATTTTAGGAGATTAGGATTGATAATCAGAGATTAAGAAATTTGAGGATTTAATTGTTTTTCGATAAGGGGCTGAATTTCAAAATTTGAGAAAATTCAGGGACTAAAGTTCTAATTTGGAATTTATTAGATATTTATAGACTTGACTTCTTCTTCTTCACCATTTTCTTCTTCCCTTGCACGCCTCAAAGACTATTCCTCCATTAATGCTTTCTCCAAGCTTTGTGATTTTATTTCGTGCTCGATCCGTCCGATTGAATTTCAATCTGAAGGCAGAATAGCGATCACGGCTGCGAGAGCTTCGTTCTATCGTAAGTTTTTCTTCGATCCAGTATACTTCAATTTTGGGATATTTTCAGAATTTGTTTAAATTCGGATATGTCGTTTTTGAGCTAGCATGTATCGTATATTTGAAGTCGGATCGAAAAAAAAACGTCGTTCGGATTTGTTATAATTTTTGGAAGTCTAATTCGAAAAAGTGGATTTTGAGATGTGTTGGATTTGATTTGTTATTGATGTTCTAGCATTGGTTTGAGTTGTTTGCGACGCTATACTGCTGTCTGTATTTCCAATTTCATCATTGGCAGTTGGGTTTGTTTTTCATTGTTGTTCTTTTCTTGCCTCCGTAAAGATTATTTTGAAGTCTGTAGAGACCAAAGTTAGCAAAAGTCGATCGTCGAAGAGTTGGATGAAGAGCGGTAAAGAGTTTTACCTAGAACATTTGTTTTAAGTAGTTTTTTGGATTTTGAAATAACCTCTTATTTTAACTTATCCAGAGCTCGAGCTTTTCGAGTCGAAAGGTACAAGCAGACATTGTTTTAGCGGGATAGCACACTCAAGACAGTTGGTTCTTGAGTTTCCCTTAAATCACATACTTGCATCAATAATTGTTCTAGATTGGGGAACTTGTATTTTGTTGTTTGAATTTTTGTTATATGGCTTAATACTTTACGTTTTTCTTATGCATTCATCTCAAGCCTAAATCTTTGATTTCAGTGGGTTGTATGCCCTTTTTGTTAGACGATTTGGGGGCTATATGGTGAAACACGTTTTCAGATCATATATCTAATACCCGGTGCAGCGGAAGTTTAAATTTTTTTTTATATAGAACGATTCCATATTATGGGTATCAAATCCTAACGATTAAATTATGCAAGTAAAATAATAATCACAATTAAATATTTTTACCTCTTCAAGCTATGGCTTGATTATGGACTCCAACAGATTAAATATGCTCTTGTTGTAAATCCCAGGAACTGATGACTACTCGATCAATCTCCAAAATTAGGTCCACGAACAAAAAACTGAAACCCTCTGATTGATTGCACTAGAAATCAATCAGATGTTTATCGTAGAGATTAAACAGATTTGATCTGCCAATTCAGAATGTAATTTTTCATAAAAATTGCAGACTGAATTCTCTCAAAAAGGGAGAGAGGATTTTCGTAAAACCCTCTTTTAATTTTGTGTGTTTTTCGAAAACTCAAGGTTGGAATGAATGATATTTTCGAAAATTACACTTATATATATATATATATATATATATAATTTCTAGACTAGATTAAGTTATATCTCTATTAGGACACTAACTCCTTAGGACCCATAATCCATAACTTAAGCCCAACAAGCCAAACCTGTTATTATAGAAATTAATATAAAATTCATCATGACTCCGATTGATAAACTGATTACACCAATGTGCACAGAAACCATTTCTGCACCTTTTAAAGTCAAGATAATTTTTCTGAATCCGAATTCAGTGATTTCCAAAAATGCCCATCCCTATGTCATTTTAGAAAATTCCACTCCCTTTAGTTAAAAAGTCCAACTTCTCTTTCATTAAATTTAACTCTTTAAATTTAACTATTTCAACGGGAATTAGTAATCCATTACTTGTGTGACCCTCAATGATTCAGGGATACAGCTAGCCGTGGGCTCACAACTCCTTGTGACTCGAAACAACAATTTCTGACTTACCCATCGAATCACGGTAAGAGCGCCTAGCAACGTCGCCCCATGATTCCCTAGGTATCTCTGATAGTACCTGCAAGAACCAGTAGGTTTTGGTTAGCGTACAGTACGGTCCTTTCATCCATATATACCGATCGAATCAACAACCATTGGTACATCGAGAGTCGTTCGAGATTCGATAACTATGCAATGCATCTTGAAGATCAAATAGTGACATCGCATGTGCTACTAGGAAACCAAGTAACCTAAATCACATCGAGTACTCTGGCCAGAGATTTGTCACACTAATATCTCCTCATATCGCATAGGATATCCACACTTGCAAGCGTGTGGTGAATCCTTGACAACAAAGCATCGACTCCTATATGTGTCGTAACTGTACCCAATCCCGATACCTGATGACTCTCATAGAGTCGATAAACGAGTCAAAGTATAGTACTAGCATATAGAGTCTGCATGATGTTTCAAGTAGTAAGGACTAATGGTGTACAACCAAAACCGCGGACTTATCCACTCAATTAATAATAACCACTTGGAAAGTCCGAATAGGGTAGTTCGATCATTCATCATATGAATATCTATTTGCATGCTTTGAACATCTCTATATTCCATACCAATGAAACGTGGTACTTGGCATCGCAAATGCTAGTCACGATCTCGAGCGATCCTTATCCTTATTTGCGGACGGCTCAATTGACTAGGAACTGTTTAGAATATACAGTGACTATAAGATGTGTTTCATGATAGTGATCTCTCTTTATTCACTATCTCATCTTACTTACACTATAGTATATTCAAGGTCTTTATCAAAACAACAATAGTATATCACAATATAACATTAGGAAGAAAGATAAAGAAAATGCCATTAATGAATGTAAATTATATTAAACAAAGATTGTTTACAATAAGAGACTCTCAAAGCCCTTAGCCACAACTTGGCTAGCGGGGCATCAACTCTTTCAATCTCCCACTTGCCCTATAGCCAACTAGTCATACAACGTAGTCCCATTGCTTCGCGATGTTTGTCAAACAATGGTCCTTGCAAGGGCTTAGTAAGTGGATCAGCGATATTGTCTGCAGAGGCCACTCTCTCGACAGTGATGTCTCCTCTTTGCACGATCTCCCGGATGATGTGGTATTTCCTCAGTATGTGTTTGGATCTTTGATGAGACCTTGGTTCCTTTGCCTGAGCAACAACACCAGTGTTGTCGCAGTACACCGGGACTGGACCAATAGCTTCAGGAATTACGCCCAACTCTTGGACGAAATTCCTCATCCAAACGGCCTCTTTAGCAGCAACTGATGCTGCAATGTATTCTGCCTCAGTGGTGGAATCCGCTGTGGTGTCCTACTTGGAACTCTTCCAAGAGACAGCACCTCCATTGAGCATGAATACAAATCCTGAGGTTGACTTTGAGTCATCCACGTCACTTTGGAAGCTAGAGTCGGTATAGGCTTCCAATTTCAATTCTCTTCCTCCATAAACCATGAATATATTCTTAGTCCTTCTCAAGTACTTAAGAATATCCTTCACGGCTTTCCAATGCATTTGACCGGGATTGGCTTGATATCTGCTCGTGACACTCAGAGCAAATGCCACATCCGGTCTGGTAGATATCATCCCATACATAATACTACCTATGGCTAACGCATATAATACGTGTGTCATTTTCTCTATCTCTTCGTCAGTCATGGGAGACATGGACTTGGACAGAGAAACACCATGACACATAGGTAGATGTCCTCTCTTGGACTCATCCATAGAGAACCTCTTCAATATGGTGTCGATGTAGGTTGCTTGAGTGAGTCCTATCATTCTCTTAGATCTATCTCTATAGATCTGTATTCCTAGAATATAGGACGCCTCACCCAAATCCTTCATCGAGAATCTACCTGATAACCATATCTTTGTTGACTGCAACATCCCTACATCATTCCCAATGAGTAGGATGTCATCAACATAAAGTACTAAGAATGTCACAGCATCCTTAACTACTTTCCTATACACGCATGGTTCCTCCGGGTTCTTGATGAAACCAAAATCCTTTATTGTTTCATCAAATTTCTGGTTCCAACTTTTTGATGCCTGTTTGAGACCATAAATTGATCTCTGAAGTTTGCATACCTTATGCTCTCTTCCCATGGATGTGAATCCCTCGGGCTGCATCATATAGATTTCTTCCTTAATGTTTCCATTAAGAAATGCAGTCTTCACATCCATTCGCCATATATCATAGTCATACCAAGCTGCTATGGCAATAAGGATTCTTATGGACTTGAACATTGTGACTGGTGAAAAGGTTTCATCATAGTCAACTCCTTGTCTTTGAGTATAACCTTTTGCGACCAATCGTGCCTTGTAGGTCAGTACCTTACCATCAGGTCCAAGTTTTCTCTTGTAGATCCATTTACACCCTATTGGAACAATTCCATCGGGAGGATCTACTAAAGACCAAACTTGGTTTGTATGCATCGAGTCTATTTCCGACTGCATAGCTTCAAGCCATAAATTCGAATCCGCATCAGAAATTGCTTCCTTGAAGTTTCTTGGGTCACATCCAATGTTGGGTTCATTTTGATCCCCTTCAAGAAGTAGACCATATCGAATAGGAGGTCTAGAAGGCCTCTCGGATTTTCTAGAAAGAGGCGTGTCGTTTAATGGTTCCTGAGGTGTGAGATCGTTATTTTGTATCTCGGGTTCTTCTCGAATTTCTTCGAGTTCCATCATCTTGACTTTCTTATCAAGTAAGAACTCCTTCTCCATGAAGATGGCATTCCTTGAAACAAACACTTTTGTTTCAGTAGGATGATAGAAATAATATCCGATTGAATTCTTCGGATATCCTACAAAATAACATAAGGTGGATCGACTATCCAACTTATCTCTCACTGTCTGCTTCACGTAAGCAGGACATCCCCAAATCCTTAAGTACGAATACTTAGGAGCTTTGCCATTTCATAACTCGTATGGAGTTTTATCCACTGCTTTAGTGTGGACATTGTTCAACAACAAACCGCTGTTTCAAGCGCATAGCCCCAAAACGAAGGTGGGAGCTCAGTGAAGCTTATCATGGATCGAACCATGTCCAAAAAAGTTCGATTGCGACGCTCCGAAACACCATTAAGCTGATGTGTCATAGGAGGAGTCCACTGAGAGAGAATCCCATTCTCTTTTAGATAGCCCTAAAACTCGGTACTTAAATATTCTCCATGTAAGGCCCTGAAATTAATTATTTTGGGATTAGTGGAATTTATTTAATTATTAGAATTGAATTGATGGGAATTAATTGAGCCGAGATTGAATTGATTTAAATTGATAATTCAGGGACCGAGTTGCAATTGTGAAATAGACCAAGTCAAAGCTTGACTTATATTATTATTATCCTTGCAACTTGCCTCCTCCATCACTTCACTCCTCCCTCTCCTTTCCTTCTCCTTTCGCATGTACAGAACCGAGAAGCCATGACCGATTTCTTCAAGCTTTTCTTCCGTCCGATTCGCACGATCCGATCGTCAGATTTTGATTCCGAGTTGAGTTTCACGATCACCGCAACGAGGGATTCATTATGACGTAAGTATTGTTATGATCCATGAACTTTGAATTTTGTTGGGTTGTTAGAATTTGATAATCTTCGAGTATGTTGTGCTTGAGCTAGCATAGATCGTGTATTCGAAGTCGGTTCGGAAAAAGAACGAAGTTTGAATTTTATATGATTTTTGGAGCATATTTTCGAAAATGGGTCTTGGGATATTGTTGAGATTTGTTGTGTTTTGAAGGATTGGAGAATGATATGAGATAGTTTGAGTTGTTTGATGATGTTTGTTGATTTTTGGATTGACCGTTTATAGCCGTTATGCCGTCGAAATTTAGTTTTGGATTATCAGTATTATTATTTGGTTTGATTTCCTGGTTTGTTTGAGTTAGAAGATTTATATCGAATCCGTATTTCATATTTTCAGATTTGAGTTGAAAGATTCGGGTTTGGATTGAACTTGGAAGTTGAATCGATCGAGAATTGAAGACGGTATATTGATTGAGTTTCTTTGTTTCGATTGTTTTGATTCGATTGATTGTTTATTTGAGTTCGTTGTTATTTTCAGATTTGAATCCCCGACGAACTTGAAAAGGTAAGAAGACGACGATTGAATGATTGGGACGATTAACTCGAATTTGATTTAATTCGAGTGCCCAAAAGAAATCACATACTTGTATGCTTTTTTTGGATTATTTGATTTTAACTTGAATGAATTTAATTGCACTTGCATACATCTTGAGCCGAATATTCGATTCGTTTTGAACTTAGACGATTTAGGGAGCTATATTGAAGTGGCTTTGGATTTCGAGTTTTTCCAATTGCTAAAATACTTCTTATAGTTGCTCTAAAGTCTGGGGGTCTGAGTTTAGCGTCATCCACCCCGAATGGGTGTGTCGGTGAGTTGATCGTGAAAACTTGACCCTGGGATCCCAACCGAGTACCGAATGATATTCGATTATCCGATTAGATAATCCCAAGTTTTGAAGTCATGCATTGCATTTTAATGCATTTCGAGTTGAGTGCTGATATGTCTTTCTGAATTGATTGACTCGTTGTTTTATATAACATGATTTGATATATTATTTGGAATTTCTTGATTTGTCTCTTTTACTGGGAATTATATTCTCACCGGATTATCCGGCTGTCGTTTTATTTGTATGTGTACTTGACGGCAGGTGGGGCAGGATCGAGTCAAGAGCTGCATGACTAGGTGGTTGAGTTGATAGAGTGAGGCTTAGTTGTTGTAGAAGATTCCGTTTTCGAACTCGGTTTGTATTTTGATTTTGGAACTTAGAAGTGATGCTTGTTCTACTAGATTGATTATTCTACAACTCTAGAACTTCATGTTTTGCATTTTGACAGTTTGGCATATCTATGCATGCCTATGATTTAGTTGGTTGTGATGGTTATACACTTTCCCAAGTTTTAGTTTTACCTTTTGGGAGTGTTTTTTAGTGCAGGTCGAAGGGGCAGCGCGCCCGCGCCTTCCCTGGGCTTGGAATTTCGCATTTTGCGAAATTCCGGCGCGCCCGCGCCTGTTGTTCGAAAAAAAAAAAATTTTTTTGTTGTTTCGCGACGTGATGTTGCGTCACCAAAATGTCTGTTTTTGCGTCGCCAATTGTACTATATTAATTTTATGTCTTTTTTGGCGAGGTTAGATGATTAGAATCGAGGTTTCACATTAAGTGATATTAGAGCGATAAGATTCTTGGAATTGAATTAGAGTGAGCGGGGTAGATCGAGTCCGCATGAATTGAATTCTCGCATGTAATTGATTTATTTAAATGATTATTTAAATACGTGCGAGCATGATTTATTAATTCTTGAATTAATTGAATTACATGAGTTGTGATTTAATTTTCGAATCACGATTACTTGATTTGATTGAGAGCATGCTTTATTTTTTATGAGTTACTTGGAATTACATGATTATGTGATTTAAATTTTAAAGCATGAATTACTTGAAATATAAACTGTATTTTTTTAAATTTCGGATCCGAGTTCCACCATCTGCCTGATCTAGCAGATCAGAGATTGTTTGCGATGAGAATTAGAATTCGAATTGAGATCCGAAATTCAGTGATTGGTAGTAGAACGAACTTTTAGGACAGAGATGTGAAACACCGAATTTTGCGATGGAGTTTTGGTATCCTTTTCATCCTGAATATCAGAATTGTCTCCTGAAGAATTTTAGCAGACGACAACCAGCAGTAACTCCTTTGACTGATCTAGATCGTACCACTACTGTACTGATAGATGTTACTCTGACAACGATGGGAGTCCTACCGAGAAGGTTTTAGTCTTTTAGATTACCGATTTTGAAGAGTACCGAGAATGCTGTTGGATGCAGAAGTTGATTAGAAGGGATCGATCAGTTGTGTGATTCTCGAAACTACACAGATGACCGGAGAATTCGGTTAGTGTGGTACCAACTTAGAGGATCGATAAAAGTTGATAGAAATTGGAGAAGAGAGCATTAGGGAATCAAGGTTCGATCACTTTTTGGAATCCGCCTTCATCCGAATTTCTTCGACAGATTCTTTTCACCGTTTGAGTAGAGTTAGAGGGACTTAGAAATCATCTTTAATCGAAGAGAAAGCAGTTTATGAGATCAGTAAGCAGTGCCTGGAGATCAGAAGATGCTGTTAGGTCTGTCATCAGCCCGGACAGTATGCTAGAGTTCGTCATCTTGATTTTATCGAAATATCTCCGAAGGGGAATTCCTTGTGTCTTTAACTCCGACAGAGATTCTAGCCGTTTCAGTTGTTCCTTTCGGCCGCAATGACAGAATTTTGGAGAACTCAACCTTATGACGAACCAATCTTCAAGGCAACAAATTCCAGTTGTACTCTTATCGAGGATCAGATTTAGATTTCACCGATGACGACTGCAGGAATCAATGGAGTATGGTTGCTATTATTTTCTGATATGATCGGTTACGCACCTTATCTTTCTTCTGATTGATATTTATTGATGCATCCCAGTTTGTTGAAATTTGATTATCAGTATTCGCAATTCTTTGAATTGATGGGATGAGTTAGAACCGAACAATATTGTATTTCAGATTCTGATTTGATTGAGATTTTGATTTGATTGTAACTGAGCAGTATCGTACTTCAGTTATCAGATTGTAATTTGACTGTCTGTTAGTTGCTTTATTCAATACAGGACTACTGTGTATTGTTTCAGGAAGTTGACAGATTCAGATCCGAGTCAATAGACGAATGGAAATCCTCCGCTGATGTCCTAGAATCTAGCCTGAATTGGTTGATAAACCAGTGGTTAGAGAGTTGATGTTATCATCCATATGAGATTTCTGGATTACCTCTGAGTCATGAGGTTAGATTCAGCAATGACTTAAGATCAGACATCATCAGCTGAGAGTTGGATAGAAAGAAGTATTGAAGACTGAACTTGGATCGAGGTATGACTGCTTTGGAGTTTGGTCGTACCGTTTGTAGTGAAACTCGTCTACAGTATTGTAGACCTTTTGAATTGAATCTATCAGAGTAAGTTATATGGAATTAAAAATTCTTATCGATCTTTTCGGTTTTGTTTGAAGAATAGTACTGATCATACAGAGTATTGGAGGATGGTCTTACAGAATTGCATGCCGAGACGTTGCATGCTATGCTATTGAAGTCTGAATTTTGATTGTATCGAGATGTCCTTTCCTCGATCATATTAATTTTAGATCTGGAATTTCTGTGATCATTGCCAGACCGAAGCTGTTTTTATTGAAGCCAAACCGACATCTGTACCTGAGAATTTAATATTTTGAGTTCTATAGCAGATTTTCGAGAGATTCTTATCATCGTGGAGCCAATATCTCATCTAACTCCAGAGAATGCACTTGTACCTGAACCGAATCTTATGAGATCAGTTTGTTTGGCATGAAGAAAAGATCGACCCGAGCTTCAGTATTTTCTTATTTTCCTCTGTACTGATAATCTTCAGTGCATTGCATCTTCTTATCCAGATTCTGGAGGTATTCTTATTCAGAGGAAGTTTGTGATAGCTCAGTCATAGTAACAGCTGAAGCAGTATGAGACTCAACATCCTATTCATGATATTGAATTGGAAGTAATCTTATTGTTTGTTGGATCGGACATCTCTATCTCCAGTGAAATTTTCGAAGTCTTTTCTGAACTGAGAAGTCAGAGTATGAGTTTCGCAACCGAACTGATTTTGAGATTGAGGAGAAGATTGGATATGATGAAGAATCCGATGGTGAATTTTAGTATGATCCGAAGTGATACGATGCAGCGACTGAGGTTTGAACAGAATGATCTATTATTATTTTATCTACTACCGTTATTCTCTTGAGCCGGTGAATCTGTTCTTATTTTATCTACTATCCTTGACTTCGCCGACCGATGAATGTTGCATTTCTGATTTAGAGTCTGGAACATATAGGAAGTATATCAGAATTCTCTTATCCGAACTGAGCCAGAATTTAATTAGATGATGGACATAGCGCAGAAATAGATCGAATTGGAGAATTTAATGAAGAAGAGTCAGAACTGGGCACATTCTGAGTATCGGGACAGTGACGATACCTCAAGTTTTGAGTAATTGCTTTGTCGTGCCAGAGATTTTGATTGAGACAGAGTACCTTGAGATTGACACTTCGCACTTATTCATTATTCTTTCAGACGACCGAAAGATATTCAGAGGATTGAGGAATCGACCTTTATAGTAACAGATGAAGAACGAGGTTCGAAGTATGATTTTGCAATTGCTAGTCTGTCCAATTTTGATAGCTGATAGAGAGAAGGAACCGACTATCTGTGGTACAGTTAATTGTCAGATTGAAAAGAAAATTACTTTTCGACGAATACCTTTCTGAAGCTATCGACCAGTCTGGAAATTTGAATCTATCTGAGTTTTATTAGACCAATTGTAGAATCTGCTACTGTTTTTTCGGACAAAATGAATTCCAGACTCGACTCGATGTTGAGAGGTTGGTCAGAAATAATATCAGATTGTTTTGCTCTGTCGCAGTTTACCTGTGCAGAATAGAATTGGGAGTGTTCGGCTTGTGGTCGAAGGTATAGAACTGTCTAATTTGGAGATGCTATCTGATTGTAACCGAGATATAATTGTAGTCTGCTTCCATTTTTGTATATAATGGATTCCAAACACGACGATATGATTGGGATTGTTGTGAGGAGAATTTTCAGATAGTTGACTTGTCAAAATCTGTCCTTTCAGAATGAGATTTTGAGTTAACTCTCACCTTGAACTCAGCCTTTAAGAGACTTTAATTATTGGATTATAATTGAGTTTAGTTATTATTCTCAGAACGACGGACAACCAAGAATAAGTGATATAGACCTTAAGAGGATATGTTGAGCTATAGTAATTGATTTTGGCACTAGCTGGATGGTTTTCTCATCTTTTGCGAAGTTTTTGTACAACAGTTATCAGACGAATATCTTGATATCAATTTTGCCAATCCGTTGTACGAGATGGAATAAGAATCCCAGTTGAATTGGGATGATTTTCTGAGTTCTCTGACTTGGGATCGGATTTGATTCGAGGTTTGATAGACGGATGGAGAATTCATATCTATGAAGAAGACGACTTGAGAAGAAGGATGTACGAAGTATTCCAATTCCGACGCAGACCTCTGTACTTATGTTCAGGTAGGCCGAGTAATTCAGAAGATTCCTCAGTTTTGAGGTTGTGGCAGTTATGATAAGAGAGAGAACTGTCTCGATGAACTCACGGGTTCCTTTGAGATTCTAGAGGGGATAGGCGATCTCGCCTACCAACTTTTACTCCTTCAGTTCTCCTTGTTTTCCACTAATTTGTTTTTCCATATTCTTCGGGTTTTCTCGACATGCTTCACATCTTTTGTTGTCAAATTCACAGTTTTTCTTTGAGGTTGAGACTAGAATTGATGAGTCACCAACTTTGTTGAGACGACCGATTAAAAATTGACCGAACTGAGTATCAGCTCTTTAGCGAGACCGATTCAGTTTGAGTTTATGCAGTTGAGACGATTCGGATTTGAAGAAACGGTTCAACAAGCGGAGTTTATTGGAACCGCGATTTCAGAGTTATTTTGAGAAAAGAATTATTTTATCAGTCTTCGAACTGTATCTTGTTTTCTGAGATGGAACTGCTTTGATTTCGAGGACGAAATCGATTCTTAGAGGGGGAGAATTGTAAGGCCCTGAAATTAATTATTTTGGAATTAGTGGAATTTATTTAAATATTAGAATTGAATTGATGGGTATTAATTGAGCCGAGATTGAATCGATTTAAATTGATAATTCAGGGACCGAGTTGCAATTGTGAAATAGACCAAGTCAAATCTTGACTTATATTATTATTATCCTTTCAACTTGCCTCCTCCATCACTTCACTCCTCCCTCTCCTTTCATTCTCCTTTCGCACATACAGAACCGAGAAACCATGACCGATTTCTTCAAGCTTTTTTTCCGTCCGATTCGCACGATCTGACCGTCAGATTTTGATTTCGAGTTGAGTTTCACGATCACCGCAATGAGGGCTTCATTCTGACGTAAGTATTGTTACGATCCATGAACTTTGAATTTTGTTGGGTTGTTAGAATTTGATAATCTTCGAGTATGTTGTGCTTGAGCTAGCATAGATCGTGTATTCGAAGTCGGTTCGAAAAAAGAACAAAGTCTGAATTTTATATGATTTTTGGAGCATATTTTCAAAAATGGGTCTTGGGATATTGTTGAGATTTGTTGTGTTTTGAAGGATTGGAGGATGATATGAGATAGTTTGAGTTGTTTGATGATGTTTGTTGATTTTTGGATTGACCGTTTATAGCCGTTATGCCGTCGAAATCGAGTTTTGGATTATCGGTATTATTATTCGGCTTGATTTCCGGGTTTCTTTGAGTTAGAAGATTTATATCGAATCCGTATTTCATATTTTCAGATTTGAGTTGAAAGATTCGGGTTTGGATCGAACTTGGAAGTTGAATCGATCGAGAATTGAAGACAGTATATTGATTGAGTTTCTTTATTTCGATTGTTTTGATTCGATTGATTGTTTATTTGAGTTCGTTGTTATTTTCAGATTTGAATCCCCGACGAACTTGAAAAGTTAAGAAGACGACGATTGAATGATTGGGACGATTAACTCGAATTTGATTTAATTCGAGTGCCCAAAAGAAATCACATACTTGTATGCTTTTTTTGGATTTTTTGATTTTAACTTGAATTAATTTAATTGCACTTGCATACATCTTGAGCCGAATATTCGATTCGTTTTGAACTTAGACGATTTAGGGAGCTATATTGAAGTGGCTTTGGATTTCGAGTTTTTCCAATTGCTAAAATACTTCTTATAGTTGCTCTAAAGTCTGGGGGTCTGAGTTGAGCGTCATCCACCCCGAATGGGTGTGTCGGTGAGTTGATCGTGAAAACTTGACCCTGGGATCCCAACCGAGTACCGAATGATATTCGATTATCCGATTAGATAATCCCGAGTTTTGAAGTCATGCATTGCATTTTAATGCATTTCAAGTTGAGTGCTGATATGCCTTTCTGAATTGATTGACTCGTTGTTTTATATAACATGATTTGATATATTATTTGGAATTTCTTGATTTGTCTCTTTTACTGGGAATTATATTCTCACCGGATTATCCGGCTGTCGTTTTGTTTGTATGTGTACTTGACGGCAGGTGGGGCAGGATCGAGTCAAGAGCTGCATGACTAGGTGGTTGATTTGATAGAGTGAGGCTTCGTTGTTGTAGGAGTTGATTCCGTTTTCGAACTCGGTTTGTATTTTGATTTTGGAACTTAGAAGTGATTCTTGTTCTACTAGATTGATTATTGTACAACTCTAGAACTTCATGTTTTGCATTTTGACAGTTTGGCATATCTATGCATGCCTATGATTTAGTTTGTTGATGGTTATACACTTTCCCAAGTTTTATTTTTACTTTTTGGGAGTATTTTTCAGTGCAGGTCGAAGGGGCAGCGCGCCCGCACCTTCCCTGGGCTTGGATCCGGCGCGCCCGTGCCTGTTGTTCGAAAAAAAAAATAAAAATAAAAAATTTGTTGTTTCGCGACGTGATTTTGCATCGCCAAATGTCTGTTTTTGCGTCGCCAATTGTACTAGATTAATTTTATGTCTTCTTTGGCGAGGTTAGATGATTAGAATCGAGTTCTCACTCTCCACCTCGATCCGATTGAAGTGCTTTAATACTTTTACCTAGTTTATTTTCTACTTCAGCCTTGAATTCTTTGAACTTTTCAAATGATTCAGACTTATATTTCATCAAATATAAATACCCATACCTAGAATAATCATTAGTAAAGATAATGAAGTAGGTGTGACCAAATTTAGTACCAATACTAAATGGACCGCAAACATCTGTATGGATCAAATCCAACAGATTTTGACTACGCTTAGGTTTTTCGTTGAAAGGAGATTTAGCCATTTTTCCTTTTAGGCAGGACTCACAAGTAGGTAGAGAGTTAATATCAGACATATCAAACATGCCCTCTCCCACTAGCTTGTTCATTCTCCTTGAGGAAATATGACCTAGCCTAGCATGCCAAAGGTTTGCCGGGTTTTGATTATCATTTTTCCTTTTATTTGTTGTTGCCGGTTTATCAACATAATTAATTGGTACGTCTTTTAATTTTAAGTTATATAGATCGTTTTCAAGTTGTTCATTTCCAATCAAACATTCATTCTTGTAAATATTGTAAATCCCATTCACAAAATTGCAAGAAAAACCATCTCTATCAAGCATAGAAACAGAAATAATGTTTTTAACTAAATCTGGCACAAATAAAACATCTCTCAAAAATAACTTAAAATCGTTATGCAAAACTAAATAAACGTCTCCCACAGCTTTGGCTTCAACTCTACAACCATTTCCGAGCCTTAGCTGGGTCTCACCCATCCTAAGCTTATGACTTCTTGTCATCACCTGCAAATCATTGCAAATGTGAGATCCACTTCCGGTATCCAATACCCAAGAAGTAGTATTAAGTGAAACATTTATTTCAATGTAAAACATACCCTTTGCAGTTCGCAACTGCTCGAGATATATTTTGCAGTTACGTTTCCAATGACCAGGTTTCTTGCAGGGATGGCAAACGTCTTCAAATCCATTCCCATTTGAAGCCTTTGTCTTGCTCTTCTTCTTTGGTACAATTTTTTTGGGTGGGGAAGAACGTTTCTTACCCTTTCCACTTGGCCCATTCTTAGAGTTAGAAGAGGAACCAACCAAGAGTACCGGTTTATCCTTCTTTAATGTGGCCTCATAAGTTACAAGCATATTGACCATCGCTTCAAGGGTGGCCTCTATCTTGTTCATATTGAAGTTCATCACAAAGCCATCAAACGACGAAGGAAGAGAAAGAAGTAACAAGTCCGCGTTTAGTTCATGCTCCAATGTAAAATCGAGTGTTACCAAATTTTCAATGAGCCCAATCATGTGTACCCCATTCTCACGGACCGAAGTCACATCTCGCATGCGGCATGTCATGAGCTCTTTGACGGTGGCATACCTCTCCGATCTTGACTGAGCTCCAAAACATTCCTTGAGAGTATCGTGAATGTCAGCAGCATTCACTACATTCTCAAATCGCCTCTAAAGTTCATCAGACATCGAAGCCTGCATGTAACATTTGGCCTTGATATCATGGTCCCACCATTTGTCAAGTTTGGCCAATTCTTCCGGACTCACATAAGCCGGGGCTTCTTTCGGAGGAGGCTTTTCTAACACGTAGAAAACCTTTTCCGAACTAAGAACAATCCTTAACTTACGGAACCATTCCGTATAGTTTGCGCTAGTCAGTTTGTTTTGTTCGAGAATTGAGAATAGTGGATTGCGAGAATTCATTGTAATGAAATACTGAAAAGAAACAGACAATAATCAGTGATTGCTTAATTAATTTACTAAGACATAAAATATGGCGAGTTTTAATATTATGAATTTCACTCCCACTATTTTAACAATTTCACTACCCTCTAGTGAAAACGAGAAACCGATTTCCTTAGTGGGAACATGGAGTCCAATTGACAAATCATAGTTCCGAATAATATCAGCCAACCATAATTTTCAAAAGGTAGAGCCCAATTGCTTCCAAAACAACCCCCATGTTTTTATCTCATGTCCAATAAGAGCCCAATAATATGACGCCGTTTATTGTGACATGTGAAGATGACCCATCAATATTAAGTTGTGATGGACGGTCGCCATGTGGATCCCCAATAATACGATCCAATCCCATGGGAGTTCCACCCAACTTACAACATGTGTCGACCCAATGTACAACTTTCTGACGAACGGGCCCCCCCAATAATATGAGCCGAACCGTGCCCGCGGGTAACATCTCATACATTGATCGTTGATGGAAGGTAGGAATATTTAAACAATATTTAAATTCCATTTTGTTTATCTTGATATCTATTTTAAATCATATTTAAAATAAGAGATTTTTAATTTTGAAAAACTGTCTCATCATATTATATTTGTATGCTTGCGGGATTAATGCAATTTAGTCTAAACATGCATACAATAATAATATCATATATTATATTTAGGATGATCGACCCCAAAACTAATCGACCCGTGATTGTCAATCACGAGTCTCAGTCCAATCCTAGGTGATATGCAAGTATGCAATGCAATCCTATTACATTGATCTTTCAATTTACATTTCTTCGGTCTTTATTGTCTGCTGGGCCCACCTTTGTCTTCAAATCTTTATCTCCCACTAAGTCTAATAAATTTCGATGACAAGTAGGGGATACATATTTAAGGGTGGGAACGGGCCATAAACAAGACCCACTTTTTATTACAAATGACAAATCAAATTGGGCCATAAACCAAGCCCATTAATAAAACCCAACAACAATAACAAAAACCTAATGTAAATTTCCTAACACACACCTACAAAATTGGTCATGGCAATCGATCATCCTTTATCCAATATTTAATTCAATAATTAAATCATTGGATAACATGCAATGACAACATAATTAAAAGATAAAATCAAATTTTATCTAATATATACATAAGATCATATCTTATCATCAATTGTACCAAAATAATTAATTTTATAAAATCTAATTTAACGGATAAAATTTATAAATTTTCCAAAAATTCAAATTTATCCAAAAATCAATTTTAAAAAATTTCGGACTCAAACAATTTGACCCGATGCCTCGTGGACCAATCAAAAACAATTTTTGATCGGACCAAAAACTAAAATTTCAAAAAAGTTAAAATTCTAATTAAAAAATCAAATTTTAATTTTCCGGGCTGCCCAGGACGTTCCCGGGCAGCTGCACCCCCACGTGGGGCAGGGCAGCCCCTATGTGGGGCCTAGGGCAGCCCCTTCGCTGCCTTGGGCAGCGTTCTTGCTGCCCTTGGGCAGCAACGATTGCTGCCCCTTGGGCGGCGATCTCGCCGCCCTCGGCAGCAACGATTGCCGCCCCTTGGGCGGCGATCTTGCTCCCCTGGGCAGCAACGATTGCTGCCCTTTGGGCGGCGAGATAGCAACGATTGCTGCCATGGGCAGCGACGATCGCTGCCCCATTTCCCTCTTCAAATTTAATTTCAAAAATTTTCGTTTTGGTTTCTAAAACCCGAGGCTCAAAAATTTTGCACAATCGATTAATTTAATCGTTTGATCTGAGAGCAACCTGTCTCTGATACCACTGTTGAAACACGTTTTCAGATCATAGATCTGATACCCGATGTAGCGGAAGTTTAAAATTTTTTTTATATGGAACGATTCCATATTATAGGTATCAAATCCTAACGATTAAATTATGAAAGTAAAATAATAATCACAATTAAATATTTTTACCCTTTCAAGCTATGGCTTGATTATGGACTCCAACAGATTAAATCTGCTCTTGTTTTAAATCTCAGGAACTGATGACTACTCGATCAATCTCCGAAATTAGGTCCACGAACAGAAAACTGAAATCCTCTGATTGATTTCACTAGAAATCAATCAGATGTTTATCGTAGAGATTAAACCAATTTGATCTGTCAATTCAGAATGTAATTTTTCATAAAAATCATAGACTGAATTCTCTCAAAAAGGGAGAGAGGATTTTCGTAAAACCCTCTTTTAATTTTGTGTGTTTTTCGAAAACTCAAGGTTGGAATGAATGATATTTTCGAAAATTACACTTATATATATATAATTTCTAGACTAGATTAAGTTATATCTCTATTAGGACACTAACTCCTTAGGACCCATAATCCATAACTTAAGCCCAACAAGCCAAGCCTGTTATTATAGAAATTAATATAAAATTCCTCATGACTCCGATTGATAAACTAATTACACCAATGTGCACAGAAACCATTTCTGCACCTTTTAAAGTCAAGGTAATTTTTCTGAATCCGAATTCAGTGATTTCCAAAAATGTCTATCCCTATGTCATTTTAAAAAATTCCACTCCCTTTAGTTAAGAAGTCCAACTTCTCTTTCATTAAATTTAACTCTTTAAATTTAACTATCTCAACGGGGATTAGTAATCCATTACTTGTGTGTCCCTCAAAGTATTTAATCATCTTGGCATGTTTTGAAGAACGAAATTTGGTAGAGATCAGTACTTTGGTATATGATCATGTTCTTGATATGTTGTATCGTTTAGTTTCGAAACCGGATCGAATATGGATTAAGGAATGAACTTGTTATGATGTCCAGCTTGTATTTGATATACTTAGTTGCTGTTAGAGGATTATAATGATGTATTAATGATTTAGATGCACGTATGATTTTCTTATGAAGTTAAAGAAGTTAGCTTCGAAGTCGATATTAAGTCGGTTACCGATTTTGAATCGGTACGCCGTCGATTCATGTTTTGAGACTAGTTTGATAGCTGATTATCGAGATGAGATGTTCTTTTATATGTTGATGAGTATAGATTTTGGTATGAAGAGTTGAATGATAATGAACGGATATGAAAAGCCGTATGAATGGAGTTGAAATTAGAAATGAATTCAATATCGTAACGATTCCCGATTGTCAATCGCTACGATGCTCGGTTATGTTTTGAAACCATACTGATAGTCTACAATTGAGCCAATGATCTTGGGATTGTATAATGATTTTTTTATATGGTAATCTTTACATTTCAGACGTGCTACAAGCTCAATCAACTCAAGAGGTCGGATTGTGAATCGAGGAAGTTTGCTTGAGGTTTGAAATGAATTTGATTGAAGATGTGTTGATGATTTTGACTCGATTCTGAAATGAATGAATTGAACGAAGCTTGATGTGAATGTTTTGAGGTTGTAGTTCAGATTTGAAGAATTCAAAACAGAAGAATACGAAGGTAAAAGTGGACTACTACTTGAATGAGATTAAAACTCAAGATGGTTTGTATCGAGTTCCCTAAATCACATACTTATTTGATTACTTGCTCTTATATGAATTCTTGAATAAGACTATGATGTGAATGAATGCTATATTGATTTTATATGTTGCATTCATCTTGAAACTGATTCTTTGATTTTGAAATGAACGGAAACGTTCGATTAGAAAATTTGAGGGATTATATATGTATGGCCTGGGTGGTTGACTTAGCCTAGCATCTGATTTACATATATAGTGGCTTCAAAGTCTAGAGAAGCAAGATAAGTAACCCCACCTCGATCGGGAGAGTCGGTGGTTAGTTATGATATCTTCTTCTCGGGATCCCAACCAATGAAATGAGAGATTTCTTGAGAGAAGCCTATTTTTAATCATGCATTGTCTTTTATTTATATCATGAGTTTGATATATAACTTGATTTTCATGTTAGTTGCTTTTACTGGGAAATATGTTTCTCACCGGAGTTTATCCGGCTGTTTCTTTGTTTTGTATGTGTGCATTGCAACAAGTGGGGCAGGAGCTTGGTTAAGAGAACATTGACAGCTTGGGAGCGAGACTTAGCAAGTGTGGACTCGGGTTTGAAGATGATATATAATAGATTGATAGCATCAACTTAGCAAGGGAACTTGGAACCTGAAGTTGATTTATGAAGATTGAATAACTTGTAGTTTTCTTGCATTTTATGTTATTCGTTGATGTAAGAATCGCATGATTATATGTTTGAAACTTTATACATGTTGTTATGCATGTTTTAGAATTGATGTACCATGTTTTGAATTGATCTTTGGTGAATTAGATTGTTCGTGCACGAATTTGACAACACCAGAATTCTTTAGAAACATTATTTTTTTTCAGAACAGAGCTCCAGGATCGATCCTGGAATTTCACAGGATCGATCCTGGCACAAAATGATGCTGGGCAGAAACTTTTCTAAAGTCCCAGGATCGATCCTGGAAGTTCCCAGGATCGATCCTGACCAAAATTTTAAAATGTTTTTTTTATGCCTTCCTTTGATTATTCTTTTAATGTTTGATTAATTGTTTAATTAATCATTATTTGCCCTAAGATGAGATTAGCAACCCGAGGTCCTCACACACTCGTTCTTTCGGCAAGGACTTTGATGAGATTTTTTGTCTGATTTCAACTTATTTAGTTCGATATCCTCAGAACGACGGACAGCCAGATCAAACGAGTCGAACTTAGATGTTATGCCTTGAGTTGAAACCATAGAAGATTGGATTGTGACTGAGCAGAGGAATATTATTCTGATGAGAATGAGTCGACTTTTGATTGATGGACTTGAAGGAGAATTTGAGAGACACAGTTCGTGTTGGAACCGTGTTTGATTTCGAGGACGAAATATTTTCTTAGAGGGGGAGAATTGTAACGCCCCGATTTTATCTTAATCGACTTTATTTGAGATAATCGGAGATTCCAGAGTTCAAGAGCCGACTTGATTTTGATCAGGGTCCTTTTTGCAAATTTCAGAATTTTGAGGGACTAAAATGCAAATATTGGATTTGTTAGATATTTATAGCTCCTTTGACTTTTCTCCTTCACTCATCCTTCCCCTCCAAGCCGTCTCCCTCCATTGAAGGCGACTCCAAAGCTTTCCAAGCTTTGTGATTTCATCCCGAGCTCGATCCGTCCGTTAGAAATTATTTCTGAAGGCAGATTAGCGATCACGACTGCGAGAGCTTCGTTCTATCGTAAGTTTTTCTACGATCAGATACATTCTAGTTTTGGGATGTCGTTAGAATCGATTGAGTTTGGAGTATGTTGTTCTTGGCAGAGTTCTGATCGTTTATTCTCTGTCGGTTTTGAAATAGAGCGTCGTTTGGATTTGTTATGAATTTTTGAAGGGATTTTCGAAAGTTGAGTTTTATGATTTGTTAGAATTGGTTTGTTTTGATGGATTGTTGGTTGAATTGAGTCTATTGGATTGATATTATTCTGTCTGCATTTCTGGTTTGATCAGATTATAGCCGTCATGCCGTCGGTTTGAGTTTGGATTGTCTATCGGTTCGAATTGTTTGAGACAAGCCTTCGATTGAGTTGTATGTTAATCTCGAGCCTTATTACTTATTGTACAGATTGATTTGAGGCTAGTGGAATTGCGGGATTGCAGCTTTGTGCAACTTGGAGATTGTAGCCGGTATAGTATCTATTTCTTATTATCGATTGAGGTAGTTTGACTGAATCTTGATTGAGGAATCGTTGTTGTTTCCAGGTTTGGAGCATCGACGTTGTTGAAAGAGGTATAAGATGACTTAGACTGGAATGGAACGAATGACTCGAATCTGACTTGATTCGAGTGTTTCGAAGAATCATATACTTGCATGTTATTTGCTTTTACTTGAATTTAGTTGATTGAATTATGTTTGCATTGCATTCATCTTGAGCCAGAATCCTTGATTTGAGCAGCGGGTAGGACGGCCCTTTTGATGATAGACGTTTTGGGGATTATATTGTGAGTGGCCTGGGTGTAGCCGTTTCACCTAGTGCTAGCATACTCCTTATAGTTGCACCAAAGTCTAGAGGATGGAGATACGTAGCACCACCTCGATTGGGAGAGTCGGTGAGTTGTTTATGTGATCTCGTCCTCGGGATCCCAAAGCAAAAGCAGCAACTCTTTTGATTATCCGACTTGATAATCCCAGATTTTAAAGACATGCATTGCATTTATGCATATGAATTGAGTTTGAGACATGCTTGTGGAATTGCATGGTTGTTATTTGAATATTTGGAAGTTGATGTATTTTATTTGAAATGCTTATATAATATTGCATGTTTGTCTCTTTTACTGGGAATATTATTCTCACCGGATTATCCAGCTGTTGTTTTGTCTTTGTATGTGTGCTTGACAACAGGTGGGGCAGGACCGAGTCAGAGATCGCATGGCTAGGGGGGATGAGTTGATAGAGTGAGGCCTTGTTATTGTAGAAGTCGAATTTGTAATCGAACCTAGATTGTATTCGAACTCGATTTGTATTTAAATTTTGGAACTTAGAATTGATGCATGTTCTACTCTTTCTTGTAATTGAATACTTCGTTGTTGGAAAAGTGTTAGTTGAATCATGTCGGAGCCTTTCCGGGTGTTGGATTGCACTTTTGGAGCCTTTTTTTGAGCTGAGTCATCAGGCCATGCGCGCCCGCGCATCCTGCTCTATTTTTCGGAGGCCCAGACAGGGCGTCAGGCGCGCCTGCGCATCACCTGTTTAAAAAAAAAAAAAATCCTTTGTTTTTAATCTTAGATCTTGTATGCTTAATTATTGTTTATTTCGAGATTAGATGATTAGAATCGAGGTCTCACATGGGGCTACTTATCTTACTTCTCTAGACTTTGAAGCCACCATACATGCAAATCAAACGCTAGGCTATCTCAACCACCCAGGCCATACACATATAGTTCCTCAAATCGTCTAATCGAACGTTTCCGTTCATTTCAAAATCAAGTAATAAGTCTCACAAGATGAATGCAACATATATCATCATAATAGCATTCATTAACATAATAGACTCATTCAACAATTTATAGAAGAACACATAAAAGCAAACAAGCAAATAAGTATGTGATTTAGGGAACTCGATACAAACCATCTCGAGTTACAATCCCATTCAAATAATAGTCCACTTTTACCTTTCAAGTGTGAGGTTTATGGTGTCTTCTAGCTGTCCAAATATGTACAATTAACAACCATAAGCCTTGTCTCAAAATCTGCACTTAAAACCATTCAAACTCCATTGTAGAACAACTTCAAACCTTGCTTCAATCATTATCGGTTCGAAGGCGACGTTCTCGAGCTCGATGGTCTTTAAACAAAATCTGAAATGAAGTTATATAAGCTATGATCTTCAGCCAAGAATTCATGGAAAATCAGCTCAATACACACTAGCAAAACAATCTCGAATCATAAGTTCGGCGGCGTGACGGTTAAAGTCGGCAATCCGAAACTCAACTACAACAATTCTAACAATCATATACATCTTCCATGAGTTGTATATTTGTGAGGATCCGAGTACTAATCTCTCATTTCAACACAATTAACCAAATAATCATAATAATTAGTCAAGCATCAAAGACTAAATAAAATAAACAAAAATAATTTTTTTTTTTAAATAGATCACCTCGCTCGATCGGTGAAAAACACCCGATTGAGCGAGCCCTAAAGCCAACTTCTCGGGTTGGGAATATTTTGGCCTCGCTCGATCGGTTAATCTTCACCGATCGAGCGAGCCCAAAATGCTCAATCACTGTTTCCAATATAAGGGCCTCGCTCGATCGGTGATAATAACCCGATCGAGCGGGCTCATTGTGCAGAAAATAAACAGAAGATCTGTTGCTGTCAAAAATGAGTCTCTTCCATTCTTTTCCATCTAGTATCACCTCATGCATAATCTATACATACTCATAGGCTAACATGCATTCTAACATGATATAGTTGAAGAAGAGCAAGATCATCATATACTAGAATATAATCTCATGCTAGAATCACATATCATACAAGAATCATTGTTATACAAGAAGGATTAGGCTACAACATGTTGTCTTAAGGATTTACATACATCAGCTCAAATCCTATGAACATCAACAAGACAACAACTTAATAACCAACAAGTCTTGATAAAAGTAGCTACAACATGATCATTTTCTTGCAGCTAACATACTTGACAACTAAACTCATATCACCACTCTAACTCTCACTCTATGTTCTTCATGCTCGCTTATGTCCTGATCCCGAACTACCTGTTGTCATGCACACATACAAACACAACAACAACCGGATATCTCTGGTGATAAATACATTTCCCAGTATAAGAAACATATAGCATGCTATTGAGTTCAAGTGTAATTACTATCATAACTAATTCATAAAAATATTCATGAACCACAATACATGCTATAATTCAAAACATATAACAAAGGCATGCTATAAATCAAAGCGTAGCACAAAAACATGCTATATTCAAAGCATAACATAATCAGCCACACAAAGTCATCTATCAAATCTAATTAGTGTCTTAGTCTTGACTCTACTTTTGTTTTTGTATGACTTCTTGATCTTGACTCTTAGTCTTAACTCTAGACCAAGACTTGACTATTTTATCAACTCTCATCTAGGGATCCCGGTTTGAATAAGAACGCAATAAATCTCCCACCTACTCTCCCATTCGAGGTGGCGGTACGTTCTTATTCCCAAAATTTGGTCCAATATATCGATCTTCGGTCATAGGAGTCGATCTACTCCTACGCATATCGATACAAGTCCAAACATTCGGTAATTTGGCACATCTGCCTTCCTAAGACATGGCACATCCGCCTTCAACTCGTTAAGATCTAGTGGCTTATCAAGATGCAACAAATTCTAGAAGCATTAATCTAAGCCACCTATAAGAGACAAGCTAATCTAGCAAGGAAAGGCAATAGACTTATCTATCTATGCCATCACCTATCTCATACAATTCATCTATCAATTAAACAATCAAGAACATATATCTATGGACTTGAAAATAAATAAATTCCAACAAGAAACAAATAAGTATGTGGTTTAGGGAAACTCAAGTCAATCTAACTCGAGTTATATATCCCGTGGTTCGATGTTGGTTTATACCTTTCTTGTCTTGGTTTCACGCTCTTCAAAGCTATCAAACTCTGCTCCCAAATCTGATCAATCCATATAACATACGCTTGTGTCAAAATCTGCTCAAACTTCAACCCAACTTCAAGGCAAAAAGGCTACAAACCTTGTTCTTTCTTCTACCGGTTTCGAAGTCGGGATTCTCGATTTGACGTCTCTTGATTGTAAACTGAAATCACAGAATATTTATCAAGGAAACATCAGATTTAATCATGTTAATGGCAGCTCAAGTATACGAGATCAAAATAGTTTCAAATCCAAAACCGACGGAGTAACGGTACAAAACCGGTAACCAAAACTAACTTCTATCAACTCTAACATTCATATCAGCTTCAAATACATCTTATAACAGCTGAAGATCATCATATATCAACATAATCAAAGGTTATAATCTCGAAATAAATGCTGGAAAATTTCTAAGAATTGCATACGACATTCAATCTTCAATCCGGTTGCGATATAACGATATCTAAAAGTTCAAGAACACACAACCATAATCACTTCTGATTCTGCCTCATAACATATTTTCGAATCAGACTAAATCTCATCAATACATACATCAATAAATAGCCCTTCTTTTGAGAAGTCCGGAACTCTTTTCGGAATTGAATTCAGACAACCGGAGCAAAAGTTATTAAATATTGAAGATCAAGAACTGCACTTGGGAAGAAGGGTTCTCGATTCCTTGCTGAAGTTGAAGCTCCAATTCTTAAGAAATATGGTGAGTACACGTTTAAACTTATATTCAGACAAGTGTCCAAGTCACTTTACTCATATTTGCACTTTGGCCCCTCAAGTCTTGCTTAATTGCAAATCGGTCCTTGGCAAATCTTTTTAATTCAATTTCAATCCTAAATAATTTTAGAATATTAGAATTTAATTCAAAACTCCAAAATTTTCAAATTAAATATACTCTGATTAAAATTAAATAATTTCCGGATTAACTCAATTAATTTCGGGCCTTACAATTCTCCCCCTCTAAGATCGGATTTCGTCCTCGAAATCTCTTGAAATCGATACGCACATAAGATATAGAATAGGAGAAATACTGAATAAGAACTCAGATCAGGAGAATAACTCAGAATAACCCTGACTCATATCAGATTCATCTTCTCAATAACTTCTTCAGTTCTACGACGAATCCACTGATTCAAATCTGAGTTGCTTTTCTTCCTTATCAAATAGTCATATCATTTGCTCGACATAGATTAATGTCTCGTCAAACTCAATTCCATCTGACTGAAGTACATAAGTAGTCTCATTCTAATATGTCGCGAATATCAGATAGAAATGGAGGAAATAAAAGTCAACAGACAAGATTCCCTACTTCTTCAGAAGTGTCATCGAATTCAACCATTCTCGGAGATAATAGTCGTTGCTTGTTAAATCAAACAATACATTCGAAATCAAAAAAATTTTGCAAACATACTCAATCTCCCTATTCAAAGCACAAAATCGGTGTCTAATCTGCGTATGTTTTGCTTCTTGATCATCAATTATCTTCATTCTGTTCTGAAAAAAACTTCTTGTTCTCTACCTTCATTGCGACACATAAAAAAAAAATCTGATAGCTGTTCCAGAAATTACCATCTCCAAGTGGCAATATTAGTCAGCTAATACCAAATCAGGTATTAGTATTCTGAGCATCTCCTCAACTTTTGGATAGTCAATTCAGACAATCCATCGATAAAAGGATGTTAGAATGGAATCACATACAACCAATTACTCAAAAATATCTGACAATCGATGCTACAGTCTATCAAATAAATCTAAAGTCTCTAACTCGACAATAGATTTTTAATACTTCCTGTCATCTCATCATTTCATCAACTTCTTTTACAGCTATCCTCTCCTATTCGTAGCATAACCAATATTGCATATTCGTTTATTTGTCGAAATCTACTTAGGTAAATCGCAAACTCAAAATGATCAATAGCGCATCAATAACATGCAACTCAAAATAGTACTCTGACACATTAGATTTCAACATCTTTACAACATCATCAAGTCATATCAATTCCAGAAGCAAACCCTTTTGGCAATTTTTCATAGCAAGGAATAACATTTCTTGTATAGATCCTAGCTATTTCATCATATCTGTTGCATAATAAATAATTCCCTTGCTCTTTCTGCAATCATCGATTCACAAATAGATAGATAGATATCAAAGAAATTCAAAATTTCAAACTCTTATCGTAGAATTCCCATCCTTTTATCAATTCAGTTCTGAATCTCATACTTTCTGAATCAATCTACGACATCCTTGTACTTGGTTAACATATCTAAATCGATAATTCAGTCATAGTCTGACAAATCAAGCACAATATAGTCTCTATCTCTCACATTACCTTCAAACTGTAGTATACATTTCCTGACAACTCTGACAGAAATAAAACCTCCCCTCCTAAGTAAAGAGATCACAACTACAGAACATAATGGCCCAAAGTTAATGCAGGCAACATGACAAAGTGCTCAAACAGAACATATGCGAAGGATAGGTATCTCGCAATTTAAAACTAGGCAATAGAACAATTACCTGCTAAACATCATCTGAGGTTTGGCTTTCTGACTGAGTCTCATATTTCGAAGACTCCATACCTTGTGATCTTTGAGAGTCTCGCTGGGGACACACTCTTGCGAAATGGCCTTGCTGACGACATATGTTGCAATTACAAGAGACTCATTGGCATTGTTCAGTCTGATGTCTTCCTCCACATCGATTACAATACACACCGGTATAATTGGAACTCACCTGTCTTCCACTATAACTGGGGAAACTACTCTCTATTTTCTTGAACTGTTTCCCTTGAGCTTTCAGAAATTTTTTCCTCCCATTGTTGCTGCTACCTCTCTCATATCTGGGTAATGGAGATTGAAACTGAGCTGATTGTTGTGGCTGTAGTGGTGGCTATGAGACAATCGATGTTCTTCGCTATCTAAGTAATCCAGCCTCTGCTCCCTTTGCTTGATTAATCGCATCAGCAAAAGTATTCGGTCTCCCCGTGTTCACCAAAGTAAACACATCAGAATTCAGTCCATTAATGAACTGATCAGCCATTGCCTCATCACTATCAGCAACATGTGGAGCAAAGCGTAGCAAGGTAGAAAACTTTGCAACATATTCTTCAACATTTAAATTCCCCTGGTTCAGATTGGCAAATTCAGCACCATTGTCTTTGCGATAAGATACTGGAAAGAAACATTGGTAAAACTCAGTTTTGAAGACTTTCCAGGTGATCATTGTACCTCGATGCTCCAAGGCTCTCTTGGTTGTAAACCACCAACTCTTTGAAACTTCATGCAATTGATGGCCTATCAATCTAACTCTCCGTTCATCACTGTAATCAAGAGAATCAAACAGCATTTCTATATCATCAAGCCAACTTTCACAAGCTACTGAATTTTTCGTCCCCTTCAAAATCGGCGGTTTAAAAGACTGAAATCGTTTCAACAGTATTTCCATAGGTGAAGCTGTAACATTCATCAAATC
Source organism: Henckelia pumila (assembly GCF_033568475.1). Taxonomy (NCBI): domain Eukaryota; kingdom Viridiplantae; phylum Streptophyta; class Magnoliopsida; order Lamiales; family Gesneriaceae; genus Henckelia; species Henckelia pumila. The sequence continues at coordinate 203,156,640 of NC_133122.1, forward strand.
ATCGGATATAATGACCTGTTCTATTCTCGATGCTTCTGGTGTTTGTGGCACTGTCGGGGCTACATTCACCTGTTCTGGAAATATCTGTGTTTCATTTTCCTGTTCAGGTTGAGGATTTGCCACCGTCTGTCTAGTAATTAGTCGTCCTGGTTGTCGAGACATATCTGATTATCAACATGGTTAGGATAACATACTCATTAAATCTATCTCAGTCCTCCTCTGATCATCTTACCTCTGATCAAGAATTAGTTCTGATTCAATCTTAAATAAATAATCAAGGTAAGAATACCAAAACATGCTTCCAATCAATTCAGATAGTCGGGTAACATGTCATAAACCACATAACACATGCTTGAATCATGTCAGATATTCCAAGAAACATGTGTCTTTAACCATCATATCATACTTTCAAATAAAATAAATACAACATCATATAAGTAAATACTTGAAAGTAAACCATGCTAGCATTTACACCATATAATTCAATTATGTAAATAAATCTCAGCATGATCAAATAAGTAAGCAGAGAATAAGACTCGATCTACCCCACTCACTATCTATCTTAGTCCAGAATTTTTTTGCTCTGATACCATCTTTTGTGAGGATCCGAGTACTAATCTCTCATTTCAATACAATTAACCAAATAATCATAATAATTAGTCAAGCATCAAAGACTAAATAAAATAAACAAAATATATATTTTTTTTAAAATAGATCACCTTGCTCGATCGGTGAAAAACACCCGATCGAGCGAGCCCTGAAGCCAACTTCTCGGGTTGGGAATATTTTGGCCTCGCTCGATTGGTTAATCTTCACCGATCGAGCGAGCCCAAAATGCTGACTCACTGTTTCCAATATAAGGGCCTCGCTCGATCGGTGATAATCACCCGATCGAGCGGGCTCATTGTGCAGAAAATAAACAGAAGATCTGTTGCTGTAAAAAATGAGTCCCTTCCATTCTTTTCCATCTAGTATCACCTCATGCATAATCTATACATACTCATAGGCTAACATGCATTCTAACATGATATAGTTGAAGAAGAGCAAGATCACCATATACTAGAATATAATCTCATGCTAGAATCACATATCATACAAGAATCATTGTTATACAAGAAGGATTAGGCTACAACATGTTGTCTTAAGGATTTACATACATCATCTCAAATCCTATGAACATCAACAAGACAACAACTTAAATAACCAACAAGTCTTGATAAAAGTAGCTACAACATGATCATTTTCTTGCAGCTAACATACTTGACAACTAAACTCGGATCACCACTCTAACTCTCACTCTCTGTTCTTCATGCTCACTTCTGTCATGATCCCGAACTACCTGTTGTCATGCACACATACAAACACAACAACAGCCGGATATGTCCGATGAGAAATACATTTCCCAGTATAAGCAACATATAGCATGCTATTGAGTTCAAGTGTAAATACTATCATAACTAATTCATAAAAATATTCATGAACCACAATACATTCTATAATTCAAAGCATATAACAAAGGCATGCTATAAATCAAATCGTAGCACAAAAACATGCTATATTCAAAGCATAACATAATCAGCCACACAAAGTCATCTATCAAATCTAAGTAGTGTCTTAGTCTTGACTCTACTTTTGTTTTTGTATGACTTCTTGATCTTGACTCTTAGTCTTAACTCTAGACCAAGACTTGACTATTTTCTCAACTCTCATCTAGGGATCCCGGTTTGAATAAGAACGCAACAAATCTCCCACCTACTCTCCCATTCGAGGTGGCGGTACGTTCTTATTCCCAAACTTTGGTCCACTATATCGATCTTCAGTCATAGGAGTCGATCTACTCCTACGCATATCGATACAAGTCCAAACATTCGGTAATTTGGCACATCTGCCTTCCTAATACATGGCACATCCGCCTTCAACTCTTTAAGATCTAGTGGCTTATCAAGATGCAACCAATTCTAGAAGCATTAATCTAAGCCACCTACAAGAGACACGCTAATCTAGCAATAGACTTATCTATCTATGCCATCACCTATCTCATACAATTCATCTACCAAATAAACAATCAAGAATATATATCTATGGACTTGAAAATAAATCAATTCCAACAAGAAACAAATAAGTATCTGGTTTAGGGAAACTCAAGTCAATCTAACTCGAGTTATATATCCCGTGGTTCGATGTTGGTTTATACCTTTCTTGTCTTGGTTTCAAGCTCTTCAAAGCGATCAAACTCTGCTCCCAAATCTGATCAATCCATATAACATACCCTTGTGTCAAAATCTGCTCAAACTTCAACCCAACTTCAAGGCAAAAAGGCTACAAACCTTGTTCTTTCTTCTACCGGTTTTGAAGTCGGGATTCTCGATTTGACGTCTCTTGATTGTAAACTGAAATCACAGCATATTTATCAAGGAAACATCAGATTTAATCATGTCAATGGCAGCTCAAGTATACGAGATCAAAACAGTTTCAAATCCGAAACCGATGGAGTAACGGTACAAAACCGGTAACCGAAACTAACTTCTATCAACTCTAACATTCATATCAGCTTCAAATACATCTTATATCATCATATATCAACATAATCAAAGGTTATAATCTCAAAATAAATGCTGGAAAATTCATAAGAATTGCATACGACATTCAATCTTCAATCCGGTTGCGATATAACGATATCTAAAAGTTCAAGAACACACAACCATAATCACTTCTGATTCTGCCTCATAACATATTTTTGAATCAGACTAAATCTCATCAATACTTACATCAATAAATAGCCCTTCTTGCGAGAAGTCCGGAACTCTTTTCGGAATTGAATTCAGACAACCAGAGCAAAAGTTATTAGAGATTGAAGATCAAGAATTGCACTTGGGAGAAGGGTTCTCGATTCCTTGCTGAAGTTGCAGCTCCAATTCTGAAGAAATATGGTGAGTACACATTTAAACTCATATTCAGAAAAGTGTCCAAGTCACTTTTCTCATATTTGTACTTTGGCCCCTCAAGTCTTGCTTAATTGCAAATCGGTCCTCGAAAAATCTTTTTAATTCAATTTCAATCCTAAATAATTTAAGAATATTAGAATTTAATTCAAAACTCCAAAATTCTCAAATTAAATATACTCGGATTAAAATTAAATAATTTCCGGATTAACTCAATTAATTCCGGGCCTTACAATATTACTCAAAAACCAGCATATCAGATGTTAAACATATCGAATTACTTGTTGGAACTTCATAAACATACAATCAATAGCCGTTCGTCGATTCAGTTCTAAAAATAAACGATACAACGCTTCAAAAACTTCAAACAAAAACCAACATACTGATCTCTGCCATTTTTGAATTCTCAAAACATGATGAATCAAAATAAAACTTACATCAAATCGAAGGCCTCGTTTCAAGGATTCCAAAACACTTTTCGGATTCGAATTCGGATAACCGGAACAAAAGATACGACAATTGAAAGATGAAGATGAAGATTGAACTTGGGTTTCCTTCCTCTCTCGGTTTCCTCCTCTGAATTTCTGATGGAAAATAATGTAATACACGTGAATTCATATCAAACTAACAAGTGTCCAACCAATTTTCCACTATTTGCACTTTGGCCCCTTAAGTCTTCAAAATTTGCAATTCAGTCCTCAAATTTTCATTAAACTCAATTTCGATCCTAAATAATTTAAGAATATTAGAATTTAAATCAAAACTCCAAATATTCCCAAATTAAATATTCTCGAATTAAAATTAAATAATTTCGAGCGTTACAATAACATTATAGTATAACTAAAATAACACTAAAATTACAGTATAGTATAACTAAAATTACACTAGGTTTACACTACAGTGTAACTAAATTTACGCTACATAATTTAAGTGGGTTAGGCCCGCCGGGTTGGCTCGGCCCGCCACATAATTTAAGTGGGTTAGGTTGAAATTTTTTCAACCCAACAAAAGGTGGGCCTAGATGGGCCAACCCATCAAGGCCCGCGACCCGCGCGGGTTGGCCCACGGGACTAGAGAATTAATAATTTATTTTTATTTTTATTGTGATATATGTATTTTTTAATAAAAGTTGTGAATTTTTTTTTGTTTTAATTACTTTATATAAAATTTACACACATGAAATCAATAATTAAAATTTTTATTAATGTGTTTCTATTAATATTTATTTATGAAATAATATTTATAATTAATTATAATATTTTTTTTAATTTTTATTTGTCGTGGCCAAACCGCGGGCCGGCCTGCCTAACCCGCAACCCATCTGGGGTTGGGTTGGGTTGAGGATTTCTAGCCCGCCATGATGGTGGGTCAGCCCGCCATCGACCCGCCAAAAGGTGGGTTTTTGTTGGGCCGGCCCGCCCCGCCGCGGTTTGGCCCGTTTGACAGCTCTAAGTGTAATACTAGTGTTATTTTAGTTATAATATAGTGTAATCTTAGTGTAATTTTAGTTATACTATAGTGTAAACCTAGTGTAATTTTAGTTATACTATAGTGTAATTCTAGTGTTATTTTAGTTATACAATAGTGTTATTGTAGTGTAAATTTAGTTACACTATAGTGTAAACCTAGTATAATTTTAGTTAAACTATAGTGTAATTCTAGTGTTATTTTAGTTATACTATAGTGTTATTGTAGTGTAAATTTAGTTACACTATAGTGTAAACCTGGTGTAATTTTAGTTATACTATAGTATAATGCTAGTGTTATTTTAGTTATACTATAGTATTATTGTAGTGTAAATTTAGTTATACTATAGTGTAAACCTAGTGTAATTTTAGTTATACTATAGTGTAATGCTAGTGTTATTTTAGTTATATTATAGTGTTATTGTAGTGTAAATTTAGTTATACTATAGTGTAAACCTAGTGTAATTTTTTTTATACTATAGTGTAATGCTAGTGTTATTTTAGTGTAATCTTAGTGTAATTTTAGTTATACTATAGTGTAATTCTAGTGTTATTTTAGTTATACTATAGTGTTATTTTAGTGTAAAGTTAGTTACACTATAGTGTAAACCTAGTGTAATTTTAGTTATACTATAATGTAATGCTAGTGTTATTTTAGTTATACTATAGTGTTATTGTAGTGTAAATTTAGTTATACTATAGTGTAATCTTTGTGTAATTTTAGTTATACTATAGTTTAATGTTAGTATTATTTTAGTTATACTATAGTGTTATTGTAGTGTAAATTTAGTTATAATATAGTGTAAACCTACTGTAATTTTAGTTATACTATAGTGTAATGCTTGTGTTATTTTAGTTATACTCTAGTGTTATTGTAGTGTAAATTTAGTTATACTATAGTGTAAACCTAGTGTAATTTTAGTTATACTATAGTGTAATGTTATTGTTATTTTAGTTATACTATAATGTTATTTTAGTGTAAATTTAGTTATAATATAGTATAATTCTAGTGTAATTTTTGTTATACTATAGTGTAATTGCTAGTGTTATTTTAGTTATACTATAGTGTTATTGTAGTGTAAATTTAGTTACACTATAGTGTAAACCTAGTATAATTTTAGTTAAACTATAGTGTAATTCTAGTGTTATTTTAGTTATACTATAGTGTTATTGTAGTGTAAATTTAGTTACACTATAGTGTAAACCTGGTGTAAATTTAGTTATACTATAGTGTAATGCTAGTGTTATTTTAGTTATACTATAGTATTATTGTAGTGTAAATTTAGTTATACTATAGTGTAAACCTAGTGTAATTTTAGTTATACTATAGTGTAATACTAGTGTTATTTTAGTTATATGATAGTGTTATTGTAGTGTAAATTTAGTTATACTATAGTGTAAACCTAGTGTAATTTTTTTTATACTATAGTGTAATGCTAGTGTTATTTTAGTTATACTATAGTGTAATCCTAGTGTAATTTTAGTTATACTATAGTGTAATTCTAGTGTTATTTTAGTTATACTATAGTGTTATTTTAGTGTAAAGTTAGTTACACTATAGTGTAAACCTAGTGTAATTTTAGTTATACTATAATGTAATGCTAGTGTTATTTTAGTTATACTATAGTGTTATTGTAGTGTAAATTTAGTTATACTATAGTGTAATCTTTGTGTAATTTTAGTTATACTATAGTTTAATGTTAGTATTATTTTAGTTATACTATAGTGTTATTGTAGTGTAAATTTAGTTATAATATAGTGTAAACCTAGTGTAATTTTAGTTATACTATAGTGTAATGCTTGTGTTCTTTTAGTTATACTCTAGTGTTATTGTAGTGTAAATTTAGTTATACTATAGTGTAAACCTAGTGTAATTTTAGTTATACTATAGTGTAATGTTAGTGTTATTTTAGTTATACTATAATGTTATTTTAGTGTAAATTTAGTTATAATATAGTATAATTCTAGTGTAATTTTTGTTATACTATAGTGTAATTGCTAGTGTTATTTTAGTTATACCATAGTGTTATTGTAGTGTAAATTTAGTTATACTATAGTCTAAACCTAGTGTAATTTTAGTTATACTATAGTGTAATGCTAGTGTTATTTTATTTATACAATAGTGTTATTGTTGTGCAAATTTAGTTATACTATCGTGTAAACCTAGTGTAATTTTAGTTATTATATAGTGTAATGCTAGTGTTAGTTTAGTTATACTAAAATGTTACGGTAGTGTAAATTTAGTTACACTATAGTGTAAACCTAGTGTAATTTTAGTTATACTATAGTGTAATGCTAGTGTTATTTTAGTTATACTATAATGTAATTGTAGTGTAAATTTAGTTATACTATAGTATAAACCTAGTGAAATTTTAGTTATATTATAGTGTAATGCTAGTGTTATTTTATTTATACTATAGTGTTATTGTAGTGTAAATTTAGTTATATTATAGTGTAATTCTAGTGTTATTTTAGTTATACTATAGTGTTATTTAGTGTAAATTTAGTTATACTATAGTGTAAACCTAGTGTAATTTTAGTTATACTATAGTGTAATGCTAGTGTAATTTTAATAATAATATAGTTTAATCCTAGTGTATTTTTAGTTATACTATAGTGTAATTCTTTTGTTATTTTAGTTATACTATAATGTTATTGTAGTGTAAATTTAGTTATACTATAGTATAAACCTAGTGAAATTTTAGTTATATTATAGTGTAATGCTAGTGTTATTTTATTTATACTATAGTGTTATTGTAGTGTAAATTTAGTTATATTATAGAGTAATTCTAGTGTTATTTTAGTTATACTATAGTGTTATTTAGTGTAAATTTAGTTATACTATAGTCTAAACCTAGTATAATTTTAGTTATACTATAGTGTAATGCTAGTGTTATTTAAATAATAATATAGTTTAATCCTAGTGTATTTTTAGTTATACTATAGTGTAATTCTTGTGTTATTTTAGTTATACTATAATGTTATTGTAGTGTAAATTTAGTTATACTATAGTGTAAACCTAGTGTAATTTTAGTTATACTATAGTGTATTTCTAGTGTTATTTTAGTTATACTATAGTGTTATTATAGTGTAAATTTAGTTACACTATAGTGTAAACCGAGTGTAATTTTAGTTAAACTATAGTGTAATTCTAGTGTTATTTTAGTTATACTATAGTGTTATTGTTGTGTAAATTTAGTTACACTATAGTGTAAACCTAGTGTAATTTTAGTTATACTATAGTGTAATGCTAGTGTTATTCTAGTTTTACTATAGTGTTATTGTAGTCTAAATTTAGTTATACTATAATGTAAACCTAGTGTAATTTTAATTATACTATAGTGTAATGCTAGTATTATTTTAGTTATACTATAGTGTTATTGTAGTGTAAATTTAGTTATACTATAGTGTAAACCTAATGTAATTTTAGTTATACTGTAGTGTAATGCTAGTGTTATTTTAGTTATACTATGGTGTAATCCTAGTGTAATTTTATTTATATTATAGTGTAATTCTAGTGTTATTTTAGTTATACTATAATGTTATTGTAGTGTAAATTTAGTTACACTATAGTGTAAACCTAATGTAATTTTAGTTATACTATAATGTAATGCTAGTGTTATTTTAGTTATACTATAGTGTTATTGTAGTTTAAATTTAGTTATACTATAGTGTAATTCTTGTGTAATTTTAGTTATACTATAGTTTAATGTTAGTGTTATTTTAGTTATACAATAGTGTTATTGTAGTGAAATTTAGTTATACTATAGTGTAAACATAGTGTAATTTTAGTTATACTATATTGTAATGCTAGTGTTATTTTAGTTATACTATAGTGTTATTGTAGTGTAAATTTAGTTATACTATTGTGTAAACCTAGTGTAATTTTAGTTATATTGTAGTGTAATGCTAGTGTTATTTTAGTTATACTATAATGTTATTGTAGTGTAAATTTTAGTTATAATATAGTGTAATCGTAGTGTAATTTTAGTTATACTATAGTGTAATTTTAGTGTTATTTTTGTTATACAATAGTGTTATTGTAGTGTAAATTTAGTTATAGTATAGTGTAAACCTAGTGTAATTTTAGTTATACTATAGTGTAATGCTAGTGTAATTTTAGTTATACTATAGTCTAATGCTATTGTTATTTTGGTTATACTATAGTGTTATTGTAGTATAAATTTAGTAATACTATAGTGTAAACCTAGTGTAATTTTAGTTATACGACAGTAAAATCCTAGTGTTATTTTAGTTATACTATAGTGTAATCCTAGTGTAATTTAAGTTATACTATAGTGTAATTCTAGTGTTATTTTAGTTATACTCTAGTGTTATTGTAGTGTAAATTTAGTTACACTATAGAGTAAACCTAGTGTAGTTTTAGTTATACTATAGTGCAATTCTAGTGTTATTTTAGTTATACTATAGTGTTATTGTAGTGTAAATTTAGTTACACTATAGTGTAAACCTAGTGTAATTTTAGTTATACAATAGTGTAATGCTAGTGTTATTTTAGTTATACTATAGTGTTATTATAGTGTAAATTTAGTTATACTATAGTGTAAACCTAGTGTAATTTTAGTTATACTATAGTGTAATGGCAGTGTTATTTTAGTAATACTATAGTGTTATTGTAGTGTAAATTTAGTTATACTATAGTGTAACCCTAGTGTAATTTTAGTTATACTATAGTGTAATTCTAGTGTTATTTTAGTTATACTATATTGTTATTGTAGTGTAAATTTAGTTATACTATATTGTAAACCTATTGTAATTTTAGTTATACTATAGTGCAATGCAAGTGTTATTTTTGTTATACTATAATGTTATTGTAGTGTAAATTTAGTTATACTATAGTATAATCCTAGTGTAATTTTAGTTATACTATAGTGTAATGCTAGTGTTATTTTAGTTATACTATAGTGTTATTGTAGTGTAAATTTAGTTATACTATAGTTTAAACCAAGTGTAATTTTAGTTATACTATAGTGTAATGCTAGTGTTATTTTAGTTATACTATAGTGTAATGCTAGTGTTATTTTAGTTATACTTTAGTGTAATCCTAGTATAATTTTAGTTATACTATAATGTAATTCTAGTGTTATTTTAGTTATACTATAGTGTTATTGTAGTGTAAATTTAGTTACACTATAGTGTAAACCTAGTGTAATTTTAGTTATATTATAGTGTAATGCTAGTGTTATTTTATTTATACTATAGTGTTATTGTAGTGTAAATTTAGTTATACTATAGTGTAATTCTAGTGTTATTTTAGTTATACTATAGTGTTATTTAGTGTAAATTTAGTTATACTATAGTGTAAACCTAGTGTAATTTTAGTTATACTATAGTGTAATGCTAGTGTTATTTTAATAATAATATAGTTTAATCCTAGTGTATTTTTAGTTATACTATAATGTTATTGTAGTGTAAATTTAGTTATACTATAGTGTAAACCTAGTGTAATTTTAGTTATACTATAGTGTATTTCTAGAGTTATTTTAGTTATACTATAGTGTTATTGTAGTGTAAATTTAGTTACACTATAGTGTAAACCTAGTATAATTTTAGTTAAACTATAGTGTAATTCTAGTGTTATTTTAGTTATACTATAGTGTTATTGTAGTGTAAATTTAGTTACACTATAGTGTAAACCTAGTGTAATTTTAGTTATACTATAGTGTAATGCTAGTGTTATTTTAGTTTTACTATAGTGTTATTGTAGTGTGAATTTAGTTATACTATAGTGTAAACCTAGTGTAATTTTAATTATACTATAGTGTAATGCTAGTGTTATTTTAATTATACTATAATGTTATTGTAGTGTAAATTTAGTTATACTATAGTGTAAACCTAATGTAATTTTAGTTATACTATAGTGTAATCCTAGTGTAATTTTAGTTATATTATAATGTAATTCTAGTGTTATTTTAGTTATACTATAGTGGTATTTTAGTGTAAATTTAGTTACACTATAGTGTAAACCTAATGTAATTTTAGTTATACTATAATGTAATGCTAGTGTTATTTTAGTTATACTATAGTGTTATTGTAGTTTAATTTTTGTTATACTATAGTTTAATGTTAGTGTTAATTTAGTTATACTATAGTGTTATTGTAGTAAAATTTAGTTATACTATAGTGTAAACATAGTGTAATTTTAGTTATACTATAGTGTAATACTAGTGTTATTTTAGTTATACTATTGTGTAAACCTAGTGTAATTTTAGTTATACTATAGTGAAATGCTAGTGTTATTTTAGTTATACTATAATGTAATTGTAGTGTAAATTTTAGTTAAAATATAGTGTAATTCTAGTGTAATTTTAGTTATACTATAGTGTAATTTTAGTGTTATTTTGGTTATACTATAGTGTTATTGTAGTGTAAATTTAGTTATACTATAGTGTAAACCTAGTGTAATTTTAGTTATACTATAGTGTAATGCTAGTGTAATTTTAGTTATACTATAGTCTAATGCTATTGTTATTTTTGTTATACTATAGTGTTATTGTAGTGTAAATTTAGTTATACTATAGTGTAAACCTAGTGTAATTTTAGTTATACTATAGTGTAATTCTAGTGTTATTTTAGTTATACTATAGTGTTATTGTAATGTAAATTTAGTTACACTATAGTGTAAACCTAGTGTAATTTTAGTTATACAATAGTGTAATGCTAGTGTTATTTTAGTTATACTATAATGTTATTATAGTGTAAATTTAGTTATACTATAGTGTAAACCTAGTGTAATTTTAGTTATACTATAGTGTAATGGTAGTGTTATTTTAGTAATACTATAGTGTTATTGTAGTGTAAATTTAGTTATACTATAGTGTAACCCTAGTGTAATTTTAGTTATACTATAGTGTAATTCTAGTGTTATTTTAGTTATACTATATTGTTATTGTAGTGTAAATTTAGTTATACTATAGTGTAAACCTAGTGTAATTTTAGTTATACTATAGTGCAATGCAAGTGTTATTTTAGTTATACTATAATATTATTGTAGTGTAAATTTAGTTATACTATAGTATAATCCTAGTGTAGTTTTAGTTATACTATAGTGTAATGCTAGTGTTATTTTAGTTATACTATAGTGTTATTGTAGTGTAAATTTAGTTATACTATAGTTTAAACCAAGTATAATTTTAGTTATACTATAGTGTAATGCTAGTGTTATTTTAGTTATACTATAGTGTAATGCTAGTGTTATTTTAGTTATACTATAGTGCAATCCTAGTATAATTTTAGTTATACTATAGTGTAATTCTAGTGTTATTTTAGTTATACTATAGTGTTATTGTAGTGTAAATTTAGTTACATTATAGTGTAAACCTAGTGTAATTTTAGTTATACTATAATGTAATGCTAATATTATTTTAGTTATACTATAGTGTTATTGTAGTGTAAATTTAGTTATCCTATAGTGTAATCCTAGTGTAATTTTAGTTATACTATAGTGTAATGCTAGTGTTATTTTAGTTATACTATAGTGTTATTGTTGTGTAAATTTAGTTATACTATAGTGTAAACCTAGTGTAATCTAAGTTATATTATAGTGTAATGCTAGTGTTATTTTAGTTATACTATAGTGTTATTGTAGTGTAAATTTAGTTATACTATAGTATAATCCTAGTGTAATTTTAGTTATACTATAGTGTAATGCTAGTGTTATTTTAGTTATACTATAATGTTATTGTAGTGTAAATTTAGTTATACTATAGTATAAACCTAGTGAAATTTTAGTTATATTATAGTGTAATGCTAGTGTTATTTTAGTTATACTATAGTGTTATTGTAGTGTAAATTTAGTTATACTATAGTGTAATTCTAGTGTTATTTTAGTTATACTATAGTGTTATTTAGTGTAAATTTAGTTATACTATAGTGTAAACCTAGTGTAATTTTAGTTATACTATAGTGTAATGCTAGTGTTATTTTAATAATAATATAGTTTAATCCTAGTGTATTTTTAGTTATACTATAGTGTAATTCTTGTGTTATTTTAGTTATACTATAATGTTATTGTAGTGTAAATTTAGTTATACTATAGTGTAAACCTTGTGTAATTTTAGTTATACTATAGTGTATTTCTAGTGTTATTTTAGTTATACTATAGTGTTATTGTAGTGTAAATTTAGTTACACTATAGTGTAAACCTAGTATAATTTTAGTTAAACTATAGTGTAATTCTAGTGTTATTTTAGTTATACTATAGTGTTATTGTAGTGTAAATTTAGTTACACTATAGTGTAAACCTAGTGTAATTTTGGTTATACTATAGTGTAATGCTAGTGTTATTTTAGTTTTACTTTAGTGTTATTGTAGTGTGAATTTAGTTATACTATAGTGTAAATCTAGTGTAATTTTAATTATACTATAGTGTAATGCTAGTGTTATTTTAGTTATACTATAATGTTATTGTAGTGTAAATTTAGTTATACTATAGTGTAAACCTAATGTAATTTTAGTTATACTATAGTGTAATCCTAGTGTAATTTTAGTTATATTATAATGTAATTCTAGTGTTATTTTAGTTATACTATAGTGGTATTTTAGTGTAAATTTAGTTATACTATAGTGTAAACCTAGTGTAAGTTTAGTTATACTATAGTGTAATGGTAGTGTTATTTTAGTAATACTATAGTGTTATTGTAGTGTAAATTTAATTATACTATAGTGTAACCCTAGTGTAATTTTAGTTATACTATAGTGTAATTCTAGTGTTATTTTAGTTATACTATATTGTTATTGTAGTGTAAATTTAGTTATACTATATTGTAAATCTAGTGTAATTTTAGTTATACTATAGTGCAATACAAGTGTTATTTTAGTTATACTATAATATTATTGTAGTGTAAATTTAGTTATACTATAGTATAATCCTAGTGTAGTTTTAGTTATACTATAGTGTAATGCTAGTGTTATTTTAGTTATACTATAGTGTTATTGTAGTGTAAATTTAGTTATACTATAGTTTAAACCAAGTATAATTTTAGTTATACTATTGTGTAATGCTAGTGTTATTTTAGTCATACTATAGTGTAATGCTAGTGTTATTTTAGTTATACTATAGTGCAATCCTAGTATAATTTTAGTTATACTATAGTGTAATTCTAGTGTTATTTTAGTTATACTATAGTGTTATTGTTGTGTAAATTTAGTTACACTATAGTGTAAACCTAGTGTAATTTTAGTTATACTATAATGTAATGCTAATATTATTTTAGTTATACTATAGTGTTATTGTAGTGTAAATTTAGTTATCCTATAGTGTAATCCTAGTGTAATTTTAGTTATACTATAGTGTAATGCTAGTGTTATTTTAGTTATACTATAGTGTTATTGTTGTGTAAATTTAGTTATACTATAGTGTAAACCTAGTGTAATCTAAGTTATACTATAGTGTAATGCTAGTGTTATTTTAGTTATACTATAGTGTTATTGTAGTGTAAATTTAGTTATACTATAGTATAATCCTAGTGTAATTTTAGTTATACTATAATGTAATGCTAGTGTTATTTTAGTTATACTATAATGTTATTGTAGTGTAAATTTAGTTATACTATAGTATAAACCTAGTGAAATTTTAGTTATATTATAGTGTAATGCTAGTGTTATTTTATTTATACTATAGTGTTATTGTAGTGTAAATTTAGTTATACTATAGTGTAATTCTAGTGTTATTTTAGTTATACTATAGTGTTATTTAGTGTAAATTTAGTTATACCATAGTGTAAACCTAGTGTAATTTTAGTTATACTATAGTGTAATGCTAGTGTTATTTTAATAATAATATAGTTTAATCCTAGTGTATTTTTAGTTATACTATAGTGTAATTCTTGTGTTATTTTAGTTATACTATAATGTTATTGTAGTGTAAATTTAGTTATACTATAGTGTAAACCTAGTGTAATTTTAGTTATACTATAGTGTATTTCTAGTGTTATTTTAGTTATACTATAGTGTTATTGTAGTGTAAATTTAGTTACACTATAGTGTAAACCTAGTATAATTTTAGTTAAACTATAGTGTAATTCTAGTGTTATTTTAGTTATACTATAGTGTTATTGTAGTGTAAATTTAGTTACACTATAGTGTAAACCTAGTGTAATTTTGGTTATACTATGGTGTAATGCTAGTGTTATTTTAGTTTTACTATAGTGTTATTGTAGTGTGAATTTAGTTATACTATAGTGTAAACCTAGTGTAATTTTAATTATACTATAGTGTAATGCTAGTGTTATTTTAGTTATACTATAATGTTATTGTAGTGTAAATTTAGTTATACTATAATGTAATCCTAGTGTAATTTTAGTTATATTATAATGTAATTCTAGTGTTATTTTAGTTATACTATAGTGGTATTTTAGTGTAAATATAGTTACACTATAGTGTAAACCTAATGTAATTTTATTTATACTATAATGTAATGCTAGTGTTATTTTAGTTATACTATAGTGTTATTGTAGTTTAATTTTTGTTATACTATAGTTTAATGTTAGTGTTAATTTAGTTATACTATAGTGTTATTGTAGTAAAATTTAGTTATACTATAGTGTAATTTTAGTTATACTATAGTGTAATACTAGTGTTATTTTAGTTATACTATTGTGTAAACCTAGTGTAATTTTAGTTATACTATAGTGTAATGCTAGTGTTATTTTAGTTATACTATAGTTTAATCCTAGTGTAATTTTAGTTATACTATAGTGTAATTTTAGTGTTATTTTTGTTATACTATAGTGTTATTGTAGTGTAAATTTAGTTATAGTATAGTGTAAACCTAGTGTGATTTTAGTTATACTATAGTGTAATGCTAGTGTAATTTTAGTTATACTATAGTCTAATGCTATTGTTATTTTGGTTATACTATAGTGTTATTGTAGTGTAAATTTAGTTACACTATAGTGTAAACCTAGTGTAATTTTAGTTATACTATAGTGTAATTCTAGTGTTATTTTAGTTATACTATAGTGTTATTGTAATGTAAATTTAGTTACACTATAGTGTAAACCTAGTGTAATTTTAGTTATACAATAGTGTAATGCTAGTGTTATTTTAGTTATACTATAATGTTATTATAGTGTAAATTTAGTTATACTACAGTGTAAACCTAGTGTAAGTTTAGTTATACTATAGTGTAATGGTAGTGTTATTTTAGTAATACTATAGTGTTATTGTAGTGTAAATTTAGTTATACTATAGTGTAACCCTAGTGTAATTTTAGTTATACTATAGTGTAATTCTAGTGTTATTTTAGTTATACTATATTGTTATTGTAGTGTAAATTTAGTTATACTATATTGTAAACCTAGAGTAATTTTAGTTATACTATAGTGCAATGCAAGTGTTATTTTAGTTATACTATAATGTTATTGTAGTGTAAATTTAGTTATACTATAGTATAATCCTAGTGTAATTTTAGTTATACTATAGTGTAATGCTAGTGTTATTTTAGTTATACTATAGTGTAATGCTATTGTTATTTTAGTTATACTATAGTGCAATCCTAGTATAATTTTAGTTATATTATAGTGTAATTCTAGTGTTATTTTAGTTATACTATAGTGTTATTGTAGTGTAAATTTAGTTACACTATAGTGTAAACCTAGTGTAATTTTAGTTATACTATAATGTAATGCTAGTATTATTTTAGTTATATTATAGTGTTATTGTAGTGTAAATTTAGTTATCCTATACTGTAATCCTAGTGTAATTTTAGTTATACTATAGTGTAATGCTAGTGTTATTTTAGTTATACTATAGTGTTATTGTTGTGTAAATTTAGTTATACTATAGTGTAAACCTAGTGTAATCTAAGTTATACTATAGTGTAATGCTAGTGTTATTTTAGTTATACTATAGTGTTATTGTAGTGTAAATTTAGTTATACTATAGTGTAATTTTAGTGTTATTTTAGTTATACTATAGTGTTATTTTAGTGTAAATTTAGTTACACTATAGTGTAAACCAAGTGTAATTTTAGTTATACTATAATGTAATGCTAGTGTTATTTTAGTTATACTATAGTGTTATTGTAGTGTAAATTGTGATGACCCGAGTTCTAATCTCTCATTAATCAACACTGTTAGACAATAATCAAAGTCTAAACAATGAATCAATGTTTAAACAAAAGACAAATTTTTTTTTTTTTTTTAAATTAGATTGCCGTGCGCACGCGTGGGCATCACCCCTCGCGCGCGCGCAGTTCAACGAGCCCGAGGCTCCATGGGCTGGCTCGCGTGCGCGCGAGCAGTAGCTCGCCCGTGCGCCAGCCACGGCACCAGAAAAAAAAATGTTGGCTCAGCTGCTGTCAAAAATGAAATCAAGCCTACAATTGATTCAAGATCATCTCCTACAAAAGTCTAGACATGGTTTAATCAATCATAACATCTAACATGCATTCTAACATGCCATAATTGTTAGGAATAAACCATTCCAAGACTTTACAACATAATCAAAATCTCATAAACATGCAATAATCTTGTCATATAAAAACTAGTTCAAGATACAACATGTTGGAGTCAAATATTTGAAACATTACTCAAATTTCAAATATAATAACAAGACTTTTAGATCATCCTTAACAAGTCTTGATACAAGTAACTTCTAAAATGATCATGTTTACGACTCAATAAACTTCATGATAGTTCAAACAACTCCTAACTCGGATCCTCACACTATATCTCTTCAATCCTTGTTCTTCATGATTGCTTTTGCCCTGTTCCAATCCCCCTATTGCAATGACACATACAACAAAACAATAGCCGGATAACTCCGGTGAGAAATATATTTCCCAGTAAAAGCAACTAAACATGCATAACAAACATATATCAAGATCATGATATAACAGTAAATACAATGCATGTTTTCAAAACAAGGTTCATTTCATCATTCGTCGGTTGGGATCCCGAGAAGTAGATATCATAACTAATCCACCGACTCTCCCGCTCGAGGTGGGGTTACTTATCTTTCTTCTCTAGACTTTGAAGCAATCACATATGCAAATCAGACGCTAGGCTAAATCAACCACCCAGGCCATACATATAAGATTCCTCAAATCGTCTATTCGAACGTTTCCGTTCATTTCAAAATCAAGGAATAAGTCTTCAAGATGAATGCAACATATATCATCATCAAGGCATTCATAACATCAAAAACTTATTCAACAACTCAAATGAAAGCACATAAGAGCAAATAAACAAGCAAGTATGTGATTTAGGGGAACTCGATACAAACCATCTCGAGTTGTATTCCCAATCGAATAGTAGTCTACTTTTACCTTCGTATTTCGTCTGTTCTGAATTCTTCAACCTCAAAACATGCACATCAATCTTTGTTCAATTCATTCCTTTCAGAATCGAGTCGAAATCATCAGCACATCTTCAATCAAATCATTTCAAATCTCAAGCGAACTTCCTCGGTTCACTATTCGACTTCTTGAGTTGCTTGAGCTCGTAGCATGTCTGACATATAAAGATTGCATCTAACAATATCAGTATACAATCCCAAGATCATTGACTCAATCGTAGACTATCATTATGGTTTCAAAACATAACCAATCATCGTAGCGATTGACAATCGGGAATCGTTATGGTATTGAATTCATTTCTAATTCCAATTCCATTCATACGGCTTTTCATATCCGTTCATTGTCATTCAACTTTTCAAACCAACAGCTATTATCATAAACATATCAAGGAACATCTCATCTCGAAAATCATCTATCAAACTTGTCTCAAAACACGAATCGACGGTGTAGCGATTAAAAATCGGTACCCGACAAAATATCGTATTCGAATCCATTTGTAATTCAAATCATACGTATATGCACTTCATGAACCAGCATTCATATCATCATATCCACATCTATAATCCTGGATATACATGCTAACATCAACACTGAATACCATTAACATGAATTCTTCAAGCCGGTATCGAATATACAAACAATAGAATTCCAAAAACATTCTAAACTCATAACATCTGATCTCTGCCCAATTTCGTTCTAAAAAAAATACTTAAAGTACTCAGAAACTTACATCAAGTCGAAGTACTTATCGCGAGGATTCCAGAACATCTTTCGGAATTGAAATCGGACGAACGGATCAAAAGTTACGGGGTTTTGAAAATTGGAAAGAAAAATGAATCAAAGGTCTCGGCTCTCGGCTCTCCTCTGTGCAAAATTCTGAATGAAATCTGAGTGATACACGTATTCATGCTGATAATTATAATTAAAATCAGATAAGTGTTGACTAATTGCCATTTAATCCCTGAAACCTCAAAAATTGCAATTTAGTCCTCGGCCTTCGTTTTAATTCAATTTCAATCCTAAATAATTTAAGAATATTAGAATTTAAATCAAAACTCTAAATATTCCCAAATTAAATATGCTCGGATTAAAATTAAATAAATTCGGATTAATCAAATAATCCTGGTTATTTGCAATTTAGCCCTTCAACGTCGATAATTGCAAATCACTCCCTGATCAGGTTAAATCTTCACAATTCATCTTCTTTAATTTCCGAAACATGAAATTAAATCTTCAATTCTATAAATATTCAAATCGAATATTTATTCTTTTAATTTAAGAATTCTCGGAATTTAATTCTCAAAATCCGCATATTCTCAAATTAAATATTTTCAGCTCGGAATTTAAATCTATCATTTTCATAACTTCTCAAATAAATATTAGCCCATAATATGGAATTTAATTCTCAAATTCCATAATTCATAATTTAATATTTTCGGGCCTTACAATTCCTCCCCTCTAAGAAATGATTTCGTCCTCGAAATCGTAGTCAAGCCAAATATCAAGTCTGATAGACTGAATGAGTATCTGAAGTTATTCTCACTTCTATCATTCAACTCTAATCTATTCAGTTGTACTCTAAGTACTGAATATAATTCTCTCAGTATTCCTCTTGTCTGATTCAAGTACACAGAAGGAATCTATCAATACTTCCTTACTTTAGATACATGAAACAATTCAGAATCATTGTATCAAGCTGAAAAGAATAACTCTTTTCCCATCGTCAATTCCATCTGACATCTTATTCAATGAAGTTCAATATTCAACTTCATATTCTGAATCTGTAAATGAAATTCTATTTTTTTTTCTCTACTCTGAATTGAATGATGTTTCAAGAATAACTTTGTCGCTTAACTAATCCGTTTCAGCTTCCAAGTTATATCTATCATTCAATTACTAATTCTGGTTCTTCTTTTCCGTTTTCATTTCATACAGATTCATCGTCAAATTCGTTGTGTATTTCGAATCAAATCCGATCAGATATCGACAAATCATGTCTGATCTGATGTCATATACCTCGGTAATATCATTACAACACAAGAAATCGGATTTCTTTTCATCATAGCATCATATCATTAACTCAAAATTGGCTCAATAGCTATTACAGGAATTATAATCCTCAAGTGGCAACATATCAAATCAAATAATACCGAATCAGGTATTAAAGTTCTGAGAATATCGTCAATATGTGGAAAATCGACTCAGATAATCCATCAATCGAATTCAACTCTCAGATCATCAGTCAATCAATCGATGCCACATTCTGTCAAATAAATCTAAAGTCTTAATTCGGACAATAGATTTATTCCTGTACTTTCTTAATATCTCTATCGTCTTCACAAATCTGAATGGATAGCTGTTCGTCACATCTCATACAGAGTATTCGGCCAAATTCTGATTAGTCTATTCAGACTATCAATTAATCAGAGTATAATATGTTGTAGTCACAGATTTCAAAGTCTTCAAAACTGTGGATAATCGATATTATATCAGATAAAAAGGTTCATTCTTACCAATTCGATTCATCATCTCTGACTCTTCTTCCCATTCAAGGATAATGTATTGTACCTTTTTCTCAAAAAGTACTCAATGTCTTCGGATCTTCTGTATTACAACGTAATAGTAAACCCAAATGTTTCAATCTGAAACATTATTTCCTGGCTTACTGTTCATCTTGCAACGAATTTAATCATAATTCAGTGACTTGTTCATACAGACAGATCATCGTATACAGTAATGTTCATGAATCAGTTCATAACTACCACTTGTTTACCTCATCTATACTGTTTCATCACGGTAGTTTTTGCAAACTATTCTTTCAAATTATAATCTTGTTTCAATGTTTGGAGTTTCCAAACTAATATTGAACTCATCTGATCAACGATTTTCAATTTCATCAGAAATTTTCTATACATTTAACTTCACAAACGTACTAATTCTGTTACTTCTATTTGCTTTATCAAAAGATAAAACAATTATCAAATGAATATTGAATTCATTGTTGTGCAATTCTTCAAATTTTGATATCTTTCTTCGGAAATATCACGCACAATCAAATAATCAATCATAATAGAATTCATTCATTCGGATCTGAGGCTTCAATTCATATCTCAATCTGACATTCTGTACTGAATTCTAATCACTTCAGTTTACTTTCTGTGTTGCTTTCATCTTTTGAACAATTTTTGCCTTACTTCCAATAGAAAAATCATTCTGATTGGTGATATATTCGTCTGAATATTCAAACCAGAATACACAAAAATCTGAAATCAATTCATCGGATGCCTATTTCATTCCTTATTTCTATCTCTAAATACCGACAATCCATATCATCTAAACCAAAAATCATGGATCATTTTCAAATTCTTCTATCAGTTACGAGTCACAATCTTAAATACGCTGAAATATCATCAAAGGATCAATAATTCTCAAAATCAAAAGAAATAAATCAAGATTGAGAAAATCCCTCAATCAAGGTAATCCAAAATCAAATCTTCTGGATAACAAACTCTGCAAAGTGAAAACAACTCACTTGCATCACATAACTTAGAATAAGTAAATCACTCAGGCTCTATGAACAAAACAAAGAGAGCCACTCGAAATAAAATATTTCAAGAATTATATGTCCAAATGATGTATTCGATTCAGCATAATCAAAGAAAAGACTCATCTGTAACCGACTGATATATCATCATCTATCTTCTAAACCTCAAGATTAATCTTCAATTCATAATCTCATCAAGTCGGTAATTCATAAATTCTTCAATTATTCAATTCAATATTGAATTCCAGTTCACAACTTAAACTAAAGTCAAATCTTACTGGAATATATCTGTAATCTCTATTCAGTAGCATACTTATCAATGCTAATTTAGATCTTGATCATATCTCGTGCATCGAATATACTGATTTCGGAATATTTCTGTAATCAAACATCATATATCAAACCGAAATCACAGAATCTTAATTCGAGATTCGATATCATATCATCATATTCATATGCACATTATGTTCTTGTTGATCGAATTTTATCACTTCTTATCATCATACTGATTAGTTAAATCACAAAATCCAGTGACTCAATAATCTGAAACTATCACTAATCAGTACTTAGGTAAATTCTCACATGAACAAGATCATGTTCAGTTTCAGTTCATGGAAGCAATAGTTCTAATCTTCAGTTCAATTCACAAAATCTCTTTTCTGATACAGAGGTAATCATATAATAAGCTTTCAGCTATCATATATCTATTGCACCAATAATAACCAGGTCAAAACAAAATAAATCTGTTACCTGAAATTTCATTCTCAGGTGCAATTTCATTCTGATCCTCTGTATACTTCTGGAATTTATTCATTGAATAAATTTTAGCACATCTGTCTGACTTGTCTTTACACTGTTTATTCAGATATCTTCCTTCACAAAAAGTGTAATAATTTCTAATATACTCTGCATTCAGAATCAGACTAATCCATCTCGATTCGCTAGAGTTAGAGATTTATTTTCATATCATTCGCTTCATATTCATTCTGGAATAAAAATTGTAGATAAAGTTGTGAGTATCTCACAGACTCTTTCATGTCTACAATTTCATTTTCCTAACTCATCATTCAGTTCCAATTCTTTTAGACAAAGATATGTCTTTAAACAAAATGTTTCAGTCATCAACATTTATTCAGACATAATCTGCGGATTCAAGCCATTAAATAATTCACTCAATCTTGAGCTTTTCATCATCTACAATTCAAAGAATTGTAATAGACTTGAAAATTCTACTAAAGCATTCCTCACATTCAAAAGATTCAATTTCTACAGGGTATATTTTTCTTTCTCATCATTTCTATCTGTTGTGGCAAAGAACTATAAACATAATTCTGTTCTAAGCACTTACCAACAATCAACATACCTCTGCCTTCTTATCATTTCTTTATCAAACTCCACCAGCTGGTTGCTAGATTTCGAAGTTGGTATTCAATCAATTTGATCCAATATTCACCTGAATATTTCCGGTATTTGAACAACTAGTCAAGTTCTTCAAGCCAACTGTTACCTACAACATCATCTATTCATTTGCTGATATTCTGTTCTGTTCAATCAGAGATACTTCATTCAGCTGAGTAATACCGTTCTGTTCTGTTCAATCTGACCATAACATTCTGTTCAGTCTGGCCATATGATTCTGTCAGTCTGGGGTGCTTACGTCACCCAAAGAACACTGTTCAATTCAATTATGGGTGCTTACATCACCCGGTAAAAATCATATAACAAAACGGTAAAAATTTCAAAAATTTACAAATCAGTAAATCAGGCAATTGAATTTCAAATATAGATCATGCTCACATGCAATTTATCAACTCATCGAATTATCAAATCAAGTAATGCATAATCATGCAATACAATACATGCATGTGACTCAATCTACCCCGCTCAGCTTCTATCTCAATCCAAGAACTTACGCTCTGATACCACCTGTTGTGATGACCCGAGTTCTAATCTCTCATTAATCAACACTGTTAGACAATAATCAAAGTCTAAACAATGAATCAATGTTTAAACAAAAGACAAATTTTTTATTTTTTTTTTTAAATTAGATTGCCCTGCGCACGCGCGGGCATCACCCCTCGCGCGCGCGCAGTTCAACGAGCCCGAGGCTCCATGGGTTGGCTGCGCGCGCGCGCGAGCAGTAGCTCGCCCGTGCGCCAGCCACGGCACCAGAAAAAAAAATGTTGGCTCAGCTGCTGTCAAAAATGAAATCAAGCCTACAATTGATTCAAGATCATCTCCTACAAAAGTCTAGACATGGTTTAATCAATCATAACATCTAACATGCATTCTAACATGCCATAATTGTTAGGAATAAACCATTCCAAGACTTTACAACATAATCAAAATCTCATAAACATGCAATAATCTTGTCATATAAAAACTAGTTCAAGATACAACATGTTGGAGTCAAATATTTGAAACATTACTCAAATTTCAAATATAATAACAAGACTTTTAGATCATCCTTAACAAGTCTTGATACAAGTAACTTCTAAAATGATCATGTTTACGACTCAATAAACTTCATGATAGTTCAAACAACTCCTAACTCGGATCCTCACACTATATCTCTTCAATCCTTGTTCTTCATGATTGCTTTTGCCCTGTTCCAATCCCCCTATTGCAATGACACATACAACAAAACAATAGCCGGATAACTCCGGTGAGAAATATATTTCCCAGTAAAAGCAACTAAACATGCATAACAAACATATATCAAGATCATGATATAACAGTAAATACAATGCATGTTTTCAAAGCAAGGTTCATTTCATCATTCGTCGGTTGGGATCCCGAGAAGTAGATATCATAACTAATCCACCGACTCTCCCGCTCGAGGTGGGGTTACTTATCTTTCTTCTCTAGACTTTGAAGCAATCACATATGCAAATCAGACG
This sequence comes from Henckelia pumila, assembly GCF_033568475.1. Taxonomy (NCBI): domain Eukaryota; kingdom Viridiplantae; phylum Streptophyta; class Magnoliopsida; order Lamiales; family Gesneriaceae; genus Henckelia; species Henckelia pumila. The sequence continues at coordinate 203,180,813 of NC_133122.1, forward strand.
CTAGGCTAAATCAACCACCCAGGCCATACATATAAGATTCCTCAAATCGTCTATTCGAACGTTTCCGTTCATTTCAAAATCAAGGAATAAGTCTTCAAGATGAATGCAACATATATCATCATCAAGGCATTCATAACATCAAAAACTTATTCAACAACTCAAATGAAAGCACATAAGAGCAAATAAACAAGCAAGTATGTGATTTAGGGGAACTCGATACAAACCATCTCGAGTTGTATTCCCAATCGAATAGTAGTCTACTTTTACCTTCGTATTTCGTCTGTTCTAAATTCTTCAACCTCAAAACATGCACATCAATCTTTGTTCAATTCATTCCTTTCAGAATCGAGTCGAAATCATCAGCACATCTTCAATCAAATCATTTCAAATCTCAAGCGAACTTCCTCGGTTCACTATTCGACTTCTTGAGTTGCTTGAGCTCGTAGCATGTCTGACATATAAAGATTGCATCTAACAATATCAGTATACAATTCCAAGATCATTGACTCAATCGTAGACTATCATTATGGTTTCAAAACATAACCAATCATCGTAGCGATTGACAATCGGGAATCGTTACGGTATTGAATTCATTTCTAATTCCAATTCCATTCATACGGCTTTTCATATCCGTTCATTGTCATTCAACTTTTCAAACCAACAGCTATTATCATAAACATATCAAGGAACATCTCATCTCGAAAATCATCTATCAAACTTGTCTCAAAACACGAATCGACGGTGTAGCGATTAAAAATCGGTACCCGACAAAATATCGTATTCGAATCCATTTGTAATTCAAATCATACGTATATGCACTTCATGAACCAGCATTCATAATCATATCCACATCTATAATCCTGGATATACATGCTAACATCAACACTGAATACCATTAACATGAATTCTTCAAGCCGGTATCGAATATACAAACAATAGAATTCCAAAAACATTCTAAACTCATAACATCTGATCTCTGCCCAATTTCGTTCTAAAAAAAATACTTAAAGTACTCAGAAACTTACATCAAGTCGAAGTACTTATCGCGAGGATTCCAGAACATCTTTCGGAATTGAAATCGGACGAACGGATCAAAAGTTACGGGGTTTTGAAAATTGGAAAGAAAAATGAATCAAAGGTCTCGGCTCTCGGCTCTCCTCTGTGCAAAATTCTGAATGAAATCTGATTGATACACGTATTCATGCTGATAATTATAATTAAAATCAGATAAGTGTTTACTAATTGCCATTTAGTCCCTGAAACCTAAAAAATTGCAATTTAGTACTCGGCCTTCGTTTTAATTCAATTTCAATCCTAAATAATTTAAGAATATTAGAATTTAAATCAAAACTCTAAATATTCCCAAATTAAATATACTCGTATTAAAATTAAATAAATTCGGATTAATCAAATAATCCTGGTTATTTGCAATTTAGCCCTTCAACGTCGATAATTGCAAATCACTCCCTGATCAGGTTAAATCTTCACAATTCATCTTCTTTAATTTCCGAAACATGAAATTAAATCTTCAATTCCATAAATATTCAAATCGAATATTTATTCTTTTAATTTAAGAATTCTCGGAATTTAATTCTCAAAATCCGCATATTCTCAAATTAAATATTTTCAGCTTGGAATTTAAATCTATCATTTTCATAACTTCTCAAATAAATATTAGCCCATAATATGGAATTTAATTCTCAAATTCCATAATTCATAATTTAATATTTTCGGGCCTTACATAAATTTAGTTATACTATAGTGTCATCCTTGTGTAATTTTAGTTATACTATAGTTTAATGTTAGTGTAATTTTAGTTATACTATAGTGTTATTGTAGTGTAAATTTAGTTATACTATAGTGTAAACCTACTGTAATTTTAGTTATACTATAGTGTAATGCTAGTGTTATTTTAGTTATACTATAGTGTTATTGTAGTGTAAATTTAGTTATACTATAGTGTAAATGTAACGCCCGGAATTATTTAATTTAATCCAAAAATATTTAATTTGGGAATATTTGGAGTTTTGATTTAAATTCTAATATTTTTAAATTATTTAGGATTGAAATTGAATGAATTGAGAAATTGAGGACTGAATTGCAATTATTGAAGACTTGAGGGGCCTAAGTGCAATTATTGGAAATTTTATTGGACACTTGTTATTTTTCCTCGCATGCACGTGTGATTCAAGTCCATTTCCATCAGATTATTCAGAAAAGGAAAAAGAAGAAACTGAGAGCAAGAAACAAAGAACTTCCAAGTTTCATTCTTTATCTTCAAATCGCCGTATCTTTTGATCCGGTTATCCGAATTCGATTCCGAAAGATGTTCTGGAATCCTTGTAACGAGACCTTCGAATTGATGTAAGCTTTCTCTTAGTTCATTATGATTTGATAATTCGAAATTGACAGAGATCAAATTTGTTGTGAATTGTGGTTGATGAACTTCTATACTTTGTCATATTGAAAGTTGGGTTGAGGAATGATTGTTGTATCAGTTTCTTATGATGTTCCAGTTACTACTCGACCTATATACCTGTTGATATGCTGGTTTTGAATCTTATACAGCTGATATGAATGTTAGAATCCATTTAGTTGAGTTCGGGATCGCCGAATGATACCGACATGCCGTCGAACTTTTGATTTGAAGTGTTTTGCTATCTTTTGCTCGAGCTGCTATTGAGCTGAGTATTAGCTGATGGTTTCTTGGTTGTTATGCTATGATTTAAGTTCATAAACAGGGCACATCAACTTGAGAATTCCGACTTCGAAACCGATAGAAGAAAGAACAAGTTTGGTAGTGTTTTGTCTTGAAGTTTAGTTGAAGTTTGAGCAGATTTTGAGATTAGGCTTTTGGTTGATGTTGTACAGATTTTGACAAGCTAGAAGACACCTTAAACCTCACAATTGAAAGGTAAAAGTGAACTAGGATTCGATTGGGATTATAACTCGAGATGGTTTGTATCGAGTTCCCTAAATCACATACTTATGTGCTTATTTGCTTTTATATGCTCTTCTATGAATTGTTGAATGAGTCTTTGATGTTAATGAATGCTTTTATGATGATATACGTTGCATTCATCTTGCAAAACTTATTCTTTGATTTTGAAATGAACGAAAACGTTCGAATAGACGATTTGAGGGATTATATATGTACGGCCTGGGTGGTTGACTTAGCCTAGCGTCTGATATACATATATAATGGCTTCAAAGTCTAGAGAAGCAAGATAAGTAGCCCCACCTCGATCGGGAGAGTCGGTGGTTAGTTATGATATCTTCTTCTCGGGATCACAAACGATGAACTAGAGAACCTTGTTTTAAAACATGCATTGTAGTTACTTTTATATCATGAATTTGATATATGATTTGCTATGCATGTTTAGCTGCTTTTACTGGGAAATATATTTGTCACCGGAGTTATCCGGCTATTGTTGTGTTGTATGTGTCATTGCAATAGGCGGGAGTGGAACCGGGCAGAAGCGTGCTTGAAGAACAAAGGATGAGAGAATAGAGTGATGATCCGGTGTAGAATTAAAGTTGTTGTCATATATGTTAAGAATAAGAGTTGAGGCTATGAATTATTAGACTTGAATCTTAGTTTTGAGTGTTGTTATTTGATCTTGTAATCACACTTGAACTAGATGTTTTACTCTTGTCTTGAGATGATAATATATATGTTGTTGACTTGTTATGATTTCTATACCATGATGATGCTTATAGTATTTGATTCAACATGTTTGGAACTTGATCCTTACCTTGTGCATGTTTTGGTGTATCAAAGAATCAAGTTGGAAAGCAAGTTTTAGAACATGAAATAGCTGCTAGTCTTGGGCAAGAATCTGCCCAGGGCAGTGCCCGAGCTGCAGAAAACAGCAGCCCGAGGGCAGCCCGGGGCAGAAAGTTCTGCTTCGAAGCAAGCAGGGCGAGCCCGAGCGGCGCTTTTCAGCCGCTCGAGCGCGGCCCAGAAAAAAATAAATAAATAAAAAAATTTGCAGCTTCGGATGCTTGGTGATTTCTTATCTTTAATTCATGATCTTGGATTAATTTTATGATTTGAGAGATTAATAACCGGGTCGTCACAGTAAACCTAGTGTAATTTTAGTTATACTATAGTGTAATGTTAGTGTTATTTTAGTTATACTATAAAGTTATTGTAGTGTAAATTTAGTTATAATATAGTATAATCCTAGTGTAATTTTAGTTATACTATAGTGTAATTGCCAGTGTTATTTTAGTTATACTATAGTGTTATTGTAGTGTAAATTTAGTTATACTATAGTGTAAACCTAGTGTAATTTTAGTTATACTATAGTGTAATGCTAGTGTTATTTTAGTTATACTATAGTGTTATTGTAGTGCAAATTTAGTTATACTATAGTGTAAACCTAGTGTAATTTTAGTTAGTATATAGTGTAATGCTAGTGTTAGTTTAGTTATACTATAATGTTATTATAGTGTAAATTTGGTTATACTATAGTATAATCCTAGTGTAATTTTAGTTATACTATAGTGTAATGCTAGTGTTATTTTAGTTATACTATAGTGTTATTGTAGTGTAAATTTAGTTATACTATAGTTTAAACCAAGTATAATTTTAGTTATACTATAGTGTAATGCTAGTGTTATTTTAGTTATACTATAGTGTAATGCTAGTGTTATTTTAGTTATACTATAGTGTAATCCTAGTATAATTTTAGTTATACTATAGTGTAATTCTAGTGTAATTTTAGTTATACTATAGTGTAATGCTAGTGTTATTTTAGTTATACTATAGTGTTATTGTAGTGCAAATTTAGTTATACTATAGTGTAAACCTAGTGTAATTTTAGTTATTATATAGTGTAATGCAAGTGTTATTTTAGTTATACTATAATGTTATTGTAGTGTAAATTTAGTTATACTATAGTATAATCCTAGTGTAATTTTAGTTATACTATAGTGTAATGCTAGTGTTATTTTAGTTATACTATAGTGTTATTGTAGTGTAAATTTAGTTATACTATAGTTTAAACCAAGTATAATTTTAGTTATACTATAGTGTAATGCTAGTGTTATTTTAGTTATACTATAGTGTAATGCTAGTGTTATTTTAGTTATACTATAGTGTAATCCTAGTATAATTTTAGTTATACTATAGTGTAATTCTATTGTTATTTTAGTTATACTATAGTGTTATTGTAGTGTAAATTTAGTTACACTATAGTGTAAACCTAGTGTAATTTTAGTTATACTATAATGTAATGCTAGTATTATTTTAGTTATACTATAGTGTTATTGTAGTGTAAATTTAGTTATCTTATAGTGTAATCCTGGTGTAATTTTAGTTATACTATAGTGTAATGCTAGTGTTATTTTAGTTATACTATAGTGTTATTGTTGTGTAAATTTAGTTATACTATAGTGTAAACCTAGTGTAATCTAAGTTATACTGTAGTGTAATGCTAGTGTTATTTTAGTTATACTATAGTGTTATTGTAGTGTAAATTTAGTTATATTATAGTGTAATTTTAGTGTTATTTTAGTTATAATATAGTGTTATTTTAGTGTAAATTTAGTTACACTATAGTGTAAACCTAGTGTAATTTTAGTTATACTATAATGTAATGCTAGTGTTATTTTAGTTATACTATAGTGTTATTGTAGTGTAAATTTAGTTATATTATAGTGTAATCCTTGTGTAATTTTAGTTATACTATAGTTTAATGTTAGTGTTATTTTAGTTATACTATAGTGTTATTGTAGTGTAAATTTAGTTATACTATAGTGTAAACCTAGTGTAATTTTAGTTATACTATAGTGTAATGCTAGTGTTATTTTAGTTATACTATAGTGTTATTGTATTGTAAATTTAGTTATACTATAGTGTAAATGTAACGCCCAAAATTATTTAATTTAATCCGAGAATATTTAATTTGGGAATATTTGGAGTTTTGATTTAAATTCTAATATTCTTAAATTATTTAGGATTGAAATTGAATGAATTGAGAAATTGAGGACTGAATTGCAATTATTGAAGACTTGAGAGGCCTAAGTGCAATTATTGGAAATTTTATTGGACACTTGTTATTTTTCCTCGCATGCACGTGTGATTCAAGTCCATTTCCATCAGATTATTCAGAAAAGGAAAAGGAAGAAACTGAGAGCAAGAAACAAAGAACTTCCAAGTTTCATTCTTTATCTTCAAATCACCGTATCTTTTGATCCGGTTATCCGAATTCGATTCCGAAAGATGTTCTGGAATCCTTGTAACGAGACCTTCGAATTGATGTAATCTTTCTCTTAGTTCATTATGATTTGATAATTCTAAATTGATAGAGATCAAATTTGTTGTGAATTGAGGTTGATGAACTTCTATACTTTGTCATATTGAAAGTTGGGTTGAGGAATGATTGTTGTATCAGTTTCTTATGATGTTCCAGTCACTACTCGACCTATATACCTGTTGATATGCTGGTTTTGAATCTTATACAGCTGATATGAATGTTAGAATCGATTTAGTTGAGTTCGGGATCGCCGAATGATACCGATATGCCGTCGAACTTTTGATTTGAAGTGTTTTGCTATCTTTTGCTCAAGCTGCTATTGAGCTGAGTATTAGATGATGGTTTCTTGGTTGTTATGCTATGATTTAAGTTCATAAACATGGCACATCAACTTGAGAATTTCGACTTCGAAACTGATAGAAGAAAGAACAAGGTTGGTAGTGTTTTGTCTTGAAGTTTAGTTGAAGTTTGAGCAGATTTTGAGATTAGGCTTTTGGTTGATGTTGTACAGATTTTGACAAGCTAGAAGACACCTTAAACCTCACAATTGAAAGGTAAAAGTGAACTAGGATTCGATTGGGATTATAACTCGAGATGGTTTGTATCGAGTTCCCTAAATCACATACTTATGTGCTTATTTGCTTTTATATGCTCTTCTTTGAATTGTTGAATGAGTCTTTGATGTTAATGAATGCTTTTATGATGATATACGTTGCATTCATCTTGCAAGACTTATTCTTTGATTTTGAAATGAACGAAAACATTCGAATAGACGATTTGAGGGATTATATATGTACGGCCTGGGTGGTTGACTTAGCCTAGCATCTGATATACATATATAATGTCTTCAAAGTCTAGAGAAGCAAGATAAGTAGCCCCACCTCGATCGGGAGAGTCGGTGGTTAGTTATGATATCTTCTTCTCGGGATCACAAACGATGAACTAGAGAACCTTGTTTTAAAACATGCATTGTAGTTACTTTTATATCATGAATTTGATATATGCTTTGCTATGCATGTTTAGCTGCTTTTACTGGGAAATATATTTGTCACCGGAGTTATCCGGCTATTGTTGTGTTGTATGTGTCATTGCAATAGGCGGGAGTGGAACCGGGCAGAAGCGTGCTTGAAGAACAAAGGATGAGAGAATAAAGTGATGATCCGGTGTAGAATTAAAGTTGTTGTCATATATGTTAAGAATAAGAGTTGAGGCTATGAATTATTAGACTTGAATCTTAGTTTTAGTGTTGTTATTTGATCTTGTAATCACACTTGACCTAGATGTTTTACTCTTGTCTTGAGATGGTAATATATATGTTGTTGACTTGTTATGATTTCTATACCATGATGATGCTTATAGGATTTGATTCAACATGTTTGGAAATTGATCCTTACCTTGTGCATGTTTTGGTGTATCAAAGAATCAAGTTGGAAAGCAAGTTTTAGAAAATGAAATAGCTGCTAGTCTTGGGCAAGAATCTGCCCAGGGCAGCGCCCGAGCTGCAAAAAACAGCAGCCCGAGGGCAGCCCGGGGCAGAAAGTTCTGCTTCGAAGCAAGCAGAGCGAGCCCGAGCGGCGCTTTTCAGTCGCTCGAGCGCGGCCCAGAAAAAAAAAATAAATAAAAAAATTTGCAGCTTCGGATTCTTGGTGATTGCTTATCTTTAATTCATGATCTTGGATTAATTTTATGATTTGAGAGATTAATAACCGGGTCGTCACAGTAAACCTAGTGTAATTTTAGTTATACTATAGTGTAATGTTAGTGTTATTTTAGTTATACTATAATGTTATTGTTGTGTAAATTTAGTTATAATATAGTATAATCCTAGTGTAATTTTAGTTATACTATAGTGTAATTGCTAGTGTTATTTTAGTTATACTATAGTGTTATTGTAGTGTAAATTTAGTTATAATATAGTGTAAACCTAGTGTAATTTTAGTTATACTATAGTGTAATGCTAGTGTTATTTTAGTTATACTATAGTGTTATTGTAGTGCCAATTTAGTTATACTATAGTGTAAACCTAGTGTAATTTTAGTTATTATATAGTGTAATGCTAGTGTTAGTTTAGTTATACTATAATGTTACGGTAGTGTAAATTTAGTTATACTATAGTATAATCCTAGTGTAATTTTAGTTATACTATAGTGTAATGCTAGTGTTATTTTAGTTATACTATAATGTTATTGTAGTATAAATTTAGTTATACTATAGTATAAACCTAGTGTAATTTTAGTTATATTATAGTATAATGCTAGTGTTATTTTAGTTATACTATAGTGTTATTGTAGTGTAAATTTAGTTATACTATAGTGTAATTCTAGTGTTATTTTAGTTATACTATAGTGCTATTTAGTGTAAATTTAGTTATACTATAGTGTAAACCTAGTGTAATTTTAGTTATACTATAGTATAATGCTAGTGTTATTTTAATAATAATATAGTTTAATCCTAGTGTATTTTTAGTTATACTATAGTGTTATTTTAGTTATACTATAATGTTATTGTAGTGTAAATTTAGTTATACTATAGTATAAACCTAGTGTAATTTTAGTTATACTATAGTGTATTTCTAGTGTTATTTTAGTTATACTATATTGTTATTGTAATGTAAATTTAGTTACACTATACTGTAAACCTAGTGTAATTTTAGTTAAACTATAGTGTAATTCTAGTGTTATTTTAGTTATACTATAGTGTTATTGTAGTGTAAATTTAGTTACACTATAGTGTAAACCTAGTGTAATTTTAGTTATACTATAGTGTAATGCTAGTGTTATTTTAGTTTTACTATAGTGTTATTGTAGTGTAAATTTAGTTATACTATAGTGTAAACCTAGTTAATTTTAATTATACTATAGTCTAATTCTAGCGTTATTTTAGTTATACTATAGTGTTATTGTAGTGTAAATTTAGTTATACTATAGTGTAATGCTAGTGTAAATTTAGTTACACTATAGTGTAAACCTAGTGTAATTTTAGTTATACTATAATGTAATGCTAGTGTTATTTTAGTTATACTATAGTGTTATTGTAGTTTAAATTTAGTTATACTATAGTGTAATCCTTGTGTAATTTTAGTTATACTATAGTTTAATGTTAGTGTTATTTTAGTTATACTATAGTGTTATTGTAGTAAAATTTAGTTATACTATACTGTAAACATAGTGTAATTTTAGTTATACTGTAGTGTAATACTAGTGTTATTTTAGTTATATTATAGTGTTATTGTAGTGTAAATTTAGTTATACCATTGTGTAAACCTAGTGTAATTTTAGTTATACTATAGTGTCATGCTAGTGTTATTTTAGTTATACTATAATGTTATTGTACTGTAAATTTTAGTTATAATATAGTGTATTCCTAGTGTAATTTTAGTTATACTATAGTGTAATTTTAGTGTTATTTTTGTTATACTATAGTGTTATTTTAGTGTAAATTTAGTTATACTATAGTGTAAACCTAGTGTAATTTTAGTTATACTATAGTCTAATGCTATTGTTATTTTGGTTATACTATAGCGTTATTGTAGTGTAAATTTAGTTATACTATAGTGTAAACCTAGTGTAATTTTAGTTATACGATAGTAAAATCCTAGTGTTATTTTAGTTATACTATAGTGTAATCCTAGTGTAATTTTAGTTATACTATAGTGTAATTATAGTGTTATTTTAGTTATACTATTGTGTTATTGTAGTGTAAATTTAGTTACACTATAGTGTAAACCTAGTGTAATTTTAGTTATACTATAGTGTAATTCTAGTGTTATTTTAGTTATACTATAGTGTTATTGTAGTGTAAATTTAGTTACACTATAGTGTAAACCTAGTGTAATTTTAGTTATACAATAGTGTAATGCTAGTGTTATTTTAGTTATACTATAGTGTTATTATAGTGTAAATTTAGTTATACTATAGTGTAAACCTAGTGTAATTTTAGTTATACTATAGTGCAATGGTAGTGTTATTTTATTAATACTATAGTGTTATTGTAGTGTAAATTTAGTTATACTATAGTGTAACCCTAGTGTAATTTTAGTTATACTATAGTGTAATTCTAGTGTTATTTTAGTTATACTATATTGTTATTGTAGTGTAAATTTAGTTATACTATAGTGTAAACCTAGTGTAATTTTAGTTATACTATAATATTATTGTTGTGTAAATTTAGTTATACTATAGTATAATCCTAGTGTAATTTTAGTTATATTATAGTGTAATGCTAGTGTTATTTTAGTTATACTATAGTGTTATTGTAGTGTAAATTTAGTTATACTATAGTGTAAACCAAGTGTAATTTTAGTTATACTATAGTGTAATGCTAGTGTTATTTTAGTTATACTATAGTGTAATCTTAGTATAATTTTAGTTATACTATAGTGTAATTCTAGTGTTATTTTAGTTATACTATAGTGTTATTGTAGTGTAAATTTAGTTACACTATAGTGTAAACCTAGTGTAATTTTAGTTGTACTATAATGTAATACGAGTATTATTTTAGTTATACTATAGTGTTATTGTAGTGTAAATTTAGTTATCCTATAGTGTAATCCTAGTGTAATTTTAGTTATACTATAGTGTAATGCTAGTGTTATTTTAGTTATATTATAGTGTTATTGTTGTGTAAATTTAGTTATACTATAGTGTAAACCTAGTGTAATCTAAGTTATACTATAGTGTAATGCTAGTGTTATTTTAGTTATACTATAGTGTTATTGTAGTGTAAATTTAGTTATAATATAGTGTAATCATAGTGTAATTTTAATTATACTATAGTGTAATTCTAGTTTTATTTTAGTTATAATAGAGTATTATTGTAGTATAAATTTAGGTATACTATAGTTTAAACCTAGTGTAATTTTAGTTAAACTATAGTGTAATGCTAGTGTTATTTTAGTTAAACTGTAATGTTATTGTGGTGTAAATTTATTTATACTATAGTACAATCCTAGTGTAATTTTAGTTATACTAAAGTGTAATGCTAGTGTTATTTTAGTTATACTATAGTGTTATTATAGTGTTATTTTAGTTATACTATAGTGTAAACCTAGTGTAATTTTAGTTATAATGCTAGTGTTATTTTAGTTATAATATAGTGTTATTGTAGTGTAAATTTAGTTATACTAGAGTGTAAACCTAGTGTAAATTTAGTTATACTATAGTGTAATGCTAGTGTTATTTTAGTTACACTATAGTGTAATCCTAGTGTAATTTTAGTTATAATATAGTGTAATTCTAGTGTTATTTTAGTTATACTATAGTGTTATTGTAGTGTAAATTTAGTTACACTATAGTGTAAACCTAGTGTAATTTTATTGATACTATAGTGTAATGTTAGTGATATTTTAGTTATACTATAATGTTATTGTAGTGTAAATTTATTTATACTATAGTGTAATCCTAGTGTAATTTTAGTTATACTCTAGTGTAATGCTAGTGTTATTTTAGTTATATTATAGTGTTATTGTAATGTAAATTTAGTTATACTATAGTGTAATCCTTGTGTAATTTTAGTTATACTATAATGTAATTCTAGTGTTATTTTTGTTATACTATAGTGTTATTGTAGTGTAAATTTAGTTACACTATAGTGTAAACCTAATGTAATTTTAGTTATACTATAGTGTAAAGCTAGTGTTATTGTAGTGTAAATTTAGTTATACTATAGTGTAATTTTAGTTATACTATAGTGTAATGCTAGTGTTATTTTAGTTACACTATAGTGTTATTGTAGTGTAAATTTAGTTATACTATAGTGTAAACCTAGTGTAATTAGAGTTATACTATAGTGTAATGCTAGTGTTATTTTAGTTATACTATAGTGTAATCATAGTGTAATTTTAGTTATATTATAGTGTAATTATAGTGTTATTTTAGTTATACTATAGTGTTATTTAGTGTAAATTTAGTTATAATAAAGTGTAAACCTAGTGTAATTTTAGTTATACTATAGTGTAATACTAGTGTTATTTTAGTTATAATATCGTGTAATCCTAGTATAATTTTAGTTATACTATAGTGTAATTCTAGTGTTATTTTAGTTATACTATTGTGTTATTTAGTGTAAATTTAGTTATACTATAGTGTAAACCTAGTGTAATTTTAGTTATACTTTAGTGCAATACTAGCGTTATTTTAGTTATAATATAGTGTAATCCTAGTGTAATTTTAGTTATACTATAGTGTAATGCTAGTGTTATTTTAGTTATACTATAGTGTAATATTAGTATAATTTTAGTTACACTATAGTGTAATTCTAGTGTTATTTTAGTTATACTATAGTGTTATTGTAGTGTAAATATAGTTACACTATAGTGTAAACCTAGTGTAATTTTAGTTGTACTATAATGTAATACTAGTATTATTTTAGTTATAATATAGTGTTATTGTAGTGTAAATTTAGTTATCCTATAGTGTAATCCTAGTGTAATTTTAGTTATACTATAGTGTAATTCTAGTGTTATTTTAGTTATATTATAGTGTTATTTTTGTGTAAATTTAGTTATACTATAGTGTAAACCTAGTGTAATCTAAGTTATACTATTGTGTAATGCTAGTGTTATTTTAGTTATATTATAGTGTTATTGTAGTGTAAATTTAGTTATAATATAGTGTAATCATAGTGTAATTTTAGTTATACTATAGTGTAATTCTAGTGTTATTTTAGTTATAATAGAGTATTATTGTATTGTAAATTTAGGTATACTATAGTGTAAACCTAGTGTAATTTTAGTTAAACTATAGTGTAATGCTAGTGTTATTTTAGTTATACTGTAATGTTATTGTGGTGTAAATTTAGTTATACTATAGTATAATCCTAGTGTAATTTTAGTTATACTAAAGTGTAATGCTAGTGTTATTTTAGTTATACTATAGTGTTATTATAGTGTTATTTTAGTTATACTATAGTGTAAACCTAGTGTAATTTTAGTTATAATGCTAGTGTTATTTTAGTTATACTATAGTGTTATTGTAGTGTAAATTTAGTTATACTATAGTGTAAACCTAGTGTAAATTTAGTTATACTATAGTGTAATGCTAGTGTTATTTTAGTTACACTATAGTGTAATCCTAGTGTAATTTTAGTTATAATATAGTGTAATTCTAGTGTTATTTTAGTTATACTATAGTGTTATTGTAGTGTAAATTTAGTTACACTAAAGTGTAAACCTAGTGTAATTTTAGTGATACTATAGTGTAATGTTAGTGATATTTTAGTTATACTATAATGTTATTGTAGTGTAAATTTATTTATACTATAGTGTAATCCTAGTGTAATTTTAGTTATACTATAGTGTAATGCTAGTGTTATTTTAGTTATATTATAGTGTTATTGTAGTGTAAATTTAGTTATACTATAGTGTAATCCTTGTGTAATTTTAGTTATACTATAATGTAATTCTAGTGTTATTTTTGTTATACTATAGTGTTATTGTAGTGTAAATTTAGTTATACTATAGTGTAAACCTAGTGTAATTTTTGTTATACTATAGTGTAAAGCTAGTGTTATTGTAGTGTAAATTTAGTTATACTATAGTGTAATTTTAGTTATACTATAGTGTAATGCTAGTGTTATTTTAGTTACACTATAGTGTTATTGTAGTGTAAATTTAGTTATACTATAGTGTAAACCTAGTGTAATTAGAGTTATACTATAGTGTAATGCTAGTGTTATTTTAGTTATACTATAGTGTAATCATAGTGTAATTTTAGTTATATTATAGTGTAATTATAGTGTTATTTTAGTTATACTATAGTGTTATTTAGTGTAAATTTAGTTATAATAAAGTGTAAACCTAGTGTAATTTTAGTTATACTATAGTGTAATACTAGTGTTATTTTAGTTATAATATCGTGTAATCCTAGTATAATTTTAGTTATACTATAGTGTAATTCTAGTGTTATTTTAGTTATACTATAGTGTTATTTAGTGTAAATTTAGTTATACTATAGTGTAAACCTAGTGTAATGTTAGTTATACTATAGTGTAATACAAGCGTTATTTTAGTTATAATATAGTGTAATCCTAGTGTAATTTTATTTATACTATAGTGTAATGCTAGTGTTATTTAGTTATATTATAGTGTTATAATAGTGTAAATTTAGTTAAACTATAGTGTAAACCTAGTGTAATTTTTTGTTATACTATAGTGTAATTCTAGTTTTATTTTAGTTATACTATAGTGTTATTTTAGTGTAAATTTAGTTACACTATAGTGTAAACCTAGTGTAATTTTAGTTAAACTATAGTGTAAATCTTGTGTTATTTTACTTATAATATAGTGTTATTGTAGTGTTGTGACGACCCGAGTTCTAATCTCTCATTTAATCAAACCATCATAATTAATAGTCAATGAATCAAAGACTAAACAAAGTAAAAAAAAAAAAAAATTTTTAAGAATTGAGCTCCTCGCTCGATCGGTGAAAAGCTACCGATCGAGCAAGCCTACAGCTCAAACTCTCGGGTTGAACAAAATGTGGTCTCGCTCGATCTGCAACAATTCACCGATCGAGCGAGCCACCATCTTTGAGTTTTCTGTCCCTACAATAATGGCCTCGCTCGATCCGTGATAATTCACCGATCGAGCGAGAGCATTTTCCAAAAAAAGAACAGAAGAACCTTTGCTGTCAAAAACGAGTTCCTTCATGCATTTTTCATCCAATATCAACTCATACAAAACCTATTCAAATATCATAAGCCAACATGCATTCTCATATGATAAAGTTGATAGAATTGAATCATCACAATGCCTTAAAATTATCTCAATATAAACACATGAACAATAGAAGATTCATTATGATAGTAAAAACATTAATCTACAACAACATGTTGTCTCAAGGATTTTCACATCTTTCCAAATCCTATATACATAAACAAGACAACAACTTATTATTAACAAATCTTGGTACAAGTAGCTATATCATGTTCATGTGTTTGGACTCAACACTATCATTGACAGCACAAGAAACCATCTATACTCGGATCATCACACTATTCTCTCATCCCCTTGTTCTTCATGTTCGCTTTTGCCCTGTTCCAATCCCTCCTATTGCCATGACACATACAACACAATAATAGCCGGATAACTCCGGTGAGAAATAGATTTCCCAGTAAAAGCAACTAAACATGCATATAAAACATATATCAAACTCATGATATAAAAGATCATAACTTCCATGCATGTTTTAAAACAAGGTTCATCTCTTATCTCGTCGGTTGGGATCCCGAGAAGAAGATATCATAGCTAACCACCGACTCTCCCAATCGAGGTGGGGCTACTTATCTTATTTCTCTAGACTTTGAAGCCACTACATATGCATTTTAGACGCTAGGCTACGTCAACAACCCAGGCCATACATATATAATCCCTCAAATAGTCTATTCGAACGTTTCCGTTCATTTCAAAATCAAAGAATAAGTCTTTCAAGATGAATGCAATATATATCATCACAAAAGCATTCATTAACATCTAATACTCATTCAGTAAATCATAGAAGAGCATAGAAAAACAATTAAGCAAATAAGTATGTGATTTAGGGAACTCGATACAAACCATCTCGAGTTATAATCTCATTCAAGTAGTAGTCCACTTTTACCTTTCAAATATGAGGTTTAGGATGTCTTCTAGCTTGTCAAAATCTGTACAAGTATCAACCATAAGCCTTAACTTAAAAATCTGCTCAAAACCATACAACTTGAAGGAAGAATAGCTTCAAACCTTGTTCCTTCTTCTATTAGTTTCGAAGTCGACGTTCTCAAGTTTACGTGCCCTGTTTATGCGCTGAAATCACAGCATTCAAACCAAGGAATCATCAGCTAATAACCCAACAACATCTTAGTCCAAGAAACAATAGCAAATCACTTCAAATCTTAAGTTCGACAGCATATCGGTATAACTCGGCAATCCCGAACGCAACTATAATCAATCTAACATTCACATCAGCTGTATAGGATTCAAAACAGCATAATCCTTAACATATCAGCAAGCATATACATCGAATAATAGCTGGGAAATCATAAGAACATGATACAACAATCATTCCTCAACCCAACTTCAATAAAACAAGGTATAAAAGCTCATCAACACCATTCCATACACAAATCTGATGTCTGTCAATTTCGAATTCCCAAACCCTGGTGAACTAAGAGAAAACTTACATCAATTCGAAGGTCTCATTTCAAGGATTCCAGAACATCTTTCGGAATCGAAATCGAATAACCGGATCAAAAGATATCTCAATTTGAAGATGAAGAATGAACTTGGTTTCTTTGCTCTTGCACTCTCGTTTTCTTCCTCTGATTTTCTGATAGAAGTTGATGAATCACACGTGAATAAGCTTAGGAATAACAAGTGTCCAGCTCAAAATAAGGATTTTGCACTTTGGCCCCTCAAGTTATCAATAATTGCAATTCAGTCCTCAATTTCTTATTTCATTCAATTTCAATCCTAAATAATTTAAGAATATTAGAATTTAAATCAAAACTCCAAATATTCCCAAATTAAATATTCTCGGATCAAAATTAAATAATTCTGGGCATTACAATTCTCCCCCACTAAGACACGATTTCGTCCTCGAAATCTCAAGTAGTATCAACAAATCATATAATAGGAAGAACAGAAAGACTAAAGGAGACTCACATCATTGAAACATCTCTGGAAATCGTTGTCGCATATCTGATTCTGTCTCCCAAGTAGCTTCTTCAATACCATGACGACTCCACTGAACTTTCACAAGCGGAATAGTCTTTGTTCGAAGTTGCTTCTCCTCACGATCAAGAATCTGAATTGGCTTTTCGAAATAACTCAAAGTCTCGTCGAGTTCAGCCTCATCAGATTGAAGCACATGAGATTCATCAGCAAGATATTTTCGAAGCATCGATACATGAAAGACATCATGTATTCCAAATAAAGCCGGGGGAAGAGCTAATCGATAGGCAAGATTGCCTATTTTCTCCAGAATTTCATACGGACCAATGTAGCATGGAGACAACTTCCCTTTCTTGCCAAATCGTACGGTGCCTCTGAACGGAGAAATCTTCAGAAATACACGATCCCCCTGTTCAAAAGACAAAGGTCGACGTCAAATATTGGCATACTTCTCTTGTTTGTCCTGAGCTGTCTTCATTCTTTTCTGAATAAGCTTCACCTATTCTGTCATATCTCGAATCATATCAGGACCAATGTTAGGTACTTCAGAGATATCATCCCAATAAAGAGGAGATCGAAATTTTCTACCATATAAAGCTTCAAACGGAGCCATTTCAATACTCGATTGATAATTGTTGTTGTACGAGAATTCACAAAGTGGTAGTGATTCTTGCCAACTAGTGCCAAAATCAAGCACTACAGCTCTCAACATGTCTTTCAATGTCTGAATGGTACGCTCAGACTGTCCGTCTGTCTGCGAATGATAGGCTGTGCTCAAATGTAGCTGAGTACCTAATGCACTCTGTAAACTGTACCAAAAATGAGATGTAAATCGAGGATCACGATCTGATACAATAGACTTCGGCACTCCATGTAATCCGACAACTTCTCGGACATAAATCTCTGCCATCTGATCGTGTCTATATGTCATACGATAAGGAATAAAACACGCCGACTTCGTTAATCTGTCGATAATCACCCAGATAGCATCGCAACCTCTAAAAGATCGAGGTAACTTCGTCACGAAGTCCATGGAAATATGATCCCATTTCCATTCTGGCACTGATAAACTCTGTAACAAACCAGACGGTTTCTTCCTTTCAGCTTTCACCAATTGGCAATTAAGACATAGAGACACAAAATCAGTAATATCAGACTTCATTGATTTCCACCAATATTGAGTCTTCAGATCATTGTACATCTTTCTACCACCAGGATGAATGCTATAACGGCTACAATGCGCCCTTTTTAGTAGTTGTTGACGCACATCTGAAATATCAAGCACTACAAGGCGATTATGAACATAAAGAAGATCATCTCGAACCTAATATTCAGACACATGTCCTGAACGGACTTTCTCAATTGAATTCTGCACACTCTGATCAAGTTTCCGAGCTTCTCTGATTCTCAAAAGTAACTCTGGTTCAACTTGAATTTGATAAAGTCGCAGAGGCTGATAATTCGTATCAAATACCAATTCAGAAAAACAACAGTTTTCAATCAAATTTGATACACCAATCGTCGATAAGGACAAGGAACATACCTTTCGACTCAATGCATCAGCTGCTGCATTCGATTTCCCCGGATAGTACTTAATCTTACAACCAAAGTCTTTCAACAAATCAATCCATCTCCGTTGTCTCATATTCAATTCTGACTGTGAAAACAAATATTTCAGACTCTTGTGATCAAAATAGATTTCAAACTGTTCTCCGTACAGATAATGCCGCCAAATCTTCAAAGCAAATACAATGGCGGCCAATTCAAGATCATGAATCGGATATCTGGTCTCGTGAGGCTTCAACTGTCTCGAGGCATAAGCAATCACATGCCCTCGCTGCATCAAAACACACCCCAAACCTCAATGAGATGCATCACAATAAACAGTGAAACCACCAGTACCTAAAGGAATCGTCAAGACTGGTGCACTGGTCAGTCGTTTCTTCAACTCAAGAAAACTGGATTCACAAGCTTCAGACCAGACAAAAGGAGCATTTTTCTGAGTCAACTGAGTAATCGGCTTCGCAATACTGGAAAAATCTTTAATGAATCGATGATAATACCCAGCCAAACCCATGAAACTACGTATCTCAGGAACAGATGTTGGTCTCGACCAACTGATCACTGCCTCGACTTTACTTGGATCAACAGCTATACCATTTCCGGATATAATATGTCCAAGAAAAACAACCTGTTTCAGCCAAAACTCACATTTCGATAGTTTAGCATACAGTTTCTCAGATCTCAGAGTCTTCAACACAGTTCTCAAATGCTCAGAATGATCAATCAAATTCTTCGAATATATCAGAATATCATCAATTAAAATAATCACGAAGTCTTCGAGATATTTCTGAAACACACGGTTCATTAAAGCCATAAACACAGCTGGAGCATTCGTCAGACCAAACGGCATAACTATAAACTCATAATGGCCATACCTGGTTCTGAAAGCGGTTTTCGGAATATCAGAATCCTTAACTCTCAGCTGATGGTATCCAGATCTCAGATCGATCTTGGAATACACAGAAGAACCCTGCAACTGGTCAAATAAATCATCAATATGAGGCAAAGGGTATTTTTTCTTAACCGTTGCCTTGTTCAGTTGCCGGTAGTCAATGCACAATCTCATTGAACCGTCTTTCTTTCTGACAAACAACACTGGAGCTCCCCAAGGAGAAACACTGGGTCGAATGTATCCCTTGGCCAGTAAATCTTCCAACTGCTCTTTCAACTCTTTCAATTCAACTGGTGCCATTCGATAAGGTGCTTTCGAAATCGGTGTTGTACCTGGCATCAGTTCTATGTTGAAATCAATTTCATGGTACAGAGGTAGTCCTGGAATCTCATCAGGAAAAACGTCCGCAAATTCACTAACCACTGGCAAATCAGCCAGATTCGGGCTAGCTTGCAAAACATCAACTGTATAAACAATAAATCCCTCCGCTCCTTTCTGCAAAAGTCGGGTCATGGATAATACAGAAATCAGAAGAATCTTAGCACGAGAACCCTTACCATAAAACTTCCATTCTCCAGCCATCTCAGGTCTGAACCTCACCACTTTCTAAAAACAGTCCACGGTAGCTCTGTACTTGGTTAGCATATCAATTCCGATAATGCAGTCAAAATCAGACAAACCAAGAACAATACAATCTATCTCTATTTCATTACCGTCGTACTGTAATAAACAATCCTTAACTGTCTGAATTGATATAAGACCTCTCCCCAAATGAGAAGAGACAGATACAACAAAAGGTAAAGATTCAGCAGGCAAAGCATGTAATGACACAAATCGTTCAGAGATAAATGTATGGGATGTACCTGTATCTATCAATAAATAGGCAGGATAACCATAAAGAGAACAGTTACCTACAATCACATCATCTGGTGCTCTGTGCCTGTTCCTCTGTGAATGCAAAGACATGAGCCTGTTGTCTCGAAGGCTGGCTACCTGTCTGACTCCCTCCTGGCCTTGGTTGTTGCTGTGGGTGTGGTGGTTGGAAGGAATGGACAGATGAGGCTTGCCTCGCAGGTTGAGCCACTGATCCTGATGACTCTGTACCTCGTGACTGTCCGGAACCTCTCTGAGGACACACTCTCGCAAAATGTCCTGGCTGATGGCATATATGGCAACTCCCAAATACGCCTCGGCACTAATCAGTCGGATGACTTCCACCACAACTGTTACAAACCATGCCAGACATCGGTTTTGACCCACTCGAACTCGAAGAACTGCTCCCAGATCTCTTAAACTGCTTTCCTCGAGCATGCCAAAATTTCTTCTTGCCACTGCTACTGCCACCACTTTCAAACCGAGGAGTTTGTTGTGAGATTGAAGCTGAAGATTGTGGCTGTCTCGGAGGTTGAACAGAATACAAAGCTCCTCGCTGTTGTATCAAACCAGCTTCTGCTCCTTTGGCACTGTTCAAGGCATCAGCAAATGTATTTGGTTGCCTTGTGTTCACCAAAGTAAATATCTCTGGATTCAGTCCATTAATGATCTGATCAGCCATAGCCTCATCACTGTCAGCAACGTGTGGAGCAAAACGTAGCAATGTAGAGAATTTGGCAACATAGTCTTCAATATTCAAATTTCCCTGCTTCAAATTAGCAAACTCTGCACCCTTATCTTTGCGGTAAGACACCGGAAAGAATCGTTGATAGAATTCAGTTTTGAAAACTGTCCAGGTGAGTACTGTTCCTCTACGCTCCAGAGCCTTCTTAGTCGTGAACCACCAGCTCTTCGCAACCTCATGCAATTGGTGCCCAATCAATCTAACTCTCCGCTCATCACCATAGTCGAGTGAATCAAACAACATCTCCATATCATCAAGCCATCCTTCACATTCGAATGCATTCTCAGTACCCTTCAGTGTAGGCGGATGGTATGATTGAAAACGTTTGAGCAGTGTTTCCATCGGAGTAGCTGACATATCAGTCATATCTCGAGAAGTACTTCCCTGTTCATTACTCGGAATTGCAGTAGCTTTAGGCACTATCGGAGGTACTACTATTTGTTCTGGCAGAGGATGCACTTTCTGCTCTGGCCTAGGAGTAGGAACCTGTGGTCTAAGAGGAGGTCGGCCTAGTCGTCGAGACATATCTGATTATCAAAAGGGTTAGGATACCAGAATCATAAAATCTATTTCAGTCCTCCTCTGATCATCTTACCTCTGATCAAGACTCGGTTCTGATTCAATCGTAAATAAATAATCAAGGTATTCTGATAGCACATGCTTCCAATCGACTCAGATAATCAGGTAGCATGTCGTAAACAACAGATCACATGCTTGTATCATGTCAGATAGTGCAATAAGCATGCATCTTTAATCATTATAAATCATACTTTCAAATAAAATAAATACAATATCATGTAATAAAATACTTGAAAGTAAAACATGCTAGCATTTATACCATGTAAGTCAAGCATGTAATAAATCATAGCATAATAAACAAGTAAGGAAGAAGACTCGATCTACCCCACTCGCTATCTATCATAGTCCAGAACTTTCTTGCTCTGATACCACCTGTTGTGACGACCCGAGTTCTGATCTCTCATTTAATCAAACCATCATAATTAATAGTCAAGGAATCAAAGACTTAACAAAGTAAAAAAAAAATTTTTTTTTTTAAAGAATTGAGCACCTCGCTCGATCGGTTAAAAGCTACCGATCGAGCGAGCCTACAGCTCAAACTCTCGAGTTGAACAAAATGTGGCCTCGCTCTATCTGCAACAATTCACCGATCGAGCGAGCCACCATCTTTGAGTTTTCTGTCCCTGCAATAATGGCCTCGCTCGATCCGTGATAATTCACCGATCGAGCGAGAGCATTTTCCAGAAAAAGAACAGAAGAACCTTTGCTGTCAAAAACGAGTTCCTTCATGCATTTTTCATCCAATATCAACTCATACAAAACCTATTCAAATATCATAAGCCAACATGCATTCTCACATGATAAAGTTGATAGAATTGAATCATCACAATGCCTTAAAATCATCTCAATATAAACACATGAACAATATAAGATTCATTATGATAGTAAAAACATTAATCTACAACAACATGTTGTCTCAAGGATTTCCACATCTTTCCAAATCCTATATACATAAACAAGACAACAACTTATTATCAACAAATCTTGGTACAAGTAGCTATATCATGTTCATGTGTTTGAACTCAACACTATCATTGACAGCACAAGAAACCATCTATACTCGGATCATCACGCTGTTCTCTCATCCCCTTGTTCTTCATGTTCGCTTTTGCCCTGTTCCAATCCCGCCTATTGCCATGACACATACAACACAACAATAGCCGGATAACTCCGGTGAGAAATAGATTTTCCAGTAAAAGCAACTAAACATGCATATAAAACATATTTCAAACTCATGATATAAAACATCATAACTTCCATGCATGTTTTAAAACAAGGTTCATCTCTTATCTTGTCGGTTGGGATCCCGAGAAGAAGATATCATAGGTAACCACCGACTCTCCCAATCGAGGTGGGGCTACTTATCTTACTTCTCTAGACTTTGAAGCCACTACATATGCATTTCAGATGCTAGGCTACGTCAACCACCCAGGCCATACATATATAATCCCTCAAATCGTCTATTCGAACGTTTCCGTTCATTTCAAAATCAAAAAATAAGTCTTTCAAGATGAATGCAATATATATCATCACAAAAGCATTCATTAACATCTAATACTCATTCAATAAATCATAGAAGAGCATAGAAAATCAATTAAGAAAATAAGTATGTGATTTAGGGAACTCGATACAAACCATCTCGAGTTATAATCCCATTCAAGTAGTAGTCCACTTTTACCTTTCAAATATTAGGTTTAGGATGTCTTCTATCTTGTCAAAATCTTTACAAGTATCAACCATAAGCCTTAACTTAAAAATCTGCTCAAAACCATACAACTTAAAGGTAGAATAGCTTCAAACCTTGTTCCTTCTTCTACCAGTTTTGAAGTCAACGTTCTCGAGTTTACGTGCCCTGTTTATGCGCTGAAATCATAGCATACAAACCAAGGAATCATCAGCTAATAACACAACAACATCTTAGTCCAAGAAACAATAGCAAATCACTTCAAATCTTAAGTTCGACAGCATATCGGTATAACTCGGCAATCCCGAACGCAACTATAATCAATCTAACATTCACATCACCTGTATAGGATTCAAAACAGCATAATCCTCAACATATCAGCAAGCATATACATCGAATAATAGCTGGGAAATCATAAGAACATGATACAACAATCATTCCTCAACCCAACTTCAATAAAACAAGGTATAGAAGCTCATCAACACCATTCCATACACAAATATGATGTCTGTCAATTTCGAATTCCCAAACCCTGATGAACTAAGAGAAAACTTACATCAATTCTAAGGTCTCGTTGCGAAGATTCCAGAACATCTTTCGGAATCGAAATCGGATAACCGGATCAAAAGATATCTCAATTTGAAGATGAAGAATGAACTTGGTTTCTTTTCTCTTGCACTCTCATTTTCTTCCTCTGATTTTCTGATAGAAGTTGATGAATCACACGTGAATAAGCTTAGGAATAACAAGTGTCCAGCTCAAAATAAGGATTTTGCACTTTGGCCCCTCAAGTTATCAATAATTGCAATTCAGTCCTCAATTTCTTATTTCATTCAATTTCAATCCTAAATAATTTAAGAATATTAGAATTTAAATCAAAACTCCAAATATTCCCAAATTAAATATTCTCGGATCAAAAGTAAATAATTCTGGGCGTTACAAGTGTAAATTTAGTTACACTATAGTGTAAACTTAGTGTAATTTTAGTTATACTATAGTGTAATGCTAGTGTTATTTTAGTTATACTATAGTGTTATTGTTGTGTAAATTTATTTATACTATAGTGTAAACCTAGTGTAATATAAGTTATACTATAGTGTAATGCTAGTGTTATTTTAGTTATACTATAGTGTTATTGTAGTGTAAATTTAGTTATACTATAGTGTAATCATAGTGTAATTTTAGTTATACTATAGTGTAATTCTAGTGTTATTTAAGTTATACTAGAGTATTATTGTAGTGTAAATTTAGTTATACTATAGTGTAAACCTAGTGTAATTTTAGTTAAACTGTAGTGTAATGCTAATGTTATTTTAGTTATACTGTAATGTTATTGTGGTGTAAATTTATGTACCGCCCATAATTATTTAATTTTGATCCGAGAATATTTAATTTGAGAATATTTAGAGTTTTGATTTAAATTCTAATATTCTTAAATTATTTAGGATTGAAATTGAATAAATTGAGAATTTGAGGACTTAATTGTAATTATTGCATAGTTGAGGGGCTAAAGTGCAAAATCTCATATTTGAACGGGACACTTGCTCGCCTTGAAATTGTTCACGTGTAATACAACATTTTCATCAGATTTCCAAGTCAAGAAACCGAGAGCAAGAAATAGAGACTTTGCCAAGCTTTTTCCTTCATCTTTCAATTGCGATATCTTTTGCTACGGTGATCCGATTTCGATTCCGAAAGATGTTCTGGAATCCTCGCAAGACGACCTTCGATTTGATGTAAGTTTCTTCGTTGATTATCAAGGTTTGAGAAGTCGAATTTGACAGAGATCAGATGTTGATATAAAAGTGTGGTTGTTAACCTTCTACCTTTGATAATATTGAAGTTGAGTTGAAGATTGATTTGTATATCATGTTCTTATGAATTCCAGCTATGATTCGATTGAATAACTGTTGATATGTTGAGGATTATGCTGGTTTTGAATTGTATATAGCTGATTTTGTTCTTGATATGTTCGGAATCACCGAGTTTATACCGATATGCCGTTGAACTATTGATTTGAAGTGATTTGCTATTGTTTTTGGATTCCGAAGTTGCTGAAATATTAGCTGATGCTTCCTTGATTGTTATGCTATCGTTTCAGTGCTTGAACAGGACATTTCAATTCATTGATCTTAACTTCAAAATCGATAGAAGAAGGAACAAGGTTTGAGACTATTCTACATTCAAGTTGTATGGTTTTTAGCAGAATTGAGTCAAGGCTTATATTGGTCATCTTGTACAGCTTTGAACAGTTAGAAGACATCCTAAACTTCACATTTGAAAGGTAAAAGTGGACTATTATTTGATTGGGATTACAACTCGAGATGGTTTGTATCGAGTTCCCCTAAATCACATACTTGTTTGATTATTTGCTCTTATGTGTTTTACTTTGAGTTATTGAATTAGTGTTGATATAATGAATTCCTTGATGATGATATATAAGTTGCATTCATCTTGAAGACTTATTCCTTGATTTTGAAATGAACGGAAACGTTCGAATAGACGATTTGAGGAATTGTATAAGTATGGCCTGGGTGGTTGTTTTAGCCTAGCGTCTGATTTGCATATATGATTGCTTCGAAGTCTAGAGAAGAAAGATAAGTAACCCCACCTCGATCGAGAGAGTCGGTGGATTAGTTATGATATCTACTTCTCGGGATCCCAATTGACGAGATAAGAGATGAACCTTGTTTTAATAAGAGATGAACCTTGTTTTAAAACATGCATCGTATTTACTTTTATATCATGAGTTTGATATATGATTTGTATTGCATGTTTAGTTGCTTTTACTGGGAAATATATTTCTCACCGGAGTTATCCGGCTATTTGTTGTGTTGTATGTGTCATGACGATAGGCGGAAGTTGATCCAGGCAAAAGCGGAATTGAAGAACAAGAGATGAGAGATTAGCGTGATGATCCGGTATAGAAATGAAGTTGATGTCTTATATGTTTAGAATAAGAGTTGAGGCTTTGAATTAGTAGACTTGAACTTTAGTTAAAGTGTTGATAGTTGATCTTGTAAACATACACTTGAAATGGATGTTCTACTCTTGCTTTGAGTTGTTACTGTATATATATGTTGTTGACTTGATATGATTTCTATACCATGATGATGCTTTTGGGAGTTGATACAACATGTTTAGAACTTGATTCTTACTTTGTGCATGTTTTAGTAGATCAAAGGTTCAAGTTTGACAGCAAGTTTTAGAGCTGGTTTTGAGCTGCGTATTGTGGGCAGAAAACAGCAGCCCGAGCGCAGCCAGGGCAGTTGGCTACTATTTTGACACCAACAGGGTGCGCCCGAGCGTCGCATTTCAGCCGCTCGAGCGCAGCCGATTAAAAAAAAATAATTCCAGCTTTGAATGCTTGGTGTTTGCTTATCTTTTATTCATGATCTTGGATTAATTTTGTGAATTTGAGAGATTAAGAACCGGGTCGTCACAACAGGTGGTATCAGAGCAAGACAATTCAGGACTTAGATAGACCGTGAGTGGGGTAGATCGAGTCTTCTGCCTTACTTATTTATTTTTTTTATCATGCTATGATTTAATTACGTGATTGAATTACATGTTTTAAATGCTAGCATGATTTACTTTCAAGTATTTTATTACAAGATGTTGTATTTATTTTATTTGAAAGTATGATTACGATGATTAAAGATGCATGCCTACTGGAATATCTGAACTGATTAGAGGCATGGATTCTGATGATTTATGATATGCTATCTGATTATCTGAATTGATTGGAAGCATGTCTTGTTGAGTACTTCAATTATTTATTTAAAGATTGAATCAGAACCGAGTCTTGATCAGAGGTAAGATGATCAGAGGAGGACTGAGATAATTTGATGATTTGGTATCCTAACCATTTTGATAATCAGATATGTCTCGAAGACCAGGACGACCTCCTCTAAGACCTCATGTTCCTATTTCTCTACCAGAACAGACAGTTCATACTCCACCGACAGTTGTCACACCGATAGTCCCTGCAATTGCAGTCCCGAGTAATGAACAGGGTAGTACATCACGAGATATGATAGATATGACTGCAACTCCCATGGAAACACTACTGAAACGTTTTCAATCCTACAAGCCGCCAACTCTGAAAGGTACTGAAAATGCAGTTGAATGTGAAGGATGGCTAGATGACATGGAGATGTTGTTTGATTCACTTGACTACGGTGATGAGCGAAGAGTCAGACTTGTTGGACATCAGTTGCATGAAGTTGCTAAAAGCTGGTGGTTCACAACAAAGAAATCTCTGGAGCGTCGAGGAACTATTCTGACCTGGAATGTCTTCAAGACAGAATTTTATCAACGTTTATTTCCGGTATCTTATCGAAAAGACAAGGGTGTTGAATTTTCTAATCTGAAGCAGGGAAATTTAAATATTGAAGACTATGTTGCTAAATTCACTACATTGCTACGTTTTGCTCCACATGTTGCAGATAGTGACGAGGCTATGGCTGATCAGTTCATTAATGGACTAAATCCTGATGTTTTTACACTGGTAAACACAAGGTGACCGAATAATTTTGCTGATGCCTTGAACAGTGCCAAAGGAGTAGAAGCTGGATTGATACAGCAGCGAGGAGCTTCGTATATTGCACAGCCTCCGAGACAGTCACAACCTTCAGCTTCAACTCAGCAACAGTCATCTCGATTTGACAGTGGTGGCAGTAGCAGTGGCAAGAAGGGATATTTGCAAGCTAGAGGAAAACAATTTAAGAAATCTGGAAGCAGTTCTTCGAGTTCCAGTGGTACGAAACAGAAATCTGGGGTATTCTGTAACACTTGTGGTGGAGGACATCCAACTGATCAGTGTCGAGGTGTATCTGGGAGATGCCATATATGCCATCAGATTGGCCATTTTGCGAGAGTATGTCCTCAGAGAGGTGCTGGACAGGCACGAGGTGCAGAGTCATCACGATCAGTGGCTTAACCCGCGAGACAAGAATCCTTTGTCCATTCCTTTCAACCATCACCACCTCAGCAACAGTCGAGGCCAGGAGGAAGTCAGGTAGGCAGTCAGCCACAGAGACAGCAGGCTCATGTCTATGCATTGATGGAGGAGCAGGCACAGGGAGCACCAGATGACGTGATTGCAGGTAACTGTTCTCTTTATGGTTATCCCGCATATGTCTTGATTGATACAGGTGCATCCCATACATTTATATCTGCTCAATTTGTTTCATTGCATTCATTGTCTGTTGAAACATTACCTGTTGTAGTATCTGTTTCTTCTCCTTTGGGGAGGGGTCTTATATCGATTCAGATAGTTAAGAACTGTTTACTACAGTATGAGGGTAATGAAATTGAGATAGATTGCTTCGTACTTGGTATGTCTGATTTCGACTGTATTATTGGGATTGATATGTTGAACAAGTACAGAGCTACCGTAGACTATTTCCAGAAGATAGTGAGATTCAGACCTGAAATGGCTGGAGAATGGAAATTCTATGGTAAGGGTTCACGTGCCAAGATTCCTCTTATTTCTGTATTATCTATGACCCAACTCTTGCAAAAAGGAGCAGAGGGATTTCTTGTTTATGCAGTTGATGTTTTGAAAACTAGCCTGAACCTGGCTGATTTTCCAGTGGTTAGTGAATTTGCGGACGTTTTCCCTGATGAGATTCCAGGATTACCTCCGTATCGTGAGATTGACTTCAACATCGAACTGATGCCAGGAACTGCACCGATTTTGAAAGCACCTTATCAAATGGCACCAGTTGAATTGAAAGAATTGAAGGAACAGTTAGAAGATTTACTGGCCAAGGGATACATTCGACCCAGTGTTTCTCCTTGGGGAGCTCCAGTATTGTTTGTCAAAAAGAAATACGATTCAATGAGATTATGTATTGACTACCGGCAACTGAACAAGGCTACGGTAAAGAACAAATACCCTTTGCCTCGTATTGATGATTTATTTGATCAGTTGCAAGGTTCTTCTGTGTATTCCAAGATCGATCTGAGATCTGGATACCATCAACTGAGAGTTAGGGATTCTGATATTCCTAAGACTGCGTTCAGAACCAGGTATGTCCATTATGAGTTCATAGTTATGCCGTTTGGTTTGACGAATGCTCCAGCTGTGTTTATGGCTTTGATGAACCGTGTATTTCAGAATTATCTCGATGATTTCGTGATTATATTTATTGATGATATTCTGATATATTCAAAGAATCTGATTGATCATGCTGAACATCTAAGAACAGTATTGAAAACTTTACGAGCCGAGAAACTGTATGCTAAACTGTCGAAATGTGAGTTTTGGCTGAAACAGGTTGTCTTTCTTGGACATATTATATCTGGAAATGGTATTTCGGTGGATCCAAGCAAAGTCGAAGCAGTGATGAGTTGGTCAAGACCGACATCTTTTCCTGAAATCCGGAGTTTCATGGGTTTGGCTGGGTATTATCGACGATTCATTAAAGATTTTTCCAGTATTGCAAAGCCGATTACTCAGTTGACTCAGAAGAATACTTCATTTGTCTGGTTTGATGCCTGTGAATCCAGTTTTCTGGAGTTGAAGAAACAATTGACCAGTGCACCAGTCTTGACGATCCCTTCAGGTACTGGTGGTTTCACTGTTTATTGTGATGCATCTCACCGAGGTTTAGGTTGTGTTTTAATGCAACGAGGTCATGTGATTGCTTATGCCTCGAGAGAATTGAAGCTTCACGAAACCAGATATCCGATTCATGATCTTGAATTGGCCGCCATTGTATTTGCTTTGAAGATTTGGCAACATTATCTGTAGAACAGTTTGAAATCTATTATGATCACAAGAGTCTGAAATATCTATTTTCACAGTCAGAACTGAATATGAGACAGCGACGATTGCTTGATTTGCTGAAAGACTTTGACTGCGAGATTAAATATTATCCAGGAAAATCGAATGCAGCAGCTGATGCATTGAGTCGAAAGGTATGTTCTTTATCCTTATTGACGATTGGTGTATCGAATTTGATTGAAAATTGCTGTTTATCTGGATTAGTATTTGATACAAATTATCAGCCTCTTCGACTCTATCAAATGCAAGTTGAACCAGCTTTATTGGTAAGAATTCTAGATGCTCAGAAACTTGATCAGAATGTGCAGAAATCGATTGAGAAAGTTCGATCAGGGCATGTATCTGAATATCGGGTTCAAGATGATCTTCTATACGTTCACAATCGCCTTGTAGTGCCTGATATTTCTGATGTACGTCAACAACTACTCAAAGAGGCGCATTGTAGTCGTTATAGTATTCATCCTGGTGGTAGGAAGATGTATAATGATCTGAAAGCTCATTATTGGTGGAAGAAAATGAAGACTGATATCACTAATTTTGTAGCTCGATGTTTGAATTGCCAACAGGTGAAGGCTGAGAGGAAGAGACCGCCTGGTTTGTTACAGAGTTTGTCTGTACCTGAATGGAAATGGGATCATATTTCCATGGACTTTGTGACTAGATTACCTCGATCTTCTAGAGGCTGTGATGCTATCTGGGTGATTATTGACAGATTAACGAAATCAACGTGTTTTATTCCATATCGTATGACGTATAGACACGACCAGATGGCAGAAATTTATGTCCGTGAAGTTGTCAGATTGCACGGAGTGCCGAAATCTATTGTATCAGATCGTGATCCTCGATTCACATCACATTTCTGGCATAGTTTGCAGAACGCTTTGGGTACTCAGTTACATTTGAGCACAGCTTATCATCCACAGACTGACGGACAGTCTGAGCGTACTATTCAGACATTGGAGGACATGTTGAGAGCTGTAGTGCATGATTTTGGCACTAGTTGGCAAGAATCATTGCCTCTTTGTGAATTCTCGTACAACAACAGCTATCCATCGAGTATAGGAATGGCTCCTTTTGAAGCCTTATACGGAAGAAAATGTCGATCTCCTTTGTATTGGGATGATATTTCTGAAGTACCTGATACTAGTCCTGATATGATACGTGATATGAATGACCAGGTGAAGCTTATTCAGAAACGAATAAAGACAGCTCAAGATAGACAGACGAAATATGCCAACATTCGACGTCGACCTTTGTCTTTTGAACAGGGGGATCGTGTCTTTTTGAATATTTCTCCGTTCAGAGGCACCGTACGATTTGGCAAGCGAGGGAAATTGTCTCCACGCTACATCGGTCCTTATGAAATTCTGGAGAAAATAGGCAATCTCGCCTATCGATTAGCTCTTCCTCCATCGTTATCTGGAATACATGATGTCTTTCATGTATCGATGCTTCGTAAATATCTTGCTGATGAATCTCATGTGCTTCAATCTGATGAGGCTGAACTCGACGAGACCTTGAGTTATTTCGAAAAGCCAATTCAGATTCTTGATCGAAAAGAGAAGCAACTACGAACGAAGAATATTCCACTTGTGAAAGTCCAATGGAGTCGTCATGGTATTGAAGAAGCTACTTGGGAGACTGAATCTGATATGAAGCAAATATTTCCAGAGATGTTTCATTGATGTGAGTCTTCTTTAGTTTTCTGTTATCTGATATTTGATATATGATTTGTTGATATTACTTCAGATTTCGAGGACGAAATCGTGTCTTAGTGGGGGAGAATTGTAACGCCCAAAATTATTTAATTTTGATCCGAGAATATTTAATTTGGGAATATTTAGAGTTTTGATTTAAATTCTAATATTCTTAAATTATTTAGGATTGAAATTGAATAAATTGAGAATTTGAGGACTGAATTGTAATTATTGCATAGTTGAGGGGCTAAAGTGCAAAATCTTATATTTGAACGGGACACTTGCTAGCCTTGAAATTGTTCACGTGTAATACAACATTTTCATCAGATTTCCAAGTCAAGAAACCGAGAGCAAGAAACAGAGACTTTGCCAAGCTTTTTCCTTCATCTTTCAATTGCGATATCTTTTGCTACGGTGATCCGATTTCGATTCCGAAAGATGTTCTGGAATCCTCGCAAGAAGACCTTCGATTTGATGTAAGTTTATTCTTTGATTATCGAGGTTTGAGAAGTCGAATTTGACAGAGATCAGATGTTGATATAAAAGTGTGGTTGTTAACCTTCTACCTTTGATAATCTTGAAGTTGAGTTGAAGATTGATTTGTATATCATGTTCTTATGAATTCCAGCTATGATTCGATTGAATAACTGTTGATATGTTGAGGATTATGCTGGTTTTGAATTGTATATAGCTGATGTTGTTCTTGATATGTTCGGAATCGCCGAGTTTATACCGATATGTCGTTGAACTATTGATTTGAAGTGATTTGCTATTGTTTTTGGATTCCGAAGTTGCTGAACTATTAGCTGATGCTTCCTTGATTGTTATTCTATCGTTTCAGTGCTTGAACAGGACATTTCAATTCATTGATCTTAACTTCGAAATCGATAGAAGAAGGAACAAGGTTTGAGACTATTCTACATTCAAGTTGTATGGTTTTGAGCAGAATTGAGTCAAGGCTTATATTGGTCATCTTGTACAGCTTTGAATAGTTAGAAGACATCCTACACTTCACATTTGAAAGGTAAAAGTGGACTATTATTTGATTGGGATTACAACTCGAGATGGTTTGTATCGAGTTACCCTAAATCACATACTTGTTTGATTATTTGCTCTTATGTGTTTTACTTTGAGTTATTGAATAAGTGTTGATATAATGAATGCCTTGATGATGATATATAAGTTGCATTCATCTTGAAGACTTATTCCTTGATTTTGAAATGAACGAAAACGTTCGAATAGACGATTTGAGGAATTTGTCGGAGAACGCGGCGATCAGATCAATCAGAATTGATACCCGGT
This sequence comes from Henckelia pumila, assembly GCF_033568475.1. NCBI lineage: Eukaryota > Viridiplantae > Streptophyta > Magnoliopsida > Lamiales > Gesneriaceae > Henckelia > Henckelia pumila. The sequence continues at coordinate 203,213,852 of NC_133122.1, forward strand.
GCAGCGGAAGTTTAAAAATTTTATATGGAACGATTCCATAATGGGTATCAAAGCTTTACGATTAAATTGTGTGTGTAAAAATTAAATAACAATTATAAATTTTTACCTCCAATCTCGAATCGAGATTATGGACACCAACAGATTACTCTGCTCTTGTTGTATATCCCTGGAACTGATGGACGAACTGTTCTTCAATCAGGTCCACGAACGGATAATTAATCCCTCTGATAGATTGCACTAGAAAATCTATCAGAAGTTTCTACGAAGAGAGTTAACGAATTTGATCCGTTAAACCAGACTGTAATTCAAAATTCACATACTGGATTTTTTTCGAGCAGAGGGGAGGGGGGCGGCCACTTTAGAGAAAAATACTAGGGTTTTCGAAAAGTTGTGACCTGTTGTGTGTAATTTCTGTATTGCAATAACTTATTTATAATGTAGGCCGCTAACAGCTTAGGGCCCATTAGTCATAAGTTCAAGCCCGACAAGCAAAGCCCGCATGTTTAGAAATTAATATAAAATTCATCATGACTCCGATTGATAAACCAATTTCACCAATGTGCAAAGAAACCATTTCGGCACCTTTTAAAGTCAAGATAAATTTTTCTGAATCCGAATTCAGTGATTTCCAAAAATGCCCATCCCTATGTCATTTTAGGAAATCTTACTCCTCTACTCATAATTAAGAAGTCCAACTTCTTTGTTCATTAAATTTAACTCTTTAAATTTAACTATCTCAACGGGGATTAAAAATTCATTACTCTGTGTGACCCTCAATGGTTCAGGGATACAGCTAGCCGTGGGCTCACAACTCCTTGTGACTCGGAACAACAATTTCCGACTTGCCCATCGAATCATGGTAAGAGCGCCTAGCAACATCGCCCCATGATTCCCTAGGTATCACTGATAGTGCCTGCAAGAACCAATAGATTTTGGTTAGCGTACAGTACGGTCCCTTCATCCATATATCCCGATCGAATCAACAACCATTGGTAAATCGAGAGTCGTTCGAGATTCGATACTATGCAATACATCTTGAAGATCAAATAGTGACATCGCATGTGTTACTAAGAAACCATTTCTTAAAACACATCATGTACTCTGGCCAGAGATTCGTCACACTAATATCTCCTCAGATCGCATAGGATATCCACACTCGCAAGTATGTGGTGAATCCTTGACAACAAAGCATCGACTCCTATATGTGTTGTAACTGTACCCAATCCCGACACCTGATGACCCCAATAGAGTTGGTAAACGAGTCAAAGCACAATACTAGCATATAGAGTCTCAGTGATGTTTCAAGTAGTAAGGACTAATGGTGTACAACCAAAACCGCGGACTTTATCCACTCGATAAGTGATAACCACTTGGAAAGTCCGGATAGGGTAGTTCGATCATTCATCGTATGAATATCCATTTGCATGCTTCGAACATCTCTATGTTCCTTACCAATGAAACGTGGTACTCTGCATCGCAAATTCTAGTCTCAAACTCGAGCGATCCTTATCCTTATTATCGGACGGCTCAATCGACTAGGAACAGTTTAGAATACACAGTGACTATAAGATGTGTTTCATGATAGACATCTCCATGTTCTACCACATCTTACATACACTATAGTATTTTCAAGGTCTTTATCAAAACAACAATAGTATATCACAATATAACAATATGAAGAAAGATAAAGTCATTGCCATTAATAAAAGTGTAAATTATATTAAACAAAAGATTGTTTATACAAAGAGTCATCAAAGCCCTTAGCCACAAGTTGGCTCACCGGGCACCTACTCTTTCAATCTCCCACTTGCCCTAAAGCCAACTAGTCATACTACGTAGACCCATTGCTTTGCGATGTTTGTCAAATAATGGTCCTGGCAAGGGCTTAGTAAGTGGATCAGCGATATTGTCTGCAGAGGCCACTCTTTCGACAGTGATGTCTCCTCTTTCCACAATCTCCCGGATGATGTGGTATTTCCTCAGTACGTGTTTGGATCTTTGATGAGACCTTGGTTCCTTTGCCTGAGCAACGGCACCCGTGTTGTCACAGTACACCGGGACTGGACCAACAACTTCAGGAATGACGCCCAACTCTTGGACGAAATTCCTCATCCAAACGGCCTCTTTAGCAGCAGCTGATGCTGCAATGTATTCTGCCTTAGTGGTGGAATCCGCTGTGGTGTCCTGCTTGGAACTCTTCCAAGAGACAGCACCGCCATTGAGCATGAACACAAATCCAGAGGTTGATTTTGAGTCATCCACGTCACTTTGGAAGCTAGAGTCGGTATAGCCTTCCAATTTTAGTTCTCTTCCTCCATATACCATGAACATATTCTTAGTTCTTCGTAAGTACTTAAGAATGTCCTTCACTGCTTTCCAATGCATTTGACCGGGATTAGCTTGATATCTACTCGTGACACTTAGAGCAAATGCTACATCCGGTCTGGTAGATATCATCCCATACATGATACTACCTATGGCTGACGCATATGGTACATGTGTCATTTTCTCTATCTCTTCATCAGTCTTGGGATACATAGACTTGGATAGAGAAACTCCATGACACATGGGTAGATGTCCTCTCTTGGACCCATCCATTGAAAACTGTTTCAATATGGTGTCGATGTAGGTTGATTGAGTGAGTCCTATCATTCTCTTAGATCTATCTCTATAGATCTGTATCCCTAGAATATAGGATGCCTCACCCAAATCCTTCATCGAGAATCTACCTGATAACCATATCTTTGTTGACTGCAACATCCCTACGTCATTCCCAATGAGTAGGATGTCATCAACATAAAGTACTAAGAATGTCACAGCATCCTTAACTACTTTCTTGTACACGCATGGTTCCTCGGGTTCTTGATGAAACCAAAATCCTTTATTGTTTCATCAAATTTCTGGTTCCAACTTCTTGATGCTTGTTTTAGACCATGAATTGATCTCTGGAGCTTGCATACCTTATGCTCGCTTCCCATGGATGTGTACCCCTCAGGCTGCTTCATATAGATTTCTTCCTTAATGTCTCCATTAAGAAAAGCAGTCTTCACATCCATTTGCCATATCTCATAGTCATACCAAGCAGCTATGGCAATAAGGATTCTTATGGACTTGAACATTGCAACTGGTGAAAAGGTTTCATCATAGTCAACTCCTTGTCTTTGAGTATAACCTTTCGCCACCAATCGCGCCTTGTAGGTCAATACCTTACCATCAAGCCCAAGCTTTCTCTTGTAGATCCATTTACACCCTATTGGAACAATTCCATCGGGAGGATCTACTAAAGACCAAACTTGGTTTGTATGCATCGAATCTATTTCCGACTGCATAGCTTCAAGCCATAAATTTGAATTCGCATCAGAAATTGCTTCCTTGAAGTTTCTTGGATCACATCCAACATCGGGTTCATCTTGATCCCCTTCAAGAAGAATACCATATCGAATCGGAGGTCTAGAAGTCCTCTCGGATCTTCTAGGTACAGGCGTGTCTATCAATGGTTCCTGAGGTGTAGGATCGTTATTTTGTATTTCGGGTTCTTCTCGAATTTCTTCGAGTTCCATCATCTCGCCTTTCTTATCCAATAAGAACTCCTTCTCCAAGAAGGTGGCATTCCTTGAAACAAACACCTTTGTTTCAGCAGGATAATAGAAATAATATCCGATTGAATTCTTCGGATACCCTACAAAATAACATAAGGTGGATCGACTATCCAACTTATCTCCCACTGTCTGCTTCACGTAAGCAGGACATCCCCAAATCCTCAAGTACGAATACTTAGGAGCTTTACCATTCCATAACTCGTATGGTGTTTTGTCCACTGCTTTAGTGTGGACGTTGTTCAACAACAATACCGCTGTTTCAAGCGCATAGCCCCAAAACGAAGGTGGAAGCTCAGTGAAGCTCATCATGGATCGAACCATGTCCAACAAAGTTCGATTACGACGCTCCGATACACCATTCAGCTGTGGTGTCATAGGAGGAGTCCACTGAGAGGGAATCCCATTCTCTTTCAGATAGTCCAAAAACTCGGTACTTAAGTATTCTCCACCTCGATCCGATCAAAGTGCTTTAATACTTTTACCTAGCTTGTTTTCTACTTCAGCCTTGAATTCTTTGAACTTTTCAAATGCTTCAGACTTATATTTCATTAAATATAAATACCCATACCTAGAATAATCATCAGTAAAGGTAATGAAGTAGGTGTGGCCATATTGAGTACCAACTCTAAATGGACCACAAACATCTGTATGGATCAAATCCAACAGATTTTGATTACGCTCAGGTTTCCCCTTAAAAGTATATTTAGTCATTTTTCCTTTCAGGAAGGATTCACAAGTAGGCAGAGAGTTAATACCAGACATATCAAACATGCCCTCTCCCACTAGCTTGTTCATCCTCCTTGAGGAAATATGACCTAGCCTAGCATGCCAAAGGTTTGCCGGGTTTTGGCTATCGATTTTCCTTTTGTTTGTTGTTGCCGGTTTATCAACATAATTTATTGGAACGTCTTTTAGTTTTAAGTTATATAGATCATTTTCAAGTTGTCAATTTCCAATCAAACATTCATTCTGGTAAATATTGCAAATCCCATTCACAAAATTGCAAGAATAACCATCTCTATCAAGCATAGAAACAGAAATAATGTTTTTAATCAAATCCGAAACAAATAAAACATCTCTCAAAAGTAACTTAAAACCGTTCTGCAAAATTAAATAAATATCTCCCACAGCTTTAGCTTCAACTCTGGAACCATTTCCGAGCCTCAGCTGGGTCTCACCCATTCTAAGCCTGCGACTTCTTGTCATCACCTGCAAATCATTGCAAATGTGAGATCCACATCCGGTATCCAATATCCAAGAAGTAGTATTAAGTGAAACATTTATTTCAATATAGAACATACCCTTCGCAGTTCGCAACTGCTCTAGATATTCCTTGCAGTTACGCTTCCAATGACCGGGCTTCTTGCAGTAATGGCAAACATCCTTGGATTTTTCCATGTTTGAAGCCTTTGTCTTGTACTTCTTCTCGGGTTCGATTTTCTTGGGTGGGGCAGAACGTTTCTTACCCTTTGTACTTGGCCCCTTCTTAGCAGAAGAAGAGGAGCCCACCAAGAAAGCCGGTTTATCCTTCTTTAAAGTGGATTCATATGTCACAAGCATATTGATCATCTCTTCAAGGGAGGCCTCTATCTTGTTCATATTGAAATTCACCACAAATCCGTCAAACGAAGAAGGAAGAGATAGAAGTAGTAAGTCCACGTTGAGTTCATGCTCCAACACCAAATCAAGGGTTACCAACTTCTGTATGAGCCAAATAACTCGTACCCCATGATCACGGACCGAAGTCCCTTCACGCATGCGACACGTCATTAGCTCCTTTACAGTAGCAAACCTTTCAGCCCTCGATTGAGCCCCAAAAAGTTCCTTGAGTTGTACGTGAATGTCAGCAGCATTCACGGTGTCCTCAAATCGCCTCTGGAGTTCATCAGACATCGAGGCTTGCATATAGTATTTGGCCTTGATATCATGGTCCCATCATGTATCAAGTTTGGCTAACTCTTCCGAACTTATGTCAGCTGGTGCTTCCTTCGGAGGAGATTTTTCTAACACGTAGAGCATCTTCTCCGAAGTCAAGATAATCTTCAACTTACAGAACCATTCCGTATAGTTTGAGCCAGTCAATTTATTTTGTTCGAGGATCGAGAAAAGTGGATTACGCGAATTCATCTTTATGAAATACTGAAAAGAAACAGACAAATATCAGTGATTGTTTAAGTAATTTACTAAGACATAAAATAGGCGAAATTTATTTTATGAATCTCACTCCCACTATTTTAACGATTTCACTATCCTCTAGTGAAAACGGGAAACTATTTTCCTTAGTGAGAACATGGAGTCCAATTGACAAACTATGGTCCCGAATAATATCAGTCAACCATAATTTTCAAAAGGTAGAGCCCAATTGCTTCCAAAGCAACCTCCACGTTTTTACCTCATGTCCAATAAGGGCCCAATAATATGACGCCGTTTATTGTGACATGTCAAGATGACCCATCAATATTAAGTTGTGATGGACGGTCGCCATGTGGATCCCCCAATAATATGAGCCGATCCCATGGGAGTTCCACCCAACTTACAACATGTGTCGATCCAATGTACAGCTTTCCGACGAACGGGCCCCCCCCCAATAATATGAGCCGGACCGTATCCGCGGGTAGCATCTCATACATTGATCGTTGATGGAAGGTAGGAACATTTAAACAAATTTAAATTTCCTTTATTTATCTTGATATCAATTTTAAATCATATTTAAAATGAGGGATTTTAATTTTGAAAATTTGTCTCATCATTTTAAAATTTTGTATGCTTGCCGGATTCACACAATTTTGTCTAAAACATGCATACAACAATAATATCACATATTATATAGGATGATCGATTCCATTTCTAATCGACCCGTGGTTGCCAATCACGAGTCTTAGTCCAATCCTAGGTAATATGCAGTATGCAATGCAATCCTATTACATTGTGCTTCCAATTTACATTTCTTCTGTCTTTATTGTCTGCTGGGCCCACCTCCGTCTTCAAATCTTCATCTCCCACTAAATCTAATGTATTTACAATAAATAACAATGACCAGTAGGGGATACATTTTTAAGGGGTGGGAACGGGCCATAAACCAAGTCCACTTTTATTACATATGACAATTCATATTGGGCCATAAACCAGGCCCATTAATAAATCCAACAACAATAAAAACAAATGTAAATTCCTAACATACACCTATAAAATTGGTCATGGCAATCGATCATCCTTATCCAATAACATTTAATTCAAAATTAATTTATTGGATAACATGCAATGGCAATTTAAATTTAAAAGGATAAAATCATATTCCATATATAAAATCTTATTTTACATACAAAATCATATTTTATCTTTTAATCAAATAAAATTATATTTTATCTATAAAATCCAATTTTATACATAAAATCATATTTTACTCAATATATCCATAAGATCATATCTTATCATCAATTGTACCAAAAATAATTAATTTCATAAAATCTGATTTAACGGATAAAATATTTAAATTTTCCAAAAATTCAAATTTATCCAAAAATCAATTTTAAAATTTTCGGACTCGAACAATTCGATCCGACGCCTCGTGGACCAATCAAAAACAATTTTCGATCGGACCAAAAATAGAATTTTAACATATTAAAATTTAATTTTAAAATTAAAAAAATTATTTTTTCCGCGGGCCGCCCGGGACACTCCCGGGCTGCCCGCGCCCCAAAAGGGCTCGGGCCGGGCAGCCCGGCTGCCCTAACGCGGCGATCAGATCAATCAGAATTGATACCCGGTGCAGCGGAAGTTTAAAAATTTTATATGGAACGATTCCATAATGGGTATCAAAACTTTACGATTAAATTGTGTGTGTAAAAATTAAATAACAATTATAAATTTTTATCTCCAATCTCGAATCGAGATTATGGACACCAACAGATTACTCTGCTCTTGTTGTATATCCCTGGAACTGATGGACGAACTGTTCTTCAATCAGGTCCACGAACGGATAATTAATCCCTCTGATAGATTGCACTAGAAAATCTATCATAAGTTTCTACGAAGAGAGTTAACGAATTTGATCCGTTAAACCAGACTGTAATTCAAAATTCACAGACTGGATTTTTTCCGAGCAGAGGGGAGGGGGGCGGCCACTTTAGAGAAAAATACTAGGGTTTTCGAAAATTTGTGACCTGTTGTGTGTAATTTCTGTACTGCAATAACTTATTTATAATGTAGGCCGCTAACAGCTTAGGGCCCATTAGTAATAAGTTCAAGCCCGACAAGCAAAGCCCGCATGTTTAGAAATTAATATAAAATTTATCATGACTCCGATTGATAAACCGATTTCACCAATGTGCACAGAAACCATTTCTGCACCTTTTAAAGTCAAGATAAATTTTTCTGAATCCGAATTCAGTGATTTCCAAAAATGTCCATCCCTATGTCATTTTAGGAAATCTTACTCCTCTACTCATAATTAAGAAGTCCAACTTCTTTGTTCATTAAATTTAACTCTTTAAATTTAACTATCTCAACAGGGATTAAAAATCCATTACTCTGTGTGACCCTCAATGGTTCAGGGATACAGCTAGCCGTGGGCTCACAACTCCTTGTGACTCGGAACAACAATTTCCGACTTGCCCATCGAATCATGGTAAGAGCGCCTAGCAACATCGCCCCATGATTCCCTAGGTATCACTGATAGTACCTGCAAGAACCAATAGATTTTGGTTAGCGTACAGTACGGTACCTTCATCCATATATTCCGATCGAATCAACAACCATTGGTAAATCGAGAGTCGTTCGAGATTCGATAACTATGCAATACATCTTGAAGATCAAATAGTGACATCGCATGTATTACTAAGAAACCATTTCTTAAAACACATCATGTACTCTGGCCAGAGATTCGTCACACTAATATCTCCTCATATCGCATAGGATATCCACACTCGCAAGTATGTGGTGAATCCTTGACAACAAAGCATCGACTCCTATATGTGTTGTAACTGTACCCAATCTCGACACCTGATGACCCCAATAGAGTCGGTAAACGAGTCAAATCACAATACTAGCATATAGAGTCTCAATGATGTTTCAAGTAGTAAGGACTAATGGTGTACAACCAAAACCGCGGACTTTATCCACTCGATAAGTGATAACCACTTGGAAAGTCCGGATAGGGTAGTTCGATCATTCATCGTATGAATATCCATTTGCATGCTTCGAACATCTCTATGTTCCTTACCAATGAAACGTGGTACTCTGCATCGCAAATGCTAGTCTCAAACTCGAGCGATCCTTATCCTTATTATCGGACGGCTCAATCGACTAGGAACAGTTTAGAATACACAGTGACTATAAGATATGTTTCATGATAGACATCTCCATGTTCTACCACATCTTACATACACTATAGTATATTCAAGGTCTTTATCAAAACAAAAATAGTATATCACAATATAACAATATGAAGAAAGATAAAGTCATTGCCATTAATAAAAGTGTAAATTATATTAAACAAAAGATTGTTTATACAAAGAGTTTTCAAAGCCCTTAGCCACAAGTTGGCTCACCGGGCACCTACTCTTTCAGAATTGCATATGTATGGCCTGGGTGGTTGTTTTAGCCTAGCGTCTGATTTGCATATATGATTGCTTCGAAGTCTAGAGAAGAAAGATAAGTAACCCCACCTCGATCGGGAGAGTCGGTGGATTAGTTATGATATCTACTTCTCGGGATCCCAATTGACGAGATAAGAGATGAACCTTGTTTTAATAAGAGATGAACCTTGTTTTAAAACATGCATCGTATTTACTTTTATATCATGAGTTTGATATATGATTTGTATTGCATGTTTAGTTGCTTTTACTGGGAAATATATTTCTCACCGGAGTTATCCGGCTATTTGTTGTGTTGTATGTGTCATGAAGATAGGCAGAAGTGGATCCGGGCAAAAGAGGAATTGAAGAACAAGAGATGAGAGATTAGCGTGATGATCCGGTATAGAAATGAAGTTGTTGTCTTATATGTTTAGAATAAGAGTTGAGGCTTTGAATTAGTAGATTTGAACTTTAGTTAAAGTGTTGATAGTTGATCTTGTAAACATACACTTGAAATGGATGTTCTACTCTTGCTTTGAGTTGTTAATGTATATATATAATGTTGACTTGATATGATTTCTATACAATGATGATGATTTTGGGAGTCGATACAACATGTTTAGAACTTTATTCTTACTTTGTGCATGTTTTAGTAGATCAAAGGTTCAAGTTTGACAGCAAGTTTTAGAGCTGGTTTTGAGTTGCGTTTTGTGGGCAGGAAACTGCCCAAGGCCGCGCTCGAGCTGCAGAAAACAGCTGCCCGAGCACAGCCAGGGCAGTTGGCTACTGTTTTGACACCAACAGGGTGCGCCCGAGCGGCGCATTTCAACCGCTCGAGCGCAGCCCATTAAAAAAAAAATCCAGCTTTGAATGCTTGGTGTTTGCTTATCTTTTATTCATGATCTTGGATTAATTTTGTGAATTTGAGAGATTAAGAACCGGGTCGTCACAATTTAGTTGTACTATAGTATAATCCTAGTGTAATTTTAGTTATACTAAAGTGTAATGCTAGTGTTATTTTAGTTATACTATAGTGTTATTATAGTGTTATTTTATTTATACTATAGTGTAAACCTAGTGTAATTTTAGTTATAATGCTAGTGTTATTTTAGTTATACTATAGTGTTATTGTAGTGTAAATTTAGTTATACTATAGTGTAAATCTAGTGTAAATTTAGTTATACTATAGTGTAATGCTAGTGTAATTTTAGTTATACTATAGCGTAATTCTAGTGTTATTTTAGTTATACTATAGTGTTATTGTAGTGTAAATTTAGTTACACTAAAGTGTAAACCTAGTGTAATTTTAGTGATACTATAGTGTAATGTTAGTGATATTTTAGTTATACTATAATTTTATTGTAGTGTAAATTTATTTATACTATAGTGTAATCCTAGTGTAATTTTAGATATATTATAGTGTAACGCTAGTGTTATTTTAGTTATATTATAGTGTTATTGTAGTGTAAATTTAGTTATACTATAGTGTAATCCTTGTGTAATTTTAGTTATACTATAATGTAATTCTAGTGTTATTTTTGTTATACTATAGTGTTATTGTAGTGTAAATTTAGTTACACTATAGTGTAAACCTAGTGTAATTTTAGTTATACTATAGTGTAAAGCTAGTGTTATTGTAGTGTAAATTTAGTTATACTATAGTGTAATTTTAGTTATACTATAGTGTAATACTAGTGTTATTTTAGTTACACTATAGTGTTAGTGTAGTGTAAATTTAGTTATACTATAGTGTAAACTTAGTATAATTAGAGTTATACTATAGTGTAATGCTAGTATTATTTTAGTTATACTATAGTGTAATCCTGGTGTAATTTTAGTTATACTATAGTGTAATTATAGTGTTATTTTAGTTATACTATAGTGTTATTTAGTGTAAATTTAGTTATACTATAGTGTAAACCTAGTGTAATTTTAGTTATACTATAGTGTAATACTAGTGTTATTTTAGTTATAATATCATGTAATCCTAGTATAATTTTAGTTATACTAGTGTTATTTAGTGTAAATTTAGTTATACTATAGTGTAAACCTAGTGTAATGTTAGTTATACTATAGTGTAATACAAGCGTTATTTTTGTTATAATATAGTGTAATCCTAGTGTAATTTTAGTTGTACTATAGTGTAATGCTAGTGTTATTTTAGTTATATTATAGTGTTATTGTAGTGTAAATTTAGTTACACTATAGTGTAAACCTAGTGTAATTTTAGTTATACTATAGTGTAATTCTTGTGTTATTTTAGTTATACTATAGTGTAATTGTAGTGTAAATTTAGTTACACTATAGTGTAAACCTAGTGTAATTTTAGTTAAACTATAGTGTAATTCTAGTGTTATTTTACTTATAATATAGTGTTATTGTAGTGTAAATTTAGTTACACTATAGTGTAAACCTAGTGTAATTTTAGTTATAATGCTAGTGTTATTTTAGTTATACTATAGTGTTATTGTAGTGTAAATTTAGTTATACTACAGTGTAAACCTAGTGTAAATTTAGTTATACTATAGTGTAATCCTAGTGTTATTTTAGTTATACTATAGTGTAATCCTAGTGTAATTTTAGTTATACTATAGTGTAATTCTAGTGTTATTTTAGTTATACTATAGTGTTATTGTAGTGTAAATTTAGTTACACTAAAGTGTAAACCTTGTGTAATTTTAGTGATACTATAGTGTAATGTTAGTGATATTTTAGTTATACTATAATGTTATTGTAGTGTAAATTTATTTATACTATAGTGTAATCCTAGTGTAATTTTAGTTATACTATAGTGTAATGCTAGTGTTATTTTAGTTATATTATAGTGTTATTGTAGTGTAAATTTAGTTATACTATAGTGTAATCCTTGTGTAATTTTAGTTATACTATAATGTAATTCTAGTGTTATTTTTGTTTATTATAGTGTTATTGTAGTGTAAATTTAGTTACACTATAGTGTAAACCTAGTGTAATTTTAGTGATACTATAGAGTAATGTTAGTGATATTTTAGTGATACTATAATGTTATTGTAGTGTAAATTTATTTATACTATAGTGTAATCCTAGTGTAATTTTAGTTATACTATAGTGTAATGCTAGTGTTATTTTAGTTATATTATAGTGTTATTGTAGTGTAAATTTAGTTATACTACAGTGTAATCCTTGTGTAATTTTAGTTATACTATAATGTAATTCTAGTGTTATTTTTGTTATACTATAGTGTTATTGTAGTGTAAATTTAGTTACAATATAGCGTAAACCTAGTGTAATTTTAGTTATAGTATAGTGTAAAGCTAGTGTTATTGTAGTGTAAATTTAGTTATACTATAGTGTAATTTTAGTTATACTATAGTGTAATGCTAGTGTTATTTTAGTTATACTATAGTGTTATTGTAGTGTAAATTTAGTTATACTATAGTGTAAATTTAGTGTAATTAGAGTTATACTATAGTGTAATGCTAGTGTTATTTTAGTTATACTATAGTGTAATCCTAGTGTAATTTTAGTTATACTATAGTGTAATTATAGTGTTATTTTAGTTATACTATAGTGTTATTTAGTGTAAATTTAGTTATAATAAAGTGTAAACCTAGTGTAATTTTAGTTATACTATAGTGTAATACTAGTGTTATTTTAGTTATAATATCGTGTAATCCTAGTATAATTTTAGTTATACTATAGTGTAATTCTAGTGTTATTTTAGTTATACTATAGTGTTATTTAGTGTAAATTTAGTTATACTATAGTGTAAACCTAGTGTAATGTTAGTTATACTATAGTGTAATACAAGCGTTATTTTTGTTATAATATAGTGTAATCCTAGTGTAATTTTAGTTGTACTATAGTGTAATGCTAGTGTTATTTTAGTTATACTATAGTGTTATTGTAAGATCCTAAAAACCTCCAATTATTACTTTTGGGATTAGAGATTTCAATTTCGAATGTGAGAAAATATTGATTGGAGAATTTATGGAAATTAAAGATTTAATTTTTTAGTTGAAAATATTTAATTTGAGAATGTACGGATTTTGAGATTTAAATTCCGGAATTCTTAAATTAAAAGATTGAAATATTCAATTTGAATATTTATGGAATTTAAGATTTAAATTCCACGTTTCGGGAATTAAAGAGAATTTAATTCAGAGGTGAAACTCGCGTAGGAGTCGATTTGCAAATATTGCAATTTTAAGGCCGAGATGATTTAATTTTAATCCGAGAATATTTAATTTGGAAATATTTAGAGTTTAGAATTAAATTCTAATATTCTTAAATGAATAAGGATTGAAATTGAATTAAATCGCTTTTCCGGAGACTGAATTGCAAATAGCCAAAAGTTCAGGGACTAAAGTGAAAATATGCAATATATATCTAATTCTATACTTGAATTATCTCTTCTTCACGTGGAAAACATCAGAAGAAAAGGTTAGAGAGGCAATACACGGCTGAAACCTTCGGACGCCATTTTTGTCTCGTTCAAGCTTCGATAACTTATGCTCCGGTCGTCAGAAATTCCGAATAAATATATATTTGCGATCATCGCTCCGAGACCTTCGTTTTGGTACAAGTTTTATTCATTTTTATCTGACTTTATTTTGATGTTGAAGATGGAAATTCATGATTTTATGATATATGCGTATATGAGCTGTACCGATTGTATATTCACAGACGGTTCAAAAAAATACTGTCTTTTGGATTTTATACGATTTTAGCAAGTAAAATTCGAACCCTATCCTAGTTTATGATAATGATTTTGATGGTGTTGAGATGATACTATGAGTTTTATTGATTTTTGGGATTGATTGTGATATTGATTCGGTTGCCGGTTTTTAGCCGTTACGCCGCCGATTCGCAAAACGTCAAGCCTTTGTTATTGTAGATTGAATGAAGCTTGATTGGAGTTGGTATTGATATTGTTTGATTGTATATATATGCATTTCAGAATTGATTTGATCAAAAGCTTGCCGACTCGAGATTTTCGATTCAAAACAAGAAAAGTTGAAGCAAGGTTGAAGCAATTTGGAATTGATATTGCATTGAGAAGTTGAGCAGCATTTTGAGATGATTCTATGGATTGTAGTTTCAGCTTTTAAGTATTGTTAGACTCGACATTAACAGGTATAAATGACAGCTATCCAGATGGGATAGAACCCTCGAGATAGCTATTATTCTCGAGTAAATCACATACGTTCTTGCTATTGTTTTGTTATGTGCTTCTATGTGATTTTTATGAGTTTTGATGCTTTGTTTGATTATGTGATTACATGTTCAAGATGTTTTACAGTCTTTAATGCATACAGCTTATGTTGCATTCAACTTGAACTCAAGCCTGTAAAGCATAAAAGGCAGATTAGCCTAGAGTACGAAATGACGTTTGGAGAATTATAGTTGAGTGGCATGGATTGCAGCCTTCGCTTTCAGAGCCAGAAGAATCTCTATAATTGCACCAAAGTCAGAGGATTAAAATACTTGATTTCGCATCGATTGAGAGTGTCGGCGGTTTGATAGTTATTTTATTCCTCGGGATCCCAAAGAACCAAGCTTTATTGATATCAGCTTTGATAGCCTATTCTTCAAACATGCATTGCATTTATTTTATAGCATTAGATGAGATGCTATTTTTATTGCATGTTTTGTTATTTATACTGGGATTTATTCTCACCGGAGTTTTCCGGCTATTGCTATGTTTTGTATGTGTGCATTGCAATAGGTGGGGTAGGAGCTGGTTAGACTTGACATGGATAGCTCGAGATAGAGTCTTAGCACGTGGTGACTCGGGTTTTTAAACAAGAGAACATGTATTATAGATTGTGGAACATGTTTTAGTTTGATTTACTTGGAAACATGTTGTACAACTTCATGCTTTGGACTAGTATGTGATCTTGTAGTAATTGTAAAACTAGTCTACTATGTTGGAGACTTAGTATATATGTCTATACCTGTTTTGGAATTGTTGTATCATGTTCGTGGTATAGATTTGGCATGAAAATATTTATATAGAATTGGTTTTAACAGCAAAGAGTTTTGCTGTGTTTTTCCAGAAAACCTGCTCGCTCGATCGGGTGATTATCACCGATCGAGCGCGGCCCTATATTTTACAAAATAGGGGAATCGAGTTTATGGCTCGCTCGATCGGATGAAGTTCCCCAATCGAGCGAGGCCATAAATATTCGGAACCCGAGAGCAGGGTTATGAAGCCCGCTCGATCGGGTGTTTTTCACCGATCGAGCGAGGCACTGTTTATATTTTTTAAAAAAAAATTTTACTTTGCTCTTGGTTTATGTAATTGATGATTAATGAATGTTACTTGTTCATTAATTGCCCTAATAGGAGATTAGCAACCCGAGGTCCCCACAACAGGTGTATCAGAGCGTAAGATTTTTTGGATTAAGATAGAAGTTGAGCGGGGTAGATCGAGTCGCATGCATGTAGTGTATTGCATAGATGAATGCATTACTTGATGTTACATGAATTGCATGCGAGCATGATTTACTTTTACAGAAATGCATGCTATTGATTTAAGAATTACATGCTTAGATGATTATGTGTTTACATGAGTATGTGAATGGTTATAAGCATGTTTTATGTCTGAAAACCATGTGATTGGTAGATTCAGTATGCAATAATAGAATTGAGATTATAAGCTTTGATACTGATTGTATTTTATAATCTATGTGATGTTTACAAGAATTTTTGTACTATTGTGCTTCGGGTGAAGTAAGCACCCAGACTGAACAGAATTGTATCTTTGGGTGAGGTACGCACCCAGATTCAATAGAACAGTACATCTCAGGTGATGTAAGCACCTCACATTGAGCGGAACAGTATATCATAGAACCGTGGATACTACATTGACATTGATGGAGCTATTTCTATAGAGATTTCAGACGTATAATTCACAATTTTGAATGGTACAGAAAATGCTATTGCATGTACTAGTTGATTCAAAAAGCTTGATATATTGTTCGAGTTTTTGGTTTTAAATACTCAGCATGAACATAGAATTGAGCTGATTGATTATCAACTTCAAAATTAAGCAAAAGATGGTGGATAATTACAAAGAAATTTGTAGAAAGCAGAGATACGTTAATTTCTTGGCAGATGTTTTGAATAAAATGTCATTAATAGTTCCTTTTCGCAGCAGATAGAACAGATAACAAAGCAGAATATGTCTAGAAAATAGAATATGCTAATCTGAAGATGATTCTCTGAGACAGAAGGAAATTTTAGATATGCCACAGTATGTGAGACAATCACATCTCGGCCGAAATTTCCAATACAAAGTAGATCAGAGGTAAGAGATAGTGGCAGCAACAGTAAAGATTACCTGAAGCTTAAGAGCAACAAATTAAGAGATATGGAAGTATTTGCTTGAGTTTAAATGTACCGAGACCCAAACTAATTTGAGTCAGAATGCAGAGTATGATTGTGGTTCTTGTACTCCTTGTTGAGGGAGATGTCCTGGCAATCAGTCTAGAGGAATTTAGACAAATGTAATCGGTACAAGCAAGTGAGATATCTTGTGAAAATGTATCCTACCCAGAAAAGATTAAAGGGAAATCAGACTAAAGATCAATTTCAGAGATATACAGTAGCTCAGACGTATATTGCACCTGGACAGAAAACTACAGGTAATACATTTATTTTTGTTTTGTTATTAATAACCTGTTTTTGTGGTTGGTGCAGGATATATATATATATTGAAAGCTAAAAGTTTTGCTATGCTATGATCTTGGTATTAAAAGACAGAATCAGTGAATTTAACAGAGAAATTGAGCTATAGATTTAAAGAAATCAGATTGATTATGATTTTGCTAGTACTTGGAATATTGATTTATGTTGCATGATAGATGAATATGCATTAACCAAGTACAGAACAGCAGAAATACCATAAGATTGAGTGCCAGACATAAGTAAGCTAGAGCAGTATAAGCAAAAAGTGCATATAAATATGATGTTATGCTATGGAATCTCGAACTCAGATTCTGTTTATGTTGGTATGTATTCAGGTTGATTACAGAAAGGTTCCGACATAAGTATATGTTATGCACTAGATATGCTATAAACTGAACTAGCATTGGTAGATATGCCAATGGTTCGAATTCCAGAGATATGCCAGATAAGATCTTTGTAATGCCCCGATTTTATTATAATTGAGTTTAATCGAGATAATCAGGGTTTTCAGTGATTGAGGATTGTTTTGTTATTTAGCAGGGGGTTACTTTGCAAGATTGGAGAAATAAAGGACTGAAATGCAAATATTGGATTTAATATATTATCTCATGCAAGTTGGCTTTCCCATCACCTTGACCCATTCCTCTCCTTTCTTCTCCTTCCTCCCATTTCGTACGTACTGAAGAAGCCATAGCCAAATCATTTCTTTAAGCTTTCTCTCCGCTCGATTCGCTTGATCCGACCGTTAGATTTTATTTCCGAGTTGAGATTCACGATCACCACAACGAGGGCTAAGTTTAGACGTAAGTTTTGCTTCGATCTCTTGAACTTCAATTTTGTTGAGTTGTTATAATTTGATAATATTGGAGTATGTCGTTCTTGAGCTAGTATAGATCATGTATTCGAAGTCGGTTTGGAAAAAGAACGAAGTTTGGATTTTATATGATTCTAGAGGCATATTTTCGAAAATAGTGATTTTGATTGAGGTTGGATTTGAGTTTTTTTGATGGATTGTGATGATGATTGAGTTATTGTGATGTTGTTGGATGGTTTGTATTTTCCGGATAGTTAGTTTATAGCCGTTATGCCGTCGAAATTGAGTTTGAGTTATCGGTTTTGGTTCGGTTTGATTTTGTATATCGAATTTGATTGAGTTTGAACTCCGAGTTGATATTGAATCCGTGTCTCGATGTTTTGACAGTTGATTAGAGATTGGAATTGGAGGACTTGGAGATCGGTTACCAATCAAAGAGTTGGAAGACGGTATAGATTGTTTGATTTATCGACTTTGAGTTTCGAATTGTTTAGAGTTTGAATCGAGTTGTCTCTTGTTTGAAAGGATTGATTGAAGCTTCGAGAAAAAGGTAAAAGTCAACATTGAAATGAATGGGAAAGAATACTCAAGATCGACTTATTCTCGAGTTCCCGAAAATCACATACCGCTTGTTTATTTGCTTGCATGAACTTGATTTAGTTATTAATGCACTTGCATTCATATTGAGCCGACTTTCGATTCGTTTTGAAATGAGACGTTTTAGAGAGCTATATTGAAGTGGCTTTGGATTTCGAGTTTTTCCAATTGCCAGAATACTTGTTATAGTTGCTCTGAAGTCTAGGGGATCGAGTTGATTGACTTCCACCCCGAAAGGGTGCGTCGGTGAGTTGTCGTGAAGACTTGACCCTGGGATCCCAACCGAGTACCGATCGATTTTATGATTATCTGACTTGATAATCTTGACTTTTAAATCCATGCATTCATTCAATATCATTTCGATGTTATGATTTATGTTGACACATTTCGATTGAGGTGTTTATTTGATATTGAGTGCATGTCTCTTTTACTTAGAAATTATATTTCTAACCGGATTATTCCGGCTGTTGTCTTTGTTTTTTATGTGTAACTTGGCAACAGGAGGATCAGGAGCTGGACCGAGTCGTCCTGGTTAGCTTGGGGGTGAGATTGATAGAAGTGAGACTCCGGGTCGTAGGGTCGAGTCTATTTGGAATTGTATTAGTTTTGTTGAGTCGGTGGAACTCATTTATGAAACTCGACTGGTTATTGTATTTTGGGCAGAACCTAGATTTGGTATGTTCTAAATATTGATTTGTATTATGTTTGAACTTGGAATGTTTAGAATTGCCTTGTTGGTTGTTCGCAGGCTCCTCGACTCCTTTGCCCATTTTTCCTACGCGTGGGCGAGGCAACACCTCGCGCGCGCGCAAGGAGTTTGAGAGGCTCGGGAGATTTTGCCCGCGAGCGTGCGAGCTCCCTTCTTGCGCGGGCGTGAGTATCTCCGCGAGTCTCTGTTCACGTAGCCTCGCGAGGCTTCTTTAAAAAAAAAAAAAAAAACTTTTGATTCGTTTTCCGCGGCTTATTGTGTTCGATTATGATTAATTATTCGATTTTAAATGATTAGAAACGGGGTCTCACATTAAGTGGTATCAGAGCAATAAGGATTTGAACTAGAGTGAGCGGGGTAGATCGAGTCCGCATAAATTGAACTCTCGCATGTGATTGATTTATTTAAATGATTATTTTTAAATACGTTCGAGCATGCTTTATTGATTCTTGAGTTAATTGAATTACATGAGTTGTGATTTAATTTATAAAGCATGAATTATGTGATATATATCTGTCATTGTATATCGTTGAGATTAATGAGTACTCAGAGCAGAGTTTTGGACACCGAGGTTATGAGATTGAGAATAAGTCTGAGATATTGTGTCCTAACCCTTGATATCAGATGGCACCGCGACGATCGTTGATAAGGAATCAACCACCTTTGACTCCTCCTTCTACTGAGAATCCGCCGCCAGTTATTACTCCTCCGAATGATCAGGATAGTATAGGAGTGGATTAGTTTGATGCAACCGCGACCCCGATGGAGACTCTTCTGAAGAGATTCCGATCTTTTCGACCGCATACTTTAACGGGTACCGAGAACTCCGTTGCTTGTGAAAGTTGGCTAGATGAAATGGATGAGCTCTTCGATTCCCTCGACTACACCGATGACCGCAGGATCATGTTAGTCAGTCATCAGTTGCAGGGTGTTGCTAAGAATTGGTGGACCACAACCAAGAGAGCGAATGAGAACCGAGGCACCGCCATCACTTGGAGCTTGTTCAAGACTGAGTTCTTCAAGCATTTCTTTCCTGTCTCTTATCGAAAGGAAAAGGGTGCCGAATTCGCAAACCTGAAACAAGGGAACTTGAGCATTGAGGACTATGTGAGCAAATTTGACAGTCTCTTGAGGTTTGCACCTCACGTTGCAGATAACGAGGAAGCCAAGGCCGACCATTTCATCAATGGATTGAACCCTGAGATATTTACCTTGGTCAATACTGGAAGATCCAACAACTTCGCTGATGCTATGGATCAAGCAAAGGGAGCCGAAGCCGGATTCTTGATGCAACGAGGTAATCAGGTAGCTCCTCAGCAGCAGCAGAGATCTTTTCAGGACCAGCCTGTTCACTTTCAGCCTCAACAGGCTCAGTATCAGTACCAACTGTCTCAACAGTCGAATCAGCCACAGAGGTTTGAGGGAGGCAACAGTGGCAGAAACAGGCGAGATCAGTATCGGCCGAAGTGGAAGAATTTTAAGAAGTCTGGTAACAGTTCATCGAGTTCCAGTGGCTCTAGACAGTTCAGTTCTGGACATAATTCTGGGTTTTTTGGAGCTTCATGCAGCAAGTGTGGAGGACGTCACCCGAGTGATCAGTGTCGAGGCGTGTTTGGTAGTTGCAACATCTGCCAGCAGCCGGGTCATTTTGCTAGAGTCTGTCCTCAGCAAGGATCCGATAGAGCTCAGAGCGGCAGTTCTTCACGAGCACCAGCTCAGAACGAGAGATCAACTTCTGCAGTCCATTCTTTTCCGCCTCAGCAATAGAATCGTCAGGGAGGTAATCAGAACCAGAACCAACCTCCACGACAGCAGGCGAGGGTGTTTGCCTTGATAGAGGATCAAGCCAATGCAGCTCCGAATGACGTGATAGCAGGTAACTGTTTGATCTTTGGTTATCTTGCGCTTGTTTTGATTGATACGGGTGCTTCCCACTGTTTCATCTCTGAAAGATTTGTTGTGATGCATGATTTAATTGTTGAGCCTTTATCTGATGTTGTTTCTATTACTTCACCTTTGGGTGGAGAGACTGTTTCAGTGAGATTGGTCTGTAACTGTGTGTTAGAATCCGAAGGGAATTCGATTGAGATTGACTGCATTGTTCTTGGATTATCTGATTTTGACTGTATCGTCGGGATTGATGCTTTGACCAAGTATAGGGCGACAGTAGATTGCTTTCAGAAAGTTGTTCGTTTCAGGCCTGAGATGGCAGATGATTGGAAGTTTTTCGGCAAGGGTTCTCGATCCAAAATTCCTTTGATTTCGGTGTTAACCATGTCTCGTTTACTTCAGAAAGGAGCAGAGGGATTCTTGATTTATGCTTTGGATATTCAGAAGTTTAACCCTGAGTTGTTCGAGATACCGGTGGTTAGCGAGTTTCCTGATGTTTTTCCAGATGAGATTCCTGGTTTACCCCCTATTCGAGACATCGAATTTAGCATTGAACTTGCGCCAGGTACTCAGCCTATTTCAAAAGCACCTTACCGTATGGCTCCATTAGAATTGAAGGAATTGAAGGAACAGTTAGAAGATTTGATTGCCAAAGGATAAATCCGACCTAGCGTATTGCCTTGGGGTACACCAGTGCTTTTTGTGAGGAAGAAAGACGGTTTTATGCGACTTTGCATCGACTACCGCCAGTTGAATCAAGCGACGGTCAAGAACAAGTATCCTCTACCAAGAATCGACGATCTTTTTGAGCAACTGCAAGGTTCTTCAGTGTATTCGAAGATAAATCTACGATCAGGGTATCATCAGTTGAGAGTTCGCGATGAGGATGTGCCGAAGACAGCTTTCAGAACCAGATATGGGCATTTCGAATTCATAGTCATGCCTTTTGGTTTGACCAATGCTCCAGTAGTTTTTATGGACCTGATGAATCGCATCTTTCAGCGGTATCTAGATGAGTTCGTCATCATCTTCATCGACGACATTCTGATCTATTCTAAGAACCGTTCTGATCATGCCGAGCATTTGAGGATTGTGTTGCAGACTTTGCGAGCCGAACAGTTGTATGCTAAGCTATCAAAGTGCGAGTTTTGGTTGGACCGAGTGGTTTTCCTAGGTCACATTGTATCAGGAGATGGAATATCTGTGGACCCCAGTAAGATCGAAACAGTTATGAATTGGCAGAGACCGACATCAGTGCCAAAAATTCGAAGCTTCATGGGTTCAGCGGGGTATTATCGCCGATTTATCGAGGGATTCTCTTCCATTGCAAATCCGATTACTCAGTTGACCCAGAAGAATGCACCGTTTGTTTGGTCCGAACAGTGTGAGGCTAGTTTCATTTAGCTGAAGAAGAGATTGACCAGCGCTCCGATCTTGTCTATTCCATTAGGTACTGGAGGTTTCTCTGTGTACTGCGATGATTCTCACCGTGGTCTTGGATGCATTCTCATGCAGAGGAAGCACGTCATAGCTTATTCTTCGAGGCAGCTGAAGCCTCACGAGACTCGATATCCGATCCAGGATCTCGAGCTAGCTGCAATCGTGTTTGCTTTGAAGACATGGCGCCATTACCTGTATGGCGAGTCGTTTGAGATAGTTTCTGACCACAAGAGCCTGAAATACTTGTTTTCCCAGTCCGAACTGAATATGAGACAGAGGAGATGGATGGATTTGCTTAAGGACTTCGACTTCGAAATCAAGTATTATCCTGGAAAGTCGAATGAAGCTGCAGACGCTCTTAGTCGGAAGCTTTGTTCTTTGTCTCTTTCTACGATTGGTGTCTCTCGATTGATTGAAGATTGTTGTACTTCTGGTTTGGAGTTTGAGACCGATAGGAGATCCATCAGAGTATTTGCGATTCAAGCCGAGCCAGAGTTGTTTCAGCCGATTAGAGAGGCTCAGAGATCAGATCCGAGTATTCAGAGTTCGATAGAGAGAGTCCGATCAGGTCACCAGTCAGATTTTCAGGTCAGGGATGACATTTTGTTTTTGAATAGCCGTATTGTTGTGCCCGATGTTTCTGAGTTGAGACAGCGCATTCTTCGGGAGGCGCATTGCAGTCGGTTCAGTGTTCATCCAGGAGGCCAAAAGATGTATAATGACTTGAAGACTCAGTTCTGGTGGAAACAGTTGAAAGGAGACGTCATGAGGTTTGTATTCCGTTGCCTGAATTGTCAACAGGTGAAAGCTGAGAGGAAGAAGCCCGGAGGATTATTGCACAGTTTGCCTGTCCCAAAATTGAAATGGGATCATATCTCAATGGATTTTGTCACGAAGCTACCGCGTTCAGTCAGAGGTTGTGATGCGATTTGGGTTGTGATTGACCGGTTGACGAAATCTGCTTGCTTCATTCCTTACCGTATGACATACCGTCACGATCAGATGGCTGAGTTGTATGTCAGAGAGGTTGTGAGATTGCACGGCGTGCCGAAGTCGATAGTATCAGACAGAGATCCGAGATTCACTTCTCACTTTTGGCACAGTCTTCAGGAGGCTTTGGGTACTCGTTTGCACTTGAGCACAGCGTATCACCCTCAGACCAACGGTTAGTCCAAACGTACGATCCAGAATTTGGAGGATATGCTTCGAGCTGTAGTGCTTGATTTTGGATCAGGTTGGCAGGAGTCCTTGCCTCTAGTGGAGTTTTCATACAATAACAGCTTCCAGGCGAGCATTGGAATGGCACCTTTTGAAGCTTTGTACGAGAAGAAGTGCATATCTCCGTTATTTTGGGATGAGATTTCAGAATCACCGTAGTTGGGTCCAGATATGATTCGTGATATGACAGAGAAGGTGAAGTTGATCCGAGTCAGAATGAAGACAGCCCAAGATCGATAGGCCAAGTATGCGAATGTCAGACGCAGACCACTGTGTTTCGAGCAGGGAGACCGTGTGTTTCTGAAGATTTCTCCTTTCCGAGGCACTGTCAGATTTGGGAAGAGAGGAAAATTGTCTCCGAGGTTCATTGGTCCGTATGAAATTCTGGAGAAGATAGGCGATCTTGCCTATAGGATTGCTTTTCCTCCGTCTCTTTCAAGCATCCACGATGTGTTTCACGTTTCAATGCTTCGTAAGTACCATCCGGATCCGTCTCACGTTCTTCAGCCGGACGAGGCCGAACTGAAAGAGTGGGTGCCCGGTTAGCCAACTTGTGGCTAAGGGCTTTTATGACTCTTTGTGTAAACAATCTTTGTTTAATATAATTTACATTTTATTAATGTCAATGACTTTATCATTCTTCATATTGTTATATTGTGATATACTATTGTTGTTTTGATAAAGACCTTGAATATACTATAGTGTATGTAAGATGTGGTAGTACATGGGGATGACTATCATGAAACACATCTTATAGTCACTGTATATTCTAAACAGTTCCTTGTCGATTGAGCCATCCGATAATAAGGATAAGGATCGCTCGAGTTTGAGACTAGCATTTGCGATGCAGAGTACCACGTTTCATTGGTAGGGAACATAGAGATGTTCGAAGCATGCAAATGGATATTCATATGATGAATGATCGAACTACCCTATTCGGACTTTCCAAGTGGTTATCACTTATCGAGTGGATAAAGTCCGTGGTTTTGGTTGTACACCATTAGTCCTTATTACTTGAAACATCATTGAGACTCTATATGCTAGTACTGTGCTTTGACTCGTTTACCGACTCTATGGGGGTCATCAGGTGTCGGGATTGGGTACAGTTACGACGCATATAGGAGTAGATGCTTTGTTGTCAAGGATTCACCACATACTTGCGAGTGTGGATATTCTATGCGATCTGAGGAGATATTTGTGTGACGAATCTCTGGCCAGAGTACATGATGTGTTTTAGGTTAATGGTTATCCTAGTAACACATGCGATGTCACTAATAGATCTCCAAGATGTTGTGCATAGTTATCGAATCTCGAATGACTCTCGATGCACCAATGGTTGTTGATTCGATCGGGATATTTGGTTGAAGGGACCGTACTGTATGCTAACCAAAATCTACTGGTTCTTTCAGGCACTATCAGTAATACCTAGGGAATCATGGGGCGATGTTGCTAGACGCTCTTACCATGATTCGATGGGTAAGTCAGAAATTGTTGTTCCGAGTCACAAGAAGTTGTGAGCCCACGGCTAGCTGTATTCCTGAACCATTGAGGGTTACACAAGTAATGGATTACTAAAACCCCGTAGAGATAGTTAAATTTAAAGAGTTATATTTAATGAAAGAGAAATTGGATTTCTCAACTAAAGGGAGTGGAATTTCCTAAAATGACATAGTGATGGGCATTTTTGGAAATCACTGAATTCGGATTCAAAAAAATTATCTTGACTCTAAAAGATGCAGAAATGGTTTCTATGCACATTGGTGAAATCAGTTTATCAATCGGAGTCACGATGAATTTTATATTAATTTCTATAACAACGGGCTTGGCTTGTTGGGCTTAAGTTATGGATTGTGGGCTTTAAGGAGTTAGAGTCCTGATACAATTATAACTAAAAATTATCTATAAATAGAGGTGTTGGGTTCGAAAATCAAACACTTTGTGTCTTATAATTTTCGAAATTACACTCTAAATATTCTAAGGGTTTTTCGAAATCCTTGTCCCTCCCGGAGAAAATTCAGACTTGTGATTTTTGTGAAAAATTACAATTCTGAATTAACAGATCATATCTGTTTATTCTCTACGCAAAACTTATGATTGATTTCTAGTGCAGTCAATCAGAGGGTTTCTGTTTTCTGTTCGTGGACCTTATTCCGGTGATTGATCGTGACTCCATCGGTTCCCGGGATATACAAGAAGAGCAGATTAAATTCTGTTGGTGTCCATAATCTCGCTTCGAGATTGGAGGTAAAATATTTAATTAATTATTATTTATTTTACTTGTGTGATTTAATCGTTAAACGTTTTGATACCCATGATATGAAATTGTTTCATATCAAAGAAAAATAAAATTTTTAAACTTTCGCTGCACCGGGTATCGATTCAATTGATCTGAACACGGTTTTCCAACACGAACTTGATGAGACTCTGAGTTACTTCGAGCGACCGATTCAAATTCTTGACAGAAAAGAGAAGCAGCTCAGAAACAAGTCGATTCCATTGGTGAAGATTCAGTGGAGTCGTCACGGAGTTGAAGAAGCGACTTGGGAGACCGAATCCGATATAAGGCAGCGATTTCCAGAGTTGTTCGATTGAGGTGAGTTCGTCTTCAGTTTGTTTCGTTCTTGTTGAGTCTGTGATATGTCAGATTTCGAGGACGAAATTGAATCTTAGACGGGGAGAATTGTAATGCCCCGATTTTATTATAATTGAGTTTAATCGAGATAATCAGGGTTTTCAGTGATTGAGGATTGTTTTGTTATTTAGCAGGGGGTTACTTTGCAAGATTGGAGAAATAAAGGACTGAAATGAAAATATTGGAATTAATATATTATCTCATGCAAGTTGGCTTTCCCATCACCTTGACCCATTCCTCTCCTTTCTTCTCCTTCCTCCCATTTCGTACGTACTGAAGAAGCCATAGCCAAATCGTTTCTTCAAGCTTTCTCTCCGCTCGATTCGCTCGATCCGACGGTTAGATTTCATTTCCGAGTTGAGATTCACGATCACCACAACGAGGGCTTCGTTTAGACGTAAGTTTTGCTTCGATCTCTTGAACTTCTATTTTGTTGAGTTGTTAGAATTTGATAATATTGGAGTATGTCGTTCTTGAGCTAGTATAGATCGTGTATTCGAAGTCGGTTTGGAAAAAGAACGAAGTTTGGATTTTATATGATTTTAGAGGCATATTTTTGAAAATAGTGATTTTGATTGAGGTTGGATTTGAAATGTTTTGATGTATTGTGATGATGATTGAGTTATTGTGATGTTGTTGGATGGTTTGAATTTTCCGGATAGTTAGTTTATAGCCGTTATGCCGTCGAAATTGAGTTTGAGTTATCGGTTTTGGTTCGGTTTGATTTGTATATCGAATTTGATTGAGTTTGAACTCCGAGTTGATATCGAATCCGTGTCTCGATGTTTTGACAGTTGATTAGAGATTGGAATTGGAGGACTTGGAGATCGGTTACCAATCAAAGAGTTGGAAGACGGTATAGATTGTTTGATTTATCGACTTTGAGTTTCGAATTGTATAGAGTTTGAATCGAGTTGTCTCTTGTTTGAAAGGATTGATTGAAGCTTCGAGAAAAAGGTAAAAGTCGACATTGAAATGAATGGGAAAGAATACTCGAGATCGACTTATTCTCGAGTTCCCGAAAATCACATACCGCTTGTTTATTTGCTTGCGTGAACTTGATTTAGTTATTAATGCACTTGCATTCATATTGAGCCGACTTTCGATTCGTTATGAAATGAGACGTTTTAGAGAGCTATATTTAAGTGGCTTTGGATTTCGAGTTTTTCCAATTGCCAGAATACTTCTTATAGTTGCTCTGAAGTCTAGGGGATCGAGTTGATCGACTTCCACCCCGAAAGGGTGCGTCGGTGAGTTGTCGTGAAGACTTGACCCTGGGATCCCAACCGAGTACCGATCGATTTTATGATTATCTGACTTGATAATCTTGACTTTTAAATTCATGCATTCATTCAATATCATTTCGATGTTATGATTTATGTTGAGACATTTCGATTGAGGTGTTTATTTGATATTGAGTGCATGTCTCTTTTACTTAGAAATTATATTTCTAACCGGATTATTCCGGCTGTTGTCTTTGTTTTGTATGTGTAACTTGGAAATAGGAGGATCAGGAGCTGGACTGAGTCGTCCTGGTTAGCTTGGGGGTGAGATTGATAGAAGTGAGACTCCGGGTCATAGGGTCGAGTCTATTTGGAATTGTATTAGTTTTGTTGAGTCAGTGGAACTCATTTATGAAACTCGACTGGTTATTGTATTTTGGGCAGAACCTAGATTTGGTATGTTCTAAATATTGATTTGTATTATGTTTGAACATGGAATGTTTAGAATTGCCTTGTTGGTTGTTCGCAGGCTCCTCGACCCCTCTGCCCATTTTGCCTATGCGCGGGCAAAGCAACACCTCGCGCGCGCGCAAGGAGTTTGTGAGGCTCGGGAGATTTTTCCCGCGCGCGTGCGAGCTCCCTTCTCGCGCGGGCGCGAGTATCTCCGCGAGTCTCTGTTCGCGTAGCCTGCGCGCGCGCGAGGTGATGACCTCGCGCGGGCGCGAGGCTTCTTTAAAAAAAAAAAAACTTTTGATTCGTTTTCCGCGGCTTATTGTGTTCGATTATGATTAATTATTCGAGTTTAGAAGATTAGAAACGGGGTCTCATAATCTTGAACTTTATGTTCAGCTGAAAACGGGATTCAATAGAGATTTGATCAGCTTATGAATTGAATCTTGATAATAAAGGTTATATATATCAGATCATGATACGAATATCAGTTACAGTGGAGTATTTCTTTGATTATGCTGAAACTATTACATCAGATTGGAGCTATAATTCTTGAATTATTGGATATTGATGGCTCTTAGCGCGCATTTCTTTCTGTATAGAGCCTGTGTTGATTTACTCATTCTGAGTTATGCGATGCAAGTGAGTTGTTTTCACTTAGCAGAGTTTGTTATCCAAAAGATTTGATTTTGGATGACCTTGATTGAGAGATTTTCTCAATCTTGATTTATTCTTTTGATTTGAGAATTATGAATCCTTGATGAATTTTTCAGCGTATTCTAAGATGACTCGTAACTGATAGTTAGTTAGAATATCATCTAGAATTTTTGGGTTGATAGTATGCAGTGTCAGCAATTTGGGAAACAAAAAGAGAAAAGCACATGAGCATATGAATAAATTGAATTCAGATTTTGTGTTTTTTTATTTGAATTTGCAGATAAATGAATCACAGTTGAGCAAGATTTGCTTAAGCAGATTGAATAAAAATAGAAAGTCGATCAAAGTAGTTATGAATTCAGTAGAAAATACCAGCTTAAAACATGAATTAAAACCTCAGATCAGAATGGAAAGATTTTGTGTAAATACTTATATGTTGGTGCTAGATACTTTAGAAAAGAGATATCAGATTCTGAAGGAAATGCCCAACAGTAAGTACATTATCTATTCAATAGGCTTTATGTTAGAAGAAAAGAACGCAGATGTGACAAAAATTATGCGTTTCAGAGTCACATCATATAAAGAGTTTCAGTTGAACGAGTTGCAAAGCATTAACCAGATAGGTTAAATGATATATTAGCAACTCCAGAATCGAAATAAGAATATATTTCAACAAATTATGTTTCTACACTATCAAAATCAGTAAGAATTTTGATACAGACTATGATAGTTATTGTAAGATTGAGTAGATATACTCTATACGATGACAGATAAATGTGACCAGATGGATGATATGTAGGTCAGAATTGTGTGAGATTACATCGTAAGCCGAGAATTATTGTTTCAGATTGAAACTTTAGGTTTACTATGGAGTTCTGGTACAGATTGTCAGAAACTCTGAATACTCGTAGATATGAGAGTATAACATAATATCCTTAGCCTAATGGATAGTCAGATTAGACTAACCAGATTTTGAGGATATAATCATATTTGACAGATAATCAGATTGGATTATCCAGATTGTAGCATATGGTAAGAATTGTGGTGCTAGATTTAGGCACTACGTGATTATATTGATTATCAGTAACTATCAGATTGATATAGAAATCGTTGTTTCAGACAACAGCAGAAGATACAAAAGATTGAACTTCTTTTCTTTTGAAAAAAATATGTTTCAGCGGCCTCAGATATCAGGCCAGACTTAATCAGAAAAAGGATAAAGAAAAGTACAGATTGAGTCAGAAGACAAGAAAAGCAGATAAGATCTACATATTCAGAATGTAGATTGATGTTTCAGATCTCGAAACGATAAGCAAAATGACATTATCAATGTAAGACATGATGTTTTGTCAGTGTAGAGAACTATTTAGCAAAGAATAGCAAGTCGTCATCAAAGCTGAATGACATTGTATGAGATTTCAGACCGAGTTAGTGTTTTCACTAACAGCTTTATTCTTTTTCGTTCGATCAGATTGATCAACTATATTCCATGTGTCTAAGCGGAGGAAGTATCAGTCAGATACTTGTTATGTACTTTAATCAGCAGAGTTAGAGTTAGTAAGAGCCTGAGCTAATTCAAGCATTCCGAATCAGAGTTTGATCGGAAAAAGAGAAGCAATTCAGAAATAGATGCAATCACAGCAGCTAAGCAAAGTACAGGAAAAGAGACACAGAATGGAAAAAAAAAGAATTTACGACTAGATCCAAAGCAGATAAAGAAGTGAAAGAAAAGAATCAGAACTACATGACTGAGTAAGTATTACTTTTATATTTCAGTCAGTTTATTAGATTGATGTATCAGATTGATGCGATGAGATTCTTATGAATAAGCTGAAGAATATCATCTAGAATTCTCTTTGAATCTCAATTAGTTGAAGAAACAGTTGATACGATTTTGAAGTCATTAGCAAAAGTGATCTAGATTTGAGATTAAAAAAAAAGAAGAACAGTTCAGATGTAAGTTACTTTTGTGACTACATAACAAAGAATCGATATGATAGAAGAAGAGATCAGAAAGAAGAATAAGATAAGATATCAGAAAAGATATCTAGAGCTTATTCTAACTTATAGAATTGAAGTAAATATTACTTCAGTCAACTATCTATATTACCAAATTTCGTAATATGGATGAAAGCGATTTCGAGGAAGAAATCATATCTTAGAGGGGGAGAATTGTAAGATCCTAAAAACCTCCAATTATTACTTTTGGGATTAGAGA
The DNA here is from genome assembly GCF_033568475.1 of Henckelia pumila. Lineage (NCBI taxonomy): Eukaryota > Viridiplantae > Streptophyta > Magnoliopsida > Lamiales > Gesneriaceae > Henckelia > Henckelia pumila. The sequence goes on from NC_133122.1 coordinate 203,244,546, forward strand.
TTTCAATTCCGAATGTGAGAAAATATTGATTGGAGAATTTATGGAAATTAAAGATTTAATTTTCGAGTTGAAAATATTTAATTTGAGAATGTACGGATTTTGAGATTTAAATTTCGGAATTCTTAAATTAAAAGATTGAAATATTCAATTTGAATATTTATGGAATTTAAGATTTAAATTCCACGTTTCGGGAATTAAAGAGAATTTAATTCAGAGGTGAAACTCGCGCAGGAGTCGATTTGCAAATATTGAAATTTTATGGCCGAGATGATTTAATTTTAATCCGAGAATATTTAATTTTGGAATATTTAGAGTTTAGAATTAAATTCTAATATTCTTAAATGAATAAGGATTGAAATTGAATTAAATCGCTTTTCCGGGGACTGAATTGCAAATAGCCAAAAGTTCAGGGACTAAAGTGCAAATATGCAATATATATCTAATTCTCTACTTGAATTATCTCTTCTTCACGTGGAAAACATCAGAAGAAAATGTTAGAGAGGCAGTACACGGCTGAAACCTTTGGACGCCATTTTTGTCCCGTTCAAGCTCCGATAACTTACGCTCCGGTCGTCAAAAATTCCGAATAAATATATATCTGTGATCACCGCTCCGAGACCTTTGTTTTGGTACAAGTTTTATTCATTTTTATCAGACTTTATTTTGATGTTGAAGATGGAAATTCATGATTTTATGATAAATGCGTATATGAGCTGTACCGATTGTATATTCACAGACGGTTCGGAAAAATACTGTCGTTTGGATTTTATACGATTTTAGCAAGTAAAATTCGAACCCTATCCTAGTTGATGATAATGATTTTGATGGTGTTGAGATGATACTATGAGTTCTATTGATTTTTGGGATTGATTGTGATATTGATTCGGTTGCCGGTTTTTAGCCGTTACGCCGCCGATTCGCAAAATGTCAAGCCTTTGTTATTGTAGATTGAATGAAGCTTTATTGGAGTTGGTATTGATCTTGTTTGATTGTCTATCTATGAATTTCAGAATTGATTTTGATCAAAAGCTTGCCGACTCGAGATTTCCGATTCAAAACAAGAAAAGTTGAAGCAAGGTTGAAGCAATTTGGAATTGATATTGCATTGAGAAGTTGAGCAGCATTTTGAGATGATTCTATGGATTGTAGTTTCAGCTTTTAAGTATTGTCAGACTCGACATTGACAGGTATAAATGACAGCTATCTAGATGGGATAGAACCCTCGAGATAGCTATTATTCTCGAGTAAATCACATACGTTCTTGCTATTGTTTTGTTATGTGCTTCTATGTGATTTTTATGAGTTTTGATGCTTTGTTTGATTATGTGATTACATGTTCAAGATGTTTTACAGTCTTTAATGCATACAGCTTATGTTGCATTCATCTTGAACTTCAGCCTGTAAAGCATAAAGGGCAGATTAGCCTAGAGTGCAAAATGACATTTGGAGAATTATAGTTGAGTGGCATGGATTGCAGCCTTCGCTTTCAGAGCCAGAAGACTCTCTATAATTGCACCAAAATCAGAGGATTAAAATACTTGATGCCGCCTCGATTGGGAGTGTCGGCGGTTTGATAGTTATTTATTCCTCGGGATCCCAAAGAACCAAGCTTTATTGATATCAGCTTTGATAGCCTATTCTTCAAACATGCATTGCATTTATTTTATAGCATTAGATGAGATGCTATTTTTATTGCATGTTTTGTTATTTATACTGGGATTTATTCTCACCGGAGTTTTCCGGCTATTGCTATGTTTTGTATGTGTGCATTGCAATAGGTGGGGCAGGAGCTGGTCAGACTTGACATGAATAGCTCGAGATAGAGTCTTAGCACATGGTGACTCGGGTTTTTAAACAAGAGAACATGTATTATAGATTGTGGAACATGTTTTAGTTTGATTTACTTGGAAACATGTTGTAAAACTTCATGCTTTGGACTAGTATGTGATCTTGTAGTAATTGTAAAACTAGTCTACTATGTTGGAGATTTAGTATGTATGTCTATACCTGTTTTGGAATTGTTATATCATGTTCGTGGTATAGATTTGGCATGAAAATATTTATATAGAATTGGTTTTAACAGCAAAGAGTTTTGCTGTGTATTTTCAGAAAACCTGCTCGCTCGATCGGGTGATTATCACCGATCGAGCGCGGCCCTATATTTTGCAAAACAGAATCAAGTTTATGGCTCACTCGATCAGATGAAGTTCCCCGATCGAGCGAGGCCATAAATATTCGGAACCCGAGAGCAGGGTTATGAAGCCCGCTCGATCGGGTGTTTTTCACCGATCGAGCGAGGCACTGTTTATTTTAAAAAAAAAAAAAAATTTTTACTTTGCTCTTGGTTTATGTAATTGATGATTAATGAATGTTAATTGTTCATTAATTGCCCTAAGAGGAGATTAGAAACCCGAGGTCCCCACAGTTATTGTAGTGTAAATTTAGTTATACTCTAGTGTAAACCTAGTGTAATTTTAGTTATACTATAGTGTAATGCTAGTGTTATTTTAGTTATACTATAGTGTAATCCTAGTGTAATTTTAGTTATACTATAGTGTAATTCTAGTATTATTTTAGTTATACTATAATGTTATTGTAGTGTAAATTTAGTTATACTATAGTGTAATCCTTGTGTAATTTTAGTTATACTATAGTTTAATGTTAGTGTTATTTTAGTTTTACTATAGTGTTATTGTAGTGCAAATTTAGTTATACTATAGTATAAACCTAGTGTAATTTTAGTTATAATATAGTGTAATTGTAACACCCGGAATTATTTAATTTTAATCTGAGAATATTTAATTTGGGAATATTTGGAGTTTTGATTTAAATTCTAATATTCTTAAATTGATTAGGATTGAAATTGAATGAAATGAGAAATTGAGGACTGAATTGCAACTAGGCAAGACTTGGAGGGCTAAAGTGCAAATTCCTTATTTTTAATGGAGGACACTTGTTTCACATATACTTAATCACGTGCAATACAACAAAGTGCATCAGACATTCTGAGGAAGAACCGAAATTCCAAGGGCAAAGAAATCTCCAAGTTCATTCTCAATCTTTAAAGTTTGATATCTTTTGTGTCGGTTATCCGAATTCGATTTCAAAAAAGGTTCTGGACTCCTTGCAAGAAGACCTTCGAATTGATGTAAGTATTTATGTCTTTCATCCTGTTTTGAAAACCCAGAAATGGAAGAGATCAGTACGTTGGTTTATGTTTGATGTTTTGAAGCGTTGTATCGATTATTGTCAAAACTGAATCGACGAACGGCTATGGCTTGTATGTTTATGAATTTTCAGCAAGTAATTCGACATTCTTAATATCTGATATTCTGGTTTTGAGTAATATACAACTGCTATATGATGTATATGGTGATAAGACTTGACATAGTTGAGTTCGGATTGCCAAGTAATACCGATATGCCGTCGAACTTTTGATTTGAAGTTGTTTTGTTATCTTATACTTGAGCTGCCATTGACATGAATTAAAGCTGATGTTTCCTTGGTCAATATGTTGTGATTTCAGTTCATAAACAGGGGACGTCAACTCGAGAATTCCGACTTCAAAACCGATAGAAGAAAGAACACGGTTTGTAGCCTTTTTGCCTTGAAGTTGGGTTGAACTTGAGTGCAGATTTTTGATAGAGGTGTGATTGTGTTGTTCAGATTTGGAGAGCTTGAACTCACCTTGGAATCATCTTAAACTTCACATTCGAAAGGTAAAAGTTGACTACTATTTTGAATGGGATTATAACTCAAGATGGTTTGTATCGAGTTCCCTAAATCACATACTTATTTGCTTATTTGATTTTATATGTTCTTATATGAATTTTTGAAAGAGTCTTTGATGTTAATGAATGCTTTTATGATGATATATGTTGCATTCATCTTGCAAGACCAATTCTTTGATTTTGAAATGAACGGAAACGTTCGATTAGACGATTTGAGGAATTTTACATGTATGGCCTAGGTGGTTGATTTAGCCTAGCGTCTGATTTACATATATAATGGCTTCAAAGTCTAGAGAAGCAAGATAAGTAGCCCCACCTCGATCGGGAGAGTCGGTGGTTATTTATGATATCTTCTTCTCGGGATCCCAAATGATGAACTAGAAAACCTTGTTTTAAAACATGCATTGTAGCTACTTTTATATCATGAATTTGATATATGCTTTGCTATGCATGTTTAATTGCTTTTACTGGAAAATATATTTCTCACCGGAGTTATCCGGCTATTGTTGTGTTGTATGTGTCATGGCAATAGGCGGAAGTGGAACAGGGCAAAAGCGAACTTGAAGAACAAGGGATGAGGAGAATAGCGTGATGATCCGAGTTTAGATGGTTTGTGTGAGCTGTCAATGTTAGAGTTGAGTCCAAAAACATGATCTTGTTGTAGTTACATGTACTAAGACTTGTTGGCTATGAGTTTGATGTATTACTTATATGCTCAAGACCTTAGTTGATGTATATTACTTCTTAGGACTTGAATTGTTGTTGTATACAATGCTTCTTGTTTGATATGTTAGTCTATCTTGAATTGATTTTAAGGCTTTGTTATGATTTATTTATATCAACTTGATCATGTTAGAATGCATGATAGCTTAGGATTAGGAATAGGCTTTGTATGAGTTTATAGTAGTTGATGAAGGGATAAAAAACACATTTTGACAGCAAAATTGCACCAGATGGATTTTTTGGAAAATGAGCTCGCTCGATCGGGCGATTCCTGCCGATCGAGCGAGGCCTTTATTTTGAAGGCAGAACTTTGAGAATTTTGTGCTCGCTCGATCGGTAGAAAGTACCCGATCGAGCGAGGCCATGGATTTGGGAACAGAAATTTGAGCAAACTTGGCTCGCTCGATCGGTGAATATTGACCGATCGAGCGAGGCCACATTTGAACTTACCCGAGAGTTGGGCTTAAGTGCTCGCTCGATCGGTAACTTTTTACTGATCGAGCAAGGTGCTCCATTTTAGAAAAAAAAAATTTTTTACTTTATTTAGACTTTGATTATTTGTCTATTAATTACAATGATTTGATTAATGAGAGATTAGAACTCGGGTCGTCACAATAGGTGGTATCAGAGCAAGAAACTTTTGGACTGAGTTAGATAGTGAGTGGGGTAGATCGAGTCATCTTCCTTGCTTATTTATTTTATTATGCTATGATTTAATTACATGATTGAATTACATGTGGTAAATGCTAGCATGATTTACTTTCAAGTATTTTATTACATGATGTTGTATTTATTTTATTTGAAAGTATGATTTATGATGATTAAAGACGCATGCTTACTGGAATATCTGGAATGATTAGAGGCATGTGTTCTGATAAATTATTATATGCTACCTGATTATCGGAATTGATTGGAAGCATGTCTTGTTTGAGTACTTCGATTATTTTTTTAAAGATTGAATCAGAACCGAGTCTTGATCAGAGGTAAGATGATCAGAGGAGGACTGAGATAGATTTGATGATTGTGGTATCCTAACCCTTTTGATAATCAGATATGTCTCGATGACTAGGACGACCTCCTCTTAGACCTCAGGTTCCTACTCCTCTGCCAAAACAGACAGTGGTAACACCGATAGTACCTCAAGCTACAGTCCCGAGCAATGAACAAGGAAGTACCTCTCGAGATATGACAGATATGACTGCCACTCTGATGGAAAAATTATTGAAAAGATTTCAATCATACCATCCGCCTACTCTGAACGGTACTGAAAATGCAGTTGTATGTGAAGGATGCCTCAATGATATGGAGATGTTGTTTGATTCACTTGATTATGGTGATGAGCGGAGAGTCAGACTTATTGGACATCAGTTGCATGAGGTTGCGAAGAGCTGGTGGTTCACGACTAAGAAAGCTTTGGAGCGTAGAGGAACTGTACTGACGTGGAATGTCTTCAAAACTGAGTTTTACCAACGCTTCTTTCCAGAGTCTTACCGCAAAGATAAAGGTGCAGAATTTGCGAACCTGAAGCAGGGAAACTTAAATATTGAAGATTATGCTGCAAAATTCACTACATTGCTACGTTTTGCTCCACATGTTGCTGATAGTGATGAGGCTATGGCTGATCAGTTCATTAATGGACTGACTCCGGAAGTCTTAACTTTGGTGAACACAAGGCGACCGAATAATTTTGCTGATTCTTTGAACAGTGCCAAAGGAGCGGAAGCTGGTTTGATACAACAGCGGGGAGCTTCGTATATCGCTCAGCCTCCGAGACAGTCACAACCCTCAGCTCCAATCTCGCAACAACCTCCTCGATTTGAAAGTGGTGGTAGTAGCAGTGGCAAGAAAGGATATTTGCAAGCTCGAGGAAAACAGTTTAAAAAGTCAGGGAGCAGTTCTTCGAGTTCTAGTGGCACGAAACAGAAATCAGGAGTGTTTTGTAACAGTTGTGGTGGAGGTCATCCATGAAGGGGATCGGTTAACTCGTGCCCGGAAACGCAGCGGAAATATAAAAATTTTTAACAAAAGAAATCCGAGCACTTGTGTAGTATTCAAAAACTCAAACAACCATAGGGTGTTTAGAATTTTACCTATCAATCTCAAAGATTGATTTATGGCTCCAACCAAGTTGATAAACAACTAGGCTCTTGAAAAGGGTAGACTCAATCTACAAGCTTCCAAGAGCACTCCTTGCTCAAAATGGATTCAACACTTCAAGCCTCCGAATTAGGTCCACGACTAGACGATCTAGATCCGCTCTAAATATGCACTAGAATATTTAGAAAATTTTGCATTGAGATATCCTTTTCTTTCTTCCTCAAAAAGTTGAAAGAAAAATTGGAGAATTCTTGGAGAGGGTTTCGGCCACTTCTAGGATTTTATTAGTGGAATATGTGAATGTGTGTATGTAATTATAATGGAGAAGGATTAATTAGGCACAATTAAGCCATGCATGGAAATGTGCAAGTCATGCATGGAAAATTGTAAACTATCATCCAACTCTTCAAATTCCATCACACACAAACATATATATATATATATCATATATATATATATATACACGCCCAAAATATATATACATATATAAATATATATATTTAAATGTTTTGAACTTATTTTAATTAAATATTAAACCTAAACCCATTTAAGTTTAATCAATTAATTAAATTCAACTTGAACTCATTCAAGTACACTAGTAACAATAATTATATAAAAATATTTTATTTGAGCTCCACAAGACTCAATAGTGTTTAATTATTTGTACATTAAAATGTCAACTAGTGTTAAATTAATTCAACACTTGAATTAATTAACTAAGTTCAAAATAATAGTTTAGAAAATCACCATTTTCATAAACTAATTATTTTAAGACAACTTTTAATCTTAGAACACATTCACAAATTAAAAGTTACTTATTCCATTCATTCTCCAATTTAGAAGTCAAACTTCTAATTTATTTTACTTATAAACTCCTTTATAAGTTGTTCAACACATTGAACTTATTTTAATCTCAACGGGATCTAGAAAGCTAGTACTTGTGTGACCCTCAATGGTTCACTGATACAACTAGCAGTGGGTTCACATCTCCATGTGATTCGGGATCAACAAGTCCCTTATATGAGCATACCCTATATAGCTCCATTCTTATTGATCAACACATTGATAATAAGAACGTCAGAAAACTCAAGTCTGATAGTACCCAACCAGTCATGTAAACGTCTAGCAGCATCGCTTACATGACTCCCTAGGTATCAAATGATAGTGCCTGCAAGAACCAATCAATTATGGTTAGCGTACAGTACGGTCCCTTCAACTCATATATCCCGACCGATTCGACAACCATTGGTTTATCGAGAGTTGTCATTGAATCAATAACTATGTGTCATGCTGTAGTTGCATCGAAAATGTAATTCAAGAAACTCATTTCTTAATTACACTTACTCTGATCAGAGATTTCAAGCTATGTATGCATGATATAACATAGGATATCCATACCCGTAGGTAAGCGGTGAATCCCCGACTACAATGCATTGACTCCTATATGTTTCGTCACAACACCCAACATTGTCACCTGATGACCCCAGATGAGTCGGTAAACAAGTCAAAGTGAAGCACTAGCATATAGAGTCTCCATGTTGTCCTGGGTTATAAGGACTAATGGTGTACAACCATAAACTAGGACTTCTCCACTCGATAAGTGAGAACCACTTGGAAAATCCTTTAGGGAGGGTTGTTCAGTGCACTCTACAAGGAGCACCTATTTGCATGCTTGGACATCTCCATGTCCCCTACCAATGAAACATGGTACTCACATCGCAAATACTAGTCTCAAGCTCGAGCGGCCTTTATCCTTCTTTATGGCGGCTGAATCGACTAGGAACAGTTTAGAATATACAGTATTCCAAATATGAGTTTCATGATAGTCATCACATGACCATCTCATATTCTTTCTACTATTTGTATATTCAAGGGCTTTATCTATGCAGCTTGCATGGGTATAAAGATAAAGATGTGCCAAATTAAATAATGTCAAATATTATTAAAATAAAGATTGTCATACAAGAGTTCTCTCAAGGACCATCGGCCAACACATTGGCTCGACGGGCACCTATTCTAACAATCTCCCACTTGCACTAGAGCCAACTACCCATATTCTTCAAACCCATTGATTCGCGATGCTTTTAGAACAATGGTCCTGGTAAAGGCTTAGTTAGTGGATCAACAACATTATCTGCGGAGGCGACTCTGTCTAACAAGACATCTCCTCGTTCCACAATTTCCCGGATGATGTGGTATTTTCTCAGTACATGTTTGGATTTCTGATGAGACCTTGGTTCTTTTGCCTGAGCAACGACACCAGTGTTGTCGCAGTACACCGGGACTGGATCAACTGCATTAGGAATAACGCCCAACTCTTGGACGAAATTCCTAATCCAAATAGCTTCCTTTGCAGCATCGGATGTAGCAATATATTCTGCCTCAGTGGTTGAATCCGCAGTGCTATTTTGCTTTGAACTCTTCCAACAAACAGCAGCACCATTGAGCATGAATATAAAACCGGAAGTTGACTTCGAATCATCAACATCGCTTTGGAAGCTAGAGTCGGTATAGCCTTCCAATTTTAGTTCTCCACCCCCATAAACCAAGAACATATTCTTAGTCTTTCTCAAATACTTGAGAATGTCTTTCACAGCTTTCCAGTGTGGAAGACCATGGTTCGATTGATATCTACTTGTAACACTAAGTGCAAAGGCCACGTCAGGACGTGTAGATATCATCGCATACATGATAATACCAATTGCAGATGCATATGGAATGCGTGTCATCGTCTCTACTTCTGCATCATTCTTGGGAGACATGGATTTGGATAGAGACACGCCATGACACATTGGTAGATGTCCTCTCTTAGACTCATCCATCGAGAACCTCTTCACGATGGTATCAATGTATGTGGACTGGGTGAGACCAAGCAATCTTTTCGATCTATCCCGATAGATTTGTATTCCCAATACAAAAGATGCTTCACCCAAGTCCTTCATCGAGAACTTACTCGATAACCATACTTTAGTTGATTGCAACATTCCTACATCATTCCCAATGAGTAGAATGTCATCAACATAAAGTACCAGGAATGTCACAGCACTCCCACTGACCTTCTTATACACACATGGTTCCTCAGGATTCTTAGTAAACCCAAACTCTTTGATTGTACCATCAAATCTGAGGTTCCAGCTCCTAGATGCCTGTTTGAGACCATAGATAGATCTCTGAAGTTTGCATATTTTATGCTCACTTCCGATAGATGTGAACCCTTCAGGTTGAGACATGTAAATTTCTTCCTTAATATCCCCATTAAGAAAAGCTGTCTTCACATCCATCTGCCATATTTCATAGTCATACCATGCGGCAATGGCAAGCAATATCCTTATGGACTTGAACATTGCGACTGGAGAAAAAGTTTCTTCAAAGTCAACTCCTTGCCTTTGAGTATAACCTTTTGCCACCAATTGAGCCTTGAAGGTCAGAACCTTCCCATCCGTCCCAAGCTTCCTCTTGTAAATCCATTTACACCCTATAGGAACAATTCCTTCAGGTGGATCCACAAGATTCCACACTTGGTTCGAATACATGGAATTCATCTCAGATTCCATAGCTTCAAGCCACTTGGATGAATCGGCATCAGACAATGCTTCCTTGAAGGTCCTTGGATCACATCCATGGTCAGGCTCATCTTGGCCCTCTTCAAGAAGCAGACCATACCTCATAGGTGGTCTTGAGATCCTCTCGGATCTTCTAGGAGCTTGTATCTCCTCTCTTGGCTGTTCGAGTGTGGGTTCCACAATCGTGGGTTTTTCTCGAACTTCTTCGAGTTCTATCATCTCCCATTTTCTATCCAATAGAAATTCCTTCTCCAAGAAGGTTGCATTCCTAGAAACAAACACCTTTGTTTCTTTGGGATGATAGAAATAATATCCAACCGAATTCCTTGGATATCCCACGAAGTAGCATAAAATGGATCGAGCATCCAATTTATCTCCCACTATCTGCTTCACATAAGCAGGGCATCCCCATATTCTTAGATAAGAATACTTTGGAGATTTTCCCATCCATATCTCATATGGTGTCTTATCAACTGTCTTGAATGGACATTGTTCAAAAACAGTGCCGCTGTCTCAAGTGCATATCCCCAAAAGGATGGCGGCAACTCCGTGAACCCCATCATAGACCAAACCATGTCCATCAAAGTTTGATTACGACGTTCTGAAATACCATTCAACTGAGGTGTACCAGGAGGAGTCCACTGTGAGAGAATCCCATTCTCCCTAAGATACTCTTGGAATTCAGTACTCAAGTACTCACCACCTCAATCCGATCGAAGTGTCTTGATGCTTCGTCCCAATTGTTTTTCTACTTCATTTCTGAATTCTTTGAACTTTTCAAAAGCTTCAGATTTGTATTTCATCAAATACACATACTCATACCTAGAGAAGTCATCGATAAAGGTAATGAAGTAAGAATGTTCGTGCTTAGTGGTGATGCTAAGTGGACCACACACATCTGTATGGATCAAATCCAACAGTCCCTTGGCTCGCTCCACATGGCCCTTAAAGGGAATTTTGGTCATCTTTCCTTTTAGACAGGGTTCACAAGTAGTAAAAGAATTAATATCAGACATATCAAACATGTCTTCTCCCACTAGCTTGTTCATCCTTTTAAAAGATATATGACCTAATCGAGCATGCCATAAGTGTGCTGGATTTAGAGTTTCTTGTTTTCTTTTGGATGTTGTTGATATCTCTTGGACATTATACATAGGAATATCTTTCAATTTTAAATTATAGAGATCATTTTCCAATTGTCATGTACCAATTAAACATTCATTCTTGTAAATATTGCAAACACCTTTGCCAAATAAACAAGAATATCCATCTTTATCAAGCATAGAAATGGAAACAATGTTTTTCACCAAATCTGGTACAAACAAAACATCTCTCAAACATAATTTAAAATCATTGTCCAACAATAAGTAAACATCTCCAATAGTTTTGGCTGCAACTCTTGCCCCATTGCCCATCCTCAAGAAGGTCTCACCATCTCTGAGTCTCCTACTTCTTGCCATCACCTGCAAATCATTACAGAGATGTGAGCCACAGCCGGTATCCAATACCCAAGAAGAAGAGTTAAGTGAAATGTTTACTTCAATGTAGAACATACCTTTTCCAGAACCATTCTGGTCAAGATATTCCTTGCAATTACGTTTCCAATGTCCAGGTTTCTTACAGTGATGACAGACGTCATTAGTCTTGTTAGCCTTAACTGGTGTGGCTACCACAACGGGACTCGGAGCTTGCCTCTTCAAGGGCACGTTCTTTTTGGGAGCATGGAAGGAACGCTTCTTTCCTTTCCCATTTGGTCTATTCTTTGAATCAGATGAAGATCCCACATAAAGAACCGGCTTCTCTTTCTTGATTGTGGATTCAAACGTAACAAGCATGTTAACCAACTCCTCAAGGGTTGGATCTAACCTGTTCATGTTGAAATTCACCACAAAAGGATCAAATGAGCTAGGCAGTGACAAGAGCAACACGTCTGTGGTCAACTCAGTTGGTAGCACAAGATCCATGCTAACGAGTTTCTCCACGAGCCCAATCAACTTCAGACCATGCTCATGGACCGAAGCCCCATCTCGCATGCGCAAAGTCATTAGCTCCTTGACAATCGCATGTCGAAGTGGGCGTGTTTGTTCACCAAAGAGTTCTTTGAGATGCAAATGAATGTCAGCAGCATGCTTTGCACTCTCAAAACGTCGCTGAAGCTCATCATTCATAGAAGCCTGCATATAACACTTGGCTATCAAGTCATGGTCACACCAATCCTTGTAAGTCTGTAGCTCCTCAGGGCTACAATCAGTCGGAGCCGTATCAGGGGGCGACTCATCAAGTGTGTATGCAATCCTCTCCGAGTTCAAGACGATTTTCATATTTTTTAGCCAATCGAGGTAATTTGGACCAGTCAGTAAATGTTTGTCGAGTATAGTAGATAGCGGATTGCGAATTGATGACATTGTCAAAACTTGTACTGAAAAATAATAACAGATAAATGTCAATGACTATTTTAAAATATTTAATAAGATATAAAGTGTGGACTTTAACTTTATAAATATTTACTCCCACTGTTTTTGACATTTTTACTACCCTCTAGTAAAAAATGGGAAACTCCTTTCCTCAGTAGGTACATAAGGTCCAATTAGCCAATTACGATCCCGAATAATATCAATCAATCATAATTTCTAAAAGGTAGTTTCCAATTGCATCTCCATGCAACCCTTACGTAAACTTTTGTCTCACGCTTGATTAGGACCCAATAAAATGACGTCGTTCATCTTTACGTGTCAAGCCTTACCCATCGATATCGAACCTTAATGGACGGTCGCCATGAGTTCCCCCAATAATATGAGCCGAAGTCATGGGAGTTCCACGTAGTTCACATCACCATGTCAATGGATGTCACAGCTTTCCGGCATCCAAAACCCCCCAATAATATGAGCCGAGTATTGAATACGGGTAGTGTTCGTCATGCATCCATTGTCGATGGAAGACATGGAAATTATAAACACATTTATAATTTCCCTTTTCGAGCTTGATATAAATTTTGAATCTAATTCAAAATGAGGGTTTTTAATTTTGAAAAAGGTCTCATCATTAATTTTAAAGATCGCCATGTTTGATCGTATGTTTGCCGGATTCATGCAACTTTGTTATTATAAAATAATAACGCACATACTAATTAATAAGGATGATCAATCGCCCCAAAAACTATTTGGCCCGTGTGAGCCAAACACGGGCCTAGGTCCAATTCCTAGGGAATGCATGGGATGCAAATGCAACAATTACATAAGCTTCCAATATTTACATGTCTTGGATCTTCATAATTCATCATGGCCCACCATCTTCCAATCTTGAACTTCCGCTATCAAATATTTTACATGAAAATATCCATGGCAAATAGGGATACATCTCATGGGGTGGGAACGGGCCACAAACCAAGCCCACTTTATAATTTGATAATTATTACAACCATTCAACACAAAATATCCTAGCATACACCTAGCAAATTGGTCTTGGGCTTTTAATCATCCTTCATGCACAATATCACATATCATACACCATCAATTAATTATCTCAATAATCAATTGATCAAATATTATATATCTTGGTCCAATCACTAACCACCACAATTATAAAATAAATTAAAAAAATAAACAAACACCTTTGTTTACTTTCAAATTAATTTATTTATAATTGAATTTCTTGTAAATCAAAATTTACTATAAATAATCAAAGTCACACTTTAACTATTTATTTTATGAGAAAAATCACATATTATAAAGTTTAATTTTTCATAAAAATCAACTATAATATATTTAACAATTTAGGGCCTATGACACATGATATTCTAAAACACCTTTTGAAAAACTCAAGTCGTCATAGTCGTCACCGAAACTCCGTCGCCGGATTCCGGCCAAATTTTTTTTTTTTTTATTAAAAATATGGGGCAGCCCACGGCTGCCCCTAGGACACCTTCAGGCTGCCCGAAACCATAAAAAAAAATATTTATAAAAACAGCCCAAAATTGATAAATCTTGATTTTCTCATGCGGTTAGAAATTGACCTCAACATAATATCCAACAAATACTACACAAATGAGTAACCTAGGCTCTGATACCACTGAAGGGGATCGGTTAACTCGTGCCCGGAAACGCAGCGGAAATATAAAAATTTTTAACAAAAGAAATCCGAGCACTTGTGTAGTATTAAAAAACTCAAACAACCATAGGGTGTATAGAATTTTACCTATCAATCTCAAAGATTGGTTTATGGCTCCAACCAAGTTGATAAACAACTAGGCTCTTGAAAAGGGTAGACTCAATCTACAAGCTTCCAAGAGCACTCCTTGCTCAAAATGGATTCAACACTTCAAGCCTCCGAATTAGGTCCACGACTAGACGATCTAGATCCGCTCTAAATATGCACTAGAATATTTAGAAAATTTTGCATTGAGATATCCTTTTCTTTCTTCCTCAAAAAGTTGAAAGAAAAATTGGAGAATTCTTGGAGAGGGTTTCGGCCACTTCTAGGATTTTATTAGTGGAATATGTGAATGTGTGTATGTAATTATAATGGAGAAGGATTAATTAGGCACAATTAAGCCATGCATGGAAAAGTGCAAGTCATGCATGGAAAATTATAAACTATCATCCAACTCTTCAAATTTCATCACACACAAACATATATATATATATATCATATATCATATGTATATATATATATATATATATATATATACATGCCCAAAATATATATACATATATAAATATATATATTTAAATGTTTTGAACTTATTTTAAATAAATATTAAACCTAAACCCATTTAAGTTTAATCAATTAATTAAATTCAACTTGAACTCATTCAAATACACTAGTAACAATAATTATATAACACTATTTTATTTGAGCTCCACAAGACTCAATAGTGTTTAATTATTTGTACATTAAAATGTCAACTAGTGTTAAATTAATTCAACACTTGAATTAATTAACTAAGTTCAAAATAATAGTTTAGAAAATCACCATTTTCATAAACTAATTATTTTAAGTCAACTTTTAATCTTAGAACACATTCACAAATTAAAAGTTACTTATTCCATTCATTCTCCAATTTAGAAGTCAAACTTCTAATTTATTTTACTTATAAACTCCTTTATAAGTTGTTCAACACATTGAACTTATTTTAATCTCAACGGGATCTAGAAAGCTAGTACTTGTGTGACCCTCAATGGTTCACTGATACAACTAGCAGTGGGTTCACATCTCCATGTGATTCGGGATCAACAAGTCCCTTATATGAGCATACCCTATATATAGCTCTATTCTTATTGATCAACACATTGATAATAAGAACGTCAGAAAACTCAAGTATGATAGTACCCAACCAGTCATGTAAACGTCTAGCAGCATCGCTTACATGACTCCCTAGGTATCAAATGATAGTGCCTGCAAGAACCAATCAATTATGGTTAGCGTACAGTACGGTCCCTTCAACTCATATATCCCGATCGATTCGACAACCATTGGTTTATCGAGAGTTGTCATTGAATCAATAACTATGTGTCATGCTGTAGTTGCATCGAAAATGTAATTCAAGAAACTCCTTTCTTAATTACACTTACTCTGATCAGAGATTTCAAGCTACGTATGCATGATATAACATAGGATATCCATACCCGTAGGTAAGCGGTGAATCCCCGACTACAATGCATTGACTCCTATATGTTTCGTCACAACACCCAACATTGCCACCTGATGACCCCAGATGAGTCGGTAAACAAGTCAAAGTGAAGCACTAGCATATAGAGTCTCCATGTTGTCCCGGGTTATAAGGACTAATGGTGTACAACCATAAACTAGGACTTCTCCACTCGATAAGTGAGAACCACTTGGAAAATCCTTTAGGGAGGGTTGTTCAGTGCACTCTACAAGGAGCACCTATTTGCATGCTTGGACATCTCCATGTCCCCTACCAATTAAACATGGTACTCACATCGCAAATATTAGTCTCAAGCTCGAGCGGCCTTTATCCTTCTTTATGGCGGCTGAATCGACTAGGAACAGTTTAGAATATACAGTATTCCAAATATGAGTTTCATGATAGTCATCACATGACCATCTCATATTCTTTCTACTATTTGTATATTCAAGGGCTTTATCTATGCAGCTTGCATGGGTATAAAGATAAAGATGTGCCAAATTAAATAATTTCAAATATTATTAAAATAAAGATTGTCATACAAGAGTTCTCTCAAGGACCATCGGCCAACACATTGGCTCGACGGGCACCTATTCTAACAATCCAACCGATCAGTGCCGAGGTGTATCTGGGAGGTGCCAAATATGCCATCAGACTGGCCATTTTGCAAGGGTGTGTCCTCAAAGAGGTTCTGGACAGTCACGAGGTGCAGAGTCATCACGATCAGTGGCTCAACCTGCGAGGCAAGCCTCTTCTATTCATTCCTTTCAACCATCACATCCACAGCAACAGCCAAGTCCAGGGGGAAATCAGACAGGCAGTCTGCCACAGAGACGACAGGCTCATGTCTTTGCACTGACAGAGGAACAGGCACAGGGAGCACCAGATGACGTGATTGCAGGTAACTGTTCTCTTTATTGTTATCCCGCATATGTATTGATAGATACAGGTGCATCCCATACGTTTATCTCTACACGATTTGCATCCTTACATGCTTTGCCTGTTGAATCATTACCTGCTATAGTATCTGTTTCTTCTCCTTTGGGGAGAGGTCTTATATCTATTCAGACAGTTAAGAATTGTTTGCTACAGTATGATGGTAATGAGATAGAGATAGATTGTTTTGTACTTGGTTTGTCTGATTTTGACTGCATTATTGGGATTGATATGCTAAACAAGTACAGAGCTACCGTAGATTGTTTTCAGAAGATAGTGAGGTTCAGACCTGAGATGGCTGGAGAATGGAAATTCTATGGTAAGGGTTCTCGTGCTAAGATTCCTCTGATTTCTGTATTATCAATGACCCGACTTTTGCAGAAAGGAGCGGAGGGATTTATTGTATATGCAGTTGATGTTTCGAAAACTAGCCCGAACCTGGCTAATTTTCCAGTGTTTAGTGAATTTGCGGATGTTTTCCCTGATGAGATTTCAGGACTACCTCCGTATCATGAGATTGATTTCAACATAGAACTGATGCCAGGTACTACACCGATTTCTAAAGAACCTTATCGAATGGAACCAGTGGAATTGAAAGAGTTGAAAGATCATTTGGAAGATTTATTGGCCAAGGGATACATTCGACCCATAGTTTCTCCTTGGGGTGCTCCAGTATTATTTGTACGCAAGAAAGACGGTTCAATGAGATTGTGCATCGACTACCGACAACTGAATAAGGCAACGGTAAAGAACAAATACCCTTTGCCTCGTATTGATGATTTATTTGACCAGTTGCAGGGTTCTTCGGTGTATTCCAAGATCGATCTGAGATCTGGATACTGACCACGTTAATCGGTGTGAATAAATTCAACTGGCAAGCGTACCAGATCAAGTAATAATATAGTGGACAAAGGTCCAAGTGTCGAACCCACAGGGACTGTATAAAAATGATTACCAAAATATATTTATTTCTACTTAATCTAGACTAATTAAAAAGGATGATTTCATATTTTATAAAAATTAATAAAATTGCAATAAAGATCAAATTAATTAAAACGCAGCTGGAAACTTTGGATTAACTTAAATTTGGAAAAGTTCGATCAAAGACTCACGTAGGTACCAGACAATTCATGTAACAAGCAGTAAATCTAAGATATCAGACTTAATCGTAATTCACGGGAATTTTCCTAATTTGTTCAAAGGACTATTTCTAGAACAATCAACCTATTCAAATATTGATGAACTAATCTTTCGTAATTCTAATCAAATTTGAATGCATAAATTGCTGTGAAAATTCAGTAAAAACCTAAACCGCATAATGAAACCGAATTCTATTTCTAGTCAGTTTTACACTATGTTGATTATCGAAGTGATCAAAATCGAGACCTCCTCTGTTGACTTGGAATCGATTAACAAGCAAACAAATAACTGGCCAAGAAATTTGTAAGACAAATATAAATTCGATAATTAATAAATTCAAATCAAGTCTAAAAATCCCAAATAAACAAACGAGTTTTATACATAAATTGTCTGGCCCAATCACCTGGCCTTGATCGAAAAAGAAAAACTACTCACAATTCATAATTCAAAACCAAGTTTTAATCATGAATTGATAAAAGAAAAATAAAAGAAAAGAGAAAAGAATTCTTCTCCCAAGCGTGTAGCCGTCTCTGCCTCCGTCTCCAACTCAAAAAAATTGTGGAACCCTTGTAAAATAATCAAAACTCCTATTTATAGTGTTTGGAAAGCCTTAAAAATTAATTTCCTAGTTGAAATATAATTTTCGGAATTTTCTGGCCCGTCAACACGCGCGCGTGCGCCTTTGAGTCCTCGCGCGCGCGCTTCATTAAAATACAGAGACTCAGGTTTCCTCTCTCGCGCGCGTGCCTCATTTCTTCATGCGCAATAGCGCAGCTTTCAGCGCTGAATTTCCTTTCCTTGATGTGCGATTGCGCCTCCTTGTGCACTGATTTGATGCGCTATTCATCATTCTTTGCTCTTGCGCGTTAGCACTCTCTCATGCGCCAATCACCTTATTTTAAGCGCGTTAGCACTCTTTCTAGCGCCAAAATCAAGAGCTAACGCGCTACAACATTCACCGTCAGCGCAACAGTCCAACTGCTCCAAGCGACGATTTTGAAAAATTCATATCTTAAGATCTAGCCGTCGGATTGACCTGAAATTTGGAATGCAGTTTCAAAACATCATAAAATTTATTCTGACTGGTGGAGATCGGATTTGGATCTCTCAAAAATTAAATATGATTTTTAGATCAAGGCTGCTCCGTTATTCGCTCTTCAAAAATCTAATTTCCTACAAAATTAACCGGAGAAGTGAAATACACACACCTGCACTAAAACACATAAAAATACATAAAAATAATATGAATGCACACAAAATAGACATAAAAATAACATGAAATAATGCATACAAAATGCACTTATCAACACCCCCATACTTAAACCTTGCTCGCCCTCGAGCAAGACATGCAAAAACAAAATGCAAACAAAAACATAAGTAAGGATGATTAATGAGAGTGCACAGCCTCCGAGAAGTTTAATCACAAAACATAAAACACAGACATGCTCTCAACTTTTCATAATACACCTTCGGTTGAACGTGAACGTGTGTGTGTGAAATGTCATTCCAGTTTCATGCAACATAGATCGAATTCCATCTCAAATCTGCTTAGCAAAGTATGACAATTCAGTGCAAGTTTCACTCTTCAAGTGCTCATTCCTTCCAACAACCTCTAGACTAAACTCACCTCCCTTGAGATAATAAATTACACACCTCCGGATTTTGCATCCGGTATTGCTTTAGCCCCAATAATTACCCGCTGACTTAGCTATAACTGGCTAGGATACGAAAAATCATTCTATTTTTTCTTTCTAATCCCCTCGTCTATAGCCCGGATGGAGCATCAATCCCATTGAATCCGCATACTTAGCCTTAAATTTAATTTTTTTTTTTTTTTTTAGGATTTTAATCCTTTCAAGGCCCGGATGGAATTGTATATAATTTTTTTTTCTCTAGGTGCGCCCAAGATCATAAGTGTAAACTAGAGCCTCATCAAAATTCATAGAACACAATCAAGATCCACAAACCACCTATTGCCGTGCAATGGTCAAACAGATAGAAACTTCATCAAATCTTTCGCTACAATTCACTGGTCTAACATTAGTGCTTAAAAATATTCACGGTTCAACCTACAGTTTCTCATGTCGAGTCAAGAGCATAAAAAATTTCAAAAATCAATTTTTTCAAATAAACTTCATCATCATTGGCTATCATGACTCATCCTACCCATGCAGGACAACACAAACAACAACAAAAACACACTATATGCAAACAGACATGAAACGAACTTTATGCAACACAGACACAAAACATAATGAAATAAACTAGTCTACCCCCCCATACTTATCCAAAGCATTGCCCTCAATGCTTTAGACAATGAACAGAATTCAAAACGAACAAAAACACAATGAAAACAGAAATAACACTCCCCTGGTTTTCGTTTCATTCTCTTCCTTCTTGACGGCATCAGCTGGGACAGTAGCATCAGTCTAGATATATCGGCAGGCATGAACAACTGGCATGGGAAAGAAAAAAAAATCAAATAAAAACAAAATAAAAAAAAAACAAAATAAAAACAAAAGCAAAAACACTGGGTTGCCTCCCAGTCAGCGCTAAAATTATAGTCTATAGCCCGACTATGCAGAAGCCACCATCAAAGAGCGGCTGCCGCCCATAGTAAGAATCATACGATTCTACGTATGGGTTTTGAATTTCTTCGCCCTCAAGCTTGGCGTGATATTTGCAGTTTAAGCTTGTCGGTCCAACAGTACTCGGCATGAAATTTTTCCTTTGGAAAGAGACTCTGATTCTAGGCTGAAGCTCAAAGAGGATGTAATACTGTGGAGGTGGCGTCAATGGAAAAAAAGTATCTTCTAACGGTGTACATAAAACGACCACTGACGAGGTAAAATCTCTCTCCTTGTATGGTTCTTCCTCCTCCACTATCATGTTTGGCTCATCCTCACAAGAAGATTCCTCAAAAATGATTTCTTCATGCTCTGGCTCAGTTACTTCACTCAATTGGCAGATATCCAAAATTGGTTCTCTAATAAGCGCAATCTGTTCATCCAAAAGACTTATGCGGCTTTCTAAAAATTGATTTGACTCTGTCTGCTGTCGCACAAGATTTTCCAACTGAGCCACATAATCTTCAGAACGCCCTATGCACTCTTCTTGATGCTCCGGTGGCTGGTTCGCATAATTTTTAGAGTTGATATCTGGAGGATATTGGTGACTCCAACCCTGCAGTGAAGGATCACAATGCCAATGGTAGTCAAAATCTGCCATATCATTTAACAAGTGCATTGCACTGTCTTCATCTCTTCTAAACAATTGACTGCCAGTGGCCAACGCTCCATAATCCACCCAACTTCTTGTAATCTCATCCAAACCATCATAAAAAAATTGAGTGAGGGTGTAGCTCGAAAATTTATGGCATCGAAATCTGTTCGCCAAATCATTGAATCTCCCCCAAACAGCATAGAATGGCTCCAAGTATTGCTGGCCAAATCTTGTAAACACCTGATGATGATCCATCTCCAAGT
This sequence comes from Henckelia pumila, assembly GCF_033568475.1. NCBI lineage: Eukaryota > Viridiplantae > Streptophyta > Magnoliopsida > Lamiales > Gesneriaceae > Henckelia > Henckelia pumila. The sequence goes on from NC_133122.1 coordinate 203,265,868, forward strand.
ACCTCACAAGAAAAAGAAAAGAAAAAAAATCAAAATAAAAATAAAATAAAAAAAAACGAAAAGAACGAAAAGATAGAAATAAAAAAAAAATTGTCTAGCCTCAAGCAAATAATCTATCCTAATATCAACTAAACAGTCCCCGGCAACGGCGCCAAAAACTTGACCGCGTTAATTGGTGTGAATAAATTCAACTGGCAAGCGTACCAGGTCAAGTAATAATATAGTGGACAAAGGTCCAAGTGTCGAACCCACAGGGACTGTATAAAAATGATTACCAAAATATATTTATTTCTACTTAATCTAGACTAATTAAAAAGGATGATTTCATATTTTATAAAAATTAATAAAATTGCAATAAAGATCAAATTAATTAAAACGCAGCTGGAAACTTTGGATTAACTTAAATTTGGAAAAGTTCGATCAAGGACTCACGTAGGTACTAGACAATTCATGTAACAAGCAGTAAATCTAAGATATCAGACTTAATCGTAATTCACGGGAATTTTCCTAATTTGTTCGAAGGACTATTTCTAGAACAATCAACCTATTCAAATATTGATGAACTAATCTTTCGTAATTCTAATCAAATTTAAATGCATAAATTGCTGTGAAAATTCAGTAAAAACCTAAACCGCATAATGAAACCGAATTCTATTTCTAGTCAGTTTTACACTATGTTGATTATCGAAGTGATCAAAATCGAGACCTCCTCTGTTGACTTGGAATCGATTAACAAGCAAACAAATAACTGGCCAAGAAATTTGTAAGACAAATATAAATTCGATAATTAATAAATTCAAATCAAGTCTAAAAATCCCAAATAAACAAACGAGTTTTATACATAAATTGTCTGGCCCAATCACCTGGCCTTGATCGAAAAAGAAAAACTACTCACAATTCATAATTCAAAACCAAGTTTTAATCATGAATTGATAAAAGAAAAATAAAATAAAAGATAAAAGAATTCTTCTCCCAAGCGTGTAGCCGTCTCTGCCTCCGTCTCCAACTCAGAAAAATTGTGGAACCCTTGTAAAATAATCAAAACTCCTATTTATAGTGTTTGGAAAGCCTTAAAAATTAATTTCCTAGTTGAAATATAATTTTCGGAATTTTCTGGCCCGTCAACACGCGCGCGTGCGCCTTTGAGTCCTCGCGCGCGCGCTTCATTAAAATACAGAGACTCAGGTTTCCTCTCTCGCGCGCGTGCCTCATTTCTTCATGCGCGATAGCGCAGCTTTCAGCGCTGAATTTCCTTTCCTTGATGTGCGATTGCGCCTCCTTGTGCACTGATTTGATGCGCTATTCATCATTCTTTGCTCTTGCGCGTTAGCACTCTCTCATGCGCCAATCACCTTATTTTAAGCGCGTTAGCACTCTTTCTAGCGCCAAAATCAAGAGCTAACGCGCTACAACATTCACCGTCAGCGCAACAGTCCAACTGCTCCAAGCGACGATTTTGAAAAATTCATATCTTAAGATCTAGCCGTCGGATTGACCTGAAATTTGGAATGCAGCTTCAAAACATCATGAAATTTATTCTGACAGGTGGAGATTGGATTTGGATCTCTCAAAAATTAAATATGAATTTTAGATCAAGGCTGCTCCGTTATTCGCTCTTCAAAAATCTAATTTCCTACAAAATTAACCGGAGAAGTGAAATACACACACCTGCACTAAAACACATAAAAATACATAAAAATAATATGAATGCACACAAAATAGACATAAAAATAACATGAAATAATGCATACAAAATGCACTTATCAACACCCCCATACTTAAACCTTGCTCGCCCTCGAGCAAGACATGCAAAAACAAAATGCAAACAAAAACATAAGTAAGGATGATTCATGAGAGTGCACAGCCTCCGAGAAGTTTAATCACAAAACATAAAACACAGACATGCTCTCAACTTTTCATAATACACCTTCGGTTGAACGTGAACGTGTGTGTGTGAAATGTCATTCGAGTTTCATGCAACATAGATCGAATTCCGTCTCAAATCTGCTTAGCAAAGTATGACAATTCAGTGCAAGTTTCACTCTTCAAGTGCTCATTCCTTCCAACAACCTCTAGACTAAACTCACCTCCCTTGAGATAATAAATTACACACCTCCGGATTTTGCATCCGGTATTGCTTTAGCCCCAATAATTACCCGCTGACTTAGCTATAACTGGCTAGGATACGAAAAATCATTCTATTTTTTCTTTCTAATCCCCTCGTCTATAGCCCGGATGGAGAATCAATCCCATTGAATCCGCACACTTAGCCTTAAATTTAATTTTTTTTTTTTTTTTTAGGATTTTAATCCTTTCAAGGCCCGGATGGAATTGTATATAATTTTTTTTTCTCTAGGTGCGTCCAAGATCATAAGTGTAAACTAGAGCCTCATCAAAATTCATAGAACACAATCAAGATCCACAAACCACCTATTGCCGTGCAATGGTCAAACAGATAGAAACTTCATCAAATCTTTCGCTACAATTCACTGATCTAACATTAGTGCTTAAAAATATTCACGGTTCAACCTACAGTTTCTCATGTCGAGTCAAGAGCATAAAAAATTTCAAAAATCAATTTTTTCAAATAAACTTCATCATCATTGGCTATCATGACTCATCCTACCCATGCAGGACAACACAAACAACAACAAAAACACACTATATGCAAACAGACATGAAACGAACTTTATGCAACACAAACACAAAACATAATGAAATAAACTAGTCTACCCCCCCATACTTATCCAAAGCATTGCCCTCAATGCTTTAGACAATGAACAGAATTCAAAACGAACAAAAACACAATGAAAACAGAAATAACACTCCCCTGGTTTTCGTTTCATTCTCTTCCTTCTTGAAGGCATCAGCTGGGACAGTAGCATCAGTCTAGATATATCGGCAGGCATGAACAACTGGCATGGGAAATAAAAAAAAATCAAATAAAAACAAAATAAAAAAAAAACAAAGTAAAAACAAAAGCAAAAACACTGGGTTGCCTCCCAGTCAGCGCTAAAATTATAGTCTATAGCCCGACTATGCAGAAGCCACCATCAAAGAGCGGCTGCCGCCCATAGTAAGAATCATACGATTCTACGTATGGGTTTTGAATTTCTTCGCCCTCAAGCTTGGCGTGATATTTGCAGTTTAAGCTTGTCGGTCCAACAGTACTCGACATGAAATTTTTCCTTTGGAAAGAGACTCTGATTCTAGGCTGAAGCTCAAAGAGGATGTAATACTGTGGAGGTGGCGTCAATGGAAAAAAAGTATCTTCTAACGGTGTACATAAAACGACCACTGACGAGGTAAAATCTCTCTCCTTGTATGGTTCTTCCTCCTCCACTATCATGTTTGGCTCATCCTCACAAGAAGATTCCTCAAAAATGATTTCTTCATGCTCTGGCTCAGTTACTTCACTCAATTGGCAGATATCCAAAATTGGTTCTCTAATAAGCGCAATCTGTTCATCCAAAAGACTTATGCGGCTTTCTAAAAATTGATTTGACTCTGTCTGCTGTCGCACAAGATTTTCCAACTGAGCCACATAATCTTCAGAACGCCCTATGCACTCTTCTTGATGCTCCGGTGGCTGGTTCGCATAATTTTTAGAGTTGATATCTGGAGGATATTGGTGACTCCAACCCTGCAGTGAAGGATCACAATGCCAATGGTAGTCAAAATCTGCCATATCATTTAACAAGTGCATTGCACTGTCTTCATCTCTTCTAAACAATTGACTGCCAGTGGCCAACGCTCCATAATCCACCCAACTTCTTGTAATCTCATCCAAACCATCATAAAAAAATTGAGTGAGGGTGTAGCTCGAAAATTTATGGCATCGAAATCTGTTCGCCAAATCATTGAATCTCCCCCAAACAGCATAGAATGGCTCCAAGTATTGCTGGCCAAATCTTGTAAACACCTGATGATGATCCATCTCCAAGTACCTCACAAGCAAAAGAAAAGAAAAAAAATCAAAATAAAAATAAAATAAAAAAAAACGAAAAGAACGAAAAGATAGAAATAAAAAAAAAATTGTCTAGCCTCAAGCAAATAATCTATCCTAATATCAACTAAACAGTCCCCGGCAATGGCGCCAAAAACTTGACCGCGTTAATTGGTGTGAATAAATTCAACTGGCAAGCGTACCAGGTCAAGTAATAATATAGTGGACAAAGGTCCAAGTGTCGAACCCACAGGGACTGTATAAAAATGATTACCAAAATATATTTATTTCTACTTAATCTAGACTAATTAAAAAGGATGATTTCATATTTTATAAAAATTAATTAAATTGCAATAAAGATCAAATTAATTAAAACGCAGCTGAAAACTTTGGATTAACTTAAATTTGGAAAAGTTCGATCAAGGACTCACGTAGGTACTAGACAATTCATGTAACAAGCAGTAAATCTAAGATATCAGACTTAATCGTAATTCACGGGAATTTTCCTAATTTGTTCGAAGGACTATTTCTAGAACAATCAACCTATTCAAATATTGATGAACTAATCTTTCGTAATTCTAATCAAATTTGAATGCATAAATTGCTGTGAAAATTCAGTAAAAACCTAAACCGCATAATGAAACCGAATTCTATTTCTAGTCAGTTTTACACTATGTTGATTATCGAAGTGATCAAAATCGAGACCTCCTCTGTCGACTTGGAATCGATTAACAAGCAAACAAATAACTGGCCAAGAAATTTGTAAGACAAATATAAATTCGATAATTAATAAATTCAAATCAAGTCTAAAAATCCCAAATAAACAAACGAGTTTTATACATAAATTGTCTGGCCCAATCACCTGGCCTTGATCGAAAAAGAAAAACTACTCACAATTCATAATTCAAAACCAAGTTTTAATCATGAATTGATAAAAGAAAAATAAAAGAAAAGAGAAAAGAATTCTTCTCCCAAGCGTGTAGCCATCTCTGCCTCCGTCTCCAACTCAAAAAAATTGTGGAACCCTTGTAAAATAATCAAAACTCCTATTTATAGTGTTTGGAAAGCCTTAAAAATTAATTTCCTAGTTGAAATATAATTTTCGGAATTTTCTGGCCCGTCAACACGCGCGCGTGCGCCTTTGAGTCCTCGCGCGCGCGCTTCATTAAAATACAGAGACTCAGGTTTCCTCTCTCGCGCGCGTGCCTCATTTCTTCATGCGCGATAGCGCAGCTTTCAGCGCTGAATTTCCTTTCCTTGATGCGCGATTGCGCCTCCTTGTGCACTGATTTGATGCGCTATTCATCATTCTTTGCTCTTGCGCGTTAGCACTCTCTCATGCGCCAATCACCTTATTTTAAGCGCGTTAGCACTCTTTCTAGCGCCAAAATCAAGAGCTAACGCGCTACAACATTCACCGTCAGTGCAACAGTCCAACTGCTCCAAGCGACGATTTTGAAAAATTCATATCTTAAGATCTAGCCGTCGGATTGACCTGAAATTTGGAATGCAGCTTCAAAACATCATGAAATTTATTCTGATTGGTGGAGATCGGATTTGGATCTCTCAAAAATTTAATATGATTTTTAGATCAAGGCTGCTCCGTTATTCGCTCTTCAAAAATCTAATTTCCTACAAAATTAACCGAAGAAGTGAAATACACACACATGCACTAAAACACATAAAAATACATAAAAATAATATGAATGCACACAAAATAGACATAAAAATAACATGAAATAATGCATACAAAATGCACTTATCAGATACCATCAGCTGAGAGTTAGAGATTCTGATATTCCGAAAACTGCGTTCAGAACCAGGTATGGCCATTATGAGTTTATAGTTATGCCGTTTGGTCTGACAAATGCTCCAGCTGTGTTTATGGCTTTGATGAATTGTGTGTTTCAGAAATATCTCGATGATTTTGTGATAATATTTATTGATGATATTCTAATATATTCGAAGAATCTGATTAATCATTCTGAGCATTTGAGAACTGTGTTGAAGACTCTGAGATCTGAGAAACTGTATGCTAAACTGTCAAAATGTGAGTTTTGGCTGAAACAAGTTGTATTTCTTGGACATATCATATCTGGAGATGGTATAGCTATTGATCCAATTAAAGTCGAGGCAGTGATCAGTTGGTCGAGACCAACATCTGTTCCTGAGATACGCAGTTTCATGGGTTTGGCTGGGTACTATCGCCATTTTATTAAAGATTTTTCAAGTATTGCAAAGTCGATTACTTAGTTAACTCATAAGAATGCTCCATTTATCTGGTCTAAAGCTTGTGAATCCAGTTTTCTTGAGTTGAAGAAACGACTGACCAGTGCACCAGTCTTGACGATCCCTTCAGGTACTGGTGGTTTCACTGTTTACTGTGATGCATCTCATCAAGGTTTGGGATGTGTATTGATGCAACGAGGGCATGTGATTGCTTATGCCTCGAGACAATTGAAGCCTCACGAAACCAGATATCCGATTCATGATCTTGAATTGGCCGCCATCGTATTTGCTTTGAAGATTTGGCGACATTATTTATACGGGGAACAGTTTGAGATTTATTCTGATCACAAGAGTCTGAAATATTTGTTTTCACAGTCAGAATTGAATATGAGACAGCGTAGATGGCTTGATTTGCTTAAAGATTTTGATTGTGAGATTAAGTACTATCCGGGAAAATCGAATGCAGCAGTTGATGCATTGAGTCGAAAGGTATGTTCTTTGTCCTTATCGACGATTGGTATATCACATTTGATTGAAAACTGTTGTCTATCTGGATTAGTATTTGATACAAATTATCAACCTCTTCGACTTTATCAAATTCAAGTTGAACCAGAGTTATTATTGCGAATCAGAGAAGCTCAGAAACTTGATCAAAATGTGCAGAATTCAATTGAGAAAATCCGATCAGGGCATGTGTCTAAATACCAAGTTCGAGATGATCTTTTGTATGTAAACAATCGCCTTGTAGTGCCTGATATTTCTGATGTGCGACAAAAACTACTGAAAGAGGCACATTGTAGTCGTTATAGTATTCATCCTGGAGGTAGGAAGATGTATAACGATTTGAAGACTCGATATTGGTGGAAACCAATGAAGTCCGATATCACTAATTTTGTGTCTCGATGTTTGAATTGCCAACAGGTGAAGGCTGAAAGAAAGAAACCGCCTGGTTTGTTACAGATTTTATCAGTGCCGGAATGGAAATGGGATCATATTTCCATGGACTTCGTGACAAAGTTACCTCGATCTTCTAGAGGTTGCGATGCTATCTGGGTGATTATCGACAGATTGACGAAGTCAGCGTGTTTTATTCCTTATTGTATGACATATAGACACGATCAGATGGCAGAGCTTTATGTCCGAGAAGTTGTCAAATTTCATGGAGTGCCGAAGTCTATTGTATCATATCGTGATCCTCGATTTACATCTCACTTCTGGCACAGTTTACAGAGTGCTTTGGGTACTCGTTACACTTGAGCACAGCCTATCATCCACAGACAGATGGACAGTCTGAGCGTACCATTTAGACATTGGAGGACATGTTGAGAGCTGTAGTGCTTGATTTTGGCACTAGTTGGCAAGAGTCATTACCTCTTTGTGAATTCTCGTACAATAACAGTTATCAATCGAGTATTGAAATGGCTCCGTTTGAAGCTCTGTAAGGTAGAAGGTGTCGATCGCCTCTTTTCTGGGATGATATTTCAGAGGTATCTGACATTGGACCTGATATGATTCGAGATATGACTGAACAAGTGAAGCTTATTCAGAAGATAATGAAGACAACACAGGATAGACAAACGAAGTATGCCAATATCCGACGTCGACCTTTGTCTTTTGAACAAGGGGATAGGGTGTTTATGAATATTTCTCCATTCAGAGGCACTGTACGATTTCGCAAGCGAGGGAAGTTGTCTCCACGATATATCGGTCCATATGAAGTTCTGGAGAGAATAGGCAATCTTGCCTATCGATTAGCTTTGCCTCCATCCTTATCTGGAATACATGATGTCTTTCATGTAACGATGCTTCGAAAATACCTTGCTGATGAATCTCATGTGCTTCAACCTGATGAGGCTGAACTCGATGAAACGTTGAGTTATTTTGAAAAGCCAATTCAGATACTTGATCGTAAGGAGAAGCAACTTCGAATGAAGACTATTCTGCTTGTGAAAGTCCAGTGGAGTCGTCATGGTATGGAAGAAGCTACTTGGGAGACGGAATCAGATATGCGACAACGATTTCCAGAGATGTTTCAATGATGTGAGTATCTTCTTCAGTCTTTCTGATTTTATTATATACTGATAGTACTTGAGATTTCGAGGACGAAATCGAGTCTTAGTGGGGGAGAATTGTAACACCCGGAATTATTTAATTTTAATCTGAGAATATTTAATTTGGGAATATTTGGAGTTTTGATTTAAATTCTAATATTCTTAAATTGATTAGGATTGAAATTGAATAAAATGAGAAATTTAGGACTGAATTGCAACTAGGCAAGACTTGGAGGGCTAAAGTGCAAATTCCTTATTTTTAGTGGAGGACACTTGTTTCACATATCTTACTCACATGTAATACAACAAAGTGCATCAGACATTCAGAGGAAGAACCGAAATTCCAAGAGCAAAGAAATCTCCAAGTTCATTCTCAATCTTTAAAGTTTGATATCTTTTGTGTCGGTTGTCCGAATTCGATTTCGAAAAAGGTTCTGGACTCCTTGCAAGAAGACCTTCGAATTGATGTATGTATTTATGTCTTTCATCCTGTTTTGAAAACCCAAAAATGGCAGAGATCAGTACGTTGGTTTATGTTTGATGTTTTGAAGCGTTGTATCGATTATTGTCAAAACTGAATCGACGAACGGTTATGGCTTGTATGTTTATGAATTTTCAGCAAGTAATTCGACATTCTTAACATCTGATATGCTGGTTTTGAGTAATATACAGCTGCTATATGATGTATATGGTGATAAGACTTGACATAGTTGAGTTCGGATTGCCGAGTAATACCGATATGCCGTCGAACTTTTGATTTGAAGTTGTTTTGTTATCTTATACTTGAGCTGCCATTGACATGAATTAAAGCTGATGTTTCCTTGGTCAATATGTTGTGATTTTAGTTCATAAACAGGGGACGTCAACTCGAGAATTCCGACTTCGAAACCGATAGAAGAAAGAACACGGTTTGTAGCCTTTTTGCCTTGAAGTTGGGTTGAACTTGAGTACAAATTTTTGATAGAGGTGTGATTGTGTTGTTCAGATTTGGAGAGCTTGAACTCACCTTGGAATCATCTTAAACTTCACATTCGAAAGGTAAAAGTGGACTACTATTTTGAATGGGATTATAACTCGAGATGGTTTGTATCGAGTTCCCTAAATCACATACTTATTTGCTTATTTGCTTTTATATGCTCTTCTATGAATTGTTGAAAGAGTCTTTGATGTTAATGAATGCTTTTATGATGATATATGTTGCATTCATCTTGAAAGACCAATTCTTTTATTTTGAAATGAACGGAATCATTCGATTAGATGATTTGAGGAATTGTACATGTATGGCCTGGGTGGTTGATTTAGCCTAGCATCTGATTTACATATATAATGGCTTCAAAGTCTAGAGAAGCAAGATAAGTAGTCCCACCTCGATCGGGAAAGTCGGTGATTAGTTATGATATCTTCTTCTCGGGATCCCAAATGATGAACTAGAGAACCTTGTTTTAAAACATGCATTGTAGCTACTTTTATATCATGAATTTGATATATGCTTTGCTATGCATGTTTAGTTTCTTTTACTGGGAAATATATTTCTCACCGGAGTTATCCGGCTATTGTTGTGTTGTATGTGTCATGGCAATGGGTGGAAGTGGAACAGGGCAAAAGCGAACTTGAAGAACAAGGGATGAGGAGAATAGCGTGATGATCGGAGTTTAGATGGTTTGTGTGAGCTTTCAATGATAGAGTTGAGTCCAAAAACATGATCTTGTTGTAGTTACATGTACTAAGACTTGTTGGCTATGAGTTTGATGTATTACTTATATGCTCAAGACCTTAGTTGATGTATATTACTTCTTAGGACTTGAATTGTTGTTGTATACAATGCTTCTTGTTTGATATGTTAGCCTATCTTGAATTGATTTTAAGGCTTTGTTATGATTTATTTCTATCAACTTGATCATGTTAGAATGCATGATAGCTTAGGATTTGCAATAGGCTTTGTATGAGTTGATAGTAGTTGATGAAGGGATAAGAAACACATTTTGACAGCAAAATTGCACCAGATGGATTTTCTGGAAAATGAGCTCGCTCGATCGGGCGATTCCTGCCGATCGAGCGAGGCCTTAATTTTGAAGGCAGAACTTTCAGCATTTTGTGCTCGCTCGATCGGTAGAAAGTACCCGATCGAGCGAGGCCATGGATTTGAGAACAGAAAGTTGAGCAAACTTGGCTCGCTCGATCGGTGAATATTGACCGATCGAGCGAGGCCACATTTGAACTTACCCGAGAGTTGGGCTTAAGTGCTCGCTCGATCGGTAACTTTTTATTGATCGAGCGAGATGCTCCATATTTGAAAAAAAATAAAAAATTTTTTTACTTTATTTAGACTTTGATTCTTTGTCTATAGTGTAATCCTAGTGTAATTTTAGTTATACTATAGTGTAATTCTAGTATTATTTTAGTTATACTATAGTGTTATTGTAGTATAAATTTAGTTATATTATAGTGTAATCCTTGTGTAATTTTAGTTATACTATAGTTTAATGTTAGTGTTATTTTAGTTATACCATAGTGTTATTGTAGTGCAAATTTAGTTATACTATAGTGTAAACCTAGTGTAATTTTAGTTATAATATAGTGTAATGCTAGTGTTATTTTAGTGTAAATTTAGTTATACTATAGTGTAAACCTAGTGTAATTTTAGTTATACTATAGTGTAATGCTAGTGTTATTTTAGTTATACTATAGTGTTATTGTAGTGCAAATTTATTTATACTATAGTGTAAACCTAGTGTAATTTAATTTATTATATAGTGTAATGCTAGTGTTAGTTTAGTTATACTATAATATTACTGTAGTGTAAATTTAGTAATACTATAGTATAATCCTAGTGTATTTTAGTTATACTATAGTTTAATGCTAGTATTATTTTAGTTATACTATAGTGTTATTGTAGTGTAAATTTAGTTATACTATAGTGTAAACCTAGTGTAATTTTAGTTATACTATAGTGTAATGCTAGTGTTATTTTAGTTATACTATAATGTTATTGTAGTGTAAATTTAGTTATACTAAAGTGTAATTTTAGTGTTATTTTATTTATAATATAGTGTTATTTAGTGTAAATTTAGTTATACTATAGTGTAAACCTAGTGTAATTTTAGTTATACTATAGTGTAATGCTAGTGTTATTTTAGTAATAAAATAGTTTAATCCTAGTGTATTTTTAGTTATACTATAGTGTAATTGTAGTGTTATTTTAGTTATACTATAGTGTTATTGTAGTGTAAATTTAGTTATACTATAGTGTAAACCTAGTGTAATTTTAGTTATACTATAGTGTAATTCTAGTGTTATTTTAGTTATACTATAGTGTTATTGTAGTGTAAATTTAGTTACACTATAGTGTAAACCTAGTGTAATTTTAGTTAAACTATAGTGTAATTCTAGTGTTATTTTAGTTATACTATATTGTTATTGTAGTGTAAATTTAGTTACACTATAGTGTAAACCTAGTGTAATTTTAGTTATACTATAGTGTAATGCTAGTGTTATTTTAGTTTTACTATAGTGTTATTGTAGTGTAAATTTAGTTATACTATAGTGTAAACCTAGTGTAATTTTAGTTATACTATAGTGTAATGCTAGTGTTATTTTAGTTATACTATAGTGTAATCCTAGTGTAATTTTAGTTATATTATAGTGTAATTCTAGTGTTATTTTAGTTATACTATAGTGTTATTTTAATGTAAATTTAGTTACACTATAGTGTAAATCTAGTGTAATTTTAGTTATACTATAATGTAATTCTAGTGTTATTTTAGTTATACTATAGTGTTATTTTAATGTAAATTTAGTTACACTATAGTGTAATTTTAGTTATACTATAATGTAATGCTAGTGTTATTTTAGTTATACTATAGTGTTATTGTAGTGTAAATTTAGTTATACTATAGTGTAATCCTTGTGTAATTTTAGTTAAACTATAGTGTAATTCTAGTGTTATTTTAGTTATACTATATTGTTATTGTAGTGTAAATTTAGTTACTTTATAGTGCAAACCTAGTGTAATTTTAGTTATAATATAGTGTAATGCTAGTGTTATTTTAGTTTTACTATAGTGTTATTGTAGTGTAAATTTAGTTATACTATAGTGTAAACCTAGTGTAATTTTAGTTATACTATGGTGTAATGCTAGTGTTATTTTAGTTAAACTATAGTGTAATCCTAGTGTAATTTTAGTTATATTATAGTGTGATTCTAGTGTTATTTTAGTTATACTATAGTGTTATTTTAATGTAAATTTAGTTACACTATAGTGTAAATCTAGTGTAATTTTATTTATACTATAATGTAATGCTAGTGTTATTTTAGTGATATTATAGTGTTACTGTAGTGTAATTTTATTTATACTATATTGTAATGCTAGTGTTATTTTAGTTATGCTATTGTGTTATTGTAGTGTAAATTTAGTTATACTATATTGTAAACCTAGTGTAATTTTAGTTATACTATAGTGTAATGCTAGTTTTATTTTAGTTATACTATAGTGTAATCCTAGTGTAATTTTAGTTATACTATAGTGTTATTTTAGTTATACTATAGTGTTATTGTAGTGTAAATTTAGTTACACTATAGTGTAAATTTAGTTACACTATAGTGTAAACCTAGTGTAATTTTAGTTAAACTATAGTGTAATTCTATTGTTATTTTAGTTATACTATATTGTTATTGTAGTGTAAATTTAGTTACACTATAGTGTAAACCTAGTTTAATTTTAGTAATACTATAGTGTAATGCTAGTGTTATTTTAGTTTTACTATAGTGTTATTGTAGTGTAAATTTAGTTATACTATAGTGTAAACCTAGTGTAATTTTAGTTATACTATAATGTAATGCTAGTGTTATTTTAGTTATACTATAGTGTAATCCTAGTGTAATTCTTGTGTTATTTTAGTTATACTATAATGTTATTTTAGTGTAAATTTAGTTACACTATAGTGTAAATCTAATGTAATTTTAGTTATACTATAATGTAATGCTAGTGTTATTTTAGTTATACTATAGTGTTATTGTAGTGTAAATTTAGTTATACTATAGTGTAATCCTTGTGTAATTTTAGTTATACTATAGTTTAATGTTAGTGTTATTTTAGTTATACTATAGTGTTATTGTAGTGCAAATTTAGTTATACTATAGTGTAAACCTAGTGTAATTTTAGTTATACTATAGTGTAATGCTAGTGTTATTTTAGTTATACTATAGTGTTATTGTAGTGTAAATTTAGTTATACTATATTGTAAACCTAGTGTAATTTTAGTTATACTATAGTGTAATTCTAGTGTTATTTTAGTTATACTATAGTGTTATTGTAGTGTAAATTCAGTTACACTATAGTGTAAACCTAGTGTAATTTTAGTTAAACTATAGTGTAATTCTAGTGTTATTTTACTTATACTATACTGTAATTGTAGTGTAATTTTAGTTACACTATAGTGTAAACCTAATGTAATTTTAGTTATACTATAGTGTTATTGTAGTGTAAATTTAGTTATATTCTAGTGTAAACCTAGTGTAATTTTAGTTATACTATATTGTAATTCTAGTGTTATTTTAGTTATACTATTGTGTTATTGTAGTGTAAATTTAGTTATACTATATTGTAAACCTAGTGTAATTTTAGTTATACTATAGTGTAATGCTAGTGTTATTTTAGTTATACTATAGTGTAATCCTTGTGTAATTTTAGTTATACTATAGTGTAATTCTAGTATTATTTTAGTTATACTATAGTGTTATTGTAGTGTAAATTTAGTTATATTATAGTGTAATCCTTGTGTAATTTTAGTTATACTATAGTTTAATGTTAGTGTTATTTTAGTTATACTATAGTATTATTGTATTGCAAATTTAGTTATACTATAGTGTAAACCTAGTGTAATTTTAGTTATAATATAGTGTAATGTTAGTATTATTTTAGTTATACTATAGTGTTATTGTAGTGTAAATTTAGTTATACTATAGTGTTTGTGACGACCCGAGTTCTAATATTTCAATAAACATTAATCAACAATAATAGACAACAATCAATGACGGTCAATTCAAGATCATGAATCGGATATCTGGTCTCATGAGGCTTCAATTGTCTCGAGGCATAAGCAATCACATGACCTCGTTGCATTAAAACACAACCTAAACCTCGGTGAGATGCATCACAATAAACAGTGAAACCACCAGTACCTGAAGGAATCGTCAAGACTGGTGCACTGGTCAATCGTTTCTTCAACTCCAGAAAACTAGATTCACAAGCATTAGACCAGACAAATGGAGTATTCTTCTGAGTCAACTGAGTAATCGGCTTCGCAATACTGGAAAAATCTTTAATGAATCGACGATAAAACCCATCCAAACCCATAAAACTACGAATCTCAGGAACAGATGTCGGTCTCAACCAACTGATCACTGCTTCGACTTTACTTGGATCCACAGAAATACCATTTCCATATATAATATGTCCAAGAAAGACAACCTGTTTCAGCCAAAACTCACATTTCGATAGTTTAGCATACAGTTTCTCGGCTCTTAAAGTCTTCAATACTGTTCTCAGATGTTCAGAATGATCAATCAAATTCTTTGAATATATCAGAATATCATCAATAAATATAATCACAAAATCATCGAGATACTTCTAAAATACACGGTTCATCAAAGCCATAAACACAGCTGGAGCATTCGTCAAACCAAACGGCATAACTATGAACTCATAATGGCCATACCTGGTTTTGAACGCAGTCTTAGGAATATCAGAATCCCTAACTCTCAGCTGATGGTATCCAGATCTCAGATCGATCTTGGAATACACAGAAGAACCCTGCAACTGATCAAATAAATCATCAATACGAGGCAAAGGGTATTTGTTCTTTACCGTAGCCTTGTTCAGTTGCCGGTAGTCGATACATAATCTCATTGAACCGTCTTTCTTTCTAACAAACAGTACTGGAGCTCCCCAAGGAGAAACACTGGGTCGAATGTATCCCTTGGCCAGTAAATCTTCTAACTGTTCCTTCAATTCTTTCAATTCAACTGGTGCCATTCGATAAGGTGCTTTCGAAATCGGTGCAGTTCCTGGCATCAGTTCGATGTTGAAGTCAATCTCATGATACGGAGGTAATCCTGGAATCTCATCAGGAAAAACGTCCGCAAATTCACTAACCATTGGCAAATCAGCCAGGTTCGGGCTAGTTTTCAACACATCAACTGCATAAACAAGAAATCCCTCTGCTCCTTTCTGCAAAAGTCGGGTCATAGATAATACATAAATAAAAGGAATCTTGGCACGTGAACCCTTACCATAGAACTTCTATTCTCCAGCCATTTCAGGTCTGAATCTCACTATCTCCTGGAAACAGTCTACGGTAGCTCTGTACTTATTCAGCATATCAATCCCCATAATACAATCGAAATCAGACATACCAAGTACGAAGCAATCTATCTCAATTTCATTACCTTCATACTGTAGTAAACAATGCTTAACTATCTGAATCGAGATAAGACCCCTCCCCAAAGGAGAAGAAACAGATACTACAACAGGTAATATTTCAACAGGAAAAGCATGCAATGCAACAAATTTGGCAGATATAAACGTATGGGATGCACCTGTATCAATCAAGACATATGCGGGATAACCATAAAGAGAACAGTTACCTGCAATCACGTCATCTGGTGCTCCCTGTGCCTGTTCCTCTGTCAGTGCATAGACATGAGCCTGCTGTCTCTGTGGCTGACTGCCTGCCTTACTTCCTCCTGGCCTCGACTGTTGCTGAGGTGGTGATGGTTGAAAGGAATGGACAGAGGAGGCTTGCCTCATGGGTTGAGCCACTGATCGTGATGACTCTGCACCTCGTGCCTGTCCAGCACCTCTCTGAGGACATACTCTCGCAAAATGGCCAGTCTGATGGCATATATGGCATCTCCCAGATACACCTCGACAATGATCAGTTGGATGTCCTCCACCACAAGTGTTACAAAATACCCCAGACTTCTATTTCGTACCACTGGAACTTGAAGAACTGCTTCCAGATTTCTTAAATTGTTTTCCTCTAGCTTGCAAATATCCCTTCTTGCCACTGCTACTGCCACCACTGTCAAATCGAGACGACTGTTGCTGAGTTGAAGCTGAAGGTTGTGACTGTCTCGGAGGCTGTGCAATATATGAAGCTCCTCGCTGCTGTATCGAGCCAGCTTCTGCTCCTTTGGCACTGTTCAAGGCATCAGCAAAATTATTCGGTCGCCTTGTATTCACCAGTGTAAAAACATCAGGATTCAGTCCATTAATAAACTGATCAGCCATAGCCTCGTCACTGTCTGCAACATGTGGAGCAAATCTTAGCAATGTAGTGAATTTTGCAACATAGTCTTCAATATTCAAGTTTCCCTGCCTCAGGTTAGCAAATTCGGCACCCTTGTCTTTACGATAAGATACCGGAAAGAAACGTTGATAAAACTCTGTCTTGAAGACATTCCCGGTCAAAACAGTTCCTCTACGCTCCAGAGATTTCTTTGTTGTGAACCACCAGCTTTTAGCAACCTCATGCAACTGATGACCAACAAGTCTGACTCTTCGTTCATCACCGTAATCTAGTGAATCGAATAACATCTCCATATCATCAAGCCATCCTTCACATTCAACTGCATTCTCAGTACCTTTCAGAGTTAGCGGCTTGTAGGATTGAAAACGTTTCAACAATGTTTCCATTGGAGTTGCAGTCATATCTATCATATCTCGTGATGTACTGCCCTGTTCATTACTCGGGACTGCAGTTGCAGGCACTATCGGTGTGACAACTGTCGGTGGAGTATGAACTGTTTGTTCTGGTAGAGAAATAGGAACATGGGGTCTCAGAGGAGGTCGTCCTGGTCTTCGAGACATATCTGATTATCAAAATGGTTAGGATACCAAATCATCAAATTATCTCAGTCCTCCTCTGATCATCTTACCTCTGATCAAGACTCGGTTCTGATTAAATCTTAAATAAATAATCACAATCTTCCAATAAAACATGCTTCCAATCAATTCAGATAATCAGGTAGCATGTCAGAATTCATCAGGATACATGCCTCTATCAGTTCAGATATTCCAATAAGCATGCATCTTTAATCATCGTAATCATACTTTCAAATAAAATAAATACAACATCTTGTAATAAAATACATGAAAGTAAATCATGCTAGCATTTAAAACATGTAATTCAATCACGTAATTAAATCATAGCATGATAAAAAAAAAACATAAATAAGTAAGGCAGAAGACTCGATCTACCCCACTCACTGTCTATCTAAGTCTAGAATTGTCTTGCTCTGATACCACCTGTTGTGATGACCCGAGTTCTAATCTCTCAATAAACATTAATCAACAATAATAGACAACAATCAATGTCTAAACAAAAGAATAAAAAAAAAATTTAAAATAGATTGCCCTGCGCACGCGCGGGCATCACCCTCGCGCGCGTGCAAGCCAATGGGACCGAGGCCCCCTGACTTGGCCCACGCGCGCGAGCAGTAGCTCGCCCGTGCGCAGGCCAATCGGCCAGAAACTTGGCTGCACTCTGTTGCTGTTCAAAAACTGTCCTAGCTTCAATCTATCAACTCAACTCCATGCAAGAACCTCTAAACAAGTTCCAACAAGCATGAGGCATGGTAAGTGAATGTATTAGCAAAAACATAATAATTTCTCATAAACATACAAGAAAGAATCTTATTCATTCAAGATCAAGTTACTTTATCATATTGTGTCAAGAATTGACATCACATCTCAGATCCTAGAATAATAACAAGACCGTATCTAAATCAACAACAAGTCTTGAATCAAGTAGCTAGAACAAGATCAAGATTAAGGCTCCAATATACTACATGACAGCTCACTCGACTCGTCTAACTCAGATCATCACGCTATGTTCATCTCATCCCTTGTTCTTTAAGTACGCCTTTGCCCGGTTCCACTTCCTCCTATTGCAATGACACATACAACAAAACAATAGCCGGATAACTCCGGTGAGAAATAGATTTCCCAGTAAAAGCGACTAAACATGCATAACAAACTTATATCAAAATCATGATATAAAAGTAAATACAATGCATGTTTTCAAAACAAGGTTCATCTCATCATTCGTCGGTTGGGATCCCGAGAAGTAGATATCATAACTAATCCACCGACTCTCCCGATCGAGGTGGGGTTACTTATCTTTCTTCTCTAGACTTTGAAGCAATCATATATGCAAATCAGACGCTAGGCTAAAACAACCACCCAGGCCATACATATACGATTCCAAAAATTGTCTATTCGAACGTTTCCGTTTATTTCAAAATCAAGGAATAAGTCTTCAAGATGAATGCAACATATAACATCATCAAGGCATTCATAACATCAAAAACTTATTCAACAGCTCAAATGAAAACACATAAAAGCAATTAAGCAAACAAGTATTTTATTTAGGGGAACTCGATACAAACCATCTCGAGTTGTAATCCCAATCAAATAGTAGTACAATTTTACCTTTCAAATATGGTGTTTAGGATGTCTTCAAACTTGTCAAAGTCTGTACAAGATCAATCACCAAAAACTCATCTCAAAGTCTGCTCACTATCAACCCAAACTTCAACAAGAACTTCAAGGCAAACTGTACCAACCTTGTTCTATCTTCTATCGGTTTCGGAGTCGACTTCTTGAGTTTATATACTCTGTTTATGCACTGAAACAATAGCATAACAATCAATGAATCATCAGCTAATAGTTCAGCAACTTCTAAGTTCAAGAATAATAACAAATCACTTCAAATCAAGAGTTCGACGGCATATCGGTACAAACTCGGCGATTCCCGATTGCAACTAAACAAGTCAATAATCATATACATCTTTTCATCAGCTGAATATGAATCAAAACCAGCATAACATAAGGTATAGATTTCATCATAAGTGCTGGAGATTCATAAGAACATGATATACAACTCAATCCTCAACCCAACTTTGATAAAAACAAGTTATAAAAGCTCTTCAACACCAATTCAACCATAATTCTGATATATGTCATTTTCGAAATCTCAAACCCTGAAGAACAAAAAGGAAACTTACATCAAATCGAAGGTCTCGTTTCAAGGATTCCAAAACATCTTTTGGAATCGAAATCGGATACTCGAGTCAAAAGATATGGCAATCGCAAGATGAAGAAATAAATTGGAAAGATCTTTGTTCTTGCCTCTCGGTTCCTTCCTCTGATTTTCTGAATAATCTGATGAATTGGAAGAGAATCACGCGTGCACAGGTTTAAGAATCACAAGTGTCCCACTAAAATTCAAGATTTTGCACTTTGGCCCCTCAACTATGCACTAATTGCAATTCAGTCCTCAATTTCTCAATTTATTCAATTCCAATCCTAAATAATTTAAGAATATTAGAATTTAAATCAAAACTCTAAATATTCCCAAATTAAAGATTCTCGGATCAAAATTAAATAATTATGGGCGTTACAGTGTTAACCTAGTGTAATTTTAGTTATACTATAGTGTAATGCTAGTGTTATTTTAGTTATATTATAATGTTATTGTAGGATAAATTTAGTTATAATATAGTATAATCCTAGTGTAATTTTAGTTATACTATAGTGTAATTGCTAGTGTTATATTAGTTATACTACAGTGTTACTGTAGTGTAAATTTAGTTATACTATAGTGTAAACCTAGTGTAATTTTAGTTATACTATAGTGTAATGCTAGTGTTATTTTAGTTATACTATAGTGTTATTGTAGTGCAAATTTAGTCATACTATAGTGTAAACCTAGTGTAATTTTATTTATTATATAGTGTAATGCTAGTGTTAGTTTAGTTATACTATAATGTTACTGTAGTGTAAATTTAGTAATACTATAGTATAATCCTAGTGTAATTTTAGTTATACTATAGTGTAATGCTAGTGTTATTTTAGTTATACTATAGTGTTATTGTAGTGTAAATTTAGTTATACTATTGTGTAAACCTAGTGTAATTTTAGTTATACTATAATGTAATGCTAGTGTTATTTTAGTTATACTATAGTGTTATTGTAGTGTAAATTTAGTTATACTATAGTGTAATTCTAGAGTTATTTTAGTTATACAATAGTGTTATTTAGTGTAAATTTAGTTATACTATAGTGTAAACCTAGTGTAATTTTAGTTATACTATAGTGTAATGCTAGTGTTATTTTAGTAATAATATAGTTTAATCCTAGTGTATTTTTAGTTATACTATAGTGTAATTGTAGTGTTATTTTAGTTATACTATAGTGTAATTCTAGTGTTATTATAGTTATACTATAGTGTTACTGTAGTGTAAATTTAGTTACACTATAGTGTAAACCTATTGTAATTTTAGTTAAACTATAGTGTAATTCTAGTGTTATTTTAGTTATACTATATTGTTATTGTAGTGTAAATTTAGTTACACTATAGTGTAAACCTAGTGTAACTTTAGTTATACTATAGTGTAATGCTAGTGTTATTTTAGTTTTACTATAGTGTTATTGTAGTGTAAATTTAGTTATACTATAGTGTAAATCTAGTGTAATTTTAGTTATACTATAGTGTAATGCTAGTGTTATTTTAGTTATACTATAGTGTAATCCTAGTGTAATTTTAGTTATATTATAGTGTAATTCTAGTGTTATTTTAGTTATACTATAGTATTATTTTAATGTAAATTTAGTTACACTATAGTGTAAATCTAGTGTAATTTTAGTTATACTATAATGTAATGCTAGTGTTATTGTAGTTATACTATATTGTTATTGTAGTGTAAATTTAGTTACACTATAGTGTAAACCTAGTGTAATTTTAGTTATACTATAGTGTAATGCTAGTGTTATTTTAGTTTTACTATAGTGTTATTGTAGTGTAAATTTAGTTATACTATAGTGTAAACCTAATGTAATTTTAGTTATACTATAGTGTAATGCTAGTGTTATTTTAGTTATACTATAGTGTAATTCTATTGTTCTTTTAGTTATACTATAATGTTATTTTAGTGTAAATTTAGTTACACTATAGTGTAAATCTAGTGTAATTTTAGTTATACTATAATGTAATGCTAGTGTTATTTTAGTTATACTATAGTGTTGTTGTAGTGTAAATTTAGTTATACTATAGTGTAATCCTTGTGTAATTTTAGTTATACTATAGTTTAATGTTAGTGTTAATTTAGTTATACTATAGTGTTATTGTAGTGCAAATTTAGTTATACTATAGTGTAAACCTAGTGTAATTTTAGTTATACTATAGTGTAATGCTAGTGTTATTTTAGTTATACTATAGTGTTATTGTAGTGTAAATTTAGTTATACTATATTGTAAACCTAGTGTAATTTTAGTTATATATAGTGTAATGCTAGTGTTATTATAGTTATACTATAGTGTTACTGTAGTGTAAATTTAGTTACACTATAGTGTAAACCTATTGTAATTTTAGTTAAACTATAGTGTAATTCTAGTGTTATTTTAGTTATACTATATTGTTATTGTAGTGTAAATTTAGTTACACTATAGTGTAAACCTAGTGTAACTTTAGTTATACTATAGTGTAATGCTAGTGTTATTTTAGTTTTACTATAGTGTTATTGTAGTGTAAATTTAGTTATACTATAGTGTAAATCTAGTGTAATTTTAGTTATACTATAGTGTAATGCTAGTGTTATTTTAGTTATACTATAGTGTAATCCTAGTGTAATTTTAGTTATATTATAGTGTAATTCTAGTGTTATTTTAGTTATACTATAGTATTATTTTAATGTAAATTTAGTTACACTATAGTGTAAATCTAGTGTAATTTTAGTTATACTATAATGTAATGCTAGTGTTATTGTAGTTATACTATATTGTTATTGTAGTGTAAATTTAGTTACACTATAGTGTAAACCTAGTGTAATTTTAGTTATACTATAGTGTAATGCTAGTGTTATTTTAGTTTTACTATAGTGTTATTGTAGTGTAAATTTAGTTATACTATAGTGTAAACCTAATGTAATTTTAGTTATACTATAGTGTAATGCTAGTGTTATTTTAGTTATACTATAGTGTAATTCTATTGTTCTTTTAGTTATACTATAATGTTATTTTAGTGTAAATTTAGTTACACTATAGTGTAAATCTAGTGTAATTTTAGTTATACTATAATGTAATGCTAGTGTTATTTTAGTTATACTATAGTGTTGTTGTAGTGTAAATTTAGTTATACTATAGTGTAATCCTTGTGTAATTTTAGTTATACTATAGTTTAATGTTAGTGTTAATTTAGTTATACTATAGTGTTATTGTAGTGCAAATTTAGTTATACTATAGTGTAAACCTAGTGTAATTTTAGTTATACTATAGTGTAATGCTAGTGTTATTTTAGTTATACTATAGTGTTATTGTAGTGTAAATTTAGTTATACTATATTGTAAACCTAGTGTAATTTTAGTTATATATAGTGTAATGCTAGTGTTATTATAGTTATACTATAGTGTTATTGTAGTATAAATTTAGTTATACTCTAGTGTAAACCTAGTGTAATTTTAGTTATACTATATTGTAAACCTAGTGTAATTTTAGTTATACTATAGTGTAATGCTAGTGTTATTTTAGTTATACTATAGTTTAATCCTAGTGTAATTTTAGTTATACTATAGTGTAATTCTATTATTATTTTAGTTATACTATAGTGTTATTGTAGTGTAAATTTAGTTATACTATAGTGTAATCCTTGTGTAATTTTAGTTATACTATAGTTTAATGTTAGTGTTATTTTAGTTATACTATAGTGTTATTGTAGTGCAAATTTAGTTATACTATAGTGTAAACCTAGTGTAATTTTAGTTATACTATAGTGTAATGCTAGTGTTATTTTAGTTATACTATAGTGTTATTGTAGTGCAAATTTAGTTATACTATAGTGTAAACCTAGTGTAATTTTATTTATTATATAGTGTAATGCTAGTGTTAGTTTAGTTATACTATAATGTTACTGTAGTGTAAATTTAGTAATACTATAGTATAACCTAGTGTAATTTTAGTTATACTATAGTGTAATGCTAGTGTTATTTTAGTTATACTATAGTGTTATTGTAGTGTAAATTTAGTTATACTATAGTGTAATTCTAGAGTTATTTTAGTTATACAATAGTGTTATTTAGTGTAAATTTAGTTATACTATAGTGTAAACCTAGTGTAATTTTAGTTATACTATAGTGTAATGCTAGTGTTATTTTAGTAATAATATAGTTTAATCCTAGTGTATTTTTAGTTATACTATAATGTAATTGTAGTGTTATTTTAGTTATACTATAGTGTTATTGTAGTGTAATTTTAGTTATACTATAGTGTAATTCTAGTGTTGTTTTAGTTATACTATAGTGTTACTGTAGTGTAAATTTAGTTACACTATAGTGTAAACCTATTGTAATTTTAGTTAAACTATAATGTAATTCTAGTGTTATTTTAGTTATACTATATTGTTATTGTAGTGTAAATTTAGTTACACTATAGTGTAAACCTAGTGTAATTTTAGTTATACTATAGTGTAATGCTAGTGTTATTTTAGTTTTACTATAGTGTTATTTTAGTGTAAATTTAGTTATACTATAGTGTAAATCTAGTGTAATTTTAGTTATACTATAGTGTAATGCTAGTGTTATTTTAGTTATACTATAGTGTAATCCTAGTGTAATTTTAGTTATATTATAGTGTAATTCTAGTGTTATTTTAGTTATACTATAGTATTATTTTAATGTAAATTTAGTTACACTATAGTGTAAATCTAGTGTAATTTTAGTTATACTATAATGTAATGCTAGTGTTATTGTAGTTATACTATATTGTTATTGTAGTGTAAATTTAGTTACACTATAGTGTAAACCTAGTGTAATTTTAGTTATACTATAGTGTAATGCTAGTGTTATTTTAGTTTTACTATAGTGTTATTGTAGTGTAAATTTAGTTATACTATAGTGTAAACCTAATGTAATTTTAGTTATACTATAGTGTAATGCTAGTGTTATTTTAGTTATACTATAGTGTAATTCTATTGTTCTTTTAGTTATACTATAATGTTATTTTAGTGTAAATTTAGTTACACTATAGTGTAAATCTAGTGTAATTTTAGTTATACTATAATGTAATGCTAGTGTTATTTTAGTTATACTATAGTGTTGTTGTAGTGTAAATTTAGTTATACTATAGTGTAATCCTTGTGTAATTTTAGTTATACTATAGTTTAATGTTAGTGTTAATTTAGTTATACTATAGTGTTATTGTAGTGCAAATTTAGTTATACTATAGTGTAAACCTAGTGTAATTTTAGTTATACTATAGTGTAATGCTAGTGTTATTTTAGTTATACTATAGTGTTATTGTAGTGTAAATTTAGTTATACTATATTGTAAACCTAGTGTAATTTTAGTTATATATAGTGTAATGCTAGTGTTATTATAGTTATACTATAGTGTTATTGTAGTATAAATTTAGTTATACTCTAGTGTAAACCTAGTGTAATTTTAGTTATACTATATTGTAAACCTAGTGTAATTTTAGTTATACTATAGTGTAATGCTAGTGTTATTTTAGTTATACTATAGTTTAATCCTAGTGTAATTTTAGTTATACTATAGTGTAATTCTATTATTATTTTAGTTATACTATAGTGTTATTGTAGTGTAAATTTAGTTATACTATAGTGTAATCCTTGTGTAATTTTAGTTATACTATAGTTTAATGTTAGTGTTATTTTAGTTATACTATAGTGTTATTGTAGTGCAAATTTAGTTATACTATAGTGTAAACCTAGTGTAATTTTAGTTATACTATAGTGTAATGCTAGTGTTATTTTAGTTATACTATAGTGTTATTGTAGTGCAAATTTAGTTATACTATAGTGTAAACCTAGTGTAATTTTATTTATTATATAGTGTAATGCTAGTGTTAGTTTAGTTATACTATAATGTTACTGTAGTGTAAATTTAGTAATACTATAGTATAACCTAGTGTAATTTTAGTTATACTATAGTGTAATGCTAGTGTTATTTTAGTTATACTATAGTGTTATTGTAGTGTAAATTTAGTTATACTATAGTGTAATTCTAGAGTTATTTTAGTTATACAATAGTGTTATTTAGTGTAAATTTAGTTATACTATAGTGTAAACCTAGTGTAATTTTAGTTATACTATAGTGTAATGCTAGTGTTATTTTAGTAATAATATAGTTTAATCCTAGTGTATTTTTAGTTATACTATAATGTAATTGTAGTGTTATTTTAGTTATACTATAGTGTTATTGTAGTGTAATTTTAGTTATACTATAGTGTAATTCTAGTGTTGTTTTAGTTATACTATAGTGTTACTGTAGTGTAAATTTAGTTACACTATAGTGTAAACCTATTGTAATTTTAGTTAAACTATAATGTAATTCTAGTGTTATTTTAGTTATACTATATTGTTATTGTAGTGTAAATTTAGTTACACTATAGTGTAAACCTAGTGTAATTTTAGTTATACTATAGTGTAATGCTAGTGTTATTTTAGTTTTACTATAGTGTTATTTTAGTGTAAATTTAGTTATACTATAGTGTAAATCTAGTGTAATTTTAGTTATACTATAGTGTAATGCTAGTGTTATTTTAGTTATACTATAGTGTAATCCTAGTGTAATTTTAGTTATATTATAGTATAATTCTAGTGTTATTTTAGTTATACTATAGTGTTATTTTAATGTAAATTTAGTTACACTATAGTGTAAATCTAGTGTACTTTTAGTTATACTATAATGTAATGCTAGTGTTATTTTAGTTATACTATATTGTTATAGTAGAGTAAATTTAGTTACCCTATAGTGTAAACCTAGTGTAATTTTAGTTATACTATAGTGTAATGCTAGTGTTATTTTAGTTTTACTATAGTGTTATTGTAGTGTAAATTTAGTTATACTATAGTGTAAACCTAGTGTAATTTTCGTTATACTATAGTGTAATGCTAGTGTTATTTTAGTTATACTATAGTGTAATCCTAGTGTAATTTTAGTTATATTACAGTGTAATTCTATTGTTATTTTAGTTATACTATAATGTTATTTTAGTGTAAATCTTGTGTAATTTTAGTTATACTATAATGTAATACTAGTGTTATTTTAGTTATACTATAGTGTTATTGTAGTGTAAATTTAGTTATACTATAGTGTAATCCTTGTGTAATTTTAGTTATACTATAGTTTAATGTTAGTGTTATTTTAGTTATACTATAGTGTTATTGTAGCGCAAATTTAGTTATACTATAGTGTAAACCTAGTGTAATTTTAGTTATACTATAGTATAATCCTAGTGTAATTTTAGTTATACTATATTGTAATTGCTAGTGTTATATTAGTTATACTATAGTGTTACTGTAGTGTAAATTTAGTTATACTATAGTGTAAACCTAGTGTAATTTATGTTAGAAAACAAGGCTCTCAGATCAATCACGATTGATACCCGGTGCAGCGGAAGTTTAAAAATTTTATCATGGAACAATTCCATGGTGTGGGTATCAACCATTCAACGATTAAATTATTGTGTGTGTAAAATTCAAATAACAATTAATTAAATTTTACCTTCAATCTCGAAGCGAGATTATTGGACACCACACAGATTTCTCTGCGCTTCTTGTATCTCCCAGGAACTGATGAACTCCTTCAATCAGGTCCACGAATGGGGTTTAAATCCCTCTGATAGATTGCACTAGAAAATCTATCAGAAGTTTTTCTGCGAAGAGATTAAACGAATCGATTCGTTATTCCTGACTGCAATTAAAAATCACAGACCGGAATTTCTCAGACAGAGGGGGAGGGTTCGGCCGATTTCTTTTGAGAGGAGGCTAGGGTTTCGAAAATCCTGTCTCAAAAATTATGACCTGTTGTGTGTAATTTCTGTACTGCAATAACTTATTTATAATGCAGGCCACTAACACCTTAGGGCCCATTAGTCATAAGCTAGGGCCCGACAAGCAAAGCCCGCACGTTCAGAAATTAATATAAAATTCATCGTGACTCCGATCGATGAACCAATTTCACCAATGTGCACAGAAACCATTTCTGCACATTTTAAAGTCAAAATAAATTTTCCTGAATCCGAATTCAGTGGTTTCCAAAAATGTCCATCCCTATGTCATTTTAGGAAATCCTACTCCCTTAATCTTATTTAAGAAGTCCAACTCCTTAGTTCATTAAATTTAACTCTTTAAATTTAACTATCTCAACGGGGATTAAAACTCCATTACACTGTGTGACCCTCAATGGTTCAGGGATACAGCTAGCCGTGGGCTCACAACTCCTTGTGACTCGGAACAACACTTTCCGACTTGCCCAACGAATCAAGGTAAAGCGCCTAGCAACATCGCCCCATGATTCCCTAGGTATCACTGATAGTGCCTACAAGAACCAGTAGATTTTGGTTAGCGTACAGTACGGTCCCTTCATCCATATATCCCGATCGAATCAACAACCATTGGTATATCGAGAGTCGCTCAAGATTCGATAACTATGCAATACATCTTGAAGATCAAATTAGTGACATCGCATGTGCTACTAAAAAACCATTTCTTAAATCACATCAAGTACTCTGGCCAGAGATTTGTCACACTAATATCTCCTCAGATCGCATAGGATATCCACACTCGCAAGTATGTGGTGAATCCTTGACAACAATGCATTGACTCCTATATGTGTCGTAACTGTACCCAATCTCGACACCTGATGACCCCCATAGAGTCGGTAAACGAGTCAAAGCACAGCACTAGCATATAGAGTCTCCATGATGTTTCAAGTCGTAAGGACTAATGGTGTACAACCAAAACCGCGGACTTTATCCACTCGATAAGTGATAACCACTTGGAAAGTCCGGATAGGGTAGTTCGATTATTCATCCTATGAATATCCATTTGCATGCTTCGAACATCTCCATGTTCCCTACCAATGAAACGTGGTACTCCGCATCGCAAATGCTAGTCTCAAACTCGAGCGATCCTTATCCTTATTATCGGACGGCTCAATCGACTAGGAACGGTTTTAGAATATACAGTGACTATAAGATGTATTTCATGATAGACATCCCCATGTTCTACCACATCTTACATACACTATAGTATATTCAAGGTCTTTATCAAAACAACAATAGTATATCACAATATAACAATATGAAGTAATATAAAGTCATTGCCATTAATAAAAGTGTAAATAATATTAAACAAAAAATTGTTTATACAAAGAGTCATCAAAGCCCATAGCCACACAGTTGGCTCACTGGGCACCCACTCTTACAATCTCCAACTTGCCCTATAGCCAACTAGTCATACTACGTAGACCCATTGCTTCGCGATGTTTGTCAAACAATGGTCCTGGCAAGGGCTTAGTAAGCGGATCAGCGATATTGTCTGCAGAGGCCACTCGTTCGACAATGATGTCTCCTCTTTCCACAATCTCCCGGATTATGTGGTATTTCCTCAGTACGTGTTTGGATCTTTGATGAGACCTTGGTTCCTTTGCTTGAGCAACGGCACCCGTGTTGTCACAGTACACCGGGACTGGACCAACAAATTCAGGAATAACGCCCAACTCTTGGACGAACTTCCTCATCCAAACGGCCTCTTTAGCAGCAGCTGATGCTGCAATGTATTCAGCCTCAGTGGTGGAATCCGCTGTGGTGTCCTGCTTGGAACTCTTCCAAGAGACAGCACCGCCATTGAGCATGAACACAAATCCAGAGGTTGACTTCGAGTCATCCACATCACTTTGGAAGCTAGAGTCGGTATAGCCTTCCAATTTGAGATCTCGTCCTCCATACACCATGAACATATTCTTAGTCCTTCGCAAGTACTTAAGAATGTCCTTCACGGCTTTCCAATGCATTTGACCATGATTAGACTGATATCTGCTCGTGACACTCAGAGCAAATGCTACATCCGGTCTGGTAGATATCATCCCATACATGATACTACCTATAGCTGACGCATATGGTACATGTGTCATATTCTCTATCTCTGCATCAGTCTTGGGACACATAGACTTGGATAGAGAAACTCCATGACACATGGGTAGATGTCCTCTTTTGGACCCATCCATTGAAAACCGTTTCAATATGGTATCGATGTAGGTTGATTGAGTGAGTCCTATCATTCTCTTAGACCTATCTCTATAGATCTGTATCCCAAGAATGTAGGATGCCTCTCCCAAATCCTTCATCAAAAATCTACCTGA
The DNA here is from genome assembly GCF_033568475.1 of Henckelia pumila. Lineage (NCBI taxonomy): Eukaryota > Viridiplantae > Streptophyta > Magnoliopsida > Lamiales > Gesneriaceae > Henckelia > Henckelia pumila. The sequence continues at coordinate 203,295,313 of NC_133122.1, forward strand.
TAACCATATCTTTGTTGACTGCAACATCCCTACATCATTCCCAATGAGTAGGATGTCATCAACATAAAGTACTAAGAATGTCACCGCATCCTTAACTACTTTCTTGTACACGCAAGGTTCCTCCGGGTTCTTGATGAAACCAAAATCTTTTATTGTTTCATCAAATTTCTGGTTCCAACTTCTTGATGCTTGTTTTAGACCATAAATTGATCTCTGAAGCTTGCATACCTTATGCTCGCTTCCCATGGATGTGTACCCCTCAGGCTGCTTCATATAGATTTCCTCCTTAATGTCTCCATTAAGAAAAGCAGTCTTCACATCCATTTGCCATATCTCATAGTCATACCATGCAGCTATGGCAATTAGGATTCTTATGGACTTGAACATTGCAACTGGTGAAAAGGTTTCGTCATAGTCAACTCCTTGCCTTTGAGTATAACCTTTAGCCACCAATCGCGCCTTGTAGGTCAATACCTTACCATCAGGCCCAAGCTTTCTTTTGTAGATCCATTTACACCCTATCGGAACAATTCCATCGGGAGGATCTACTAAAGACCAAACTTGGTTTGTATGCATCGAATCCAATTCTGACTGCATAGCTTCAAGCCATAAATTCGAATCCGCATCAGAAATTGCTTCCTTGAAGTTTCTTGGATCACATCCAATGTCGGGTTCATCTTGATCCCCTTCAAGAAGAAGACCATATCGAACTGGAGGTCTAGAAGTCCTTTCGGATCTTCTAGGTGCAGGCGTGTCCAGCAATGGTTCCTGAGGTGTAGGATCGTTATTTTGTATTTCGGGTTCTTCTCGAACTTCTTCGAGTTCCATCATCTCGCCTTTCTTATCCAATAAGAACTCCTTCTCCAAGAAGGTGGCATTCCTAGAAACAAACACCTTTGTTTCAGCAGGATAATAGAAATAATATCCGATTGAATTCTTCGGATACCCTACAAAATAACATAAGCTGGATCGACTATCCAACTTATCTCCCACTGTCCGCTTCACGTAAGCAGGACATCCCCAAATCCTCAAGTACGAATACTTAGGAGCTTTGCCATTCCATAACTCGTATGGTGTTTTGTCCACTGCTTTAGTGTGGACGTTGTTCAACAACAATACCGCCGTTTCAAGCGCATAGCCCCAAAACGAAGGTGGAAGCTCAGTGAAGCTCATCATAGATCGAACCATGTCCAACAAAGTTTGATTACGACGCTCCGATACACCATTAAGCTGTGGTGTCATAGGAGGAGTCCACTGAGAGAGAATCCCATTCTCTTTCAGATAGTCCAAAAACTCGGTACTCAAGTATTCTCCACCTCGATCCGATCGAAGTGCTTTAATACTTTTACCTAGCTTGTTTTCTACTTCAGCCCTGAATTCTTTGAACTTTTCAAATGCTTCAGACTTATATTTCATTAAATATAAATACCCATACCTTAAATAATCATCAGTAAAGGTAATGAAGTAGGTGTGGCCATGTTGAGTCCCTACTCTAAATGGACCACAAACATCTGTATGGATCAAATCCAACAGATTCTGACTACGCTCAGGTTTCCCCTTAAAAGGAGATTTAGTCATTTTTCCTTTTAGGCAGGATTCACAAGTAGGTAGAGAATTAATATCAGACATATCAAACATGCCCTCTCCCACTAGCTTGTTCATCCTCCTTGAGGAAATATGACCTAGCCTAGCATGCCAAAGGTTTGCCGGGTTTTGACTATCGATTTTCCTTTTGTTTGTTGTCGCCGGTTTATCAACATAATTCACTGGAACGTCTTTTAGTTTTAAGTTGTATAGATCGTTTTCAAGTTGTCCATTTCCAATTAAACATTCATTCTTGTAAATATTGCAAATCCCATTCACAAAATTGCAAGAATAACCATCTCTATCAAGCATAGAAATAGAAATAATGTTTTTAATTAAATCTGGCACAAATAAAACATCTCTTAACAATAATTTAAAACCGTTCTGCAAAGTCAAACAAACATCTCCAATGGCCGTAGCTTCAACTCTGGAACCATTCCCGAGCCTCAGCTGGGTCTCACCCATTCTAAGCCTGCGACTTCTTGTCATCACCTGCAAATCATTGCAAATGTGAGATCCACATCCGGTATCCAATACCCAAGAAGTTGTATTAAGTGACATGTTTATTTCAATATAGAACATACCCTTTGCAGTTCCCAACTGCTCAAGATATTCCTTGCAGTTGCGCTTCCAATGACCCGACTTCTTGCAGTAATGGCAAACATCCTTGGATTTTCCATTGTTTGAAGCCTTTGTCTTTTGCTTCTTCTCGGGCTCGACTTTCTTGGGTGGGGTAGAACGTTTCTTGCCCTTCATACTTGGCCCCTTCTTAGCAGAAGATGAGGAGCCCACCAAGAAAGCTGGCTTATCCTTCTTAAGTGTGGATTCATATGTAACGAGCATATTGACCATCTCTTCTAGGGTGGCCTCTATCTTGTTCATATTAAAATTTATCACAAATCCATCAAATGAAGAAGGAAGAGACAGAAGCAATAAATCCACATTGAGTTCATGCTCCAACACCAAATCTAGGGTCGCCAACTTCTGTATGAGCCAAATCACTCGTACCCCATGATCACGGACCGAAGTCCCTTCACGCATGCGGCACGTCATCAACTCCTTAACAGTAGCGAACCTTTCAGCCCTCGACTGAGCCCCAAAAAGTTCCTTGAGTTGCGCGTGAATGTCAGCAGCATTCACCGTGTCCTCAAATCGCCTCTGGAGTTCATCAGACATCGAGGCTTGCATATAGCATTTGGTCTTGATGTCATGGTCACACCATGCATCAAGATTGGCCAATTCCTCCGGACTTATGTCAGCTGGTGCTTCCTTCGGAGGTGCTTTCTCTAACACGTAGAGCATTTTCTCCGAAGTTAAGACAATCTTCAACTTCCGGAACCATTCCGTATAGTTGGTGCCAGTCAACTTGTTTTGTTCGAGGATCGAGAATAATGGATTTCGCGAATTCATTGTATGAAATACTGAAAAGAAAAACAGACATATATCAATGATTGTTTAACAATTTACTAAGACATAAAATAGGCGAATTTAATTTTATGAATCTCACTCCCACTATTTTAACGATTTCACCACCCTCTAGTGAAAACGGGAAACTTTTTCCTTAGTGAGAACATGGAGTCCAATTGACAAACTTATGGTCCCGAATAATATCAGCCAACCATAATTCTCAAAAGGTAGAGCCCAATTGCTTCCAAAGCAACCCCCATGTGTTTACCTCATGTCCAATAAGGGCCCAATAATATGACGCCGTTTAAAGTGACATGTCAAGATGACCCATCAATATTAAGTTGTGATGGACGGTCGCCATGTGGATCCCCCAATAATATGAGCCGATCCCATGGGAGTTCCACCCAACTTACAATATTTGTCGATCCAATGTACAGCTTTCCGACGGACGGGCCCCCCCAATAATATGAGCCGGACCGTATCCGCGGGTAGCATCACATACATTGACCGTTGATGGAAGGTGGGAACATTTAAACAAATTTAAATTTCCTTTATTTATCTTGATATAAATTTTAAATCATATTTAAAATGAGGGATTTTTAATTATAAAAATATTTGTCTCATCATATTCATTTTATTGCATGCTTGCCGGATTCACTCAATTTATGTCTAAACATGCATACAATCATAATATCAAATATTATATAGGATGATCGATTCCATTTCTAATTGACCCGTGGTTGCCAATCACGGGTCTTAGTCCAATCCTAGGTAATATGCAGTATGCAATGCAATCCTATTACATGTGCTTCCAATTTACATTTCTTCAGTCTTTATTGTCTGCTGGGCCCACCATCTTCAAATCTTGATCTCCCACTAAATCTAATGCATTTACAATAAATAACAATGACAAGTAGGGGATACATTTTTAGGGTGGGAACGGGCTATAAACCAAGCCCACTTTTATTACATATGACATTCATATCGGGCCATAAACCAGGCCCATTAATAAAACCAACAACAATAAAAACAAAATGTAAATTCCTAACATACACCTATAAAATTGGTCATGGCAATCGATCATCCTTATCCAATAACATTTAATTCAAAATTAATTTATTGGATAACATGCAGTGGCAATTCAAATTTAAACAAGATAAAATCATATTTTATATATAAAATCTCATTTCACATATAAAATCATATTTTATCTCTATATCAAATAAAATCATATTTTATCTATAAAATCCAATTTTACAAATAAAATCATATTTTACTCAATATATCATAAGATCATATCTTATCATCAATTGTACCAAAATAATTGATTTCAAAATTCAATTTACGGATAAAACATTAAAATTTTCCAAAAATTCAAATTTATCCAAAAATCAATTTTAAAATTTACGGACTCGAACAATTCGATCCGAAATCTCGTGAACCAATCAAAAACAATTTTTGACCGGACCAAAAATAAAATTTTATCACATTAAAATTAATTTTAAATAAAAAATTTAATTTTTCCCGCGGGCCGCCCGGGACACTCCCGGGCCGGCCCGCACCCGGGGCGCGGGCCGGGGGCAGCCCGGCTGCCCCCTTAGGGCAGCAACAATTGCTGCCCTGGCGGCGCCTGGTGCCGCCGCTGGGCGGCGCCGAGGCGGCGCTGTGCGCCGCCCTGGGCAGCGCCGAGCGCTGCCCTGGGCGGCGACGGTCGCCGCCCTGGGCGGCGCCGTGCGCCCCCTTTGGGCGGCGCCGTGCGCCTCCCCCGGGGGCAGCGACCATCGCCGCCCCCTCCGGGCAGCGATCCAATCGCTGCCCGGGTTTTGCCCCGAAAAAAAAAATTTTATTTAAAAATATTTATTTTGTTTCAAAAACCGAGACTCAAAAATTTTGTACAATTGATTAATTCAATCGTTTGATCTGAGCAACCTGGCTCTGATACCACTGTTAGAAAACAAGGCTCTCAGATCAATCACGATTGATACCCGGTGCAGCGGAAGTTTAAAAATTTTATCATGGAACAATTCCATGGTGTGGGTATCAACCATTCAACGATTAAATTATTGTGTGTGTAAAATTCAAATAACAATTAATTAAATTTTACCTTCAATCTCGAAGCGAGATTATTGGACACCACACAGATTTCTCTGCGCTTCTTGTATCTCCCAGGAACTGATGAACTCCTTCAATCAGGTCCACGAATGGGGTTTAAATCTCTCTGATAGATTGCACTAGAAAATCTATCAGAAGTTTTTCTGCGAAGAGATTAAACGAATCTGATTCGTTATTCCTGACTGCAATTAAAAATCACAGACCGGAATTTCTCAGACAGAGGGGGAGGGTTCGGCCGATTTCTTTTGAGAGGAGGCTAGGGTTTCGAAAATCCTGTCTCAAAAATTATGACCTGTTGTGTGTAATTTCTGTACTGCAATAACTTATTTATAATGCAGGCCACTAACACCTTAGGGCCCATTAGTCATAAGCTAGGGCCCGACAAGCAAAGCCCGCACGTTCAGAAATTAATATAAAATTCATCGTGACTCCGATCGATGAACCAATTTCACCAATGTGCACAAAAACCATTTCTGCACATTTTAAATTCAAAATAAATTTTCCTGAATCCGAATTCAGTGGTTTCCAAAAATGTCCATCCCTATGTCATTTTAGGAAATCCTACTCCCTTACTCTTATTTAAGAAGTCCAACTCCTTAGTTCATTAAATTTAACTCTTTAAATTTAACTATCTCAACGGGGATTAAAACTCCATTACACTGTGTGACCCTCAATGGTTCAGGGATACAGCTAGCCGTGGGCTCACAACTCCTTGTGACTCGGAACAACACTTTCCGACTTGCCCAACGAATCAAGGTAAAGCGCCTAGCAACATCGCCCCATGATTCCCTAGGTATCACTGATAGTGCCTACAAGAACCAGTAGATTTTGGTTAGCGTACAGTACGGTCCCTTCATCCATATATCCCGATCGAATCAACAACCATTGGTATATCGAGAGTCGCTCAAGATTCGATAACTATGCAATACATCTTGAAGATCAAATTAGTGACATCGCATGTGCTACTAAGAAACCATTTCTTAAATCACATCAAGTACTCTGGCCAGAGATTTGTCACACTAATATCTCCTCAGATCGCATAGGATATCCACACTCGCAAGTATGTGGTGAATCCTTGACAACAATGCATTGACTCCTATATGTGTCGTAACTGTACCCAATCTCGACACCTGATGACCCCCATAGAGTCGGTAAACGAGTCAAAGCACAGCACTAGCATATAGAGTCTCCATGATGTTTCAAGTCGTAAGGACTAATGGTGTACAACCAAAACCGCGGACTTTATCCACTCGATAAGTGATAACCACTTGGAAAGTCCGGATAGGGTAGTTCGATTATTCATCCTATGAATATCCATTTGCATGCTTCGAACATCTCCATGTTCCCTACCAATGAAACGTGGTACTCCGCATCGCAAATGCTAGTCTCAAACTCGAGCGATCCTTATCCTTATTATCGGACGGCTCAATCGACTAGGAACGGTTTTAGAATATACAGTGACTATAAGATGTATTTCATGATAGACATCCCCATGTTCTACCACATCTTACATACACTATAGTATATTCAAGGTCTTTATCAAAACAACAATAGTATATCACAATATAACAATATGAAGTAATATAAAGTCATTGCCATTAATAAAAGTGTAAATAATATTAAACAAAAGATTGTTTATACAAAGAGTCATCAAAGCCCATAGCCACACAGTTGGCTCACTGGGCACCCACTCTTACAATTTAAGTTATACTATAGTGTAATGCTAGTGTTATTTTAGTTATACTATAGTGTTATTGTAGTGCAAATTTAGTTATACTATAGTGTAAACCTAGTGTAATTTTATTTATTATATAGTGTAATGCTAGTGTTAGTTTAGTTATACTATAATGTTACTGTAGTGTAAATTTAGTAATACTATAGTATAATCCTAGTGTAATTTTAGTTATACTATAGTGTAATGCTAGTGTTATTTTAGTTATACTATAGTGTAAACCTAGTGTAATTTTAGTTATAATATAGTGTAAACCTAGTGTAATTTTAGTTATACTATAATGTAATGCTAGTGTTATTTTAGTTATACTATAGTGTTATTTAGTGTAAATTTAGTTATACTATAGTGTAAACCTAGTGTAATTTTAGTTATACTATAGTGTAATGCTAGTGTTATTTTAGTAATAATATAGTTTAATCCTAATGTATTTTTAGTTATACTATAGTGTAATTGTAGTGTTATTTTAGTTATACTATAGTGTTATTGTAGTGTAAATTTAGTTATACTATAGTGTAAACCTAGTGTAATTTTAGTTATATTATAGTGTAATTGTAGTGTTATTTTAGTTATACTATAGTATTATTGTAGTGTAAATTTAGTTACACTATAGTGTAAACCAAGTGTAATTTTAGTAAAACTATAGTGTAATTCTAGTGTTATTTTAGTTATACTATATTGTTATTGTAGTGTAAATTTAGTTACACTATAGTGTAAACCTAGTGTAATTTTAGTTTTACTATAGTGTAATGCTAGTGTTATTTTAGTTTTACTATAGTGTTATTAGTGTAAATTTAGTTATACTATAGTGTAAACCTAGAGTAATTTTAGTTATACTATAGTGTAATGCTAGTGTTATTTTAGTTATACTATAGTGTAATCCTAGTGTAATTTTAGTTATATTATAGTGTAATTCTAGTGTTATTTAGTTATACTATAGTGTTATTTTAATGTAAATTTAGTTACACTATAATGTAAATCTAGTGTAAGTTTAGTTATACTATAATGTAATGCTAGTGTTATTTTAGTTATACTATATTATTATTGTAGTGTAAATTTAGTTACACTATAGTGTAAATCTAGTGTAATTTTAGTTATACTATAGTGTAATTCTAGTGTTATTTTAGTTTTACTATAGTGTTATTGTAGTGTAAATTTAGTTATACTATAGTGTAAACCTAGTGTAATTTTAGTTATACTATAGTGTAATGCTAGTGTTATTTTAGTTATACTATAGTGTAATCCTAGTGTAATTTTAGTTATATTATAGTGTAATTCTATTGTTATTTTAGTTATACTATAATTTTATTTTAGTGTAAATTTAGTTACACTATAGTGTAAATATATTGTAATATTAGTTATACTATAATGTAATGTTAGTGTTATTTTAGTTATACTATAGTGTTATTGTAGTGTAAATTTAGTTATACTAATGTGTAATCCTTGTGTAATTTTAGTTATACTATAGTTTAATATTAGTGTTATTTTAGTTATACTATAGTGTTATTGTAGTGCAAATTTAGTTATACTATAGTGTAAACCTAGTGTAATTTTAGTTATACTATAGTGTAATGCTAGTGTTATTTTAGTTATACTATAGTGTTATTGTAGTGTAAATTTAGTTATACTATATTGTAAACCTAGTGTAATTTTAGTTATATATAGTGTAATGCTAGTGTTATTTTAGTTATACTATAGTGTTATTGTAGTGTAAATTTAGTTATACTCTAGTGTAAACCTAGTGTAATTTTAGTTATAATATATTGTAATGCTAGTGTTATTTTAGTTATACTATTGTGTTATTGTAGTGTAAATTTAGTTATACTATATTGTAAACCTAGTGTAATTTTAGTTGTACTATAGTGTAATGCTAGTGTTATTTTAGTTATACTATAGTTTAATCCTAGTGTAAATTTAGTTATACTATAGTGTAATTCTATTATTATTTTAGTTATACTATAGTGTTATTGTAGTGTAAATTTAGTTACACTATAGTGTAATCTTTGTGTAATTTTAGTTATACTATAGTTTAATGTTAGTGTTATTTTAGTTATACTATAGTGTTATTGTAGTGCAAATTTAGTTATACTATAGTGTAAACCTAGTGTAATTTTAGTTATAATATAGTGTAATGCTAGTGTTATTTTAGTTATACTATAGTGTTATTGTAGTATAAATTTAGTTATACTATAGTGTAAACCTATTGTAATTTTAGTTATATTATAGTGTAATGCTAGTGTTATTTTAGTTATATTATAATGTTATTGTCGTGTAAATTTAGTTATAATATAGTATAATCCTAGTGTAATTTTAGTTATACTATAGTGTAATTGCTAGTGTTATATTAGTGATGAAACTTAAAATTTGTAATTATTTATATGTTAAAAAGTGTGTTTTAAATTTTAAGTTTAATTAAAATTATGAAGTTGTATTATTTTAGTGTTATGTGTTTATATTTAAATGTTTTACTAAAATGTTGTATTTTACGGTTTGCGCAGGTTTGGTAAAAATAAAATTACTCAAGCTACAGAGGTCATAATGGAGTAACCTCAAAACCTGTAGAATCACAAAAGAGGCATCTTCAACTTTGTAGAAGACAAGAAATTCCAAAAACTTCATTAAGATGATCAAAATAATCAAACATCAAAATGGAGATAGATTTACTTTTACTATGACCAGCTTGGAGTAAAAATATCATAAGTATTTCATATTTTATCCAAAAGGGGTGAATGAGTTGTCCAAACACATCTACACAAAATATCCTACGTGTTCTATGTTGAAAAGAAAGGCTGAATCGGTGGTCTAAGGCATCAAACATGCCAATTAAAGTTGGGTCATGGTATTGACATTCAAGGAGACAAGCACCCACCAACTTTACTATTTCACATTTAATGAGCCTTGGACTCTTGCTCTCATTTGGCCTATAAATAGATGTGTTGTATAAGCTTTGTAGTATGCAAGAGTGTAGAGAATTCTTCATTTGTAAAATAAATATTGTGTGTGTGAGAATAAAAGTTTGAGTGTGCAAGTTTCTCAAGTTCAAGTATGAAATTTCTTTTATCTTTATTCTTGAGTTTCATGTTAATGGAAAGCTAAATCTATTTATGTCAAGGTGAAAAGGTTTCATTGTTGGTCAAGTAAGATTGTTTATATTTTGTATATTCTTTTCTTTTCTATTTTTATTTTTACTAATTGATCTTTATTTGTAGGTATAATTTTGGATGATTTGTTGTTATCTATTTACATCAAATGCTTGGTACCTTGAATGTGGTTACCTTGATTTGTTGTCAAATATGATACAATAAATACTACAATAATTATATACTATAAATATATGTATCTATTTATAATAAAGTCATATATATTATTTAGACGATAGCGTGACACTGTCGGTTGTTCTAAATAATATATTGTGATTTGAACTAATATTTACTTTCTCGCATCTAACTTTTACTTTATCGCAACTAACATTTACTTTTCCGCAACTAACATTTACTTTCTCGCATATAACATTTACTTTTCCGCAACTAACATTTACTTTATCGCATCTAACATAAAATCATATATTTTATTTTGACGATAGCGTGGCTCTGCCGGTTGTTCTAAATGAAATATTGTGATTTGATCTAACATTTACTTTTATGTCAATTTATATTTATGCATTTATATATATATTATGGGTACCATGTATTAAATATCGACTGATATTAATATAGTGGGAACTATATTATATGATATACTTGTTTAAATATTTCATTGTTCTTTTATGTTTATTCTTATTTTAGTTTCTTTTATTTATTTTTATTAAACAATCTTAAATAAACCAACAATGAACCTTTGAAACCTTGACAATTTTATAATTTGTGTATTTGAAGTTTTATAATAATATTTTTATCTATAATATATTATTGCTAAAATTAAACTTACAACATCCTCTCCGTGGATCGATCTCGTACTCACGAGTATATTACTTGCAGACAACCTACACTTGGGTGAATTACAATTTAAGTTGTAGCAATTAGTTATACTATAGTGTTACTGTAGTGTAAATTTAGTTATACTATAGTGTAAACCTAGTGTAATTTAAGTTATACTATAGTGTAATGCTAGTTTTATTTTAGTTATACTATAGTGTTATTGTAGTGCAAATTTAGTTAAATTATAGTGTAAACCTAGTGTAATTTTATATATTATATAGTGTAATGCTAGTGTTAGTTTAGTTATACTATAATGTTACTGTAGTGTAAATTTAGTAATACTATAGTATAATCCTAGTGTAATTTTAGTTATACTATAGTGTATTGCTAGTATTATTTTAGTTATACTATAGTGTAAACCTAGTGTAATTTTAGTTATACTATAATGTAATGCTAGTGTTATTTTAGTTATACTATAGTGTTATTGTAGTGTAAATTTAATTATACTATAGTGTAACTCTAGTGTTATTTTAGTTATACTATAGTGTTATTTAGTGTAAATTTAGTTATACTATAGTGTAAACCTAGTGTAATTTAAGTTATACTATAGTGTAATGCTAGTTTTATTTTAGTTATACTATAGTGTTATTGTAGTGCAAATTTAGTTATATTATAGTGTAAACCTAGTGTAATTTTATTTATTATATAGTGTAATGCTAGTGTTAGTTTAGTTATACTATAATGTTACTGTAGTGTAAATTTAGTAATACTATAGTATAATCCTAGTGTAATTTTAGTTATACTATAGTGTATTGCTAGTGTTATTTTAGTTTTACTATAGTGTAAACCTAGTGTAATTTTAGTTATACTATAATATAATGCTAGTGTTATTTTAGTTATACTATAGTGTTATTGTAGTGTAAATTTAGTTATACTATAGTGTAACTCTAGTGTTATTTTAGTTATACTATAGTGTTATTTAGTGTAAATTTAGTTATACTATAGTGTAAACCTAGTGTAATTTTAATTATACTATAGTGTAATGCTAGTGTTATTTTAGTAATAATATAGTTTAATCCTAGTGTATTTTTAGTTTTACTATAGTGTAATTGTAGGGTTATTTGAGTTATACTATAGTGTTATTGTAGTGTAAATTTAGTTATACTATAGTGTAAACCTAGTATAATTTTAGTTATACTATAGTGTAATTCTAGTGTTATTTTAATTATACTATAGTGTTATTGTAGTGTAAATTTAGTTACACTATAGTGTAAACCTAGTGTAATTTTAGTTAAAGTATAGTGTAATTCTAGTGTTATTTTAGTTATACTATATTGTTATTGTAGTATAAATTTAGTTACACTATAGTGTAAACCTAGTGTAATTTTAGTTGTACTATAGTGTAATGCTACTGTTATTTTAGTTTTACTATAGTGTTATTGTAGTGTAAATTTAGTTATACTATAGTGTAAACCTAGTGTAATTTTACTTATACTATAGTGTAATGCTAGTGTTATTTTAGTTATACTATAGTGTAATCCTAGTGTAATTTTAGTTATATTATAGTGTAATTCTAGTGTTATTTTAGTTATACTATAGTGTTATTTTAATGTAAATTTAGTTACACTATAGTGTAAATCTAGTGTAATTTTAGTTATACTATAATGTAATGCTAGTGTTATTTTAGTTATACTATATTGTTATTGTAGTGTAAATTTAGTTACACTATAGTGTAAACGTAGTGTAATTTTAGTTATACTATAGTGTAATGCTAGTGTTATTTTAGTTTTACTATAGTGTTATTGCAGTGTAAATTTAGTTATACTATAGTGTAAATCTAGTGTAATTTTAGTTATACTATAGTGTAATCCTAGTGTTTTTTTAGTTATATTATAGTGTAATCCTAGTGTAATTCTAGTTATATTATAGTGTAATTCTAGTGTTATTTTAGTTATACTATAATGTTATTTTAGTGTAAATTTTGTTACACTATAGTGTAAATCTAGTGTAATTTTAGTTATAATATAATGTAATGCTAGTGTTATTTTAGTTATACTATAGCGTTATTATAGTGTAAATTTAGTTATACTATAGTGTAATCCTTGTGTAATTTTAGTTATACTATAGTTTAATGTTAGTGTTATTTTAGTTATACTATAGTGTTATTGTAGTGCAAATTTAGTTATACTATAGTGTAAACCTAGTGTAATTTTAGTTATACTATAGTGTAATGCTAGTGTTATTTTAGTTATAATATAGTGTTATTGTAGTGTAAATTTAGTTATACTATATTGTAAACCTAGTGTAATTTTAGTTATGCTATAGTGTAATGCTAGTGTTATTTTAGTTATACTATAGTGTTATTGTAGTGTAAATTTAGTTATACTCTAGTGTAAACCTAGTGTAATTTTAGTTATACTATAGTGTAATTGCTAGTGTTATATTAGTTATACTATAGTGTTACTGTAGTGTAAATTTAGTTATACTATAGTGTAAACCTAGTGTAATTTAAGTTATACTATAGTGTAATGCTAGTTTTATTTTAGTTATACTATAGTGTTATTGTAGTGCAAATTTAGTTATATTATAGTGTAAACCTAGTGTAATTTTATTTATTATATAGTGTAATGCTAGTGTTAGTTTAGTTATACTATAATGTTACTGTAGTGTAAATTTAGTAATACTATAGTATAATCCTAGTGTAATTTTAGTTATACTATAGTGTATTGCTAGTGTTATTTTAGTTATACTATAGTGTAAACCTAGTGTAATTTTAACCTAGTGTAATTTTAGTTATACTATAATGTAATGCTAGTGTTATTTTAGTTATACTATAGTGTTATTGTAGTGTAAATTTAGTTATACTATAGTGTAACTCTAGTGTTATTTTAGTTATACTATAGTGTTATTTAGTGTAAATTTAGTTATACTATAGTGTAAACCTAGTGTAATTTTAGTTATACTATAGTGTAATGCTAGTGTTATTTTAGTAATAATATAGTTTAATCCTAGTGTATTTTTAGTTTTACTATAGTGTAATTGTAGTGTTATTTTAGTTATACTATAGTGTTATTGTAGTGTAAATTTAGTTATACTATAGTGTAAACCTAGTGTAATTTTAGTTATACTATAGTGTAATTCTAGTGTTATTTTAATTATACTATAGTGTTATTGTAGTATAAATTTAGTTACACTATAGTGTAAACCTAGTGTAATTTTAGTTAAAGTATAGTGTAATTCTAGTGTTATTTTAGTTATACTATATTGTTATTGTAGTATAAATTTAGTTACACTATAGTGTAAACCTAGTGTAATTTTAGTTATACTATAGTGTAATGCTATTGTTATTTTAGTTTTACTATAGTGTTATTGTATTGTAAATTTAGTTATACTATAGTGTATACCTAGTGTAATTTTACTTATACTATAGTGTAATGCTAGTGTTATTTTAGTTATACTATAGTGTAATCCTAGTGTAATTTTAGTTATATTATAGTGTAATTCTAGTGTTATTTTAGTTATACTATAGTGTTATTTTAATGTAAATTTAGTTACACTATAGTGTAAATCTAGTGTAATTTTAGTTATACTATAATGTAATGCTAGTGTTATTTTAGTTATACTATATTGTTATTGTAGTGTAAATTTAGTTACACTATAGTGTAAACTTAGTGTAATTTTAGTTATACTATAGTGTAATGCTAGTGTTATTTTAGTTTTACTATAGTGTTATTGTAGTGTAAATTTAGTTATATTATAGTGTAAATCTAGTGTAATTTTAGTTATACTATAGTGTAATGCTAGTGTTTTTTTAGTTATATTATAGTGTAATCCTAGTGTAATTCTAGTTATATTATAGTGTAATTCTAGTGTTATTTTAGTTATACTATAATGTTATTTTAGTGTAAATTTTGTTACACTATAGTGTAAATCTAGTGTAATTTTAGTTATAATATAATGTAATGTTAGTGTTATTTTAGTTATACTATAGCGTTATTATAGTGTAAATTTAGTTATACTATAGTGTAATCCTTGTGTAATTTTAGTTATACTATAGTTTAATGTTAGTGTTATTTTAGTTATACTATAGTGTTATTGTAGTGCAAATTTAGTTATACTATAGTGTAAACCTAGTGTAATTTTAGTTATACTATAGTGTAATGCTAGTGTTATTTTAGTTATAATATAGTGTTATTGTAGTGTAAATTTAGTTATGCTATATTGTAAACCTAGTGTAATTTTAGTTATGCTATAGTGTAATGCTAGTGTTATTTTAGTTATACTATAGTGTTATTGTAGTGTAAATTTAGTTATACTCTAGTGTAAACCTAGTGTAATTTTAGTTATACTATAGTGTAATGCTAGTGTTATTTTAGTTATACTATTGTGTTATTGTAGTGTAAATTTAGTTATACTATATTGTAAACCTAGTGTAATTTTAGTTATACTATAGTGTAATGCTAGTGTTATTTTAGTTATACTATAGTTTAATCCTAGTGTAATTTTAGTTATACTATAGTGTAATTCTATTATTATTTTAGTTATATTATAGTGTTATTGTAGTGTAAATTTAGTTATACTATAGTGTAATCCTTGTGTAATTTTAGTTATACTATAGTTTAATGTTAGTGTTATTTTAGTTATACTATATTGTTATTGTAGTGTAAATTTAGTTATACTATAGTGTAACTCTAGTGTTATTTTAGTTATACTATAGTGTTATTTAGTGTAAATTTAGTTATACTATAGTGTAACCTAGTGTAATTTTGTAACGCCCGAAATTATTTAATTTTAATCCGAGAATAATTAATTTGGGAATATTTGGAGTTTTGATTTAAATTCTAATATTCTTAAATTGATTAGGATTGAAATTGAATAAATTTGGAATTTGAGGACTAAATTGCAATTATGGAACTCTTGAGGGGCTAAAGTGCAATTTATTATGAACTTATCAGAAATTAGACTCCTTACTCAGCTTTGCACGTGTATTCTTCAAATGTAATCAGAATTGTTTCACTTCCTTCAGCCAAGAAACGAGAGAGCAGAATTTCCAATTTAATTCTTGATCTTCAAAAGCTCATATCTTTTGATCCGTTGATCCGTTTTCGATTCCGAAAGATGTTCTGGAATCCTCTCAACAAGACCTTCGATATGATGTAAGTTTTTCTGTCTTTCATGTTGGTTTGAGAATTCTAAATTGACAGGGATCAGAAGTTGGAATGAATTTGATGGTTGATCTTCTAGCTTTGATGTTCTTGAAGTTTGGTTAAAGAGTGATGTGTATATCATGTCCTTATGATTTCCAGATATGTTTCGATTGATATATACTTGCTGATATGTTGAGTTGAGTTGTTGAACATCTGATATGAATGTTAGAAATGATTTAGTGTTGTTCGGGATCGCCGAAGTAATACCGAAATGCCGTCGAACTCTTGAATCGAAATGATTTGCTATTGTTCTTGGAATCTGAAGTTGTTGAACTATTAGCTGATGATTCCTTGTTTGTTATGCTATGATTTCAGTGTGTAAACAGGACAAGTGAACTCGAGAACGTTGAATTCGAAACCGATAGAAGAACACACAAGGTTGGTTGAGTTTCCTTTGAAGTTCTTGTGGAAGGTTGAGTTGATATTGAACAGAATTTTAGTTGTGTTTGGTAATTGATCTTGGACAGAATTGGACAAGCTCAAAGACATCCTAGACATCACATTTGAAAGGTAAAAGTGGACTACTATTTGATTGGGATTACAACTCGAGATGGTTTGTATCGAGTTCCCACAATTCACGTACTTGTTTGCTTAAGTGCTCTTATGTGTTTTACCTTGATTACTTGGATAAGTCTTTGATATAATGAATGCTTTGATTATGATATATGTTGCATTCATCTTGATGACTTATTCCTTGAATTTGAAATGAACGGACACGTTCGAATAGACGATTTGAGGGATTGTATATGTATGGCCTGGGTGGTTGTTTTAGCCTAGTGTCTGAACTACATATATAATGGCTTCAAAGTCTAGAGGAGCAAGATAGTAGCCCCACCTCGATAGGGTGTGTCGGTGGATTAGCTATGATATCTTCTTCTCGGGATCCCAGTCGATGAATGATGAAATGAACCTTGTTTTGAAAGCATGCATTGTATTTACTTCCATATCATGATTGTGATATTGATTATGCATGTTTAGTTGCTTTTACTGGGAAATCTATTTCTCACCGGAGTTATCCGGCTATTGTTTTGTTGTATGTGTCATTGCAATAGGAGGAAGTGGAACCGGGCAAAGGCGGACTTAAAGAATAAGGGATGAAATCGATATAGCGTGAGGATCCGAGTTAGGAGTTAAGTGTGCTGTCATGAAGTTTATTGAGTCTTAAACATGATCATGTTAGAAGATACTTGTACCAAGACTTGTAGATGATTGAGTTGTGGTTTTGTTGATGTTTATAGGATTGGAAATATGTTGTAAATCCTTGAATCAACATAAGGTGTCTTGAACTTGATATATGACAATGTTATTGCATGTTATGAGAATTATGATTATGTTGTAAAGCCTTGGAATGGGTTATTCCTAACAATTATAGCATGTTAGAATGCATGTTAGATGTTATGATTGATTAAACCATGTCTAGACTTTGGTAGGACATGATCTTGAATCAATCATAGGCATGATCTCGTTTTTGACAGCAGCTGAGCCATATTTTTTTTTCTGTTGGTTTGGGTGGCGCACTGGCGAGCTCCTGCTCGCGCGCGCGCGAGCCAAGCCAGGGGGCCTCGGTCCCATTGGCCGGTGCGCGCGCGAGGGGTGATGTCCGCGCGTGCGCAGTGCAATTTATTTTTAAAATTTTTTTTTTTTTTTTTATTCTTTTGTTTAGAATTTGATTATTGTCTAACATGGTTTAATAATGATTAATGAGATTAATGAGAGATTAGAACTCGGGTCATCACAACAGGTGGTATCAGAGCAAGACAATTCTGGACTTAGATAGACAATGAGTGGGGTAGATCGAGTCATCTGCTTTACTTATTTATGATCTATGCTATGATTTAATTACGTGATTGAATTACATGGTTTAAATGATAGCATGATTTACTTTCAAATAATTTATTACAGTATTGTATTTATTTTATTTGAAAGTATGAGTACTATAATTAACGACACATGTTTACTGGAATATCTGGAATGATTAGAGGCATGTGATCTGTTAATTATGATATGCTACCTGATGATCGGATTTGATTGGAAGCATGTCTTGTTGAGTACTTGTTCTTCGATTCTTTATTTACACCTGAATCAGAACCGAGTCTTGATCAGAGGTAAGATGATCAGAGGAGGACTGAGATAATTTGATGATTTGGTATCCTAACCATTTTGATAATCAGATATGTCTCGAAGACCAGGCCGACCTCCTCTGAGACCCCATGTTCCTATTTCTCTACCAGAACAGACAGTTCATACTCCACCGACAGTTGTTACACCGATAGTGCCTCGAGCTACTGCAGTGCCGAGTAATGAACAGGGAAGTACGTCAAGAGATATGACTGATATGACAGCAACTCCTATGGAAACACTTCTGAAACGTTTCCAATCCTACAAGCCGCCTACTTTTAAAGGTACAGAAAATGCTGTTGAATGCGAGGGATGGCTTGATGATATGGAGATGCTATTTGATTCACTTGACTACGGGGATGAACGGAGAGTTAGATTGATTGGGCATCAGTTGCATGAAGTTGCGAAGAGCTGGTGGTTCACTACAAAAAGAGCTGTGGAGCGTAGAGGAACTGTACTGACTTGGAATGTCTTCAAAACTGAGTTCTACCAACGCTTCTTTCCTGTGTCTTACCGCAAGGATAAAGGGGCTGAGTTTGCAAATCTGAAACAGGGGAATTTGAATATCGAAGACTACGTTGCAAAATTCTCTACATTGCTACGTTTTGCTCCACATGTTGCTGACAGTGACGAGGCTATGGCTGATCAGTTTATCAATGGCCTGAGTCCAGATGTTTTTACATTGGTGAATACAAGGCGACCGAATACCTTTGCTGATGCCTTGAACAGTGCCAAGGGAGCGGAAGCTGGTTTGATACAGCAACGAGGAGCTTCGTATACCGCACAACCTCTGAGACAGTCACAACCTGCAGCTCCAACTCCGCAACAGTCTTTTCGATTTGAAGGTGGTAGTAGCAGTGGAAAGAAAGGGTTCTTGCAAGCAAGAGGAAAACAGTTTAAGAAGTCTGGGAGCAGTTCTTCGAGTTCCAGTGGTACGAAGCAGAAGTCAGGAGTGTTCTGCAACAGTTGTGGTGGAAATCATCCAACCGATCAGTGCCGAGGTGTATCTGGGAGGTGCCATATATGCCAACAGACGGGTCATTTTGCAAGGGTGTGTCCTCAGAGAAATACTGGACAGGCAAGAGGTGCAGAGTCATCACGATCAGTGGCTCAACCTGGAAGACAGGCCTCTTCTGTTCATTCTTTCCAGCCAGCACATCAACAGCAGCAGACTCGACCAGGTGGAGGTCAGGCAGGCAATCAGCCTCAGAGACAGCAGGCTCATGTCTTTGCTTTGACTGAGGAGCAGGCACAGGGAGCACCTGATGATGTGATTGCAGGTAACTGTTCTATTTCTGGTTATTCTGCTTATGTGTTGTTTGATACCGGTGCATCCCATACGTTTCTATCTGCCAAATTTGTTGCATTGCATTCTTTGCCTGTTGAGTCATTACCAGTTGTAGTATTTGTTTCTTCTCCTTTGGGGAGGGGTCTTATCTCGATTCAGATAGTAAAGAATTGTGTACTACAGTATGAGGGTAATGAGATTGAGATCGATTGTTTTGTACTTGGTATGTCTGATTTTGATTGTATTATTGGGATTGATATGCTGAATAAGTACAGAGCTACCGTCGATTGCTTTCAGAAGGTAGTGAGATTCAGACCTGAGATGGCTGGAGAATGGAAATTCTATGGTAAGGGTTCACGTGCTAAGATTCCTCTTATTTCTGTATTATCTATGACCCGACTTTTGCAGAAAGGAGCAGAGGGATTTCTTGTTTATGCGGTGGATACGTTGAAAACTAGCCCGAACCTGGCTGACTTGCCAGTGGTTAGTGAATTTGCGGACGTCTTTCCGGATGAGATTCCAGGATTACCTCCGTATCGTGAGATTGACTTCAACATTGAACTGATGCCTGGAACTGCACCGATTTCGAAGGCACCATATCGAATGGCACCAGTGGAATTAAAAGAGTTGAAAGAACAGTTAGAAGATTTATTGGCCAAGGGATACATTCGACCCAGTGTTTCTCCTTGGGGTGCTCCAGTTCTGTTTGTCAGAAAGAAAGACGGTTCAATGAGATTGTGTATTGATTACCGGCAACTGAACAAGGCTACGGTAAAGAACAAATACCCTTTGCCTCGTATTGATGATTTGTTTGATCAGTTGCAGGGTTCTTTTGTGTATTCCAAGATCGATCTGAGATCTGGATACCATCAGCTGAGAGTTAGGGATTCTGATATTCCTAAGACTGCGTTCAGAACCAGGTATGGCCATTATGAGTTTATAGTTATGCCGTTTGGTTTGACGAATGCTCCAGCTGTATTCATGGCTTTGATGAACCGTGTGTTTCAGAAGTATCTCGATGATTTTGTAATTATCTTTATTGATGATATTTTGATATATTCCAAGAATCTAATTGATCATGCTGAACATCTGAGAACAGTTTTGAAAACCTTACGAGCCGAGAAATTGTATGCTAAACTTTCGAAATGTGAGTTTTGGCTGAAACAGGTTGTCTTTCTTGGACATATTATATCTGGAAATGGTATTTCTGTGGATCCAAGGAAAGTAGAAGCAGTGATCAGTTGGTCAAGACCGACATCTGTTCCTGAGATCCGGAGTTTTATGGGATTGGCTGGGTATTATCGTCGATTTATCAAAGATTTTTCCAGTATTGCGAAGCCAATTACTCAGTTAACTCAGAAAAATGCTCCTTTTGTCTGGTCTGAAGCTTGTGAATCTAGTTTTCTTGAGTTGAAGACACGACTGACCAGTGCACCAGTCTTGACGATTCCTTCAGGTACTGGTGGTTTCACTGTTTACTGTGATGCATCTCATCGAGGATTAGGGTGTGTTTTGATGCAGCGAGGACATGTGATTGCTTATGCCTCAAGACAGTTGAAGCCTCACGAAACCAGATATCCGATTCATGATCTTGAATTGGCCGCCATTGTATTTGCTTTGAAGATTTGGCGACATTATCTGTACGGGGAGCAGTTTGAGATTTATTCTGATCACAAGAGTCTGAAGTATCTATTTTCACAGTCAGAATTGAATATGAGACAGCGGAGGTGGCTTGATTTGCTTAAAGACTTTGATTGTGAGATTAAGTACTATCCAGGGAAATCGAATGCGGCAGCAGATGCACTTAGTCGAAAGGTATGTTCTTTGTCCTTATCGACGATTGGTGTATCAAATTTGATTGAAGACTGTTGTCTGTCTGGGTTAGTATTTGATACGAATTATCAACCTCTTCGACTCTATCAAATGCAAGCTGAACCAGCTTTATTGGTAAGAATTCGAGATGCTCAGAAACTTGATCAGAATATACAGAATTCGATTGAGAAAGTCAGATCAGGGCATGTATCTGAATACCGGGTTCGAGATGATCTTCTTTATGTTCACAATCGCCTTGTAGTGCCTGATATTTCTGATGTGCGACAACAACTACTGACAGAGGCGCATTGTAGTCGTTATAGTATTCATCCTGGAGGTATGAAGATGTATAATGATCTGAAGACTCGATACTGGTGGAAACCAATGAAGTCTGATATCATTGATTTTGTATCTCGGTGTCTGAACTGCCAACAGGTGAAGGCTGAAAGGAAGAAACCGCCTGGCTTGTTACAGAGTTTATCCGTGCCTGAATGGAAATGGGATCATATTTCCATGGATTTCGTGACGAGATTACCTCGATCTTCTAGAGGTTATGATGCTATCTGGGTGATTATCGATAGATTGACGAAGTCTGCGTGTTTTATACCTTATCGTATGACGTACATACATGATCAGATGGCAGAGATTTATGTCCGTGAAGTTGTCAGATTACATGGTGTGCCGAAGTCTATTGTATCAGATCGTGATCCTCGATTTACATCTCACTTCTGGCATAGCTTACAGAGTGCTTTGGGTACTCAGCTTCGTTTGAGCACAGCTTATCATCCACAAACAGACGGGCAGTCTGAGCGTACCATTTAGACATTGGAGGACATGTTGAGAGCTGTAGTGCTTGATTTTGGCACGAGTTGGCAAGATTCATTACCTCTTTGTGAATTCTCGTACAACAACAGCTACCAATCGAGTATTGGAATGGCTCCATTTGAAGCTTTATACGGAAGAAAATGTCGATCTCCTTTGTATTGGGATGATATTTCAGAAGTACCTGACACTGGCCCTGATATGATACGTGATCTGACTGATCAAGTGAAGCTTATTCAGACAAGAATGAAGACAGCTCAAGATAGACAAGCGAAATATGCTAACATTCGACGTCGACCTTTGTCTTTTGAACAGGGGGATCGAGTATTCCTGAAGATTTCTCCTTTCAGAGGTACAGTCAGATTTGGCAAGCGAGGGAAGTTGTCTCCACGCTACATTGGTCCGTATGAAATTCTGGAGAAAATAGGCAATCTTGCCTATCGATTAGCTCTTCCTCCGGCGTTATCTGGAATACATGATGTCTTTCATGTATCAATGCTTCGAAAGTATCTTTCTGATGAATCTCATGTACTTCAATCTGATGAAGCTGAACTCGACGAGACTTTGAGTTATTTCGAAAAGCCGATTCAGATTCTTGATCGTAAAGAGAAGCAACTTCGTACGAAGACTATTCCGCTTGTGAAGGTTCAGTGGAGTCGTCATGGTATTACAGAAGCGACTTGGGAGACTGAATCAGATATGAGACAACGATTTCCAGAGTTATTTTCTTGATGTGAGTCTCCTTTAGTTTTCTGTTATCTGATATCTGTGATATGATTTGTTGATATTACTAAGATTTCGAGGACGAAATCGAGTCTTAGTGGGGGGGAATTGTAACGCCCGGAATTATTTAATTTTAATCCGAGAATAATTAATTTGGAAATATTTGGAGTTTTGATTTAAATTCTAATATTCTTAAATTGATTAGGATTGAAATTGAATAAATTGGGAATTTGAGGACTAAATTGCAATTATGGAACTCTTGAGGGGCTAAAGTGCAATTTATTATGAACTTATCAGAAATTAGACTCCTTACTCAGCTTTGCACGTGTATTCTTCAAATGTAATCAGAATTGTTTCACTTCCTTCAGCCAAGAAACGAGAGAGCAGAATTTCCAATTTAATTCTTGATCTTCAAAAGCTCATATCTTTTTATCCGTTGATCCGTTTTCGATTCCGAAAGATGTTCTGGAATCCTCTCAACAAGACCTTCGATTTGATGTAAGTTTTTCTGTCTTTCATGTTGGTTTGAGAATTCGAAATGGACAGGTATCAGAAGTTGGAATGAAATTGATGGTTTTGATCTTCTAGCTTTGATGTTCTTGAAGTTTGGTTAAAGAGTGATGTGTATATCATGTCCTTATGATTTTCAGATATGTTTCGATTGACATATACTTGCTGATATGTTGAGTTGAGTTTTTGAACATCTGATATGAATGTTAGAAATGATTTAGAGTTGTTCGGGATCGCCGAAGTAATACCGAAATGCCGTCGAACTCTTGAATCGAAATGATTTGCTATTGTTCTTGGAATCTGAAGTTGTTGAACTATTAGCTGATGATTCCTTTTTTGTTATGCTATGATTTCAGTGTGTAAACAGGACAAGTAAACTCGAGAACGTTGAATTCGAAACCGATAGAATAACACACAAGGTTGGTTGAGTTTCCTTTGAAGTTCTTGTGGAAGGTTGAGTTGATATTGAACAGAATTTGAGTTGTGTTTGGTAATTGATCTTGGACAGAATTGGACAAGCTCAAAGACATCCTAGACATCACATTTGAAAGGTAAAAGTGGACTACTATTTGATTGGGATTACAACTCGAGATGGTTTGTATCGAGTTCCCACAATTCACATACTTGTTTTCTTAAGTTGTCTTATGTGTTTTACCTTGATTACTTGGATAAGTCTTTGATATAATGAATGCTTTGATTATGATATATGTTTCATTCATCTTGATGAATTATTCCTTGAATTTGAAATGAACGGACACGTTCGAATAGACGATTTGAGGGATTGTATATGTATGGCCTGGGTGGTTGTTTTAGCCTAGTGTCTGAACTACATATATAATGGCTTCAAAGTCTAGAGGAGCAAGATAGTAGCCCCACCTCGATAGGGTGTGTCGGTGGATTAGCTATGATATCTTCTTCTCGGGATCCCAGTCGATGAATGACGAAATGAACCTTGTTTTGAAAGCATGCATTGTATTTACTTCCATATCATGATTGTGATATTGATTATGCATGTTTAGTTGCTTTTACTGGGAAATCTATTTCTCACCGGAGTTATCCGGCTATTGTTTTGTTGTATGTGTCATTGCAATAGGAGGAAGTGGAACCGGGCAAAGGCGGACTTAAAGAACAAGGGATGAAATCGATATAGCGTGAGGATCCGAGTTAGGAGTTATGTGTGCTGTCATGAAGTTTATTGAGTCTTAAACATGATCATGTTAGAAGATACTTGTACCAAGACTTGTAGATGATTGAGTTGTGGTTTTGTTGATGTTTATAGGATTGGAAATATGTTGTAAATCCTTGAATCAACATAAGGTGTCTTGAACTTGATATATGACAATGTTATTGCATGTTATGAGAATTATGATTATGTTGTAAAGCCTTGGAATGGGTTATTCCTAACAATTATAGCATGTTAGAATGCATGTTAGATGTTATGATTGATTAAACCATGTCTAGACTTTGGTAGGACATGATCTTGAATCAATCATAGGCATGATCTCGTTTTTGACAGCAGCTGAGCCATATTTTTTTCTGTTGGTTTGGCTGGTGCACGGGCGAGCTCCTGCTCGCGCGCGCGCGAGCCAAGCCAGGGGGCCTTGGTCCCATTGGCCGGCGCGCGCGCGAGGGCTGATGTCCGCGCGTGCGCAGAGCAATTTATTTTAAAAAAAAATTTTTTTTTTTTATTCTTTTGTTTAGACTTTGATTATTGTCTAACATGGTTTAATAATGAATAATGAGATTAATGAGAGATTAGAACTCGGGTCATCACAAATTTTAGTTATACTATAGTGTAATTCTAGTGTTATTTTAGTTATACTATAGTGTTATTGTAGTGTAAATTTAGTTACACTATAGTGAAAACCTAATGTAATTTTAGTTAAACTATAATGTAATTCTAGTGTTATTTTAGTTATACTATAGTGTTATTGTAGTGTAAATTTAGTTATACTATAGTGTAAACCTAGTGTAATTTTAGTTATACTATAGTGTAATGCTAGTGTTATTTTAGTTATATTATAATGTTATTGTAGTGTAAATTTAGTTATAATATAGTATAATCCTAGTGTAATTTTAGTTATACTATAGTGTAATTGCTATTGTTATATTAGTTATACTATAGTGTTACTGTAGTGTAAATTTAGTTATACTATAGTGTAATGCTAGTGTTATTTTAGTTATACTATAGTGTTATTGTAGTGCAAATTTAGTTATACTATAGTGTAAACCTAGTGTAATTTAATTTATTATATAGTGTAATGCTAGTTATAACGCCCAGAATTATTTAATTTTGATCCGAGAATATTTAATTTGGGAATATTTAGAGTTTTGATTTAAATTCTAATATTCTTAAATTATTTAGGATTGAAATTGAATAAATTGAGAATTTGAGGACTGAATTGCAATTATTGCATAGTTGAGGGTCCAAAGTGCAAAATCCTAAAATTTGGCAGGACACTTGCTATTGTTTTGTTTCCTCACGTGTACAATCCATATTTCATCAGATTTATCCAAGTTCAGAAACCGTGAGCAAGAAACCGAGAATTCTTCCAAGTTTCATCTTCTTCTTCAATTTGACGTATCTTGAGCTACGATTATCCGTTTTCGATTCCGAAAGATGTTCTAAAATCCTCGCGAGACGAACTTCGATTTGATGTAAGTTTCTACTTTGTTTATCAAAGTTTGAGAAGTCGAATTTGACAGAGATCAGATATTGATATGAAAGTGTGGTTGTTAACCTTCTATCTTTGATAATCTTGAAGTTGAGTGGAAGATTGATTTGTAAATCGTGTTCTTATGAATTCCAGCTATGATTCGATTGAATAAATGTTGACATGTTGAGGATTATGCTGGTTTTGAATTGTATATAGCTGATGTTGTTATTGATATGGTCGGAATCGCCGAAGTGATACCGATATGCCGTCGAATTATTGATTTGAAGTGATTTGCTATTGTTCTTGGATTCTGAAGTTTCTGAACTATTGACTGATGATTCCTTGATTGTTATGCTATTGTTTCAGTGCATAAACAGAGTATATAAACTCAAGAAGTCTACTCCGAAACCGATAGAAGATAGAACAAGGTTGGTAAAGTTTGCCTTGAAGTTCTTGTTGAAGTTTGGGTTGATAGTGAGCAGACTTTGAGATGAGTTTTTGGTGATTGATCTTGTACAGATTTTGACAAGTTTGAAGACATCCTAAACACCATATTTGAAAGGTAAAAGTGGACTAATATTTGATTGGGAATATAACTCGAGATGGTTTGTATCGAGTTTCCCCTAAATCACATACTTGTTTGATTATTTGCTCTTATGTGTTTTACTATGAGCTATTGAATAAGTGTTGATATAATGAATGTTTTGATGATGATATATATGTTGCATTCATCTTGAAGACTTATTCCTTGATTTTGAAATGAACGGAAACGTTTGAATAGACGATTTGAGGAATCGTATATGTATGGCCTGGGTGGTTGTTTTAGCCTAGCGTCTGATTTGCATATATGATTGCTTCAAAGTCTAGAGAAGAAAGATAAGTAACCCCACCTCGAGCGGAAGAGTCGGTGGATTAGTTATGATATCTACTTCTCGGGATCCCAATTGACGAATGACAAAATGAACCGTGTTTTAAAACATGCATCGTCTTTACTTTTATATCATGAGTTTGATATATGATTTGTATTGCATGTTTAGTTGCTTTTACTGGGAAATATATTTCTCACCGGAGTTATCCGGCTATTTGTTGTGTTGTATGTGTCATGACAATAGGCGGAAGTGGATCCGGGCAAAAGAGGAATTGAAGAACAAGGGATGAGAGATTAGCGTCATGATCCGGTATAGAACTGAAGTTGCTGTCTTATATGTTTAGAATAAGAGTTGAGGCTTTGAATTAGTAGACTTGAACTTTAGTTAAAGTGTTGATAGTTGATCTTGTACAAACACTTGAAATGGATGTTCTACTCTTGCCTTGAGTTGTTAATGTATATATATGTTGTTGACTTGATATGATTTATATACCATGATGATGCTTTTGGGAGTTGATACAACATGTTTAGAACTTGATTCTTACTTTGTGCATGTTTTAGTAGATCAAAGGTTCAAGTTTGACAGCAAGTTTTAGAGCTGGTTTTGAGCTGCGTTTTGTGGGAAGGACCCTACCTCGAGCGGCGCATTTCAGCCGCTCGAGCGCAGCCCATTAAAAAAAAAAAATCCAGCTTTGAATGCTTGGTGTTTGCTTATCTTTAATTCATGATCTTGGATTAATTTTGTGAATTTGAGAGTTTGAGAGATTAAGAACCGGGTCGTCACAACAGGTAGTATCAGAGCAAGACAATTCTGGACTTAGATAGACAGGGAGTGGGGTAGATTGAGTCTTCTGCCTTACTTATTTATTTTTTTTATCATGCTATGATTTAATTACGTGATTGAATTACATGTTTTAAATGCTAGCATGATTTACTTTCAAGTATTTTATTACAAGATGTTGTAATTATTTTATTTGAAAGTATAATTACGATAATTAAAGATGCATGCCTACTGGAATATCTGAACTGATTAGAGGCATGGATTCTGATGATTTATGATATGCTACTTGATTATCTGAATTGATTGGAAGCATGTCTTGTTGAGTACTTTGATTATTTATTTAAAGATTGAATCAGAACCGAGTCTTGATCAGAGGTAAGATGATCCGAGGAGGACTGAGATAATTTGATGATTTGGTATCCTAACCATTTTGATAATCAGATATGTCTCGAAGACCAGGATGACCTCCTCTGAGACCCCATGTTCCTATTTCTCTACCAGAACAGACAGTTCATACTCCACCGACAGTTTTCACACCGATAGTGCCTGCAACTGCAGTCCCGAGTAATGAACAGGGCAGTACATCACGAGATATGACAGATATGACTGCAACTCCCATGGAAAAACTATTGAAACATTTTCAATCCTACAAGCCGCCAACTCTGAAAGGTATTGAAAATCCCGTTGAATGTGAAGGATGGCTTGATGATATGGAGATGTTATTCGATTCACTAGACTACGGTGATGAGCGAAGAGTCAGACTTGTTGGTCATCAGTTGCATGAGGTTGCTAAAAGCTGGTGGTTCACAACAAAGAAATCTCTGGAGCGTCGAGGAACTATTCTGACCTGGAATGTCTTCAAGACTGAATTCTATCAACGTTTCTTTCCGGTATCTTATAGAAAAGACAAGGGTGCCGAATTTGCTAATCTGAAGCAGGGAAACTTGAATATTGAAGACTACGTTGCAAAATTCACTACATTGCTAAGATTTGCTCCACATGTTGCAGACAGTGACGAGGCTATGGCTGATCAGTTCATTAATGGACTGAATCCTGATGTTTATACACTGGTGAACACAAGGCGACCGAATAATTTTGCTGATGCCTTGAACAGTGCCAAAGGAGCAGAAGCTGGATTGATACAGCAGCGAGGAGCTTCGTATATTGCACAGCCTTTGAGACCGTCACAACCTTCAGCTTCAACCCAGCAACAGTCGTCTCGATTTGACAGTGGTGGCAGTAGCAGTGGCAAGAAGGGATATTTGCAAGCTAGAGGAAAACAATTTAAGAAATCTGGAAGCCGTTATTCAAGTTACAGTGGTAAGAAACAGAAGTCTGGGGTATTCTGTAACACTTGTGGTGGAGGACATACAACTGATCAGTGTCGAGGTGTATCTGGGAGATGCCATATATGCCATCAGACTGGCCATTTTGCGAGAGTATGTCCTCAGAGAGGTGCTGGACAGGCACGAGGTGCAGAGTCATCATGATCAGTGGCTCAACCTGCGAGACAAGCCTTCTCTGTCCATTCCTTTTAACCATCACCACCTCAGCAACAGTCGAGGCCAGGAGGAAGTCAGGTAGGCAGTCAGCCACAGAGACAACAGGCTCATGTCTATGCATTGACGGAGGAGCAGGCACAGGGAGCACCAGATGACGTGATAGCAGGTAACTGTTCTCTTTATGGTTATCCTGCATATGTATTGATAGATAAAGGTGCATCCCATACGTTTATATCTGCCAAATTTGTTGCATTGCATGCTTTGCCTGTTGAAACATTACCTGTTGTAGTATCTGTTTCTTCTCCTTTGGGGAGGGGTCTTATATCGATTCAGATAGTTAAGAACTGTTTACTACAGTATGAGGGTAATGAAATTGAGATAGATTGCTTCGTACTTGGTATGTCTGATTTTGACTGTATCATTGGGATTGATATGCTGAACAATTATAGAGCTACCGTAGACTGTTTCCAGAAGATAGTGAGATTCAGACCTGAAATGGCTGGAGAATGGAAATTCTATGGTAAGGGTTCACGTGCCAAGATTCCTCTTATTTCTGTATTATCTATGACCCAACTCTTGCAGAAATGAGCAGAGGGATTTCTTGTTTATGTAGTTGATGTGTTGAAAACTAGCCCGAACCTGGCTGATTTGCCAGTGGTTAGTGAATTTTCGGACGTTTTCCCTGATGAGATTCCAGGATTACCTTCGTATCGTGAGATTGACTTCAACATCGAACTGATGCCAGGAACTGCACCGATTTCGAAAGCACCTTATCGAATGGCACCAGTTGAATTGAAAGAATTGAAGGAACAGTTAGAAGATTTACTAGCCAAGGGATACATTCGACCCAGTGTTTCTCCTTGGGGAGCTCCAGTACTGTTTGTCAGAAAGAAAGACGGTTCAATGAGATTATGTATTGACTACCGGCAACTGAACAAGGCTACGGTAAAGAACAAATACCCTTTGCCTCGTATTGATGATTTATTTGATCAGTTGCAAGGTTCTTCTATGTATTCCAAGATCGATCTGAGATCTGGATACCATCAGCTGAGAGTTAGGGATTCTGATATTCCTAAGACTGCGTTCAGAACCAGGTATGGCCATTATGAGTTTATAGTTATGCCGTTTGGTTTGACAAATGCTCCAGCTGTGTTTATGGCTTTGATGAACCGTGTATTTCAGAAGTATCTCGATGACTTTGTGATTATTTTTATTGGTGATATTCTAATATATTCAAAGAATCTGATTGATCATGCTGAACATCTGAGAACAGTATTGAAAACTTTAAGAGCCGAGAAACTGTATGCTAAACTGTCAAAATGCGAGTTTTGGCTGAAACAGGTTGTCTTTCTTGGACATATTATATCTGGAAATGGTATTTCTGTGGATCCAAGTAAAGTCGAAGCAGTGATCAGTTGGTCGAGACCGACATCTGTTCCTGAGATTCGGAATTTTATGGGATTGGCTGGGTATTATCGTCGATTCATTAAAGATTTTTCCAGTATTGCAAAGCCGATTACTCAGTTGACTCAGAAGAATACTCCATTTGTCTGGTCTGATGCTTGTGAATCCAGTTTTCTGGAGTTGAAGAAACGATTGACCAATGCACCAGTCTTGACGATTCCTTCAGGTACTGGTGGTTTCACTGTTTATTGTGATGCATCTCACCGAGGTTTAGGTTGTGTTTTTATGCAGCGAGGTCATGTGATTGCTTATGCCTCGAGACAATTGAAGCCTCACGAAACCAGATATCCGATTCATGATCTTGAATTGGCCGCTATTGTATTTGCTTTGAAAATTTGACGACATTATCTGTACAGGGAACAGTTTGAAATCTATTCAGATCACAAGAGTCTGAAATATCTGTTTTCTCAGTCAAAATTGAATATGAGACAGCGGAGATGGCTTGATTTGCTGAAAGATTTTGACTGCGAGATTAAATATTATCCAGGTAAATCGAATGCAGCAGCTGATGCATTGAGTCGAAATGTATGTTCTTTATCCTTATCGACGATTGGTGTATCGAATTTGATTGAAAACTGTTGTTTATCTGGATTAGTATTTGATACAAATTATCAGCCATTACGACTCTATCAAATGCAAGTTGAACCAGCTTTAGTGGTAAGAATTCGAGATGCTCAGAAACATGATCAGAATGTGCAGAACTCGATTGAGAAAGTTCGATCAGGGCATGTATCTGAATATCGGGTTCAAGATGATCTTCTATACATTCACAATCACCTTGTAGTGTCTGATATTTCTGATGTACGTCAACAACTACTGAAAGAGGCGCATTGTAGTCGTTACAGTATTCATCTTGGTGGTAGGAAGATGTATAATGATCTGAAAGCTCATTATTGGTGGAAGCAAATGAAGACTGATATCACTGATTTTGTAGCTCGATGTTTGAATTGCCAACAGGTGAAGGCTGAGAGGAAGAGACTGTCTGGTTCGTTACAGAGTTTGTCTATACCTGAATGGAAATGAGATCATATTTCCATGGATTTTGTGACTAAATTACCTCGATCTTCTAGAGGTTGTGATGCTATCTGGGTGATTATTGACAGATTGACGAAATCAGCGTGTTTTATTCCGTATCGCATGACGTATAGACACGACCAGATGACAGAGATTTATATCCGTGAAGTTGTCAGATTGCACGGAGTGCCGAAATCTATTGTATCAGATCGTGATCCTCGATTTACATCACATTTTTGGAACAGCTTACAGAGAGCTTTAGGTACTCAGTTACACTTGAGCACAGCTTATCATACACAGACTGACGGACAGTCTGAGTGTACTATTCAGACATTGGAGGAAATGTTGAGAGCTGTAGTGCTTGATTTTGGCACTAGTTGGAAAGAATCACTACCTCTTTGTGAATTCTCGTACAATAACAGCTATCAATCGAGTATAGGAATGGCTCCTTTTGAAGCTTTATACGGAAGAAAATGTCGATCTCCTTTGTACTGGGATGATATCTCTGAAGTACCTGATATTGGTCCTGATATGATACGTGATATGAATGACCATGTGAAGCTTATTCAGAGAAGAATGAAGACAGCTCAAGATAGACAGACGAAATATGCCAACATTCGACGTCGACCATTGTCTTTTGAACAGGGGGATCGTATATTTTTGAAGATTTCTCCGTTCAGAGGCACTGTCAGATTTGGCAAACGAGGAAAGTTGTCTCCACTCTACATCGGTCCTTATGAAATTCTGGAGAAAATAGGAAATCTCGCCTATCGATTAGCTCTTCCTCCATCGTTATCTGGAATACTGTAAGAGTGGGTGCCCAGTGAGCCAACTGTGTGGCTATGGGCTTTGATGACTCTTTGTATAAACAATCTTTTGTTTAATATTATTTACACTTTTATTAATGGCAATGACTTTATATTACTTCATATTGTTATATTGTGATATACTATTGTTGTTTTGATAAAGACCTTGAATATACTATAGTGTATGTAAGATGTGGTAGAACATGGGGATGTCTATCATGAAATACATCTTATAGTCACTGTATATTCTAAAACCGTTCCTAGTCGATTGAGCCGTCCGATAATAAGGATAAGGATCGCTCGAGTTTGAGACTAGCATTTGCGATGCGGAGTACCACGTTTCATTGGTAGGGAACATGGAGATGTTCGAAGCATGCAAATGGATATTCATAGGATGAATAATCGAACTACCCTATCCGGACTTTCCAAGTGGTTATCACTTATCGAGTGGATAAAGTCCGCGGTTTTGGTTGTACACCATTAGTCCTTACGACTTGAAACATCATGGAGACTCTATATGCTAGTGCTGTGCTTTGACTCGTTTACCGACTCTATGGGGGTCATCAGGTGTCGAGATTGGGTACAGTTACGACACATATAGGAGTCAATGCATTGTTGTCAAGGATTCACCACATACTTGCGAGTGTGGATATCCTATGCGATCTGAGGAGATATTAGTGTGACAAATCTCTGGCCAGAGTACTTGATGTGATTTAAGAAATGGTTTCTTAGTAGCACATGCGATGTCACTAATTTGATCTTCAAGATGTATTGCATAGTTATCGAATCTTGAGCGACTCTCGATATACCAATGGTTGTTGATTCGATCGGGATATATGGATGAAGGGACCGTACTGTACGCTAACCAAAATCTACTGGTTCTTGTAGGCACTATCAGTGATACCTAGGGAATCATGGGGCGATGTTGCTAGGCGATTTACCATGATTCGTTGGGCAAGTCGGAAAGTGTTGTTCCGAGTCACAAGGAGTTGTGAGCCCACGGCTAGCTGTATCCCTGAACCATTGAGGGTCACACAGTGTAATGGAGTTTTAATCCCCGTTGAGATAGTTAAATTTAAAGAGTTAAATTTAATGAACTAAGGAGTTGGACTTCTTAAATAAGAGTAAGGGAGTAGGATTTCCTAAAATGACATAGGGATGGACATTTTAGGAAATCACTGAATTCGGATTCAGGAAAATTTATTTTGACTTTAAAATGTGCAGAAATGGTTTCTGTGCACATTGGTGAAATCGGTTCATCAATCGGAGTCACGATGAATTTTATATTAATTTCTGAACGTGCGGGCTTTGCTTGTCGGGCCCTAACTTATGACTAATGGGCCCTAAGGTGTTAGTGGCCTGCATTATAAATAAGTTATTGCAGTACAGAAATTAGACACAACAGGTCATTATTTTGAGAGAAAAAATTTTCGAACCCTAGCTCTCTCTCTAATATTTTCGGCCGCCCCCCTTTTCCTCTGTCCGAGAAATTTCGGTCTGTGATTTTGAATCGCAGTCAGGAATAACGAATCAGATTCGTTTAATCTCTTCGCAGAAAACTTCTGATAGATTTTCTAGTGCAATCTATCAGAGGGATTTAAAACCTCATTCGTGGACCTGATTGAAGGAGTTCATCAGTTCCTGGGAGATACAAGAAGCACAGAGAAATCTGTGTGGTGTCCATTAATCTCGCTTCGAGATTGAAGGTAAAATTTAATTAATTGTTATTTGAATTTTACACACACAATAATTTAATCGTTGAATGGTTGATACCCACACCATGGAATTGTTCCATGATAAAATTTTTAAACTTCCGCTGCACCGGGTATCAATCGTGATTGATCAGAGAGCCGCGTTTTCCAACAGTGGTATCAGAGCCAGGTTGCTCAGATCAAACGATTAAATTAATCGATTGTACAAAATTTTTGAATCTCGTTTTTTTTTTGAAAACAAAATAAATATTTTTAAATAAAAAATTTTTTTTTTCCGGGGCAAAACCCGGGCAGCGATTGGATCGCTGCCCGGTGGGGCAGCAATTGTTGCTGCCCCGGGCGGCGCACGGCGCCGCCCAAAGGGGGCGCATGGCGCCGCCCAAAACGGCGACCGTCGCCGCCCAGGGCAGCGCTGTGCGCTGCCCAGCGCCGCGCTGGGCGCTGCGCAGGGCAGCGCTCGGCGCCGCCCAGGGGCGGCGCTCGGCGCCCCCCAGCGGCGACGCCAGGCGCCGCCAGGGCAGCAACTGTTGCTGCCCTAAGGGGGCAGCCGGGCTGCCCCCGGCCCGCGCCCCGGGTGCGGGCCGGCCCGGGAGTGTCCCGGGCGGCCCGCGGAAAAATTATATTTTTATTAAAAATTAATTTTAATATGTTAAAATTTTATTTTTGGTCCGGTCAAAAATTGTTTTTGATTGGTTCACGAGATTTCGGATCGAATTGTTCGAGTCCGTAAATTTTAAAATTGATTTTGGATAAATTTGAATTTTTGGAAAATTTTAATGTTTTATCCGTAAATTGAATTTTGAAATCAATTATTTTGGTACAATTGATGATAAGATATGATCTTATGATATATTGAGTAAAATATGATTTTATTTGTAAAATTGGATTTTATAGATAAAATATGATTTTATTTGATATAGAGATAAAATATGATTTTATATGTGAAATGAGATTTTATATATAAAATATGATTTTATCTTGTTTAAATTTGAATTGCCACTGCATGTTATCCAATAAATTAATTTTGAATTAAATGTTATTGGATAAGGATGATCGATTGCCATGACCAATTTTGTAGGTGTATGTTAGGAATTTACATTTTGTTTTTATTGTTGTTGGTTTTATTAATGGGCCTGGTTTATGGCCCGATATGAATGTCATATGTAATAAAAGTGGGTTTGGTTTATAGCCCGTTCCCACCCCTAAAAATGTATCC
This sequence comes from Henckelia pumila, assembly GCF_033568475.1. NCBI lineage: Eukaryota > Viridiplantae > Streptophyta > Magnoliopsida > Lamiales > Gesneriaceae > Henckelia > Henckelia pumila. The sequence goes on from NC_133122.1 coordinate 203,330,562, forward strand.
CTACTTGTCATTGTTATTTATTGTAAATACATTAGATTTAGTGGGAGATCAAGATTTGAAGACGGTGGGCCCAGCAGACAATAAAGACTGAAGAAATGTAAATTGGAAGCACATGTAATAGGATTGCATTGCATACTGCATATTACCTAGGATTGGACTAAGACCCGTGATTGGCAACCACGGGTCAATTAGAAATGGAATCGATCATCCTATATAATATTTGATATTATGATTGTATGCATGTTTAGACATAATTGCGTGAATCCGGCAAGCATGCAATAAATTAAATATGATGAGACAAATATTTTTATAATTAAAAATCCCTCATTTTAAATATGATTTAAAATTTATATCAAGATAAATAAAGGAAATTTAAATTTGTTTAAATGTTCCCACCTTCCATCAACGGTCAATGTATGTGACGCTACCCGCGGATATGGTCCGGCTCATATTATTGGGGGGGCCCGTCCGTCGGAAAGCTATACATTGGATCGACAAATGTTGTAAGTTGGGTGGAACTCCCATGGGATCGGCTCATATTATTGGGGGATCCACATGGCGACCGTCCATCACAACTTAATATTGATGGGTCATCTTGACATGCCACTTTAAACGGCGTCATATTATTGGGCCCTTATTGGACATGAGGTAAACACATGGGGGTTGCTTTGGAAGCAATTGGGCTCTACCTTTTGAGAATTATGGTTGGCTGATATTATTCGGGACCATAAGTTTGTCAATTGGACTCCATGTTCTCACTAAGGAAAAAGTTTCCCGTTTTCACTAGAGGGTGGTGAAATCGTTAAAATAGTGGGAGTGAGATTCATAAAATTAAATTCGCCTATTTTATGTCTTAGTAAATTGTTAAACAATCATTGATATATGTCTGTTTTTCTTTTCAGTATTTCATACAATGAATTTGCGAAATCCATTATTCTCGATCCTCGAACAAAACAAGTTGACTAGCGCCAACTATACGGAATGGTTCCGGAAGTTGAAGATTGTCTTAACTTCGGAGAAAATGCTCTACGTGTTAGAGAAAGCACCTCCGAAGGAAGCACCAGCTGACATAAGTCCGGAGGAATTGGCCAAACTTGATGCATGGTGTGACCATGACATCAAGACCAAATGCTATATGCAAGCCTCGATGTCTGATGAACTCCAGAGGCGATTTGAGGACACGGTGAATGCTGCTGACATTCACACGCAACTCAAGGAACTTTTTGGGGCTCAGTCGAGGGCTGAAAGGTTCGCTACTGTTAAGGAGTTGATGACGTGCCGCATGCATGAAGGGACTTCGGTCCGTGATCATGGGGTACGAGTGATTTGGCTCATACAGAAGTTGGCGACCCTAGATTTGGTGTTGGAGCATGAACTCAATGTGGATTTATTGCTTCTGTCTCTTCCTTCTTCATTTGATGGATTTGTGATAAATTTTAATATGAACAAGATAGAGGCCACCCTTGAAGAGATGGTCAATATGCTCGTTACATATGAATCCACACTTAAGAAGGATAAGCCAGCTTTCTTGGTGGGCTCCTCATCTTCTGCGAAGAAGGGGCCAAGTATGAAGGGCAAGAAACGTTCTACCCCACCCAAGAAAGTTGAGCCCGAGAAGAAGCAAAAGACAAAGGCTTCAAACAATGGAAAATCCAAGGATGTTTGCCATTACTGCAAGAAGCCGGGTCATTGGAAGCGCAACTGCAAGGAATATCTTGAGCAGTTGGGAACTGCAAAGGGTATGTTCTATATTGAAATAAACATGTCACTTAATACAACTTCTTGGGTATTGGATACCGGATGTGGATCTCACATTTGCAATGATTTGCAGGTGATGACAAGAAGTCGCAGGCTTAGAATGGGTGAGACCCAGCTGAGGCTCGGGAATGGTTCCAGAGTTGAAGCTACGGCCATTGGAGATGTTTGTTTGACTTTGCAGAACGGTTTTAAATTATTGTTAAGAGATGTTTTATTTGTGCCAGATTTAATTAAAAACATTATTTCTATTTCTATGCTTGATAGAGATGGTTATTCTTGCAATTTTGTGAATGAGATTTGCAATATTTACAAGAATGAATGTTTAATTGGAAATGGACAACTTGAAAACGATCTATACAACTTAAAACTAAAAGACGTTCCAGTGAATTATGTTGATAAACCGGCGACAACAAACAAAAGGAAAATCGATAGTCAAAACCCGGCAAACCTTTGGCATGCTAGGCTAGGTCATATTTCCTCAAGGAGGATGAACAAGCTAGTGGGAGAGGGCATGTTTGATATGTCTGATATTAATTCTCTACCTACTTGTGAATCCTGCCTAAAAGGAAAAATGACTAAATCTCCTTTTAAGGGGAAACCTGAGCGTAGTCAGAATCTGTTGGATTTGATCCATACAGATGTTTGTGGTCCATTTAGAGTAGGGACTCAACATGGCCACACCTACTTCATTACCTTTACTGATGATTATTCAAGGTATGGGTATTTATATTTAATGAAATATAAGTCTGAAGCATTTGAAAAGTTCAAAGAATTCAAGGCTGAAGTAGAAAACAAGCTAGGTAAAAGTATTAAAGCACTTCGATCGGATCGAGGTGGAGAATACTTGAGTACCGAGTTTTTGGACTATCTGAAAGAGAATGGGATTCTCTCTCAGTGGACTCCTCCTATGACACCACAGCTTAATGGTGTATCGGAGCGTCGTAATCGAACTTTGTTGGACATGGTTCGATCTATGATGAGCTTCACTGAGCTTCCACCTTCGTTTTGGGGCTATGCGCTTGAAACGGCGGTATTGTTGTTGAACAACGTCCACACTAAAGCAGTGGACAAAACACCATACGAGTTATGGAATGGCAAAGCTCCTAAGTATTCGTACTTGAGGATTTGGGGATGTCCTGCTTACGTGAAGCGGACAGTGGGAGATAAGTTGGATAGTCGATCCAGCTTATGTTATTTTGTAGGGTATCCGAAGAATTCAATCGGATATTATTTCTATTATCCTGCTGAAACAAAGGTGTTTGTTTCTAGGAATGCCACCTTCTTGGAGAAGGAATTCTTATTGGATAAGAAAGGCGAGATGATGGAACTCGAAGAAGTTCGAGAAGAACCCGAAATACAAAATAACGATCCTACACCTCAGGAACCATTGCTGGACACGCCTGCACCTAGAAGATCCGAAAGGACTTCTAGACCTCCAGTTCGATATGGTCTTCTTCTTGAAGGGGATCAAGATGAACCCGACATTGGATGTGATCCAAGAAACTTCAAGGAAGCAATTTCTGATGCGGATTCGAATTTATGGCTTGAAGCTATGCAGTCAGAATTGGATTCGATGCATACAAACCAAGTTTGGTCTTTAGTAGATCCTCCCGATGGAATTGTTCCGATAGGGTGTAAATGGATCTACAAAAGAAAGCTTGGGCCTGATGGTAAGGTATTGACCTACAAGGCGCGATTGGTGGCTAAAGGTTATACTCAAAGGCAAGGAGTTGACTATGACGAAACCTTTTCACCAGTTGCAATGTTCAAGTCCATAAGAATCCTAATTGCCATAGCTGCATGGTATGACTATGAGATATGGCAAATGGATGTGAAGACTGCTTTTCTTAATGGAGACATTAAGGAGGAAATCTATATGAAGCAGCCTGAGGGGTTCACATCCATGGGAAGCGAGCATAAGGTATGCAAGCTTCAGAGATCAATTTATGGTCTAAAACAAGCATCAAGAAGTTGGAACCAGAAATTTGATGAAACAATAAAAGATTTTGGTTTCATCAAGAACCCGGAGGAACCTTGCGTGTACAAGAAAGTAGTTAAGGATGCGGTGACATTCTTAGTACTTTATGTTGATGACATCCTACTCATTGGGAATGATGTAGGGATGTTGCAGTCAACAAAGATATGGTTATCAGGTAGATTTTCGATGAAGGATTTGGGAGAGGCATCCTACATTCTTGGGATACAGATCTATAGAGATAGGTCTAAGAGAATGATAGGACTCACTCAATCAACCTACATCGATACCATATTGAAACGGTTTTCAATGGATGGGTCCAAAAGAGGACATCTACCCATGTGTCATGGAGTTTCTCTATCCAAGTCTATGTGTCCCAAGACTGATGAAGAGATAGAGAATATGACACATGTACCATATGCGTCAGCTATAGGTAGTATCATGTATGGGATGATATCTACCAGACCGGATGTAGCATTTGCTCTGAGTGTCACGAGCAGATATCAGTCTAATCCTGGTCAAATGCATTGGAAAGCCGTGAAGGACATTCTTAAGTACTTGCGAAGGACTAAGAATATGTTCATGGTGTATGGAGGACGAGATCTCAAATTGGAAGGCTATACCGACTCTAGCTTCCAAAGTGATGTGGATGACTCGAAGTCAACCTCTGGATTTGTGTTCATGCTCAATGGCGGTGCTGTCTCTTGGAAGAGTTCCAAGCAGGACACCACAGCGGATTCCACCACTGAGGCTGAATACATTGCAGCATCAGCTGCTGCTAAAGAGGCCGTTTGGATGAGGAAGTTCGTCCAAGAGTTGGGCGTTATTCCTGAATTTGTTGGTCCAGTCCCGGTGTACTGTGACAACACGGGTGCCGTTGCTCAAGCAAAGGAACCAAGGTCTCATCAAAGATCCAAACACGTACTGAGGAAATACCACATAATCCGGGAGATTGTGGAAAGAGGAGATATCATTGTCGAACGAGTGGCCTCTGCAGACAATATCGCTGATCCGCTTACTAAGCCCTTGCCAGGACCATTGTTTGACAAACATCGCGAAGCAATGGGTCTACGTAGTATGACTAGTTGGCTATAGGGCAAGTGGGAGATTGTAAGAGTGGGTGCCCAGTGAGCCAACTGTGTGGCTATGGGCTTTGATGACTCTTTGTATAAACAATCTTTTGTTTAATATTATTTACACTTTTATTAATGGCAATGACTTTATATTACTTCATATTGTTATATTGTGATATACTATTGTTGTTTTGATAAAGACCTTGAATATACTATAGTGTATGTAAGATGTGGTAGAACATGGGGATGTCTATCATGAAATACATCTTATAGTCACTGTATATTCTAAAACCGTTCCTAGTCGATTGAGCCGTCCGATAATAAGGATAAGGATCGCTCGAGTTTGAGACTAGCATTTGCGATGCGGAGTACCACGTTTCATTGGTAGGGAACATGGAGATGTTCGAAGCATGCAAATGGATATTCATAGGATGAATAATCGAACTACCCTATCCGGACTTTCCAAGTGGTTATCACTTATCGAGTGGATAAAGTCCGCAGTTTTGGTTGTACACCATTAGTCCTTACGACTTGAAACATCATGGAGACTCTATATGCTAGTGCTGTGCTTTGACTCGTTTACCGACTCTATGGGGGTCATCAGGTGTCGAGATTGGGTACAGTTACGACACATATAGGAGTCAATGCATTGTTGTCAAGGATTCACCACATACTTGCGAGTGTGGATATCCTATGCGATCTGAGGAGATATTAGTGTGACAAATCTCTGGCCAGAGTACTTGATGTGATTTAAGAAATGGTTTCTTAGTAGCACATGCGATGTCACTAATTTGATCTTCAAGATGTATTGCATAGTTATCGAATCTTGAGCGACTCTCGATATACCAATGGTTGTTGATTCGATCGGGATATATGGATGAAGGGACCGTACTGTACGCTAACCAAAATCTACTGGTTCTTGTAGGCACTATCAGTGATACCTAGGGAATCATGGGGCGATGTTGCTAGGCGCTTTACCATGATTCGTTGGGCAAGTCGGAAAGTGTTGTTCCGAGTCACAAGGAGTTGTGAGCCCACGGCTAGCTGTATCCCTGAACCATTGAGGGTCACACAGTGTAATGGAGTTTTAATCCCCGTTGAGATAGTTAAATTTAAAGAGTTAAATTTAATGAACTAAGGAGTTGGACTTCTTAAATAAGAGTAAGGGAGTAGGATTTCCTAAAATGACATAGGGATGGACATTTTAGGAAACCACTGAATTCGGATTCAGGAAAATTTATTTTGACTTTAAAATGTGCAGAAATGGTTTCTGTGCACATTGGTGAAATCGGTTCATCAATCGGAGTCACGATGAATTTTATATTAATTTCTGAACGTGCGGGCTTTGCTTGTCGGGCCCTAACTTATGACTAATGGGCCCTAAGGTGTTAGTGGCCTGCATTATAAATAAGTTATTGCAGTACAGAAATTAAACACAACAGGTCATTATTTTGAGAGACAAAATTTTCGAACCCTAGATCTCTCTCTAATATTTTCGGCCGCCCCCCTTTTGCTCTGTCCGAGAAATTTCGGTCTGTGATTTTGAATCGCAGTCAGGAATAACGAATCAGATTCGTTTAATCTCTTCGCAGAAAACTTCTGATAGATTTTCTAGTGCAATCTATCAGAGGGATTTAAAACCTCATTCGTGGACCTGATTGAAGGAGTTCATCAGTTCCTGGGAGATACAAGAAGCGCAGAGAAATCTGTGTGGTGTCCATTAATCTCGCTTCGAGATTGAAGGTAAAATTTAATTAATTGTTATTTGAATTTTACACACACAATAATTTAATCGTTGAATGGTTGATACCCACACCATGGAATTGTTCCATGATAAAATTTTTAAACTTCCGCTGCACCGGGTATCAATCGTGATTGATCAGAGAGCCGCGTTTTCCAACAAATACATGATGTCTTTCATGTATCGATGCTTCGTAAATATCTTGCTGATGAATCTCATATGCTTCAATCTGATGAGGCTGAACTCGACGAGACCTTGAGTTATTTTGAAAAGCCAATTCAGATTCTTGATCGAAAAGAGAAGCAACTACGAACGAAGACTATTCCACTTGTGAAAGTCCAGTGGAGTCGTTATGGTATGGAAGATGTGACGCCCGGGGCTGAAGAGGCAGGGAGTGATCGCCGGTGCCAAGAGGTTGCACGGACAATGAGCGGCTCCTGGTAGGCTTCTAGGCAGAGGGAGACATGAATGAACCGATCCCATGCCGGAATGAGAGGGATTCTGAGACTGTGTAGGTATGGGACTACATAATTGAGGAGGGCTTAAAAGATTTCATATGTATTGCTCATATCAAGAAGATGCATCTTCTTTTCGGAAGCTCATCACTTAAGAACTTCAAAGTTAAGTGTGCTTGACTTGGGGCAATTATAGGATGGGTGACGCCCTGGGAAGTTTTCCAGGGTGCGTGTGAGTGAGGACATAAGCACGCTGAAAAGACCCGTCTTGATACAGTGGGTCGTTACAAATGGTATCATAGCCGACCTCTCTTAGTACGTATGGTTCGGGGACGAACCAAGCGGAAGCTGGTGGGCATGTGACGCCCGGGGCTGAAGAGGCAGGGAGTGATCGCCGGTGCCAAGAGGTTGCACGGACAATGAGCGGCTCCTGGTAGGCTTCTAGGCGGAGGGAGACATGAATGAACCGATTCCGTGCCGGAATGAGAGGGATTCTGAGACTGTGTAGGTATGGGACTACATGGTTGAGGAGGGCTTAAAAGATTTCATATGTACTGCTCATATGAAGAAGATGCATCTTCTTTTCGGAAGCTCATCACTTAAGAACTCCAAAGTTAAGCGTGCTTGACTTGGGGCAATTATAGGATGGGTGACCCCCTGAAAAGTTTTTCAGGGTGCGTGTGAGTGAGGACATAAGCACGCTGAAAAGACCCGTCTTGATACAGTGGGTCGTTACAGAAGAAGCGACTTGGGAGACTGAATCTGATATGAAGCAAAGATTTCCAGAGATGTTTCATTGATGTAAGTCTTCTTTAGTTTTCTGTTATCTGATATTTGATATATGATCTGTTGATATTACTTCAGATTTCGAGGACGAAATCGTGTTTTAGTGGGGGAGAATTGTAACGCCCAGAATTATTTAATTTTGATCCGAGAATATTTAATTTGGGAATATTTAGAGTTTTGATTTAAATTCTAATATTCTTAAATTATTTAGGATTGAAATTGAATAAATTGAGAATTTGAGGACTCAATTGCAATTATTGCATAGTTGAGGGGCCAAAGTGAAAAATCCTAAAATTTGGCAGGACACTTGCTATTGTTTTGTTTCCTCACGTGTACAATCCATATTTCATCAGATTTATCCAAGTTCAGAAACCGTGAGCAAGAAACCGAGAATTCTTCCATGTTTCATCTTCTTCTTCAATTTGACGTATCTTGAGCTACGATTATCCGTTTTTGATTCCGAAATATGTTCTGGAATCCTCGCGAGACGAACTTCGATTTGATGTAAGTTTCTTCTTTGTTTATCAAAGTTTGAGAAGTCGAATTTGACAGAGATCAGATATTGATATGAAAGTGTGGTTGTTAACCTTCTATCTTTGATAATCTTGAAGTTGATTGGAAGATTGATTTGTAAATCGTGTTCTTATGAATTCCATCTATGATTCAAATGAATAAATGTTGACATGTTGAGGATTATGCTAGTTTTGAATTGTATATAGCTGATGTTGTTATTGATATGGTCGGAATCGCCGAAGTGATACCAATATGCCGTCGAATTATTGATTTGAAGTGATTTGCTATTGTTCTTGGATTCCGAAGTTGCTGAACTATTGACTGATGATTCCTTGATTGTTATGCTATTGTTTTAGTGCATAAACAGAGTATATAAACTCAAGAAGTCTACTCCGAAACCGATAGAAGATAGAACAAGGTTGGAAAAGTTTGCCTTGTAGTTCTTGTTGAAGTTTGGGTTGATAGTGAGAAGACTTTGAGATGAGTTTTTGGTGATTGATCTTGTACAGATTTTGACAAGTTTGAAGACATCCTAAACACCATATTTGAAAGGTAAAAGTGGACTATTATTTGATTGGGAATACAACTCGAGATGGTTTATATCGAGTTTCCCCTAAATCACATACTTGTTTGATTATTTGCTCTTATGTGTTTTACTATGAGCTATTGAATAAGTGTTGATATAATGAATGCTTTGATGATGATATATATTTTGCATTCATCTTGAAGACTTATTCCTTGATTTTGAAATGAACGGAAACGTTTGAATAGACGATTTGAGGAATCGTATATTTATGGCCTGGGTGGTTGTTTTAGCCTAGCGTCTGATTTGCATATATGATTGCTTCAAAGTCTAGAGAAAAAAGATAAGTAACCCCACCTCGAGCGGAAGAGTCGGTGGATTAGTTATGATATCTACTTCTCGGGATCCCAATTGACGAATGACGAAATGAACCTTGTTTTAAAACATGCATCGTATTTACTTTTATATCATGAGTTTGATATATGATTTGTATTGCATGTTTAGTTGCTTTTACTGGGAAATATATTTCTCACCTGAGTTATCCGGCTATTTGTTGTGTTGTATGTGTCATGACAATAGGCGGAAGTGGATCCGAGCAAAAGCGGAATTGAAGAACAAGGGATGAGAGATTAGCGTGATGATCCAGTATAGAACTGAAGTTGCTGTCTTATATGTTTAGAATAAGAGTTGAGGCTTTGAATTAGTAGACTTGAACTTTAGTTAAAGTGTTGATAGTTGATCTTGTACAAACACTTGAAATGGATGTTCTACTCTTGCCTTGAGTTGTTAATGTATATATATGTTGTTGACTTGATATGATTTATATACCATGATGATGCTTTTGGGAGTTGATACAACATGTTTAGAAATTGATTCTTACTTTGTGCATGTTTTAGTAGATCAAAGGTTCAAGTTTGACAGCAAGTTTTAGAGCTGGTTTTGAGCTGCGTTTTGTGGACAGGAAACTGCCCAGGGCCGCGCCTGAGCTGTAGAAAATAGCAGCCCGAGCGCATCCAGGGCAGTTGGCTACTGTTTTGACACCAACAGAGTGCGCCCGAGCGGCGCATTTCAGCCGCTCGAGCGCAGCCCATTAAAAAAAAAAAAATTTCCAGCTTTGAATGCTTGGTGTTTGCTTATCTTTAATTCATGATCTTGGATTAATTTTGTGAATTTGAGAGTTTGAGAGATTAAGAACCGGGTCGTCACACTAGTGTTAGTTTAGTTATACTATAATGTTACTGTAGTGTAAATTTAGTAATACTATAGTATAATCCTAGTGTAATTTTAGTTATACTATAGTGTAATGCTAGTGTTATTTTAGTTATACTATAGTGTTATTGTAGTGTAAATTTAGTTATACTATTGTATAAACCTAGTGTAATTAAAGTTATACTATAGTGTAATGCTAGTGTTATTTTAGTTATACTATAGTGTTATTGTAGTGTAAATTTAGTTATACTATAGTGTAATTCTAGTGTTATACTATAGTGTTATTTAGTGTAAATTTAGTTATACTATAGTGTAAATCTAGTGTAATTTTAGTTATATTATAGTGTAATGCTAGTGTTATTTTAGTAATAATATAGTTTAATCCTAGTGTATTTTTAGTTATACTATAGTGTAATTGAAGTGTTATTTTAGTTATACTATAGTGTTATTGTAGTGTAAATTTAGTTATACTATAGTGTAAACCTAGTGTAATTTTAGTTATACTATAGTGTAATTCTAGTGTTATTTTAGTTATACTATAGTGTTATTGTAGTGTAAATTTAGTTACACTATAGTGTAAACCTAGTGTAATTTTAATTAAACTATAGTGTAATTCTAGTGTTATTTTAGTTATACTATATTGTTATTGTAGTGTAAATTTAGTTACACTATAGTGTAAACCTAGTGTAATTTTAGTTATACTATAGTGTAATTGAAGTGTTATTTTAGTTATACTATAGTGTTATTGTAGTGTAAATTTAGTTATACTGTAGTGTAAACCTAGTGTAATTTTAGTTATACTATAGTGTAATTCTAGTGTTATTTTAGTTATACTATAGTGTTATTGTAGTGTAAATTTAGTTACACTATAGTGTAAACCTAGTGTAATTTTAATTAAACTATAGTGTAATTCTAGTGTTATTTTAGTTATACTATATTGTTATTGTAGTGTAAATTTAGTTACACTATAGTGTAAACCTAGTGTAATTTTAGTTATACTATAGTGTAATGCTAGTGTTATTTTAGTTATACTATAGTGTTATTGTAGTGTAAATTTAGTTATACTATAGTGTAAACATAGTGTAATTTTAGTTATAATATAGTGTAATGCTAGTGTTATTTTAGTTATACTATAGTGTAATCCTAGTGTAATTTTAGTTATATTATAGTGTAATTCTAGTGTTATTTTAGTTATACTATAGTGTTATTTTAATGTAAATTTAGTTACACTATAGTGTAAATCTAGTGTAATTTTAGTTATACTATAATGTAATGCTAAGGTTATTTTAGTTATACTATAGTGTTATTTTAATGTAAATTTAGTTACACTATAGTGTAAATCTAGTGTAATTTTAGTTATACTATAATGTAATGCTAGTGTTATTTTAGTTATACTATAGTGTTATTGTAGTGTAAATTTAGTTATACTATAGTGTAATCCTTGTGTAATTTTAGTTAAACTATAGTGTAATTCTAGTGTTATTTTACTTATACTATAGTGTAATTGTAGTGTAAATTTAGTTACACTATAGTGTAAACCTAATGTAATTTTAGTTATACTATAGTGTAATGCTAGTGTTATTTTAGTTGTACTATAGTATTATTGTAGTGTAAATTTAGTTATACTCTAGTGTAAACCTAGTGTAATTTTAGTTATACTATATTGTAATGCTAGTATTATTTTAGTTGTAATATTGTGTTATTTTAGTGTAAATTTAGTTATACTATATTGTAAAACTAGTGTAATTTTAGTTATACTATTGTGTAATGCTAGTGTTATTTTAGTTATACTATAGTGTAATCCTAGTGTAATTTTAGTTATACTATAGTGTAATTCTAGTATTATTTTAGTTATATTTTAATGTTACTATAGTGTAAATTTAGTAATACTATAGTATAATCATATTGTAATTTTAGTTATACTATAGTGTAATGCTAGTGTTATTTTAGTTATACTATAGTGTTATTGTAGTGTAAATTTAGTTATACTATAATGTAAATCTAGTGTAATTTTAGTTATAATATAGTGTAATGCTAGTGTTATTTGAGTTATACTATAGTGTTATTGTAGTGTAAATTTAGTTATACTATAGTGTAATTCTAGTGTTATTTTAGTTATACTATAGTGTTATTTAGTGTAAATTTAGTTATACTATAGTGTAAACCTAGTGTTATTTTAGTTATACTATAGTATAATACTAGTGTTATTTTAGTAATAATATAGTTTAATCCTAGTGTATTTTTAGTTATACTATAGTGTAATTGTAGTGTTATTTTAGTTATACTATAGTGTTATTGTAGTATAAATTTAGTTATACTATAGTATAAATCTAGTGTAATTTTAGTTATATTATAGTGTAATTCTAGTGTTATTTTAGTTATACTATAGTGTTATTGTAGCGTAAATTTAGTTACACTATAGTGTAAACCTAGTGTAATTTTATTTAAACTATAGTGTAATTCTAGTGTTATTTTAGTTATACTATATTGTTATTGTAGTGTAAATTTAGTTACTTTATAGTGTAAACCTAGTGTAATTTTAGTTATACTATAGTGTAATACTAGTGTTATTTTAGTTTTACTATAGTGTTATTGTAGTGTAAATTTAGTTATACTATAGTGTAAACCTAGTGTAATTTTAGTTATACTATAGTGTAATGCTAGTGTTATTTTAGTTATACTATAGTGTAAACCTAGTGTAATTTTAGTTATATTATAGTGTAATTCTAGTGTTATTTTAGTTATACTATAGTGTTATTTTAATGTAAATTTAGTTACACTATAGTGAAAATCTAGTGTAATTTTAGTTATACTATAATGTAATGCTAGTGTTATTTTAGTGGAACTATAGTGTTATTGTAGTGTAATTTAAGTTATACTATATTGTAATGCTAGTGTTATTTTAGTTATACTATTGTGTTATTGTAGTATAATTTAGTTATACTATATTGTAAACCTAGTGTAATTTTAGTTGTACTATAGTGTAATGCTAGTGTTATTTTAGTTATACTATAGTGTAATCCTAGTGTAATTTTAGTTATACTATAGTGTAATTCTAGTGTTATTTTAGTTATACTATAGTGTTATTGTAGTGTAAATTTAGTTACACTATAGTGTAAACTTAGTGTAATTTTAGTTAAACTATAGTGTAATTCTAGTGTTATTTTAGTTATACTATATTGTTATTGTAGGGTAAATTTAGTTACACTATAGTGAAAACCAAGTGAAATTTTAGTTATACTATAGTGTAATGCTAGTGTTATTTTAGTTTTACTATAGTGTTATTGTAGTGTAAATTTAGTTATACTATAGTGTAAACCTAGTGTAATTTTAGTTATACTATAATGTAATGCTAGTGTTATTTTAGTTATACTATAGTGTAACCCTAGTGTAATTCTAGTGTTATTTTAGTTATACTATAATGTTATTTTAGTGTAAATCTAGTTACAGTATAGTGTAAATCTAATGTAATTTTAGTTATACTAAAATGTAATGCTAGTGTTATTTTAGTTATACTATAGTGTTATTGTAGTGTAAATTTAGTTATACTATAGTGTAATCCTTGTGTAATTTTAGTTATACTATAGTTTAATGTTAGTGTTATTTTATTTATACTATAGTGTTACTGTAGTGCAAATTTAGTTATACTATAGTGTAAACCTAGTGTAATTTTAGTTATACTATAGTGTAATGCTAGTGTTATTTTAGTTATATTATAGTGTTATTGTAGTGTAAATTTAGTTATACTATATTGTAAACCTAGTGTAATTTTAGTTATACTATAGTGTAATTCTAGTGTTATTTTAGTTATACTATAGTGTTACTGTAGTGTAAATTCAGTTACACTATATTGTAAACCTAGTGTAATTTTAGTTAAACTATAGTGTAATTCTAGTGTTATTTTACTTATACTATAGTGTAATTGTAGTGTAAATTTAGTTACACTATAGTATAAACCTAATGTAATTTTAGTTATACTATAGTGTAATGCTAGTGTTATTTTAGTTTTACTATAGTGTTATTGTAGTGTAAATTTAGTTATACTATAGTGTAAACCTAGTGTAATTTTAGTTATACTATAGTGTAATGCTAGTGTTATTTTAGTTATACTATAGTGTAATTTTAGTTATATTATAGTGTAATTCTAGTGTTATTTTAGTTATACTATAGTGTAATTTTAATGTAAATTTAGTTACACTATAGTGTAAATCTAGTGTAATTTTAGTTATACTATAATGTAATGCTAGTGTTATTTTAGTTATACTATAGTGTTACTGTAGTGTAATTTAAGTTATACTATATTGTAATGCTAGTGTTATTTTAGTTATACTATTGTGTTATTGTAGTGTAAATTTAATAATACTATATTGTAAACCTAGTGTAATTTTAGTTATACTATAGTGTAATGCTAGTGTTATTTTAGTTATACTATAGTGTAATCCTGGTGTAATTTTAGTTATACTATAATGTAATGCTAGTGTTATTTTAGTTATATTATAATGTTATTGTAGTGTAAATTTAGTTATAATATAGTATAATCCTATTGTAATTTTAGTTATACTATAGTGTAATTGCTAGTGTTATATTAGTTATACTATAGTGTTACTGTTGTGTAAATTTAGTTATACTATAGTGTAAACCTAGTGTAATTTAAGTTATACTATAGTGTAATGCTAGTGTTATTTTAGTTATACTATATTGTTATTGTAGTGCAAATTTAGTTATACTATAGTGTAAACCTAGTGTAATTTTATTTATTATATATTGTAATGCTAGTGTTAGTTTAGTTATACTATAATGTTACTGTAGTGTAAAATTAGTAATACTATAGTATAATCCTAGTGTAATTTTAGTTATACTATATTGTAATGCTAGTGTTATTTTAGTTATACTATAGTGTTATTGTAGTGTAAATTTAGTTATACTATAGTGTAACTCTGGTGTTATTTTAGTTATACTATAATGTTATTTAGTGTAAATTTAGTTATATTATAGTGTAAACCTAGTGTAATTTTAGTTATACAATAGTGTAATTCTAGTGTTATTTTAGTTATACTATAGTGTTATTGTAGTGTAAATTTAGTTACACTATAGTGTAAACCTAGTGTAATTTTAGTTAAACTATAGTGTAATTCTAGTGTTATTTTAGTTATACTATAGTGTTATTGTAGTGTAAATTTAGTTATACTATAGTGTAAACTTAGTGTAATTTTAGTTATACTATAGTGTAATGCTAGTGTTATTTTAGTTATATTATAATGTTATTGTAGTGTAAATTTAGTTATAATATAGTATAATCCTACTGTAATTTTAGTTATAATATAGTGTAATTGCTAGTGTTATATTAGTTATACTATAGTGTTACTGTAGTGTAAATTTAGTTATACTATAGTGTAAACCTAGTGTAATTTTAGTTATACTATAGTGTAATGCTAGTGTTATTTTAGTTGTGACGACCCGAGTTCTAATCTCTCATTTAATCAAATGTCCAATAATAGACAAGAAACAATGTCTAAACAAAAGAGTAAATAAAAAAAAAAAATTTTTTTTTTCAAATGGATTGCCCTGCGCACGCGCGGCCTGTCCTCTCGCGCGCGCGCCGGCACCCAAACCCGAAACTCAAAGGGTTAGCTCGCGCGCGCGCGAGCAGGAGCTCGCCCGTGCGCCGGCCACGGCACCAGAAAAAAAAATGCTGGCTCAGCTGCTGTCAAAAATGAAATCAAGCCTACAATTGATTCAAGATCATCTCCTACAAAAGTCTAGACATGGTTTAATCAATCATAACATCTAACATGCATTCTAACATGCTATAATTGTTAGGAATAAACCATTTCAAGGCTTTACAACATAATCAAAATCTCACAAACATGCAATAATCTTGTCATATAAAAACTAGTTCAAGATACAACATGTTGGAGTCAAATATTTGAAACATTACTCAAATTTCAAATATAATAACAAGACCTTTAGATCATCCTTAACAAGTCTTGATACAAGTAACTTCTAAAATGATCATGTTTACGACTCAATAAACTTCATGAAAGTTCAAACAACTCCTAACTCGGATCCTCACACTATATCTCTTCAATCCTTGTTCTTCATGATTGCTTTTGCCCTGTTCCAATCCCCTTACTGCAATGACACATACAACAAAACAATAGCCGGATAACTCCGGTGAGAAATATATTTCCCAGTAAAAGCAACTAAACATGCATATCAAACATATATCAAGATCATGATATAACAGTAAATACAATGCATGTTTTCAAAACAAAGTTCATTTCATCATTCGTCGGTTGGGATCCCGAGAAGTAGATATCATAACTAATCCACCGACTCTCCCGCTCGAGGTGGGGTTACTTATCTTTCTTCTCTAGACTTTGAAGCAATTATATATGCAAATCAGACGCTAGGCTAAATCAACCACCCAGGCCATACATATACGATTCCTCAAATCGTCTATTCGAACGTTTCCGTTCATTTCAAAATCAAGGATGTGATGACCCGAGTTCTAATCTCTCATTAATCTCATTAATCATTATTAAACCATGTTAGACAATAACCAAAGTCTAAACAAAAAGAATAATAAAATAAAAAAAAAAAATTTTTTTTAATTAAGTTGCACTTTGCACGCGCGGGCATCACCCCTCGCGCGCGCGCCGGCCAATGGGAACGAGGTCCCCTGGCTTGGCTCGCGCGCGCGCGAGCAGGAGCTCGCCCGTGCGCCAGCCAAACCAACAGAAAAAAAATAATGGCTCAGCTGCTGTCAAAAACGAGATCATGCCTATGATTGATTCAAGATCATGTCCTACCAAAGTCTAGACATGATGAAATCAAGCATAACAACTACCATGCATTCTAACATGCTTTTAATGCTAGTAATAAACCATTCCAAGGCTTTACAACATAATCATAATTCTCATAACATGCAATAACATTGTCATATATCCAGATCAAGACACCTTATGTTGATTCAAGGATTTACAACATATTTCCAATCCTATAAACATCAACAAAACCACAATTCAATCATCTACAAGTCTTGGTACAAGTATCCTTAAACATGATCATGATTAAGACTCATTAAACTTCATGACAGCACACATAACTCCTAACTCGGATCCTCACGCTATATCGATTTCATCCCTTGTTCTTTAAGTCCGCCTTTGCCCGGTTCCACTTCCTCCTATTGCAATGACACATACAACAAAACAATAGCCGGATAACTCCGGTGAGAAATAGATTTCCCAGTAAAAGCAACTAAACATGCATAATCAATATCACAATCATGATATAGAAATAAATACAATGCATGCTTTCGAAACAAAGTTCTTTTCATCATTCATCAATTGGGATCCCGAGAAGAAGATATCATAGCTAATCCACCGACACACCCTATCGAGGTGGGGCTACTATCTTGATCCTCTAGACTTTGAAGCCATTATATATGCAGCTCAGACGCTAGGCTCAAACAACCACCCAGGCCATACATATACAATCCCTCAAATCGTCTATTCGAACGTGTCCGTTCATTTAAAACTCAAGGAAATAAGTCATCAAGATGAATGCAACATGTAACATAATCAGGGCATTCATTATATCAAGAACTTATTCAAGTAATCAAAAGAAAACACATAAGAGCACTTAAACAAACGAGTATGTGAATTGAGGGAACTCGATACAAACCATCTCGAGTTGTAATCCCAATCAAATTGTAGTCCAATTTTACCTTTCCAATGTGATGTCTAGGATGTCTTTGAGCTTGTCCAATTCTGTCCAAGATCAATTACCAAACACAACTCAAATTCTGTTCAATATCAACTCAACCTTCCACAAGAACTTCAAAGGAAACTCAACCAACCTTGTGTGTTCTTCTATCGGTTTCGAATTCAACATTCTCGAGTTCACTTGTCCTGTTTACACACTGAAATCATAGCATAACAAACAAGGAATCATCAGCTAATAGTTCAACAACTTCAGATTCCAAGAACAATAGCAAATCACTTCGATTCAAGAGTTCGACGGCATTTCGGTATTACTTCGGCGATCCCGAACAACTCTAAATCATTTCTAACATTCATATCAGATGTTCAACAACTCAACTCAACATATCAGCAAGTATATATCAATCGAAACATATCTGGAAATCATAAGGACATGATATACACATCACTCTTTAACCAAACTTCAAGAACATCAAAGCTAGAAGATCAAAACCATCAAATTCATTCCAACTTCTGATCCTTGTCCATTTCGAATTCTCAAACCAACATGAAAGACAGAAAAACTTACATCAAATCGAAGGTCTTGTCGAGAGGATTTCAAAACATCTTTCGGAATCGAATTCGGATAACCGTAGCTCAAGATATGAAGATTTGAAGATGAGTGAAAGCTTGGAAATTCTCCAGAAACTTGCTCTCGGTTTCTTGGCTTGGAAATCTGATGAAATGTGTTGATTGACACGTGCACATGCTGATACCTTACTCCAATTCTGATAAGTTTAGTCATTATTGCACTTTAGTCCCTCAAGAGTCCAATAATTGCAATTCAGTCCTCAATTACTCAATTCATTCAATTTCAATCCTAATCAATTTAAGAATATTAGAATTTAAATCAAAACTCCAAATATTCCCAAATTAACTATTCTCAGATTAAAATTAAATAATTCCGGGCGTTACAATTCTCCCCCACTAAGACTCGATTTCGTCCTCGAAATCTTAGTAATATCAACAAATCATATCACAGATATCAGATAACAGAAAACTAAAGGAGACTCACATCAAGAAAATAACTCTGGAAATCGTTGTCTCATATCTGATTCAGTCTCCCAAGTCGCTTCTGCAATACCATGACGACTCCACTGAACCTTCACAAGCGGAATAGTCTTCGTACGAAGTTGCTTCTCTTTACGATCAAGAATCTGAATCGGCTTTTCAAAATAACTCAAAGTCTCGTCAAGTTCAGCTTCATCAGATTGAAGTACATGAGATTCATCAGAAAGATACTTTCGAAGCATTGATACATGAAAGACATCATGTATTCCAGATAACGCCGGAGGAAGAGCTAATCGATAGGCGAGATTGCCTATTTTCTCCAGAATTTCATACGGACCAATGTAGCGTGGAGACAACTTTCCTCGCTTGCCAAATCTGACTGTACCTCTGAAAGGAGAAATCTTCAGGAATACTCGATCCCCCTGATCAAAAGACAAAGGTCGACGTCGAATGTTAGCATATT
The DNA here is from genome assembly GCF_033568475.1 of Henckelia pumila. Taxonomy (NCBI): domain Eukaryota; kingdom Viridiplantae; phylum Streptophyta; class Magnoliopsida; order Lamiales; family Gesneriaceae; genus Henckelia; species Henckelia pumila. The sequence continues at coordinate 203,349,832 of NC_133122.1, forward strand.
TCGCTTGTCTATCTTGAGCTGTCTTCATTCTTGTCTGAATAAGCTTCACTTGATCAGTCAGATCACGTATCATATCAGGGCCAGTGTCAGGTACTTCTGAAATTTCATCCCAGTACAAAGGAGATCGACATTTTCTTCCGTATAAAGCTTCAAAAGGAGCCATTCCAATACTCGATTGATAGCTGTTGTTGTACGAGAATTCACAAAGAGGTAATGAATCTTGCCAACTCGTGCCAAAATCAAGCACTACAGCTCTCAACATGTCCTCCAATGTCTGAATTGTACGCTCAGACTACCCGTCTGTTTGTGGATGATAAGCTGTGCTCAAACGAAGCTGAGTACCCAAAGCACTCTGTAAGCTATGCCAGAAGTGAGATGTAAATCGAGGATCACTATCTGATACAATAGACTTCGGCACACCATATAATCTGACAACTTCACGGACATAAATCTCTGCCATCTGATCATGTCTGTACGTCATACAATAAGGTATAAAACTCGCAGACTTCGTCAATCTATCTATAATCACCCAGATAGCATCATAACCTCTAGAAGATCGAGGTAATCTCGTCACGAAATCCATGGAAATATGATCCCATTTCCATTCTGGCACGGATAAACTCTTAAGTAAACCAGGCGGTTTCTTCCTTTCAGCCTTCACCTGTTGGCAGTTCAAACATCGAGACACAAACTCAGTGATATCAGACTTCATTGGCTTCCACTAGTATCGAGTCTTCAGATCATTATACATCTTCCTACCTCCAGGATGAATACTATAACGACTACAATGCGCCTCTGTCAGTAGTTATTGTCGCACATCAGAAATATCAGGCACTACAAGGCGATTGTGAACATAAAGAAGATCATCTCGAACCCGGTATTCAGATACATGCCCTGATCTGACTTTCTCAATCGAATTCTGTATATTCTGATCAAGTTTCTGAGCATCTCGAATTCTTACCAATAAAGCTGGTTCAGCTTGCATTTGATAGAGTCGAAGAGGTTGATAATTCGAATCAAATACTAACCCAGACAGACAACAGTCTTCAATCAAATTTGATACACCCATCGTCGATAAGGACAAAGAACATACCTTTCGACTGAGTGCATCTGCTGCCGCATTCGATTTCCCTGGATAGTACTTAATCTCACAATCAAAGTCTTTAAGCAAATCAAGCCACCTCCGCTGTCTCATATTCAATTCTGACTGTGAAAATAGATACTTCAGACTCTTGTGATCAGAATAAATCTCAAACTGCTCCCCGTACAGATAATGTCGCCAAATCTTCAAAGCAAATACAATGGCGGCCAATTCAAGATCATGAATCGGATATCTGGTTTCATGAGGCTTCAACTGTCTTGAGGCATAAGCAATCACATGTCCTCGCTGCATCAAAACACACCCTAATCCTTGATGAGATGCATCACAGTAAACAGTGAAACCACCAGTACCTGAAGGAATAGTCAAGACTGGTGCACTGGTCAGTCGTGTCTTCAACTCAAGAAAACTAGATTCACAAGCTTCAGACCAGGTAAAAGGAGCATTTTTCTGAGTTAACTGAGTAATTGGCTTCGCAATACTGGAAAAATCCTTGATAAATCGACGATAATACCCAGCCAATCCCATAAAACTCCGGATCTCAGAAACAGATGTCGGTCTAGCCCAATTGATCACTGCTTCAACTTTACTTGGATCCACAGAAATACCATTTCCAGATATAATATGTCCAAGAAAGACAACCTGTTTCAGCCAAAACTCACATTTCGAAAGTTTAGCATACAATTTCTCGGCTAGTAAGGTTTTCAAAACTGTTCTCAGATGTTCAGCATGATCAATCAGATTCTTGGAATAGATCAGAATATCATCAATAAAGATAATCACAAAATCATCGAGATACTTCTGAAATACACGGTTCATCAAAGCCATGAATACAGCTGGATCATTCGTCAAACCAAACGGCATAACTATAAACTCATAATGGCCATACCTGGTTCTGAACGCAGTCTTAGGAATATTAGAATCCCTAACTCTCAGCTGATGGTATCCAGATCTCAGATCGATCTTGGAATACACCGAAGAACCCTGCAACTGATCAAACAAATCATCAATACGAGGCAAAGGGTATTTGTTCTTTACCGTAGCCTTGTTCAGTTGCCGGTAATCAATACACAATCTCATTGAACCGTCTTTCTTTCTAACAAACAGTACTGGAGCTCCCCAAGGAGAAACACTGGGTCGAATGTATCCCTTGGCCAGTAAATCTTCTAACTGTTCCTTCAATTCTTTCAGTTCAACTGGTGCCATTCGATAAGGTGCTTTCGAAATCGGTGCAGTTCCAGGCATCAGTTCAATGTTGAAGTCAATCTCACGATACGGAGGTAATCCTGGAATCTCATCCGGAAAGACGTCCGCAAATTCACTAACCACTGGCAAATCATCCAGGTTCAGGCTAGGTTTCAACAAATCCACTGCATAAACAAGAAATCCCTCCGCTCCTTTCTGCAAAAGTCGGGTCATATATAATACAGAAATAAGAGGAATCTTAGCACGTGAACCCTTACCATAGAACTTCCATTCTCCAGCCATCTCAGGTCTGAATCTCACTACCTTCTGAAAGCAATCGACGGTAGCTCTGTACTTATTCAGCATATCAATCCCAATAATACAATCAAAATCAGACATACAAAGTACAAAACAATCGATCTCAATCTCATTACCCTCATACTGTAGTACACAATTCTTTACTATCTGAATCGAGATAAGACCCCTCCCCAAAGGAGAAGAAACAGATACTACAACTGGTAATGACTCAACAGGCAAAGAATGCAATGCAACAAATTTGGCAGATAGAAACGTATGGGATGCACCGGTATCAAACAACACATAAGCAGAATAACCAGAAATAGAACAGTTACCTGCAATCACATCATCAGGTGCTCCCTGTGCCTGCTCCTCAGTCAAAGCAAAGACATGAGCCTGCTGTCTCTGAGGCTGATTGCCTGCCTGACTTCCACCTGGTCGAGTCTGCTGCTGTGGATGTGCTGGCTGAAAAGAATGAACAGAAGAGGCCTGTCTTCCAGGTTGAGCCACTGATCGTGATGACTCTGCACCTCTTGCCTGTCCAGTATTTCTCTGAGGACACACCCTTGCAAAATGACCTATCTGTTGGCATATATGGCACCTCCCAGATACACCTCGGCACTGATCGGTTAGATGATTGCCACCACAACTGTTGCAGAACACTCCTGACTTCTGCTTCGTACTACTGGAACTCGAAGAACTACTCCCAGACTTCTTAAACTGTTTCCCTCTTGCTTGCAAAAACCTTTTCTTTCCACTGCTACTACCACCTTCAAATCGAAAAGGTTGCTGTTGCGGAGTTGGAGCTGCAGGTTGTGACTGTCTTGGAGGTTGTGCGGTATACAAAGTTCCTCGCTGCTGTATCAAACCAGCTTCCACTCCCTTGGCACTGTTCAAGGCATCAGCAAAGGTATTCGGTCTCCTTGTATTCACCAGTGTAAAAACATCCGGACTCAGGCCATTGATAAACTGATCAGCCATAGCCTCGTCACTGTCAGCAACATGTGGAGCAAAACGTAGCAATGTAGAGAATTTTTCAACGTAGTCTTCAATATTCAAATTCCCCTGTTTCAGATTTGCAAACTCAGCCCCTTTATCCTTGCGATAAGACACAGGAAAGAAGCGTTGGTAGAACTCAGTTTTGAAGACATTCCAAGTCAGTGCAGTTCCTCTACGCTCCAAAGCTCTTTTTGTAGTGAACCACCAGCTCTTCGCAACTTCATGCAACTGGTGCCCAATCAATCTAACTCTCCGTTCATCCCCGTAGTCAAGTGAATCAAATAGCATCTCCATATCATCAAGCCATCCCTCGCATTCAACAGCATTTTCTGTACCTTTCAAAGTAGGCGGCTTGTAGGATTGGAAACGTTTCAGAAGTGTTTCCATAGGAGTTGCTGTCATATCAGTCATATCTCTTGACGTACTTCCCTGTTCATTACTCGGCACTTAAGTAGCTCGAGGCACTATCGGTGTAACAACTGTCGGTGGAGTATGAACTGTCTGTTCTGGTAGAGAAATAGGAACATGGGGTCTCAGAGGAGGTCGGCCTGGTCTTCGAGACATATCTGATTATCAAAATGGTTAGGATACCAAATCATCAAATTATCTCAGTCCTCCTCTGATCATCTTACCTCTGATCAAAACTCGGTTTTAATTCAATCTTAAATATATAATCATAATCTTCAAATAAAACATGCTTCCAATCAATTCAGATAATCAGGTAGCATGTCATAATTCATCAGGATACATGCCTCTATCAGTTCAGATATTCCAATAAGCATGCATCTTTAATCATTGTAATCATACTTTCAAATAAAGTAAATACAACATCTTGTAATAAAATACTTGAAAGTAAATCATGCTAGCATTTAAAACATGTAATTCAATCACGTAATTAAATCATAGCATGATAAAAAAAAAACATAAATAAGTAAGGCAGAAGACTCGATCTACCCCACTCACTATCTATCTAAGTCCAGAATGTTCTTGCTCTGATACCACCTGTTGTGATGACCCGAGTTCTAATCTCTCATTAATCTCATTAATCATTATTAAACCATGTTAGACAATAACCAAAGTCTAAACAAAAAGAATAATAAAATAAAAAAAAATTTTTTTTTTTTAATTAAGTTGCACTGCGCACGCGCGGGCATCACCCCTCGCGCGCGCGCCGGCCAATGGGACCGAGTTCCCCTGGCTTGGCTCGCGCGCGCGCGAGCAGGAGCTCGCCCGTGCGCCAGCCAAACCAACAGAAAAAAAATAATGGCTCAGCTGCTGTCAAAAACGAGATCATGCCTATGATTGATTCAAGATCATGTCCTACCAAAGTCTAGACATGATGAAATCAAGCATAACAACTACCATGCATTCTAACATGCTTTTAATGCTAGTAATAAACCATTCCAAGGCTTTACAACATAATCATAATTCTCATAACATGCAATAACATTGTCATATATCCAGATCAAGACACCTTATGTTGATTCAAGGATTTACAACATATTTCCAATCCTATAAACATCAACAAAACCACAATTCAATCATCTACAAGTCTTGGTACAAGTATCCTTAAACATGATCATGATTAAGACTCATTAAACTTCATGACAGCACACATAACTCCTAACTCGGATCCTCACGCTATATCGATTTCATCCCTTGTTCTTTAAGTCCTCCTTTGCCCGGTTCCACTTCCTCCTATTGCAATGACACATACAACAAAACAATAGCCGGATAACTCCGGTGAGAAATAGATTTCCCAGTAAAAGCAACTAAACATGCATAATCAATATCACAATCATGATATAGAAATAAATACAATGCATGCTTTCGAAACAAAGTTCTTTTCATCATTCATCAATTGGGATCCCGAGAAGAAGATATCATATCTAATCCACCGACACACCCTATCGAGGTGGGGCTACTATCTTGCTCCTCTAGACTTTGAAGCCATTATATATGCAGCTCAGACGCTAGGCTCAAACAACCACCCAGGCCATACATATACAATCCCTCAAATCGTCTATTCGAACGTGTCCGTTCATTTCAAACTCAAGGAAATAAGTCATCAAGATGAATGCAACATGTAACATAATCAGGGCATTCATTATATCAAGAACTTATTCAAGTAATCAAAAGAAAACACATAAGAGCACTTAAACAAACGAGTATGTGAATTGAGGGAACTCGATACAAACCATCTCGAGTTGTAATCCCAATCAAATTGTAGTCCACTTTTACCTTTCCAATGTGATGTCTAGGATGTCTTTGAGCTTGTCCAATTTTGTCCAAGATCAATTACCAAACACAACTCAAATTCTGTTCAATATCAACTCAACCTTCCACAAGAACTTCAAAGGAAACTCAACCAACCTTGTGTGTTCTTCTATCGGTTTCGAATTCAACGTTCTCGAGTTCACTTGTCCTGTTTACACACTGAAATCATAGCATAACAAACAAGGAATCATCAGCTAATAGTTCAACAACTTCAGATTCCAATAACAATAGCAAATCACTTCGATTCAAGAGTTCGACGGCATTTCGGTATTACTTCGGCGATCCCGAACAACTCTAAATCATTTCTAACATTCATATAAGATGTTCAACAACTCAACTCAACATATCAAAAAGTATATATCAATCGAAACATATCTGGAAATCATAAGGACATGATATACACATCACTCTTTAACCAAACTTCAAGAACATCAAAGCTAGAAGATCAAAACCATCAAATTCATTCCAACTTCTGATCCCTGTCCATTTCGAATTCTCAAACCAACATGAAAGACAGAAAAACTTACATCAAATCGAAGGTCTTGTCGAGAGGATTCCAAAACATCTTTCGGAATCGAATTTGGATAACCGTAGCTCAAGATATGAAGATTTGAAGATGAGTGAAAGCATGGAAATTCTCCAGAAACTTGCTCTCGGTTTCTTGGCTTGGAAATCTGATGAAATGTGTTGATTGACACGTGCACATGCTGATACCTTACTCCAATTCTGATAAGTTTAGTCATTATTGCACTTTAGTCCCTCAAGAGTCCAATAATTGCAATTCAGTCCTCAATTACTCAATTCATTCAATTTCAATCCTAATCAATTTAAGAATATTAGAATTTAAATCAAAACTCCAAATATTCCCAAATTAACTATTCTCAGATTAAAATTAAATAATTCCGGGCGTTACAAAGGAATAAGTCTTCAAGATGAATGCAACATATATCATCATCAAAGCATTCATTATATCAAGAACTTATTCAACAACTCAAAGTAAAGCACATAAGAACAATTAAGCAAACAAATATGTGATTTAGGGGAACTCGATACAAACCATCTCGAGTTGTATTCCCAATCAAATAGTAGTACACTTTTACCTTCGTATTTCGTCTGTTCTGAATTCTTCAACCTCAAAACATGTACATCAATCTTTGTTCAATTCATTCCTTTCAGAATCGAGTCAAAATCATCAGCACATCTTCAATCAAATCATTTCAAACCTCAAGCGAACTTCCTCGGTTCACAATTTGACTTCTTGAGTTTCTTGAGCTCATAGCATGTCTGAAATATAAAGATTGTATCTAACAAAATCAGTATACAATCCCAAGATCATTAGCTCAATCATAGACTATCAGTATGGTTTCAAAACATAACCAAGCATCGTAGCGATTGACAATCGGGAATCGTTACGGTATCGAATTCATTTCTAATTTCAACTCCATTCTTACGGTTTTTCATATCCGTTCATTGTCATTCAACTCTTCAAACCAACAGCTATTATCATAAACATAACAAGGAATCATCAGCCAATAGTTCAGCAACTTCAGAATCCAAAAACCATAGCAAATCATTTCAATTCAAGAGTTCGACGGCATATCGGTATTACTTCGGCGATTCCGAACATATCATTAACAATTCTCACATATATATCGGCTGTTGAAGCTTCAAAATTAACATATCAGCAGGTATATGGATTGAATCATAGTTGGAAATTCATAAGAACATGATATACAAATCAATCTTCAATCCAATCCTCAAGAACACAAGTTTAGAAGCTCAACAACAACACTTCCACACAAGTTTCTGATATCTGTCCATTTCGAATTCTCAAACCTTAATGAACAAAGAAGAAACTTACATCAAATCGAAGTACTCGTCTCAAGGATTCCAGAACATCTTTCGGAATCGAAATCGGACGAACGGATCAAAAGTTACGGCGATTTGAAACAATCGAATTCAAAAGAAAAAGATGAGCTCTCGGCTCTCTGTTCAGTTTCTGAATTCTTTCCCATCTATGCACGTGTAAATGCTGAGAAATCTGATTAAATTGGATAGATATTACATAAATTGCAATTTAGTCCCTCAAGTCTTCAGTAATTGCAATTCAGTCCTCGACCGTCGTTTTAATTCAATTTCAATCCAAAATAATTTAAGAATATTAGAATTTAAATCAAAACTCTAAATATTCCCAAATTAAATATACTCGGATTAAAATAAATTAAATTCGGATTAATTAAATAATCCCGACATTTTGCATTCTAGTCCTTCAAATGTCAGTATGTGCAAATCAGTCCCTGATCAAGTTATATCTTCCAAATTCATCTTCTTTAATTTCCGAAACATGGAATTAAATCTTCAATTCCATAAATATTCAAATCGAATATTTATTCTTTTAATTTAAGAATTCTCGAAATGTAATTCTCAAAATTCGTAAATTCTCAAATCAAATATTTTTAGCCCGGAAATTAAATCTATCATTTCCATAACTTCTCAAATCAATATTAGCCCATAATATGGAATTTAATTCTCAAATCCAATAATTAATAATTTAATATTTTCGGGCCTTACATTAGTTATACTATAGTGTTATTGTAGTGCAAATTTAGTTATAGTATAGTGTAAACCTAGTGTAATTTAATTTATTATATAGTGTAATGCTAGTGTTAGTTTAGTTATACTATAATGTTATTGTAGTGTAAATTTAGTAATACTATAGTATAATCCTAGGGTAATTTTAGTTTTACTATAGTTTAATGCTAGTGTTATTTTAGTTGTACTATAGTGTTATTATAGTGTAAATTTAGTTATACTATAGTGTAAACCTAGTGTAATTTTAGTTATACTATAGTGTAATGCTAGTGTAATTTTAGTTATACTATAGTGTTATTGTAGTGTAAATTTAGTTATACTATAGTGTAATTCTAGTGTTATTTTAGTTATACTATAGTTTAAACCTAGTGTAATTTTATTTATACTATAGTGTAATGCTAGTGTTATTTTAGTAATAATATAGTTTAATCCTAATGTATTTTTAGTTATACTATAGTGTAATTGTAGTGTTATTTTAGTTATACTATAGTTTTATTGTAGTGTAAATTTAGTTATATTATAGTGTAAACCTAGTGTAATTTTAGTTATACTATAGTGTAATTCTAGTGTTATTTTAGTTATACTATAGTGTTATTGTTGTATAAATTTAGTTACACTATAGTTAAACCTAGTGTAATTTTAGTTAAACTATAGTGTAATTCTAGTGTTATTTTAGTTATAGTACAATGTTATTGTAGTGTAAATTTAGTAACACTATAGTGTAAACCTAGTGTAATTTAGTTATACTATAGTGTAATGCTAGTGTTATTTTTGTTTTATTATAGTGTTATTGTAGTGTAAATTTAGTTATACTATAGTGTAAACCTAGAGTAATTTTAGTTATACTATAGTGTAATGCTAGTGTTATTTTAGTTATACTATAGTGTAATCCTAGTGTAATTTTAGTTATATTATAGTGTAATTCTAGTGTTATTTTAGTTATACTATAGTGTTATTTTAATGTAAATTTAGTTACACTATAGTGTAAATCTATTGTAATTTTAGTTATACTATAATGTAATTCTAGTGTTATTTTAGTTATACTATAGTGTTATTTTACTGTAAATTTAGTTACACTATAGTGTAAATCTAGTGTAATTTCAGTTATACTATAATGTAATGCTAGTGTTATTTAAGTTATCTTATAGTGTTATTGTAGTGTAAATTTAGTTATACTATAGTATAATCCTTGTGTAATTTTAGTTAAACTATAGTGTAATTCTAGTGTTATTTTACTTATACTATAGTGTAATTGTAGTGTAAATTTAGTTACACTATAGTGTAAACCTAATGTAATATTAGTTATAATATAGTATAATGCTAGTGTTATTTTAGTTGTACTATAGTGTTATTGTAGTGTAAATTTAGTTATACTCTAGTGTAATTTTAGTTATACTATATTGTAATGCTAGTATTATTTTAGTTATACTATTGTGTTATTGTAGTGTAAATTTAGTTATACTATATTGTAAACCTAGTGTAATTTTAGTTATACTATTGTGTAATGCTAGTTTTATTTTAGTTATACTATAGTGTAATCCTAGTGTAATTTTAGTTATACTATAGTGTAATGCTAGTGTTATTTTAGTTATATTATAATGTTTTTGTAGTGTAAATTTAGTTATAATATAGTATAATCCTAGTTTAATTTTAGCTATACTATAGTGTAATTGCTAGTGTTATATTAGTTATACTATAGTGTTACTGTAGTGTAAATTTAGTTATACTATAGTGTAAATCTAGTGTAATTTTAGTTATACTATAGTGTAATTCTAGTGTTATTTTAGTTATACTATAGTGTTATTTAGTGTAAATTTTGTTATACTATAGTGTAAACCTAATGTAATTTTAGTTATACTATAGTGTAATGCTAGTGTTATTTTAGTAATAATATAGTTTAATCCTAGTGTATTTTAAGTTATAATATAATGTAATTGTAGTGTTATTTTAGTTATACTATAGTGTTATTGTAGTGTAAATTTAGTTATACTATAGTGTAATTCTAGTGTTATACTATAGTGTTATTTAGTGTAAATTTAGTTATACTATAGTGTAAATCTAGTGTAATTTTAGTTATACTATAGTGTAATGCTAGTGTTATTTTAGTAATAATATAGTTTAATCCTAGTGTATTTTTAGTTATACTATAGTGTAATTGAAGTGTTATTTTAGTTATACTATAGTGTTATTGTAGTGTAAATTTAGTTATACTATAGTGTAAACCTAGTGTAATTTTAGTTATACTATAGTGTAATTCTAGTGTTATTTTAGTTATACTATAGTGTTATTGTAGTGTAAATTTAGTTACACTATAGTGTAAACCTAGTGTAATTTTAATTAAACTATAGTGTAATTCTAGTGTTATTTTAGTTATACTATATTGTTATTGTAGTGTAAATTTAGTTACACTATAGTATAAACCTAGTGTAATTTTAGTTATACTATAGTGTAATGCTAGTGTTATTTTAGTTTTACTATAGTGTTATTGTAGTGTAAATTTAGTTATACTATAGAGTAAACATAGTGTAATTTTAGTTATAATATAGTGTAATGCTAGTGTTATTTTAGTTATACTATAGTGTAATCCTAGTGTAATTTTAGTTATATTATAGTGTAATTCTAGTGTTATTTTAGTTATACTATAGTGTTATTTTAATGTAAATTTAGTTACACTATAGTGTAAATCTAGTGTAATTTTAGTTATACTATAATGTAATACTAGTGTTATTTTAGTTATACTATAGTGTAATTGTAGTGTAAATTTAGTTATACTATAGTGTAATCCTTGTGTAATTTTAGTTAAACTATAGTGTAATTCTATTGTTATTTTACTTATACTATAGTGTAATTGTAGTGTAAATTTAGTTACACTATAGTGTAAACCTAATGTAATTTTATTTATACTATAGTGTAATGCTAGTGTTATTTTAGTTGTACTATAGTATTATTGTAGTGTAAATTTAGTTATACTCTAGTGTAAACCTAGTGTAATTTTAGTTATACTATATTGTAATGCTAGTATTATTTTAGTTGTAATATTGTGTTATTTTAGTGTAAATTTAGTTATACTATATTGTAAAACTAGTGTAATTTTAGTTATACTATTGTGTAATGCTAGTGTTATTTTAGTTATACTATAGTGTAATCCTAGTGTAATTTTAGTTATATTATAGTGTAATTCTAGTATTATTTTAGTTATATTATAATGTTACTATAGTGTAAATTTAGTAATACTATAGTATAATCCTATTGTAATTTTAATTATACTATAGTGTAATGCTAGTGTTATTTTAGTTATACTATAGTGTTATTGTAGTGTAAATTTAGTTATACTATAATGTAAATCTAGTGTAATTTTAGTTATAATATAGTGTAATCCTAGTGTTATTTTAGTTATACTATAGTGTTATTGTAGTGTAAATTTAGTTATACTATAGTGTAATTCTAGTGTTATTTTAGTTATACTATAGTGTTATTTAGTGTAAATTTAGTTATACTATAGTGTAAACCTAGTGTTATTTTAGTTATACTATAGTATAATACTAGTGTTATTTTAGTAATAATATAGTTTAATCCTAGTGTATTTTTAGTTATACTATAGTGTAATTGTAGTGTTATTTTAGTTATACTATAGTGTTATTGTAGTATAAATTTAGTTATACTATAGTATAAATCTAGTGTAATTTTAGTTATATTATAGTGTAATTCTAGTGTTATTTTAGTTATACTATAGTGTTATTGTAGTGTAAATTTAGTTACAATATAGTGTAAACCTAGTGTAATTTTATTTAAACTATAGTGTAATTCTAGTGTTATTTTAGTTATACTATATTGTTATTGTAGTGTAAATTTAGTTACTTTATAGTGTAAACCTAGTGTAATTTTAGTTATACTATAGTGTAATACTAGTGTTATTTTAGTTTTACTATAGTGTTATTGTAGTGTAAATTTAGTTATACTATAGTGTAAACCTAGTGTAATTTTAGTTATACTATAGTGTAATGCTAGTGTTATTTTAGTTATACTATAGTGTAATCCTAGTGTAATTTTAGTTATATTATAGTGTAATTCTAGTGTTATTTTAGTTATATTATAGTGTTATTTTAATGTAAATTTAGTTACACTATAGTGAAAATCTAGTGTAATTTTAGTTATACTATAATGTAATGCTAGTGTTATTTTAGTGGAACTATAGTGTTATTGTAGTGTAATTTAAGTTATACTATATTGTAATGCTAGTGTTATTTTAGTTATACTATTGTGTTATTGTAGTGTAAATTTAGTTATACTATATTGTAAACCTAGTGTAATTTTAGTTGTACTATAGTGTAATGCTAGTGTTATTTTAGTTATACTATAGTGTAATCCTAGTGTAATTTTAGTTATACTATAGTGTAATTCTAGTGTTATTTTAGTTATACTATAGTGTTATTGTAGTGTAAATTTAGTTACACTATAGTGTAAGCTTAGTGTAATTTTAGTTAAACTATAGTGTAATTCTAGTGTTATTTTAGTTATACTATATTGTTATTGTAGGGTAAATTTAGTTACACTATAGTGAAAACCAAGTGTAATTTTAGTTATACTATAGTGTAATGCTAGTGTTATTTTAGTTTTACTATAGTGTTATTGTAGTGTAAATTTAGTTATACTATAGTGTAAACCTAGTGTAATTTTAGTTATACTATAATGTAATGCTAGTGTTATTTTAGTTATACTATAGTGTAACCCTAGTGTAATTCTAGTGTTATTTTAGTTATACTATAATGTTATTTTAGTGTAAATCTAGTTACACTATAGTGTAAATCTAATGTAATTTTAGTTATACTAAAATGTAATGCTAGTGTTATTTTAGTTATACTATAGTGTTATTGTAGTGTAAATTTAGTTATACTATAGTGTAATCCTTGTGTAATTTTAGTTATACTATAGTTTAATGTTAGTGTTATTTTATTTATACTATAGTGTTATTGTAGTGCAAATTTAGTTATACTATAGTGTAAACCTAGTGTAATTTTAGTTATACTATAGTGTAATGCTAGTGTTATTTTAGTTATACTATAGTGTTATTGTAGTGTAAATTTAGTTATACTATATTGTAAACCTAGTGTAATTTTAGTTATACTATAGTGTAATTCTAGTGTTATTTTAGTTATACTATAGTGTTACTGTAGTGTAAATTCAGTTACACTATATTGTAAACCTAGTGTAATTTTAGTTAAACTATAGTGTAATTCTAGTGTTATTTTACTTATACTATAGTGTAATTGTAGTGTAAATTTAGTTACACTATAGTATAAACCTAATGTAATTTTAGTTATACTATAGTGTAATGCTAGTGTTATTTTAGTTTTACTATAGTGTTATTGTAGTGTAAATTTAGTTATACTATAGTGTAAACCTAGTGTAATTTTAGTTATACTATAGTGTAATGCTAGTGTTATTTTAGTTATACTATAGTGTAATCCTAGTGTAATTTTAGTTATATTATAGTGTAATTCTAGTGTTATTTTAGTTATACTAAAGTGTAATTTTAATGTAAATTTAGTTACACTATAGTGTAAATCTAGTGTAATTTTAGTTATACTATAATGTAATGCTAGTGTTATTTTAGTTATACTATAGTGTTACTGTAGTGTAATTTAAGTTATACTATATTGTAATGCTAGTGTTATTTTATTTATACTATTGTGTTATTGTAGTGTAAATTTAGTTATACTATATTGTAAACCTAGTGTAATTTTAGTTATACTATAGTGTAATACTAGTGTTATTTTAGTTATACTATAGTGTAATCCTGGTGTAATTTTAGTTATACTATAGTGTAATGCTAGTGTTATTTTAGTTATATTATAATGTTATTGTAGTGTAAATTTAGTTATAATATAGTATAATCCTATTGTAATTTTAGTTATACTATAGTGTAATTGCTAGTGTTATATTAGTTATACTATAGTGTTACTGTAGTGTAAATTTAGTTATACTATAGTGTAAACCTAGTGTAATTTAAGTTATACTATAGTGTAATGCTAGTGTTATTTTAGTTATACTATAGTGTTATTGTAGTGCAAATTTAGTTATACTATAGTGTAATTTTATTTATTATATATTGTAATGCTAGTGTTAGTTTAGTTATACTATAATGTTACTGTAGTGTAAAATTAGTAATACTATAGTATAATCCTAGTGTAATTTTAGTTATACTATATTGTAATGCTAGTGTTATTTTAGTTATACAATAGTGTTATTGTAGTGTAAATTTAGTTATACTATAGTGTAACTCTGGTGTTATTTTAGTTATACTATAATGTTATTTAGTGTAAATTTAGTTATACTATAGTGTAAACCTAGTGTAATTTTAGTTATACAATAGTGTAATTCTAGTGTTATTTTAGTTATACTATAGTGTTATTGTAGTGTAAATTTAGTTACACTATAGTGTAAACCTAGTGTAATTTTAGTTAAACTATAATGTAATTCTAGTGTTATTTTAGTTATACTATAGTGTTATTGTAGTGTAAATTTAGTTATAATATAGTGTAATTGCTAGTGTTATATTAGTTATACTATAGTGTTACTGTAGTGTAAATTTAGTTATACTATAGTGTAAATCTAGTGTAATTTTAGTTATACTATAGTGTAATGCTAGTGTTATTTTAGTTATATTATAGTGTTATTGTAGTGCAAATATAGTTATAGTATAGTGTAAACCTAGTGTAATTTAATTTATTATATAGTGTAATGCTAGTGTTAGTTTAGTTATACTATAATGTTATTGTAGTGTAAATATAGTAATACTATAGTATAATCCTAGGGTAATTTTAGTTTTACTATAGTTTAATGCTACTGTTATTTTAGTTGTACTATAGTGTTATTATAGTGTAAATTTAGTTATATTATAGTGTAAACCTAGTGTAATTTTAGTTATACTATAGTGTTATTGTAGTGTAAATTTAGTTATACTATAGTGTAATTCTAGTGTTATTTTAGTTATACTATAGTGTAAACCTAGTGTAATTTTAGTTATACTATAGTGTAATGCTAGTGTTATTTTAGTAATAATATAGTTTAATCCTAATGTATTTTTAGTTATACTATAGTGTAATTGTAGTGTTATTTTAGTTATACTATAGTTTTATTGTAGTGTAAATTTAGTTATACTATAGTGTAAACCTAATTTTAGTTATACTATAGTGTAATTCTAGTGTTATTTTAGTTATACTATAGTGTTATTGTTGTATAAATTTAGTTACACTATAGTTAAACCTAGTGTAATTTTAGTTAAACTATAGTATAATTCTAGTGTTATTTTAGTTATAGTACAATGTTATTGTAGTGTAAATTTAGTAACACTATAGTGTAAACCTAGTGTAATTTAGTTATACTATAGTGTAATGCTAGTGTTATTTTTGTTTTATTATAGTGTTATTGTAGTGTAAATTTAGTTATACTATAGTGTAAACCTAGTGTAATTTTAGTTATACTATAGTGTAATGCTAGTGTTATTTTAGTTATACTATAGTGTAATCCTAGTGTAATTTTAGTTATATTATAGTGTAATTCTAGTGTTATTTTAGTTATACTATAGTGTTATTTTAATGTAAATTTAGTTACACTATAGTGTAAATCTATTGTAATTTTAGTTATACTATAATGTAATGCTAGTGTTATTTTAGTTATACTATAGTGTTATTTTACTGTAAATTTAGTTACACTATAGTGTAAATCTATTGTAATTTTAGTTATACTATAATGTAATGCTAGTGTTATTTAAGTTATCTTATAGTGTTATTGTAGTGTAAATTTAGTTATACTATAGTGAAATCCTTGTGTAATTTTAGTTAAACTATAGTGTAATTCTAGTGTTATTTTACTTATACTATAGTGTAATTGTAGTGTAAATTTAGTTACACTATAGTGTAAACCTAATGTAATATTAGTTATAATATAATATAATGCTAGTGTTATTTTAATTGTACTATAGTGTTATTGTAGTGTAAATTTAGTTATACTCTAGTGTAAACCTAGTGTAATTTTAGTTATACTATATTGTAATGCTAGTATTATTTTAGTTATACTATTGTGTTATTGTAGTGTAAATTTAGTTATACTATATTGTAAACCTAGTGTAATTTTAGTTATACTATTGTGTAATGCTAGTTTTATTTTAGTTATACTATAGTGTAATCCTAGTGTAATTTTAGTTATACTATAGTGTAATGCTAGTGTTATTTTAGTTATATTATAATGTTATTGTAGTGTAAATTTAGTTATAATATAGTATAATCCTAGTTTAATTTTAGCTATACTATAGTGTAATTGCTAGTGTTATATTAGTTATACTATAGTGTTACTGTAGTGTAAATTTAGTTATACTATAGTGTAAATCTAGTGTAATTTTAGTAATACTATAGTGTAATTCTAGTGTTATTTTAGTTATACTATAGTGTTATTTAGTGTAAATTTTGTTATACTGTAGTGTAAACCTAGTGTAATTTTAGTTATACTATAGTGTAATGCTAGTGTTATTTTAGTAATAATATAGTTTAATCCTAGTGTATTTTAAGTTATAATATAATGTAATTGTAGTGTTATTTTAGTTATATTATAGTGTTATTGTAGTATAAATTTAGTTATACTAAAGTGTAAACCTAGTGTAATTTTAGTTATAATATTGTGTAATTCTAGTGTTATTTTAGTTATACTATAGTTTTATTGTAGTGTAAATTTAGTTACAATATAGTGTAAACCTAGTGTAATTTTAGTTAAACTATAGTGTAATTCTAGTGTTATTTTAGTTATACTATATTGTTATTGTAGTGTAAATTTAGTTACTTTATAGTGTAAACCTAGTGTAATTTTAATTATACTATAGAGTAATGCTAGTGTTATTTTAGTTTTACTATAGTGTTATTGTAGTGTAAATTTAGTTATACTATAGTGTAAACCTAGTGTAATTTTAGTTATACTATAGTGTAATGCTAGTGTTATTTTAGTTATACTATAGTGTAATCCTTGTGTAATTTTAGTTATATTATAGTGTAATTCTAGTGTTATTTTAGTTATACTATTGTGTTATTTTAATGTAAATTTAGTTACACTATAGTGTAAATCTAGTGTAATTTTAGTTATACTATAATGTAATGCTAGTGTTATTTTAGTGATACTATAGTGTTATTGTCGTGTAATTTTAGTTATACTATATTGTAATGCTAGTGTTATTTTAGTTATACTATTGTGTTATTGTAGTGTAAATTTAGTTATACTATATTGTAAACCTAGTGTAATTTTAGTTATACTATAGTGTAATGCTATTGTTATTTTAGTTATACTATAGTGTAATCCTAGTGTAATTTTAGTTATATTATAGTGTAATTCTAGTGTTATTTTAGTTATACTATAGTGTTATTGTAGTGTAAATTTAGTTACACTATAATGTAAACCTAGTGTAATTTTAGTTAAACTATAGTGTAATTCTAGTGTTATTTTAGTTATACTATATTGTCATTATAGTGTAAATTTAGTTACACTATAGTGTAAAACTAGTGTAATTTTAGTTATACTATAGTGTAATGCAAGTGTTATTTTAGTTTTACTATAGTGTTATTGTAGTGTAAATTTAGTTATACAATAGTGTAAACCTAATGTAATTTTAGTTATACTATAATGTAATGCTAGTGTTATTTTAGTTATACTATAGTGTAACCCTAGTGTAATACTAGTATTATTTTAGTTATACTATAATGTTATTTTAGTGTAAATTTTGTTACACTATAGTGTAAATCTAATGTAATTTTAGTTATACTATAATGTAATGCTAGTGTTATTTTAATTATAATATAGTGTTATTGTAGTGTAAATTTAGTTATACTATAGTGTAATCCTTGTGTAATTTTAGTTATACTATAGTTTAATGTTAGTGTTATTTTAGTTATACTATAGTGTTATTGTAGTGCAAATTTAGTTATACTATAGTGTAAACCTAGTGTAATTTTAGTTATACTATAGTGTAATGTTAGTGTTATTTTAGTTATACTATAGTGTTATTGTAGTGTAAATTTAGTTATACTATAGTGTAAACCTAGTGTAATTTTAGTTATACTATAGTGTAATGCTAGTGTTATTTTAATTCTACTATAGTGTAATCCTAGTGTAATTTTAGTTATATTATAGTTTAATTCTAGTGTTATTTTAGTTATACTATAGTGTTATTTTAAAATAAATTTAGTTACACTATAGTGTAAATCTAGTGTAATTTTAGTTATACTATAATGTAATGCTAGTGTTATTTTAGTTATACTATAGTGTTATTGTAGTGTAATTTTAGTTATACTATATTGTAAGGCTAGTGTTATTTTAGTTATACTATTGTGTTATTGTAGTGTAAATTTAGTTATACTATATTGTAAACCTAGTGTAATTTTAGTTATACTATAGTGTAATGATAGTGTTATTTTAGTTATATTATAGTGTAATCCTAGTGTAATTTTGGTTATATTATAGTGTAATGCTAGTGTTATTTTAGTTATAATATAATGTTATTGTAGTGTAAATTTAGTTATAATATAGTATAATCCTAGTGTAATTTTAGTTATACTATAGTGTAATTTCTAGTGTTATATTAGTTATACTATAGTATTACTGTAGTGTAAATTTAGTTATACTATAGTGTAAACCTAATGTAATTTAAGTTATACTATAGTGTAATGCTAGTGTTATTTTAGTTATACTATAGTGTTATTGTAGTGAAAATTTAGTTATACTATAGTGTAAACCTAGTGTAATTTTATTTATTATATAGTGTAATGCTAGTGTTAGTTTAGCTATACTATAATGTTACTGTAGTGTAAAATTAGTAATATTATAGTATAATCCTAGTGTAATTTTAGTTATACTATAGTGTAATGCTAGTGTTATCTTAGTTATACTATAGTATTATTGTAGTGTAAATTTAGTTATACTATAGTGTAAACCTAGTCTAATTTTAGTTATACTATAATATAATGCTAGTGTTATTTTAGTTATACTATAATGTTATTGTAGTGTAAATTTATTTATACTATAGTGTAACTCTAGTGTTATTTTAGTTATACTATAGTGTTATTTAGTGTAAATTTAGTTATACTTATAGTGTAAACCTAGTGTAATTTTAGTTATACTATAGTGTAATGCTAGTGTTATTTTAGTTATACTATAGTGTTATTGTAGTGTAAATTTAGTTACACTATAGTGTAAACCTAGTGTAATTTTAGTTAAACTATAATGTAATTCTGGTGTTATTTTAGTTATACTATAGTGTTATTGTAGTGTAAATTTAGTTATACTATAGTGTAAACCTAGTATAATTTTAGTTATACTATAGTGTAATGCTAGTGTAATTTTAGTTATATTATAATGTTATTGTAGTGTAAATTTAGTTATAATATAGTATAATCCTAGTGTAATTTTAGTTATACTATAGTGTAATTGCTAGTGTTATATTAGTTATACTATAGTGTTACTGTAATGTAAATTTAGTTATACTATAGTGTAAACCTAGTGTAATTTTAGTTATACTATAGTGTAATGCTAGTGTTATTTTAGTTATACTATAGTGTTATTGTAGTGCAAATTTAGTTATACTATAGTGTAAACCTAGTGTAATTTAATTTATTATATAGTGTAATGCTAGTGTTAGTTTAGTTATATTATAATGTTACTGTAGTGTAAATTTAGTAATACTATAGTATAATCCTAGGGTAATTTTAGTTATACTATAGTGTAATGCTTGTGTTATTTTAGTTATACTATAGTGTAAATTTAGTTATACTATAGTGTAAACCTAGTGTAATTTTAGTTATACTATAGTGTAATGCTAGTGTTATTTTAGTTATACTATAGTGTTATTGTAGTGTAAATTTAGTTATACTATAGTGTAATTCTAGTTTTATTTTAGTTATACTATAGTGTTATTTAGTGTAAATTTAGTTATACTATAGTGTAAACCTACTGTAATTTTAGTTATACTATAGTGTAATGCTAGTGTTATTTTAGTAATAATATAGTTTAATCCTAGTGTATTTTTAGTTATACTATAGTGTAATTGTAGTGTTATTTTAGTTATACTATAGTGTTATTGTAGTGTAAATTTAGTTATACTATAGTGTAAACCTAGTGTAATTTTATTTATACTATAGTGTAATTCTAGTGTTATTTTAGTTATACTATATTGTCATTATAGTGTAAATTTAGTTACACTATAGTGTAAAACTAGTGTAATTTTAGTTATACTATAGTGTAATGCAAGTGTTATTTTAGTTTTACTATAGTGTTATTGTAGTGTAAATTTAGTTATACAATAGTGTAAACCTAATGTAATTTTAGTTATACTATAATGTAATGCTAGTGTTATTTTAGTTATACTATAGTGTAACCCTAGTGTAATACTAGTATTATTTTAGTTATACAATAATGTTATTTTAGTGTAAATTTTGTTACACTATAGTGTAAATCTAATGTAATTTTAGTTATACTATAATGTAATGCTAGTGTTATTTTAATTATAATATAGTGTTATTGTAGTGTAAATTTAGTTATACTATAGTGTAATCCTTGTGTAATTTTAGTTATACTATAGTTTAATGTTAGTGTTATTTTAGTTATACTATAGTGTTATTGTAGTGCAAATTTAGTTATACTATAGTGTAAACCTAGTGTAATTTTAGTTATACTATAGTGTAATGTTAGTGTTATTTTAGTTATACTATAGTGTTATTGTAGTGTAAATTTAGATATACTATATTGTAAACCTAGTGTAATTTTAGTTATACTATAGTGTTATTGTAGTGTAAATTCAGTTACACTATATTGTAAACCTAGTGTAATTTTAGTTATACTATAGTGTAATTCTAGTGTTATTTTACTTATACTATAGTGTAATTGTAGTGTAAATTTAATTACACTATAGTATAAACCTAATGTAATTTTAGTTATACTATAGTGTAATGCTAGTGTTATATTAGTTTTACTATAGTGTTATTGTAGTGTAAATTTAGTTATACTATAGTGTAAACCTAGTGTAATTTTAGTTATACTATAGTGTAATGCTAGTGTTATTTTAATTCTACTATAGTGTAATCCTAGTGTAATTTTAGTTATATTATAGTTTAATTCTAGTGTTATTTTAGTTATACTATAGTGTTATTTTAAAATAAATTTAGTTACACTATAGTGTAAATCTAGTGTAATTTTAGTTATACTATAATGTAATGCTAGTGTTATTTTAGTTATACTATAGTGTTATTGTAGTGTAATTTTAGTTATACTATATTGTAAGGCTAGTGTTATTTTAGTTATACTATTGTGTTATTGTAGTGTAAATTTAGTTATACTATATTGTAAACCTAGTGTAATTTTAGTTATACTATAGTGTAATGATAGTGTTATTTTAGTTATATTATAGTGTAATCCTAGTGTAATTTTGGTTATATTATAGTGTAATGCTAGTGTTATTTTAGTTATAATATAATGTTATTGTAGTGTAAATTTAGTGATAATATAGTATAATCCTAGTGTAATTTTAGTTATACTATAGTGTAATTTCTAGTGTTATATTAGTTATACTATAGTATTACTGTAGTGTAAATTTAGTTATACTATAGTGTAAACCTAATGTAATTTAAGTTATACTATAGTGTAATGCTAGTGTTATTTTAGTTATACTATAGTGTTATTGTAGTGAAAATTTAGTTATACTATAGTGTAAACCTAGTGTAATTTTATTTATTATATAGTGTAATGCTAGTGTTAGTTTAGTTATACTATAATGTTACTGTAGTGTAAAATTAGTAATATTATAGTATAATCCTAGTGTAATTTTAGTTATACTATAGTGTAATGCTAGTGTTATCTTAGTTATACTATAGTATTATTGTAGTGTAAATTTAGTTATACTATAGTGTAAACCTAGTCTAATTTTAGTTATACTATAATATAATGCTAGTGTTATTTTAGTTATACTATAATGTTATTGTAGTGTAAATTTATTTATACTATAGTGTAACTCTAGTGTTATTTTAGTTATACTATAGTGTTATTTAGTGTAAATTTAGTTATACTTATAGTGTAAACCTAGTGTAATTTTAGTTATACTATAGTGTAATGCTAGTGTTATTTTAGTTATACTATAGTGTTATTGTAGTGTAAATTTAGTTACACTATAGTGTAAACCTAGTGTAATTTTAGTTAAACTATAATGTAATTCTGGTGTTATTTTAGTTATACTATAGTGTTATTGTAGTGTAAATTTAGTTATACTATAGTGTAAACCTAGTATAATTTTAGTTATACTATAGTGTAATGCTAGTGTAATTTTAGTTATATTATAATGTTATTGTAGTGTAAATTTAGTTATAATATAGTATAATCCTAGTGTTATATTAGTTATACTATAGTGTTACTGTAATGTAAATTTAGTTATACTATAGTGTAAACCTAGTGTAATTTTAGTTATACTATAGTGTAATGCTAGTGTTATTTTAGTTATACTATAGTGTTATTGTAGTGCAAATTTAGTTATACTATAGTGTAAACCTAGTGTAATTTAATTTATTATATAGTGTAATGCTAGTGTTAGTTTAGTTATATTATAATGTTACTGTAGTGTAAATTTAGTAATACTATAGTATAATCCTAGGGTAATTTTAGTTATACTATAGTGTAATGCTTGTGTTATTTTAGTTATACTATAGTGTAAATTTAGTTATACTATAGTGTAAACCTAGTGTAATTTTAGTTATACTATAGTGTAATGCTAGTGTTATTTTAGTTATACTATAGTGTTATTGTAGTGTAAATTTAGTTATACTATAGTGTAATTCTAGTTTTATTTTAGTTATACTATAGTGTTATTTAGTGTAAATTTAGTTATACTATAGTGTAAACCTACTGTAATTTTAGTTATACTATAGTGTAATGCTAGTGTTATTTTAGTAATAATATAGTTTAATCCTAGTGTATTTTTAGTTATACTATAGTGTAATTGTAGTGTTATTTTAGTTATACTATAGTGTTATTGTAGTGTAAATTTAGTTATACTATAGTGTAAACCTAGTGTAATTTTATTTATACTATAGTGTAATTCTAGTGTTATTTTAGTTATACTATAGTGTTATTGTAGTGTAAATTTAGTTACACTATAGTGTAAACCTAGTGTAATTTTAGTTAAACTGTAGTGTAATTCTAGTGTTATTTTAGTTATACTATAATGTTATTGTAGTGTAAATTTAGTAACACTATAGTGTAAACCTAGTGTAATTTTAGTTATACTATAGTGTAATGCTAGTATTATTTTAGTTATATTATTGTGTTATTGTAGTGTAAATTTAGTTATACTATAGTGTAATCCTAGTGTAATTTTAGTTATACTATAGTGTAATTCTAGTATTATTTTAGTTATATTATAATGTTATTGTAGTGTAAATTTAGTTATAATATAGTATAATCCTAGTGTAATTTTAGTTTTACTATAGTGTTATTGTAGTGTAAATTTAGTTATACTATAGTGTAAACCTAGTGTAATTTTAGTTATACTATAATGTAATGCTAGTGTTATTTTAGTTATACTATAGTGTAATCCTAGTGTAATTTTAGTTATATTATAGTGTAATTCTAGTGTTATTTTAGTTATACTATAGCGTTATTTTAATGTAAATTTAGTTACACTATAGTGTAAATCTAGTGTAATTTTAGTTATACTATAATGTAATGCTAGTGTTATTTTAGTTATACTATAGTGTTATTGTAGTGTAATTTTAGTTATACTATATTGTAATGCTAGTGTTATTTTAGTTATACTATTGTGTTATTGTAGTGTAAATTTAGTTATACTATAGTGTAATGATAGTGTAATTTTAGTTATACTATAGTGTAATGCTAGTGTTATTTTAGTTATACTATAGTGTAATCCTAGTGTAATTTTAGTTCTACTATAGTGTAATGCTAGTGCTATTTTAGTTATATTATAATGTTATTGTAGTGTAAATTTAGTTATAATATAGTATAATCCTAGTGTAATTTTAGTTATACTATAGTGTAATTGCTAGTGTTATATTAGTTATACTATAGTGTTACTGTAGTGTAAATTTAGTTATACTATAGTGTAAACCTAGTGTAATTTAAGTTATACTATAGTGTAATGCTAGTGTTATTTTAGTTATACTATAGTGTTATTGTAGTGCAAATTTAGTTATACTATAGTGTAAACCTAGTGTAATTTTATTTATTATATAGTGTAATGCTAGTGTTAGTTTAATTATACTATAATGTTACTGTAGTGTAAAATTAATAATACTATAGTATAATCCTAGTGTAATTTTAGTTATACTATAGTGTAATGCTAGTGTTATTTTAGTTATATTATAGTGTTATTGTAGTGTAAATTTAGTTATACTGTAGTGTAAACCTAGTCTAATTTTAGTTATACTATAATATAATGCTAGTGTTATTTTAGTTATACTATAGTGTTATTGTAGTGTAAATTTAGTTATACTATAGTGTAACTCTAGTGTTATTTTAGTTATACTATAGTGTTATTTAGTGTAAATTTAGTTATACTTATAGTGTAAACCTAGTGTAATCTTAGTTATACTATAGTGTAATTCTAGTGTTATTTTAGTTATATTATAGTGTTATTGTAGTGTAAATTTAGTTACACTATAGTGTAAACCTAGTGTAATTTTAGTTAAACTATAGTGTAATTCTAGTGTTATTTTAGTTATACTATAGTGTTATTGTAGTGTAAATTTAGTTATACTATAGTGTAAACCAAGTGTAATTTTAGTTATACTATAGTGTAATGCTAGTGTTATTTTAGTTATATTATAATGTTATTGTAGTGTAAATTTAGTTATAATATAGTATAATCCTAGCGTAATTTTAGTTATGCTATAGTGTAATTGCTAGTGTTATATTAGTTATACTATAGTGTTACTGTAATGTAAATTTAGTTATACTATAGTGTAAACCTAGTGTAATTTTAGTTATACTATATTGTAATGCAAGTATTATTTTAGTTATAATATTGTGTTATTGTAGTGTAAATTTAGTTATACTATATTGTAAACCTAGTGTAATTTTAGTTATACTATTGTGTAATGCTAGTGTTATTTTAGTTATACTATAGTGTAATCCTAGTGTAGTTTTAGTTATACTATAGTGTAATTCTAGTATTATTTTAGTTATATTATAATGTTATTGTAGTGTAAATTTAGTTATACTATAGTATAATTGCTAGTGTTATATTAGTTATACTATAGTGTTACTGTAGTGTAAATTTAGTTATACTATAGTGTAAATCTATTGTAATTTTAGTTATACCATAGTGTAATGCTAGTGTTATTTTATTTATACTATAGTGTTATTGTAGTGCAAATTTAGTTATACTATAGTGTAAACCTAGTGTAATTTTATTTATAATATAGTGTAATGCTAGTGTTAGTTTAGTTATACTATAATGTTACTGCAGTGTAAATTTAGTAATACTATAGTATAATCCTATTGTAATTTTAGTTATACTATAGTGTTATTGTAGTGTAAATTTAGTTATACTATAGTGTAAATCTAGTGTAATTTTAGTTATACTATAGTGTAATATAATGCTAGTGTTATTTTAGTTATACTATAGTGTTATTGTAGTATAAATTTAGTTATACTATAGTGTAATTCTAGTGTTATTTTAGTTATACTATAGTGTTATTTAGTGTAAATTTAGTTATACTATAGTGTAAACCTAGTGTAATTTTAGTTATACTATAGTGTAATGCTAGTGTTATTTTAGTAATAATATACTTTAATCCTAGTGTATTTTAAGTTATACTATAGTGTAATTGTAGTATAAATTTAGTTATACTATAGTGTAATCCTAGTGTAATTTTAGTTATACTATAGTATAAATTTAGTTATACTATAGTGTAATCCTAGTGTAATTTTAGTTATACTATAGTGTAATTCTAGTATTATTTTAGTTATATTATTATGTTATTGTAGTGTAAATTTAGTTATAATATAGTATAATCCTAGTGTAATTTTAGTTATACTATAGTGTAATTGCTAGTGTTATATTAGTTATACTATAGTGTTACTGTAGTGTAAATTTAGTTATACTATAGTGTAATTCTAGTGTAATATTAGTTATACTATAGTGTAATGCTAGTGTTATTTTAGTTATACTATAGTGTTATTGTAGTGCAAATTTAGTTATACTATAGTGTAAACCTAGTGTAATTTTATTTATAAAATAGTGTAATGCTAGTGTTAGTTTAGTTATACTATAATGTTACTGTAGTGTAAATTTAGTAATACTATAGTATAATCCTATTGTAATTTTAGTTATACTATAGTGTAATGCTAATGTTATTTTAGTTATACTATAGTGTTATTGTAGTGTAAATTTAGTTATACTATAGCGTAAATCTAGTGTAATTTTAGTTATACTGTAGTGTAATGCTAGTGTTATTTTAGTTATACAATAGTGTTATTGTAGTATAAATTTAGTTATACTATAGTGTAATTCTAGTGTTATTTTAGTTATACTATAGTGTTATTTAGTGTAAATTTAGTTATACTATAGTGTAAACCTAGTGTAATTTTAGTTATAATATAGTGTAATGCTAGTGTTATTTTAGTAATAATATACTTTAATCCTAGTGTGATGACCCGAGTTCTAATCTCTCATTAATCAACACTGTTAGACAATAATCAAAGTCTAAACAATGAATCAATGTTTAAAGAAAAGACAAATTTTTTTTTTTTTTTAAATTAGATTGCCCTGCGCACGCGCGGGCATCACCCCTCGCACGCGCGCAGTTCAACGAGCCCGAGGCTCCATGGGCTGGCTCGCGCGCGCGCGAGCTGTAGCTCGCCCGTGCGCCAGCCACGGCACCAGAAAAAAAAAATGTTGGCTCAGCTGCTGTCAAAAATGAAATCAAGCCTACAATTGATTCAAGATCATCTCCTACAAAAGTCTAGACATGGTTTAATCAATCATAACATCTAACATGCATTCTAACATGCCATAATTGTTAGGAATAAACCATTCCAAGACTTTACAACATAATCAAAATCTCATAAACATGCAATAATCTTGTCATATAAAAACTAGTTCAAGATACAACATGTTGGAGTCAAATATTTGAAACATTACTCAAATTTCAAATATAATAACAAGACTTTTAGATCATCCTTAACAAGTCTTGATACAAGTAACTTCTAAAATGATCATGTTTACGACTCAATAAACTTCATGACAGTTCAAAACTCCTAACTCGGATCCTCACACTATATCTCTTCAATCCTTGTTCTTCATGATTGCTTTTGCCCTGTTCCAATCCCCCTATTGCAATGACACATACAACAAAACAATAGCCGGATAACTCCGGTGAGAAATATATTTCCCAGTAAAAGCAACTAAACATGCATAACAAACATATATCAAGATCATGATATAACAGTAAATACAATGCATGTTTTCAAAACAAGGTTCATTTCATCATTCGTCGGTTGGGATCCCGAGAAGTAGATATCATAACTAATCCACCGACTCTCCCGCTCGAGGTGGGGTTACTTATCTTTCTTCTCTAGACTTTGAAGCAATCATATATGCAAATCAGACGCTAGGCTAAATCAACCACCCAGGTCATACATATAAGATTCCTCAAATCGTCTATTCGAACGTTTCCGTTCATTTCAAAATCAAGGAATAAGTCTTCAAGATGAATGCAACATATATCATCATCAAGGCATTCATAACATCAAAAACTTATTCAACAACTCAAATGAAAGCACATAAGAGCAAATAAACAAGCAAGTATGTGATTTAGGGGAACTCGATACAAACCATCTCGAGTTGTATTCCCAATCGAATAGTAGTCTACTTTTAGCTTCGTATTTCGTCTGTTCTGAATTCTTCAACCTCAAAACATGCACATCAATCTTTGTTCAATTCATTCCTTTCAGAATCGAGTCGAAATCATCAGCACATCTTCAATCAAATCATTTCAAATCTCAAGCGAACTTCCTCGGTTCACTATTCGACTTCTTGAGTTGCTTGAGCTCGTAGCATGTCTGACATATAAAGATTGCATCTAACAATATCAGTATACAATCCCAAGATCATTGACTCAATCGTAGACTATCATTATGGTTTCAAAACATAACCAATCATCGTAGCGATTGACAATCGGGAATCGTTACGGTATTGAATTCATTTCTAATTCCAATTCCATTCATACGGCTTTTCATATCCGTTCATTGTCATTCAACTTTTCAAACCAACAGCTATTATCATAAACATATCAAGGAACATCTCATCTCAAAAATCATCTATCAAACTTGTCTCAAAACACGAATCGACGGTGTAGCGATTAAAAATCGGTACCCGACAAAATATCGTATTCGAATCCATTTGTAATTCAAATCATACGTATATGCACTTCATGAACCAGCATTCATATCATCATATCCACATCTATAATTCTGGATATACATGCTAACATCAACACTGAATACCATTAACATGAATTCTTCAAGCCGGTATCGAATATACAAACAATAGAATTCCAAAAACATTCTAAACTCATAACATCTGATCTCTGCCCAATTTCGTTCTAAAAAAAATACTTAAAGTACTCAGAAACTTACATCAAGTCTAAGTACTTATCGCGAGGATTCCAGAACATCTTTCGGAATTGAAATCAGACGAACGGATCAAAAGTTACGGGGTTTTGAAAATTGGAAAGAAAAATGAATCAAAGGTCTTGGCTCTCGGCTCTCCTCTGTGCAAAATTCTGAATGAAATCTGAGTGATACACGTATTCATGCTGATAATTATAATTAAAATCAGATAAGTGTTGACTAATTGCCATTTAGTCCCTGAAACCTCAAAAATTGCAATTTAGTCCTCGGCCTTCGTTTTAATTCAATTTCAATCCTAAATAATTTAAGAATATTAGAATTTAAATCAAAACTCTAAATATTCCCAAATTAAATATACTCGGATTAAAATTAAATAAATTCGGATTAATCAAATAATCCTGGTTATTTGCAATTTAGCCCTTCAACATCGATAATTGCAAATCACTCCCTGATCAGGTTAAATCTTCACAATTCATCTTCTTTAATTTCCGAAACATGAAATTAAATCTTCAATTCCATAAATATTCAAATCGAATATTTATTCTTTTAATTTAAGAATTCTCGGAATTTAATTCTCAAAATCCGCATATTCTCAAATTAAATATTTTCAGCTCGGAATTTAAATCTATCATTTTCATAACTTCTCAAATAAATATTAGCCCATAATATGGAATTTAATTCTCAAATTCCATAATTCATAATTTAATATTTTCGGGCCTTACGCCTAGTGTATTTTAAGTTATACTATAGTGTAATTGTAGTGTTATTTTAGTTATACTATAGTGTTATTGTAGTATAAATTTAGTTATACTATAGTGTAAACCTAGTGTAATTTTAGTTATAATATAGTGTAATTCTAGTGTTATTTTAGTTATACTATAGTGTTATTGTAGTGTAAATTTAGTTACACTATAGTGTAAACCTAGTGTAATTTTAGTTAAACTATAGTGTAATTCTAGTGTTATATTACTTATACTATATTGTTATTGTAGTGTAAATTTAGTTACTTTATAGTGTAAACCTAGTGTAATTTTAGTTATACTATAGTGTAATGCTAGTGTTATTTTAGTTTTACTATAGTGTTATTGTAGTGTAAATTTAGTTATACTATAGTGTAAACCTAGTGTAATTTTAGTTATACTATAGTGTAATGCTAGTGTTATTTTAGTTATATTATAGTGTAATTCTAGTGTTATTTTAGTTATACTATAGTGTTATTTTAATGTAAATTTAGTTACACTATAGTGTAAATCTAGTGTAATTTTAGTTATACTATAATGTTATGCTAGTGTTATTTTAGTGATACTATAGTGTTATTTTAGTATAATTTTAGTTATACTATATTGTAATGCTAGTGTTATTTTAGTTATACTATTGTGTTATTGTAGTGTAAATTTAGTTATACTATATTGTAAACCTAGAGTAATTTTAGTTATACTATAGTGTAATGCTAGTGTTATTTTAGTTATACTATAGTGTAATCCTAGTGTAATTTTAGTTATACTATAGTGTAATTCTAGTGTTATTTTAGTTATACTATAGTGTTATTGTAGTGTAAATTTAGTTACACTATAGTGTAAACCTAGTGTAATTTTAGTTAAACTATAGTGTAATTCTAGTTTTATTTTAGTTATACTATAATGTTATTGTAGTGTAAATTTAGTTACACTATAGTG
Source organism: Henckelia pumila (assembly GCF_033568475.1). NCBI lineage: Eukaryota > Viridiplantae > Streptophyta > Magnoliopsida > Lamiales > Gesneriaceae > Henckelia > Henckelia pumila. The sequence continues at coordinate 203,380,627 of NC_133122.1, forward strand.
TAAACCTTGTGTAATTTTAGTTATACTATAGTGTAATGCTAGTGTTATTTTAGTTTTACTATAGTATTATTGTAGTGTAAATTTAGTTATACTATAGTGTAAACCTAGTGTAATTTTAGTTATACTATAATGTAATGCTAGTGTTATTTTAGTTATACAATAGTGTAATCCTAGTGTAATTCTAGTGTTATTTTAGTTATACTATAATGTTATTTTAGTGTAAATTTAGTTACACTATAGTGTAAATCTAATGTAATTTTAGTTATACTATAATGTAATGCTAGTGTTATTTTAGTTATACTATAGTGTTATCGTAGTGTAAATTTAGTTATATTATAGTGTAATCCTTGTGTAATTTTAGTTATACTATAGTTTAATGTTAGTGTTATTTTGGTTATACTATAGTGTTATTGTAGTGCAAATTTAGTTATACTATAGTGTAAACCTAGTGTAATTTTAGTTATACTATAGTGTAATGCTAGTGTTATTTTAGTTATACTATAGTGTTATTGTAGTGTAAATTTAGTTATACTATATTGTAAACCTAGTGTAATTTTAGTTATACTATAGTGTAATTCTAGTGTTATTTTAGTTATACTATAGTGTTATTGTAGTGAAAATTCAGTTACACTATAGTGTAAACCTAGTGTAATTTTAGTTAAACTATAGTGTAATTCTAATGTTATTTTACTTATACTATAGAGTAATTGTAGTGTAAATTTAGTTACACTATAGTATAAACCTAATGTAATTTTAGTTATAATATAGTGTAATGCTAGTGTTATTTTAGTTTTACTATAGTGTTATTGTAGTGTAAATTTAGTTATACTATAGTGTAAACCTAGTGTAATTTTAGTTATAATATTGTGTAATGCTAGTGTTATTTTAGTTATACTATAGTGTAATCCTAGTGTAATTTTAGTTATATTATAGTGTAATTCTAGTGTTATTTTAGTTATACTATAGTGTTATTTTAATGTAAATTTAGTTACACTATAGTGTAAATCTAGTTTAATTTTAGTTATACTATAATGTAATGCTAGTGTTATTTTAGTGATACTATAGTGTTATTGTAGTGTAATTTTAGTTATACTATATTGTAATACTAGTGTTATTTTAGTTATACTATTGTGTTATTGTAGTGTAAATTTAGTTATACTATATTGTAAACCTAGTGTAATATTAGTTATACTATAGTGTAATGCTAGTGTTATTTTAGTTATACTATAGTGTAATTCTAGTGTTATTTTAGTTATACTATAGTGTTATTGTAGTGTAAATTTAGTTATACTATAGTGTAAACCTAGTGTAATTTTAGTTATAATATTGTGTAATGCTAGTGTTATTTTAGTTATACTATAGTGTAATCCTAGTGTAATTTTAGTTATATTATAGTGTAATTCTAGTGTTATTTTAGTTATACTATAGTGTTATTTTAATGTAAATTTAGTTACACTATAGTGTAAATCTAGTTTAATTTTAGTTATACTATAATGTAATGCTAGTGTTATTTTAGTGATACTATAGTGTTATTGTAGTGTAATTTTAGTTATACTATATTGTAATACTAGTGTTATTTTAGTTATACTATTGTGTTATTGTAGTGTAAATTTAGTTATACTATATTGTAAACCTAGTGTAATATTAGTTATACTATAGTGTAATGCTAGTGTTATTTTAGTTATACTATAGTGTAATTCTAGTGTTATTTTAGTTATACTATAGTGTTATTGTAGTGTAAATTTAGTTACACTATAGTGTAAACCTAGTGTAATTTTAGTTAAACTATTGTGTAATTCTAGTGTTAGTTTAGTTATACTATATTGTTATTATAGTGTAAATTTAGTTACACTATAGTATAAACCTAGTGTAATTTTAGTTATACTATAGTGTAATGCTAGTGTTATTTTAGTTTACTATAGTGTTATTGTAGTGTTAATTTAGTTATACTATAGTGTAAACCTAGTGTAATTTTAGTTATACTATAATGCAATGCTAGTGTTATTTTAGTTATACTATAGTGTAATCCTAGTGTAATTCTAGTGTTATTTTAGTTATACTATAATGTTATTTTAGTGTAAATTTAGTTACACTATAGTGTAAAACTAATGTAATTTTAGTTATACTATAATGTAATGCTAGTGTTATTTTAGTTATACTATAGTGTTATTGTAGTGTAAATTTAGTTATACTATTGTGTAATCCTTGTGTAGTTTTAGTTATACTATAGTTTAATGTTAGTGTTATTTTAGTTATACTATAGTGTTATTGTAGTGCAAATTTAGTTATACTATAGTGTAAACCTAGTGTAATTTTAGTTATACTATAGTGTAATGCTAGTGTTATTTTAGTTTTACTATAGTATTATTGTAGTGTAAATTTAGTTATACTATAGTGTAAACCTAGTGTAATTTTAGTTATACTATAATGTAATGCTAGTGTTATTTTATTTATACAATAGTGTAATCCTAGTGTAATTCTAGTGTTATTTTAGATATACTATAATGTTATTTTAGTGTAAATTTAGTTACACTATAGTGTAAATCTAATGTAATTTTAGTTATACTATAATGTAATGCTAGTGTTATTTTAGTTATACTATAGTGTTATCGTAGTGTAAATTTAGTTATACTATAGTGTAATCCTTGTGTAATTTTAGTTATACTATAGTTTAATGTTAGTGTTATTTTGGTTATACTATAGTGTTATTGTAGTGCAAATTTAGTTATACTATAGTGTAAACCTAGTGTAATTTTAGTTATACTATAGTGTAATGCTAGTGTTATTTTAGTTATATATAGTGTTATTGTAGTGTAAATTTAGTTATACTATATTGTAAACCTAGTGTAATTTTATTTATACTATAATGTAATTCTAGTGTTATTTTAGTTATACTATAGTGTTATTGTAGTGAAAATTCAGTTACACTATAGTGTAAACCTAGTGTAATTTTAGTTAAACTATAGTGTAATTCTAATGTTATTTTACCTATACTATAGTGTAATTGTAGTGTAAATTTAGTTACACTATAGTATAAACCTAATGTAATTTTAGTTATACTATAGTGTAATGCTAGTGTTATTTTAGTTTTACTATAGTGTTATTGTAGTGTAAATTTAGTTATACTATAGTGTAAACCTAGTGTAATTTTAGTTATAATATTGTGTAATGCTAGTGTTATTTTAGTTATACTATAGTGTAATCCTAGTGTAATTTTAGTTATATTATAGTGTAATTCTAGTGTTATTTTAGTTATAGTATAGTGTTATTTTAATGTAAATTTAGTTACACTATAGTGTAAATCTAGTTTAATTTTAGTTATACTATAATGTAATGCTAGTGTTATTTTAGTGATACTATAGTGTTATTGTAGTGTAATTTTAGTTATACTATATTGTAATACTAGTGTTATTTTAGTTATACTATTGTGTTATTGTAGTGTAAATTTAGTTATACTATATTGTAAACCTAGTGTAATATTAGTTATACTATAGTGTAATGCTAGTGTTATTTTAGTTATACTATAGTGTAATTCTAGTGTTATTTTAGTTATACTATAGTGTTATTGTAGTGTAAATTTAGTTACACTATAGTGTAAACCTAGTGTAATTTTAGTTAAACTATTGTGTAATTCTAGTGTTAGTTTAGTTATACTATATTGTTATTATAGTGTAAATTTAGTTACACTATAGTATAAACCTAGTGTAATTTTAGTTATACTATAGTGTAATGCTAGTGTTATTTTAGTTTTACTGTAGTGTTATTGTAGTGTTAATTTAGTTATACTATAGTGTAAACCTAGTGTAATTTTAGTTATATTATAATGTAATGCTAGTGTTATTTTAGTTATACTATAGTGTAATCCTAGTGTAATTCTAGTGTTATTTTAGTTATACTATAATGTTATTTTAGTGTAAATTTAGTTACACTATAGTGTAAAACTAATGTAATTTTAGTTATATTATAATGTAATGCTAGTGTTATTTTAGTTATACTATAGTGTTATTGTAGTGTAAATTTAGTTATACTATAGTGTAATCCTTGTATAGTTTTAGTTATACTATAGTTTAATGTTAGTGTTATTTTAGTTATACTATAGTGTTATTGTAGTGCAAATTTAGTTATACTATATTGTAAACCTAGTGTAATTTTAGTTATACTATAGTGTAATTCTAGTGTTATTTTAGTTATACTGTAGTGTTATTGTAGTGTAAATTTAGTTACACTATAGTGTAAACCTAGTGTAATTTTAGTTAAACTATAGTGTAATTCTAGTGTTATTTTACTTATACTATAGTGTAATTGTAGTGTAAATTTAGTTACACTATAGTATAAAACTAATGTAATTTTAGTTATACTATAGTGTAATGCTAGTGTTATTTTAGTTATACTATAGTGTTATTGTAGTGTAAATTTAGTTATAATATAGTGTAATCCTTGTGTAGTTTTAGTTATAATATAGTTTAATGTTAGTGTTATTTTAGTTATACTATAGTGTTATTATAGTGTAAATTTAGTTATACTCTAGTGTAAACCTAGTGTAATTTTAATTATACTATATTGAATGCTAGTGTTATTTTAGTTATACTATTGTGTTATTGTAGTGTAAATTTAGTTATACTAAATTGTAAACCTAGTGTAATTTTAGTTATACTATAGTGTAATGCTAGTGTTATTTTAGTTATACTATAGTGTAATCCTAGTGTAATTTTAGTTATACTATATTGTAATTCTAGTATTATTTTAGTTATACTATAGTGTTATTGTAGTGTAAATTTAGTTATATTATAGTGTAATCCTTGTTTAATTTTAGTTATACTATAGTTTAATGTTAGTGTTATTTTAGTTATACTATAGTGTTATTGTATTGCAAATTTAGTTATACTATAGTGTAAACCTAGTGTAATTTTAGTTATAATATAGTGTAATGCTAGTGTTATTTTAGTTATACTATAGTGTTATTATAGTGTAAATTTAGTTATACTATAGTGTTAACCTAGTGTAATTTTAGTTATACTATAGTGTAATGCTAGTGTTATTTTAGTTATATTATAATGTTATTGTAGTGTAAATTTAGTTATAATATAGTATAATCTTAGTGTAATTTTAGTTATACTATAGTGTAATTGCTAGTGTTATTTTAGTTATACTATAGTGTTATTGTAGTGTAAATTTAGTTATACTATATTGTAATTCTAGTGTTATTTTAGTTATACTATAGTGTTATTTAGTGTAAATTTAGTTATACTATAGTGTAAACCTAGTGTAATTTTAGTTGTACTATAGTGTAATGCTAGTGTTATTTTAGTAATAATATAGTTTAATCCTAGTGTATTTTTAGTTATACTATAGTGTTATGCTAGTGTTATTTTAGTTATATTATAATGTTATTGTAGTGTAAATTTAGTTATACTATAGTGTAAACTTAGTGTAATTTTAGTTATACTATAATGTAATGCTAGTGTTATTTTAGTTATACTATAGTGTTATTGTAGTGTAAATTTAGTTATACTATATTGTAATTCTAGTGTTATTTTAGTTATACTATAGTGTTATTTAGTGTAAATTTAGTTATACTATAGTGTAAACCTAGTGTAATTTTAGTTGTACTATAGTGTAATGCTAGTGTTATTTTAGTAATAATATAGTTTAATCCTAGTGTATTTTTAGTTATACTATAGTGTAATTGTAGTGTTATTTTAGTTATACTATAGTGTTATTGTAGTGTAAATTTAGTTATACTATAGTGTAAACCTAGTGTAATTTTAGTTATACTATAGTGTAATTCTAGTGTTATTTTAGTTATACTATAGTGTTATTCTAGTGTAAATATAGTTACACTATAGTGTAAACCTAGTGTAATTTTAGTTAAACTATAGTGTAATTCTAGTGTTATTTTTGTTATACTATATTGTTATTGTAGTGTAAATTTAGTTACACTATAGTGTAAACCTAGTGTAATTTTAGTTATACTATAGTGTAATGCTAGTGTTATTTTAGTTTTACTATAGTGTTATTGTAGTGTAAATTTAGTTATACTATAGTGTAAACCTAGTGTAATTTTAGTTAAACTATAGTGTAATGCTAGTGTTATTTTAGTTATACTATAGTGTAATCCTAGTGTAATTTTAGTTACATTATAGTGTAATTCTAGTGTTATTTTAGTTATACTATAGTGTTGTTTTAATGTAAATTTAGTTACACTATAGTGTAAATCTAGTGTAATTTTAGTTATACTATAATGTAATGCGAGTGTTATTTTAGTTATACTATATTGTTACTGTAGTGTAAATTTAGTTATACTATAGTGTAAAGCTAGTGTAATTTTAGTTATATTATAGTATAATTCTAGTGTTATTTTAGTTATACTATAGTGTTATTTTAATGTAAATTTAGTTACACTATAGTGTAAATCTAGTGTAATTTTAGTTATACTATAATGTTATGCTAGTGTTATTTTAGTGATACTATAGTGTTATTGTAGTGTAATTTTAGTTATACTATATTGTAAAGCTAGTGTTATTTTAGTTATACTATTGTGTTATTGTAGTGTAAATTTAGTTATACTATATTGTAAACCTAGAGTAATTTTAGTTATACTATAGTGTAATGCTAGTGTTATTTTAATTATACTATAGTGTAATCCTAGTGTAATTTTAGTTATACTATAGTGTAATTCTAGTGTTATTTTAGTTATATTATAGTGTTATTGTAGTGTAAATTTAGTTACACTATAGTGTAAACCTAGTGTAATTTTAGTTAAACTATAGTGTAATTCTAGTGTTATTTTAGTTATACTATATTGTTATTGTAGTGTAAATTTAGTTACACTATAGTGTAAACCTAGTGTAATTTTAGTTATACTATAGTGTAAATCTAGTGTTATTTTAGTTTTACTATAGTGTTATTGTAGTGTAAATTTAGTTATACTATAGTGTAAACCTAGTGTAATTTTAGTTATACTATAATGTAATGCTAGTGTTATTTTAGTTATACTATAGTGTAATCCTAGTGTAATGCTAGTGTTATTTTAGTTATACTATAGTGTTATCGTAGTGTAAATTTAGTTATACTATAGTGTAATCCTTGTGTAATTTTAGTTATACTATAGTTTAATGTTAGTGTTATTTTGGTTATACTATAGTGTTATTGTAGTGCAAATTTAGTTATACTAAAGTGTAAACCTAGTGTAATTTTAGTTATACTATATTGTAATGCTAGTGTTATTTTAGTTATACTATAGTGTTATTTTAGTGTAAATTTAGTTATACTATATTGTAAACCTAGTGTAATTTTAGTTATTGAAACGACCCGAACTCTATAATAAATAAATATGCGGAAATTTTTTTTTTTTTTTTTTTTTTTTACTACTAAATAAAATATGTACATATATGCCCATACATATATGCACAGAATAAAATATTTAAAATAGATACATGACTAAATAAATAAACAATTAAATACTTAAGTAAAATGCATCTTTGAAATAAATAATTATCTGAGTCAACCTCTATAATTCAAAATATACTGCATAAATAATTAAAATATGCGCATGCACTAAAAATGTTTAATAAAATATTCCATCAACCTCAACCCTTAAAAATAATAAAATGTATCATAACAACATGCACGGTGACTCAGAAGCTATCACGGTCACGGGGCTACTGCAGCGCTGCTCATACGTCCTCACCACCGGTAGGAGTAACCTGCTCCTCTACGTACTCACCTGCACCATATCAGTGTAGTGAGCCTAGAGGCCCAACATGCATACTAACAAGGGTTTAAAATAATTTAAATCAATTTAATACTATTACATACATATACATGAATGAGCATGCTTAAAATTACATAACATAACTTACATAAATAAACATAAATAACATAATACATAACATACATAATATCATACATACTGAGTTGTTGAGCACTTATTTTCTTAACATCGAATGGTCCTATCCGTAAGTGTGACCCATACTTATAGTGCGACTGATCAGTATAAGAAACCATCGTACGAGGCTGGTGGCGAACCACCCATACATAAATGGCAGAAACTGCCCATACATAAATGGCAGAAAACTGCCCATAAATGGCCACACTACTTCAATTTCCACCTAAAATATTTTATTTGCTCAACCATAGAATTTCAATCATAGCATAAAAATTGATTTCATGAATGCATGTACTTAAATAAATTGTGTGTCCTTCATATATATTTAATTTAATTTTCTTACTAACATATAAATATTAAAATAACTTAAATGCATAAAAAAATAATTAAATATATAATCAGGACACATGCAATTTTCTCATGGATGGTTCTGGACTGCTGGCCCTACACTCAAGCCCATTAACTTAAATCTGGCCCATTAACGTACTTAAGCCCAATATCTTAAACTTTAAGCCCAATTAAATTAATTAAGCCCATTAAAATTACACTAAGCCCAATAACACTTAAACTGGCCCATTGGGCCCAAAAACCCAAAGACTGGCCCATTAACTTTTATGGGCCCAAAGCCCATAAAAATTATGGACTAACTTAATTAAAATTTTAAAAATCCAAATAAAATTATTTGGGAGTCCAAATAATTTTATTTTAATTTAATTGACTCAAAAACCCAATAATTCTTAAAATGTTTTAAAAATAAAAAGACTCGAGCCCGGCCCACCAAACCCGGACCCGGACCCACTTAACCCGACCCACTTACTTACTGACCCGACCCGGACCCCTGACCCGACCCGGAAGCCACCTGAAACCCTAAACCCGTGCCCCTTAATCCCCCTCGGCTGCAGCCGTGAGCAGCAGCTATTCCATGGTTGCTGCCGGCCGGCTCCGGCCGCCCCTGGCCGGAGCGCCGCCGCCCGGACGTAGCCCACGTCCGGGCGAACCTAACCTGACCCAGCCTCGGTCCCATGCACCCTAGCCGTAGGACCCGAAGCCCTCTTCTCCCGAACCCTAATCTGCGCCGTCTGCACCATTCTAGCCTAAATCCATACGGCCGAGCCCTTCTCAGACCCAAGCCCTGCCATGGCTCGATCCTTAGGCACCCTAGGACCTTACCTGACCGAACCCTCAGCCCCGAACCAAGCCATGCCAACAAACAAATTCGTGAATCATGAATCATGCATGCAAACAACATCTTTCAACAAGTTTTCTGAAAAATAATGAAATAATTTCGATGCCTACCATAGCCTACATATTATACACTGATATAATGTTAAAATGAGAAGAAAAGAAAACATGCCTTTCACCGTAGACGACGAGAAAATACGAGCGTGGGACGGTTCCGGGACGACGGGACGAAAATACGGGACTTTTGGAGCTTCAAGATCCTTGGCTATGGGGTCTTTCTTTGGATGGGGGCTCAAAGAAGAAGAAGATGGTGGAGGTGGGTGTCGGCTGATAGAAGGAAGAAAATAATCGGCTAGTAGGGTTTTAGGTTTTAATTTTTTTTTTGTGTTAATTAAATATAGATTTAGTAATTAAATATAAAAGGTTTTAAATAATAACTACACAACTTAAATTCCTAATTAAACTTTAAAAATCTGATAACAACATAAAAATCTCGAATTATTAATTTAGGGGAATTTTAAAAATACTAAAAAGTCAATATTTTGACTAATTTTGGATAAAAATGACCCCTAAAATTAAATAAAATTAAATACTTAAAATTTTGAGATAATAAAACACAAAATAATATTTTAAGGCTCCAAAAAGACTCATAAATAATTTGGCTAGAAAGTTGTCATCTCGTCCGTCCACGCGATCAAATAATAAAAATACTAAAAATTATAAAAATCACTAATTATGGGTTAAATGCTTAAAAAATAAAATTAAATCATGCATAAATAATTCACATAATTATTTAACCCATAAATCATAAATTTAAATAATTAAATATCCTAATTATGCAGGCGGATTTACGAAATTAAAATACCGGGTGTTACAGTTATACTATAGTGTAATTCTAGTGTTATTTTAGTTATACTATAGTGTTATTGTAGTGTAAATTCAGTTACATTATAGTGTAAACCTAGTGTAATTTTAGTTAAACTATAGTGTAATTCTAGTGTTATTTTACTTATACTATAGTGTAATTGTAGTGTAAATTTAGTTACACTATAGTATAAACCTAATGTAATTTTAGTTATATTATAGTTTAATGCTAGTGTTATTTTAGTTTTACTATAGTGTTATTGTAGTGTAAATTTAGTTATACTATAGTGTAAACCTAGTGTAATTTTAGTTATAATATAGTGTAATGCTAGTGTTATTTTAGTTATACTATAGTGTAATTCTAGTGTAATTTTAGTTATATTATAGTGTAATTCTAGTGTTATTTTAGTTATAATATAGTGTTATTTTAATGTAAATTTAGTTACACTATAGTGTAAATCTAGTGTAATTTTAGTTATACTATAATGTAATCCTAGTGTTATTTTAGTGATACTATAGTGTTATTGTAGTGTAATTTTAGTTATACTATATTGTAATGCTAGTGTTATTTTAGTTATACTATTGTGTTATTGTAGTGTAAATTTAGTTATACTATATTGTAAACCTAGTGTAATATTAGTTATACTATAGTGTAATGCTAGTGTTATTTTAGTTATACTATAGTGTAATGCTAGTGTTACTTTAGTTATACTATAGTGTAATTCTAGTGTTATTTTAGTTATACTATAGTGTTATTGTAGTGTAAATTTAGTTACACTATAGTGTAAATCTAGTGTAATTTTAGTTAAACTATAGTGTAATTCTAGTGTTATTTTAGTTATACTATATTGTTATTATAGTGTAAATTTAGTTACACTATAGTATAAACCTAGTGTAATTTTAGTTATACTATAGTGTAATGCTAGTGTTATTTTAGTTTTACTATAGTGTTATTGTAGTGTTAATTTAGTTATACTATAGTGTAAACCTAGTGTAATTTTAGTTATACTATAATGTAATGTTAGTGTTATTTTAGTTATACTATAGTGTAATCCTAGTGTAATTCTAGTGTTATTTTAGTTATACTATAATGTTATTTTAGTGTTGTAAGGCCCGAAAATATTAAATTATGAATTATGGAATTTGAGAATTAAATTCCATATTATGGGCTAATATTGCTTTGAGATGTTATGAAAATGATAGATTTAATTTCCGAGCTGAAAATATTTAATTTGAGAATATGCGGATTTTGAGAATTAAATTCCGAGAATTCTTAAATTAAAAGAATAAATATTCGATTTGAATATTTATGGAATTGAAGATTTAATTCCATGTTTCGGAAATTAAAGAAGATGAATTTTGAAAATTTAACCTGATCAGGGAGTGATTTGCAATTATCGACGTTGCAAGGGCTAAAGTGCAAAAGACCGGATTATTTAATTAATTTGAATTTATTTAATTTTAATCCGAGTATATTTAATTTGGGAATATTTAGAGTTTTGATTTGAATTCTAATATTCTTAAATTATTTTGGATTGAAATTGAATTAAAACGACGGCCGAGGACTGAATTGCAATTACTGAAGACTTCAGGGACTAAATTGCAATTTATGCAATATCTATCCAATTTAATCAGAATGAAAACGTGTTTGAAGCAAAAAAGGTTTCAGAATGGAGAACAGAGGTCGAAACCTTTTCCTTTCTTATGATTTTGATTTCTTCAAATCCCCGTAACTTTTGATCCGTTCATTCGATTTCGATTCCGAAAGATGTTCTGGAATCCTTGCGACGAGTACTTCGATTTGATGTAAGTTTCTTCTTTGTTCATTAAGATTTGAGAATTCGAAATGGACAGATATCAGAAACTTGTGTGGAAGTATTGTTGTTGAGCTTCTAAACTTGTGTTCTTGAGGATTGGATTGAAGATTGATTTGTATATCATGTTCTTATGAATTTCCAACTATGATTCAATCCATATACCTGCTGATATGTTAATTTTGAAGCTTCAACAGCCGATATATATGTGAGAATTGTTAATGATATGTTCGGAATCGCCGAAGTAATACCGATATGCCGTCGAACTCTTGAATTGAAATGATTTGCTATTGTTGTTGGATTCTGAAGTTGTTGAACTATTGGCTGATGATTCCTTGTTATGTTTATGATAATAGCTGTTGGTTTGAAGAGTTGAATGACAATGAACGGATATGAAAAACCGTAAGAATGGAGTTGAAAGTAGAAATGAATTCGATACCGTAACGATTTCCGATTGTCAATCGTTACGATAATTGGTTATGTTTTGAAACCATACTGATAGTCTACGATTGAGCTAATGATCTTGAGATTGTATACTGATTTTGTTACATGATAATCTTTACATGTCAGACGTGTTACGAGCTCAATCAACTCCAGAGGTCGAATTGTGAACCGAGGAAGTTCGCTTGAGAGTTGCAATGATTTGATTGAAGATGTGTTGATGATTTCGACTCGATTCTGAAAAGAATAATTGAACGAAGATTAATGTACATGTTTTGAGGTTGAAGAATTCAGAACAGACAATATACGAAGGTAAAAGTGGACTATTATTTGATTGGGAATACAACTCGAGATGGTTTGTATCGAGTTCCCTTAAATCACATACTTGTTTGATTATTTGATCTTATGTGTTTCACTTTGAGTTATTGAACAAATGTTGATATAATGAATGCTTTGATGATGATATATTGCATTCATCTTGAAGACTTATTCCTTGATTTTGAAATGAACGGAAACGTTCGAATAGACGATTTGAGGAATCTTATATGTATGGCCTGGGTGGTTGATTTAGCCTAGCGTCTGATTTGCATATATGATTGCTTCAAAGTCTAGAGAAGAAAGATAAGTAACCCCACCTCGAGCGGGAGAGTCGGTGGATTAGTTATGATATCTACTTCTCGGGATCCCCACAGACGAATGATGAAATGAACCTTGTTTTGAAAACATGCATTGTATTTACTTTTATATCATGATCTTAATATATGTTTGATATGCATGTTTAGTTGCTTTTACTGGGAAATATAATTCTCACCGGAGTTATCCGGCTATTATTTTGTTGTATGTGTCATTGCAATAGGGGGATTGGAACAGGGCAAAAGCAATCATGAAGAACAAGGATTGAAGAGATATAGTGTGAGGATCCGAGTTAGGAGTTGTTTGAACTGTCATGAAGTTTATTGAGTCGTAAACATGATCATTTTAGAAGTTACTTGTATCAAGACTTGTTAAGGATGATCTAAAAGTCTTGTTATTATATTTGAAATTTGAGTAATGTTTCAAATATTTGACTCCAACATGTTGTATCTTGAACTAGTTTTTATATGACAAGATTATTGCATGTTTATGAGATTTTGATTATGTTGTAAAGCCTTGGAATGGTTTATTCCTAACAATTATGGCATGTTAGAATGCATGTTAGATGTTATGATTGATTAAACCATGTCTAGACTTTTGTAGGAGATGATCTTGAATCAATTGTAGGCTTGATTTCATTTTTGACAGCAGCTGAGCCAACATTTTTTTTTCTGGTGCCGTGGCTGGCGCACGGGCGAGCTACTGCTCGCGCGCGCGCGAGCCAGCCCATGGAGCCTCGGGCTCGTTGAACTGCGCGTGCGCGAGGGGTGATGCCCGCGCGTGCGCAGGGCAATTTATTTTTAAAAAAAAAAAAAAAAAAATTTGTCTTTTGTTTAGACATTGATTCATTGTTTAGACTTTGATTATTGTCTAACAGTGTTGATTAATGAGAGATTAAAACTCTGGTCATCACAACAGGTGGTATCAGAGCGTAAGTTCTTGGATTGAGATAGAAGCTGAGCGGGGTAGATTGAGTCACATGCATGTATTGTATTGCATGATTATGCATTACTTGATTTGATAATTCGATGAGTTGATAAATTGCATGTGAGCATGATCTATATTTGAAATTCAATTGCCTGATTTACTGATTTGTAAATTTTTGAAATTTTTACCGTTTTGTTATATGATTTTTACCGGGTGATGTAAGCACCCATAATTGAATAGAACAGTGTTCTTTGGGTGACGTAAGCACCCCAGACTGACAGAATCATATGGCCAGACTGAATAGAATGTTATGGTCAGATTGAACAGAACAGAACGGTATTGCTCAGCTGAATGAAGTATCTCTGATTGAACAGAACAGAATATCAGCAAATGAATAGATGATGTTGTAGGTAACAGTTGGCTTGAAGAACTTGACTAGTTGTTCAAATACCGGAAATATTCAGGTGAATATTGGATCAGATTGATTGAATACCAACTTCGAAATCTAGCAACCAGCTGGTGGATTTTGATAAAGAAATGATAAGAAGGCAGAGGTATGTTGATTGTTGGTAAGTGCATGATATGAAAATAAATCTCTAACTCTAGCGAATCGAGATGAATTAGTCTGATTCTGAATGCAGAATATATTAGAAATTATTACACTTTTTGTGGAAGAGGATATCTGAACAAACAGTGTAAGGATAAGTCAGACAGATGTGCTAAAATTTATTCAATGACTAAATAGCAAAGGTATGCAGAGGATCAGAATGAAATTGCACCTGAGAATGAAATTTCAGATAACAGATTTATTTTGTTTTGACCTGTTTATTATTGGTGCAATAGATACATGATAGCGGAAAGCTTATTATATGATTACCTCTGTATCAGAAAAGAGAATTTGTGATATGAACTGAAGAATAGAACTATTGCTTCGATGAACTGAAACTGAACATGATATTATTCATGTGAGAATTTATCTAAGTACTGATTAGTGATAGTTTCAGATTATTGAGTCACTGGATTTTGTGATTTAACTAATCAGTATGATGATAAGAAGTGATAAAATTCGATCAACAAGAACATAATGTGCATATGAATATGATGATATGATATAGAATCTCGAATTAAGATTCTGTGATTTCGGTTTGATATATGATGTTTGATTACATAATAAGCCGAAATTAGGATATTCGATGCACGAGATATGTTCAAGATCTAAATTAGCATTGATAAGTATGCTTCTGAATAGAGATTACAGATATATTCCAGTAAGATTTGACTTTAGTTTAAGTTGTGAACTGGAATTCAATATTGAATTGAATAATTGAAGAATTTATGAATTACCGACTTGATGAGATTATGAATTATATATTAATCTTGAGGTTTAGAAGATAAATGATGATATGACAATTGGTTACAGATGAGTCTTTTCTTTGATTATGCTGAATCGATTACATCAACTAGAGATATAATTCTTGAATGATTTAATATTGATTGGCTCTCATGGCACATTGCTTTCGTTTAGAGCCTGTGTTGATTTACTCATTCTGAGTTATGTGATGCAAGTGAGTTGTTTTCACTTTGCAGAGTTTGTTATCCAGAAGATTTGATTTTGGATGACCTTGATTGAGGGATTTTCTCAATCTTGATTTATTTCTTTTGATTTTGAGAATTATTGATCATTTGATGATATTTCAGCGTATTTAAGATTGTGACTCGTAACTGATAGAAGAATTTAAATATGATCCATGATTTTTGGGTTAGATGATATGACTTGTCGGTATTTGGAGATAGAAATAAGGAATGAAATAGGCATCCAATGAATTGATTTCAGATTTTTGTGTATTCTGATTTGAATGTTCAGATGAATATAACACCAATCAGAATGATTTTTTCGATTGGAAGTAAGGCAGAATTGTTCAGAAGATGAAAGCAACACAGAAAGTAAACTGAAGTGATTAGAATTCAGTACAGAATGTCAGATTGAGATATGAATTGAAGCCTCAGATCCGAATGAATGAATTCTATTATGATTGATTATTTGATTGTGCGTGATATTTCCGAAGAAAGATATCAAAATTTGAAGAATTGCACAACAATGAATTCAATATTCATTTGATAATTGTTTTATCTTTTGATAAAGCAAATAGTAGTAACAGAATTAGTACGTTTTTGAAGTTAAACGTACAGAGATTTTTTGATGAAGTTGAAAATCGTTGATTAGATGAGTTCAATGTTAGTTTGGAAACTTCAAACATTGAAACGAGATTATAATTTGAAAGAATATTTTGTAACAACTACCGTGATGAAACAGTATAGATGAGGTAAACAGGTGGTAGTTATGAACAGATTGATGAACATTACTGTATACGATGATCTGTCTGTATGAACAAGTCACTGAATTATGATTAGATTCATTGCAAAATGAACAGTAAGCCAGGAAATAATGTTTTAGATTGAAACATTGGGTTTACTATTAAATTTCAATACAGATGATCCGATGACTTTGAGTACTTTTTGAGGTAAAGGTACAGTATTTTATCCTTGAATTGGAAGAATAATCAGAGAAGATGAATCGAATTTGTGAGAATGAATTTTTTTTCTGATATGATACCGATTATCAACAGTTCTGAATACTTTGAAATCTGTGACTACAACATATTATACTCTGAATAATTGATAGTCCGAATATACTAATCAGCATTTGGCAGAATACTCTGTATGAGATGTGATGAACAGCTATCTATTCAGATCCGTGAAGAAGATAGAGATATAATGATAGTACAGGAATGATTAAAATCTATTGTCCGAATTAAGACTTTAGATTTATTTGATAGAATGTGGCATCGATTGATTGACTGATGTTTTGAGAGTTGAATTCGATTGATGGATTATCTGAGTCGATTTTCCAAATATTGAGGATATTCTCAGAACTTTAATACCTGATTCGGTATTATTTGATTTGATATGTTGCCACTTGAGGATTATATTTCCTGTAACCGCTATTGAGCCAATTTTGAAATAATGCTATGATGTTATGATGAAAAAAACTCCGATTTCTTGTGTTTAAATGATATTATTGAGGTATATGACATCAGATCAGACATGATTTGTCGATATCCGATCGGAGTTGATTCGAAATACACAACGAATTTGACGATGAATCTGTATGAAATGAAAACGGAAAAGAAGAACCAGAATTAGTAATTGAATGATAGATATAACTTTGGAAGCTGAAACGGATTAGTTAAGTGACAAAGTTATTCTTGAAACATCATTCAATTCAGAATATAGAAAAAGCAGAATTTCATTCACAGATTCAGAATATGAGGTTGAATACTAAACTTGAAGCAACGAAATGAATGATAGTGTAGACTGGATATGTTCTATACAGAACATTGAATGATATTTAGAAAGAAACAAGTCGACACAAAGACTGAACCTCATTGAATAAGATGTCAGATGGACTTAAAGATGGGAAAAGATTTATTCTTTTCAGCTTGATACAATGATTCTGAATTGTTTCATGTATCTAAAGTAGGGAAGTATTGATAGATTCCTTCTGTGTACTTGAATCAGACAAGAGGAATACTGAGAGAATTATATTCAGTACTTAGAGTACAACTGAATAGATTAGAGTTGAATGATTGAAGTGAGAATAACTTCAGATACTCATTCAGTCTATCAGACTTGATATTTGGCTTGACTACGATTTCGAGGACGAAATCATTTCTTAGAGGGGAGGAATTGTAAGGCCCGAAAATATTAAATTATGAATTATGGAATTTGATAATTAAATTCCATATTATGGGCTAATATTGATTTGAGAAGTTATGAAAATGATAGATTTAATTTCCGAGCTGAAAATATTTAATTTGAGAATATGCGGATTTTGAGAATTAAATTCCGAGAATTCTTAAATTAAAAGAATAAATATTCGATTTGAATATTTATGGAATTGAAGATTTAATTCCATGTTTCGGAAATTAAAGAAGATGAATTTTGAAGATTTAACCTGATCAGGGAGTGATTTGCAATTATCGACGTTTGCAAGGGCTAAAGTGCAAAAGACCGGATTATTTAATTAATTTGAATTTATTTAATTTTAATCCGAGTATATTTAATTTGGGAATATTTAGAGTTTTGATTTGAATTCTAATATTCTTAAATTATTTTGGATTGAAATTGAATTAAAACGACGGCCGAGGACTGAATTGCAATTACTGAAGACTTCAGGGACTAAATTGCAATTTATGCAATATCTATCCAATTTAATCAGAATGAAACGTGTTTGAAGCAAAAAAGGTTTCAGAATGGAGAACAGAGGTCGAAACCTTTTCCTTTCTTATGATTTTGATTTCTTCAAATTGCCGTAACTTTTGATCCGTTCGTCCGATTTTGATTCCGAAAGATGTTCTGGAATCCTTGCGACGAGTACTTCGATTTGATGTAAGTTTCTTCTTTGTTCATTAAGATTTGAGAATTCGAAATGGACAGATATCAGAAACTTGTGTGGAAGTATTGTTGTTGAGCTTCTAAACTTGTGTTCTTGAGGATTGGATTGAAGATTGATTTGTATATCATGTTCTTATGAATTTCCAACTATGATTCAATCCATATACCTGCTGATATGTTAATTTTGAAGCTTCAACAGCCGATATATATGTGAGAATTGTTAATGATATGTTCGGAATCGCCGAAGTAATACCGATATGCCGTCGAACTCTTGAATTGAAATGATTTGCTATTGTTGTTGGATTCTGAAGTTGCTTAACTATTGGCTGATGATTCCTTGTTATGTTTATGATAATAGCTGTTGGTTTGAAGAGTTGAATGACAATGAACGGATATGAAAAACCGTAAGAATGGAGTTGAAAGTAGAAATGAATTCGATACCGTAACGATCCCGATTGTCAATCGTTACGATAATTGGTTATGTTTTGAAACCATACTGATAGTCTACGATTGAGCTAATGATCTTGAGATTGTATACTGATTTTGTTACATGATAATCTTTACATGTCAGACGTGTTACGAGCTCAATCAACTCCAGAGGTCGAATTGTGAACCGAGGAAGTTCGCTTGAGAGTTGCAATGATTGATTGAAGATGTGTTGATGATTTTAACTCGATTCTGAAAGGAATAAATTGAACGAAGATTAATGTACATGTTTTGAGGTTGAAGAATTCAGAACAGACAATATACGAAGGTAAAAGTGGACTATTATTTGATTGGGAATACAACTCGAGATGGTTTGTATCGAGTTCCCTTAAATCACATACTTGTTTGATTATTTGATCTTATGTGTTTTACTTTGAGTTATTGAACAAATGTTGATATAATGAATGCTTTGATGATGATATATTGCATTCATCTTGAAGACTTATTCCTTGATTTTGAAATGAACGGAAACGTTCGAATAGACGATTTGAGGAATCTTATATGTATGGCCTGGGTGGTTGATTTAGCCTAGCGTCTGATTTTCATATATGATTGCTTCAAAGTCTAGAGAAGAAAGATAAGTAACCCCACCTCGAGCGGGAGAGTCGGTGGATTAGTTATGATATCTACTTCTCGGGATACCCCACAGACGAATGATGAAATGACCCTTGTTTTGAAAACATGCATTGTATTTACTTTTATATCATGATCTTGATATATGTTTGATATGCATGTTTAGTTGCTTTTACTGGGAAATATAATTCTCACCGGAGTTATCCGGCTATTGTTTTGTTGTATGTGTCATTGCAATAGGGGATTGGAACAGGGCAAAAGCAATCATGAAGAACAAGGATTGAAGAGATATAGTGTGAGGATCCGAGTTAGGAGTTGTTTGAACTGTCATGAAGTTTATATGAGTCGGTAAACATGATCATTTTAGAAGTTACTTGTATCAAGACTTGTTAAGGATGATCTAAAAGTCTTGTTATTATATTTTGAAATTTGAGTAATGTTTCAAATATTTGACTCCAACATGTTGTAGTCTTGAACTAGTTTTTATATGACAAGATTATTGCATGTTTATGAGATTTTGATTATGTTGTAAAGCCTTGGAATGGTTTATTCCTAACAATTATGGCATGTTAGAATGCATGTTAGATGTTATGATTGATTAAACCATGTCTAGACTTTTGTAGGAGATGATCTTGAATCAATTGTAGGCTTGATTTCATTTTTGACAGCAGCTGAGCCAACATTTTTTTTTCTGGTGCCGTGGCTGGCGCACGGGCGAGCTACTGCTCGCGCGCGCGCGAGCCAGCCCATGGAGCCTCGGGCTCGTTGAACTGCGCGCGCGCGAGGGGTGATGCCCGCGCGTGCGCAGGGCAATTTATTTTTTTAAAAAAAAAAAATTTGTCTTTTGTTTAGACATTGATTCATTGTTTAGACTTTGATTATTGTCTAACAGTGTTGATTAATGAGAGATTAAAACTCGGGTCATCACAAGTGTAAATTTAGTTACACTATAGTGTAAATCTAATGTAATTTTAGTTATACTATAGTGTAATCCTTGTGTAATTTTAGTTATACTATAGTTTAATGTTAGTGTTATTTTAGTTATACTATAGTGTTATTGTAGTGCAAATTTAGTTATACTATAGTGTAAACCTAGTGTAATTTTAGTTATACTATAGTGTAATGCTAGTGTTATTTTAGTTATACTATAGTGTTATTGTAGTATAAATTTAGTTATACTATATTGTAAACCTAGTGTAATTTTAGTTATACTATAGTGTAATTCTAGTGTTATTTTAGTTATACTATAGTGTTATTGTAGTGTAAATTCAGTTACACTATAGTGTAAACCTAGTGTAATTTTAGTTAAACTATAGTGTAATTCTAGTGTTATTTTACTTATACTATAGTGTAGTTGTAGTGTAAATTTAGTTACACTATAGTATAAACCTAATGTAATTTTAGTTATATTATAGTGTAATGCTAGTGTTATTTTAGTTTTACTATAGTGTTATTGTAGTGTAAATTTAGTTATACTATAGTGTAAACCTAGTGTAATTTTAGTTATAATATAGTGTAATGCTAGTGTTATTTTAGTTATACTATAGTGTAATTCTAGTGTAATTTTAGTTATATTATAGTGTAATTCTAGTGTTATTTTAGTTATACTATAGTGTTATTTTAATGTAAATTTAGTTACACTATAGTGTAAATCTAGTGTAATTTTAGTTATACTATAATGTAATGCTAGTGTTATTTTAGTGATACTATAGTGTTATTGTAGTGTAATTTTAGTTATACTATATTGTAATGCTAGTGTTATTTTAGTTATACTATTGTGTTATTGTAGTGTAAATTTAGTTATACTATATTGTAAACCTAGTGTAATATTAGTTATACTATAGTGTAATGCTAGTGTTATTTTAGTTATACTATAGTGTAATGCTAGTGTTACTTTAGTTATACTATAGTGTAATTCTAGTGTTATTTTAGTTATACTATAGTGTTATTGTAGTGTAAATTTAGTTACACTATAGTGTAAATCTAGTGTAATTTTAGTTAAACTATAGTGTAATTCTAGTGTTATTTTAGTTATACTATATTGTTATTATAGTGTAAATTTAGTTACACTATAGTATAAACCTAGTGTAATTTTAGTTATACTATAGTGTAATGCTAGTGTTATTTTAGTTTTACTATAGTGTTATTGTAGTGTTAATTTAGTTATACTATAGTGTAAACCTAGTGTAATTTTAGTTATACTATAATGTAATGCTAGTGTTATTTTAGTTATACTATAGTGTAATCCTAGTGTAATTCTAGTGTTATTTTAGTTATACTATAATGTTATTTTAGTGTAAATTTAGTTACACTATAGTGTAAATCTAATGTAATTTTAGTTATACTATAGTGTAATCCTTGTGTAATTTTAGTTATACTATAGTTTAATGTTAGTGTTATTTTAGTTATACTATAGTGTTATTGTAGTGCAAATTTAGTTATACTATAGTGTAAACCTAGTGTAATTTTAGTTATACTATAGTGTAACGCTAGTGTTATTTTAGTTATACTATAGTGTTATTGTAGTATAAATTTAGTTATACTATATTGTAAACCTAGTGTAATTTTAGTTATACTATAGTGTAATTCTAGTGTTATTTTAGTTATACTATAGTATTATTGTAGTGTAAATTCAGTTACACTATAGTGTAAACCTAGTGTAATTTTAGTTAAACTATAGTGTAATTCTAGTGTTATTTTACTTATACTATAGTGTAATTGTAGTGTAAATTTAGTTACACTATAGTATAAACCTAATGTAATTTTAGTTATACTATAGTGTAATGCTAGTGTTATTTTAGTTATACTATAGTGTTATTGTAGTGTAAATTTAGTTATACTCTAGTGTAAACCTAGTGTAATTTTAGTTATACTATATTGAATGCTAGTGTTATTTTAGTTATATTATTGTGTTATTGTAGTGTAAATTTAGTTATACTAAATTGTAAACCTAGTGTAATTTTAGTTATACTATAGTGTAATGATAGTGTTATTTTAGTTATACTATAGTGTAATCCTAGTGTAATTTTAGTTATACTATAGTGTAATTCTAGTATTATTTTAGTTATACTATAGTGTTATTGTAGTGTAAATTTAGTTATATTATAGTGTAATCCTTGTTTAATTTTAGTTATACTATAGTTTAATGTTAGTGTTATTTTAGTTATACTATAGTGTTATTGTATTGCAAATTTATTTATACTATAGTGTAAACCTAGTGTAATTTTAGTTATAATATAGTGTAATGCTAGTGTTATTTTAGTTATACTATAGTGTTATTGTAGTTTAAATTTAGTTATACTATAGTGTTAACCTAGTGTAATTTTAGTTATACTATAGTGTAATGCTAGTGTTATTTTAGTTATATTATAATGTTATTGTAGTGTTAATTTAGTTATAATATAGTATAATCCTAGTGTAATTTTAGTTATACTATAGTGTAATTGCTAGTGTTATATTAGTTATACTATAGTGTTACTGTAGTGTAAATTTAGTTATACTATAGTGTAAACCTAGTGTAATTTTAGTTATACTATAGTGTAATGCTAGTGTTATTTTAGTTATACTATATTGTTATTGTAGTGCAAATTTAGTTATACTATAGTGTAAACCTAGTGTAATTTTATTTATTATATAGTGTAATGCTAGTGTTAGTTTACTTATACTATAATGTTACTGTAGTGTAAATTTAGTAATACTATAGTATAATCCTAGTGTAATTCTAGTTATACTATAGTGTAATGCTAGTGTTATTTTAGTTATACTATAGTGTTATTGTAGTGTAAATTTAGTTATACTATAGTGTAAACTTAGTGTAATTTTAGTTATACTATAATGTAATGCTAGTGTTATTTTAGTTATACTATAGTGTTATTGTAGTGTAAATTTAGTTATACTATATTATAATTCTAGTGTTATTTTAGTTATACTATAGTGTTATTTAGTGTAAATTTAGTTATAATATAGTGTAAACCTAGTGTAATTTTAGTTATACTATAGTGTAATGCTAGTGTTATTTTCGTAATAATATAGTTTAATCCTAGTGTATTTTTAGTTATACTATAGTGTAATTGTAGTGTTATTTTAGTTATACTATAGTGTTATTGTAGTGTAAATTAACTTATACTATAGTGTAAACCTAGTGTAATTTTAGTTATACTATAGTGTAATTATAGTGTTATTTTAGTTATACTATAGTGTTATTGTAGTGTAAATATAGTTACACTATAGTGTAAACCTAGTGTAATTTTAGTTAAACTATAGTGTAATTCTAGTGTTATTTTAGTTATACTATATTGTTATTGTAGTGTAAATTTAGTTACACTATAGTGTAAACCTAGTGTAATTTTAGTTATACTATAGTGTAATGCTAGTGTTATTTTAGTTATACTATAGTGTAATCCTAGTGTAATTTTAGTTACATTATAGTGTAATTCTAGTGTTATTTTAGCTATACTATAGTGTTATTTTAATGTAAATTTAGTTACACTATAGTATAAATCTAGTGTAATTTTAGTTATACTATAATGTAATGCGAGTGTTATTTTAGTTATACTATATTATTACTGTAGTGTAAATTTAGTTACACTATAGTGTAAACCTAGTGTAATTTTAGTTATATTATATTGTAATTATAGTGTTATTTTAGTTATACTATAGTGTTATTTTAATGTAAATTTAGTTACACTATAGTGTAAATCTAGTGTAATTTTAGTTATATTATAATGTTATGCTAGTGTTATTTTAGTGATATTATAGTGTTATTGTAGTGTAATTTTAGTTATACTATATTGTAAAGCTAGTGTTATTTTAGTTATACTATTGTGTTATTGTAGTGTAAATTTAGTTATACTATATTGTATACCTAGAGTAATTTTAGTTATACTATAGTGTAAATCAAATGTAATTTTAGTTATAATATAATGTAATGCTAGTGTAATTTTAGTTATACTATAGTGTAATTCTAGTGTTATTTTAGTTATACTATAGTGTTATTGTAGTGTAAATTTAGTTACACTATAGTGTAAACCTAGTGTAATTTTAGTTAAACTATAGTGTAATTCTAGTGTTATTTTAGTTATACTATATTGTTATTGTAGTGTAAATTTAGTTACACTATAGTGTAAACCTAGTGTAATTTTAGTTATACTATAGTGTAATGCTTGTGTTATTTTAGTTTTACTTTAGTATTATTGTAGTGTAAATTTAGTTATACTATAGTGTAAACCTAGTGTAATTTTAGTTATACTATAATGTAATGCTAGTGTTATTTTAGTTATACTATAGTGTAATCCTAGTGTAATTCTAGTTTTATTTTAGTTATACTATAATGTTATTTTAGTGTAAATTTAGTTACAGTGTAAATCTAATGTAATTTTAGTTATACTATAATGTAATGCTAGTGTTATTTTAGTTATACTATAGTGTTATCGTAGTGTAAATTTAGTTATACTATAGTGTAATCCTTGTGTAATTTTAGTTATACTATAGTTTAATGTTAGTGTTATTTTGGTTATACCATAGTGTTATTGTAGTGCAAATTTAGTTATACTATAGTGTAAACCTAGTGTAATTTTAGTTATACTATATTGTAATGCTAGTGCTATTTTAGTTATACTATAGTGTTATTGTAGTGTAAATTTAGTTATACTATATTGTAAACCTAGTGTAATTTTAGTTATACTATAGTGTAATTCTAGTGTTATTTTAGTTATACTATAGTGTTATTTTAGTGTAAATTCAGTTACACTATAGTGTAAACCTAGTGTAATTTTAGTTAAACTATAGTGTAATTCTAGTGTTATTTTACTTATACTATAGTGTAATTGTAGTGTAAATTTAGTTACACTATAGTATAAACCTAATGTAATTTTAGTTATACTATAGTGTAATGGTAGTGTTATTTTAGTTTTACTATAGTGTTATTGTAGTGTAAATTTAGTTATATTATAGTGTAAACCTAGTGTAATTTTATTTATAATATAGTGTAATGCTAGTGTTATTTTAGTTATACTATAGTGTAATCCTAGTGTAATTTTAGTTATATTATAGTGTAATTCTAGTGTTATTTTTGTTATACTATAGTGTTATTTTAATGTAAATTTAGTTACACTATAGTGTAAATCTAGTGTAATTTTAGTTATACTATAATGTAATGCTAGTGTTGTTTTAGTGATACTATAGTGTTATTGTAGTGTAATTTTAGTTATACTATATTGTAATGCTAGTGTTATTTTAGTTATACTATTGTGTTATTGTAGTGTAAATTTAGTTATACTATATTGTAAACCTAGTGTAATATTAGTTATACTATAGTGTAATGCTAGTGTTATTTTAGTTATACTATAGTGTAATTCTAGTGTTATTTTTGTGACTCCCGGGGCTTAAGAGGCGGGGAGTGATCGCCGGTGCCAAGAGGTTGCACGGACAATGAGCGGCTCCTGAAAGTCTTCTAGGCGGAGGGAGACATGAATGAACCGATCCCGTGCCGGAATGAGAGGGGATTCTGAGACTGTGTAGGTATGGGACTACATAGTTGAAGAGGGATTAAAAGATTTCATATATACTGCTCATATCAATAAGGTGCATCTTCTTTTCGAAAGCTCATCACATAAAAACTCCATAGTTAAGCGTGCTTGACTTGGGGCAATTATAGGATGGGTGACCCCCTGGGAAGTTTCTCAGGGTGCGTGTGAGTGAGGACTTAATCACGCTGAAAAGACCCGTCTTGATACAGTGGGACATTACAAATGGTATCAGAGCCGACCTCTCTTAGTACGGTATGGTTCGGGGAAGAATCAAGCAGAAGCTGGTGGGCATGTGACGCTTGGGGCTGAAGAGGCGGGGAGTGATCGCCGGTGCCAAGAGGTTGCACGGACAATGAGCGGCTCCTGAAAGGCTTCTAGGCGAAGGGAGACATGAATGAACCGATCCCGTGCCGGAATGAGAGGGGATTCTGAGACTGTGTAGGTATGGGACTACATAGTTGAGGAGGGATTAAAAGATTTCATATTTACTGCTCATATCAAGAAGGTGCATCTTCTTTTCGTAAACTCATCACATAAAAACTCCATAGTTAAGCGTGCTTGACTTGGGGCAATTATAGGATGGGTGACCCCCTGGGAAGTTTCTCAGGGTGCGTGTGAGTGAGGACATAAGCACGCTGAAAAGACCCGTTTTGATACAGTGGGACGTTACAATTTTAGTTATACTATAGTGTTATTGTAGTGTAAATTTATTTACAATATAGTGTAAACCTAGTGTAATTTTAGTTAAACTATAGTGTAATTCTAGTGTTATTTTAGTTATACTATATTGTTATTGTAGTGTTAATTTAGTTATACTATAGTGTAAACCTAGTGTAATTTTAGTTATACTATAATGTAATGCTAGTGTTATTTTAGTTATACTATAGTGTAATCCTAGTGTAATTCTAGTATTATTTTAGTTATACTATAATGTTATTTTAGTGTAAATTTAGTTACACTATAGTGTAAATCTAATGTAATTTTAGTTATACTATAATGTAATGCTAGTGTTATTTTGGTTATACTATAGTGTTATTGTAGTGTAAATTTAGTTATACTATAGTGTAATCCTTGTGTAATTTTAGTTATACTATAGTTTAATGTTAGTGTTATTTTAGTTATACTATAGTGTTATTGTAGTGCAAATTTAGTTATACTATAGTGTAAACCTAGTGTAATTTTAGTTATACTATAGTGTAATGCTAGTGTTATTTTAGTTATACTATAGTGTTATTGTAGTGTAAATTTAGTTATACTATATTGTAAACCTAGTGTAATTTTAGTTATACTATAGTGTAATTCTAGTGTTATTTTAGTTATACTATAGTGTTATTGTAGTGTAAATTCAGTTACACTATAGTGTAAACCTAGTGTAATTTTAGTTAAACTATAGTGTAATTCTAGTGTTATTTTACTTATACTATAGTGTAATTGTAGTGTTAATTTAGTTACACTATAGTATAAACCTAATGTAATTTTAGTTATACTATAGTGTAATGCTAGTGTTATTTTAGTTATACTATAGTGTTATTGTAGTGTAAATTTAGTTATACTCTAGTGTAAACCTAGTATAATTTTAGTTATACTATATTGAATGCTAGTGTTATTTTAGTTATATTATTGTGTTATGTAGTGTAAATTTAGTTATACTAAATTGTAAACCTAGTGTAATTTTAGTTATACTATAGTGTAATGCTAGTGTTATTTTAGTTATACTATAGTGTAATCCTAGTGTAATTTTAGTTATACTATAGTGTAATTCTAGTATTATTTTAGTTATACTATAGTGTTATTGTATTGTAAATTTAGTTATATTATAGTGTAATCCTTGTTTAATTTTAGTTATACTATAGTTTAATGTTAGTGTTATTTTAGTTATACTATAGTGTTATTGTATTGCAAATTTAGTTATACTATAGTGTAAACCTAGTGTAATTTTAGTTATAATATAGTGTAATGCTAGTGTTATTTTAGTTATACTATAGTGTTATTGTAGTGTAAATTTAGTTATATTATAGTGTTAACCTAGTGTAATTTTAGTTATACTATAGTGTAATGCTAGTGTTATTTTAGTTATATTATAATGTTATTGTAGTGTTAATTTAGTTATAATATAGTATAATCCTAGTGTAATTTTAGTTATACTATAGTGTAATTGCTACTGTTATATTAGTTATAATATAGTGTTACTGTAGTGTAAATTTAGTTATACTATAGTATAAACCTAGTGTAATTTTAGTTATACTATAGTGTAATGCTAGTGTTATTTTAGTTATACTATAGTGTTATTGTAGTGCAAATTTAGTTATACTATAGTATAAACCTAGTGTAATTTTATTTATTATATAGTGTAATGCTAGTGTTAGTTTAGTTATACTAAAATGTTACTGTAGTGTAAATTTAGTAATACTATAGTATAATCCTAGTGTAATTCTAGTTATACTATAGTGTAATGCTAGTGTTATTTTAGTTATACTATAGTGTTATTGTAGTGTAAATTTAGTTATACTATAGTGTAAACCTAGTGTAATTTTAGTTATACTATAATGTAATGCTAGTGTTATTTTAGTTATACTATAGTGTTATTGCAGTGTAAATTTAGTTATACTATATTGTAATTCTAGTGTTATTTTAGTTATACTATAGTGTTATTTAGTGTAAATTTAGTTATACTATAGTGTAAACCTAGTGTAATTTCAGTTATAATATAGTGTAATGCTAGTGTTATTTTAGTAATAATATAGTGTAATCCTAGTGTATTTTTAGTTATACTATAGTGTAATTGTAGTGTTATTTTAGTTATACTATAGTGTTATTGTAGTGTAAATTTAGTTATACTATAGTGTAAACGTAGTGTAATTTTAGTCATACTATAGTGTAATTATAGTGTAATTTTAGTTATACTATAGTGTTATTGTAGTGTAAATATAGTTACACTATAGTGTAAACCTAGTGTAATTTTAGTTAAACTATAGTGTAATTCTAGTGTTATTTTAGTTATACTATATTGTTATTGTAGTGTAAATTTAGTTACACTATAGTGTAAACCTAGTGTAATTTTAGTTATACTATAGTGTAATGCTAGTGTTATTTTAGTTTTACTATAGTGTTATTGTAGTGTAAATTTAGTTATACTATGGTGTAAACCTAGTGTAATTTTAGTTATACTATAGTGTAATGCTAGTGTTATTTTAGTTATACTATAGTGTAATCCTAGTGTAATTTTAGTTACATTATAGTGTAATTCTAGTGTTATTTTAGTTATACTATAGTGTTATTTTAATGTAAATTTAGTTACAATATTGTGTAAACCTAGTGTAATTTTAGTTAAACTATAGTGTAATTCTAGTGTTATTTTAGTTATACTATAGTGTAATCCTAGTGTAATTTTAGTTACATTATAGTGTAATTCTAGTGTTATTTTAGTTATACTATAGTGTTATTTTAATGTAAATTTAGTTACAATATTGTGTAAACCTAGTGTAATTTTAGTTAAACTATAGTGTAATTCTAGTGTTATTTTACTTATACTATAGTGTAATCCTAGTGTAATTTTAGTTACATTATAGTGTAATTCTAGTGTTATTTTAGTTATACTATAGTGTTATTTTAATGTAAATTTAGTTACAATATTGTGTAAACCTAGTGTAATTTTAGTTAAACTATAGTGTAATTCTAGTGTTATTTTACTTATACTATAGTGTAATTGTAGTGTAAATTTAGTTACACTATAGTATAAACCTAATGTAATTTTAGTTATACTATAGTGTAATGGTAGTGTTATTTTAGTTTTACTATAGTGTTATTGTAGTGTAAATTTAGTTATATTATAGTGTAAACCTAGTGTAATTTTATTTATAATATAGTGTAATGCTAGTGTTATTTTAGTTATACTATAGTGTAATCCTAGTGTAATTTTAGTTATATTATAGTGTAATTCTAGTGTTATTTTTGTTATACTATAGTGTTATTTTAATGTAAATTTAGTTACACTATAGTGTAAATCTAGTGTAATTTTAGTTATACTATAATGTAATGCTAGTGTTGTTTTAGTGATACTATAGTGTTATTGTAGTGTAATTTTAGTTATACTATATTGTAATGCTAGTGTTACTTTAGTTATACTATTGTGTTATTGTAGTGTAAATTTAGTTATACTATATTGTAAACCTAGTGTAATATTAGTTATACTATAGTGTAATGCTAGTGTTATTTTAGTTATACTATAGTGTAATTCTAGTGTTATTTTTGTGACTCCCGGGGCTGAAGAGGCGGGGAGTGATCGCCGGTGCCAAGAGGTTGCACGGACAATGAGCGGCTTCTGAAAGTCTTCTAGGCGGAGGGAGACATGAATGAACCGATCCCGTGCCGGAATGAGAGGGGATTCTGAGACTGTGTAGGTATGGGACTACATAGTTGAAAAGGGATTAAAAGATTTCATATATACTGCTCATATCAATAAGGTGCATCTTCTTTTCGGAAGCTCATCACATAAAAACTCCATAGTTAAGCGTGCTTGACTTGGGGCAATTATAGGATGGGTGACCCCCTGGGAAGTTTCTCAGGGTGCGTGTGAGTGAGGACATAATCACGCTGAAAAGACCCGTCTTGATACAGTGGGACATTACAAATGGTATCAGAGCCGACCTCTCTTAGTACGGTATGGTTCGGGGAAGAATCAAGCAGAAGCTGGTGGGCATGTGACGCTTGGGGCTGAAGAGGCGGGGAGTGATCGCCGGTGCCAAGAGGTTGCACGGACAATGAGCGGCTCCTGAAAGGCTTCTAGGCGAAGGGAGACATGAATGAACCGATCCCGTGCCGGAATGAGAGGGGATTCTGAGACTGTGTAGGTATGGGACTACATAGTTGAGGAGGGATTAAAAGATTTCATATTTACTGCTCATATCAAGAAGGTGCATCTTCTTTTCGTAAACTCATCACATAAAAACTCCATAGTTAAGCGTGCTTGACTTGGGGCAATTATAGGATGGGTGACCCCCTGGGAAGTTTCTCAAGGTGCGTGTGAGTGAGGACATAAGCACGCTGAAAAGACCCGTCTTGATACAGTGGGACGTTACAATTTTAGTTATACTATAGTGTTATTGTAGTGTAAATTTAGTTACAATATAGTGTAAACCTAGTGTAATTTTAGTTAAACTATAGTGTAATTCTAGTGTTATTTTAGTTATACTATATTGTTATTATAGTGTAAATTTAGTTACACTATAGTATAAACCTAGTGTAATTTTAGTTATACTATAGTGTAATGCTAGTGTTAATTTAGTTTTACTAATAGTTGTTTTATTGTAGTGTTAATTTAGTTATACTATAGTGTAAACCTAGTGTAATTCTTAGTTATACTATAATGTAATGCTAGGTGTTATTTTAGTTATACTATAGTTGTATAATCCTGGGTCTACTTTTGAGTTATATTATAGTGTAATTCTATGTGTCATTATTTTAGTTATATACCAATTTGATGTTATTTCAGTGGATTAAATTTATCGTTTACACCTATAGTGTAAAATCTAATGTAATTTTAGTTATACTATAATGTAATGCTAGTGTTATTTTGGTTATACTATAGTGTTATTGGTAATGTAAATTTAGATATACTATAGTGAGTATAATCCTTGTGTAATTTTAGTTATACTATAGTTGTAATGTTAGTGTTTATTTTAGTTATACTATAGTGTTATTGTAGTGCAAATTTTAGTTATACTATAGTGTAAACCTAGTGTATTTTAGTTATACTATAGTGTAATGCGAGTGTTATTTTAGTTATACTATAGTGTTATTG